>NC_047097.1:7752765-9127206 GCF_902459505.1 Geotrypetes seraphini
CTGCCCAACCCAAAGCATTCCATGTGCTGAAATAGAATACGCCGATACCTTTGCCAGCACTTTCAAAAGATCATAAAAGGCATCTGCCATGTAATCTGACCCAGCCATTAGAAGCTGAGGAGGAGGCTCCGCCGCATCAGTCTCCAACGTAAGCAGCTGAGAAAGACAGGTGCGCGCCACAAAGGATGTCACCCCACTGCCTTAATGCCTAAATTCGCTATCTCAAAAATTTTCCTGAAGTCCACATCACTGAGGTTCGTCTAGTCACCTAAGCCACCATGGAATCCATCTTGGGCTGTCCCAGAAGCTTCTGGCACTCCTGTGCAATAGGATACAAATGTGACAAAGCCCTAGCATTTCTCAAAGGACCTTCTAGAGAGTCAAACTGCTCAGAGACCATACAACTCATATCTGGATATCAAGGAAAGGTTGCAGATTGTGAGCGCACACTGCAAAGCCAGGGAGAAGGAGAAGAAGAAGTGGAAGTAGCTGGCTGAGCAGCCAAGTTCAATTCCTGCACAGATTCAGTAATCAGATCAGGCAAAGCCGTAAATTTAAATAACCGCAGCACAGTCGGATCATCCATAACAGCTTTAAAAATAATCTTGCACTAAACTTAAAATGTCTCAAACTTAAAATAAATATTTTAGCTGCATTACCTTAAAGTTGGTTGTGCACACAGCTATTCTGCTTCTCCTCTCTTGTGCCAGCATAACAAGCAGCTCGATCTCACTCTCTGCTCCTTCCCCCCAAATTTGCTGTCAGGCCACCAATCAGGAGATACCAAATTTGTGCTCCTGACATCAGGGGAATTTCCTCCTCCATGCTTACCCCATGCATGTGTATACTAGTCGTGCACATCTTTTATATTTTATTTAAGCAATAAAACATTTTCTGGGACCCCTGGCCTCCCACAGTCAGGGTCCAGATCAATTCCCATCACCACTGCGGCCTCAAAAACAACACTTCCCCTTAACACAGACACCCAGCTGACTCAGGCACCGCCGCACCCCCATGCCACCCGGTGTACTCTCACGCATGCAGAAAGCCCCTCCTGACTGGCTAAGGTCTTAATTAGCCCACCTTAATCTTTGGGGCCTGGCTATTAATGAACCAGGTCCCCAATGGTTCTCTGGTGCTGGTCTTGGTCTGATTCTGCTTTTCCTGGCCCCGTCTTCAGACCTATGGCCTAGTCTTCAGCACGCTCCGTTATTGGCACGTGTTACCGGCGCACAATTCGGGCTTGTCCCCCCTGCTGCTGCTGCACATGTGCCACACAACCGTGCATGTGCCAATGGGTCCTCCTGCTTTTCTCTTGGCAGCCAGCACTCAGGAAAATTCAATGCCGCCACTGCCGGATTAAGTATGTACTTGCATCCCACCCAGGACCCTGAAAATGTTCTAGGCCACACTGAGGCCCCACCACACAAAATAATAATTTTAAAAAACCCAACAGGCTCAAGACAGTTCCCCTCCCCCCCCTCCGAATGGGTAAGTTTTTAAACCTGTTTTCATATATAACAAAAATACGTTTGAAAATTGTGAAGTCACTGATCTAGCATGTTGAAAAATCTAAGATTTTTTAAATTCTATTTTGAAAATTGAGCACCAGAGGGTAGGTTTTTATGCCAGTGACTGAGAAAGGGAGCTTGGAGAATTTCTCTATACGACTCCTGCTATAAATCTGAGGCTTTTCCTACCCTCTGGTTTTTTGCTCTTATTCAATGGCTATGTTGGATTGATAAATCTGTAAAATCATTAGTGATTTGTAGCTATAGTAGGTGAGCCCCTTTTGGAGCTATTTTGTTTGATGGTGATTTTTCCTACTACCCTTATATGACTGCTTTGCTCTAACCACTATGCCACACTCTCTTCCAGACCAGCTAAAATTTCTGACAAGTACCACAGATGTCTGGTGATTGTTGCTGATGCAAACTTGGCAATAGCATTGTTTGAATATTTCTGGAGTTCTGAAAGCAGAAGCAAGTCGTTGAGTGGTGCTTTTACAGGAAAAATGAAAATAAATATTTAAAAAAAAATCCACAAAGTGGAAAGGTGAATAGTGGAGTCCCTCAGGGTTCGTTACTGGTGCCGATCCATATGTTTGTGAGTAACATTGCTGAAGGGTTAGAAGGAAAGGTTTGCCTTTTTGCAGAGGATACCAAGATTTGTAATGGAGTAGACACCAAGGAGGGAGTGGTAAAGATGAAAAAGGATCTGCAAAAGTTAGAGGAACGGTCTAATATCTAGCAACTAAAATTCAATGCAAAGAAATGCAGAGTAATGCATTTGGGGATTAGTAATCGGAAAGAGCCTTATGTGCTGGGAGGTGAGAGGCTGATATGCAAGGATTGGGAAAGGAGCCTTAGGGCGATAGTATCTGAAGATCTAAAGGCAAAGAAACAGTGTGACAAGGCGATGGCTGTTGCCAGAAGGATGCTAGGCTGTATAGAGAGAGGAATAACCAATACAAAAAAGAAGGTGTTGATGTCCCTGTACAGTTCGTTGGTGAGGCCCCACTTAAACTATTGTGTTCAGTTTTAGAGACCGGATCTGGCAAAGGACATAAGAAGACTTGAAGCGGTCCAGAGGAAGGCAATGAAAATGGTGGGAGGTTTGCGCCAAAAGACTTATGAGGAGAGACTGGAAGCCCTGAATATGTATACCCTTGAGGAAAGGAGGGACAGGGGAGATATGATTCAGACATTCAAATACTTGGAAGGTATTAATGTAGAACAAAATCTTTTCCACGGAAAGAAAAATGGTAAAACCAGGAAATAATTTGAGGTTGAGGGGTGGTAGTCTCAAACATAGAAACATAGAGTATGATGGCAGAAAAGGGCCATCGGCCCAACAAGTCTGCCCACTCAAAGAACCTTCCCTCAACAAGAACCCTCCCTCTAAGAACTTCCCGGAGCGAATCCACTCCAAGAACCCTTCCTCAACAAGAACCCTCTTTTTAAGCATTTCCCCAGAGCGAACCTACATGTTTATCCCATCGTCCCTAGAAGTCGAGTACGTTACTGGCCTCAACTACCTGATGTGGAAGACAATTCCATCGATCAACCACTCTTTCGGTGAAGAAGGAAATTCTTCTTTACGGAGAGGGTGGTTGATGCTTGGACTGCACTCCCGAGGGAGGTGGTGGAGAGGAAAATGGTGGGATGAACACAAAAGATTTCAAATCAGAAAATAATAGTATATATTGAAGAACTAAGGCCAGTACTGGGCAGACTTGCACGGTCTGTGTCCATATATGGCCATTTGGTTGAGAATGGGCTAGGGAGGGTTTCGACGGCTGGGATGGTTTAGATGGGCTGGGATGAGCTTTGACAGAGACTTCAGTAGATGGAACCTAAGCACAGTACTGGCCAGAGTTTTGGGCTCTGGCCCAGAAATAGCTAAGAAAAAGGAAAATTTCAATTAAATGGTAAGGTTGGACAGACTGTATGGACCATTCGGGTCTTTATCTGCCGTCATTTACTATGTTACTAAATGCGGATAAAAATAAATATGCAAAACAAGCATAGACGCTTATTTGTATAACTCAGTTAGAATGCTCCAGACTATTCTTTCTGAGAAAAAAAATATACTCCTTTGTGAGCAAAAAAATATACTCCTTTTTTAATTATATAAACTTTTTTATTCACCAAAATGAAAGATACACACAGAACAGAGAGAACACAATTATTTTCTCATTGCAATGCCTCAATACGAAATATCAGGTTAGCACCTATTTTATGAGCAAACAATAAATGCATAAACAATGCTCAATTCAACTGTTGTTCATTATAAGACAGATCAGTTATCAAAGACCCAGGAAACTTGCAAACACACAGTCCCCCAAACAGCTCACCAAATAATCCACATTACTTAGCTCAGAAGTGTCTTCAATTTTCTTCACAAGGCCCCCAATCACTGAAGAATTTCAAACAGGTCCTTCCTTGTCACAATGTACCGTAGTTTCAGTAATTTTTAGGACATGCTCCACCACAGTCCTCTCATTCTATACAGAACTCCTTCTTACACAGCAGCCAAAACTTCTCCTACACACAACTCCAAACAGGCGTACCCCGTTTTGCTTAACGCGTATTTAGGGGAAGATTTGAGAAAACTTGCATATGCATTTATTGTCTGCTCATAAAAAAGGAGTATATTTTTTGCTCACAAAGGAGTATACTTTCTGCTCAGAAATAACAGTCTAAATAGAGCAGTGTTCTTCAACCTTTTTACACCTATGGACCGGCAGAAATAAAATAATTATTTTGTAGATCGGCATCGGTCCGCAGACCGGCGGTTGAAGAACACTGGGCTAAGTCGTGGGCCAGACCCTGCCCATCTCTACCCAATCTCCACCCCAGACCCTGCCCCCATAGTCCTAATTGTAACACTATTTTTTCCATTCATTTTTCATACATAAACACAATATAATCTTATTAACAACGCATCGATCGCACCGCGGACCGGCAGTTGAAGAACACAGTTTTGGGCCTGTTGCACATGCCGGCCCTGTGGACCGGCAGGAAATTTCTGTGGACCGGCACCGGTCCATGGACCAGTGGTTGAAGAACATTGATCTAGAGAGGCTTCGTCAACAGGAAGGCTGAAGTCATAATGCCATTGTACAGAGCCATGGTCAGACCTCATCTGGAATACTGTGTGCAATTCTGGAGACCACATTACCGTAAAGATGTGCGCAGAATGGAATCAGTTCAGCGGATGGCCACCAGGATGGTCTCAGGGCTCGGGGGTTTCTCGTACGAGGAAAGACTGAAAAATTGCGACTCTACACTCTCGAAGAACGTAGGGAGAGGGGAGACATGATTTAGACATTTAAGTACATCACGGGACTCGTCGAGGTGGAAGACGACATCTTTCTTCTCAAAGGACCCACGACCACAAGAGGGCATCTGCTCAAACTCAGGGGGGGAAGTTTCGTGGAGACGCAAGGAAATACTTCTTCACAGAAAGAGTGATTGAGCAGTGGAACAAGCTTCCAGTGCAGGTGATCAAGACCAGCAGTATCTCTGACTTTAAGAATAAATGGGATACCTATGTGGGATCCCTACGGGGGTCAAGTCCAGGAATAGGGTCACTAGGGTAAAGTAAAGTGGCAGTATAATTAAAGGAGTCAGTTGACTCCAAGGGGTGGGTCAAGAGAGTGGGCAGACTTGATGGGCTATAGCCCTTATCTGCTGTCATCTTTCTATGTTTCTAGAGCAATGGTCTCAAACTCAAACCCTTTGCAGGGCCACATATTGGATTTGTAGGTACTTGGAGGGCCTTAGAAAAAATAGTTAATGTCTTATTAAAGAAATGACAATTTTGCATGAGGTAAAACTCTTTATAATTTATAAATCTTTCCTTTTGGCTAAGTCTAATAATAATATTGTCATTTATAGCTAAAGAGACATGATCAAGAAACAGTTTTATTTTACTTTTATAATTATGATAAACAAACCGAGGGCCTCAAAATAGTACCTGGTAGGCCGCATGTGGCCCCCGGGCCGCGAGTTTGAGACCACTGATCTAGAGCATTCTGAGTTAAACAAATAAGCATCTATGCTTGTTTTGCATATTTATTTCTACTCACACTTTGTGGATTTTTTGAAAGACTTATGAATCTTTTTACACTTTTCCCATTGTTCATTATAACCACTGTGTATATTACTTCTAAGTGGAGTTTTTTTGACTTATGATTAGTGTGTGCTCACCCGACTACTTGGCAATAGCTTGAATTATTTGGGGCAATTATAGTATCAGAACTGTTAGCTTCCCTAATTTATGCAAATATTTTATCATCTATCTGTTCATTCTGGCCATATATAGTAAATCATCACTATTACTATTTTCTCCTACACATGGGGTTTCCATCCATAAAAATTCCATGGTGAAATCTGTTTCCTGCAGATTTTTTTATAACTTAAGGTCCTCTATCATATAACAGCACCCCTCCCCCAATTTGGTCCATCCTATAATTGCAATATAATTTGTACCCTGTTTGTTCCATTAGTTAGTCACCTTCCAACATCTCTGAGATGTCTATTATATCTGCCTCTTCATTAAGTGGGATATATTCCAACTCTTCCATCCGCTATCATTTTATACAGACATTTCTGTTTTCTTTGAATTTATAACTTGCTTGACAAAGTTCCAATCTTTGACTGCTCTTTACTTAAAAGGTACCTGGGGCTACTTTTCCCATTATAACAGCCTTTTTATTGCTATACTTCGACTTCTCTATTTTGATACTATCCTTAAAAAATACTGTATTCCAAACCACATGCTCCTGAGCAATTGTTGACACCCTCTAAGTTCTAGTTTAAAAGCTGTCTTATCTTCTTTTTAAACATTATCTCCAGCAACCTGGTTCCAGACACATTATCGACCTCTTGTATCACACAAGGAACTGTTAATCTGAAAAACAAGCAGGAAATGTGCATTTCACCCGTTTAGAAACTGTTCCACAATGCAGATAAGGCAACTGCCTCAATACACCTATCCCAAATTTTATTTACAGAATTCAGGATCCAAAAACATTAAGGATGTCTGAAGAACAAAGTACATTTAGAGAACTGAAATGCTCAATCACAATTTTCTTGCAGGTGAAACTATGTACAATAAAATACCTAATGTGAATAGGTTGACAAATATCTTCTAGTCATGGCAATATATTTTTAAACATTATCTTAAAACCAAACAAAAATAAAACAAGGAACACAGAACCTTTTACACTATAATTATCCAGAAACATGTCCAAATGCACTTGTACTCTGAAACACAGTACAATATATTGACTTTTCTATTTAGAAATCTCCCATTTAAGATGCTTTCCACGGATAAGAGATTTTTCTTGGATACACTCCCTTTTAAGGGAACTAACATGAAATTTTGCCTTGTACACAAAATTCAAACACCTAGAAAATGCTTTAAAATACAATAGCTCACTGCACATTTTGTTGAAAGTCAAACTTTTGATCAACTCAGTGATTTATTTGCTCACCCCAATATCCTACTTCAAAAAAGAGATTATTAGGTTCTTACCTTGCTGATATCTGACAGGTGCATCATTCTGGACATTATTGTCTCAACATTGAACTTCATCTGCCATGTTAAGAACATAAAAATTGCCACTGCTGGGTCAGAACAGTGGTCCATCATGCCCAGCAGTCCGCTCACGCAGCCTTACCTGCATACGCTCCGGTTCAGCAGGAACCTGTCCAACCTTGTCTTGAATCCCTGGAGGGTGCCCTCCCCCACAACAGCCTCCAGAAGAGCGTTCCAGATCTCCACCACTCTCTGGGTAAAGAAGAACCTCCCCACGTTTGCACGGAATCTATCCCCCTTTAACCCCAGAGAGTGTCCTCTCATTCTCTCCACCTTGGAGAGGGTGAAAAAATCTCTATTCCTTCACTAAGTCCATTCCCTTCATCATCTTGAATGTTTCGATCATGTCCCCTCTCAGTCTCCTCCTTTCAAGGAAGAAGAGGCTCAATCTCTCTAGCCCCTCACTGCACGGCAACTCCTCCAGCCCCCCAAACACCTCCGTCACGTGTACTGTGGAAGCCATGTGACCCAGGAGTACCATCATGTGTCTCGCTGAGATGGAAGAGCGGGAAGACACTGTATGACAGAGTTGAAGAAGAGCTTCCAGACGTTGTTGTGGAAGGAATGCTCTGAGTTGGATAGTATCCAGAACAGCTCCGATGAATTGTAGATTCTGTGAGGGCTGAAGTTGGGATTTGGGAAAGTTGATTTCGAATCCCAAACTTTGTAGGAACCAGGTAGTCCGTTGGGTCGCTACAATAACCCCCTGAGATGTTGAATCTTTGATGAGCCAGTTATCGAGGTAGGGAAATACCTGAAGCCCATGGTTCCTTAGAGCTGCTGCTACCACTACCAGGCACTTGGTGAACACTCTGGGAGATGAAGCCAGGCCAAAGGGCAGTACTCTGTATTGATAATGCAGATTCCGCACCTGAAATCTGAGATATTGACGGGAGGCCGGATGAATGGGAATATGAGTGTAGGCCTCCTTGAGATCCAGAGAGCATAACCAGTCGTTCTGCTCGAGAAGGGGATAAAGGGATGCCAGGGACAACATTCAAAATTTTTCTTTGACCAAAAATTTGTTGAGAGCCCTGAGATCCAGAATGGGCCGCAGATCGCCCGTCTTCTTCGGAACAAGGAAGTAATGGGAGTAAAACCCCCTATTCTGCTGTTCCAGAGGAACTGGTTCGATGGCATGGAGATGAAGCAAAGCTTGAGCTTCCTGAAGAAGAAGGGCGGTCTGGAAAGGAGTGGAAGGATACTCTCTTGGAGGAAGCTCTGGTGGAACCTGAGTGAAATGAAGAGAGTAGCCTTCTCTGATGATGGTCAGTACCCAGAGGTCAGATGTAATTGTCATCCATCTGTGGTAAAAATGATGGAAACGAGGAATGATAGGAGGAAGAGAAATCAGAGACAGAACGATGGAGGTTATGCTGTTTGAGACAGTCAAAAAGGCTGTAAAGCCTTAGGTGCAGCAGAAGGTTGAGATTTTTGTTGCTTCTGAGGCTGCTGTTTTTTAGGAGGAGGGCGATTGTAAGGAGCCGCCCTTGGAGCAAAACGCCTCTGATATATAGGAGGAGGCCGTGTAGTTTTGGCAGGAGCTGGCTTTGGCTTAGGTCTGACAATAGAAGCAAAGGATTTTTCATGTTCAGACAATTTCTTGGTGGTTGCCTCGATAGATTCATCAAAGAGGTCATTGCCTGCACAAGGAATATTGGCCAAGCGGTCCTGAAGATTAGGGTCCATGTCAATGGTACAAAGCCAGGCAAGGCGACACATGGCTACAGAGCAAGCAGCTGCCCAGGTAGACAACTCGAAAGCATCATAATACGACTGAAGTAGATGTAGTCTGAGTTGTGATATTCAAAGTGTTTTTGAGTATCCAAATAACTCAGAAATTTAGGTAAAAGAGTTATGAGGAATTCAAAATAAGTAATAAAATGAAAGTTATAATTGAGGACTCTAGAGGACATCATAGAATTTTGATAGATGCAACGTCCATAGTTTTCCCTTCCCTTCCAGGAGGAATGGTGGCATAAACCTTGGAAGGATCGGACCTCTTTAAGGAGGACTCCACAAGCAGGGATTGATGAGATAACTGTGAGTTGTCAAACCCTTTGCGATGTACAGTTTTATACCTAGAGTCCAATTTGCCTGGAACAGCTGGAATGGTATAAGGAGTCTCCAGGCATCTGGCAAAAGTCTGAGACAAAAGCTTGTGAAGAGGAAGCTTAATTGACTCTGCCGGAGGTTGAGGAAGATGCATGACTTCGAGGTACTCCTTAGAGTATTTGGAACCAGCATCTAATTGAAGATCCAAGTCAACAGCCATCTGACGAAGGAAAGATAGCTGATCTGCCAATGCTTTGCCTCGAGCAGGACAGGGAAAATTCACGAATAACTTTTGGGCTGGTTCTGACCCACCCCTGGAACTTACCTGGTGGTCTAGTGGTGATGGGGGGCAGGAGCGATCTTCTTACACTCCTGCCCCATGCAGAGCCGTGCTGTGAGTTTCCATGGTCTCACAAGACTACAACAGGAACTCCCTGTTGTAGTCTCATGAGACCACAGGAACTCACAGCACGGCTCTACACGGGGCAGGAGTGTAGGAAGATCGCTCCTGCCCTGTGTCACTGCTAGACCACCAGGTAAGGTCCATGCTCCTGGGGCAGCTGCTCACTTCCGATCACCTCCTCCTCCTCTGATCGCCCCCCTCCACCTCCCTCCTCGCCCCGATCCAAATCCCAGGGCTGTTTTTTTTTTTTATGTGGGCTGCCAACAAACAATTCTCGGGGGGGGGGGGTGCTGGTGAAAAAAATTAACAAATAATCAAAACCATGAATGTCGAAACCGCGAATAGGGAAGGAGAAGTGTATAGCAACTATGGTATCTCTCTTTTGTTTTTAACATCAAGGGAAAGAAGAAAAATGGATACCAAGTCAGACCCTCTATCACTGGAGGGAGGGTGAGGCAGGGACCTGGGGGATCCAGGTATAACCCCCAAAGCCGGCACCGTTCAGCCAGACACCCCTGTTTCACTGAAGAGAAACCTCAACAGGAGAAATAGAATTGCCGTCTCACTGAAGAGAAACCTCAACAGGAGAAAATAATTGCCCAGTCACAGCCAGAATCCAGGAGCTAGTTGAAAATAGCGACCGTCCACCTGCTGGAGATAGAGCATACTGAAGATACAGGAGGAGTGTCGGCCAACAGCACCACCTGTTAATCAGTCTCTATCTCTGCCTGCTGGTAGATGTGTGCTATCGTATCCCACTAGGCTCTGGATTCATCTGCTGCTGTTGCTAAGGAAAGCCTTGTTCAGGCAAAACACATTTTCTTTCTTTCTTTTTTTTTCTGAAACCACAAAAAAGGCCTGAAAGGGAATTAAAGGACATTCTATTCCTTGAAAAATCAGCATTCCAACCCGTCACAAAACATTGAAAGCTTTGGAAACAACCTTGTTTAAAAATGGTTTCCCCAAGAGTGAGAGAGTAAAAGAAAGAAACTAAGATGACAAACTGTATTTGATCATTAACTTTAAACTGCAAGAACTTTAAGTTGCAAAGAACTCTGTGGCAAGTACTAGGAGTTCAACACTAACGACTAAATTATTCATTTATAAAACTCTAAGCTTATAACAGATTACAATTATTCTTTACATTACTGTTTTCTATCTCTTCTAGCACACATACTATGCCCAGCAAATTGTAGGTATTAATATGCAGTGACAACATGCTCAACCAGTAAAACAAAATTAATCAGCTTCCTTTTTACCTCAGTACTACTATTTTAAATGTAGTCTCATTTAACTTGTTTGGTCATTGTTTTAATGTTTCTTGCTCAGAACTGTAGATAATGCAAATCAGAAATATTTTTGAAATAAATAGTCCACATTATATTTATGTTTACTGAGACACTTGCCATATCACTCTTCAAAAACAAATCAGAGCAGGCAGTTCTATGTATGTGAAATTAGGGCAGTTGTAGTAATGTTTAGGAACTCTTTGTGCCTTTTGATATATTTCTTAGAGATGAGAACAGATTGGCAGAAATTCAATAAATGGCCACAGCTTTTCCAAATACTAGCATAGTGTGCATTTCACACCTAAATTGGATGCAAGCATTTATACCTGCCAAAAGCTGGTACAAATGCTCTAGTCTAGTCCAACTGATGGCAGTTAGATGCACAAATGCAAGTACTCTATAACAGTGTTCTTCAATCTTTTGACACCTATGGACCGGTGGAAATAAAATAATTATTTTGTGGCCCGGTAAACTAATAAGACTGAAATAAAAAATCAGTTTCCGCCCAGTCCCCACAAACCATCTGATCCCATCTGCACAAGCCTCAGTTATGATTTTATATTGAATGTATTTTATTAAAGTATAAAAAGAAACAATATTCTGTACAACTGTCATTTTATAAATACAAATAATACAAAGCAAGTATCAACAAAACCCCCATCTCCCCTCCCCATATATCCTCTCTACTATCAAGAAAACTAAATAAGCCAAATTATTACAGAATGCTTCACAGAAATATCATGCTAACAGAATACCGCAGTCACACATGACAGGAATAGTGTTAGGGGAGTGCAACTAGGGCAACTACCCCCTGGTCATTGAGAGCCCTAAGTCAGCTGGAAGCTACATAAGCACTGCCTGGGCTTTGCAGTCCCCAGTTATGTCTAACACCAGCTCTAGCAGGATGCATATTTCAAATCTAATATATTCTAATCACAAAACAGAAATAAAATTATTTTTTCTACCTTTTGTCGTCTCTGGTTTCTGCTTTCATCTTCTTTTTCCTTCCAGCATCTTCCCCTTCCATCCACTGTCTGCCCTCTCCCACTTCCATATGGTATCTGCCTTCTTTCTATGCCCTTCTCCCCTTTTCATCCAGCCTGCACCCCCCTCTCCTTTCTACATGATTCATTCTATTTACATGATTCATTCTCTTCATTTTTAACTCTCCTACACTAGATCTAGCATTTTTATCCCTATCTCCTTATTTCTCTGCTGACCCCCTTCCCAGCATCAATCTCTCTCTACTTTCTCATTCCTGTCTCTCCCCTTTCCCTCATCTGATCTCCCCATGCCACCCTGACCCCTTCCCCTCCTCTAATCTCCCTGCCAACTGTTTCCTTCCTTTTTTCCTCCTCCCCTGTCCAGCAGTACCCCTTCTTCCTTCCCTCCTCCCCCTATCCAACAGTAACTCTCTTCCCTTCTCCTCCTCCCCTCCCAGCAGCATTTCTCCTTCTCCCTCCCGGTCCAGTAGCAGCTCTCCCTTTATCCAGCAGCTTCCCAGCCTCCAACAGTGGCTTCCTCCCCTTCCCTCCGCTCCCATCCCAGCAGCTCTCAGTATTTGCTTGCAGCAATGATTCACTTAGGCAGCCTTGGGTCCTTTGATGGATCACGTCGCCTCTGAGGAAAAAGGAAGTTGCATTATCAGAGGCGGCCCAAGACTCAGCAAAAGCCCCAAGGTTGTCTAACTGAATGGCTGCTTTAGGCAAGTACTGAGAGCCGCTGGGAGGGGAGCGGAGAGGAGGAAGCTGCTGTTGGAGGCTCTCACCAGCCCTGCACAGACCAGCAGGAATTTTGTGCACCGATCTCGCCAGCCCTGCGCGGACTGGCACAAATTTTCTGCAGACCGGCGGTTGAAGAACACTGCTCTATAAGACTGTGCCTAATTTCCGGGAATGCCTCTGACCTCCCCACATCCCTTCCATGGCCACACCCCCTTTGGAATTCTGTATTGCAAGTTAAGGGCTCCTTTTATCAAGCTGCGCTAGCGGTTTAACGCACGCAATAGCGCGCGCTAACCGCTACCCCTCCTCTTGAGCAGGAGGTAGTTTTTGGCCAGTGCAGGGGTTAACGTGCTGAAAAGTCGCACGCGTTAACCCCATTAGTGCGGCTTGATAAAAGGAGTCTTAAGTGTTTTTGCTATAAACATTATACCTATTCTAATAGTTGTAGATTTTGTTATTTTTTAGAATATTAAGACTATTCCAAGATTTACTTCTACCTTTATTGAGAATTCAATAAACAAATTGAACTAAAAAAAAAAAAAAAAGATTATTCCTAGACAAAGTAAAAGAAAAATATTTTTGAAAAACAGAGTAAAATGAAAAATTGGAGACCAATGATGACATTTGTGGCTATGATTAGAAAACTTGTGATATGCTCTTTAGTTCACAGGAAAGGACCTCTAAAAAAACAATTTTGCTGATGTCTATAAATATGCTAAGATAAAGTTGTTCAGTACATGTTTATTTGCTGTATACTATTGTATACATTAACTCTGATACTATTTTGCCCTGCAATGTAAATGATAATGTGGCTCAACTAAACTGATTTTCTATGAAATTTAGGCACACGTGTTAAAGAATTTCATAGGACAGATCAGTGCCCAAGTCCTAATTAATGCCAATTAAGTGCTTGTTAAGTGCTATTAATATATTGCTATTTCTTACTTAGGGCTACTTTTACAAAGCCGCATTAGCGGCTTCAGCGCGCGCGACTTTTCATCATGCGCTAACACCGCACTAGCCAAAAAACTACCGTCTGCTCAAGAGGAGGCGGCAGCGGCTAGCGTAGCTGGCGGTTTAGCGCACGCTATTACGCACGTTAAACCGCTACCGCGGCTTCGTAAAAGGAGCCCTTAGTTTACGTGTGGACCAGAGATCTGCACCCATAATTGCAAGCCCAACTTTAAGCAACCTACACAGATTTTGACATTTGAGAATATGTAGTCAGCAAATTGCATTTAGAAGCAATTTAGAAATGTAAATAAGCAAAATTGATAGTGCCCTTTTACCTAGCTGTGTTTAACAGAAACATCTGAAGTCTGCATTATTTGTCTACTAATATGCACAGAAAAACCCAGAATGCCTGCCTCAAAGAAAAATATCACAAAACCCATGCCTTTCTTGTGCTATGCGGTATTTCAAAAGAACGCATGGCAAGTAAAACTACCGTTCTACATGATATTCTCAGGGTATTACTGCAATTTTTAAGCAACCCTTTCCCTGCCTCTGAATTCTTGCATTTTTTTTCTCCTTTCCAACAGTGTGGCTGGCACAAAATACATTTGTTGTGACATGACAAGATAGCAGGATATAAGTAATCAGGCTGCAAGTACTAGATCAGCTAAAAAAGAACCAGAGAAGCTGCACCTTCAGCTCAATAGTAAAAGTACCCGGTACCTCTAAAATACTGGAGTTTGGTTACAGAGCTTTAGGTATGTAGGTTACATCAGCACAGTCCAAAACGTCTGTAATTTAGCAACGTCTTACAGTGGCATATGAATTGTGAGAACTTCATTTTATGTGGAGTGTCATTTATTATAATTAAAAAAAAAAAAGGTAGCCTGCAGGGAAGTTGTTTTAATCTCAACAATGCATAATAATATTTTTAGTTGATATGGAGCAGTACCTGCTGCTTGCCATGTGGGCCTTTGAAAGAGGCGATTACAGTTTTCTTATAAGTGAATCAATTTTTAGTCACCTTAATCTGACATAATGATTATCTGTATGAGCTGAAAATTGCCCCCCCCCCCCCGTGTTTAATAATGACATCAGTGTGCTGCAGGTTCCCGCAATCTGCAGTTTCCCCCCTATACTCCATCCAACACACAAAGCTCCTCCTGCTTCCTTCCCATCCCCAAGAAATGCATCGAAGGCACAAAGGCTTCATAAACTACCCTGTTTTCACATACGCAAAACTAACTATCACCCGTCCAGTCTAGCATAAAATAATCTCAATCCAATGGTCTGAACCTGTCAGGCAAGGAGATAGGGGTGAAATACACCAGCACTTAAATGCAGCAGAGGGAACTGTCACAGCCAATAAAGACTGGCGTAAAGCAACATGGAAAGAAAAAAATGCATGTAGTCAGACAGAGAATCACTCCAGCAGTGATTATAATAAAACATCTCTACTTCTGGCTTCGAGTATGTCGTGTAATTCATCTTAAAACATTTTCCAGCCTCTCTGCAATTCTGTCCTGCCTTGTAGCAATCAAAAGAAAGAAAAAACCGGTACTGGAAACGAAATTAGCTACAAAGCCCTCCCCATAGGTAAAGAAAACTGTCTCTTACAAAAAAAATGTTTTACAGAGCTAAGTTATTTTAGAAACGAATGCAAAGCCACAAATTATTTCAAATAAAACTGAATTAGAAACATCTAATCATATGTCTGTATGTACCGATCTTTATTTCCGCAATGCATTTGCCCAATTCTGACCACCTTATAGACCCAGAATTTACTAAGACGACGAGAGGTTAAGAAAAATGTAACCCACTTATCAGGATAAAATGACCCTTATTTACAAAATAGTGCGAACAGAGAGAGACTCGCTTCCCAACTCGATCACACAAACCACGAAAACCTCCTAGCCTAGGGGAGGGGAGGAAGTGGGAGATCATAGGCTACAGCACCGACAGTTGTCAATATGGATTCCGAGCTGACACAGAGAAGAGGGTGCATGTGCCAGATCGGGAAATAATAAGCGCAACTGAAAAGGCAGGAGACGCCGAGTGGATTCAGAGCATCCACAAAGCTGTCTGCCTTCTTCAGTACGAAACGTCCTCTAAAATTCTTTAAATTGTTACTGCTCACGACCCCAAATCAAACCTTCCCATTGCGCCCCACTTTAGTATTTTTCACGCTCGTCCACTGCCCTGCCTTAGCGAAAACGGGCCGTAGCCACACGTTACAGCAAAGACACACAATAACTCTCGCTACCCTGCACCCCCCCCCGACTCACAATTCCCCCACTGCAATTCTTACCTCGAGCGCGCCGCCGCCCCCGCCTTCACTCACGCCCCTCCTGGAGGGCGCGCGCGTAGCCAGCTCCCCTCAAAAAAAAAAAAAAAAAAAAAAAACCCCGGTCTTCAATTATCCAGGGTACATAACGACCTGGCTCTGGCCTCAGGGAGCGTTAGGCGTGAAGGAAGGCAATCCGGAGCGTTCCGCGGTGAGCCGTGCCCCATCCCTCACTGGGCCACCGGGGACAGACACGCATAAGAGCCCGGCTGCAGAGATTTTCGGCGACTTTTGCCACGAATTAATCTTTCCCCCCTCCCATCCGCCGTTCGCTTTCTCGCCCTAGGAATCTCTCCTCCTTATCCCCCAACAGTCGCCCTCTTCCTTGCTCCTCCCTCTCTCGCTTTCACTCCCCCCTCCTCCTCCCACTCCCTCGCGCGCCGCCTCTTTCCCCTGGGCACCGGCTCGTGCTTTTTACTCTTCCCTTCCAGTCTCGTCTCCAAACTTGCAACGCCTCGTCTCGCGCCTAACCCCCCCACCCGAGAGTTAGAGAGGCTCGTGCCCGCGCGCGCGCGCACACACCCGGCGACTCCACCCTTTCGTCCGTATCCACGCCCATTCCTCCCAGTAAGTGGGCGGGCTCTCCGAAAGGCCTTGGGCGTCTTGGAGGGAGGCGCCGCTGGCCTTCGGGAGGAGCGATTTGTTTTCCTTCGTTCGCGCGCAGCCAACGAACCTCTCCTGCAGCTTCCCAGTCCGGCTGCGCGAGGCCATGTAGCGCGGAGCGCTCTCCGCAGCCTGCTCGGCGAAGGTAAGGGCTGGGCGATCTGGACGGACGGTTGTAGCTTTGCGCCTCAATAACCCCGGTTTTCTCGTGAACTGTTAACGTTAAGCTTTTGCCTGGCGCTGCTGCTTTGGAAAGGAGAGGGACGGGCTATGGTTGCTTTGAGAAAGGGGGGGGGGGGGCGGGGGGCTGAATGACTTGCTAGGAATGGCCTGGAGTGTGTCGGCATCTGCGCGTCGCTGTTTTTTTTAAGCGCTCGGTGGAAGAGAGCGGCCCGACGTGCTGGCGTAGCTGCTCTCGCGCCGTGGCTTCTCGAAGATGGGGTTAGCACGTGTCCTCCAGTCAGCAGGGGGGGGGGGGTCTTGCTCTCACCGCATGGCATATGAGGCGGGGCAGAGCCTGGCGTTTATTTTATTGGGAGTTTAGCCCTCACCATTTTCATTTACTCGGTGTGAGAGTGATATATTCGGGGACATATTTCCCTGGCCCCGAAGGGTCTGCAATTAAGTTTGTACCTGACGCAGCGGAGGGTTAAGTGAGTCGCCCAAGATAAGCCCTGAGGTACACAATCGTATGAGAATCTGAAATGGATTAGGCTGGATTGGGCTTTTATTTGATTCCATTCATTGGCATATCTTTTGTTTTCCACTATTATGGATTGCTTTATTCCATACTTTGTAATTTTGTAAAAATTCAATAAATAAACATTGACTAAAAAAAAAAAAAAATTGTCAACCGCCTATTCCTAAGCGGCATTGGAAAAGTAACATACATAAAGTAAAACAAACACGACTTAGACACATAGCTTTAAAGCAGTGGTTCCCAACCCTGTCCTGGAGGAACACCAGGCCAATTGGGTTTTCAGGCTAGCCCTAATGAATATGCATGAAGCAAATTTGCATGCCTATCACTTCCATCATATGCAAATCTCTCTCATGCATATTCATTAGGGCTAGCCTGAAAACCCGATAGGCCTGGTGTTCCTCCAGGACAGGGTTGGGAATCACTTCTTTAAAGTACAAATGAATAGCTACATCTTAAAACCAAGCTGTCATAAATCTTCACAGAATCGTTCACCTTAAAGCGAGCATTAAACAACGTATCGTTTGTTGAAAAGCTTCTGAAAATAGTGTCGTTTTAAGTGTTTTGACAGGGAACCAACTTTGTAATAAACAAAAAGGGAAAACTGATTTTATGAGCTAGGAAGAGAATAAATGTAAAAACATAGTAGATGATGGCAGATAAAGACCCCAGTGGTCCATCCAGTCTGCCCAACCTGATTCGTTTTACATTTTTTCTTCTTAGCTATTTCTGGGCAAGAATCCAAAGCTCTACCCGGTACTATGTGTAGTCTAAAGTGTAGAGCCATCCTGAGGGTTTTGTGAAAGGAATGGCTGCACAAAGTGCTGGGAAGAGAGGGACTAAAAATTATTGTCCTTTTGACACCCCTACAGTAGCTGCAGCGCAGTGGGCAGGAGCATGGGTTTTAGAGAGGGCATGTCTGGCTCAGGACACTCCTGCTAAAATAGAAATACAGTGGTACCTTGGAATCCGAACGCCCCAGAACTGGTACAACTTGGAACCCGAACCTTTTTTTGTAGTAAATTTATCTTGGAATATGAACGCCCTGCACATTGTACGTGTGTGTTTGTGCCCAGAATCTGAATGCTGCTTTGGAATATTTGTTAATATTTTACCTTAAAATCCTGTGTATTTCCTGTTAAAATTTGAGTTTGTGGGAACCAGGAACGGATTAATCCAGTTTCTATTATTTTCATAGGAAAAATTGTTTTGGAACTCGAACAGGGTTCTGGAACAGATTAAGTTCGGATTCTAAGGTATCACTGTACCACCAAACAAACCAATAAACAACTTGGTGCTAGTTTCATTAATTTTAAAATGTGTTCTTCATGTTAAAACACAAACTTAAGTTTATGTAGCCATACTATGTTTTTGTGCCTTCCAGTCCAAGTTTCCAAGTTTGTCAATTTGATTAAACGCTTATCAAAATACTAAGCATATTTATAATTTGGATTATGCCCCTGTGGAAGGTGGTGGAGACAAGAAATGGTAACAATTCAAAAAGGCATAGCTATAAACGAGGATTCCGTCATGGAAAGAGTGACAGAAAACCAAATGCTACTCCATTAATTGGGATAGAAAGCCAGAGCCAGGCAGATTTTTACAGTATATGCCCTGAAAATGGTAAAGATAGATCAAGTATGCGTACTATGATGCAATATCTTGAAGGGCAGACTGGTAGTGGACTATATGAGTCTTTATTATCTACTATGTTAGGCTATATATTTGGACTAATTTTCAATTCTATTGCTCTCCGTTTAGGGTCTGATGTGTGTTGGCCTAAGAATGGACCCTGTTGTTCTTAGTTATATGGACAGTTTGCTGCGCCAATCTGATGTCTTACTATTGGATCCACCAAGTTGGCTGAATGATCACATTATTGGATTTGCGTTTGAATACTTTGCTAGTGAACAGTTCCAAGACTACTCAAAGGAAGCCTGTTTTATCAGTCCAGAGGTGACGCAGTTCATCAAGTGTGCATGCAGTCAGGAGGAAATGGTCATGTTTCTTGAGCCATTGGAACTTCCTCACAGAAAGGTGGTGTTTTTGGCCATCAATGACAATTCTAACCAGGCTGCAGGTGGCACCCATTGGAGCCTGCTGGTTTATATAAAGGACACAAACAAATTTGCCCACTATGACTCTTATAGTAGAAGCAACAGTCAGCATGCTAGGCAGGTGGCAGAAAAGCTTAAACCCTTCTTGGGCAAAGCAACATTTGTAGAGGAGCAAGCCCCATCTCAACAGAACAGCTATGACTGTGGAATGTATGTCATCTGTACTACAGAGACCCTGTGTGAGCAGCATCTGAGGGGGCAGAAAAAACCTCTGCTGCAATTACTTACACCTCCCTATATCACCCATAAGAGGACAGAATGGAAGGAACGCATCAAAAATCTAGCCCCAAAATAATATGTGAATTCTTGTTACTGTTACTGTTTGCTTTGGTTTCTTGTTGTCAGCCGTTTGGCCTGTTCACTAAATGTAGGAAGGCATTTTTGCGTGTATGACTTGGTGTCTTTCACTTTGATTTCATAGAGTTTTGGCAAACTCTCAAGTATCCTATTGTGCATCAGTAATATACTAAAGTGCTCCAAGAAGAATTCTGCTCTTCTGTTTTAACCTGCTGCTAGGTTTAAAAAAACAAACAAACAGCTTTTTCTTTTGTAGTATAAAAATAAAAAATCTGTTCTTAAAACATCCTCGCTGCTTTGGCTGACTCTATGGAAGCTGCAAAGTAAAGGCTTTCTAGTTATTGGTCAAGAATGTAAAATGGTGGCATTAAAATTAAATTTTGAATTAAGTTTCTGTAGGATTTTTGCGCAAATTATATAGAGCTTGTCAAGAATGACATGTGAAAGGAAAGTCAGATCTCCTCTGCCCTGCTCAAGAGCCCAAACTGGATAGGATTTCTGGTAGTCCCCAGGTTAAGAATGAGTTCTGTTTTTAAAACTGTTAAGTTGAATTTGTACGTATCTTGGATCATGTAAGAATTTGTATGTATTTGTTCTCCTGTACAGTACACAGTCTGATAATCATTAAAGAAACAATCCTCAAAATAAAGTACTGTAGTTTAAACAGATAGCTTTACACTTGCTTTTTGTTCTCCACTGTACTGCATATTGGAAGGGGTGTGCATGACAACACTAATTGGATGATGGAGAAATGGCTACAGCTTTAATGCCACATAACAGTTCTTGGATTCCAGCAACAGCAGCCTGAAGACAGGCTGCCTTCTCCCAAACTCTGGGTCTTCACTCTGCTGCATCCTGCCCATGGGAAATTGCATCAGTGGAAACGAGATGAAGGGAAGACTCCGGGATTGGCTGATGAAGCCTGTCTTTAGACTGCTGCGACTGGGAAGTGGGGGAGAGAATAAGGTATTGATGCTAGACTGAAGTGATAGGCCAGAACGGGGGTGAGGGTGGGTGCAATGTTGAGGCATGCACTGAAAAAAACAATCACCATTTCACTTACCCCGGTCCTGAGCTCTGCCTGCTTTCTCCACCCTCATGTGCCTCTAGACCAGGCCTTTTCTCTCTACTGCTCCCCTATGCCTCCACTGCGTGACTCCAGACCTGTCCCCCAGCATGCACTGACCCCAGCTGTGTTGTTTTCATTTCTGTAGTGAACTGGAAGTGGCGAACATCGGGCTCTGCCGCAGCAGGAATGGAAAGTCTCTGCCGAGATGGAAAGCACCTCTCCTCCCCTGTCTACTTCTTTAAAATGTTTGCCAGTGCAAGCAGCATTTTCTACTTGCTGCCGCCATCTGCTCCCTTCTGATATCACTTCTTGGTCATGGGACCAGGATATAACATACAAAGGGATCCAGCATGAGCAGCAATAGAAGATGCTGTTGAACATTTCAAAAGGTGGGTGGGGAGGCGCTCAAGCAGCGGGAAAGAGTAAATGGAAAGCTGACCACAGCTGATCTGTGAAAAGCGGACATCCACTGCTCTGGGATGGAAAGCTGCCCCATGCCTAAGTACAAGTCCAACTTAGGTCATATGTTTATAACCCAGGGACTGCCTGTATAATTAAGGAAGCACATAGCATGCCTATTCACAGTGCATGAAAATAAAAAAAAAGTTCTTGTATGTGGTTCTCCATTGAAAGAATTGACTAACCCAACTTAGCAAATATCATATGCTAGATGTAATTTACTTGGATTTCAGCAAAGCCTTTGATACAGTTCCTCATAAGAGGCTGTTGAACAAACTTGAAGGGCTGAAGTTAGGACCCAAAGTGGTGAACTGGGTCAGAAAACTGGCTGTCGGACAGACGCCAGAGGGTGGTGGTTAATGGAAGTCGCTCGAAGGAAGGAAAGGTGACTAGTGGAGTCCCTCAGGGTTCGGTGCTGGGGCCAATCCTGTTCAATATGTATGTAAGTGACATTGCTGAAGGGTTAGAAGGAAAAGTGTGCCTTTTTGCAGATGATACCAAGATTTGTAACAGAGTGGACACCGAAGAGGGAGTGGAAAATATGAAAAAGGATCTGCAAAAGTTAGAGGAATGGTCTAATGCCTGGCAACTAAAATTCAATGCAAAGAAATGCAGAGTAATGCATTTGGGGATTAATAATAGGAAGGAACTGTATATGCTGGGAGGAGAGAAGCTGATATGCACGGACGGGGAGAGGGACCTTGGGGTGATAGTGTCCGAAGATCTAAAGGCGAAAAAACAGTGTGACAAGGCAGTGGCTGCTGCCAGAAGGATTCTGGGCTGTATAAAGAGAGGCATAGTCAGTAGAAGGAAGAAGGTGTTGATGCCCCTGTACAGGTCATTGGTGAGGCCCCACTTGGAGTATTGTGTTCAGTTTTGGAGACCGTATCTGGTGAAAGACGTAAGAAGACTTGAGGCGGTCCAGAGGAGGGCGACGAAAATGATAGGAGGCTTGCGCCAGAAGACGTATGAGGAGAGACTGGAAGCCCTGAATATGTATACCCTAGAGGAAAGGAGAGACAGGGGAGATATGATTCAGACGTTCAAATACTTAAAGGGTATTAACGTAGAACAAAATCTTTTCCAGAGAAAGGAAAATGGTAAAACCAGAGGACATAATTTGAGGTTGAGGGGTGGTAGATTCAGGGGCAATGTTAGGAAATTCTACTTTACGGAGAGGGTGGTGGATGCCTGGAATGCGCTCCTGAGAGAGGTGGTGGAAAGTAAAACTGTGACTGAGTTCAAAGAAGCGTGGGATGAACACAGAAGATTTAGAATCAGAAAATAATATTAAAGATTGAACTAGGCCAGTTACTGGGCAGACTTGTACGGTCTGTGTCTGTGCATGGCCGTTTGGAGGAGGATGGGCAGGGGAGGACTTTAATGGCTGGGAGGGTGTAGATGGGCTGGAGTAAGTCTTAACAGAGATTTCGGCAGTTGGAACCCAAGCACAGTACCGGGTAAAGCTTTGGATTCTCGCCCAGAAATAGCTAAGAAGAAAAAAAAAATAAAATAATAATTTAAATTGAATCAGGTTGGGCAGACTGGATGGACCATTCGGGTCTTTATCTGCCGTCATCTACTATGTTACTATGCAAGTCACCTGTGTGTGGTGGGGAGGTTTTTTTTCCTCCTTTTCATACCTAAGGTACTGTTTCTTGAGGTTCTCTCTTTCTGACTCGCATTTCAGTAGCAGTATACTCTTCTCCAACCACATCTTGAATCCTCTATATTTAATCCTGGAGAAAAATCTCTATTCTCTATTAATGGAAAATATGAGGGGCATTCAATAATTTATCTACCTCAGTAGGAAAGAAGAGATTTCAAAAATGTTTTGTTTTATTTTTCAATATAGTCTCCTGATACCTCCATATCCTTCATCCACTTTTCCTGCAATGACTTTAACCCCTTTGAAAAGAATTCTTCTGTTTGACCTTCAAACCAGGACATCACAGCTTCCTTGACGTCTGTATCACTTGAAAACCACTGTCCATGGAGAGATTCTTTAAAATTTGGAACAGGAAATAATACGAGGGAGCCAGCTCAGAGCTATAGAGTGGATGGTTCAGCTGCTGAAACCCACATTCTCGGATGGCAGCCTGTGATTTTTGTGACATGAGCACCGGCCCATTGTTTTCAAAAAGCAGCATGCCTGCTATGAGTTTTCCTCATCTTTTCTCCTTGATTGACTCCCACAAAGCGATCATTGCGTTGATGTCATTCTCCCCAGTTATGGTTGTCTTGTGTCCAGAAGAAAAAGTCCATCATCATCCCATAAAACAGCTGCCATGCAGATTTTTCTGTCTTGAACTTTTTTGGGGTGGGGTCTTGTGCTTCCACTGCATTGACTCCATTTTGGACTTGGGATCTCTGTGATAGACCCAAGTCTCATCTCCAGTCACTAAATGTTGAAAAAAATTCACTTGGTCTTCACAGAGCATCTCCAAGTTCTCCTGACAGCACTAGAGCCTCATAGCTTTCTGACAAGGCATCAGCATTCTTTGAACCCATCTTGCACTAGCCTTGCCTGATGAACCGAGTGCCCAGGGAGGAGCATAGGGAGAGACAAGAGAGAAGAGATATTGAGGAGTGACTACACTTGTAGGTCAATAAGAAGAATTTGAACTATATGTGTAAGTGGATGGGGAGCCAGGGAAGTGATCTGAGAGGGGTGATGTGAGCATAGCAACTCTGGTGGAATATAAGTCGTGCAGCAGCATTCTGAACAGGTTGAAGGGGAGAGAGAGATGGTTACATGGGAAGCCATTGAGAAGCAGGTTACAATAGTCTAGGTGATGAGGAGGTGGATAAGGGTTTTGCAAGTGTGCTCAGAGAGGAAAGGTCAGATTTTGGTGATATTATAGGGAAAGAAGCAACAGGTTTTGGTGGTCTTGGATTTTTGCAGAGAGTCAAAGATGACACCAAGGTTGCAAGCTGATGAGACAGGATGAGAGTGCTATCCACTGAGATAGTGAGTGGGGGAGAGAGGGGATATAGGTTTGGGTGGAAGGATAAGTAGTTCAGTCGTGGCTGTGTTTAGTTGTAAGTGATAGCAAGACATCCAGGCAGCAATACTGAACAAGCAAGCTGAGACTCGGGCTTGGATTCCTTTAGAGATTTCAGGTGTATAGAGATAGATCTGGGAGTCATCAGCATAGAGGTGAAAACCATGGGAGGAGATCAGAGCACCAAGGGAATGAGTATAGATGGAGAAGAGAAGAGGTTCCAGGACAGAGCCCTGGGGTACTCTGATCGATAATGGGAGATCAGTGGAGGAGGATTTACCACTGCATACACCAAAGGAGCAATGTGAGAGATGGGAAGAGAACCAAGAGAGAATGGAACATTGGAAACCAAGTGAAGAAAGCATGTCAAGGAGAAGGTAGTAGTCATCAGTGTTGAAAACAGTGGATAGATCAAGAAGGATGAGGATAGAGTAGTGGCCTTTGGATCTGGCCAGAAAGAGGTCATTGAGACTTTGGCAAGGGCAGTTTCAGTAGAGTACAGGGAGTGAAAGCCTGATTGTGGTGGGTCAAGGATGGTTAGGCATGATAGAAAGTCCAGGCAGTGGCGGTGATCAGCACATTCAAGTAGTTTGGATAAGAATGGGAGGAGGGAGATTGATTGATAGTTGGCAGGGCAGGTAGGGTCCAGTGAAGGTTTTATGAGGAGCAGTGTAATTATGACATGTTTGAAAGCATCGGGGACAGTTGCAGTGGAAAGTGATGAATTGAGAATATGACAGATAGAAGGGGTAATCGTAAGAGAGAGAGCATTGAGGAGTAGAGAGGTAGGAATCAGATCAGGGAGTAGGTAGTGAGTTTGGAAGAGGAAAAAAGATGTGCAGTTTCCTCTTCAGTGATTTTAGGGAAGGAAGAAAAGGAGGCAAGGACTGAGGGAGGACAGGGGGAGGGAGAGGTGGAGGTGGCTTGGTTGAGAAGTCAAGGTTAATTTTGTGGACCTTGTCATAGAAGTAATCAGCCATTTCAGAGGTAGCTTGGAATGATCACATAATACCAATATTGAAGCAACTACACTGATTGCCTATTCAAATGAGAATTGACTATAAAATCCTGACAATTATGCACCAGGTAATTTACGGGGGAGCCTCCTGGTATCTAATGCAGGTGTTGAAACAATACATTCCTCGCAGAGCTTTGAGATCTCAGTCTGCAGTGAGGTTATCAATTGAAGCACTTGGGGAGACACATTTGAAAACACAAATGGCAGCCATTTCAGTAGCAGGTCCACATCTGTGGAATGCATTACCAGGTTATCTGAGACTGTGTAGATCAGTGATCTCAATCTCAAACCCTTTGCAGGGCCACATTTTGGATTTGTAGGTACTTGGAGGGCCTCAGAAAAAAACAGTGAATGTCTTATTAAAGAAATGACAATTTTGCATGAGGTAGAACTCTTTACAGTTTATAAATCTTTCCTTTTGGGTTAGTCTTAATAATAATATTGTAATTTATAGCTAAAGAGACATATGATCAAGAAACTGTTTTATTTAACTTTTGTGATTATGATAAACATACCAAGGCCCTCAAAATAGTACCTGGTGGGCCACGAGTTTGAGACCACTGGTGTAGAGATAAGATGTTTTAAAAAAACAACTGAAAACTTATTTATTTGTTAAAGCCTTTCATTAGTTGGAGATTAAGAGGGCTATTTTAGAGCTTTTGTGCAGAGCATGCTTTTACTGTCCAATATGTTTATTGAGCTCAACACAAAAGATAAACATAAATTACACCTGATACAGAGAAGCTCAAGTTTCAACAATAACAAGATAATCCCCCCTCCCTTACCCTCAAGCTGTTAACTATAAAAAAGAGCCCAAGAGTTTGTCTTGATGGGCAACTATAACAATGGGCTGGATGGCCCAAGTAGTCACCCATGCGGAGACAGTTGCAAGGGCATTGGGGAGGAAGCAGGATAGGAGGTAGAAATTGTGAGTTTTGTAAAATTCCAATGTCTTGTAGCTCAGGGTGAAGCAATTGTTCATTGCTTAATGGTAGTCCCAAAAACAAAGCTGTGGCCTGAAAATTACCATCAATAAAGTGTCTGTTTTATTTATGGATAACATTAATGTACAGCGAGGGGGTTTTGTAATCATGGGGTGGGTGATGGGTTTGAGGAGACGACAACTGAGCCATTCCAGATCCATATGTTATAGAAAAATGAAGTTAAATTATACACAAAAACTCATGGAAAACCAAAAAGCGGCAAGCAGTTTAAGAGGCGACTCCAAGCTAAAGGAGTCACTTCACATTGGGCTCTCCCAATCCGCTTTGCCTTTCAATGTTCATCCACATTCCACAAGTTTTTTTGACACTGTATTTATTCAACCATACATTATTTTTCCTTGGTGCTGATGTTTCCAGTCTTTATTCAGTTGTTATCCATCAGGTTACTTTGTTCTGATACGCGTTAGGTATGTATTCCCGTCAAGATTCTTACTTTTGCATCTCACACATGGCTTCTGGTTCTCACTCACTTTACATCCATGTATATATGGAGTCATTTTTTGCACATTTCACTTGATTCACTTAAATTCACTATTATGCTTATATAACCACCAATTTCATGTTAATGTTCACCATCACTAGATTCAATTCATTGTAATATTATGTTGAAACAATTATTAATTTTATATAATGTTCACTATCAGATTCTAATCCTCACACATGATTGTTTCACATTAAGCTAATGAATGTTTCACTTTATCTTTTTCACACACTTATTTTAAATACACAAAGCGTCAATAATTTCATGCTGTCACCATTGTTACTCATACACATCTTTTCACACTAATCTCAATTTGCTCCTACTAGGACCCCTGAGGAAGGAGTGTTTCTTTGAAACATAGACTGTGTTGGGTCCGGTCTTATCAGTCCTTTTTGAAACAAACTGTTTTATGTTTTTTATAATTGTTAAATAAAGTCTTGGCGTCCTGTACATCATCACTACAGTTTCTGTTTTTTGTTCTTATTCAAGAATGGCTCCCAGATGCGCTGAAAAGAACGCCCCGGTAGAGAAGAAAAGTTGAAAATGTCTCTGCTTTCCCACATCTGTAGCGCAATCAGACAGCACCTCCAAAGAGAATAATCAGGAGCTTCCACCTCCAAGTGCATGCTTTTATTAGTTGTATGCTATTTTAGCAGATGAGCATAGAGTTGATGAGCAAGATTTTGACAAGACTATGTTGTCTTTATGTTATGTCAGTATGTATTTGAATATGTGCATTTTATTGTAATCCACTTAGGCACTAAGCAGAGAAGAAATTTTTAAAATAAATAAAATAGTCTGAGGGGAAATGATGGAGAGGTTGGAGGTGGGGGACACTTGAGCAAAGAGTTCAGCATGGCAAAGAACAAGGGTTGCAGCTGAGAGAGTCAGTCAGGCGGGCGTAGTAATCTTGTCTGGCAAGTAAGAGAGCAAACTGGAAGGAGGTCAGGAGGAATTTTAAGTGAATGAAGTCAGCATGGGTGTGGGATTTGAGCCAGAGATGTTCAGCAGACCTGGCACAGGAGCGTAAGTAGCGGATTTTCGGGTTCAGCCAGGGCTGGGGTTTGGCATGCCTTACAGAGTGAGGGGTGGGGGTGGGGAGCAAGGGTATCTAAAACTGAGGAGAGAGTAGTATAAGAGGAGACAGCTTCATTTACAGACTGGTGTAGTATAGTGGTAGAGAGGAGGGGTGAAATAGTGTTGGAGAGAGTGCAGGGTTCAATAGCCTGAAGATTCCTAAATGTATTGGTGGTGTTTGGCAGGGGAGGGTGGTGGCTTGTGGAAGTTATTAGATGGTGGTCAGAGAGTAGGAGAACTGTGGTGCCAAAATTTGTGATAGAGCAGTTCGAGGAGAGGACAAGATCAAGGCAGTAGCCATAGGGACAGTGGAGCAGAGTTGAAGATTGAATGAGGTTGTAAAGGCTAGAAGCATAGGAGTTGAAGGGGGTCATCAGCAAGAATGTTAAAATCACCAAGAATGAGGGAAGTAGATGAAGGATCAAGAAAAAAAGGAGAGCCAGGAGTCAAAGTCAGTGAGAAAAGAAGAAGGGGGCTAGAGGAGAAACTAGTCAGATGGAATGGACTTCGAAGGAAGAAAATTAGTACAATTAAGGTGGAAGAAGGGGTTGAAATCTACAAGAGGGTGAAGAGTAGCAGCCCAACACCACCTCTGTGACCAGCTGAATGAGGAGTATGGGAGAAAAGGTAACTTCTATGACAGAGATCTGGCCTTTCCTTTCCTCTTCTTCCCCCCCCCCTCCTTCCCCCACAGAAATGGATACTGAGGATCCTTGATACCAGAAATTGAACACTGGGCAGAGTGAATGGGCCATTTGGCTTTTTTCTGCTGTCGTTTTTCTATGTTTCTTGAGCAACCTAGCAGACATCACTTGACTGTATATACCTGAACCTCATATTTCTCATTTGTAGTTCAATTTCTAAGTCATAAATTGCTATTGTTTAGTGGGTGTAAGAAATGGGAGTTTGAGAACTTTTTGATTTCATAAATGCTTTCAGATCTTGAAATACAATGTTGAATTCTACCACCAGAATTTTTTCAGAAGTCACTATTTCTTCAAGTGTGTTTCAATGACTAAGAAGCCATTCTGTGAATTTCCCACTAGATTTTCTCAGATCATCAACTTAAAGCAGAGCTTCCATTCAGGGCCATGATCACCCAGTATCTATTTCTTAATGTTAACATTTTAACATAACATAACAGTTTATTTATATCCCGCAGGACCGTGAAGTTCTATGCGGTTTACAATGATTAAAAAATGCTACAAATTGAGTAGAACTAACAAAGTTAGAGATTGGTGAATAACAGTTCTAGAGATGTTGTGGGAGATTGTGCTATCAAAGTACTTCCGGAATAGATGTCTTTAGGTGTTTCCTAAATTCCCCGTAGTTATTAGCATGCATAAGTAATTGTTCCAGATCTTTTCCCCATAAGATAGAATGGATTTCAGATGAGTGTCTTTTTTTCAAAGCTTCTATCATGAAATGATACAAATATGATAAGAGAAGATGGAGTCAGTTCTGGAGTGAATGTGAATCCATGAAAAAGATTCAAGGTTTTGAAAATGGTAGAATATAACTGATGTCTGTCATGTTGAAGGATCTTGGTTTTGTGGTGCCATCTAGTGGCTCAGGCTAGCAACTGGATTTTTTTGGTTCAATAAAAAGAATCACGGCCTTGTCAGTCTATTGTAGAGTTTATCCAAATTTTGTGATCCTGAAAGTTCATACATCTTGGATGTCAGAAAAGATGACATGTCAAATATTGTGCTAAAGCTACTGTGAAGTAAATCCAGAGTGTTATGGACAATAGTACAGTAACATCACTGGGTCCATAAAAAACCTTTTGTAGATAAATGCACTATAATAACAAATCTTGCATACCTGATCTATTCAGGCTTTGTTCTAGATGGTATAGAATCTTATTTTTTTCTAACTGTACTTTTGATAAATCAGATGCCTGGAATTGTTTCTGTGTCATTTATCTGCTGTCATTTACTATGTTACTATGTTATGTGCCAATAAAATAAAACAAGTGGCAAAATATTGCCTTCTTTGGGAGTAGATATGTCTTGAAAAAATCCAATCTCTGAAGCATCGCCTTCCATGGGCCGCTCTGTTAATCATGAGCAACATGAGATTTGTCCAGCTGTCCCTCAAATTTTGAAAACTCTGATGTCCTGCTGGAAGGTGACGCTTCTGTTTCAGTCTGTTGAAGACTTAGGACAGGTTTTCTTCCAAGATCTGCTGCTACTTTGTACCATCCATTATTTATAAGCCTCCCTGTCTCTGCTGCTGCAAAGCATTCCCACAACATAATGCTGCCAACCTCATGCTTTTACTGTAGGGATGGTTTTTACCAGTGATGTGCTATGTTTGTTTACACTATTTGTTATCACTTAGTATGGAAACTGTAAAACCTCCTTCTCCTAAATGCTTCTTTCCAAATGCCATTTGGCATATCACATGGCTTTTTCTTTTTTTAAAGCAGTGGTGCTCACTTTTTGCCACCTTTTCCTACAAGCAAATTTTGTGGAATAATCTTGAAACTTGTGAACAGTTAATTTTGCTAATCTCAGAGACCTTCCTCTGCAGTTTCCTAATCCAGATAAGGTCTTGGTTGTGCCAAACTGTTTGGTATACGAGAGCTTGTACAGGTCCCTGAAACAGACACTGAAACGAGATGCTTGTTGGACTCACCTGAAGCAAGCCATCGTTCAACATTTAGCATTTACAGTTCAGCATTCAGATAAGTCTCATTATGGACAATTGTTAAATTCAAGTGAACATATATGTAATTAGTTTTACATTCTAGTGCCATTATTAACTTGGATACTGATTGATGGACACTGAGATATAGCACGTTTTGGACACTTTCTTTAGTGTTCTTGGTTTGACACAGGAAGGGGTAAAATGTGGACCTGACGGACCTCGCGGATCTAAAACCTCACGTCCTTAAAAATCTGAGGTCCGTGCCACTTGTAGTTAGTTTCTGGCTCTGACAGACCTCGATGACAATTTAGCGCTGATGAATCTGTCTTAGCTTAGGGAGGGAAAAGTATTAGGATCCGTCAGCACTAAAATGTCACCAAGGTCTGTCAGAGCCAGAGACTACTTTGCTGGCAATAATTGAATGTTTATAGAGCCCAGAAGGTTGGGCCGAGTCCCCGCCACTGGTATCTTTTCCAGGAGAGATTTTCTGCAAAAGTTCATTAAGGGGAATGGTTTTAGTCTCTGGCTCTGACAGACCTCGATGACATTGTAGCGCTGACGGATCCTAATACTTTTCCCTCCCTATGCTGAGACGGATCCGTCAGAGCTAAATTGTCATCGAGGTCTGTCAGAACCAGAAACTAACTACAAGGGGCACAGACCTCAGATTTTTAAGGACATGCGGTTTTAGATCCGCGAGGTCCATCAGGTCTGTGAGGTCCACGTTTTACCTCTTCCCGTTTGACACGCAGAAGTGTTGCTCACATTTAAGGAGAAAAAAATTAGTGATGTAACAGAAGCATTTGCTAATAGGGGATTTCCCCTCATGCAGCTATTATCATTAATTATATACCGATAGTCCCCAGGTTAAGAACGAGTTACATCAGGGGTGTCCAACCTTTTGGCTTCCCTGGGCCGCATTGGCCGAAAAAAATGTTTCTGGGGCCGCACAAATACGCAAACGCTGCAAGACAGAGGAAGGAGCTGGCAAGACAGTACACACCTGGGGGCAGCAGAGGAGAACACTACATCGCCCTCGACTGGGGCCACACAAAATACTTCACGGGGCCGTATGCGGCCCTCAGGCCACAGGTTGGACACCCCTGAGTTACATTTTTAAAGCTGTTCTTAAGTTGGACTTGTAGGTTTTAAGATTCTTGCTGCTTACTTCTGCTCCCAGCTGGCAAAGGGCCAACTGTCCCTAACAGTGGCCCCTCTATGTTACAGCTTGCATAACCACACACTGTTCTCAATGTGGCCATGCATCATTCCTGAATCTGCTACAGGAGAAGTGGAGTCTAGGTCACTGGAAATACTGCTCAGTGAAATCAAATGAAGCTGCAACCATGTTCTTAAGTACGAGTTGTACTTAAGTTGGGCATCTGTAACTCAGGGACTTCCTGTATGTGATTTATCCTGAGTCTATTCATATACATTTTTTGATAGGAGCCTGTAGTTTGGCTATTTGCTTACTACTCCTAGAAGGAATTCCTTGAGATCCAAGGGATATTCAGACACACTTTTCTGTATGACCTTGCCCTGGTTCATACTTTCTGAATAGTTTTATCCTGCAGTTTGTTCAGCATGTTTAGAATTTGACCTCGCTTTTACTTATTGAATTGTTGAAATAAAAGAAAAACTGCATATCATAAAAGTATGCTCAGTTATGACAATCTAATAATGTAATACAAAGAGAAATACTAACCTCTTAATTGGAAGGCAGCATCCCATACATCGTGAAATCACAACAAGGAAGAGGCAAAGTCATAGTGAAACAGAAAGGTCTATCTCAAGACTAACAAAGGTGCTCAGGTCTTATTGTATGCTACCAGGAAATGGAATTTATTAGCTGCTACCCACGTATACTGAGTTGGCAGAATCTTGCACGCATATGTTTAACAGCTATTGTTCAAACTATTTCTTCACTCTTACCATATGCAATCAAGTTCACAATGAATGCCACCCTGAGAACTCCCCAGATTCAGTTATTCAACACTGCTCATTGAAACTTGATTGCATATGGTAAGAGTGAAGAAATAGTTTGAAGATTTGCCATACTGCCATTTTGATTAATTGGATAACAGCTACTGTAACATAGAAACATAATGGCAGATAAAGGCCAAATGGCCCATCTAGTCTGCCCATCCGCAGTAACCATTATCTCTTTCTCTGAGAGATCCCACATGCCTATCCCAGGCCTTCTTGAATTCAGACTCAGTCTCTGTTTCCACCACCTCTTCCAGGAGACTGTTACACGCATCTACCACCCTTTCCGTAAAAAAGTATTTCCTCAGATTACTCCAGAGCCTATCACTTCTTAACTTCATCCTATGCCCTCTCATTGCAGAGTTTCCTTTCAAATGAAAGAGACTCAACTCAAACACATTTATATTACATAGGTATTTAAACGTCTCTATCATATCTCCCCTTTCCCGCCTTTCCTCCAAAATATATAGATTGAGATCTTTAAGTCTGTCCCCATACACCTTATCACGAAGGCTACACACTATTTTTGTAGCTCCATCCTTTTTATATCTTTTTGAAGGTGCGGCCTCTAGAATTGTACATACAATATTCTAAATGAGGTCTCATCAGAGTCTTATACAGAGGCATCAATACCTCCTTTTTCCTACTGGCCATATCTCTCCCTATGCAACCTAGCATCCTCTAGCTTTCGCTGTCACCTTTTCAACCTGTTTGGCCACCTTAAGATCCTCACATGCAATCACAACCAAGTCCCGCTCTTCCGTCGTACACATAAGTTCTTCACCCAGTGGCGTACCAAGGGGGGGGGGCGGGAGGGGCGGTCTGCCCCGTGTGCCAGCCCTGAGGAGGTGCTCCCGGCCTTGCCGTTCAGTCCCCCCCACCCCCGAAGGACCGCTCGCCCCCCTGGCCTCCCCACACCACCTATGAAGCAGCCGCAGCAGGATCGCGACGTCAGCGATCCCTGCACTGCTTCGGCGCTGCTTCCTTCGCTGCGGTCCCGCCCCTCCTCTGACGTCAGAGGAGGGGCGGAACCATGGCGCAGGAAGCAGCGCCGAAGCAGCGCAGGGATCACTGATGTTGCGATCCTGCTGCTTCATAGGTGGTGCGGGGAGGCCAGGGGGGCGAGCGGTCCTTCGGGGTGGGTCGGGGCATCAGGCCTTCAGGGTGGGGTGGGCGGGCAGGCAGGCAGGCTTTCAAGGGGGAGGGGGGTGACAGGCAGGCAGGCAGGCAGGCCTTCAAGGGGGGACAGGCCTTCAAGGGGGGGGACAGGCAGACCTTCAAGGGGGGAGGCAGGCCTTCAAGGGGGGGACAGGCCTTCGGGGGGTGTGCAGACCTTCAAGGGGTGCAGGCCTTCAAGGGGGAGGGACAGGCCTTTAAGGGGGGGCAGGCAGGCCTTCAAGGGGGGGACAGGCCTACAAGGGGGTGGGACAGGCCTACAAGGGGGTGGGACAGGCCTTCAAGGGGGGGACAGGCCTTCAAGGGGGGGACAGGCCTTCGGGGGGGTGCAGGCCTTCGGGGGGGTGCAGGCCTTCAAGAGGAGGGGACAGGCCTTCAAGGGGGGGATAGGCAGGCAGGCCTTCAAGGGGGGGACAGGCCTACAAGGTGGGACAGGCCTTTGGGAGGACCCTGGTTTAGAAGTACACGGAGGGAAGGGGGTGTTCAAAGAGACGTGCATATGCCAAACTTTGGGGGGGGGAAGAAATAATGGGTCTGAAAATAGAGGAGAGGGAGAGAGATGATGGACCATAGGATTTAGGGAGGGAAGGAACAGAAAGGGAGAGAAATTGGACACAAGGGATGGTGTGGAGGAGTGATAGAGATACTGGATAGGAGGGTAATTGGGAAAAGAAAGGGAGAGATGGTGGACCCTGGGGTGGTGGGGAAGGAGGGAGAGATGCAGGATGAAAGGGTAGTTAAGAAAAAGTGGATCTGTGGAGGGAGATGAAAAAAAGGAAAGATACCAGACTTCCTGGGGAGGGAAGGGAAATGGAAAGGGAGGACAGAGTTGTCAGATGGATGGTTAGCATGCAGAAAGAAGAAAGAAGGAGACCCTGGCAAGCAAGTTATCAGAAGAAAACCAGAGCCTTGGACCAACAAGATTTGAAATATAACAAGACAACAAAAGGTAGAAAAATTAATTTTATTTTCTGTTTTGTGATTACAATATGTCAGATTTGAAATGTGTATCTTGCCAGAGCTGGTGTTGGACTGCAAACGTGAGCTAGGATTTAACAGAGAGAGGAAAAGTCCTTTTTGTTTCTTTATTTTATTTACACCACAGCGCCAGTGTGGTTAGGAGAAGCCAAAGGGGGTGGAAAAGCTATAAAACCCACCAGGAGTTTTGAAAAAAATCACCCAACTGGGCAGGAAAATCGAATTCAAAAACCAATTCAATAGGCTGAATCGAATCGAAATTTTTTTTCCTGAATCTGGCAGCATTAGTTTGCGCTACTGTCTTAGACTTTAGGACCTGGGATTGGGGAGAGATGGCATCCTCAGTACTTTATAATGCAAGTGAAACGAGGATTTGGTCAGACTTTTGAAGGGTCTGCAGAAAAAAAATATCGTATAGGCCGGGGACATGAAACAGCAGGAAATGGGAACTTTTCTTCCTTCTATTTTTGTGAATGGAAAGGCTGAGGATGTCAGAGAGTTCAGTTAAAATATGTGCTTTATAAGAAAATATAATAATGTGTTTTATAAAGCTTTTAGCATAACTGGCCTACCCAGTGAGGTGTTCCTAGTGGTGGTGGTGGCAAACATAGAAACATAGAAAAAGACGGCAGATAAGGGCCGCGGCCCATCTAGTCTGCCCACCCCAATGACCCTTCCCTATTTAACTCTGTGCAGAGATCCCACGTGACAATGTGTTGAGAGGAAGAGGTGGTCTGGGAAATTCTGCTGAGCAAACTCCGGGCCCATTTCCACCCCCCAGTTAGTCCACTCCACTCAACTGGTTCACACACTGAGTGGGTCTTTGGGTGTTGTTTTGGAATCTCTTCCAGTGGTTTATCAGTATCTCCTTCTGGTCCAAGGAAGGAAACTTTGTTATCCTTAGCATTGACCTACAGAATATGTTTGTAACAGCGCTGCTTGTGTGGCATTAGGCTATGTAGTGATCGAAAGAAAAAAAACAGACCTTTGCACATTTTTGCACTATATGGTGGGTGTATGAGGAGATTCACATTTCCTGCACAGCTAAGTCCATGTGAAGTTACCTTGTGCTGTATTTGACATCTAGCAAGGTCTCTGTTTGAAAGGAAAGATCTAAACTTAAAAATGAAGTGGCCAGAAGTTATGGTAAAAGCAGATAGTGTAGCTGGTTTTAAGAAAGATTTGGACAAATTCCTGGAGGAAAAGTCCATAATCTGTTATTAAGACACGGGGGAAGTATCTGCTTGCCCTGGATCGGTAGCATGGAATGTTGCTACTCTTTGGGTTTTGACCAGGTATTAGTGTCCTGGATTGGCTACCATGAGAATGGGCTACTGGGCATGATGGACCATTGGTCTGACCCAGTTAGGCTATTCTTATGTTATGTTCTCATCTGTAGGGGCCTTTGTTTTCACTTCTTATTTTAATGTATTTTTTTTCTGGGAACTTATCAGTGTTTTTTATAATGGGAACAAAAATGGAAGAGAATTAATGTGTGTGGGATGAGGGGGTAACTAATTTTTTCAGCTAAATAATTCAATCCATCTCAAACAGACATAGGAGAACTCACGCACCATTCACACACCCTCCAACCAAAAACGTCAAAAGAAAAAAACTGTTCGACAACCTCCTAGCCTTTCGAGCTGCAACACTCGACCCCCAACTCTACAACCAATTGACATCGACCACAGACTGCAAAACCTTCAAAAAGAAATAAAAACCCTTCTATTCAAAAAACACATAAAACCGAACTAACACAATCAGAACTGTCCCAAGCATCACCTGCAAATACTCCATATGTACTTCTGATGTCATGACAATTCAGACATAATTTATGCTATGTTATGTTTGGAATATAAGAAAATTTTTGCTGCCTGTTTCTATTCTGACCATATATTCCGTTTCATGGTCATTACAAAAAATATTTTTTTACATGGGGGGGTGTCAAAAAATGATGGGCCCCGGGTGCCACATACCCTAGGTACGCCACTGTCTTCACCCCTAAACTGTACCATTCCCTCAGGTTTTTGCAACCCAAATGCATGTTGTTTCACACCATCCAGCGTGTCTATTCTATTGCAGATTTTGGTATCATCCACAAAGAGGCAAATCTTACCCGACAATTCTTCAGCAATATCGTTTATAAAAAAAATGAACAGGCCCAAGAACAGAACCTTGAGGCACACCCTTGGGTTTTCCAATTACATAGGGATGGAGAACAGCAGATCACAAAAACAGACATATAGAACTTCAAATAATTTTATATTGCATACTTCAGAGATTAAAATACAGAAGCCTGATGTGGCCATGCTTCGTCCAAAAACAGGGTGTGGAGGGAAAATCACAAAAATATAATATGTAAACAAGTAATAAAACATTAAGATTTCATTCATATATAAGACAGATGTATTTTCAAAGCACTTGGACTTACAAAGTTACATAATAACCTATGGAATTTTGTAAGTTCAAGTGCTTTGAAAATGTGTCCTGTGGTAACATAGTATCAAAACTACTGGAACATATATAATAAAAATATAAAAAACAGTGCTGCTATTAATAGATATCACAGACATAAAAAATTCATATATAGGGCATACTTAATTATATATAAGACAGGCTGTGTGATAGTGTGCCAATCATTACTCAATATAATCTGGTAAATAATGAGGTAATCATTGTCACATATCCAGAAATAAAATTTGAACAGCACTTCCTTCTGGCAAACTAGTCCTCACAATTAAAAAAAAAGATTGTTAAAGAAGATTAAGATCAAATTAAAAGCACAGAAACCAAAGTACAGTATCAACTGCTTAAAGCCGAGTAATTCACAAGTGCCTTCTCTAGGACAGCATTGCAACATAGGTGCATGTAGTACAGTCAAGCATATATGCATCTAATAGAGGTCAAAGGTCCTGCAAAATATATAGAAAAACTCATTAATTGTGAAGTAAAAGTAAAACAATCCTTTGTTCAGCAGAGATCCCAACCTCTCTCGGTCTATGCTTTCCAGTTATGAAGTAAGGATAAGTTTGAGTGCCAGTGTGATTAGGTGGTCAGATAGGTGATATTGATGAAAGGGCATGTCCTGATCAAGTTCTGATTACTTCTTCAGGGTGAGGGCTTCAGTTATTAACAATACAAGTCCTGAGCCTATCACCTCTTACCTTCATCCTATGCCCTCTCATTCCAGAGCTTCCTTTCAAATGAAAGAGACTGGTATTTAAACATCTCTATCATATCTCCCCTCTCCCGCCTTTCCTCCAAAGTACTGTATGCAGATTCAGATCTTTAAGTCTGTCCCCATTGCGAAGACCATGCACCATTTTATGAGGTCTCACCAAAGTCTTATACAGGGGCATCAATACCTCCTTTTTCCTACTGGCCATACCTCTTCCTATGCACCCTAGCATCCTTCTAGCTTTCGCTATCACCTTTTCAACCTGTTTGGCTACCTTAAGATCATCACATACAATCACACCCAAATCCCACACTTCTATTAGAACAGCACGGAGAGTGTGGTGGTCTGATCTAAATGGGGACTTTCCTTGAAACAGCTATTTGCGAAATGCGATTCACTTCGGAGTCCCTCTCTGCTGCAAATTAAGATAAGTGCTTTTGGCATAATATTAATCTTATAAGATGTATGACTAATTTTTGACCGATGAGGAGGCTTGGTACAATATCATTGAATTGTACATGAAATAGATAATTCAAGTGTAGCCCTGAAGACAAGTGAAGAAATGAAAGAGTATGGGAAAATTTGAATTTACAAATGAAATATGAAGTTATTTATTTATTGAAGCAAATTAATACGAAGAAGAATGTGGAAAGAATGAATTAAATAATATGAATTTGAGTGTTGCATCAGTTGGAGAATGACCCAATTGTAGACATACTTAGGGGAGGAGTTAGGGTGGAGGATGGGCAGCATCACAAAGGACTCACAGGTTTTAAAATACACACCTATGTGCATACTTCAGCTGCAAATATTTACATCAGTTCCTAAACTAGTGTTAAGTGTACATAGAGGGATTTTAGCATCTAGCGGCTGCTTTGGTATATGTATCTTCATTACCATTTTTAGCTAAGATATTTGAGACGGTTGTGTTTAATCAATTATTAAATTTTATTGATAGAAATAATCATCTAAATTCATTACAATTTGGTTTTCAGTTATATCATAGTACTGAAATACTGTTGTTAAATGTAAAAGGCCAAAAAAAATCTCAATTAGGGTCAAGATGTAACTTGTCTCATGGTCTATTTTGTCTAATATATATATATATATATATATAATAGGTGTTGTCTTAGCATCTTGACCTTGGCAATCCATTATACAATTAACTCTTAATGTAAGTAAAAGCTTGTGTATTGTTTCAGATCTCCTGAGTCTATGCTGTACAAGTCCAAGGAAACAGAAGCAGCTCTTTAGACTGGGGCTCAGATGCTAACAAGAGCTACTGCATCCCCAAATTACTATGAGGGACCCTTAGCCAGCTGGGCTATTGGGAAATCTACAATGACTATGCATGAGATAGATTTGCTTGCATTTCTCCCATTGTATGCAAATCCCTCTTTCACATTCATTGTGGTTGTTCTGAAAACCTCACTGGAATAGGGTCCCCCAGAACATCTGCTGTAAAGGGTATTTTTAGATTTTGCCTTTTTTTTTTTTTATAACACTTCAATTACATAATTGGTGATAAGGAAAAAATGTATCTTCAAATCACACCAGTGTTGACTGTAAGCTTTGGAAGCTGGGATGCATTGCCTTATGTGCGAGGAAGGAACTTCTCAAAACATTTTATATCCTGGGGAATCTTATATTCAGGTAAAAATGAGGGAGGAACAGTGGCCCCATGTTGATATGAAATGTACATAACCTTTGATAAATGTCAGCAATAAATATTGTAAAAGTGCATATTTTACAATGTAAATTTTCTTCTTGATTTTCCTTTATATTTGGTCCTAGACCCTCCAGGAATGTGGAGTTCAGTTAGACATTAACCCCTTTTAAGTCTTCTTTACTGAAGTTGAGTCCTTAAGTGTGCTTATACTGTTTCAAGGGCTATCTTCTTTTTCATTTTCCATTCTATAAAATGGAAATTATTAATAAAATAAGTCAGGGACATAGAAAAGGAATTTCCTGCTAATCCTAAGTCCAGTAAGTCTTGACCTTCAGTTTGTCATGAGTCTGTAGTGAAGGGATCTAGAGAAGGCTCACCTGCATATAAAAACACAATTGAAAAATTCAGACTGAGACATTAGAACAAAGCAGAAAATATTTTCAAATTGTATATATTAAGAAAGACAAGAATTGTTAAACTGGGCCAGAAGTGTGGCTGTCAGTACTTCTTTCAGTACGTTCCTAAAGGTCTTTTTCAAGACTACCTGAAATAGAGATACCACTGTATTATCCTGTTATCAGTTTGTTATGTCCCCTGAGGAAGGCAGTGTTCAGCTGAAACCAGGATCCTAGTTGGGACTTCCCATAGGAACATTCAATAAAATTCCTTGTGTTGTATTGTAACATCGGTTTTGCCTTTCTTTTGTTTTGCATCTAGTCAAGCAGCCCATATCTCCTAGTGAACTTCATACATAGCACAAATGGGTTTGTGTACAGCATATATTGATTCATCCTTTGTCCTGTGTGTCTGTCATAATTATTTATTTATTTTATTTTATTTTTTTAATTTTTTATTCATTTTAAAGCACATTCAATAAGTGAAAAGAGAATGAATTTATTTATTTTATTTTAAAAATTTCTAGACCGTTTTATATCAAAATGGTTTACAAAATGGTTACATATATAAAATGTTAAAACAAATCAGGACAAGTAGAAACAGACAGAATTAATTCTTACAACAGTAATGATCAATACTCAGAAAAATGCATCAACAAATAATTGTGTTTTTAACAGTTTTCTAAACTGATTGTAATATTTAATTATGTAAGTTTTTTTTTTTTTTTACCCTAATAGTTGTTTGTCCACTAACTTGTGGCTTTTTAAGTTGTTCATCGCTTAGAAAGTTTGTATAAGCGATTCATCAAATGGTAATAAAACTTGAACTTGAAACTCTTTTGAGCAGGGACCATCTGTTGCATGTTTAATGTACAGCGATGTGTACATCTGGAAGCACTCTAGAAATGGTACTGTTGATTATCACATTTGTCATATCACATGCTTCCAGATTTTTATAGTGATGCTTTTAGGATGAAGGGGCACCAAACCTAGGATGATATTGTTAATGTATGATTTACAAGGTTGATCAATTGCTCTTTATCAATGGGCCATTTACCATTTGCACTGAAACAGCTGAGTGTTTGCCTAATGTTAAAGAGCAAGGGGATGAAATCTATGTGCTGGTCTCTCTCTTCATTACTGTTTATAGCAAAGGTATTTGAAGGAGTTATATTAAATTAATTATTAGATTTTATTGATAGAAATAATCTTCTGGATCCATTTCAATTTGATATAATATCTAAACACTTATCTACATTCAGCAAAGCCTTTTGTAAAATATTGACCAGAAATGTAACATCTAGGTTGGGACGTCCACATTTCTCGTGTAAAAATGGAGCCTATGATGTAGTAAGCATTTGAATTGTTTTCCTCAGCTTCCCTGTCAGATCAGTTCAAAACCTGTGAATATGTCCTTTGACCAGTGGGTGGAGACAGAGAAACAAAGTAGTTCTGCATGATTGACCCCTAAGGGCACCATACAGCCTTAGAATACTCAGTATTTCTTCATTTCAAGTGGATGGAATGGACAGACTGCAGCTTCTGGACTGTTTCTGAGAAGGTTCTTGCTCAGTTGGAGAAATGGGCATCAATTGAGCAGAGAGATACCACACTTGAGGTTTTAAACTCCATTATAAGAAAAGAAAAAAAAAAGGACATAAAGCAATTCAATTAGACCTGGTTCAGGGATACTACTTGGAGGAGTCCACATTTTTCTCCTCCTTCCCTCTCCCTTATTCACCCCTGTTTTCTTCTTTTCCCCTGGAAGAGGTTTGAATAATTGGAAGGGAAGTTGTTTCTTCGCATCAGAAGAGCTTCAAGCTGCAGTGTTTGTTCTGGGATGTACTGATTGGAAGAAACAGGTGGGAATTTGCACCTGCACTGCAAAACGGGATGTTTTGCTGTTTTGTTTTGTTTTTTATTAGTCCTGAGGGAGCTTGTGTGAGAGGCCAAATGTGGGAAGGGGTAAAACACGGACCTGATGGACCTGGCGGATCTAAACCCACACGGCCTTAAAAATCTGAGGTCCGTGTCCGTGCCACTTGTAGTTTCAGTCTCTGACAGACCTCTATGAGATTTTAGCGCTGACGGATCCGTCTCGCCATAGGGAGGGAAAAGTATTAGGATCCGTCAGTGCTAAAATCTCATAGAGGTCTGTCAGAGACTGAGGCCTGCATTTTACCCCTTCCCCAAGAAAGGCAGAGCTGAGGGATACATCGAGCAATTCAGAGGAAGAAATGCAGCCGAGGCTCTGCCTCGATCCTCAGACTGAACCCAGGCAGCACCCAGCAACGTTTGGAGACTTCTTTTCCATAACGCATGTCCCAAACCTTTGTCCCCACTCTCTTGGCTTCTGCTCTGCCGCTCCAGCACTAGTCTCTGGCTCTGACAGACCTCGATGAGATTTTAGCGCTGATGGATCCTAATACTTTTCCCTCCCTATGCTGAGACGGATCTGTCAGCGCTAAAATCTCATCATCAAGGTCTGTCAGAGACTGAAACTACAAGTGGCACGGACACGGACCTCAGATTTTTAAGGCCATGTGGGTTTAGATCCGTGAGGTCCGCGTTTTACCCCTTCCCACCAAATATTTAGAATGCCAGCAGAGCTTATTTCAGAGCAACTAGGCTGAAGCAATGGCCTTTCATGCCAGCTCACCCATACTCCTAAAGCAATTTTCAGGGCATAATTCTGGATGAAGGCCTTGACAGAGGGGGATAACTGAAAGGAGTCTGTATTCTTCCCTCTCCTCCCCCACTGATTTCTTTTCTCTCCAAGCAAACAGGAGCTAGGTGGGCTGATACAATCTGAGGAGGTTTCGCCCCTAGCCAAAACCAAAGTTGGAGTGGTTCCCCAGACTGAGCCAATGTCTACTCTATGCAGTAAGATTAAGACCTTGTATTAAAAAGTTTGTAAGTAAAACACATCAGGTCTCTGTTAGAAAAATTGGAAAATTCATGAAAGCTACATATCTTCACTCAATCATGGCTGCGCCTACATGGTTCCAGTTATCTACTGCGTTAATAATTCAGCAGGAGGTGTAATTTGCATATCAGAGATCCACTCTGCTCCCCACTCCATTCCAGTTAAGGGAGCAACAGCGAGAACAGACTGCAGAACTAGCTCTCTGTCCCTATTACACTAGTGAAGCTTCCCAAAGAGCCTTTAAGACCAGATTAGACTTAGAGGGTGATCAAAATTGGGGGTTTGGTTGTGACTGAAAATGAATCTGTGGCTGAAATTCATTGATTGGTTTCAGCCGGCTGAAACTGAAAGTGTCCTACCCCCACTGATGCCACAAGCCTATCTTTCTAGGTCAGTCTCTCCCCCCCACCCACCCCCACCCCTAAAAAACAACAACAACCCCAAAAATCTTCTGGGCCACCTCACACAGTTGCCAAGGGAAGCTGTGGCTGCCATTTTCACTACACAGTGAGCAGGAGCAGGAGTGACTTCATATCACTCCTACTTTGAAGAGGCCATTAGACCTCCAGGATTTTCAGAAGCTCATGCATGTGTGAAAAGGGATTTGGTAAAATGCACAAATCCCTCTTCTATGTATGTCCCTGATAGGGGGCACAGTGGTAAGTACACATGTGTCTTATGTTTATCTATCTATGAGAAAGAGCACAATAGAAACACATCATGTACCTGTGAGTTGGCCACAGTGATAAATGTGCCTACTTTTTGTGGGACCGTGTGACATGGTTTCTTTGCAGAATCATCAGTTGCTGTTCCAGATGAAATATGCGAAATGCTAGATAAAATGAAGACACCACTAAGATGCAAGCACTGTAATCAAAGAAAGAGAGGAACTGCTATTAGCCAGGTTTGGAGTGGAGAAGCTGCAGCCACTAGGAGACTGATCCCTGCCAGATAGGATGGGCTGCCCAAGTCTCTTAAACATGGCCTTTCAAGTGACTTCATTCCAAGACTTCATAAGTATACATGATCTATTGATCTACCGACTAGAATATTGAACTTTGACCTAGGAAAGTTCATGAGGCCTGAATTCAAGGCTCTCTTGTGCTATAGAAACTATATGGTCTTGGCAAGGTCTTGGGCAACTCATTCTGAATTCCTGCCATTTCCATGCCATGGTTGAAAACAGGGGCAATTTTCAGCTAAATGGCCTCCGTTTAAAGATTTCTATGTAAGTTATAGAAATATCTTCAAGCATACTATTAGCTAATTTATTCATAATAAGTTGGACTGCTGAATATGTGGTCCTAAACGTAAACAGATAGATTACATTTAGGACTTCTATTTATGCAGTTTATTTATATGGATGATTTTATCTAGATAGTGATTGAATATTTCTGCTTTGTGAATAAATTTAGGCCTTTTCTTTGGAATGCCTCTAGCCTCTCCCCAATTAAATGAATACATAAAGAGAATAATTTTATAACTGGGCACCTATTGCAAGACAGCAAAAACACACCTGTTTTCTTTACATAATGTTATTATAATTGGCCAAAAACACACCTTCTTTTATGATGCAATCACGTACACAGCACTATAGCTGATATAAAGACCACATCTCTATTTTGTAAGACTGGGCCTAAATTATAGTATTCTAGAATGCAGGTGCATACTTGCTGAAAGGACACATTTGAAAGGACAAATTTGAAGTGTTCTGTCTCTGTCTGTGCTGGGGGGCTCAAACACAGACAGTGTTTGTGTTTGTTCTCTTGATGTTCTGGGAAAAGGCCATTTAATCTTGTTAATGAAGTTAGCTGTTTGAGACAATTGAGGTTCGACACCCCCCCCCCCCCACTGCCATGTACCGGTTGAGAGAGATAAGGGAAGCTTTAACACCTTTAGATTTAGACAATGAAGCACATATCCTGCTCACTCACCCACCCACCCCTTTTCTTGTGTTGATTACTTATTTGAAGCCTATGTATCCTGTCACCAGATATGGTTTGTACTTACGTCATCTGCTAATACCACTAACCCATGTTCAAAAAAGTATAAAAGCTGGATGTAAACTAATAAAAGATTAGGCAATCTCTTTAGGACACTGTCTGAGTATCTTTCCTTTCTAAGGGGAATGCCTCCAGATATCTGGACAGATGACAGGGTGTGTGCAGGGCGGTTTCGGGACCAGAAATGGACCCCGTTGGCTTCACTTGCTTGCACCAGCTATGCCCTGCCCACACTCCACCTGTGTGCAAATCCACAGTGAAAGTATCCACCATGCAAAAAACATGCATGGTTTTATGCAAGAAACGGGGATGGGACTTGATATACTGCCTTTCTGTGGTTACAATCAAAGCGGTTTACATAAGTACATACAGGTACTTATTTTGTACCTGGGGCAGTGGAGAATTAAATGACTTGCCCAGAGTCACAAGGAGCTGTAGTGGAACTTGAACCCAGTTCTTCAGGTTCTCAGGCTGCTGCACTAACCCACTAGGCTACTCCAAACAGGCTAGTCAATGTTTTAATAGGAGGTCATTTATGCACATATGCCACTCATTTATGTAAATAACTAAAATACCAACATTTACGTGCAATGTTCACACTTACCACTAGGCACTACCTACTGAATTATATGGGCCAAATTTATTCATTTAGGCATATTGGATATGATCTCAGACTCTCTAATTTACTGCCCATGATTGCCTTAATACTATGATCAGGTGGAGCCAGGACTGAGGAAAATAAAAGCACTCTCAAAAAGATGGGTTTCTAGGATAGGACTTGTCAAATGGCAGGGGGAGGGGGAGCATTGGTCCATCAAATCCGGAACCCCATTCTAGGCACAGAATGCAGAAAGGTGGAAAGCACAAAATTGGGAATTGATTTGCCCATTGAACAGAGTTCATGAGGAGTGGGATGGGGGGAACACAGTATAGGAGAGAAAATATGAGGTGCAAAGTGAGACCTCCTATAGATGAGTACAAGAAGCTTGAATTGTATGCAGAAGATGGGGAGCTAATGAAATGACTTGAGGAAAAGAGTTTACAAAATTGTTATTGCACTGGAAGGTAAGTTGTACGATAAATGTCACGGAGGTAAATGTGAGACGCAAGCTGCAGTAGTCTAAATAGGTGAAGATGAAAGAACAGATGCACCAGGGAGAGATCTAAGGTCCTGATGCACTGGGAAGGAGGCCTAAGACTCTGATTGGCCCAGGCGCCTAAGGCCTCTCCTATGGGAGGGGCCAAAGGCATCAAAGCCAATCAGGGTTTTGCACTGGGAAGGGGATGGCCTGCCATTTTCCAGTGGCAGGCCTGCCGGCTGGAGAGTGTATGCCTCCCTCTGCTTACAAGGTACAAGAGTGGGGGGAGTTAAAGGGTATTGGTCTCCCCTCTAGGGGGATCACTGGGTCGGTGGGGGGGTCAGCGGGTGGAGAGGTGGTCGCCAGGTGGGTGTCAGTCGGTCGCAGGTTGGAGGGGTGTTTTGGGGGAGTGTTCTGGCAGGAGGGAGTGAGCATCCCTCCTTCCTATCACGGGGTATTTTGCGGGGTTCTGGCAGGAGAAATCAGACACTCCTGCCGGGGGATGCTTCAGGGGATAGGCATCCCTCTTGCCGTCTGACTTCACGAGGGGGGGGTTTGGGGGTTCCCTGCTGCTGCGGTTGCCACTGAGCTGATCACGGCAGGGAGATTCTCTTGCCACGATCAGCTCAGCAGCAACACAATTCTCTAACCGGCGCCTGTGACACAGAGAATCGGGGTGGTTAGGCGGGATTAGAATGGGTTAGGTGTCTGTCCGTGAGGACAGATTCAATTCTGTATAGGACACCCATGTGCGATTCTCAAAAGCCGCTTAGGCGGCTGCTGAGACCAGGTGTCCTATGCAGAATAAGGCCTTTATTGTAAATAGTAAAGACTTCAAAAAGGAAAAGGAGGTGATAGGGGGATGTCTGAGGATATTATCTGCCTGTCTATTGAGAGATTGTAAATAGTTTAAAGACTGGTTTGATGAACTTTCAATAAAGTTCCTGTTTGGTTCACTCATACCTTGAAGCCAAGCTGTCTTTTCATCAGAAGGAGAGTGAGGAATAGTGAGTGAAGTGAGTAGAGATCCCTGGAGTTGGCCATCCTCTGGCCTACAGGAGTTATCCAGCCCCAGCTTACGCCCAAGCTTGAGTGTGAGCCAGCAAGTGACTGCAACTACAGTACCTCCCTGTTGCTGTGGTAAGTGAAAGACCTGTGTAGCAAGTGAAAAACCTGAGTTTTATTATTTCTGTGAGCCCTGGTGTCAGGAGGGCAACCTGTCTCCCCAACCTGATGAGCTGACTGGAACCCCACGCCGCATGGTGGGGGTCGGAGGCCAGGACTACAAGTAATGAATGGTCAATTGATGTGAAAATGAATTGAACTAAAAGGTTTTAAGAACATAAGATTAAGTGTCTCTGCTGGGTCAGACCAGAGGTCCATCGTGCCCAGCAGTCCGCTCGCGCGGCGGCCCATCAGGTCTAGGACCTGCGTAGTAGTCTTCTATATGTACCCCTCTATCCCTTCAATCCTTTTTTTTTTCCTTCCTACCTTATCTATATCCTTCTAATTGTATCCTTCTTCATCCTATATCTTCCCTATCTATATCCCTCAATAACGTCTTCTTTCAAGAATTTATCCAATTTCTCTTTAAAACCCTGTAAAGTACTCTGTCCTATCACACCCTCCGGAAGCGCATTCCAGGTATCCACCACCCTCTGAGTGAAGATGTACTTCCTGGCATTGGTTCTAAACCTGTCCCCTTTTAGTTTTTCAGAGTGCCCCCTTGTTATTGTAGTTCCCCGTAGGCTGAAGAATCCCAAGTACAACCTAAAATGCAGCAATGAAGCTGCAGAAAAGATGAAATGATTGGACTCCTCATTCTAAAATCTACTTGGCTAATATTTTTCCTCCACAAACTTGTCCAGTCCTCTTTTGCTATCCAGAAGTAAAAAAATGTCTACTTACAGTACTACAAAGAGCTTTAGAAGCAGGTATTCTGATGGTCTCAGTTCTTCTGGTATACATCTAGGTTCTGGATCAACTTCAGTGGTAGTTGTAGTCTCTAAGGCAAAAGCAGAATACTAGTGAAATGTTTTATATATACTAAGGAGAGACCTTTCAATTAGGTTATGCTTGGTTATGCATAGGTAGGGAAGAATTTCAAATTAACGTAGAACATTTTAACAATATCTTGATCTGTCCATTTCTTGAACTGGCAGATGATACAGATATGATTCTCTAAACAGCTCCTCTACTAACTTTAGGCCAATCCATTGGTTTTACAACTTTTGCCTACGCGGACAACGTCCAATTAGTACATCCAATAGACTTAAACAACCCGAATGAAATTACCATCATTAATAAAAAATTAGAAAAGATTAATTCTTGGCTTGATGCACATATGCTCTCCTTGAATATAAATAAATCAAAATTAATGATTTTTCCTTTCAAAGACGGCCTCTCATTTCTAATCCCCCCTAAACTCAAAAATCTCCCTATCAAAGTGGTACCCTCTTTAAAATTACTAGGAGTCACTTTTGATTGCAAATTTACCTATCACCAACATATTAGCAGAGTGGTCCAACGTTGGTTTCATCGGCTACACATGATTAAAGCTTTAGCAAAACTGTTAGAGCCTGCGTCCTTGAATATTTTAATCCATTCACTTGTTATCTCTTGCTTAGATTAAATTAAAAGATTTCAAATGGTCCAAAATACTGCAGTAAAAATTTTATTTAATGCAAAGAAATATGATCATGTCACGCCTATTTTACATAAAGCTCATTGGTTACCAATAGAGCATACGATCACCTACAAAATTCTACTACTAACCTTTAAAACGAAAACAAATAGCCAGCCAGAATTTATTAAGAATTTGCTTATCCCCTATAATCAAACTAGGATCCTATGATCTACTGCTCATAATCTCCTTACCGTTCCCTCATTGAAACATATCAGTACAATGAGGACCACAATTTTTTCCGTTAATGCTCCTTTTCTCTGGAACAGTATCCCTAACTACTTGCAGGAAAATGCAACACTTATCAATTTTAAGGTGAAGCTAAAGACATTCTTTTTCCGCGATGCCTTTGTAACCTAAACTGTCCTTTTAAGGACGACTTAGATTTAAGAAATATTTCTACTTTCAGTTCCCCAACCTTTTGTTCTTCCCCTTAAGTGTTTTCTTTTATTTTTCTTTCTATTAATTGTAGTTCCAATCCCTTCTTCCCTTTTGTTTCCGTTCATCTTTGTCCTTAAATTGTCTTTTCCCTTGGTTTGTTTTTGATTAAATTACATTTTAATTGGTATATTGTTATGGCATTTTTGTACACCGCCTAGAAGGCTCGAGTGGGTGGTATAATAAATTTTAAATAAACTTGAAACTTAAACTTGAAAACAAAGTTTTCTTAAATTTTAGAGTATTTTAAAACACTGTTCCTCTGCTTTTCTGGCCATCTATCATCAAATATCTATTGCCTGTTATACACTGTATAACATTCATCTGATTCTGGATCAGACCTGGATTTTAAATCATCTCCTCTCTCAGAGTTTTTAACAGTCTGGCTCTTCTTATTAAATAAAATGTAACAAATTTCCATTATACTTTGTGATATGAATTAAAACAAGACCCAATAACCAAAATAGGACTGACTCTTAATCCTACAGGTAACATGAGATTGATTATGACTACATACACACATAAATGGCCTCTTAAGAAATATCAACTGGCGTAAAATATATGTGTTGACATGAAGGTGAACACTTTCCCAGGTGTGTCCAGAGGCAGAGTTTGAGTGGAGTTTGCAGACACATGTGTAGAGTATAAAATATGCTTATCTACATTTATATTTGAATGAGGCCTAGCCAGCATAGTACTTTGAGTAGGCTTAAGTTCAAAGTGGATGGGCACACAATGCCCCCCCCAGCACTTTCTGCCCCATCCCTGCCCCAGTGAACCCCAACAAATAAAATAAATATCTGAGCTGGCAGGGAACCCCAAGTCCCGCCCGCTGCAAGAGGTCCTCCGACAGCCAGAACTGGTCATTCCTTTACTTGCTGCAGCTGGTGGCACAGTCTGCGTGTTGCTCTCGCCTCAGTCTTTTCCCTTCCGCACATGCTCAGTTTTCATGCATGCACGAAAACTGAGCATGCACAGGAAGTAGCGGTGTAGTGGCAATGTGTGGACAGTACCACTGGCTGCAGGAAGTAGGGAAATGGTCTGGCCACTGGAAGACCTCTTCCAGCTGCTGGGGCTTGGGGGATCCCTGCCAGCTATAATAAAGGTACCAGAATTTCAGATGGCTGTGCCACTGATTTGAATAATGAACAATTTACAACTGCTCAAGAACAGGTGTAAATGCCCATGCCCATAGATGGCCTATAATAAAGGTACCAGAATTTCAGATGGCTGTGCCACTGATTTGAATAATGAACAATTTACAACTGCTCAAGAACAGGTGTAAATGCCCATGCCCATAGATGGCTATGTGTCTTTATAAAACAAAACCTAGGTAGGCACATACTTGACCTCTTAAACCAGGCACCTTCCACATAAGCAGATTATACATTATTTCAGGGGTGCCCACACTTTATGGGCTTGCGAGCTACTTTTATAATGACTAAGTCAAAATGATCTACCAACAATAAAATTTAAAAAAAACACAAAGCACACTGAAAGGCAGAGAAATTGTTAATTATTCATATTCCGGGTTTTTTCAAAGAGGTCATGGCAGATGACTCTATGCAATATCACCTCAGTAACAAAATACAAAAATAGACAAATACACCCCCTCCCTTTTTACTAAACCACAATAGTAGGTTTTAGCACAGGGAGTTACGCTGAATGCCTCGCGCTGCTCTCAATGCTCATAGGCTCCCTGCGCTAAAAAACGCTATTGCGGTTTAGTAAAAGGGAGCCATAGTGCAAAATATAGACAGCAGATATAAATTCTCAAAACAGACACATTTTGATCACTAAATTGAAAATAAAATCATTTTTCCTACCTTTGCTGTTTGGTGATTTCATGAGTCTCTGGTTGCACTTTCTTCTTCTGACTGTGCATCCAATCTTTCTTCCTTTCTTTCAGCCTCCTGTATGTTTCCTCTCCTCCAGACCTCATTCTCTCCCCCAACTTTTTCTTTCTGTTTCCCTGTTCCCCCTTCTTTCTGTCTCCCTGTCTGCCCCCTTTCTTTCTTTCTCTGTGCCCTCCCCCAAGCCACTCAGTTTGCTGCCACCGCCATCGGGGAACAGCCCCCAAGCCACCACCGTCCCAAGTTTTCCCTGCAGAAGCATTGCGCTGACCAGCATTCTGCTCCCTGACGTCAATTCTGACGTAGGAGAGGAAGTTCCGGGAAAACAAGGCATTTCTCCTCATTCCATCCAGCCTGAGCCCCATCTCTCCTTGATCCAGCATTTCCCTTCTGTGTCTGTCAGAATTACCATTCCACCTATTTTCCAGCATCACCCTTCTTTGTGTCCATCTCACTATATCCCTATCTCACCACTTTTTCAGAATCTTCATTTGTCTCTGTCCTTGTCTTTACCCCATGTTCACCATTTGCCCTTTCAATGTCTTTATCTCCCCCCCACACACTTTTTCAGCATTACTTCTATGTCTCTATTTCACCTCCTCTTCATGTCCCCTCTGTATCTCTATCCTTATTCAATAGGTCCTGCTTACTCTTTCTCTTCTTTGTGTCACTATCTCCATTTTCAGCTTTCCCCCCTTTTCCTTTGTTACTGCACCCTGTAGCCAGAATCTTTCCACCCTCCCTCCACTCCGGCCGAGCCCAGTATGAAATATTTCTTTTTGTTTCCCTCCCCTCTCTCTTTCTCTCTCTCTTCTCCTCCCTCACCCACGAGTCCTCCATCTGGCCCTCTCCCTTCTACCTGCAACTGGCAACACCCCCCTGCTCCGCGGCTCTCTTCAGCAACTCGTCAGCAGCGGTGATCAAGACAAGCTGCCGACATCGAGGCCTTATCTCTACGAGTCCCGCCTTTGTGGAAAAAGGAAGTTGAAACAAGCGGGACTCGCAGAGGGTAGGCCCCGACGTCAGAAGCTTGTGTCGATTGCTGCTGCTGAGTTGCCGAAGAGAGCCGCGGAGCAGGGGGTGTGGCCGGAAGCAGGTAGAAGGGAGAGGGAGATAGGAAGGCTGTAGAAGCTCTGGAGCATGACACCGACCCCGGCCAGGATGATTTCTTTTTCAAGCTGCTGCTGCCGCTCCCACGCTCCCCCCCCCCACCCCGAAATGACAAAAACAGCCTAATGCCCGGCGTCGGCGTCTTTGACGTCGGGGAGAGGAAGGCTGATAGGCCCGGTAGATCGGGACGGCAACACGAGTCTATCATGGAGCCTGGGATGGGCTCTGCGATCGACTCACGTTGCCTTCCTGAGCTACCGGTCGATCACGATCGACGTGTTGGGCACCCCTGCATTATTTCATGATTGTACATGCAGAGTTAGGAACGCAACACACAACATAATCCATCTCATTTTGGTGACATTGTATTCTTCATGGTACTGGTTTCTACTGGCAGCCCTTTTCTTTACCAGAGGATAAAGACTTTTCAGATTGAAAGGAGTTCTCTTTGGTGCTCAGGCCAATGCTGTTTTTTATGTGGCTTCTGCAGTCGTAGTCTCCGTCCAAGAGAGAAGGAGCAACAGATACCAAGACTTGCTTGCTCCACTTCAACTCTGGGACAATCTTTGTCTGTAGAAAGCACAGGAAAGAAGATAGCATCAGGCTAATTTTCAAAAAAGATAGACGTCTAAAAGAAAGCATAAACTGGCATTTGGATTTCTTACTAGTCAAAACGTCCAAGTGGGCATTCTCAAAACTGATTTTCCAGACATCTTTCTGGTTGTTTTGTCTCCAGTGCATCTAAATCTTAAGGCAGTGTGTTAGAGGCATGTTTTGGGTGGGCTTAGGACTTGGATGTCCTACAGAGAGAATTAAACCTTTAACAAAACATCCAGGGCTTTTTTAGACGTTTAGAGCTAGACCTGTTTTAAAAATAAATAAGGATCAAAAAGGTGCCCAAATTGAGCAGATGACCCTTGGAGAGATTAAGGCATGACCCCCTTACTCCCTCAGTGGTCACCACCTACAGATGTGAAAAATACAATACATTTTAGCCTTTATTATGATGGAGTGCTGAAAAGTTCTTAGCCCCAACCATCCAACTTCCTAAATTCTGAGTGTTATTTTGCCACTGTGGCTGAAAAGAGAGTTATCTTATTTCATTAAGGGCCAAATTGCAGAAACAAAATTCTATGTTTTGACATTGTTTCAGATCATTGATGGAACCATATCCATGTCATTTTCTTCTTGGTTGGGCTGAGAACTTTTCAGCACCCTCTTGTACAGCTTCAGATTTTTACATAGATATCTGAACTAGAGAATGACACGGTGACAAAATTTATCACCGTTCCCGTCCCCATCTTCATGTCATTCTTTAAGGAGAGAGGGAAGAATCAGAGTATAATTGGGCACAACCACTGACCCGCAAGCTTTGCTTTGAAGAATGCTGGTATTGAAGTACCGAGGTTGAAACAGACACTACAGAATGACAGTCTCTGGTATCCAGAGCAGATATTGTGATGTCATAATGCCTCATTCCACCAGTGCCTAAGAGCCAATCACATCAGTGATGTCACAATGGCTTCATTATCCTTGGCTCACATAAGAATCAGAGTATGAAGGGCCACAACCACTGACCCGCTAGCTTTGCTTTGAAGAATGCTGGTGTAGAAGGACTGAGGTTGAAATAGACACTAGAAAATGACATGGGATTATTTCCCGCGGTTATCCGCGGGGACGAGAACGGTGATGAATTTTGTCACCATGTCATTCTCTAATCTGAACCCAGGATAGCAGAGCAGAAGGGCACTCTAGGGGGTACTACAGTGAATGTCACATGTCACATTTCAAAGTCTCAGGTATACATGTCACTATAAACTGCTTACATTGTATGGTGAGCCCTCCAAAACCTTTACCTACATAAAGATGACACCTGCAGGCTTAAGGACTATTGTTTGGTGTACAGGTAGGTACAATAAATTTTGGGTGGGTTTTGGAGTGCTCACCATACAATATAAGCAAGTGTATCTGGGACTTTGAAATGCGACATTCACCGAAGTACCCCCTAGAGTGCCCCTCTGCTGTGCTCAGTTCTCTGTGAACAGTTTGCTAAGAATGCTGGCTACTTTGACGTCTGAAAAGCTTTCCTTTGTACATTTTTTTTTTTATGTGAACATCTTTATATTTGAGAATGGCCATAAAAGAGAGACATATTAAGGACCAGAATGTCTAGATAGGTCATTTAAAAAAAAAAAAAAAAGGAGATGTCTTGCTGTTTTGAAAATGGACATTTTCTCTAATGGATTTCTAGACATTTTCCCCAAAACGTCCAAACTTAGACTTAGATGTCCTATTGAAAATGCCCCTCCACATGTCTATATCAGCAGAGTGCAATGTGTAATTCTGACCTTTCAGTTAGATTTAACTTCCACTTCACTTCTTCGGCTTCTTATCTAGCCCACTTGGAATTATTTTATTCTTAACTGGAGTTTTAATTCCTCTTTAATTCTTGTCATGTCAATAACTTTAAATTTTTCACTTTTTTTTGTTTTTAATTATAAACCTTTTTGATTTTCTTTGAAAAGCAGTAAATCAAATTTTATATATACATAAACAGGGACAAGACTCTCACACTGAGATATTTTGGGCTCCTTTTACAAAGATGCGTTAGGGCCTTAACGCGCAGAATAGCACGTGCTAAAATGTCACATGCTCTAGCCGCTACTGCCTCCTTTTAAGCAGGCGGTAATTTTTCGATTAGTGCATGCTAATCTTGTGCATGCGCTAAAAACGCTAGCGCACCTTAGTAAAAGGAGCCCTTTGTTTTGAGAAAGTATGGATAAATTGTATGAGTTTTTCTTTTATAAGCTATGGAAAGTCTCCATTTACCCTTAATAAATGAAAAACAGTACTGATATATGTTAAGACAAAGGCACCCAAACAATACATCCTTATACAATAAAATAAATCCAAAAGTGCATAAAAGAGACAGAAGTGAGCCAGGTGTCAGGGGGAGCAGATCTTTTGTAAAACAGGCTTCGGTGTGAAGCTGAATGGCTGATCTTCAGAGATGCAAAAAAAAAAAAAAAAACCAAAACTGTCAAAATGTCAAATAATGAAACAAAAAAGCATTGACAGAGCCTAATATTAGATTCTCAAAGAATATTCACAGACCAGATAAGAATAATAAATAAGCTGTTAAAAAATGAATGAATAAATATGAGACACCTCAGTACGTGCCTGGATGTATATCGAATGGCTTTTTGGTCCCCGGGCAGAAGCTCATGGGTAACCAGCACCAGGTTTTGTGAGCCACTTTTTTTCCCCTTTTTATTATTTCCTCTTAGAATTTTTCACTGACCGTTTGTGCACATTAATTATTTGTGGTAATGGAGACCATATGATGTACGGGGCAGAGCTTATTTAGGTTGAAAACCTGGTGCTGGTCACCCATGAGCTTCTGCCTGGGGCCAAAAAGCTATTCGATATACATCCAGGCCCGTACTGAGGTATCTCATATTTATTCATTACTGAGGTATCTCATATTTATTCATTCATTTTTTATCAACTTATTTATTAAAAAGTCATCTCTTTATGCAGGCTTATATGACTGTATGACTAGTTTAAAAAACAGGTTGTCTGAATTGTGTGATTTTTCATGTTTATGTGAAGTTTTTATAATGGATTGTAATGAAGGGTGATTTATATTGTTTTTTGTAATATATATCAATCTTGTGTATGTTGTGTTTTGTAAGCCATTTTGTTCCTAGGCAGGGTATAAGTTTTAAAATAGATAAATAAACGTCAGATGAGGGATTAAAGTTAAATGAGGGGGGTAGAAGATAGGAGTTTTTCCTAGGGAACCTAAGACCCTTCTACCTGCCCTGATTTCTGCACAAGGCTTTTCAAATTAATTCCTAAGTCTCAGAGGAGGTTTTCCTCTAGACATCAGAAACAGATATACCATTGTGAAGAGCAGGCCTAGATTTAGAAAGGCAACTGCCTAGGGCACCAATTTAGTTAAGTGCCAAATACCCAGGCCAAATATGTGTACTATATACAGTATACTGCTGCTTCAAAGACTCACTATGGCATTGCTCTCAATCTCCCCTACTTCCTTCTCTGATCTTCACTTTGGGCAGTGGTCTCAAACTCAAACCTTTTGCAGGGCCACATTTTGGATTTGTAGGTACTTGGAGGGCCTCAGAAAAAATAGTTAATGTCTTATTAAAGAAATCATCCAGTCACTCGTTTCATTTAAACCATTAGGATGCATGCTATCCAACTCATACATCCATCGCAGTTCTTTCAGATTCAAAAGACGCTCATAATTTACAAAGACTGGATGGTGTAAGCTTTTGGAGTGGTGTATGAATTCACATCTACAACTCAGTTGTGGATCATGCTGTATTCTTGGGAGCACAAAGACATACAAAGGAAAAATGCATTCAAATAAATGCAGAGCACAAAAATAACAAAATAAGGATATAAAAATTAGAAGCTGGAAATCATTTCATGAAAACTCATGTTAAACCCCCTTTTTACAAAGCCGCACTAGCAGCTGCCATGCAGCAATGGCCCCGAAATCCTTTAAATCCCTATGGGCTTCAGGGAAGTTATTGCAGCAGCTCATGCTAAACAGTTTTGCAAAAGCCCTAAATCAGTAGCAAAAATGCTTTTATTAAACTATACAAACTAAGGCCCCGGAAACTTTCCCTTTTCCTGATCGTAGGTAAGGAATATGGTCCGTGCTTCTATCTCATTTTGATTATCAAACTAAACCTATTTGCTTGATTCAGCTCATTAAAAATTTGGCAGCATGTGTAATTTCTTGGTATGCTATCATAACCATTTTTTGCTGGTCCTCAGGTTTCTACAGTGGCCCCCCTGAAGACTGACAGTTAAGGCTTTGTTACTCACCTTCAGTGCTGTGAAACTGGGGGTCTCTGAGTATGCGATGTCAGTGCTGATGGAATTCTGGCCTGCAGGGAAAGTGTGTTCTGTCGGCAACGGATCTGCATTTGTTCAAATCATACAACAGATCTATTTCTAATATGGGCCCAATATTTTGAAATGCACTTTTAATGGAGTATACCCTAGAAGTCAACTTCCTGTATTTCAGAAAAATGATTAAGGTTACACTCTCTATTCAGGCTTCTGATGATGGTTGATGTCACTTGGTTTGGGGATATTTTATTATCTTGGTTTTGTTTTTATTTCTTTTATTTAGCTCTATATTATGGATGCTTTTAGCCTTGCACGCACTTCTTTACCGATGCATTTCATTTTATTCAAGTTATTTGGAGCCATGGGCTGTAGAAATTTTATAAAAGATTTTTTGGGGTATAAAAAAGGTTCTCCTAAAATAACAATCAGGAAAAATAAAACAAATGCAGACTTAGAATTAAAATTATACACACAATGTCACACAACTTCTCAAAATTATCTGCTTGTAAAAAATGTCAATGTAATAATAAAAAGGAAGAAAAGCCTCAGATCCCCATTTGTACATAAAATTTTGTGCACAGACTAGATAGGGACAGTTCACCTCATCGGCTTAAAAACCTTTTTTTCCCAGTGATACAATTTCCCCCCCCCCAAAAAAAAAAAAAAAAGTTAACACCAGGTTGTTACTGAAAATTTAAATGTGCTTCAAAACAACAAGTTGAAAATTGCACCAATGTGTTTCAAAATTGTTCAACTTCTTTCAAAATCGATCTTTTGCAACAAACTCATGACTTATCTATGGCGCTGCTGAGCACAGAATTTAGTGCCGATATGTGACTTATACAGTGTTTGGTCCTTTATGCTCTGATGCAGCTTTAAACGAAACACTGGCTGGCCATCGTCAGTTGGACTGAGTTACAAATAATAAAATCCCAGGCACCTTGAAAATATGGAAATGTCTGAAAATGGTAAATATCAGAAAGGAAGGCAGTAAAGGATTATATTAAATATTGGTCTTACCGGTGGTATAGAATCCGTTTCTTCTATATATTCTTTTACACTCAGACTCTTCTTACTTGAAGGCTAGACAGAAAAAGAAGTTACATTGTTCGCTCAGGCCCTGATTCTATAAATGGCACACCAACTTACACCAGTCATTGATCTGTCCTAAGGGTGCGTGTCTACATGGCTTTTTACTATACTAATCTTTGATTTTTTTATACCGATTCATCCCAACAGGAGGGCTCAACTCAGTTAACAAAATATGTTCAAATAATTTTTATTAAAGTCAAGAAAACAAAGGCGGTACGAACTCTTTCAATTTTCAAAATAGGAGACAACTAGGAAGGAAAAACCTTCCCCCACTCCCCAATCCCTACCCCCTCCCTCCCAACTAGAGTCATTCTCTAAACAGCAAAACAATGGACTGACAATGTGGATGTTAACAAACACAAGCATCAAGCATTCAAAAGGTGACTTTGCGCCAGAGAAGTCATAGTGTTCCAAAAAGATTCCCACGCCTTTGGTTAACAAAGTATTAATAAAACTATACAGGAGATTAGAACAGAAACTGTAGGCCTCTTCTATCAAACTGCACTAGCAGTTTGTAGCACGGTGAGCCGTGCTGAATGGCCCGCGCTGCTCCCGACATTCATAGGAACTCTATGAGCGTCGGGAGCAGCGCGGGCCATTCAGCATGGTTCACCACGCTAAAAACTCTAAGCGCAGTTTGATGGAAGAGGCCCTATATCTTTAGGCAAGAATTTTATCTGAAATAAATATGTCTTCAGTACTTTACGAAAAGTGGGTAGATGAGAAAGAACTCTAATTATAGAAGAAAGGTCATTCCAAACTTTTACGAGTAAAAAAGAAAATGATCAATAAAAATTGGCCCTAGTTTTTATTCCTTTAACAGTGAGAAAGCCAAGTTTATATTTCTGAGAGCTCCTAGAATGAGAGATTTCTTGAGAGTTAAATGAGACAGGAACCAAAGGAGAAAAAAATACCATATAGGATTTTGAAAATGACAGTTGCACATTTAAATTGGATCCTCCAGTAAACAGGAAGCCAGTGAAGGGATCTCAGTATATGTTTACCATATATCAGTTTAGCCGCTGTATTCTGGATAAGTTGTAGCCTCAAATTACATTTACTTAAACAAGCATAAAGCGAGTTGTCATAGTCCAACTGAGATAAAATAATGGCCTGAACCAAAACTGCAAAATGTTGGTGAAAAAAACAGATGACGTACTCTTCTAAGCATCTTTAAACTGAAAAGGCATTTTTTAGTAACATGATTAATTTGATTAGATAATGAGAGTGTTCTGTAACTGCTTAAGAGTGCCTACATTCTAGCCCAGGGGCTGGGCAACTATGGTATTTGAGGGCCACAACCCAGTTGGGTTTTCAAGGTTTCCACAATGAATATGCATGACATCGATTTGCATATATTGCTTCCATTGTATTCAAATAGGTCTTATCCATATTTATTGTGGAAATCTTGAAAACCTGAATAGTTTGTGGCCCTCAAAGACCATAGTTGCTCACCCCTGGTCCAGCCAATAGATGCTACTTTTGAGCATGGTAGACACTGCCCTTACAGCATCCTCAGCCCCCTCAGCTCTACTGCATGGTGGTGCATCACATTTGTCACTGAGGCATTAGGCTGGCAGAGGCTAAGACATTTTTGGAATGCATTTTAAAGGTAGTAGAAAGGTGTACCTGAAGATGTGAACATACTGTCTTCAATACTTCATACACACTGTCTCTGGACAGTAAGGACACAAAGATGTACTAATTTGCAAAAGAAATAAAAACAGAAGGAAAATTAATTCACAATGCAATCTTCTGGATTCTTCATACACACTAATAAGCAAGGAGGGTTGCTGCCAGAATGCATGCAGTGCAGGAGAGAGTGGCTTATCAGAGATGAATCGGAAAAGAGAGAGTAGACAAAGCAGCTGCTTACCTTACTGATTTACAGCCCCTTTTACAAAACCACGGTAACGACGCTGCTGTGGTATATGCACCGAAGCCCATTCAATTCCCATTCAATTCCCAATTCGAAGCCCATGCATTTACCGCATTAGAATTGCTACCGTGGCTTTGTAAAAGGGGCCCTTAGTGAAAGAGGGAATTTGGAATTTGAGAGCACAATTTATAGAATTCTAAGGGGAAGTTATGCACATAACTGCCAAGAAATACCAGTTATAGCCAATAGTAGTAGTAAATCTTTATAGGTCTGTGGCTTGAGGTTCCACCTAACATGCTGAGCTGCCATGTCTCCTCCATATCAGCAATAGAAAACCCCTACACTGGAGTAACACAGCGTCCAGCGATTAGAGGTGAATAACTCACTGGTTCAAGACTCACAGGCCTTTTCCATTAGAAGTTAATATTTCACACGCAGAATGATCATAACTTTATTAAAAAAAATATTTCCTTTTTAAAATTTTTATTGAAATTTATATTATTATAACAAACCAAGTATTCACTATTACAGCAGAATACCTAAGTAATGAAGAAAAAAAAAAAGAGAATCATATGATCCCTCATACAAACAATAAAGTTATTAGCTAAGGGGTCCTTTTACAAAGGCGCGGTAGCGGTTTAACGCGCGGAATACCGCCTCCATTGCCTGCCGTGGGGGTTAGCGCATGATGAAATGTCCAACGTGCTTGATAAAAGGAGCCCTAAATCCCACTCCTCAATATGGTGGTGATCCAAGAACTAATAATCACAGGAAAACAAATGACTAATCCTACAAAGAGAAGCAGCCAGCAACTGGCTTTCAACAGGGGATCAGGAACCACAGGTACTGGAGACGAGAACATATTATGCCCCTCCCCTAGTTGATATAAAGCTGGAGAGTTGTAAAGTTTCAAAAATGATATTTTTGTATGATCGAATATAGGTCACACAAATATGTCTTCTTTTTTTACTTGGAAACAGTGACTTCAGAAAATAAGAAGAACTATAGAGAGGGGGCAGGAAAGGGACATGGAAGAGAAAATAGGATCCTCCATACCTTCCTGCCAGCTGTGGTGCTGATTGCAAGCCCATTCGGAAGAAGACCAGCTGTTTTATGCTTTTTCACCAGCTGAACAGAGCCTACTGGGATCACTACCTGAAATTATTAATAATAATAATAATAATAATTTTATTCTTTTATACCGCCATACTCAAAAGTTCTAGGCGAAATACAATAATACTGTAAAAAATATAAATATTTGTAAAATAGAATTTCAATAATAAAACTCACAAAGTAATAAACTTATTGAACAAAGTGGTCTTTATTAATTTCCGAAAACAGCAATAGGGATAACTTAGCTTGTTGAATAACATAGATTGTTGCCCACCAGCTTGAAATGCTAGGGTCCAATCTAAGAAGGTCTTATATCTACACCCATTAATTTTTGGATAAGCATATAAGCAGTTTCTCTTGATGGTCTATGCAACACAAAATGAGGAAAAATTAAGCTGGAGACAATCCCAATATCAGCTTAAAGCAGATACAGGAAAATTTGAATAATATTGTATTATCATGTACATGATCTGTACTTATGTGTGGCCCTATTTTAGACAGAAGGTTGAAATCAAAATTCATACAGCCAGGTTATGATGTATACAGTTCAGGTATTATTTTTGAAAAGGATCTCCTGACATAGAGCCTTTTCTAAAATATATATAAATAAATAAAATATATATGCAGGTTTCCTATTTTACAAACAGTGAAAAATGAAGTGGAACACTATAAAGTCCAAAGCACCTTTAATAAAGCATAAAAACCAGTCCAAATAATAAGTTGCTCTCTGGAAGAATAGACTCAATTCAAAGCAATCTCTTTCTCTTGACATGGTCATGACTTCTGTGGTAAGCAAATTAGTGGAAACGCTTTTAAAACAGAGCATGGTGAAGTTTCTGGAGGTAAGTCTTGTCAGACAAATCTGATCAATTTCTTTGACTGGGTGACCAGAGAATTGAGAAGAGGGAATACATTAAATGTGGTGTATTTAGATTTTAGCAAAGCCTTTGACAGTGTGCCACACAGATGTCTAATAAATGAGTGCTCTTGGGATGGGGCCCAAAGAGATGGGCTGGGTCAGGAACTGGTTACGTGGAAGATGACAGAGGGTAGTGGTCAGTGGAGATCACTCTGAGGAAAGGGATGTTACCAGTGGTGTGCCTCAAGGTTCTGTTCTTGGGCCTGTTCTTTTTAACATTTTTTAAAAACGATATTGCTGCAGGGCTGTTGGGTAAGATTTGCCTCTTTGCGGATGATACCAAAATCTTGCTTTAGAGTAAGACACCCAGGATGGTGTGAATAACATGAGGAGAGACCTGGTGAAGCTTGGAAAATGGTCTGAAATCTGGCTCCCAACTTCCTCACACCTACCTCCTCCCCAGTGTTTGTCATTTTAAATCTTCAGGCAGCATCGACGAGATCAGTGGGCTGCCGTAGGCCTGCTCCGGAACCCTTCATTCAGCAGCATCCCGCCTATGCGAAAACAGGAAATCGCTGCTAAATGAAGACTTCTAGGGCAGGCCAACAGCGGCACGCTGATCTGTGGGCCAAGTTTTGGGCTGATTTCCAAATAGCGATCCATGCTCCCAAGGCTTTCCATGCAAATGAGTTGTCAGATGTCTGCCCTAATTCCACCCCGCTCAAACAGCTGAGCTTCAGGGGAAGCCCTGAAGCAGCCTCCTGCAACTCAGCTGTTTGGGCAGGAAGCCTTTTTTTAATTTTTATTTTTTTTAATGGGTAAAACAAGGAGTGGAAATGTCCTATAAAGACTGGTGGACTCAATCTATTTCATAAATGTCCTTTTATTCATCCAATAGCTCAATGACTCGACATGTACATGCGATATACAAACCTAAGGATTAGATTAGATGTACATGTTTTGGGCAAACTGGTCTGCCTCAGGAGTCTTGTGAGTCTTCAAAAAGATGTGTCCACTAATGTGCTAGATTCCAAGTCGCTGATATAAGACTGTAAGTAATCAAATAAAATGGCGAGAATCGCTGGAGCCAAAAAAAGGTCCTAAGCGTGCGTAGTGAAAAGAAAATGGCCATTTTATTTGATTACTCGAAGTCTTATATCAGCGACTTGGAATCTAGCACATTAGTGGACACATCTTTTTGAAGACTCACAAGACTCCTGAGGCAGGCCATTTTGGCCAAAACATGTACATGTCGAGTCATTAAGCTATTGGATGAATATAAGGACATTTATGAAATAGAACTAGCCCACCAGTATTTATAGGACATTTCCACTCCTTCTTTTACGTCTTTCAATTTGTGGATTTGGCTCTCCTGTTTTATACCCCACCTTATTTTTAAATGGGAACAGATGTTGTGCATGTGTTACACACGCACAATATCTGTCCTCGTTAAAAAAAGTGACCCCTCCCCCCCCTGGAACCAAAATAGAGGCACCCACTCCCTCTTGCTACGGCAAACCCCCCCTCCACACCAGATGAACCCCCCTCCCCCCCGCACTTCAATAGAAATAGGTGGTGGTCAAGCCCATACTTTCCTGCCGCTCTGACCCCCATGCCAGGACCAGAAACAAATTAGATTACCTTAATATCTTTTCCAAAGAGGTTGGCATAGAAGCAAAGCCAATTGTGGGAAATGTAGAGACGTCCTTGAATGAGGAATTCCTTCAGAAGCGCACAGGAATACACTGAAAATTAATAATAAAGATCACAGCCCATCCTGACATACCAAGAAAGAGAATATCATGCTAATAACATACAGCAAATTTACATGGACACTGAAAAACACAATACATCAAGGAAACAGATTGGGGGTGGGGGCAATTCAAAAACATAGGCACTAACATGCATATAAATGTTTAGAATTATGGCATAGACACACGTAAATGCAAGAAACATACCTGGTGGGCCGCCGCGGGAGCGGGCCGCTGGGCGAGATGGACCTCCGGTCTGACCCAGTGGAGGCAACTTCTTATGTTCTTATGTGTGTTTTTTTTTTTTACAGGTATCATTCACATATGCAGGAGTTTGGGTAAGCAAGATGCATATTAACAACTATAACTTATAGAATATCGTGTGTGTGTTTCCAGATTATATTAACAACTATAACTTATAGAATATCGTGTGTGTGTTTCCAGATTATAGGTGTACACATCTATGCCAGTTCTATGGCTGTCATTAAAGCCGAAATTCTATAAGCAGTGCCTAAAAGTTAGGCGCCTAATTAGGCGCCGTTCAGCGCAATTCAAGCACAATTGATTGCTGTTTAGTGAATCACGCTGAGTGGCACTTATTTTAGAGGCGCCCAGTAAATAGGCCAGCTCTAGGCACGCTTAGAAGTTATGCGCATAGCTGAGCGCTTAAGCCACGCTTAAGAACAGCGATTCTGCAACAAGGCGCCTAACATGTAGCCACGCCCACGCCTAACGTGCATAGCGCCTATTTTTTTTGAAGGGCGCCTAAATTTTTATAGGCGCCTTGTTACAGAATCGTGTTTTCTCGATAGGCGCCTATGTTGCAATCAATGCTGATTAAAAAGCTTAATTGAGCTTGTCATTCAATTTAGATAGGCGCCTATCTAGTTAGGCGCCTCCAAAGTCGGCGCCTCACTTTAGGCGCTGCTTATAGAATTTGGGCTTAAGTGCTTGCCCAGAAATAGCTAAGAAGAAAAATTAAAAAAATAAAATAAAATAAAAAACATTTTTAAATTGAATCAGGTTGGGCAGACTGGATGGACCATTCGGGTCTTTATCTGCCGTCATCTACTATGTTACTATGTTACTATGTGCTTACACATATACAGTAAATGGTACATCTAGTTACGCTAGTTTTCTATAAAGGAAAGTGGCAGAACTGGCTTAAGACACGAGCTAGATGAGGTCAGGGATCTCACTGGCAAGATTTGCACTGTTCCTTTTAAGTTACACAGAAACATGATGGCAGATAAAAGCCAAATGGCCCATCCAGTCTGCTCATCCATAGTAACCATTATCTCTTCCTCTCTCTAAGAGATCCTACATGCCTATCCCACGCTTTCTTGAATTCAGACACAGCCACCTCTTCCGGGAGACTGTTCCATGCATCTACCACCTTTTCTGTAAAAAAGTATTTCCTTTGATTACTCCTGAGCCTATCACCTCTTAACGTCATCCTAGGCTCTCTCATTTCAGTCCTCTAACTACATTGCTGCCATTGGGTGGTGGTCCTTCAATATTATGTTTTCAATCACTAGGGACAGGTGGGTTTCCTGGAGTCCTGCACAACTCGCCTGTCTCTCACTAGTAAAAATATAATGTTACAGCACTCACTGGCAAGTCTATAGATGAAGGACTCCTGCTCAGCTTAGAGGGAAACAGTAATGCTTTGCTCTCGCCGTTGCGCTCTCTTCTCTGCATGGCCACTGCCACAGGTTTAAATGTGAGAAGAGCTACTTCCTGGTGGCTGAACAAGGAGCAGAACACAGAGGTGAGCGCAAAACAAATACTCATTCTGCTGTAAAACAGCAGCTGGAGGAGGGTACTGGGAGGCAATAATGCAGGTGGGAGGGAGGGCACCAGACAAACAATTGGTTCAGGGCATCACAACCCCAGCACTGAAAAGTAGGTCCCCCATTTTTAAAAATAGTATACTTGTTATACCTAGTCTTAGGTCTAGCTGGATTATTGCAACTCCCTCTATCTTCCTTGTCCAGCCACTATGATAAAACAACTCCAGACCGTACAAAACACCGCCCTCAGATTGATCTACTCACTCAAAAAATATGATCACATAACAACTGCCTTCTTAGACTCTCACTGGCTACCCATACAAGCACGAATCCAATTCAAATTCCACTGCCTGATATTCAAAGCATTACACGGCTCTTCCCCCTCCTATCTAAACAACCGCTTAAACCAAATCTCCACCTCAAGACACAGAAGAACCTCGAACCCTTTCGCCTTCCCCCCACTCAAAGGCACACAACGCAAGAAAATGTTTGACAACCTTCTGGCAACACAAGCAGCAAAAATCAACCATTCCATCTCCAATCTTATGACAATATCAGACAACTTCAAAACATTCTGAAAAGAAATCAAAACCCTGCTTTTCAAAAAATTCATCCAAATATCTTAACCCCTCCTCTTTGACCTTCAGATAACCTTCCCCCAAATGACCCACCTTAACACCTTCCAATTAAACAAATACCATCAATAGATTGTAACCTACCCTCTCTAACTGCATTCCATATGTATTTTTCATACAGTTCTTCACTGTCAGTTTAATTTCCATCCTATAAATTCACATAGAATTTTTCTTTTTTCAACCATCTTTATTTTCTCTTATTTATTAATTTCCAGGTACTTTAGTTAGATTGTGAGCCTTCGGGACAGTAAGGGAATTTTTAAGTACCTTCTTACTTCTCATTTCTAATCTTAATGTATATTTTCTTCAAACCGCTTAGAACCTAACGGATGTAGCGGTATATAAGAAATAAATTACATTACATTACATTACATTGTTATACAGTAGAATTACCCCATAATGTACACATGTGATGCAGAGTTCCAGCAGCCAACTTGCCTTGGAGTAAACTGGAAGTTTTGCAGTTTGAAACACATTGGGACTTTTTTTGTGCCACCAAGATGACAATCTGCAGGACATTTTCACACCTCAGGGTTCCTTTGCAACAACTGAAGAAAGCACCATTGTGATGTACAAAGACCGTGTGCCTCATTGTCTTTGGAAAATTGTTAGTTTGGGCCTTTCCCTGCCATGCCAGTATTTTCTGCATTATATTGTAAATGCTTTCTGTCTTTATCTGTTTTTAAGTCTGTTATTCTAATTTGTATTTTATCTGTACCCCATGTATTAGCTCACCTTGTTGTGAACCACCTAGAACTTTTTCGGTATGGTGGTATATAAGAATAAAATTATTATTATTATTATTATTATAAAATATGTCACAAATTGTAAGGATACATATGGTACACATTGAGAAGCACAGCGATGAATCAAATGCTTTTATCATTTCAAGTGAGATGTTGTAATCCACCAAGGAGTTTAGATGGAATAAAAGGCATTACATTCAAGGAAATATATTTAGATGAAGAAGCTACAGGACATAAGAGATAGAAAAGGAATTAATTTCTGCAGCTATGTTCAATAAGGGAAGATAAATAGCATTGGCCAGCTTAGGACAGCTGATCTCTGGGCCGTTAGAACAGCAGAATGAATAAGGATCTTCCCTCCAGTCATCCTACAACAGTGGTCTCAAACTTGCGGCCTGGGGGCAACATGCGGCCTGCCAGGTACTATTTTGAGGCCCTTGGTATTTTTATCAAAATCAAAAAAAGTAAAATAAAACTGTTTCTTGATCATATGTCTCTTTAGCTATAGATTACAATATTATTATTAAGACTTAGCCAAAAGGAAAGATTTATAAACTATAAAGAGTTTTACCTCATGCAAAATTGTAATTTCTTTAATATGCCATTAACTATTTTTTCTGAGGCTCTCCAAATACCTACAAATCCAAAATGTGGCCCTGCAAAGGGTTTGAGTTTGAGACCACTGTCCTATAAGGTGCCATTACAGCAGTCTACATTTTTTTTTTTCTGAAAGCCACGTGTCCTGTACAGTTTAAGAGAGCCTCAAGTACTCACCTTTCAACAAGTTCTCTTCTACAGGAAGATCTTTGAACAACTTGTGGTACTGCGAGTTATTTTTATTTGGTGTCTAGATGCAGAACAATACAAACATTTCAAATTAGGAGTTGATGTAATTTTTTTTTTCCTTTCTCACAGACTTTGTAGCATCCAGAAAGATTCCAGAGTAAGATTTGAGCCAAAGAAATCACCCAATCACTTTGACAGATGAGTAGTCTTGGATGTGCAGAGGAAAAGTAGGTGATACAAAGGCCTACTATTCCTAGTTGTCAGGGATGATCAAATTTTGCAAGCCATAGTAGCTCCCTTTCTCCTTAATAAAGTGCACCTATGTAGCTCTGTGTTTGGATTGTGTTGTCCTCCCTGGTTCTCATCAAATATCAGATATAGTACAAGTCCAAAAATCCAGACCACCTGAGAATCTGGACCCTTTAAAACTGCAATTCAGACCACCTTGAGAAAGGAAAGATGGTGATGCTGTTGCTTTTACAGTAAATGTTACAAACAGACAAAAATTAATATTCAAAATCAAAATTTACAGTAAAATACCTTTGTTTTCTATGGCTCTCCTAATATGGTCTAATTCAGTGAGACATAATATTAAAGTTTCTATGTTTTCCTGTAAATATGCCCTTTTTGATAAATGAAGTATTCTGTATTTGTTAGTGAATAAATCAACAAAATTGGCTTGTTCATATTCCTTTGTGAGGAAGTAAGTGGCACAGTAGCAGATATCCCTAGAAACACATGAATGGGGAGGGGTGGGGGCTAGTAGTTTACCCTGACCCTGGGGCCAGCCTACATCTACAGTGGGAAAATTTGGAGAGAAGCCTTTCCAGATGGGAGGATGATTGTGACCATTGGAGAAATGGTTGTGGTGCATAGAGGCGCCAGCGTTATGGGTGTTGTGTGTGCCTAAGCATCCCCAATATTTTCCCCCTGTACGTTTGAAGAACTGTAGCAGCAAACTCCATGCTTCTCCATGGACAGATGAATCATTCAGCCTCACAGTTGATGTTGGTGCTATCGGTTGTGTTCACTGCATGAGACACTTAGGTGTTCCCACTTATGCCAGTAATAGGTACACTTAACGCTTGGTATGCCAGTGTGGCTTTGCACTAATATTCTAGAACTGCTTAGCTTCACCCTTAAACAGTTATAGAATTAAGGCGCTGATTTATAGAATTGCCGCCATACATTCAGAGTTTTGATTTGAACTATATTATATTAAGAGATTATCGTGAGTCTCTCCAGATTAGAATCCCCTGGATACCAGCATTCTGAACTCTTTAAGAGAAGCACACTTGTTTGTGAACTGCCTTATAAAATTATTTTTTCATTGCATTGAATATAAGTGCACTGGTTATATTGAATTGAGCTCTGTGCCATTGATCCATCTGGATTTTGGCAATTTCTCAAAATGTTAGGAGCACAAACATTTATATAAAAAAAACTTTGAATAAGTTTGATTGGTTAAAAATTTAATAGGCAATTTTTGCTGCAAGACTTTTTATGCTGTCATGTATCCTGCCTGCCAGAAGCAATATGTAAATATTTGTGCCTCTTTACTGATACCTCCAAGGTACTTGAGAAAGGACTTGCTGTGGATTAAAAAGCATAAAATCAGGAGCTCTTCAACCGGACACTGCTGCTATGACTCTCAGCAGCAGTAAGGGGGCAATAGTGCCTTTGAATAAGTCTCTGATGAGAACTCATTTGGAATCCTATAGAGAATTCTGGGTTCTATATCTTTAAATACACTTCTCCCATCGTATTCACGGTTTCTGCAATCGTGATTTTGATTATTCGTGATTTTTAGCGTGCTGGCTCCTCCCCCCAAATTACATCATCCATGACTAATTTATAGAACTGCCACCAACACCTATTTTTTTTTTCCTGTGCGTATAAGTTCAAGCAAAGGGGTGCAAAGAGGGCAGGGAATAACTTTGAATACTTGGTTTTGGAGGCATCGCCTGGGGGGCGAAGTGGCGGGGGAGGGGCAGCTCGGACCACGGCTCATCTCCGCTGGGACCCTCGGAGATAAGAGCGGCAGCTTGGTGAAAGGAGATAGACTCAAGAGTAATCTAAAGTAATACATCTTTATAAAAAGGGTAGTAGTTACAAGGAACAGCCTCCTAGCGGAGGAAGTAGAATCAAGAGCAGCATCCGAATTCAAGAGAGCATGACACAGGCACAGAAGAACGCTGAGGGAGAGGAAGGGACTATAACGATTAGCATGTGTTGTGGATAGGCCACACAGTCTTTATCTGCTGTCATTTTCTCTGTTAATTTTCTCTGAACTATGAACATAAATTAAAAGTTAGCGAAAGAGAAGCAAAGGCCCCAGTTCTATAAACAGTGCATAGATCGGCAGCGCCTAGCCGAGTTCCATGCAAAATGCCAAAAATTTTAATTGGCTTAATTGGAATGGTAATTGAAAGCGCCATTAAAAGCTAATTAAAAAAACCCAAATAAACAATTTAAGTTCCATGCGGAACTCGGCAAGGTTAGGCGCAGTTCTATACAAGATGCCTAGCAGTTGATTGACAACTGCATCGAACAATGCCTACCCGTTAAGAGCTGCTAGGTGCCATTTATAGAATCAGGGTCACAGTGTGTATATTAAATATCAATGGAATAAAAAAAAAAAAAAAGAGAGACAGGGAGAATGCTGTTACATGAAATAAAATACAACTTTGTGACTCACCAGTTCTCTAGCCCCTCTCTCATTTTCTGACTCTTTGGGTCCTTTGGTTAAACTCACACTATAAAGAAAACAGATGTTTCAGAAGCACGTAGGAGGGGGAAGAATAATATATATTGCTTATAAAGTATTACATAAAGATGCTCCAGCGAGTTTATTTATTGACCTACTAGATCTTTGCGGGCTACAGGATAAAAGTTTGAAGCCTCTTCATTCCACCAGGTCTGTCATAAAGAAAATCACAGTCATATGTTTTCTGTTGCAAGTTCAGCTATGTGAAATGCCCTTCTGCTAGAGTCGAAGCAGATGGATTCCCTGTCGTCTTTAAGGAAGGAAACATCTCAAGAATTTTTTTTATTTAAGCAAGCTTTTATTTGATTTTTGTTTGTCTATTGATTGTATAGTATTTGTTTTTCTTTTTTTGTTTGACTTAGTTTTATGTTTTATTTTGTGTGAAATATTGCAACCCGCTTAGATTTTTTTTTTTTTAATAGGCAGGATATAAAGGTTTTTAAAAATAAATAAATAAAAAGAGGAAGAGGCTCTTCCATAGAAAAACAGAGAATAAGGAAGGGGGAAGGCAACATAGTGAAACAAAATGAAAAAGAAGCTCCAGAACTGTCCATTCCTTTCTGAATAGCAGAAGAGGACCAGAGGGTTTGGTCACAGGACCAGAAAAACTGCCAAGCTGCCGATTATAAAGCAATGTGCGACTCGGAAGTTTTCTGCTACAGCCTTATGGATGCAAGAGAACCACAAGAAACCAGTCAGTATTTGGGGGGAAAGAATTAATTAATTTCTCACAAACTTCAAGTAGCGCCGACAGTTGCTTTTCTGGTGAACTATACTAAACTAAACCTTAGGTTTGTATACTGCGCCATCTCCACAAGCGTAGAGCTCGGCACGGTTTACATTCTACTGGTAAATAAAAACAAACAATTCCTGTACCTGGAGAAGATGTCTATTATGCTGGGGGAGGGGGGGGAAGCTATTTTTAAACTATCAGTTCTGGGAGAGGGGTTGGACCTGAGGGGAGGATGCCACATATTGAGTGGTTGTTTCCACATGCGTGTGTATGTGTGGGGGTGAGGCTGGCATTAAAGATATTAGTGTTGGGGGAGCATATCAGAGTCCTTTCCATAGGGAGCAATGATTTTAGAACATGTGCAGCCTTCCTCTTTGTAGATGGAGGCATCCTGACATGCAGTCATGCAGCTATTGTGCAAGAGGCTCTAGATTTGATAAGACCTTCTTGTAAATAGTATGGAAATTCTCTGTATCCTGACTTAGATGTGTGAATTCCACTTTCACATACTATCTAAAATCTACCTGTAAATATGTAGCTGAGGTAAAGGGGAATATAGTGATTTGTCTGGGTTTTGAAAAGCAAATTGTGTCGGGAGGGACATCCAGGCATGCGCGGATGCCCTCCTGACTGAAATGAGCAGGCTGAGGGAGGCGGGGCTAGGGGCAAGGCTGGGGCGAGGTGTGGGCGTAATGGGGCGGGAATGGGTGGAACTAGGCGTGCCTGAGGGTGGGGCTAGGGGGGGGTCCAGATTTTACATATGTAAAAGCTGGTAATCCTACACTGGGATAACCACTAGGCCAGTGCTTCTCAATCTTGGCCAGTTGGATTTTTCAGGATTACCACAATGAAGACAGCTGAGATAAATTTACATATTTTTACAAAAAATTTACATAAATTTACAAAAAAAAAATTGGAAATGTCACAATCAACAGTAGTAACCTCTTCAAACTGGTCAACGATCTTTACAATCTCGAGACAGTTACCGACAACCGGGACGAAGAACCCACACTAACCGCCAACTCCCTAACCCTAACCCTAACCCTAACCCTAACCCTAACCCTAGCCGACTTCAACTCCAAAATACTGAAACTAAGATCTTCGATAACTGCCCCTGCCAATCCCCACGGGGACTTTCCAACCCTCCAAGACAACAACAGTTCCAAACCAGACCCGGGGTCCAGAGCAGACCTAAACTGGGATCAATTCACTACTATCGATTGGCAATCCTTCAACAAATTCTATAACAAATATACCAACTCCTTCTGTAGACTAGACACCTGCCCCTCTAACGTTATGAAAACGGCTCCAATCCACTTCAAAGCAAATATGCTGGCATGGGTTAGCCTCCTACTATCTACTGGAAGCTTCCCAGCAAAACAAGGCCACATCTCGATCACCCCAATCATAAAAAACACAAAAGAACCACCCAATATCCCGTCCAACTACAGACCGATCGCAAGCATCCCACTATTCACCAAAATAGCAGAAGGGCTGGTTAATGCCGAACTTACCACATACCTTGATAAATTCAATATCCTAAATGACAATCAATCAGGCTTTCGCTCCAACCACAGCACCAAAACCTTTATAGCCTCTCTCCTAGACCACCTTCACACACTCTTCAGCCAAGGCTCCAGCGCCTTGATTGTACAACTCGACCTGAGCAGTGCATTCGACCTGGTCGACCACAACATTATCCTTGACTGCCTCACCTACATAGGCATCTCGGGCCAGGTCCTTAACTGGTTCCATGGGTTCTTACGGAACAGATCATACAGGGTATTCAAAAACGACGCCTTCTCATATAGCTGGGAGAACTCCTGTGGCGTGCCACAGGGCTCCCCCCTGTCTCCCACCCTGTTCAACGTCTACCTCACCTCCCTAGGAAACCTTCTGCAAAACCTCAAGCTCAAATTTTTTATCTACGCAGACGACATCACTATAATCATCCCGCTAACCAGTTTCACATCAGAGCTCCTTACCTTCCTTTCAAGCATACTCAATCAGATAGAACACTGGATGTTATCATACAGACTAAAACTAAACCCGGATAAAACAAAATTCTTCCTAGCAACCCCCAAAGATAAAATCAAAGACACCACAATTCAAGTAAAAGGATCCGTTTTCCCCCTTGAACAAAACCTAAAAATACTGGGCGTCACACTAGACAAACATCTATCCCTTGACAAACACACGGACAATATCGTCAGAAAAAGTATCTCGGTGCTTTGGAAACTCCGCACCATAAAAAAATACTTTGACGACACTTCATTCCGCCTGCTAGTACAATCCTCCATCCTTAGCATATTGGACTACTGCAATATCATTTACTTAAGCTCCACAAAAAAAAACCATCAGGAGACTCAAAATGATCCAGAACACTGCTGTCCGCCTCATATTCGGCCTGAAAAAATGGGAACACATCACCCCTTTCTACCACAAACTCCATTGGCTGCCATTAGAATCCAGAGTCCTATTCAAATTCGCCTGCTTCTGCTATAAAACAGTATTTGGTTTATCCCCAAGCTACATCATCCCTCACTTCGCCCTGAATCACAGCATCAAGGACTCCCGCAGAATCCAACTATTCGCCTACCCCTCCCTTAAACTTTGCCACTCTAAAAAATTCCTCGACAAAACCCTCGCCTTCCAAGCCACTAAGCTAAACCCATGGTTATCCCAAATGGCCCTCAAGGCCCCCAACTACCTCGGCTTTAGAAAACTACTCAAAACCCGCCTCTTCCAAGACCAGGATCCCAACGCCCCTTCTATCTAACAACCCCTCTCCCCTCTACATCCTTCCCTCACCCCCCCCTGGCAACTTTGATCAATTTGTTATTGAGCCGCTTGTAACCCCGCTCAACTGATGTAAACCACTTGTAACCTTGTTTAATTGATGTGAACCGCCTAGAACTCTTCCGGGTATGGCGGGATACAAAAATAAAGTTATTATTATTATTATTATTATATGTGAGAGAACTATGTTAGGTAAAGATAGCTCATTCATATTCATTGTGGTAATTGAAAACCCAACTGGCTAGATGTTCCTTCAAGAGACGGTTGAGCAGCACTGCATTAGTCCATGCCTTCTCATAATGAAATTATCAGGACCTAAAGCAGCATGGTTTTACTAGAGGAAGATTATATTAAATGAATCTAACTGGAGGCTTAGAAAATTGCTTTAAGAGCATGAGCTACTGTAGAATTGATATACTTGACATTCAGCAATGTATCTGATGCTGTCTCACAGAAGAGGCTCGTAAATAAATTGAGTCATCTGAATATAGGCTTGTAAATAAATTGAGTCATCTGGATATAAGCCCCAAGGTGTTGGAATGGATTAAAAACTGGTTGAATGGTAAAAGTGGAACATAGAATTCATTCAGAGAAAAAGGTGATTAGTGGTTCTGTTCAACATCTTTGTGAGCAATATTGCAGTGTGGTTAGAATACAATACAATACAATTTTTATTTGCATACTTCCAATATCTCTTCGAAGTTCACAGTGGTTCACAAACAATTAAATATCTAATATTAGGCGCTTGGAACTTCCCTATCTGTCCAAAAGGCTCACAATCTAGCTAAAGCATCTGAATAAACATTTACTTACATACTACTAAAGATATAACAAAAGAAAAAAGAAACCAAAATTCATAAACAACTCCAGAAGGGATAAAACGAAAAAACAAAATAGCAAAAATTAAACCAAAACCAAAACAACCAAGACAGAGTAAATAAAAATCAATTTTGAACAGTACAAATCAATGTTACTGAACCAGGAAGATCATCTCCTCAGCGGCTGAGAGCTGGGTGTCAGCTGAAGTCACGAAACAAAATTGGCCTTCCTTGCCAGTTCAAGGCAGCACAGCTAAAGCACTCATCTCCTCCCTCAGGAATCTCCCCACAGCCTCTGCACCAGCATTGCAATGAAGCAACAAACATTACAGGCGGGGCCCAACCGCCATCCAATCCCCCAGTCCACAGCCACATCACCAGAAAAGGCACCACCCTCCGTCTTCAATGGCATCAGAAACAGGCAAGTATCTTAAATTCAGGCCTGGCTTGATTGATAAATTCTGCAGTCTTCGTGGTAGGCACAACAATGTTAGCAGACTCCATGACGGCACTATCAAGCAGCCGAAAATGAAAAATCAACATGGACTAGTATCTCACTCTCAGTCATAGCATCAGTCCTCGGCTGGAAGGAGGAGTGAAATCAACTGCGATCTTCCCAAATCTCACCAACGCTGGTAATAGGGCCTCTACTAAGCAAAATGTTAATGGTCTCTCACGGTAGTATTCAAATGGCCAAAATCATTAATAATATTTTCTCAGATCATTATAGATATTAAAAATAAAACAATGAAAGACTTAAAAATAAAGCAAATTAGAAAATAATAAAGTAAACAATCAAAACAGAAAAATAAATAATAGGAGTAATGTATTGTAGATGACATCCTAATTGGATGCCATCTTGGAAAAAAAGTGAAAAGTTTGCCTTTTTACAAATGACATATCTGTGAAAATATGAACTTGAGGAGACCGACGGAAAGAAGTGCTGATCTAAGTAAGATGCAAAAAGTACAGAGCCTTGCATCTTGGGGACAGAAATTCAAGGGAGCAGCACACAATGCATCAACCTGGAGAAAGACCTTGGAAAGACCACATCTGATAATCTAAAGATATTAAAACTATGTGGAGGATCCTTTGGTTTCAAATTACTGTGGCCTGTATGTAATACCCTTGATGCAAACACAAAATTATTGTTATCCTTTGTTATTCAGTATTTGCTGGCTCCTGTATTTTCTCATCAACAAAACAGATCACATTTAGAGAAAGTGGAGTGTCTCTGTGTATAATGTAAAACTGTAATATGACGATAAGAGCCATATCTATTTCATTAACAAGATCTTGCTTGAAGAGGATGTTAGATAACTATAGTCCCCATTGTTATGTAGTTTCGGTGATTGTTCTGTAGAGCAAAGGTTTTTACAGTCACATGGGGTTGAGTGCTGTATAAATAGTGGACACCATTGTTCTACAGTTTGGAGATGTACAAGGGTGTTTCAAAAAGTAACAGCAAATTGACAGTATTTCATGAAACGAACACCCCTGGCATTTCAAGTTCAAGTTCATGTTTAATAAATTTTTATAAAATCGCTTATCTGGAATTACTAAGCGAATAACAATCCAATAGTAATACAATTAAAACATGAAGTAAACACAAACAACAGGGGAATATGACAAACCGGTACATTAGGATAAAAAGGGAAGAAATACAATCTTTGTAAGGAAAGAGACAAAAATGGTGAGTACATCAGTGATAAAGGGAAGAAAAGAGGGAGAAGAGAGAAATGGAGGAATAGTACTATATTTCAAGTTTATTATTAGGATTTTATATATCACCTATCAAGGTTATCTAAGCGGTTTAACAATCAGGTACTCAAGCTTTTCCCTATCTGTCCCAGTGGGCTCGCAATCTATCTAACGTACCTGGGGCTATGGAGGACTGAGTGATTTGCCCAGGGTCACAAGGAGCAGCGTGGGGTTTGAACCCACAACCCCAGAGTGCTGAGGCTGTAGATCAAACCACTGCGCCACACACTCCTCATATGTGATAAACTATAATGAAGTAGCTAAAAATGGCTAAAATGTAGGAGTGCTGGGAAGATACATTTTTAGAGGAAGTGTTGACACTGCCCAATAGATGGCATGGTGTGCTTAATCAGTAGGGTACCATTTAAAACTGATCATGGCCAAGACGTGGAGGGGCATAATCGAAAGGAACTTCTAAGTTCATTTTCGTCTAAGTCACAAGTCGTCCAAGTAAAAAAACAACTTAGGACACATTTTCGAAAAATACATCCACATTTTTTTTTTTTGTTACAAAAATCATCTAAGTATACGTCCTGCTGATCTGATCGTCCAAGTCACTAAATCGTCCATCTTTATACCACATTTTCGTCCAAGTCAAAAACACCTAGAACAAGCCCTGTTGGACTAGGAGGGGTCTGCAAAGTGATGGACTGAACACCCAGACATGGCACCTAAATAGTGGGGTACCTTACAGGGCATTGCTGTGAACTTTGCAAAAAGGGTGCCATGTCATCATCTCACTACAGCTCCTTTATAGGTCACGGTGAGCCCCTCCCCCAAACCACCTCCAGAATCCCCTAGACCCACTTATTTACCACCCTAATAGCCCTTATGACTGCAGGAGTTCAAGTTTCAAGCTTATTAAAAATTTTGATTTGAACGCAATATCAAGTATTTTCAATGCGTATAACAATAATAATTTGGGGGGACAAATAAAAACCATTTAAAACAATAGACATACAATCATATCCATAATGAATTGGAGATACATAAGGAAGGCAGGGATAAATTACAATTGTTAAAAAAAGAAAAGAAAAACATTGAGGGAAGAACAGCATCAGGAGGGTTATTAAAAAATTTTTTTTAGGTAAGATTTGATCTAAAAATAAATGTTTAAATAGGACTTGATCTAAAAGTGAATAGGAAGATCAATGGCCTATTTACAGATCTGGTTAGATTTAAGTATTTTGTCCTAAGATTGTTGATAGAGGAAATAAATTTTTTTTTTTTTTTAAATTATCCAATCTAAAATTCATAGGTATAGGTAACTTTTTAGTCTGCTTTTAAATTTATCTAAAGAGCTTTTGGCGCATAAATAGATTGGTAGCTTGTTCCAGAGCTGGGGATCCAAGATCGAAAAGATTGTAGTTCTTCTGGTGCCTATTACTTTCAATGACGGAATTGTCAGCAAATGCTGATCTAGCTGGGGAATATGGTATTAAATATCGATGTAAAAATGTTGGAGTATTAGTTTGCTGAATTTTGAATGTAAGCAATGCTATTTTATATGTTATTCTATATGAGATAGGTAGCCAGTGTGCTTCTTGCAGAAGAGGAGTAACATGATCGTACTTTTTAGAGTTAGTAATAATTTTTATTGCTGTGTTTTGCATGATTTGTAACCTTCAAATTTCTTTCTGTGTTATGCCTTGGTATAATGTATTGCAGTAATCCAACCTGGAGATAACCAAAGAGTCACTTATATGCCAGTACAAAAGGGGTTTGGGGGTGTATAGGGGAGTGCACATGTTTCAGTATCAATGCAGTGATTACAGGGGCTTGTGGTCATGGGACCTCCTCTTCATGGGTCCCTAACCCACCCCCAAGACGGCTTAAGACGCCTCTGTGCAGGTCGACTAGGCTTTCCTATGCCGGGCTGCCAGGTGATGATGAATTTTAAAGGTGTGATTATGATTTTTATGGGGTTGGGGGAGGGGGGTCGGTGATCACTGGGGTAGTGTGTGTGGGGGTCTGTATTATGTGTTTGCAGTGCTTATCTGGTGACTTTAGGTGGGTTTTGTGACTTGGTCTAAGTCACAACGTCCAAGTTCCGTCGATCCCAGGCTGTATAACTTTCAGTACGACTAAGTCTAAGCCAGCCCACGTCCCGCCCTCGACACTCCTGCTGAAATGCCCTGTTTAGCTATGGTCGTTCAGCAGCACTATGAAGGCCTAGGTCGTTTAGAAATACGTCCAAAACCCGTTTTATTATCGGCACTTGGACGTATTTGGACAATGTTCATCCAAGTGCCGACTTAGGTTGGTTTTTGGATGTTTTTCTCTTTTGATTATGAGCCCCTTAGCTTATCATCTTTCCACCTGAACCCACCTCTCCTCTTCCCCCATTCTTATCAGTGCGCAACCTCAGGGTCATCTTTGACTCCTCTCTCTCTTTCTCTGCACAAATCGAATAGACCACTAAAGCCTGTCTCATTTTTCTCTATAATGTCACTAAAATCCTCTTTCTTTTCTGAGCACACTTCCAAAACTCTTATCCACACTCTCATCACTTCTTGCCTAGATCACTCCAACTTGCTTCCCACAGTCTTTCACTAAACCCTCTCTCTCCCCTTCAATCCATTTAAAATTCTGCTGCATGACATATTCCACCAGTGTTGCTTTGCTCACATTCTCCTTCTCCTCAAGTCACTTCATTGGCGCCCTATCCATTTCTGCATAGTTCAAATTCCTCTTATTGACTTACAAGTGCATTCATTCTACAGCTCCTCATTAGCTCTCTTCTCTCTCCTTATACTCCTTCCCAGAAACTCTGTTCATCATCTTATCTGTATCCTCATTCTTCTCCTCTACTGCCAATTCCAGACTCCGTCCCTTCTATCATGCTGCACCATATGCCTGGAACAGGCTGCCTGAGTCAGTATGTCAAGCTGCGTCTCTGGCAGTATTCAAACCTAGGGTAAAAGCCCATTTTTTTTCGAGGCTGCTTTTAACTCCTAACTCCCCCTCATTTGTAAAGTACCCATGTCTGTTTTCTCATTCCCTAACCCCTAGTTGTACTGTTTGTCTGTTTTTAATTCAATTGTAATCTCTACTGAGCATGTTAATGTACAGTGCTAAATACATCTAGCAGTGCTATAGAAGTGATAAGTAGTAGTAGCTTAGTTAGTGTAAGATTAATCATATATTCAGGAGAGTAACCATATAACATCTTGAGAACCTCTAAGCTCAGCAATAGTGGAGTGGCTCTATCTGATCTGATCTTTATTTTTTTTTACCATAAATCAGCTTTTCTGCAGAGTTCTGCATAACTTGTAAATGTTGCAAGACTGTCTCAGAACAACCAGTATATAACGAATGATAATAATCAAACCGAGGCAGCACCAGCGCTTGAACCATTAACTGATTAAACAATTTCTTAATACGTTAGAGCTGTCGCAGTCTGAAATGGACTTTTTGAATTAATTGTTTAACTCGGTTGTTCATTGATGTACTTTTGAAATTAGTGGGATTGCTTTCCTAACTGGGATTTCCCCTAGACTGCTTAATGCAAGAATGGCACTACAATTGCTTAGGCCATGATGGCAAAACTACAGGCTGGGACTGGTTAAATAGGTTTTTTTTAAAAAAAGAAGGTGATAAATCAATTGAGGGGGTAATTTTACCTATATGTCTGTATAAAATAGTCCCTAAGTAAGAGCCTACTTGCCCTCTTACATTAGGTATCCTCATATACTATAAATTATCCTCAAAATGTGAGATACAACTTTGGAGATACATTTCCATAAATGTTCCCTTGTAGGAAACAGAGCTACACTACATTTCTTCTTCTAAATATTACAATTCAGAAAAAACAAAACCTTTGGCAAATAATAGTGAATAACCACCACATTTTTCTTCTTGTATTAACACTGCCTAGAATTGCATCCTGGATTAGAACAGAGGCTTATTCAACCACAGCACCAATGAGAGATCTCACAAGGAGAGGGTACCTAAGGGCAGTAAATTAAAAAGAGATGTAAATTAGCTTCATCTTTTCACCTGCTCTCTAAAGAGTTCCAGTTTTCTGCCTCAGAAGAAGCTTCCAGTTTCTTTGGCTGGTGCATGGTATTATGGTTTTCCTCCCGTGTTAATTTTGCGCTGCAAGAATGTAAACAACTGTCAGTAAAGTATTCCTAACTTGTCAGCATTGCAATCCATTATGCTACAGAGGCTACAGAGGCAGAGGGCTATCTGAGGCAGTCACAAACTAATTCAAATGACTTCGTAAATCCATTTTGTGGATGAATAAATCATCACATTCTTTCCTCCTATTGCATGGTACCTACTCTTCTGCAAATTGTGATTGTACCCCAAAATAAATACACCTGATAGAGCTAGACTAGCTGTGGGGTCCCCAAGACAGTCTTGGGAAGCCCTGGGTTAACTTCAGGGTTTCAAACAATCCCTATTGCCTAGCAGATTTGCTATCTAGGTGTGTGCAACACAAGTTTATAGACAATTTAGAAACTCGTTAAAAACCTCTCTCTTTTAAAATTATATCATGGCCTTAGAAATTAATTTATTAGAAATGGATTTATTTTGTAATTCCTGGGAATGTCTGGCTTTGTACTGTTGTTAACTGCTTTGAGCTGTAGCCTGTAAAAGATATATGTGGTATACAGGTACAAGGATTTTGTTATGTAATTGCAGTTGTAATACTGGATCACACTTTAGCTTCAAGCCTCATAGTAAGAGTACAGTTAAAGTGATAGGTTCCAGAGTAATCTAAGGAAATACTATTTTACAGAAAGGGTGGTAGATGCATGGAATAGTCTCCCGGAAGAGGTGGTGGAGACAGAGACTATGTCTGAATTCAAGAATGCTTGGGATAGGCACGTAGTATCTCTCAGAGAGAGAAAGAGATAATGGTTACTGTGGATGGGCAGGGTGTCAGGTCAAAAGCGCACCGGGACAAAGGCGCGCCCAGACAATTGAGCGCAGCGTGGAGGCACGCACCGCTCTAAATTACTGTTTTTAGGGCTCCGACGGGGGGGCATGGGGGGGAACCCCCCACTTTACTTAATAGACATCGTGCCACATTGTGGAGGCATTGTGGGGGGTTGTAACCCCCCACATTTTACTGAAAACTTCACTTTTTCCCTGTTTTTAGGGAAAAAATTAAGTTTACAGTAAAATGTGGAGGGTTACAACCCCCCAAGCCCCCCCTAACGCCGGCGCGATGTCTATTAAGTAAAGTGGGGGGGTCCCCCCCACGCTCCCCCGTCGGAGCCCTTAAAACAGTAATTTAGAGCGGCGTGCGCCTCCGCGTTGCGCTCAATTGTCCGGGCGCGCCTTTGTCTTTTGCGCCGTTGTCTATGAACCGGGCCATTTGGCCTTTATCTGCCATCAAGTTTCTATGTTACTAGCTGGGCAAGTATAAGATGATTGAAATATTTGCTGGACTCCTCAGATTTTGGTACTGCTTTGCAAACAATGATTTTTCCTGTTCTTTATTATTGCAATTCCCTCTGCTATGATTACTGGCTGGTACAGCTTACTCATTACAGTTGGTTCAGAATGTCTCTGCATGTCTTAACTGGTTGCCAATGTATACAGAGTATTACCTCTACTCTTGAAGCATTGTTTTGGCTTCCAGTTGAGGTGTGATCTCTGTTCAAATTGTTAACATTACTCTTCAAGGACAAACATCACTTTTAAGTACAGAAGGCAAACTACAAAAGGTCTTGTCCCTTGTGTGGCCTTCATCCGTCTGTTCAGAATTTGCTGGAGATTCATTTAATGAAAAATCTGTGATGTAATGTAATGTAATTTATTTCTTATATACCGCTAAACTCCGTTAGGATTCTAAGCGGTTTACAGAAAAATAGACAATAGGGTGCATTAAAATTATAAGTAAAATAGGTACTTAGAAATTCCCTTACTGTCCCGAAGGCTCACAATCTAACTAAAGTACCTGGAAATCTCCTCCAAGGCAACATTCATTTTCAGTTGTGGAATTTTCTCATCTTCAAGGGGAATCTGATCTTCTGGCATTTATTTATGAAAATGCTTATATATCATTACATGGCTCAAAATGGTTAATAATAAACAGAAAAAAATAATTAAAAAAAAATCTGTTTTACCCCATACTACTCAAACCTTCCCTCACACCCCACAACCCAGCTCAACTCTCCAGAACCTATAAGCCTAAAAAAAAACCCCTCTCCCACAACAAAAAAATAGGGTAAGACTTTCTTCTTGCAGGACGACTTCTACATTACTCAGTGAGGGTAAAAGGTGGCTTTTTAATTTTCTACAGAAGTTTTTATAATTCATAAATCTTCTGGAAGTTTGTTCCATAATCTAGGAATCACCTAGAACAGTGGTTTTCAAACCTGTCTTGGGGGGACCCCCCAGCCAGTCGGGTTTCAGGATATCCCTAATGAATATGCATGAGAGAGATTTGCATATAAGGGAAGTGATAGGTATGCAAATCTGTCTCTTGCATATTCACTAGGGATATCCTCAGAACCCGATGGCTGGGGGTCCTCTAGGACAAGTTTGGGAACCACTTACCTAGAATATAAAGCTCTACCTTCAATCTGAAACTGAATCTGACTCACTGAGGGAACTCCGAAATAGCTTCCTTGGCTTCAATGCATCTACCATTTAGGAAGTGGGTCAAAACTTATTTTCTTCTCTGTTTTTATCTGATATATAGATTTTGAGGCAACACTGATTTACATCAGTGGTCTCAAACTCAAACCCTTTGTGGGGCCACATTTTGGATTTGTAGGTACTTGGAGGGCCGCAGAAAAAATAGTTAATGTCTTATTAAAGAAATGACAATTTTGCGTGAGGTTAAACTCTTTATAGTTTATAAAACTTTCCTTTAACAGTTAAAAGGAAAGATATATAAACTATAAAGAGTTTTACCTAATGCAAAATTGTCATTAACTATTTTTTCTGCGGCCCTCCAAGTACCCTATTTTTTTCTGCAGCCCTCACATTTAAAGTTTAATATCTTTTCTTTCTCAAAACTGGCACATTTCAATCACTATATTGAAAATAAAATCATTTTCCCTACCTTTGTTGGCTGGTGACTTTATTTTTTTGTGCTTTTAACTATGTATCCAGGGCCTTCTTGTCCTTTGACTGTTTTTCTCTCCGTCTTCACTTTCTGCCTTGCATCCATCTTTGGCGATAACTTAATATTCAATTTTTCTGCTTTCTTTTCAAAATCTACGTTTTCATGTCTTATCTTTCCTTCTGTCTCTCTCTTCTTCCATCCCTATTTCCATGGTCTGACATCTCTTTCCTTCCTTTTCTCCCTCCCTCCTTCTTTCCTTTTCCCTGGTCTTGCATCTGTCTCCTTCCCTCCCCCCTTGCCCTGGCATCTCTCCCTCCCCCTCTATGGTCTGATATCTCCTTTCCTTCCCTCCCTCCCATGAACTTGGCATCTCTTGTTCCTCTCCTCTCCCTTGTCTTCCTTCTCCTTCCTTCCTTCTCTTTCCCTAGTTGGGTGCAGCAGCAACAAAAGCAGCATTTCCCTTCCCCCTTTCCTGTGCAGGAGAGGCATTTCTCTTCCCCTTCCCTCCCTCTCCCTTTCCCTATGCAGCAGCAGCAGAAGCAGCATTTCCCTCCCCCCCTTTCCTGTGCAGGAGAGGCATTTCTCTTCCCCCTTCCCTCCCTCTCCCTTTCCCTGTGCAGTAGTAGCAGCATTTCCCTAGGGTCCTCCTTTCCATATGCAGCAGAGCATTTCTCTTTCCCCTCCCCTTCGGTTCCCTTCCTTGTGTAGCAGCAGCGTGTCTTGCCGACTCCCAATCGATCGCTCCGTTCAAAGCTGCGGGTGGCGGCTCCTCGCGAGATCCGCGCCTGTGTCAGAAGCCTCTCTGATGTTGTGACGTCAGAGAGGCTTCCGATGCAGGAGTGGATAGCGCAAGGAGCCGCCACCCGCGGCTTTGTACGGATCGATCGACTTGAGCCGGCCAGACACGCTGCTGCTCCACAAGGGAAGGGGGAAGAGAAATGCGCGAGGAGCCGCCGCCGCTTTACAGTTGATCATCGCGTCCAGACCGCAGGCCGCAAAATAGCACCTGGAGAGCCACATGCGGCCCGTGGGCCACATGTTTGAGACCGCTGATTTACATTGTTTTGTTTTATGGATCGTACTATGTTGATGACATTTATTTTAGTCATGTATTATATGTTTTAAACTTACAAAGAGCACAAGCTCAAAATTTGAGATGGAAGGAATATAAATAAAGCTTTTCATATACACTCCTTGTTTGAACTGTCTTGATTTTTCCTCAGGCTACGTCAAATATTTTTTCAAGTACTATCGAAGACTGCCCCATTACTCATGTAGAGATCAAAGAGAGAAAACATGATTATGCTAGTTATATTCCCAACCAAATGCCTAAAATTGCAGACTACTAATAGCTAAAAGCTACTGGTTGCAAACAATGATATACGAGTCTACTCCCCTCCCCCCATGAATTTAACCAGAGATTACTCTGTACTATAATTACCTGTGCCACTTTTTGTATCTTTATAAAATATTACCACAAATCCTACAGAAATCTCACATGGATTTGAAACCCTGATATTTCACCTGCTCAAGAACATTTCTTTTTTTAAAAATAGATTTTATTGTATTTTTAAAGTTAACAATAAAAGCACATATACATATTTACAAGCAATATATGATAATTACATACCTATATAGATAATTACTTAAATATGCAATCAAGCTGCAAACTATGCAAAAAAAGAGATATAAACTTAAAAGCAGTTACAGAAATTATCAAAGGGTGCCCAAGCTTTACGAAAGTGTGCCATCATACAAGATTTTATAGCGATAATGCTTTCATATTTTTGTACACAGCACACATAACTCCACCACTCACTAAAATTAAGCTTAGTATTATCCTTCCAGAACATTTCTAAATGTGCACACATTGGGGCTCATTTTCAAAACAGAAAGACATCCAAAAAAAATGGCATAAAGTGGCACCTAAGTCGTTTTTCTCACCAAAATGTCCAAGTTGCCATTTTCAAAATATACTTTCTAGACGTTCTGCTAGACCTTTTGTCTGCAATGTGTCTAAATATCAAGGGAGAAGGCATGCTATGGGTAGGATTTTGGAAGGCTTAGCACTTGGATGTTTTCCAGCGATGATCAAAGTTCTTACAAAATTTCCAGGGCACAGTTTGGATGTTCGGGGTTAGACCTGTTTTTAAAACAAATAAGGACTAAAAAGGTGCTCAGATGACCACAGGAGGGATAAAGGCAAAGCCTCCTTACTTCCCCAGTGATCACTAACCCCTTCCCACCACTCAAAGATGTGAAAGAAGCAGTACATTCCAGCCTGTATTACAGCTTCAGATGACCACAAAGACACAGCTCAGAAAAGCAGAGGGGCCCTCTAGTCTATGGGGTACTGCAGTGAACGTCACATTAAAAAGTCCACGGTACACAAGGCACCATAACCAGCTGAGCTGATGGGGATTCCTCTGCTGCAATCAGTTGATGGGAAGCCTACAGGTTTTTAAAAATCATTATTTGGGTGGTGGGAAGGGGTTGTGACCACTGGGGGAATAAGGGGAGGGGTCATGCCTTAAATCCTCCAGTGGTCTTCTTGCAGGTTTGGGCACCTTTGTGGAACTTAGACGCAACTCAATCAGGTCAAAGTGCTGGTGTCTTAAGTTCCCTCTAGGAAAGTTTTGATTACGGCTGGGGTACGTCCAGATTGAAGCCCACCCGATTCCCGCCCATAACACACCTCCCAACATGCTCTTTTGCTCTGGATGCACAGCAGCATAGAAGTGCTGCTGCACATCCAGAAAATTGGTCTTGTTTATTGGCACTTGGACGTCCTTGCTATTAGGGTGTCCAAGTGCTGACTCAGGCTAGTTTCTGGACGTTTCAAACTTTTGATTATGAGCCCTCTACTGTACAAGCATACGCTGGCATGCAGTATGCATATTTTTAGATGCAACTTAATTTTAGGAGAGTCCCTGTATGCACCAAAATAGTTTTTAGGTGTTATTTTCAATAAGGTTTCATAAAAACATCTCCTAGGCATGATGAAGCAGATCAAATCCATGATTATTTGAACTTTAATCACTGGTAGTATTAATAATGTACGATAATTTGTGATTAACTTACTGACTTGATAAACAATCATTATACCTTACCAAAATAAGAAGGAAAACAAATAACTTTATTTCGCTGCAACCAATTGTTTTAATGACTGGAAAATGAGAATGGGTAATTAAGATAAACAAATTGACACAGCTACAGACTGTTGGCAGGTGTGAATAATTTGTATAGCCCTTATCAATCAAATTATATCCGTGTTGCACAAAATAGGTCTTATTGTTTAGATGAATGTGTGCATAACTCTTAGCATTAGCAAATGGATGTTATTCAAAGCTTCTGCGTTTGAAGAGATTATCTGAGCACTAAATCTCACTACCCACCAAATCCTGGCTCAACCGTTGTTTTTTTTTTTTGAAGGTCACATTCTCTTGATCTCATAGCAATGCTCATAGGAGTAGCGGTAGGTTATAGGGATAGTCTGGGACCACTGCTCAGGCAATGGGCCTGATGGGCCACCGCGGAGCAGACCGCTGGGCGAGATGGACCTCTGGTCTGCCTCAGCGGAGGCATCTTCTTATGTTCTTATGTTCATTTTTTAGATGCTGCCTTTTTCGCCATAAATGAGTCAAAGTGGTTTGCAACAATAAATTAAAATTTAATCACAATAATAATAACAAAACAGTACAAACTCCTCCCCCCCAAAAAACAAAATCATGATCCCTGATATGATCCCTTTATTGTCAGTAACATAAAAACATTCAGTGACTCAACCCTGCATGCGTTTCGGTACTCGGGGTACCTTTCTCAGGAGTCTTCAAATTTGTTGTTGTTGGAATAAATGGGATACCTATGTGGGATCCCTACGAGGGTCAAGATAAGGAAACTGGGTCGTTAGGGCTTAGACAGGGGGTGGGTAAGCAGAGTGGGCAGACTTGATGGGCTGTAGCCCTTTTCTGCCGTCATCTTCTATGTTTCTATGTTAAGTACCAAATGGTTGTGTTTTAAAGGTACGTTTTGAAAAAAAACATCGCCACTCTTATAGAAGATTTAGATTTAGACTGTATGCTCCTGGTTTTGATTTCCTGCCAAGGATCAAACTCAGTAAAGCCCATCAACAGTGAGCCAGAAAATTTCATTGCACTGTTTTATTGTGAGCCTGCCTAAATCTTCTCTATAAGAGAGGCAATGTTTTTTTCAAAACGTACCTTTAAAGCACAACCGTTTGGTTCTTAAACAACAAATTTCAAGACTCCTGAGAAAGATGCCCTGAGTACCAGGGCAGGCAGGCTTTCTCGTTGACACTGCACGGTGGCTGCCAGAAGATTTTAAATTATAGTGACCGGGGAAGGCAGATGGGGGAGTCATTGTGCCACATTGTGAGCGTTCCCTCTAGCTGCAAGGTTTATGGTAAAAAGGACTGGAGTTTTTTTTTAATGTCAGTGACTGACTTTATTCTTCAATCTTGTGCTGAATAGTGTATATTTTACTCTACCGGCCTCAGACCCACCACTCCACCGCCTAGCAAGAATTTCAAGCGGGAAGAATTACATGGCTCTTCATCATCGGCCCCCAGCATTTCTTTTTCCATTTAATCCAATAAATTATTTTAAGATTCAATAAATAAATATATTTCACTGAAACTTTAAATTATATGGTTCTATGTGTGTGGATGTGAGCAGTTGGAGTACTTGGAGAGTCTCTACAGTTGTTGGCGGAGTAGGCTGGAATCATTCCCCTGACGCAGCTCAGCGAAACGGAGGTTTCCCCGTCGGGAAAGAGTGGCTGCGGGGCCAGACAGGCTTGCACTTTTTGGATGCATGGATGACAGCCTGGACACCATCTGCAGCTAAGTGTGTGTTTGTGTTTTCCTGCTCACCATTAACTGTGTTTGAGACTCATATATGTGCTGCTTGCTTTACTCACATTCTTTGAAGTTTTGTAATTTGGTGTGCTAGAGGTTTTTTTTTGAGGTGGTTCCTACAAGGGCTACTCTAGTGCTTCTCACTGCTGAGTGAACTGATACATTTTGGACCTTGCTTAATAGTTGTTTATAAGTGGAGTTTTTTGCCATATGAAGATGAGCTGAGGCTTTTTCTCCACTTTTTTCTCTTTCTTTTTTTCTTGTTTTTTGTGTGTTAAGTGAATGAGTGGGTCTTTGTATGAGTGCAGTGGGTAGACCTGGTAGTGTCCAGGTAGGTCCCTCCTATGGTTTCCAATAGGGCATAATTTATTAGTTTTAGGAGTTCTGTATGTCCTTCCTGAGATTTTTTGGGGGTTGTAACCCCCCCCCCCCATTATACAGAAACCTTAACTTTTCCTAAAAAAATAGGTAAAAAGTTAAGTTTTCTCTATAATGTGGGGGGTTACACCCCCCACACCTCCCCAACACAGCAGCGCGAACACTATTAAGTAAAGTGTGTGTGTGTGGGGGGGGTTTCCCCCCACACCCCCCATCAGAGCCCCTTAAAATAAGCTTTTAGAGTGGCACGCTGAAGTCTTGTGCTCAGTTGTCCGTTCTGAAATGTCGGCATGCGTTTGTCTCACGCGCCTTTGTCCCGTCACCATTTTTTTAGGGGTTTAAAAAGTCCTCCTCAAATTCTATTTACACTGAGCTAATACACAAGGCTTATTTAAATAGACACATCGCCCTGGATCCTGCACGGTGAAGGCTTTAGTTGTTAAGAATAAAACATAAGCCGCCTTTTATGGAACAAAGCCTTTTAAAACACAATCGTGTTTATCAGTTCAGCGACCGAAGCATGCATCTAATGTGCTTTTCTCGGTGGCTTTGAAAGGAACTATGGTGGGCTCTTATTGCCCTTCCTCAGTACAGTGGGCGCTTTGCAGTAACTTTAAAGCACTGGGTAGCAAATACAGAAATGGGATATAGTGTTTTGGGAGGGAAACTTTTGCCCAATCCTGTTTGTGAATATCTATCCCAACGCACAGTGGTTGTTTATCCTCCGTGATACACTTTCAATCTTAAGGTCGACATTAGCAAATAAAATGCTGATTTGGAATATTGTTGGATTGTTGATTTAATCATGCATTGATAATGAAAGTGACTATGCAGCAGCCATAATAACGAAACCATTCTTTGAGCTATTGGCACGCTGGTGTAGTATTGACTTCCAAGTAACTGCCTCAAGGTGGTTGGAATGGTGGCAAATTGTGTTGCCAGTGTCTAATCACAAAGGAATGCAACCTGCATGGAGTGGAGGGCATGGCATGGCTCTGGCTGCCTTGTTGAGCAGGCTGGATGAACCATTCAGGTCTTTTATCTGCTGTTATTTACTTTGTAATTGTAATAAAGTGCCTTAAGTTTCCAAACTCTATCAGGAATGAGATGCAAAAAAAAAAAAAAAAAGGGGCAGGACTAGCTAAAATTCTTCCTCCATCTTTGCAAATAGTGTACAGTACTGTGAGCGAGTCATCAATAATTGTACAGTGATTCACCAATAATTCATTTATTATGGCAGATGCTTCCCTGTCATCTCTGGTCTGTGGACATCTCACTATGGTAGTCATAAACCTCTGCATTAGCCAACATGAATCTCGATCTCTCCCCTCCCTCTCCTATGTGATTACTAATAAAATAATTTTTAGAAAAGGGGTGGGGGGGAAAAAAAATCACATCAATATACTGTGGGCTCCTTTTATCAAGCAGCGATAGAGCGTTTTACCGCAGGCCGGTGAGGAAAATGCTCTGATGCTCACAGGAATCGAATGAGAGTAGGATCATTTACCTCACCGGCTTGCGGTGAAATGCTCTAACACTGCTTGATAAAAGGAGCCCTGTATTTGTAATGCATTAGAATGGCATCTGTTCTCAGCTTTGTTTAACATTTCCCGAAGTACTGTATTTGGTTTTATTTTCTCAGATGATGCTTAAATACTAGATTTAATGCTTCCAAATTCCTGCCAGTTGGTCTTGCCTGGATTTACTTTACACAGACCTCAGCTGGGTAAAGCACCCAAGTACACAGTGTTCTGTGAGACCTTTCAAGTTGCTACATGTAGGTGCCGGAATGAGGTTTTGTAATTTATGGTGGAACAGAATGGATCAATTTAGAGGTTTATGAGTAATCATGAGATAGTACTAGCTTTTTTTTTTATTTTAAAGCTAAGAACTAATCATGGTGCTTTAATAATTAAAACTATTTTACTTTTTTTTTTTTTTCTTCTAAAGCAGGGGTGTCCAATGTCGGTCCTTGAGGGCCGCAGTCCAGTCGGATTTTCAGGATTTCCCCAATGAATATACATGAGGTCTATTTGCATGCACTGCTTTCATTGTATGCTAATAGAACTCATGCATATTCATTGGGGAAATCCTGAAAACCCGACTGGATTGCGACCCTCGAGGACCGACATTGGACACCCCTGTTCTAAAGCGAATATCAGTCAGTATTCGGCCACCAATTGTCAGTGGGGATTTTTCTTTTCCCAAATCTTTACCGTCACTGGCTAAATTAGCCCTGTATAGATATGACATGAGTACGTACCTGTAGCTGCTTATTATGAACACACTTTTTTCCCTCAATATTTATTTTAAGGCTTATCTCTTCTCTTTAATAATTTATTGTTCTTCGCTCTCTACCCTCGGAGCTTCGGTCTATACGAGTGCACAGCACTTAGCCCGGAGTCAATGGATGAATCCCCTACCTTTGTCACGGATAAGACAGGGTGCAAATGTAATAGAACATGAACATAATCTAATATATACTGGGGCTGAGTATTGGAACATTTTTCATTTTCAGATGCATTTCGTTTTGGGTATACTCTGCATTATTAGTGCACACAGGGGTCCTTTTACGATGGTGCTCTAACTGTTTTAGCGCGTGCCAAAAGCTAACATAGAAACATAGAAGATGACGGCTGAAAAGGGCCAAAGCCCATCAAGTCTGCCCACTCTAATGACCCGCCCCCTTGATTTTGCCCCCTAGAGATCCCACATGTGTATCCCATTTCCTTTTAAAATCTGGCATGCTGCTGGCCTCAATCAACTGAAGTGGAAGTTCATTCCAGTGATCAACCACCCTTTCAGTGAAGAAATACTTCCTGGTGTCGCCATGAAATTTCCCACCCCTGATTTTCAGCGGGTGCCCTCTTGTGGCCGAGGGTCCTTTAAGAAAGACGATATCATCTTCCACCTCGATACGGCCCGTGATATATTTAAACGTTTCAATCATGTCTCATCTCTCTCTACGTTCCTCAAGTGAGTATAGCTGTAATCTATTCAGCCTTTCCTCATACGGGAGATCTTTGAGACCCGAGACCATAGACTATAATGGATGCATTAGCGTGTAGCGTGTGGTAATATTTAGCGTACGCTAATACGGCTAGCGTGCCTTAGTAAAAGAAGGGGGCAGTTCTTTAAACAGCATGCAGTATTCAAATACTGTACACTTTTTGGCCTTATAAGAAAGTATGGGTTGTGGACTTTGACATTTACATTTGCACTCTGTTGTTTCCAGGATGCAGAGGGAAACTTATTTTTTCCCTGACATGGCTATCATCTCCTAAGTTAGCATCTCACAATGCAGGAACCCCTGTCTAAAAGAAATCTCCTGCGGCTCAGTAACTACTGAACTAAAGGCACTTCTTCCATCTTCCCAAGGTGGTGGGTTCCAATCCCTAGTATGGTCAGAAACCCCAGCACATATTCCTATTATTTTTTAGTGACATTCTGCCATCTAAGTGCATATTGATGATGTCACAATGATATCAAATTTGTGCATCAGACACCTCCACTTGCCCTGAACCACAGCCATTGTGATTAAGGATTCTCTTATTTTCTTAGCTTTTTAGGAATGAGGTTTAGTTTGCTATATAAATTTCATGTGCTTTGCTTGAGTAATGCAGTATTAAACATATTTTTATTTTATTATCAAAGAGGAGCTCTCTTTACCCCAAAAAAATAGGTTTAGTATGCAAAATATATATTTTTTGCATGTGCTTTGCTAAAGTAATGCATTATTAAACATCTTTTGATGTTAATATCAAACTGGAATCCTCATTACCCCCCTAAAAAATAGAAGATTTAGTATGCAATGTACTGTATTTTTTGCTGCATAAGACACATTTTTTTTCTATCCAAATGTGGGTGGAAATGTTGGTGCATCTTATGCAGCGAAGACGACTCCCCAGCACCTTTTTAACATCCCCTTGCCCTCCTGCCGGGCGTACTGCCAGGGGAGGGCAGGAATTCCCTACTGTTGCCACTGCCCCTCAGTTGATCATGGCAGGGGGATTCCATTGCCGTGATCAGCTGACTGCAAGGGATCCCTCGGCAATTCTCTCTAACCGGCACTTGTGACTTGGGCGCTGGTTAGAGAATCAGGGCATTTAGGTAGGACTAGGCACCTGTCCCTTAGGGCAGATGCGATTCTGTATAGGACGCCGGTGTGCAATTTTCAGCCACTTCTTAGGCGGCTGCTGAAACTGGCATCCTATACAGAATTTCCTCTAATTGTTTAACAAGCTAGTCAGTGCCGATAATTGGCAATTAACACCTAATAATTGATGGTAGTTGGCAATAATTAGAAGTTATGTACACAACATTCTAAGGGCTAGATTCACAAAGCAAACCGATCGTGCACTGATTGGTTTGCGACCCCTTAGTGACCAAATTTCCCTCCAGCCCGATTCACTTACCTCTCTGCCAACCATCCTCCGATCCACGTATGCAAATGAGGGGAGGGACATTCAAAAGTAGGGAAGGCAGCGATTCACAACACAAAATTCTCAATCTGACTGGGCTGGCCGATCAACTCAAGAAGCGACTGCTGGGTACCAGTCATACACCTCTCTGTCGACTCTCCTGCTCCATTGCCACCTTGCACTCTGCCCTGCTCTCTGCTGCCCCGATCTCGCTGCCTGTTTCAGGGGCTGCAGAAGCCCTTGGGGCAGGGGGGAGAGAGTGCCTGTTGGCTCCCTGACAATTTGAAATAGTTCCTCTCGCTGCCCAGACTGATCTCTGTTGCCTTCCCTGCAGTGCGAGCCCACGGGCTTAAAGCAGGGCTACACGCCGCAGTGCAGGCCCGCTTTAAACCCACGGGCTCGCACTGCAGGGAAGGAGGGAAGAGGCTGCTGCCGCCGCCAGAGATAACAGGAGCAGGAGAGTCAGGGCCTGGAAAAAAAAACCCAGTTAAAAAAAAAAAAAAAAAAAAAAGGACACAAAATGCATGCACAGACCATCTGCAAGGAAAGCAGATGGTCTGCGCATGCGCGGGGATCAAACACCAGCGATCCGGGCAGGCAGATGGGGCGTTCCTCCGATCGCCCCCATCTGCATATTTAAGTTTGCAGAATTCGTCGGACCTGCCTAGATCAGGCAGGTTGGTGAATCTAGCCCTAAGTTCATTCTTTAAAGTGGTACATGCAAATTCTAGTGTGTGAATCTTAAAAGAGGGTGTGGCCGGGGAGGATTGTGGGTATTCCTAAAAGTTAGGCACACGGTTATAGAATATACACGATCTGCATACAGCTTAAGTGCAGGTACATTTTCACTGGCCTAAATGAGCGCACCTAAATATTAGCCATGCGTACGAGCGCTACGTGAGATTTTATATATGGTGAGTGCATTTTATAGAATCATGCTAAATGCTGTTCCGGTCTGATCCAATTTTTTAGGTGCCATATATAGAATTTGGGGATTAGTGCATATTCCAGCACCTGCCTTTGGATGTTTAGGAAACCTGGTGTAAATCCTGGTATGCAACTTTGGCATACAACCCCCAGATTCCATAACACCATGTGTAATTCTTTGGAACGCCCCTGACCTATTCAAGCCCCTCCCATGACTATGTCCTCTTCTGTGTTGTGCCCAAGAGGATTTGGATGCGGATCTTTATAGAATCGTGCATAGCCAAATCCACACTCAAATTCAAATTAGATGATAAATGTCTGCCGTCATGTCTGCCGTCATGTTCTATGTTTCTATGTTTAATATGAATGATACCATTACAGGCAGCATGGAAGAACATTCATAAAATTTGATACATTCTCAACACAATTTGAATGTATCAACACAATTTGAATGTATCAGATTTGATACATTCTCAACACAATACAAATTAAATACTAATTGGCATGCTTTAGAACATTCATATCTAATATAATAAAATGCTAGGCCGCGCATGCGCACTCCCATTGCGTGCGTCCGTTTTCCGTGAGATGTAGGGCACCTCAGGTAGAAGTGCGCATGCGCGCGAAACACTCTCTCTCCTCCCCCAAGGCGGATGTCAGACACGGCGGCTGACTTCCCCGAGGCGGATGTCGGACGCGGCAGCTGTCGGCCGTGCTGTTCTTCGGTCTGCCCTGCTCCTTGCCTTACTATATTTTTAAGTTGAAAGACGAGGCAGAGGCTCCTCTCAGGATCCCCACCTGCGTCGGAAGTCCGATGCAGTCGGGGATCTTGAGAAGAGCCGCCGCCGCCATGTCTTTCAACTTAAAAATATACTAAGGCAAGGAGAACGATCTTCAAAATGGCCGCAACTATAAAGTTAACATCCTGCTGTCGTGGACTATACCTTCCCTCTCTGCACATACTAACAACAAACATTCCGCTTCAGAACTTCCCCCGGGGTCTTTTTAAAAGTCCAAACACTCTCCTTTTCACTCTCAGGAGGTGAGATGGGAAAGGAAGAGTTATAACACAGTCTGGAGCATTCCCAATGTAGCCGAGGCTGAAAGGGTTCACCAGGCACGTTGCCATTTGCGATGTAATACAGGAGAGGATAAGCAGTGATGCGGTAGGTTGGTTATGGTTTGATATTTTGTATTTTGCTTATGAGGATATGCTAAGGGTTATTTTACAGCTGCTTTAAATTGTTAATGAGGCCAGTGACTAGACCGTGCAGGGGGAGCAGGAAGAAGGTGATGATGGACAGGGGGGAGGTAAAACAAAGGGGCTGATGCTGGATAAGGTGAGCAGTGATGGAGTGGTGGAGGACACAGGGGAGGTAAAAGGAAGGGATAATGGACGGGGAGCAGGCAAGGGGTGGTTGTGGACAGCCAAGGAAAATAACCCCCCAAAAAACACAGAAAGCGGCTAAGGAGAGAGAAAAAGAAGACAGACACACACACACATATATTCTAGCACCCGTTAATGTAACGGGCTATAAGACTAGTAACATAAATATGATGCTAACTGTTCATACAATACAATGGATGCTGCCATTTTGATGTCAATGCCCCAGAGAGAGGAGGGAAGGTATGTCAGGGACATGGGGTGGGCCTCTAGGCCACGATGGGGGGGTCTCTGGATTTGCCTCAGAGAGGGGGGAGTGGTGTTGGGGTTGTGCCTGCCAGGGGAGAGGAGATTGGTGTTGGTGGTGTTTCTATGTCCAAGTTTCCAAGTTTATTAAAAAGTTTGTTATACCGCTTATATAAATTTCTAGGCGGTGTACAATAATAGTAAAAAATGGGGAAATCGTTAAAAAGTTACACCAAACAAAAGACCACTGAAGACAAAAAAGTAAACTCCATACAAAAGGGGAAAAGGGAAGAACTACAATATTTAAAATAAGATAAAGTACATTTAGAAGGGAAAAAACAATAGGAAGGGAAAGACTGACAATTGTTTAGTCCTAAAAAGGACTGTTTTATTCAAAAGCATCCTCAAACAAAAAAGTTTTGAGTGTAGCTTTAAATTGTTTAATAGAAGGTTCCGTCCGCAAATAGGAAGGCAATGAGTTCCAAAGAGTAGGAGCAATAACAGCGAAATTATTGGATCTCAAAGTGTTGATCGATTTGAGTGATGGGACAACTAAAAAATTCTGCGATGTGGAACGAAGAGATCTAGTTGGGAGATAAGGAGTAAGAAGTTGGTCGATAAATGCTGGTTGATTGAATGATTTGGTAGCAAAAGTTAATAGTAAGATTTTATAGTTAATTCGATGTTCAACTGGTAACCAGGGAGTATCAATCAGAAGAGGTGAAACATGGTCATATTTTTTAGCACCATAAATAATTTTAACAGCAGTGTTTTGTATTATCTGTAAGCGTCGTATTTCCTTTCTGGTGATACCCTTATAGAGGGAGTTACAGTAATCTATACAGGCGATGACTAAAGAATGGATTAGTGTATTTAATGAGGAGGGGTCTAAGAGTTTGGAAAGAGAGCGAATCATTCTGAGGCGGTGGAAACATTTCTGAACCACCGTACTGATGTGATCGTGGAAAGAAAATTTAGAGTCAAAGGTTACTCCTAAGAGTTTCAGAGTGGGAACCATGTTAATTGGAAAAGATTCGAATTTCAAAGGGGCCTGGAGAGTTAGCTCTTCTTTAAGAGGGAAAATCATTAATTTGGATTTATCAATGTTAAGTGATAACATATTTGCGTCGAGCCATGATGTGATTTTCTCGAGTTTTTGATTGATTGAGGCGACTGTGGAGGGAGGGGATGCTGCGGGGGTCAGTCTAGGGGTTCCATTGGACCACCAGGGACATTTTGGCAAGGGTAGGAGGGCAGGAGAGGGTTGTTTGATTGTTTTGCTTTAAAATGCCAGCTTTCCTGTCTGTGCTTGAGCCAACCAGTGCTCAGACACTGACAGGAAAATAACACAGAACAATAAGCAGCAAATTACTGCTGCAATTTTAATATAGCATGAATTTGTATTTTTCAGTGCTCTAATCTAATCTAATTCTTAATTTTAAGTCCTCTTTTACTAAGGTGCGCTAACCGATTAGGGCACGCTAATCGAATTAGCGCGTGCTAAATGCTAATGTGTGCATGTTAGTCTATGGATGCGTTAGCGTTTGCTAATCCAATTAGCGCGCATTAGTAAAAGAGGGGGTTAGTCTTATATACAGAATCATCTCCTAAATATAGGAGCTCAATTCAGTTTACATGATTAGATCACAAAGACAAATCCATTAACATTCATTGGAGCTATTGCCTAAAAAGCAATGAAGCATAGTGGCTTTTAAGGTTCTGCAAAAGATCTGAAGAGATAAACACAATCTAATTTGACTTTCTAATCTGATCTTCATTGACATGTTCAAAATCACTCCAACATCTGGATTCGTGGTAGAGTTTTCTCTACCGCAAATCTCTCGTGCACAGGCCCACTAATGTTTTACTGGAGATCTTGAAGACAAAGTTTTATTTTATTTTTCTTTCCAGCTTATGATTTATCTTTAATCTTATCTATTGTTTTGCCTTTTGTCTTTGTTTTGTTCTATTTCTATCATTTAAATTGCTCCAGAATTCTACTGTTCAACGGCTCCCCCTTCTGCTTCTATTCCTTTCTCTCCTCTCTTCTACCTTCCAAAGTATTTAGATCAATGCTGTCTTGTTAAAATGTTTATTTTATTTTTATTTTTCCTCTAACTCTACTTTTCACTTCTCTATTACCCTCCAGGTACTTTAGTTAGATTGTGAGCCTTCGGGACAGTAAGGGAATTTTTCAAGTACCTTTCTTATTTCTAATCTTAATGTATATTTTCTGTAAACCGCTTAGAACCTAACGGATGTAGCGGTATATAAGAAATAAATTACATTACATTACATTACATCTTTAATCAGAACTCTGCTCAGGTTCAATCCTGACAGAATCAAAGTGCAGGCAGGGCAGCATGACTGCAGGCATCTTAATGAAACACACCTATAAGGAGCCATAAACTTTGATTAAGTGAATCAATATACAGTGGAACCTTGGTTTACGAGCATACACTTCCCCCTCCCCATTCGCGGTTTCGGTAATCGCGATATCACATATTCGCGATTTTTTGGGGAGGGGGGAAAAAAGGAAAAAAAAACATCTTTAAAGTCTCCCCCCCAGCATCCTGGCCTTACCTGGTGGTCTAACGGGCTTTCGGGGGAGTTCCCGTTGTAGTCTCGAGAGACTACGGGAACTCACAGCAGCCATTTAATAATGGCTATCTGCATGTGGCAGGAGCGTAGGAAGATCGTTCCTGCCCCGAAAGCCCGCTAGACCACCAGGTAGGGCCAGGAAGGTGGGAGGGAGGCGGGGGTGGGTCAGAGTCAGATATTCACGGTTTTTCGCCATTCGCGGTCCAGCTCTGCCCCTATCCCCCGTGAATCCAGAGGGAGAAGTGTAATTCGTTTCAGAAGCATGCTCGTAAACTAAATTACTCATATATCAAAGTGAGTTTCCCCATAGGAAGTAAGAGAAAATCACTTAATTACATCTCCCCCCGCCACCTCCCATGGCCACCAGCACTACCCCACCCCACCCCATCACATCCCCAAAAGATTTCCCCACCCCCGAGGCCACTGGTGCGCTTCCACATCCCCCACCCGCAAATGACGCTCCCCCGTGAACTAGCATCGCCTCCCCTTGCAAACGCCTGCCCCTCCTGCGCGAACCAGCATCCCATGCATGCCCACACACCCAAACTGAAGCCTTACCCCCATCTGGTACTGGCCCGCAGCACCAACCCACAGGAGGTGCCGGTGCCCGAAGATCGTGCTACTTGCCAGACTGGGCCTTAAGCATCTGCGCATGCTCAAGGTCTTCTGGCTCTCGTTCTCTACGAGAATCTCGGAGAGAGGCAGGAGCCAGAAAGCCTTGGGAATGCACAGATGCTCAGGGCCCAGTCCGGCAAGTAGCACGATCTTCGGGCACCGGCACCTCCTGTGGGTTGGTGCTGCGTGCCGGTGCCAGATGGGGGTAAGACTTCAGTTTGGGCAGGCGAAAAATGCCAATTTGCGCATGGGTGGGGGGGCATTCACGAGGGGGGGTGATGCCGGTTCACGGGCGGGGAGACTCGCAAATTGAGTCAATGCTCAGTTTGTGAGTCACGATGTGCAAAAATGTTTTACTCGTCTTGCAAAACACTCGCAAACCGCGTTGCTCGCAAACCGAGGTTTGACAGTATCAATCTTGCAGAGCAGTGGTTCTTAAACCTGTCCTGGGGAACCCCCCAGCCAGTCAGGTTTTCAAGATATCCCTAATGAATATGCACAAGGCACATCTGCATATAACAGAGGTGACAGGCATGCAAATCTGCCTCATGCATATTCATTAGGGATATCTGAAAACTCAACTGACTGGGTTCCCCCAGGCCAGGTTTAAGAACCATTGCTGCAGAGAAATTAAAAAAAAAGGTCACTGTGATATGACAGCTGCTGATTTTTTTTTTTTTTACCTGTATATGCTTCAATCTCTTTGCATCCTTTTGCCTCTTCAAACTTGCCCCCATCTTCCAAATTTACAGCACACAACATTTTAGAAAGGACAGCAGACACTCAAACTGTTTAAAACATTAAAAACAATTAGTGACCTATATATAACCTTAAACCCACTTTTACATTTGTTGAGGATTTTGTTTTCAATTCCAAAATACTAAAAAGGGCACCACAGGGCTGTTCCACAACAGATTGTATGGAGAACCAGCATTAATCCTCTCCTATTTACAGGAAATCCTATAGCTGCTGTTTCCAAGTACCTATAAGCTGTGCTTACAACAAATCACATCTGACAGCATTAAGCCCATCTATCCATCAGAAAAAAGAAACATGGCTGTAGAGAGCAATTTTCCTAAAGCTACAGTAAATATGCAATCAGTTATTCATAGCAGGCACATAGAAGGTTGCAGTGGGTCTGTTTTCACATGTGGTCTATAAATTACTAGGGTTTGCTTTATATTTCTTATTCTGTTTAAGTGTTAAAGAGCAGATAATGGTTAAAACAACTTTCAAAACCAAAAGCAGGCCAATCATATAAAAAAACAATTTAATATCTTTAAAAAACATCTACAAATATCAAATTTGCATGCATGTTGTCATTTACATGTCTATCCCCTAGATCAGTGGTTCCCAAACCTGTCCTGGGGGACCCCCAGCCAGTCAGGTTTTCAAGATATCCCTAATGAATATGCATGAGAGAGATTTGCATACCTGTCACTTCCATTATATGCAAATCTCTCTCATGCATATTCATTAGGGATATCTTGAAAACCTGACTGGCTGGGGGTCCCCCAGGACAGGTTTGGGAACCACTGCCCTAAATGAATTCCAACTAAAATATACATAATACTAGTCAACAAGCATTTTGCTACTGGAGTTCTGTCACCTGTACTTTAACAAGGGCCGCACGCTGACCCTAAATCTGAAAACAGTTTTTGTCTATCGCATTGGGGTACTGCTGTCCTCGGTTCACACTCCAAACTATGCCTATGCTCTTAATACACTGTAGTAAAATGTCCTCAGTTAAATGGAATAGATGAGAGTAGTCTACTGGTTATAGCGCTGGGCTGACAGAGAGAATCCCAGTTCAAATCCCACTACAATTCCTTGTGATGTTGGGCAAGTCACTTAATCCTCAATTGCCTCAGATACAAACATTAGATTGTAAGCATTCCAGCAACAGGGAAATTACCTGTTTTATATGAATGTAACAGGAAGGGGTAAAACGCGGACCTGACGGACCTCGCGGATCTAAACCCGCACGTCCTTAAAAACTTGAGGTCCGTGCCGCTTGTAGTTAGGTTTCTGGCTCTGACAGACCTCGGTGACAATTTAGCGCTGACGGATCCGTCTCAGCATAGGGAGGGAAAAGTATTAGGATCCGTCAGCGCTAAAATGTCACCGAGGTCTGTCGGAGCCAGACTCTAAAACAAATCCTTTAAACTGGTTTCCTGCAGCCCCAGTAAATCGGCTCTGACAGACCTCGATGACATTGTAGCGCTGACGGATCCTAATACTTTTCCCTCCCTATGCTGAGACGGATCCGTCAGCGCTAAATTGTCACCGAGGTCTGTCAGAGCCAGAAACTTAACTACAAGCGGCACGGACCTCAGATTTTTAAGGACGTGCGGGTTTAGATCCGCCAGGTCCGCGTTTTATCCCTTCCTGAATGTAACTCAGCTTGATCTACTACTGACAAAAGGTGTGAGATCATTTATTTTCATGGATATAAGGATCTTATGATCTTCTACCTCCCATGCACTTTGCTCAATGCAGAAATCTGTCCCAAGCATGTTTGAACTCTGCCATATTAAGACCCAGGAAACTGTATTGACAAAACAATTTGAACAGGTGTTGCAAAAACAATTACGTGGTTTAAGGAAAAAAAAAAGTTACAAACCCCCCTCCCCCCCCCAGTGATAACAGAAAATACATTTACAGGGTACAGAAAGAACAAGGACAATTTCCATTGCTGGTTCATATTGTTCCTGGTCAGACTTTGCTGCTGTCCTGGTGGCAGAATGCAAATTATTCTGCTGCTATTTCTCCTGTGCTCTCCCAGATTTTTTACTACCACTAAATAAGTATGTACTGAATTGATTCAGTTCAGTCCTGAATATTGCCCTTAACACATGTATTGGTATGAGGTGCTACCCAAAAGTTTGGGGAATTAAATTGTAAAAAAAATAAAATAAAATAGCTTACTGAAACTCCTAAGGCTCCTTTTACGAAGGTGCGCTAGCGTTTTTAGCATGCGCTACAAAGTCACGTGCGCTGACCCCGCGCTACGCGGAAAATACTAACACCAGCTCTATGGAGGCATTAGCGTGTAGCGCACACTAAAACTGCTAGCGCACCTTCGTAAAATGAGCCCCTAGTTTCCACTGTCTCCTTCGACATAGTCCCCTTGAGAATGCATACAGCGATCCCAGTGTTTTTCCCATGTGTCCGTGCTTCTATGGAAGTCATCTTGGGTGAGTGCCTTGAGGACCTCCTGCGATTCCGCCTGGATCTCTTCAATCGTGTTAAAACGGCGCCCTTTCAGTCGTAATTTCATTTTGGGGAATAGGAAAAAAAAAATCACAGGGAGCAAGGTCAGGCGAACAGGGAGGGTGCGTAACACTGTAATGTTTCTGGATATTCGGAATTGTGTGAGCAGGCGCGTTGTCATGGTGGAGCAACCAATGCGTCTCATGTTCAACTCATCCGACAAAAATGACTGTCCTACGATCTCACAAACATCGTGGATAGTTTGCCTACGATCTGAAAGGACAGTCTCACAAACTTTTGCTATGGTTTCCGGTGTTGTGCTTGTTGATGGTCGTCCGGAACGATCATTGGCGTGGACAGATGTTCGTCTGTCCTTGAAGTGTTTGTACCAAAGAAAGGTTTTGCTTTGGCTCATGGCGTTAACTCCAAAGGCTTCCTGGAGCATACGATGGGTTTCTGCAGCAGTTTTTTTTAAAGTTTGAAACAAAATTTGATGCAGATATTCTTTGCTCGGTAAAATCTGCCGAGCCACTAAAACACAACCTTACAAAATCACACATGACAAAACAACGCGACCACTCAGCTGCACGCCCATTGGCACACTGATTCACAAAGCATACACTTCTCCTTCCATATTCGCTGTGATAGGGGATTAACAGAACCGCAAATACAGAAAAACCGTGAATAACTTTTTCATATGTTATTCGCTGTTTTCTATTAAAAACCATCGTGAATATGGTGAAACCGTGAATAACATGGTGGGAGACCTGGCCTGTTCCTGAAGGAGAGGCAAAACACGGTGGACAAAGTGCTGGGAATCGGCGATTTTCTCTGTAAACGCTTGGAATCAGCGATTTCTCTATGCAAGCTGATGTAATTTGGGGGGAGGAGCCAGCAAGCTAAAACCCGCGAATAATCGAAACCGCAAATGCTGAAACCGCGAATACGGAGGGAGAAGTGTACTGCTAGACACCTCTAGTGGCGGAAGGCATACTATATCCAGTTTGCGCACACTGTTCACATTCCCTGAACTTTTGGGCAGCGCCTCGTATTCAGCAGAATAAGGATTTAAATTTTGATTATGAATAATCTGGGGCTCTACTGTGTTAAATATCCTGCCGAAATAAACACTTTTGATCTCTGATTTCATGTTGCTTCTTTTATTATTTGTTTTGTTAAAGCTCAATGTCCATTATTCATATTCAGTATTTGTATTCAGCCAAACACTAAGGGCTCCTTTTACGAAACCGCGTTAGCGGTTTAACGCGCGTAATAGCTCACGCTAAACTGCCGGCCGCGCTAGCCGCTACCGCCTCCTCTTGAGTAGTTTTTCGGCTAACGCAGGGGTTAGCGCGTGATAAAAAGCCACGTGCGATAAAGCCGCTAACGCAGCTTCGTAAAAGGAGCCCTAAAATATGTTATTCAGCACCGTTCTGCACTCAACATTTCTCTTTGTATTAGGATTTTGCAAGGGAAGGTATGATGTCGCTGTCAGATAAAACACTGGTTATCAAAGTTCTGAGCTCCAATCCCAGCTGTGCTATGGTAAAAATATTGTAGACATTTTGGAGATTTAACTGTGGCTCTATTTATTCAGTTGCAATGAACTGATAAGAACATAAGAGCTGCCGCTGCTGGGTCAGACCAGTGGTCCATCATGGCCAGCAGTCCGCTCATGCGGCGGCCCTTTGGTCAAAGAGCAGCGCGCCAACCGAGACTAGCCTTACCAGCGCACGCTCTTGCTCACCAGGAACTTGTCTAACTTAGTCTTGAATCCTTGGAGGGTGTTTTCCCCTATGACAGACTTCGGAAGAGCGTTCCAGTTGTCTACCACTCTCTGGGTGAAGAAGAACTTCCTTACGTTCATATGGAATCTATCCCCTTTCAATAGATTTCCTTGAGTAGATGCTCTGGGGAAGGGGTAAAACACGGACCTCACGGACCTGACAGACCTCGCGGATCTAAACCCGTACTGCCTTAAAAATCTGAGGTCCGTGTCGGTCCGTGTCCGTGGCGCTTGTAGTTGCTGTTGCTGACAGACCTTGATGAGATTTTTGCACTGACGGATCCGTCTCAGCATAGGGAGGGAAAAGTGTTAGGATCCGTCAGCGCTAAAAATCTCTTCGAGGTCTGTCAGAGCCAGAGGCTAGTGCTGGAGTTTGGAGACTTCTTTTCCATAACGCACGTCCAAAACCTATGTCCCCGCTCTCTTGGCTTCTGCTCTGCCGCTCCAGCACTAGTCTCTGGCTCTGACGGACTTCGAAGAGATTTTTAGCGCTGACGGATCCTAACACTTTTCCCTCCCTATGCTGAGACGGATCCGTCAGCGCTAAAAATCTCATCAAGGTCTGTCAGCAACAGCAACTACAAGCGCCACGGACACGGACCGACACGGACCTCAGATTTTTAAGGTGGTACGGGTTTAGATCCGCGAGGTCCGTCAGGTCCGTGAGGTCTGCGTTTTACCCCTTCCCTTGGGCAAGCAGCACCGCTTGCAAAATTACAGTTCCCGTTGCCTTTCTTACCCACGTTGCTTGCTTGTCTTATACTCTCTGTCGATCGGGGTGGGGCCCGAGTTGCCGATCGGGGGGGGGGGGGGGGCGCATTGCCGATCGATGCTGGAGGGGCCCATCGCCGTTTGAAAAAAACAATGTTGATGCCCTCCTTCATCGGGCCCCCCTGACCATTTCGGGCCCTAGGCACGTGCCTACTTGGCCTATTGGTTAATCCTGCCCTGGATCCAGGTGGAAATCACAGGGGCCTATGTTGAGCAACTTCCTAGACAGTGTCTACTGAGGGGCAATTGCTTTCGTGTTTAGCACCCCCAAATAATTTAAAAGAGTCATCACTTAGGGTGCAAATTGTAATTATAACCTCTTCTATTATATCTGCAAAACCCAAAAAAAAAACCTCGCATGATTTTAGGATGAAATCCTTCTCAGATAAACTGATCTGTTCCTGTGTGAGAGAAACCTGTTAGAGACGTTACCTCCGGGTCTGCAGCACAAGGAGCTCAGGCGGCTGAGGCGGGATCTGTCCTCGCGCCACCAAAGTCTATCTATCCCGTATCACAGTCTTCCTCTTCTTGCCTCGAGCCGCGTTCTACCGGTCTGGAAGCCTAGCGCGCGACTCACAGAGCGAGCGCCGAAACCCAACCCGCCGTCGTGCGCGCGCCAACCCCTAACTCCCAGGAAGATGCGAACGCTGCCCCGGCTCCCAGGATCGGGCGCTAGGCTCGTGCCAGGGCACGCGGAGCCGCCCAGAGCTCAGGTGAGGACAAACCCCCCCGAGTGGGCGTGGCTTCTACCTGCATTCCACGGTAGGAATGGGGGAGCTTTCACTTTCGTTCCATGGATACCGCCGCAGCCCGCAGTATTTTTGCATGTGTGTTAAAAAGCCTGTCCCGACCCAAGAAAATAATAAAACCATATTCAGCACCCAGTAAAACAAACATAAAAATTACAATAAAAGTGTACGTCTTGCACGACTACAAATTTCTTACTATGTCTAGCTCAGTGGTCTCCAACTCCAACCCTTTGCAGGGCCACATTTTGCATTTGTAGGTACTTGGAGGGCCTCAGAAAAAAATAAAGAAATGACAATTTTGCATGCAGTAGAACTCTTTATAGTTTATAAATCTTTCCTTTTGGTTAAGTCTTAATAATAATGTTGTAATTTATAGCTAAAGAGACATTTGATCAAGAAACGGTTTTATTTTACTTTTGTGATTATGATAAACATATTGAGGGCCTCAAAATAGGACCTGGCGGGCTGCGAGTTTGAGACCACTGCTATAGGCTAAGGCTCTTTACACCTGCATTGTGATGTCATAGAACTTTATGGTTATAGAAACATAGTAACACGATGGCCATCCACAGCATCCACTATCTCCTGCTCTCCCTATTGGCTAAGGCTCTTAACATTTGCATCTCCTCTTCCTATAGGCCAGTGGTCTTCAACTTAAACCCTCTGCAGGGCCACATTTTGGATTTGGAGGACCTCCGAAAAAAAAAAAATGGTTAATGTCTTATTAAAGAAATGACAATTTTGCATGAGATAAAACTCTTTATAAATCTTTCCTTTTGGCTGTCTTAATAATAATATTGTAATTTATAGTTACAGAGACATATGATCAAGAAACTGTTTTATTTTACTTTTGTGATTATGATAAACATACCGAGGGCCTCAAAATAGTACCTGTCAGGCTGCATGTGGCCCCCATGCCATGTGTTTGAGCCCACTGGTCTAGCTCAAACTTTTTTGTTTTGCTTTTTTTTTTTTTTTTTTACACAGATCTGAATCTGATCCTTATACTTACTGGATGATCTTTACTCCCCCTTTTACAAAACCGTAGTGCAGTTTTTAGCACCAGCCGCTACGGTAACAGCTCCGACGACCATAGGAATTCTATGGGCTGGATTCTCATAAATCCACGTTAAAAACTAACGGGGCGCTGTCGCAGGCGATTTCAAAAACGTGAATCTTTCTCATAAAATTGCGCATGCAAATGAGGTTGGCAGACAGTAACAGCAGGATATGTATTGGCCCGCTCTCTCTCCCCCGCCCCACCCACACCTAAACTCCCCCTCCAATAATCACACCACTCACGTATATGGATAAATAGCCGCAGCTCTGTTTATTAACAAACCATTAATTTAACACTTACATAACAAAAACAGCCTCGGAGGACCCAGGAAGACACCGGGTCCTCCGAGGTCCCGGCTTTATCAACTCAGCCCAGCGCTCCTTTCTCCTATCAGGAGGCAGCCCCGCAGCGGGAACTTCAAACTCGCCTATCCTAAGCTGCCTCCTGCTCACCTACACCTCCCCCCCCCTCGCGCGGAGCGCTCGTCTCCATGGGAGGCTGCGCGGGCCCTCCATCCCCGCATTACAGCCGCCCATCGAGACGAGACTCTCAGGCTCTCCTTAACAAAGATTCGCTAAATGTACATGCGTTGGGTCTCTGGTGATAGTGATCGGCACATGTGCTGAATACTAAAACGTGGACCTCACGGACCTGACGGACCTCGCAGATCTAAACCCGTACGGCCTTAAAAATCTGAGGTCCGTGTCCGTGGCGCTTGTAGTTTTTGTCGCTGACAGACCTGGATGAGATTTTAGCACTGACGGATCCGTCTCAGCATAGGGAGGGAGAAGTGTTAGGATCCGTAATCGCTAAAAATCTCTTCGAGGTCTGTCAGAGCCAGAGACTCGTGCTGGAGTTTGGAGACTTCTTTTCCGTAATGCATGTCCAAAACCTATGTCCCCGCTCTCTTGGCTTCTGCTCTGCCGCTCCAGCACGAGTCTCTGGCTCTGACAGACATGGAAGAGATTTTAGCGCTGACGGATCCTAACACTTTTCCCTCCCTAGGCTGAGACGGATCCGTCAGCGCTAAAAATCTCATCAAGGTCTGTCAGCGACAGAAACTACAAGCGCCACGGACACGGACCGACACGGACCTCAGATTTTTAAGGCCGTACGGGTTTAGATCCGCCAGGTCTATCAGGTCCGTGAGGTCCGCGTTTTACCCCTTCCCAGTGTTCATCTTGCTTCAAACTTTTTCAAACAGTCAGTATAAAAGCAGGATTTGCAGGAAGGGAGAGGAGGGGGAGAAGCAACATCGGCTTTTAACAAGCACACAGAAAACATGTCTTTCTCTCCCCAAAACTACTATAATTCAGATAAATCTTGTAATTTGTTTTTAATGTAAAATTTTATCATGAACCACAGCCAGAATCGTGCTTTTACCACTCCTCTAAAATATATATATATATATAATTTATGTGAATCATTTAATTTTTTTTCCCATTAGCCACTGTCATAACACATGCCCCACAATGCATTTTTAACAGTGCTGGCACTGTACTGGCACCCCCGGACCAGTGGCTCTGCAATTTTTTTTTTTTTTAATTATTTATTTATAGAATTTTTTGCAAAATTTCCAAGCATATACATCTTGTACAGTAAAGTGAGATCACACAACATATTAAATTAACATTCCAAAATTAATATTACTACAAGGAACTTCTAATCTAGCTGATCTCACACTAGTCCTCAATATTATTAGATCCATAATTAAGAGTAGAACAAATATAATTCAAATTAGTTAAATAAGAAAAATCCTTTTCTGACTAAAGTGCAGGGAATTAACCTTCAATAGACGTTATTATGTTGTTATTATTCCTTTTTCTAGACGTTTCACTGAGATAAAGCTAATCAACTGAGATGGCTCTGTAAATATATACTTAAATGATAAATATCTAACTACACATTTACATGGGTATCTCAAAAAGAAAATACCCCCTATTTGAGTCACTCCAGGTTTAAGAATTAAAAATTCTTTCCTTCTTTTCTGAGTCTCTCTAGAGACATCAGGAAAAATCTGAATATGCTGCCCCAGGAAGTCTTTGGATCTATTTTTGAAGAAAAGTTTTAATATCCAATCTTTGTCTGGAGCCAAAGCGACAGACAACAAGAGAGTAGCTGGAACAGCCAGTTCCCTATCTGATTGTTCCAGTATTGCCGAAATGTCCATTGACCTCTCCCGGGGTTCCTCAATTTTTTCTTCTTCTTTGGATATGGTCTGCAATTTTTAAGAATCCAGTGGAGTGCTCATTTCAATGTTGAAGAGCCCATTTGCATGACATTGTCAGAGACTGACTGCTAGAAAGCTCGCTACCAGATTGCGATAAGCTATTTTGATAATCTACCGCTAAAATGCGTGAAGGCTAAACTGTCGGAAACCAGTTTAGCAACCGCGTTAAAGTTTTGAGAATCCGGCCCTATGAGCGTTGGGGCTGTTACTGCAGTGGCCAGCAATAAAAAGTGCACCACAATCTTTAAGAGGGGTGGGGTTTAAGTTTATCGCTAACACTTGGTTTAATAATTAACTTGCTCTGTGTTGATAAAAACTTGTTAAGTGTTGATAGACTATAACTGTATAACAAATTTGGGCAACATTTAAAGACGAACTTGAAAGTTCTTTGAGATTAGCCTTGAAACTCCAGTGATTATTTCTTTATTATCTCCTTAATGTATATCAAAATATATTATGTGCCATAGTAGGCCAGACTTGGGGTGCACTGAGCCCAGCACGGGCTTATCTAAATTATAAGCACCTGGCAGGATTCCAAAGGACAGATCCAAGAAATACGCACCAGCTTTCCCTACTCTACCTGGTAAATAATGGTTTATGGGGAAGGGAAGGGGAGGGGTCAGTTCAAGGAGGTCCTGGTAGGGGGCATCAGTTTGGTGGGAGGATTGCGGCGGCAGGAGAGAGTGGGCATCCCTCCTGACAATTTTTATTGAAGTATGGGGAGGGGAGTCCTGCAGGGGGGCGGTCCAGCTTGGTATGGGGGGGGGGGGTTTGCAGTAACAGGAGAAAGTGGGCATCCCTCCTGTGGTCGTCGGGGGTGAGCGTCAATGGGAGAAGGCGCCTTGCATTTCTTTTTTTTAATGGGGACAGATATTGTGCATGTGTAACACATGCATAACATCTGTGTCGAAAACACCCCAACAGCTGAGTGGCAGCAGGCTGCTTTGGGGCTTCCCCTGCCGCTCAGCTGTTCAGGCTTCTTTAAACTGGCTCTGCGCTAGTTTCTAAGCGAGTGATTGGATGGGATTACGACTGCCCTCCGCAAAACTCATTTGCACGGGCAGCCGTTTAAGAAATCGGCCCATAGTGAGCCGCATGGTCTTGGCGGCCGCATTTTTGTGCATCTAGCCCTTTGTGTAGAGTAAATTTCACTTGACTAGGTCTGTTTCATTTAGGTTTACAGTTTGTTTACATAAACCTTGCAACAGCATAGTGCACAAGAAAAGAAAGATCCCTCTTAAGTTGTTTTCGATTGCACAGCTAATCTGGATGTGTTCTGCTGCTTTTGGTCTATTAAGTAAACTTTTTGCTGTTTAATTCAGCTGTTTGGATTCTGAAAATCTATTGGAATATATATAAGAACATAAGAACATAAGAACATAAGAATTGCCATCTCCGGATCAGACCTTCGGTCCATCAAGTCCGGCGATCCGCACACGCGGAGGCCCTGCCAGGTGTACACCTGGCGTAATTTATAGTCCACCATATCCTTATATGCCTCTCTTAAGGAGATATGCATCTAGTTTGCTCTTGAAGCCTAGGACGGTCGATTCCGCCATAATCTCCTCTGGGAGGGCATTCCAGGCGTCAACCACTCTCTGAGTGAAGCAGAACTTTCTGACATTAGTCCTGAACTTGTCCCCCCTTAGCTTCATTACATGTCCTCTAGTCCGTGTCAAATTGGACAATGTAAATAATCTTCTCTGCTCTATTTTGTCGATTCCTTTCAGTATTTTGAAGGTCTCGATCATATCCCCACGCAGTCTCCTTTTCTCAAGGGAGAACAATCCTAGTGTTATAAGTCTGTCCTCGTATTCCAGTTTCTCCATACCCTTCACCTATATTTTTTATAGGTATTGCATTGCCAGTTTGAACACTTTTCTCCTGCCTGAGATTTTCTTTTCTTTTTTTTATTTTTGTTTTCAGTGTGTTCCTTTGCCTGTCAGCATTGAGGGTATTTTTATTTTTTTTTTGCCTCTAATTCAGCTATTTGGATTTTGCAAACATATTTTTATACAAGCACCTTTTTTAGCTTGTCAGGGATGGGTCAATCGGCAAGAGGGATGCCCACTCCCTTCTGCCACTGGATGCCCTCTGGCCCCCCTGAACCACCCTCATACCTGTACCTTAAAATGACAGCAGGAGAGATGCCCAGTCCCTCCTGCTTGCAGGCCCGCCACTCCAAAATGCTGGGCCTTCTCCTTCCCGGTACATCATGGGATGCACAGGGAGGGGCCTAAGGCCCTGACTGGGAATGGGCCTTAGGCATTTGAGCCAATCAGGACCTTAGGCTCCTCCCTCTGTATTCAAGGATGCATCGGGCAGGGGCCTAAAGCCCAAATTGGCTCTAATGCCCCCTGGTAGGGGCCTTACATGTCGGAGTCAATCTAGGCCTTAGGATCCTCCCTGTGCATCTAAGGATGCAGCGGGAAGGGGAAGGCCTGCCATTTTGGAGTGGTGGGCTTGCAAGCAGGAGGGACTGGGCATCCATCCTGTTGTCATCTTAATTTACAAGTATGGGGGTGGCATGGGGATAGTTTGTGGGGGCCATGAGGGGGCATCTGGTGGCAGGAGGGAGTGGGCATTTCTCCTGTCACTTTTTTGTACAGTGGGGAAGGGGAGGGTTTGGTTTTGGGGGGGGTCAGTTTGGTGTGGGGGATTGGTCGTGGTGGCAGGAGGGAGTGGCCATCTCGCCTGCCAATTTTTATTGAAGGAGGGGAGAAGGGTCCTGGCAGGGGGTGGTGTGGTTTGGCTTGGTGGGGGGGAGATGGCAGCGAGTGGGCAACCCTCTTGCCTCTATTTTTGTTCCAGGGGATGGCACTGCATCTCATCCTCCAAGACCAAATCTGTGGCCATCGAGTAGCAGAAACCTTTTGCTTTACCTCAATGCTCCAAATATCCCTTAGGCTTGTTTTTGGTTTCTTATTCAAATATTCCGAAATTTAATTTATACCACTTGGCTGCCTGATGCCCTTGCAAATCTGTCTGGAAGCCTAGGCCAGGCAAGCTACACTGATTTTTTTAAAAATTTCTCCACTCAGGGAACCGCTTCTGAATGGCCTGCTTCAACTGCAACCACTTAAATGCTTGAGACGTCGTAATACCGAATATGTGTTGCAGTCGTGAAAAATCAAGCAGTTTCCCATGTGATAATCCATCATCCAAAGTACGTATGCCTGCCTGCATCCAATACTTCCAGAAGATCTTAGATTTATCAATTTTTAATCTTGGGGTTCTGCAAATTTGATGATATGTGACCTGCAGCATACTGATGCTCAGCTATAGGTGCTTTGCATACCTGCCATACAATGCAGCTTCTGCATTTGATTATTCTTGTTTTAATCTATCTTAGATTCACTAAACCCACCGATTGTGTTTGCGTTCGTGTACCGACCTGATTTTCCTCCGACCCGATTCACTAACCGTGGTGCAAATGAGGGGAAATGGCATGCAAAGGTTGTAAGGCAGCGATCCACTAAACATTTTCAGGAACACCGACTTGGCTGGCCGATCAAAAAAGAAGTGACTGCTGAGGGCCAGTCACTCACATCCCTTCTGACTCTCCTGCCCAAGAAGCCGCCCCGACTCTCCTGCTCTCTGCCGCCATTCCCTGCAGGATCTTATAAGAGGTTGCTTTGTAGCTGCAGGTGCCTGGCCTTCTGCGACTCCAGCTTCACTGCCACCTCCTCTCTGTTGGTTATGTTGGAAATGTCCCCGAAAGAGCCCAAGCCGATTTTCCTGACCAGAAGTTGTACTTGAACTCGGCTTTTGGAGATGCTGCCACTCACCATGGTCTCCGGACCCCGACTCTCCTGCTCTCTGCAGCCCTGCAGTGCGAGCCCATGGTTTTAATCTGCGGGTTTAAAGCGGGGCTGCACTGTGGCATGTTCTGTTCTGTTCCAGAACACCCCGCAGTTCAGCCCCGCTTTAAACCCACGGGTTAAAACCATGGGCTCGCACTGCAGGGCGGCTATCCATGCTCTTCAATCTCTCACTTAGTACAGGTAACGTCCCGATGGACTGGAAGAGGGCTAACGTCATTCCACTACACAAGAAAGGCTCCAGGATAGAGATGGCAAACTACAGACCAGTGAGTCTCACTTCAATAGTGAGCAAACTAATGGAAACCCTAATCAAACGCCAATTGGATAGGATCATGGATGAGGAGAATCTACAGGATCCCCGCCAACATGGATTCACTAAGGGGAGATCCTGCCAATCCAATCTGATCAGCTTCTTTGACTGGGTGACGAGGAAGCTGGATGTTGGTGAGTCCCTGGACATCGTCTACCTGGATTTCAGCAAAGCATTTGATAGCGTGCCACACTGCAGGTTGCTGAGCAAGATGAATTCTTTAGGTTTGGGCGACACATTAACCAAATGGGTTGGGAACTGGCTTGGGGGTAGGCTTCAGAGGGTGGTGGTGAATGGCACCCCTCCGAAATGTCGGAGGTGATAAGTGGAGTGCCACAAGGCTCCGTCCTGGGCCCGATCTTGCTCAACATCTATATAAGAGACTTGACAGAAGGGCTTCGAGGTAGAATAACATTATTCGCTGATGATGCCAAACTGAGCAATGTAGTGAGCAAAAGCACAACAGACAAAAAAGCAATGGCAGACGATATGGTGCATGACTTACTTCTGCTGGAGCACTGGTCTAGGTCATGGCAACTCAGCTTCAATGCCAAAAAATGCAAAGTCATGCACCTGGGAAGCCAAAATCCATGCAAGATTTACACCCTAAATGGCAAGATTCTGACAAGAACTGAAGCAGAAAGAGACTTAGGGGTGATTGTCAGGGAAGACATGAAGGCTGCAAACCAAGTGGAGCAAGCTTCATCCAAAGCAAGGCAAATCATAGGTTGCATACGCAGGATTATCCCAGGACAAGCAGGCAGCTATTCTTGACTGATGGGTGACGGCACCGACGGAGCCCCGGTACGGACAATTTTAGAGTGATCTCACTCTAAGAACTTTTAGAAAGTTCTAGCTCGGCCGCACCGCGCACGCGCGAGTGCCTTCCCGCCCGACAGAGGCGCGCGGTCCCTCAGTTTCTTAGTTTCCGCGGAGCTAAGAAGACGCGTTTCAACGGCTGTTGAAATTTTTTTATAACTTGCCTTCCCGCTCGCGTAAACTTTTGACTTTATTACTTTCTTTTATTACTTTACTTTTATTTTGGTAAAAAAAAAAAAAAAAAAAAACTTCTTTTTTCTTCAATTTCGGTTTTTCCCCGGCGGGGCCTTCTGCCACCATCGAAGCCTCGGCCTTCGATTTGGCGGAAGCCGTTTTCCCTTTCATGCCCCCTCAACCGGGTTTTAAAAAGTGCCAGCGGTGTGCTAGGCCTATATCTCTCACGGACCCACACAACTGGTGCTTGCAGTGTTTGGGTCCTGAGCATCAGGCCTCTTCTTGCACCCGCTGTGCTACTTTAAAGAAAAGAACATTAAAAAATCGCTTAATTCAACAGCGTTTGTTATTCGGTGCCGAGATGTCCGACCCCGTTCCTTCGACTCCGGCTTCGGCACCGCTTCAGTCGGCACCCTCGTCTTCGACGCCGCGTGATTCCACACCGGCATCCCAACAGTCAGGTAAGCCGGCTAAGAAGCCTTCCCCGCTGGAACGTCTTCCGGCCTCGAGTGCAGTGAGCCCAGTCCTGCCGCCGGTTAGACGCCAGCGGAAGCGCTCCGCCCCTATTGAGGTGAGTCCCTCGACATCGGGCTCCTCATCTCCGGGGCGTAGAGCGGCACCGCAGGTACCGCAGAAGAAAAAAGCGGTACCGGTGCCATCCCTCGATGACCGCATTACGGCCATCCTTCATGTGCAGCTTAAGGAGCAATTAGAACGACTCCTTCCTGCTATAATGACACCGAACCTTCCGGTGCCAGTCCGCACCGAGCCATCGGTACCGGTTGTACATCAACCCGTGTCGGTACCGGTTGTCGAACCTGTCTTACCTGCTTCTACTGTCTCGGTACCGCTTCACCTAACTTCATCGGTATCGATGCCAGTCCTTGCACCGGAGCCGACAGCTCACCATCAATCGGTACAGACTTCGGCACCGGTGCGACCGATAACATCGCCTGACTCGGTATCGATGAGGTCGGGTAAGTCGGTACGCAAAACCCGACACATGCAAACATCGACACCTGAGTCTCGGGACCATTCTTCCCATGTCAGAGACCCTGATCTGTGGGGGGACTCAGAGGAACCCTTTCTTTCTGAAGGAGAATGTTCCTCAGAGGAGGAGGATTCGGCTCTCCCTGACCCATCCTCCAAGCAGACCACTTCCTCTTTCTCCAATTTCTTGAAAGAGATGTGTGAGTCTTTGTCCATTCCTTTGGAGGCTGAATCCAAAAAGTCTAAAGCTTTTTTGGATGCCCTTGATTTTGATCAGCCTCCAAAGGAATTTTTGAAGCTTCCCCTTCATGACATCTTGAGGGAAACTTTCTATAAAAATTTAGAGACTCCTTTAACTGTTCCAGGGGCCCCACGTAAACTGGATTCTCTATACAAGGTAATTCCCATTCCTGGGTTCGACAAGCCTCAACTTCCACACGAATCCTTATTTGTCGAATCCACCCTTAAAAAGACTTCAGGAGCCAGTGTATATGCATCTGTCCCTCCTGGCAGAGAAGGAAGGGCCATGGATAAATTCGGTAAGAGGCTCTACCAAAACGCTATGTTAGCAAATAGAGCTAGTAATTATGCTTTTCATTTTTCTTTTTATTTAAAGCATCTCCTTACCACCATGGCTTCCTTCGAGAAGTATCTTCCTTCAAGAAAACATCCATCTTTTCACTCCTGCTTGTCGTCTCTATTCCAACTTCGTAAGTTTATGGTTAGGTCCATATATGACACCTTTGAACTTACATCCAGAGCGACAGCTATGTCGGTGGCTATGCGCCGTTTGGCCTGGCTTCGGGTATCCGAGCTTGATGTTAACCATCAAGATCGGTTAGCCAACGCCCCATGCCTAGGGGATGAGCTCTTTGGGGATTCCATGGACTCTACCACCCAAAAGCTCTCGGCTCATGAGACGCGCTGGGATACCCTGCTCAAGAATAAAAAGAAGCCTCCTCCACCGAGACCATACAGGCAGCAATCGGCTTATCAACGCCGTTTCACAGCCCGTCCATTGCCTACCACTGCTCAACAACCTCGACGTCAGAGGCAACAGCAACGTCAGCCTCCCCGACAGCAGCAACAGCAGCAACCTACGAAACAACCTCCTCAGCAGAAGTCACAGCCCTTTTGACTTCATTCTCCGCAGTATAGCCAGTATCCCTGTTCCTGTTCTCCTACCTCAACCAATAGGAGGTCGACTTTCTCTGTTCTTCAGCCGGTGGGAAGTAATCACTTCGGACCAATGGGTCCTCAACATCATCCGCCACGGCTACTCTCTCAACTTTCAGACTCTCCCACCTCAAAGCCTGCCAAAAGAGTCTGCTTTGAACAGTCCTCAATCAGCCCTCCTTATTCAGGAGGTCCAATCCCTCCTCCTTCTGAACGCTATAGAGGAAGTTCCTCTAGATCAAAAGGGGCAGGGATTCTACTCCCGTTACTTTCTAGTTCCCAAAAAGACAGGAGATCTCAGACCCATCCTGGACCTTCGCGATCTCAACATTCATCTAGTAAAAGAAAAATTCAAGATGCTTTCTTTAGCCATACTTTATCCCCTTCTAAATCAAAACGACTGGCTATGCTCCCTCGATCTCAAAGAGGCTTACACTCACATACCGATCAATGTAACCTCAAGACCATATCTCCGATTCATGATCAATCATTGTCATTACCAGTACAAGGTGCTGCCCTTCGGTCTTGCCTCATCTCCAAGGGTATTCACCAAATGTCTCATTGTGGTGGCGGCTTTTCTGCGCTCTCACCACCTGCAGGTATTTCCTTACCTGGACGATTGGTTGATCAAAGACACTTCTGCCCAAGCGGTCCTTCTGGCCACCAACCAAACCATCCAGTTTCTGCAACTTCTGGGATTCGAGATCAATCTACCCAAATCTCATATCATTCCCACTCAGAGACTTCAATTCATTGGAGCGATCCTGGACACACTCCTCATGAGAGCTTTCCTGCCATCCAATCGGCTTCAGACCCTTCAGTCTCTATGTCACCAGGTACTTCCTCTGCCGTCCATCTCAGCAAGACAAATGATGGTGCTCTTGGGACACATGGCATCCACAGTTCATGTCACACCTCATGCCCGTCTTCACCTGCGCACTCCTCAATGGACCCTTGCGACCCAGTGGTCCCAAGCGTCGGACTCTTGCTCACGACACATATCTGTGACATCATCTCTTCGTCAGTCTCTGCAATGGTGGTTGGTATCCTCAAATCTATCCAGAGGTCTTCTGTTCCATCAGCCTCCTCATCAACTAGTCATCACCACCGACGCCTCTCTGTACGCATGGGGAGCTCACTTGAACGAGTTCCAGACTCAGGGTCTTTGGTCAGCCCAGGAAAAGAAGCATCAAATCAATTTCCTGGAACTCAGAGCGATGTTTTACGCCCTCAAGGCCTTTCAACACCTTCTCTTTCCTCAGGTCCTTCTGTTGTGCACAGACAATCAGGTTGCGATGTACTACATCAACAAACAGGGTGGGACAGGCTCTCGCCTGTTATGCCAGGAAGCCCAGAAGATCTGGAATTGGGCCATAGATCATCATCTCTTCCTGAAAGCTATTTACATTCAGGGGAAACAGAATTCATTAGCGGACAAACTCAGCAGAATTCTCCAGCCTCACGAGTGGACACTCGACCCTGTAACTCTACAGTCTATCTTCACTCAATGGGGCACTCCTCAGATAGACCTCTTTGCAGCTCCTCACAATCACCAGCTGCCCCGTTTCTGCTCAAGACTTTACTCTCCACACCGTCTCACAGCAGATGCTTTTCTCCTCGACTGGTCGAATCTGTTCCTGTACGCCTTCCCTCCTCTACCTCTCATGTTGAGAACCTTGTTCAAGCTCAAGAGGGAACGAGCCACCATGATTCTGATTGCTCCGAGGTGGCCCAGGCAACATTGGTTCTCCCTTCTACTTCAACTCAGTTCCAGGGAACCTTTTCTTCTTCCTCTGTTTCCTTCTCTGCTTACGCAACAGCAGGGAACCCTTCTGCATCCCAACCTCCAGTCTCTACACCTGATGGCTTGGTATCTCTCGGGCTGAACTCGACTGATACTCTTTTGTCTCAGCCCGTTCGTTCCATTCTGGATGCCTCCAGGAAACCAGCCACTCTACAATGTTACCATCAAAAGTGGACGAGGTTTTCTTCCTGGTGTCTTCTTCATCATCTTGATCCCACTTCCCTAGCGGTGGAGACGTTGTTGGATTATCTTCTTTCTTTGTCTGATTCTGGCCTGAAGTCCTCTTCCATCAGGGTCCACCTCAGTGCCATTGCAGCTTTTCATGAGCCAGTCCATGGAAAACTTCTTTCAGCTCATCCCCTGGTATCCAGGTTCATGCGTGGGCTTTTCAATGTGAAACCACCTCTTAAAGCCCCTCCGGTTATCTGGGATCTCAATGTGGTTCTTTCCGCTTTAATGAAACCTCCATTTGAACCTTTAGCTACCTCTCCTTTCAAATTTCTCACTTGGAAGGTGCTTTTTCTTATTGCCATTACCTCTGCCAGGAGGGTCAGTGAGCTTCATGCACTGGTTGCAGATCCACCTTTTACGGTTTTTCACCATGACAAGGTGGTTCTGCGTACACATCCAAAGTTTCTCCCCAAGGTTGTTTCTGAATTTCATCTCAACCAATCCATTGTTTTACCTGTTTTCTTTCCAAAACCTCATTCTCATTCTGGGGAACAAGCTCTGCATACTTTGGATTGTAAAAGGGCTCTTGCTTACTATCTGGAGCGTACGAAACCCCACAGATCAGTTCCCCAACTCTTTCTGTCCTTTGATCCGAATAAATTGGGACGTCCTGTTTCTAAACGTACGTTGTCTAATTGGCTTGCAGCGTGCATTTCATTCTGTTATGCTCAGACCGGACTGACACTGGAAGGTTCTGTCACAGCCCATAAAGTCAGAGCAATGGCAGCATCTGTAGCTTTCCTCCGTTCCACTCCTATTGAGGAAATCTGCAAGGCTGCTACTTGGTCCTCAGTTCACACTTTTACATCTCATTATTGTCTGGATACATTCTCCAGAAGGGATGGTCACTTCGGCCAATCTGTTTTGCAAAATTTGTTTTCCTAATGGCCAACCTTCCCTCCATCCCTCTTTTTGTTAGCTTGGAGGTCACCCATCAGTCAAGAATAGCTGCCTGCTTGTCCTGGGATAAAGCACAGTTACTTACCGTAACAGGTGTTATCCAGGGACAGCAGGCAGATATTCTTGCGTCCCACCCACCTCCCCGGGTTGGCTTCTTAGCTGGCTTATACTAACTGAGGGACCGCGCGCCTCTGTCGGGCGGGAAGGCACTCGCGCGTGCGCGGTGCGGCCGAGCTAGAACTTTCTAAAAGTTCTTAGAGTGAGATCACTCTAAAATTGTCCGTACCGGGGCTCCGTCGGTGCCGTCACCCATCAGTCAAGAATATCTGCCTGCTGTCCCTGGATAACACCTGTTACGGTAAGTAACTGTGCTGTTTCGTCAGCCGTAAACCTGAAGTCATTATGCCACTGTATAGATCCATGGTGAGACCGCACCTGGAGTACTCTGTGCAATTCTGGAGGCCAATCAGGGCCTTAGGATCCACCCCATACATTGCATGATGCACCGGGAGGGGATGGCCCGGCATTGTAGACTTGGTTGGTTTAGAGGAGGGACTGAGCACCCCTCCTGTTCCCAACTTAAAAGATATGAGGAGGGGGTTGAGGGGGGCTTTTGTGGCAGCATAAAGTGGGCATCCCTCCTGCCTTTTTTGGGAGGGATAGGGGATGATTGGTGTGAGGGGTGATTGGGATGGTGGGGCCTTCGTGGCAGGAGGGAGTGGGCATTTCTTCTGCAGATTTGCCACGGTGGTGTCATCAGGATGGCAGGAGGGAATGGGCATCCCTCCTGCCATTTGTTTTGGGTTCGGGAGGACAGTGGCTCGGGGGTGCTTGGTTTGGGGGGGGAGCACATTTATCGGGAGTCATTAGGGTGGGCCATCATCGGTGGTGGGGGACTTTTTTTTAATGGTACAGATATTTTGTGTGTGTGTAACACACAATACATTGAATTGTAGCTGGGTACTCTTAAGTATTTTCCCTATTTTATGTTATGTTTTCTAGCTCTTCTATTCCGCCAGCTCCCACCAACAGTATTTCAAGCAGATAGCAAAAGAATAAAGAATACAACAAAATATTCAGCAAATACACAATTAGGGGCATTTTCAAAACACAAAAATCTAAAAAAATTCTGGCTAAATTAGTACTTGGACGTTTTGCTCAGCAAAACGTCCAAGTGCTGATTTTTGAAACAATTATTTTAGATGAGTTGCGGGATGTTTGCTTTCCATACACAGAGGACTTTATTTTTAAAAAAAGGGCCCTAACAGTTTTGAGTTCTCATGACACCCTTACTGAGAAAGCAATGCTAGGGGGTAGTGGAAGGGGAAGTATAACCAGGTTTTATAACGCTCAATTGACTCTCATTCAGGCACTCTTGAAATAGAAGAAGCAATGGGAGACTGTGAGTAAATACTATACTGATAAGAGTGGAAAAAAGCTTTTCAATCCCTCCTCAGGGTCTCGATTACCAGTAATATGAGGAACAATGGATATCAAATGTATTACCATTGGTATTATATTCCAGCATGACTTAAAGTAATATTTGGCATTGGTTCAGATCTCTATTGGAGAGCTTGCGGAGCACAAGATACTTTTATTCATATTTGATAGTTTTGTCTAAAGACTTAATTATGTATATTGGGGACCAGGTCATGAAATTTGTGTCAGATGTATTGGGGTGTCTTAGTTCCTAAATCAACTGAATGCTGACTTTTGAATATAGGTCCATCTTTTCTAGAGGTGTGCAAATAGAAATGGGCGTATCAAATTTCTGCGGCAAGCTGCCTCCTGTTGGCGTCTTTTTGAAGGAAGCTGGACTTGCCTGGTATCCCAGTTGTCATAGCACAAGTGAACTATATCCAGGTGATCGCCTCTCTCTTTTCCATAAATTTGGGACTGTTACGATGTGTGGTAAGAGGCTTCCAATTAGAGAATGACACGGTGACAAAATTCATCACCGTTCCCGTCCCCACGGATAACCGCAGGAAATCATCTTCATGTCATTCTTTAAGGAGAGAGGGAAGAATCAGAGTATGAATGGCCACAACCACTGACCCTCAAGCTTTGCTTTGAAGAATGCTGGTGTAGAAGGACTGAGGTTAAAACAGACACTACAGAATGACAGTCTCTGGTATCCAGAGCAAATATTGTGATGTCATAATGCCTCATCCCACCAATCACATCAGTGATATCACAATTGTTTCATTATCCTTGGCTCACATAAGAATCAGAGTATTCAAGCTTTGCGTTGAATGCTGGGGTAGAAGGACTGAGGTTGAAATAGACACTAGAAAATGACATGGGATTATTTCCCACGGGGACAGGAACGGTGATGAATTTTGTCACTGTGTCATTCTCTACTTCCAATCTTGCTACTTCTTGAAGTTACCTAGTAGAACTGTTGAGAATTTCTTTTGGCTTTTACGTGTTCATTCATCCTGTCATTATATTTTTAGCTAAAGGGTAGGCTGCATAGTAAGGGAACCGGTTGTTTGGGGATTTCTCTTTTGTAACATCTATCTGTTATGCTAACAGTTGTCAGGTACTGAAGAGTTACGGTACATCATGCCTTGCTTTCTTCTTCCTATGTTGCATAGGAATCATTAACTTGTTGGCATCATTAGACACCAGTGGGCGCTGTACGGTATTCCACACACAACCCTAATTAACTAATTTTTTAAAAGCGGTTTTTAATGGCATGGTCAAAAATAATAACGCTGGAAGTTTAGTTAGGCATCACTAGGCATCCATGATTAGGGCACCTAGCCAAGGTGCCGTTTATAGAATCAGGTACTCCAGGAACTTATCCAAACCTCTTTTAAACCAGTTACATTAATTCTTTTTACCACACCCTTCAGCAATGAGTTCCAGAGTATTTCTGACAGTGCTATGTCGGAGGTGATGGATTTCAGTTTCCTACCTATAATCCTTAATTTGACTTCCAGAACTTTTCTTCTCCATCTTTGCCATTCCATTGCTATCCTTTTCAGCAGTTTCTAAAATCCTAGTAGGTAGGTAGCGGCAAAGAAGGCAAATAGAATGTTGGGCATGATAAAGAAAGGAATCTCGAGTAGATCGGAGAAAGTTATAATGCCGCTTTATAGGGCAATGGTCAGACCACACTTGGAATACTGCATCCAACATTGGTCTCCCTACCTAAAGAAGGATATAAAACTGCTGGAGAGGGTGCAGAGACGAGCAACAAAACTGGTGAAGGGTATGGAGAAACTGGAATACGAAGACAGACTTATAACACTAGGATTGTTCTCCCTTGAGAAAAGGAGACTGCGTGGGGATATGATCGAGACCTTCAAAATACTGAAAGGAATCGACAAAATAGAGCAGAGAAGATTATTTACATTGTCCAATTTGACACGGACTAGAGGACATGTAATGAAGCTAAGGGGGGACAGGTTCAGGACTAATATCAGGAAGTTCTGCTTCACACAGAGAGTGGTTGACATCTGGAATGCCCTCCCAGAGGAGATTATGACGGAATCGACCGTCCTAGGCTTCAAGAGCAAACTAGATGCATATCTCCTTAAGAGAGGCATGTAAGGATATGGTGGACTATAAATTACGACAGGTGTACACCTGGCAGGGCCTCCGCGTGTGCGGATCGCCGGACTTGATGGACCGAAGGTCTGATCCGGAGAAGGCAGTTCTTATGTTCTTATGAGTGTAAAAACGGAGAAAAGGCATACAAAAAGATGGGTAACATTAACTTGTACTCTTGTCAGCCTCTATTATGGCTATTCTTTACAAGTGAACTGAATGTACCGCAGTAGTAATAGTGAGGATTACCTTAATCCAGTTGCATAATCATCTTCTTTATAGACTTATTCATTGGGGTTTTGTTCCTCGTTTTTCCTTTTATTTTTGGATCTGCCTGGCTGCTTTTGGAAAGGCTGCATCAAGCCTCACCTAGTTCCGCGCTGAATGCTCTATTAATCCAAAACAAATGCTCCTGCACACAAGTATGTATTTACAATATTGTCTGTGTGACAACTTTATAGGAAGACACTGTTCCAGCCAGCAGAACCCAGAGCAAACAGACAACATGCAGAAGCACCTGGATCTAGTGCTGTAGCCCTGCAGCTCCAGAAGTACCGTAGTGGTATAGTTTTCAAGAATAAGGGAGCAGTAGTTTCCTCAAGTTTTTAGCTAGTATATTTGCCTGAGGTAGGCGAGTAGCATGCAACCAGAATCTTGACTTATAAATGCAGACTGTGTGTGTGTGGGGGGAGGGGGGGAGGGCGGGGTCTTATAAACATGCACAAGTGCACACTGGATGAAGATTTCTCTGTTCTCTGGGTATAATCTTTTTCAAATATAGGATTTAAAAGGTTACACCTAAATTATTGTGCTTCAGGGAAAACAAAAGAGACAATGGTTTATGGGCCTTTTAAAGTCCTACAAAAACTTTGGTAACCATATAGCAATAAATTCATAAGTCTGATGAACCAATGTGACTTTCAGGTACTGTCCAGTGGTCCAATTACTCGGTTGCATGTTGTAAAGCTTAAGAAACATTAACGGAATATTCAGTGGTACCTTGGATTACGAGCATAATCTGTTCCAGGAGGTGATGCTTAGGTGATCTAGACCAGTGTTCATCAACCGCTGGTCCGTGGACTAGTACAGGGCCGCAAAAATTTCCTGCCAGTCCGTGATGAATTAGTGTCCCCTGTAAGCATGTGTCCATCTTCATTCCGGCTTGGCTGCTCCTTCTGTGCCAGTTACACTTGTTTGCCAGGACAGCGCAGAGTGGCTTTTGCACGCTGCACGTGGCTGAACCAGAACCGTGTAAGCAGCATGCAAAAGCTGCTGTGTGCTGTCCTGGCAAACAAGTGCAGCTGGAGCTGAAGATAAGGAGCAGTCAAGTCAGAAGGAAGATAAACACTTGCTTGCGGGGGACACTGATCCGGCTTCGGCAGAGGCTGGACGGCCCTGAACAAGGGAGAAAAGCAGGGGAGGAGCACATTGGGACATGGGAGGGGCATGAATTTGAGACAAAGGATGGAAGGCAGGGAGAGGGGGCAAGACCTCGGGACACAGAAGGAAAGGAGGAGGCATGAACTTGGGACACAAGGGAGGGGATAGAAAGGGAGAATTGTTGGGGATGAGTGCATATATGAGAGGGAAAGATGGTGCACATGGGGAAAGGAAAAATGTTGGGCATAGAGAGAGAAGGAAGAGATACACGGAGAAGGATGAGGAGAAATGTTGGATATGGTGGTAGAGAAGGAACAGAGGGACAGATTGAATGGGATGCAAGGGGAGGAATAGTGGTGAAGGGAGAGGTGTGGCATGGTGCTGGAGAGGGGCGATAGGAGAAATGTTGGGAATGGGGCTGGTGGGAAATAGTGAAAAATGCTGCACATGATCCGGGGGATGAGCGAGGGAAAAATGTTGAACATGGCAGTAGAGGGAGTGGGAGAGATGCACTATGGATCTCTCTCTCTCTCTTTTCCCACTCCCTGTACATGGTCTGAGGACCGAGCTGCAGGGCTGGGGTGGAGACAGGGGTTTTTGTTTCAGTCTTTGTAGTTTGCTGGTCCACAAAATAATTATTTTATTTCCACTGGTCCATAGGTGTAAAAGGTTGAAGAACACTGATCTAGACTAACACAGGTATAGGAAACTTCAGTCCTTAAGTGCTACACACTGGTTTAGTTTTCAAGCTATACACATTAGGTGTGCATCAGATATATGTTTAGCTAAAAATTAGTTATACCAGCCTACTCAAGATTAGGCCCACTAATACATGAAGCCTAGTAAGGTACTTCAGTACCCAAAACTGAAATACTGTAAATTAAGGGGTGCTGATTAGTATCCAACTGGCACAAATAACTGGTTTGGCAACTCAATTGCAGTATTCAGGCATTATCTTTTGAGCTAGCACGATGCCATCATTGGCCACCAGGCTTTCATCAAACCTGCAGGAACCTTAATTTGCATAAACAATGTGAACATCATGAAAATCTGACTAGTTCTACCCTAGAGTAACCCATAGTTCCTCCCCGCAGAGGAAGTAGGCTCTGTCAACAAAAACAGGTAGTATTTATTGGAGGTGGCTTGGCAGTTACTGGCATTCACAGCATGGTGATGATATTGAGGAACAAGAGCTAGCAAACAAAAAATGATATTTCTAATACAGGGCACTTCTGGATCCCATTCTTCCTAAATCGTCTTCCATTTACTGCTAATCAAAGATTGCGGGATCCAAAAGCATTTCCACAGATGTAATTATTTATTCCAATAAACCATTCTAAAATATTAGCATAATAATAATAATAATAATTTTTATATACCGCCATACCCGGGAGTTCTATGCAGTTCACATCAATCAATCATTATACATACAGTACAAATAGATATTTAAAATTGAAATCATCTAAAATTTCAGCAAAGTTAAAAGCTTATAGTGCAAGATGCATACAATTTAAAATGAGATAAAAATTATAAGTAATAAGATACATTAGGTTGCCAGTCTATTGAATAATTGAGTTTTTATCTGTTTTCTAAAATCAAGATAAGAGGAAGCTTCTAACACAATTTTGGCAAGCCATGTATTCAGTTTTGCCGCCTGAAAAAGCACAGTTACTTACCGTAACAGGTGTTATCCAGGGACAGCAGGCATATATTCTCACATGTGGGTGACGTCATCTACGGAGCCCCGATGCGGAAGCATTTTCAAGCAAACTTGATTGAAGATTTAAGTTTGCTCTGCTGCTCCACGCATGCGTGCTTTCCTGCTCCACTAGGGGGTGCATCCCCTCGTGGTCTCCAGTTCACTTAACTAGCCAAGAAGCCAACCTCGGGGAGGTGGGCGGGTTGTGAGAATATATGCCTGCTGTCCCTGGATAACACCTGTTACGGTAAGTAACTGTGCTTTATCCCAGGACAAGCAGGCATGATATTCTCACATGTGGGTGACCTCCAAGCTTACTGAAGAGGGATGGAGGGAAGTTGGCAATTTAAGCAAATAGATTTCGCAATACCGATTGGCCGAACCGGCCATCGCTTCTGGACAGGGAGTCCAGACAGTAGTGGGAGGTGAAGGTATGAACCGAAGACCACGTGGCAGCCTTGCAGATTTCCTCAATAGGTGTGGACCTGAGGAACGCTACGGAGGCTGCCATCGCTCGGACTTTGTGTCCCGTTACTCGACCATGCAGCGCGAGACCAGCCTGAGCGTAGCAAAAGGAGATGCAATCGGCCAACCAGTTGGACAAGGTGCGTTTGGAAACTGGGTGGCCTAACCGGTTTGGGTCGAAGGACAGAAACAGTTGTGGGACTTTCCGGTGTGGCTGAGTGCGTTGGAGGTAAAAGGCCAACGCTCTTTTGCAGTCAAGAGTGTGGAGCGCCACTTCTCCGGGGTGAGAGTGGGGCTTGGGAAAAAACACGGGTAAGACGATGGACTGATTGAGATGGAAATCAGACACTACTTTAGGTAGGAACTTTGGATGGGTGCGGAGTACCACCTTGTCATGATGGAATACCGTGAAGGGTGGGTCCGCTACCAGAGCTTGTAGCTCACTAACCCGCCGTGCGGACGTGAGCGCGAGTAAGAAAATTACCTTCCAAGTGAGGAATTTTGGATGGCATTTGTCTAGTGGCTCAAATGGAGGTTTCATTAGTTGAGCCAGAACCACGTTAAGGTCCCAAACCACCGGGGGAGGTTTGAGAGGGGGGTGGACGTTCAGCAGGCCCTTCATGAAGCGAGTGACTAAGGGATGGAGCGAGAGGGCTTTCCCTTCCAGGGGCTGATGAAAGGCCGCAATCGCACTGAGGTGTACTCGAATGGAGTTGGTCTTTAGGCCGGAATGAGATAGTTGAAGTAGATAGTCAAGGACCAGGGGGATGGGGACCGACACCGGGTCCTGGCTGTGGGAGGAGCACCAGGTTGAGAATCTGGTCCACTTTTGGGAGTAGCAGGTTCTCGTCGAGGTTTTTCTGGAGGCCTCCAATATCTCCTTGACTGATTGAGACACGGGGAGAGCAGTCAGGGGGAGAGAAACCAAGCATTCAGATGAAGAGATTGAAGATTGGGATGTAACAGTGAACCCTGACCCTGTGACAGTAGAGAGGGAAACAGAGGCAGTGGATCTCTGACACTGAGTTGAAGTAGAAGGGAAAACCACGGCTGGCGTGGCCAGCGAGGGGCAATCAGGATCAGGGTGGCTTGTACTGTTTTCAGGTGGACAAGCGTCCGCAGTATCAGAGGAAACGGCGGGAACGCGTACAGGAACCTTCCCTCCCAGTCGAGGAGGAAGGCGTCGGCCTCGAGCCGGTCCGGAGAGTATATCCGGGAGCAGAAGAGAGGCAGCTTGTGGTTATGAGGGGACGCGAACAGGTCTATTTGAGGTGTCCCCCACCGTTCGAATACCCCTCGTAGGGTCTGAGAGTGTAGTGACCACTCGTGTGGCTGGAGGAGGCGGCTGAGTCTGTCCGCCAGGCAGTTTTGTTCTCCTTGTATGTACACCGCTCGGAGGAAGGTGTTGTTGGAGATTGCCCATTTCCAGAGGCGCAGGGCTTCCCGACAAAGGGACCAAGACCCTGTCCCCCCTTGTTTGTTTACGTAGTACATCGCTACCTGGTTGTCGGTTCGGATGAGAACCACTCGGTCGTGGAGCAGATGTTGGAAGGCTACAGCTGCGAGATAGATGGCCCGAAGTTCCAGCACGTTGATGTGGCAGCGACGGTCTTGTGCTGACCACATTCCTTGGGTGCGTAGGCCGTCCAGATGGGCTCCCCAAGCGTACTCCGACGAGTCCTTGGTGAGTACCTTGCTGTGGGGTGGGGTGAGGAAGAGCAAACCTTTGGAAAGATTTGAAGAGTCGGCCCACCAGCGGAGCGATCGTTGCAATGAAGGAGTCACTGTCACGGGGCAGTCGATTGGGTCCCGGTCTTGACGCCATTGAGACGCCAGGGTCCATTGAGGGATTCTCAGATGGAGGCAGGCGAAGGGTGTGACATGGACGGTGGAGGCCATGTGGCCCAGGAGGGTCATCATCTGTCGAGCTGATACCGAGGTCAGCAGGGAGGTCCTTCGGCTCAGACTTACTAACGCCTCCAGGCGCGGAGGGGGGAGGAAGGAACGGAGGCGAACCGTGTCCAGCGTGGCCCCGATGAACTGTAGGGACTGCGAGGGGCGTAGTTGAGATTTTGGGAAGTTTATTTCGAACCCCAGACTTTGTAGGTAGGTAATAGTCTGTTGGGTCGCTGAGATAACCCCTTCCCTGGACGGGGCTTTGATTAGCCAGTCGTCCAGGTAGGGGAATACCTGGAGGCCCTGGGAACGTAAGGTTGCTGCTACCACCACGAGGCACTTGGTGAAGACCCGAGGTGATGATGCTAGTCCGAAGGGGAGGACTCGGTATTGTAGGTGCCAGTCCCCTACCTGGAAACGCAAGAACTTGCGGTGAGCGGGGTGCACTGGGACATGTGTGTACGCCTCCTTGAGATCGAGGGAGCAGAGCCAGTCGCCCTCGTCGATCAGGGGGTAAAGTGTCGGTAGTGAGAGCATCCGAAATTTTTCCCGTACCAGGAATTTGTTGAGGCGTCTCAAGCCTAGTATTGGGCGTAGGTCTCCCGTTTTTTTCGGTACCAGGAAGTAACGGGAGTAGAAGCCCTTCCCCCATTGGTCGGGGGGAACCTTCTCCACTGCTCTCAGGCGAAGCAGGTCTCGAGCTTCGGAGAGGAGTAGGGATAGCTGAGTCCGGTTGGGAGGGCAATTCCTTGGGGGGTTGTCCGGGGGAATGGCCCGAAAGTTGAGAGAGTACCCTGATGAGATCACGCCAAGGACCCATGCGTCCGACGTGACTTGTTCCCAGCGAGGGTAAAAGGCTTTGAGTCGACCCCCGATGGGAAGGAGGCCTGGGACTATGGCGGAGGGGGCCCGGCCCCTTCCACGTGTCCCGTCAAAAGGACGGGGATGGTTTGGTGGTCGCAGGCGGTTGGGACTTGGGCATGGCCCTGTGGTGGGCTTGCGGACGCCTGGGTGGGGGCCACGAGAAGACAGGGGTGGACTTTTGTGGGTAGCGGCGCGGAGGGGCCCTATACGGCCTGGACGCTGGTGGTTTGGGCTTTTGCCGGACAAGGGAGGCAAACGAGCGTTCATGTTCGGAGAGGCGTTTTGTAGCCGCCTCGATAGTGTCATCGAACAATTCCTTTCCCACGCAGGGGAGGTTAGCCAAACGGTCCTGTAAGTTGGGGTCCATGTCGACCAGGCGCAGCCAAGCTAGAGTTCGAAGCCATCGTAGGCCGCGTGGAATAGATGAAGGCGCAGGTTGGAGAGGGACTCTAAAAGCAGGCCAAACGTTCCTTGCCGGGAGGCCGGTAGGTCAGTCTCAAAGGCTCTCAATAGTCCAATGAGGTGTTTGAGGTAGGATGTGAAGGTGAAAGTGTAGCTTTGCACCCTAGAGGCCATCATTGCGTTTTGGTATAGTCTCCTGCCGAACTTGTCCAGGGTTCGGCCTTCTCGGCCTGGGGGAACCGCTGCTGAGACCCGGGACGGGTGAGCCTTTTTCAAGGAGGATTCTACTAGCAGCGATTGGTGGGAGAGCTGTGGTTGCTCGAATCCCGGGTAAGGTACTGTGCGGTACTTGGCCTCCATTTTGGAGGGTACGGCCGTGACCATGTAGTGGGTCTCCAGGTTCCTGAAGAAGGCCTGTTGGAGTACCGGGTTAGGTGGTAAGCGAAGGGACTCTCTGGGCAGTGATGGCATATCCAGCTCCGCCAGGTACTCCTTAGAGTATCTGGAGTCGGACTGGAGGTCTAAGTCCAATGCGTGGCCCATGTCTTGGACAAAGCGAGTGAAGGATGGGCGAGATGTCCCCGGGGCCCCGTGCGGGGTCGGGGAACGAGACCTTCGTCGGGTGGAGAAGGATGGGGAGGCTTCCCTCGAGTATCGAGGTTCATGCTCTGATCCATGTTCCGAGACTGGGGAAGCACTGTGAGAGTGTTCCGGGGTTGTTGATCTTCGGCGTCTCGAGGAGCCCCTCGGAGACGATGCCGGGGTTAGGGGTACCGATCGATGTCGGATTGGTGACCTCGATCCGGACTCCCTCGGAGAGGGGGAGTTCGGAGGATGCGCGGGTTGGAGAGTGATAACTCAGCCACCCTTAGTGGTCCCGTACGAGGTGTGGGAGAACGGCCTCGTAGAGTTGGTGAACCTCGGGCCTTCTTGGAGGTACGGCGGTTCGAGGTTTTGCCCCTCGGCGGTCTGCGGAGGGGGAACGTCTCGGGCGCCTCGCCGAGGAGTCTGAGGAGGATGGGATGCGGCGAGGATTGCGCACCTTTCCTCGAGGTTGTTCGGTGCGAGGCTCAGGCTGGTCTGGCACATTCGAGGTTGAGGCCGATTGAAACTGGGCCATTGCAGCGGACAGCTCCGACGTGATCATCGCTCGGAGTAGGTCCTGGAAGACGGGCACGGACAGCATCGAAGGCATGTCCACTGCCTCGGTGCACTCCACCGGGGGTGACCTCGTATCAGAGTATTCCCGTGTGGTGGAGGCACGGCCCGAAGGCTTGGAGGGCTTAGTCGGGGCTGTAAGCATGGGGCTTCCGCCATGCGTCGACGTTGTCCCCAAGGCTGGCTTTTTCGCTGTTACAGAACCTGAAGAGGGAAGAGGGGACTTACCCGGGGCAGAGGCTTTCTGTTGTCCCGAGGGCTTTGGGGTCGAGTCTCGAGGCGATGCCGAGGTATCCGGGGCCGAGGTCAAGGCCGGGGCCGACCTCGAGGCCGAGGTGGAGGGTTGGTCCGGGGTGAAGAGGTCCGCCATGCGGGCTTTTCTTCGGCGGAGGGCCCGGTTCTGGAAATTAGCGCACTGGGGGCAGGAGTCGGTTGGATGAGCCGCCCCCAGACAGAGGATGCACCGGCGATGCGGTTCTGTGAGAGAAAGAAGCCGCTCGCACCGGGTGCACTTTTTAAAGCCGGTCAAAGGCCGGGACATTAAATCGAAAGTAGCCGCGGCTCGATTAGCCACGCGGCCACGGGGACCCGGAAGCCTCCGGGTCGTCGAAAACGAAGCAGGAATCAAGTAGAAAGGTAAAGAATTCGCGCACAGCGACTTAATCGTGAAAAAACAAGAAAAAATCGCGGTGCTAGAAGGCAGTTGGGGCAGAGCCTGAAAAACACGGCTTCTAGGCTCGTGGAAAATTTTGAACTGGAGACCACGAGGGGATGCACCCCCTAGTGGAGCAGGAAGGCACGCATGCGTGGAGCAGCAGAGCAAACTTAAATCTTCAATCAAGTTTGCTTGAAAATGCTTCCGCATCGGGGCTCCGTAGATGACGTCACCCACATGTGAGAATATCATGCCTGCTTGTCCTGGGATAAGAAAAGGTTCTGTCGAGGAACCTTTTGTAATGACAGAATTTTATTGAGGGATATGCAAACAAGTGTACTCTTCGAGAGCTCTTAGGTCTTACTAATGTAACTCAGGGTAAAATGAGGGGTAAGATAGCCTGGTAGCATGCCAAATACTGCTTTGTGGCAGATACATGAGAACTTAAATAAGACTCTGGCTTCCAAGGGCAGCCAATGAAGCTTTTGATAGAATGGAGTAATATGCTCCCATTTTTTTTAAACCAAAAATAAGACGAACAGCCGTATTTTGAACTACTCTCAACTTTTTGAGAATTTTCTTAAAAGCACCCAAATATATGATGTTACAGTAGTCCAGAATACTTAAAATGGAAGATTGAGTTAACAAGCGAAAAGAGGCTTCAAAGTACTTCTTGATGGTGCGGAGCTTCCAAAGCACTGAAATGCTGTATCGTCACACTAAAAGTGCACCTACTTACTCCAGCCATTGACATGATGTGAGCTCACCTAAGTGCACCAGGAAATGCATACAAATTGATAGCATTCATAAGTTGCATGCTAGCTTTGCAACACACCCATGCTTTGCCCACATGCGTGGCCCTCTGACCGTTGCACATTATGCAATTTAAGCCCACTGCCTATAAAAGTGCCTAGTACTTGTGTGTAAATGCCAATTATCAATACCCAGTTACAGGCATAAACACTTTTTATGAAGTAGGCACCATCTCATAGAATCACCTTTCTACCTTATCTCTTTCACAATTATCCTTCTAGTGGAATATAATTGTCAATTTCAGCAGTTGACAGCTCAATATATTTATTTATTTTTATTACTACACACCTTTAATGGTTAGCACGGAGGAATAGTCTATAGTGGTTATAATAGAAAACTGAGAACTAGAGAAGCCAGGATTTAAATCTTGCATGTTCCCTCTTTGTAACCTTAGGTAAGGCATTTCACCATCCATTGCCTACTACTATTTATTATTTCTATACAAATTAGATTGTAAGTCCATTTGGACAAGGAAAGAGCTCGAGCAACCATTTGTAACTCACTTTGAGCTCAAAATATGGAAAAAGAATACTTAAATCTAAAATCCAATCCAAATGGGTAGACAATATACTGTATATACGTATCAAAATTCAAATACACCCAGCTACAAGCAAAGTTCGACATCTAGGGACTAACTCGGTCATGTTACTGCAGCTAGTCAAAATTACAATCTTTGGAGATCAGACAATAGACTGCAATGTTCTGAAGCTTTTATATTTAAGATGGTACCACTATTTTTATGTAAGTGAATCCATTCTAGTCACAAAGAACCTGCCAGAAGAGGAATGTTGGTCCTTACAATCCATACTCCCCACTGCATTTTACTATCCCTTGGCTACAGAGACTTGGCAAATCTTTAACAGACTGATTCATATTGCATTTAAAATATTATAATGTCTAGCATTAATTTGCCTATGCATTCAGTGAGAATAGCCCTCTGGTAAATTCTTCAATCTTTAAATTATATATAGAAACAATTAATAGCATTAGTATATTAAACACTGTTAGCCCCCAGGGCTTGAACAGTGAAACTGAATGGAGAGCGTTGTTAGATTGATTTACCTTCAGTCCAATTTTGTGAATGACATTCATTTTCTTATTGGCGCCTTGGTTCTTTTTTATTATTTTGAATGACAATGCATATCATGTCCTCATTGGTTTGCTGGTTTGTTTGTTTTCTACATCACCACATTTGGATGTGGCATCATCTTTTACATGATTAACAGAAAGAGGAGCCTGACTGGCAGTGATAATGCATTTGGCTTCAAAGAATTAAGAAATGCTTTTGAAAAATTCAGGTACCCCTGTGAGATTATTCAAGGCTACTGTTTGATGTTTAACTTTTTTGTATTTTGAGTTTTTATATGTATATTTTTCATAGATATCAAACATTTTCTGAGATTTTACATTTGACTTGCAGAGACCTAGAACTTTTTTGAATTCCATGTGGGTTTCTGAGAAAGCAAAACATGGTCCCAAGTTTGTTCATTTTGTATTTGAGCTTTTGAATTTTCTTTTCTATACATTATATGCAATGATTGGTCAGTGAGACTTCAATTTGTGATAAATATGAGTCCCCAGGTCTATGAGCATATATTGGAATATAATACACTGACTATTGTTAGAATTACCCTTGCAATTAACAATATATTTTGGAGAGGTGGTGTCTAGTTTCTGATTTATATATCCACCACCATCTCTGCACAGATACTTCTTAATGCTGCACCTAAATCTATGCTGATGGTCTCCCAGGCCAGATTAGAAAACCAATATCCAAGAAAACACATTGTAAGGTGGGGAGGAAGGGGGGGGGGGGTGGCACAACCTAAGCTCTAAAAAAATTTTGAGGAGAAAAAAGGCTTCAGTCATACCTTATCTCTAGTTGTATACACAAGGCTCAAATAGCAATCCCCTAAAAAACAAAACAAATATTGTCTAAATAGCCTAATTTTACAGTAAATTATGATTTAAAGAATGTGCCAAGCTGTGCTCTTTTTGTATCTTCACACTAATATTTCTACTTCAGTTATCAAAAACAGCCAATTTTACAAACAACACATCAGTGTGTAGACTAAGCAAAAGAAAATCAGTATTAGTTAGTGGTAGAGCATGAGACAGAGACAGAGACAAAGGTTGTGTAGATGGGGTGGGAGTGGGGACAAACTTCACCACATTAGTTCTATCATTTTCAATAAAAGACAATTCCTTGCTTTTTGTATGAATGAGATTTTTTTTACTGTTGCAGGGACAGAGTGGGAATGGGGACAAACCTTGTCCCTATGTCATTCTCTAGTTGGAGGACAATTTACTAAAAAATATGCTAAACCTACAGTATGAGGAAAAAAAAAGTAACCTCAAAGCTTTTTGATGTTTTCTCAGCAACCACTTGGAATTTACCATAAATGTGAAATTATACAGCTTCCATTGTTACCACTACAAAGGGGTGCTGAAAAGCTCTCAGCCCAACCAACTTCCTAAATTAAGCATTATGTTGGAACTGCAGCTGAAGAGAGTGTTACTTTATTTTGCAAAGTGCTAATTTGCAGAATTGTAATGCTATGTTTTGACATAGTTTAATCTTTAATCTGAAACAAAGTGAACGAAAAGTGTAGAACTCTGAGCTGTCAAAGTTTCTATTCCTGCAGAAGGAAAACTGCAAAGGAAACACATGAATGGATGATGCAAACTTTCAGTGTGGAGAATGAGACTAAAGATGTAGCAAGATCTGCGAGGCCTCAAAAATGGTTGGCAAACTTCTAAAATTGTTGACCATGTCCATGACCTATTTTGGCAGATCATCAAATATTGGCTAAAACAATTGCTGAGACAGTACAGATATGCATAGAATGTGTTGGGTGTATAATTCAGGAGCAGCTGGGTATATATAGAAGCCATTAGCCAAGTGGGTTCCAAAATGTTTAAAGACTGACAAGAAACTACCTCAAGTGGACCCTTCCAAATTGATTTTGCAGCAGCCAGTTGGTGCCAACTTTTTGGAACAAATAGTTACTGCTTATGAAACATGATTACACCACTTTGATCCTGAGAAAACAGTCCATGCAATGGTGACACTCAGCTTCTCCAAGGCCAAGGAACATTCAAAACTCAAGGTCAGGGCAACAGCTGCATAAGATGGTTTTATTTTGCATGAGACAATGCACCTGCTCATAAGGCTGGCAAAATGATGGACCTTTTGACAGTTGGGGTTTCAGTGCATAGACCAGGGGTGTCCAATGTCGGTCCTCAAAGGGCCGCAGTCCAGTCAGGTTTTCAAGATTTCCCCAATGAATATTCATGAGATCTATTTGCATGCACTGCTTTCATTGTATGCTAATAGATCTCATGCATATTCATTGGGGAAATCCTGAAAACCTGACTGGATTGCGGCCCTCGAGGACCGACATTGGACACCCCTGGCATAGACCATCTGCCTTATTCACCACATCTGGCTACATCTATTTTCTGTTTCCCAAACGTTAAACAGTTTTGAAAGGGCACCAATATAAGTGATACTGAGGTGAATGCAGTGACCAGCCAGTAATTTTTTGGAAAGGTTACAGAAACTTCAGACACAATGTGCCAAGTGTATTGAACTTAGGGATGAATAAGTAGAATAACTTGTAAGTTTCATGGCTCCACATCATTTCCTTCTTGGCTGGGCTGAGAACTTTTCAGCACCCCCTTGTACAATATAATTCAGTTGTAGAAACTATGACATCTTACTCATGGTGCACTCGAGTATCTCGAGTTACATAACCAGTATTCTCTAATGCAGTGGTTCCCAACCCTGTCCTGGAGGAACACCAGGCCAATTGGGTTTTCAGGCTAGCCCTAATGAATATACATGAAGCAAATTTGCATGCCTATCACTTCCATCATATGCAAATCTCTCTCATGCATATTCATTAGGGCTAGCCTGAAAACCCGATTGGCCTGGTGTTCCTCCAGGACAGGGTTGGGAATCACTGCTCTAATGCATGGCTCACATTCATGTCTCAGCCCTTCTAACATAGGATTTGGTATCCAAGGGAACTATAAAATCCAACCAGATATGATTCCCCCTACCCCCCCTCACTTCTATCAACTAAAGGGACCTTTTAGGTTTAGCTCAGGCTCTCCTGAATGTGTTAGCCTTACTGGAATAGAAAGTACACAACTGATGTCACAATTACCAAAGTTTCCAATAGTTCTGCTCCAACTCTAAATAAAAAAAAGCAATTCTTTCCTGAAAGTTGGAACTATACCAGCTGTTTTGTTGCATGGACACAGCCTCAGTATACTTACTGAACAAGAATAAGTAGAGAAAGTTGTCCAAGTTCTTAGGAAATGTCACAATATTGGTTGGTTGAAATGATCAAAATAGAACTTTAGAAGGCAAAATAGCAAGAAAACTAGATGTATAGATCAGACCTCCTTAGATCTTTGGATATAGGTTCTGCCTTTTCTTGAAGCAACTTAAAATATTAATTCATGTTATACCAAGAATACCATAACATAAAATTAATTAAATATTTAATTTATTTCTTTAATTCAATTCATATCCTAAAACCTAACAAAATTTATTTCATCTACATTTAAAAATCCACAACATGTAATACAAAGTGCAAATTGCTACTAATAAAATCATAGGCTGTAAGTTAAGTATTCCTAACTAGGAACTGAGGATTAATGGTTATTAGAATGCATTTGACTATAGTAAATGCACTAGTTGTAGTATTTTGAAAACTCTTATTATCTTAGTACTTATATCTTCAACCTCCCTGATGTTGAACTCAACTGAAACTCAGCTGGAGTTGGAGGCTTATGCTGATTAAACAATATAAGTAATTAAAACTGGAAAACTTTAATGATTAAGAAGAGAGAACCTCAGAACTGATTAAACATTTATTTTTTAATGTCTTTATTCATTTTTAAAACTTTCAATAAGTGTAACATAAGATATAATCATTTTATACTTTAACATCACTTAATATACCATCAAAGTTTAATTCACATCAAATATTCCTCCCTCCTCATACCCAACAATTGTACTTAATCATAAGGTATTCCCTCCCCTACCCATGTCTGAACAAAGGGAAAAAATAATACTCATTCTGTTCAATATTTTCTTAATGGCTCCCAAACATCCCTAAATTTCTTAAAATGCCCCTGCTGTATGGCTATTACCCACTCCATTTAAAAAATCTGGCATAATGAATTCCACCAAAAATTATAATTCAGCTGATTAAGCATTTCTAATTGGATCATTAATATAAGGAACAACTGGCCTGGTCAAGCCTACAGATTACTACTTAAGGAGATATTGGGACTTTAATTGACTCATCAAGTTAACTAAGCTTCATTGGGCCTGAATGGCTTCAAAACTTATCATCATTAAGAACCTTGAAGATTGATTGATGGACTCTACTTTAAAGCTTTAGATAGTACCTGTAGCTTTTCCCAGCCTATGATTTTGTTATTAGTAGCACTTTGCATTACATGTTATTTTGTAGATTTTATATGTAGATGAAATAAATTGTTAGTTTTTAAGGATATGAATTGAATTAAAGAAATCAAATTAAATATTTAATTAATTTTATGGTATTCTTGCATTTTAATGAATTGAATATCAGTAATTCACTATATTTACCCTATTTTGTATAGTAAAATATTAATTCATGACTGACTGTAAGCTAGCAATATGTGAAGTTACAGCTTGTGATGCTCCTATTATACTGTCAATTCCTCAACTACACCTCATGGATATACAATTTTATTTACATTAACACGTAACCAGACTGGAGAAAAAACACCCAAGAAATACAGAGAGTGCTTTAGCTTTTATTTTAGGACAGTTGTCTTCTACAACTTCATACACCTTGTTACAGTAAACATCTGTCCATCTTCACAACACAAGAGGAGAGAGGAGTCGATCGCAAAGGCACCCCTCAATCATTGATACTACTCACTTGTGAGTTTAGTCTAAGTCCCAGCAGCACATGAACACAGACTAAGGCAGCAGAAGTTGGGACATGGAGCAGAGAGAGAGAGAGAGCAGTGTTCATGAAGGATAGTGAGGGAAGAGTTCAGCAAGCACAATGCATTACGTAGAACAATCTAACCTCCCTAAAAACAGTTATCAAAAAAAAAATTAAAAATATATATATACTGGCAAGTTTGATGTCTTCATTCTTCATTTCCCCCTCAAACTTTTCTATTAGTGCAAAACCTGAATCTGTACAGGTCTAGATGTTACCTAGACAATCTTGTTTCAGGGTCAATCCACATTTGCCATTTCAGTAAGATCCTTTTAAGTGTTGGGTGTCTCTACCTTTTGTAGAAATTAAAAACAACCCCCACCCCCCCAAAAAAAACCAACAAAAACACGTTGAATTACTGAAAAATGTAAAAGCACACAGGTGATGCAAAGTTTCCATGGAGTGTTTATATCATCTAGGCCCATATGAACACACCAGTGCAAGTTACACATTTTTCAGCAATGTTGCATTATTTTCTAACAGGAGTGCAGTGTAGATTCTGTAAACAAACAGTAAAGTGCTGTGATGCCCAACTACTTTACACAGATAGCTCCATTTTTGTAAAAATACTCTCCACAGATAAAGAGAATAGTGCAACACCTTAACTGGATAACCAATGGCATCAATACATTGGAGAGAGAAGAAACAGCTAACTAACTGAACAGCAACACTGTCCCATTGAAATCGACAGATGTCTGGTAAGTTGCTTCTTACCACCCCTTTTACTCAATATTGAAGTTACTAAGCAAGGGGCCAGGGAAAACAAGTGTTGAGGGATGGATTTAAGAGCACAAAATCTAGTAGCTCAAAGAAAAGACCACAGGTGTGACTCACCTGTCACTAGGGATATCTTAAGTTATCGGGCCTAATTTCAAATTTTTTTTTCCTGTTTAATGGTATTGATATTTTAGCAGCATATCTCAACAATACAAAGACATCACATGCAACTGTTGACCTAACAAAAAGAAAATGAGCAAATGAGAGGCGCCTTGCTGAGCTGATGTTCAAGGAACTGGAACAACACGCATAGTGTTGGTGTAACCAGAGCCAGGTCGCCATCCTGTCAGTACAATCGTAATATCACCAGACTTGAAGAACCCACGGGCTTTACCTGCAAGAAAAGAAAATGCAAATTTGCTCACAAGTGATGAATAAAACTATTTTAAGTTAGAAGCAGTCTAAGATGCTTTGTTATTGAATGCCTCTAGTTATGAAATGTAACAATATTGACACATGTGCCTTATTTTTCAGCTAGCAAAGAAGGGTAGTTATATTCTGTGATCAGGGTAGACCGTTAAGGAAAGATTAGGTTCTTACCTCATTAATCTTCTCTCTTGTAAACCTACTGTACATCCTATTCCTGAACCCTCAGGCAATCAATTCCTTCTTGGAGGAAGCTTTGTTTGCATGCTTTTGCTCCTCCTCTTACCTCTGGACTACCCTCTAATTTCTCAGTATGTAACAAAGCAGACAGTCTTTCCTGTGAAGGACACAGAAGAGGGAGGGGTATGGGAAAACTTCCCGAGAAACATGCCTATCTGCTCATATCATTAATAAAACATTTAGAAAATAGAACAATTGAACAATGAGAATCCAGTCTGTACAGAGAAGAGGCCACATCACCAATGAACCCCTGGAGCTACGAAAGCTATCATAATGAATAATATTCCTGCTAAGGCTGGAAGAAAAGTTCAAAATCTCAGAGGAATAGAGTATGGGTTTACAAGAAAAGATTAATAAGGTAAGAACCTAATCTTTCCTTCCTGTACAACCCCACTGGATTCCTAAACCCTAAGGATGTACAGAGCAGGCACTCAAATTCAGGGTGGGACCGATGAGCCTGCTACCAGGACCAAAGATCCAAATGCAGAATCCTCCTTGGCTGCCACTTCTTCTGTAAAAACACACAAAAAAAAAAAACTTCGTGAATCTATGGAAAGACCATAAGTGGCAGCTCTAAAAATCTCTTCCGGGGAAACCACTGAAGATTCTGCCCACAAGGAAGCAACACCTCGTGTGGAGTGAGCTTTCACTGAAATAGGAGGCTGCTTCCCAGCTCCAATATAGATGGAAGAGATGGCCATATGAATCCACCAGGAAATTGAGGCCTCCCCGACGCATGAAACTCATTTGTGATTTCCAAATCTCTCAGCAGAAGCCTGCATACATCCAGAGATCCAACACCCTGTCATGCTTCCTCAAACCCAAAGGTGCACAGGTTGGCAGTAGCACCTCCTGATTGATGTAGAAGCTGGAGACCACTTTTTGTCAGGAAAGTGAGGGGACAGTGCACAGAGTCACACTAGAGTCCATAATTCTAAGAAAAGGATCTCTACAGGACAAAGACTGAAGCTCGGATACCCTCTGGGTGGAGGCAACGGCCACCAAAAATATTGTCTTGATGGCGAAATCCATCACAGAAGCTTGGTCCAGAGGCTCACAGGGCAGACTCACAAGTACCCTGAGAACCAAGTTAAGATTCCAAGTTGGAAACAGTTGTCGCAGCAGAAGGCGGAAGACTAACGTGCCCTTTAAAAATCTAACCACATCCAGATGAGCTACAAGGGAGTTCCTGTGGAGCTTAGGACCGAAGCAAGAATGAAAGAGCAGATAGCAGCCAGGCCCTTGTCCAGGTACTCTTGAAGAAAAGAGTACCACTGGGACATATGCAGAACCTAGGTCCTCTCCCTTAAGGGAACACCAGGATTTGAAACATTTCCAGTCCTTCATGTACATTGCAATAATTGACTTTTTACTCTGGATGATGGTTGCAACTACACTGATTAACCCCTGCACACTCAAGAGCCATGCTGTTAAGACTAAAAGTGTTCTGATTCCTGTAGGGCTACTGGACCCTGCGTAAGGAGGTGTGAATGGCAGGGAAGTTTGAGATCCTGACCCAGCCGTGGACATACCAGGTCTGCATATCAGGCACCTTGACCAGACAGCTTATTGTGGGCTATGGAGGGAAGGCATAGAGAAGCCCCGTCTTGGGCCATGGCTGAACCATGGCATCCAGACCTTCGCTTTCTGGTTCATATTTTCAGCTTAAGAACAGAGGTGCTTTCTTGTTGAAAGTTGGAGGTTATCAGGTTAAATGTCAGATGTCCCCATCTCTTCACTATACAAGTGAATGCTTTCTGGGATAGTGACCACTCCCAGGGATCCAGGGTTTGGCGGCTGAGAAAATCTACCTGTATGTTGTCCACACCTGAAACATATGTCACTGAAAGTGCTAGCAGATGCTTTTTAGTTAAGCAGAAACTCATTTGGATTTCTACTTGTAGGGGTGCATTCCTTGTGCCCCTATGCCACTGCATTGTTCTGCAGTATATTCTCAAACACCAGGAGAACCAAACAAATCACCTGAAGCTTCAATCAATTGATCAACCACTTCTTCTGGGAAGGAGATCGGCATCCCTGAATCGGATGACTCGCAATGTTCCCCCCGCCGTAAAGGCTGGCATCCATCATTAGAATCACTCAGATTGAGATACAGAGTGAAAGTCCTGTGGCTAGAGAGAGGATTCAACCAGACAAGACTTTGATGAGTCCCCACTGTCCAGGGGAGCATTTGATGCAATGGATTCCTCTGCGGACACCAACGGGAAAGCAACACCACCTGTACCGACCGAATGTGAGCTCTTGCCCAGGGGACGAAGTCTATGGTTGCAATCATCGACCCCAGCACCTATAAGTATTGCCAGGCTGTGGGAGTGGTTGTGCAAAGAAGAGCTCAAATCTGTTGGAGAAGCTTCCCTTGTGTGCCTCCAGAAGAAAAATTTAGTTCAATCCCGTAGTGAAACAGACCCCAGATACTCAACTCTTTGTGTCAGAACGAGATGATTTTTCTGGAACCTGATCACCTTTGGGGAACAAAAGGCTGATTAAATGAAGCAGCAATCAGACAGAACTTAGTCACAGCCTTTGCCACCCTTCTGGCATTTTCCCAGTGATCTGTAAGCATGCTCATGAAATCTGGATGCTCTGGAAAACAGGGGCTTAGAGCTACTCATAAAAGTACTGTGCTTCAGCAGCCTCAGCAGCTTGGGGAATCTCCAACTTCAACTCCTGGAGGGATACCAAACTATTAGAGCCGACAGCCTGAACAGTGGTGTACTCCCCAAGATCTGGAGCATCTCCCAGATTGGGGTCCTGCAGCCCCATGGCCGAAGCATCATCACCATTTATAGTAGAAGTTCCTGTCAGGGAAAATAAGGGCATAAAGATAGAATCTGTATCATTCAAATCATCAACAGATGACTGTCCCCAGGCTGCACATGGCATTTTGCTGGGAACCGGCATTCCTAGGAGGGAAGGTGGGGAGGGAAAGCCTGGTACCATCAGGGCCATAATGCCAGATGGATTAATGGAACTCAGATCAGATATGTCTGGATGTACTCTAGCTACTCACCGGCTCAAATTTAGACAGCCCTCAGGCAGACTGGGACCCAGAACTCCCTCCACCCATGAGGGTGCAGGGGGACCAAGGTAGCAGTTCCCAGCCCCCTTCACAATGATGCTCTTCAGATTGCCATGCACCAAAAATAGGGCATGAATCTGAAATATCCTGCCCTGAGGAGTCCATCCTACTTGTTTTTGAAAAACAAAACAAAACAAAACCCAAAACTGAAGGTATTTCAAAGTAGAAAAGCTTTTGAATTGGAATTGGAGAATCCAAGATGGCTGCCACAGTAGCTATTTTAGTACCAAAACATCCCGGGAAAACCACAATTCTGGGAAAATTTAAAAAAATGGTGATTTTAGGATTTTTCAGGTGTGTGCTTGTGTGTGGGGGGGGGAGGGGGCACAGCAGCCAAGAAGCAACTCTTAAAAACCCCCCAAAACTCAATTTTGAAGACCCCCAAAAAACAACAATTTTAGGTTTTTTCAGGTGGAAGGGGGGAGACAGCAGGCCAGGACTAACTCTTAAAATCCCCAAAACTCGATTTTGAAGAGCCCCATAATCAATCTTTCAGGCTGTCAGTTACTCACCGTGCCATGTTGTGTGCGCTGGTAGCTGCAAGATGGAAGTTGAAACACTTACAGGGAGATCCTCTACCTCAACAAGACTGGAAAGTGGACTGCCTGTATCTTTTGACTGCCTCTCAGGCTTGATGTCCTGACCAGAGACCTCAACCCCTTCCAGAGCCAGCATGCACAAAAGGGGGAGGAACACAGTTGGCTCCAATTCTGGATAAACTGGCATAAAGCTATGCAACCTGTGCTCAAACCCACTAGCTGACAAACTGCTACCAAGAGAATGGACCCTGAGTTCTCAATCTGTCAATGCAGGCTATCCAAGGGGTGCACTACAAAGCAGCCAACCCCCTGGAAGCAGACTCTCTGCCTCAGTATGCAGTCTCCTGCAGCCAGAGCTATCCCCAAAAGGGATCCTCTGTAGCACAAAAATCAGCGGAAAAAAGACTGAATTTTATAGACAGAAAAAACACGAACAGATCATAAAAACTCTTACTGTCTTTGCTTGTAGGAAGACAACTGAGGAACTGGAGGGAAGTCCAGAGGTAAGAGGAGGAGCAGCAGAAGTATGCAAATGAAGCTTCCTACAAGGGATCTTGCGAAAAGGGATTAACTACCTGAGGGTTCAGGAATAGAGTGGGGTTGTACAAGAAGATTTAGATTTTCAAGACTACCAGAGTACATCTGCCTATAAAAGTACAGTTACTTACCGTAACAGGTGTTATCCAGGGACAAAAGGCCGATAGTCTCAAATGTGGGCAACGTCATCCACAGAGCCCCATATGGACAATGGTAAACGTGTATTGCCACTAAGTTTTTAGAAACTTCACAACTGCCTGCACTGCGCATGCGCCTTCATGCCCGACACCGGCTTGCAATACCTCAGTTCCATAAGCAAGCTAAGAAGGCAACTAGGGAAGGTAGGAGAGACGTGGGAATATCTGTCTGCTGTCCTCAGATAACACCTGTACTTTATCCTAGGACAAGCGGACAGCATATTCTCATATCTGGGACTCCCTAGCTTACTATAAAGGGATGGAGGGAGAGTTGGCCATTAAGAAGAAAAATTCTGTAATACTGCTTGGCCGAAACGACCACCTTGTTTGGAATAGGATTCTAGACAGCAGTGAGATGTGAATGCATGAATTGGGGACCAAGTAGCTGCTTTGCAAATTTCATCAATAGGAGTGAACATAAGAAAGCTACTGATGGTACCATAGCTCGGACCTTGTGTGCTGTAACACGTCCCTCGAGCTGCAGCCCAGCCTCAGCATAGCAGAAGGAAATACAGGCAGCTAACCATGTGGAAACAGGAAGGACCAATCTGTTAGGGTCAAACGAGATAGAACTGTTAAGATAAAGTCCTGTGTGTTTTAGTCTAGAGCAGGGGGGGTCAAATGTTGGTCCTCGAGGGCCGCAATCCAGTTGGGTTTTCAGGATTTCCCCAATGAATATGCATGAGATCTATTAGCATACAATGAAAGCAGTGCATGCAAATAGATTTCATGCATATTCATTGGGGAAATCCTGAAAACCCAACTGGATTGTGGCCCTCGAGGACTGACATTTGACACTCCTGGGCTAGTGAATGACACGGGGACAAATTTTCCCCCGTCCCTGCAGGACCTCAATTTCCCCGTTCCAATAAGTTCTTTTCCTGTCCCTTTCCTGCAATTTCTGTCCTCATCTCTACAAGCCTCAAACACTTTAAAATCATAAGTGTTCAAGGCTTGTGCTTACAGGAATGGGGCAGGGGCAGCGACAAAACTCGTGGGGATGGGACAGGGAAATTGAGTTCCTGCAGGGATGGGGAAAAATTTGTCCACATGTCATTCTCTAGTTTAGTCCTTTGTATGTAGTAAGCCAAGGCATGCTTACGGTCCAAAATGTGTAGAGTTGTTTCTCCAGGGTGTGAATGAGGCTTTGGGAAAAAGCTAGAAGCACAATAGAATAATTCAGGTGAAATTCTATGACTACTTGTCAGAGGAATTTAGGAAGGGGCCCAAGAACCACCATGTCTTAATGAAATGCTATGTACAGTGGATCCGAAACCAATGCTTGAAATTCACTCACTCAACAAGCGGAAGTGATAGAGATCAAGAAGGCCACTTCATTAGTCTGGCAAGGACTACATTAAGCTGCTAGACAACTGGAGGCGGCTTGAGTGAAGGTTTGGCATTAAAAAGCCTTTTCAGAAACCGGGAAAAAAGCGGATGAGTAGCCAGAGGTTTATTGTTGACAGAAAAATGGACAGAACTAATAGCACCAAGGTGAACTCTGACCAAAGTGGTTTAAGTCCAGAATTGAATAAATGGAGAAGATAATCTAACACTGAAGGAAGAGAAGAGGAGGAAGCGTTTTGGTCATAAGAGTACACCACAAACTGAAGTGTCCCCACTTCTGTTGAAAGCATTGCTGAGTAGGTGGGTTTTCTGGAAGCAGCTATAATAGCTTGTACTGAGTCAAAAAGATTAAAATCTGATGAAGTCCAACTGAGAGGTGCCAAGCTGTTAGGTGAAGAGATTGCAAATTGGGTTGTAAAAGATCCTTGACTGAGTGAGCAGGAGGGAAAGATCTGTAAATTGGATTCTTGGAACTCAGCTGAAGCAGAAGGGAAAACTAAGGTTGACTGGGCCACAGAGGAGCTATCAATCATGATGGCTGATTCGTGCTTGAGTTTGACTAAGGTCTTGAGAATGAGAGGGATTGGCGGAAATACATAGAGGAACTTGTTCATCCAATCCAGAAGGCAGGCATGTGCTTCAAGATGATGAGGAATACCGTCTGGAGTAGAATTGAGGCCTGAGGGAAGGTATTGAGTGAGTAAGTTTTTGAGTAGCAGCCTCTATCCCAGGGATGCCCAGCATTGGCCTTCACCAGACCAGTTTTTCAGGATTTCCCAAATGAATATGCATGAGATGAATACGCATACAGTGCAGGCAAAGAGATCTCATGCAAATTCACTGGGGAAATCCTGAAAACCCAACTGGATTCAGCTGAGGGCTGGAGTTGTGCACCCCTGCCCTATCCTGTAGCCAAAGAGTTCTTCACTGAGACAAGGGATGTTGGCTAACCAGTCTTTGAAGATTGATATCCATGTTGGAGACTCACAGCCAAGCAAGACCCCTCATAGCAAGACATGGTGGATGACATTTCAAATGCATCAAATTATGTTCTTGCTATATATTTTTGTGTTTGAAGTAGATTGAGTAGTCTAGTCTGTTGAAAATCTGACAGTCAAGATGGAATATGCTGCTCAAAAAAAGTCAGCCAACTTCTTTATTAGATGTTTAAGGTAAAAAGACATGTAGAAGTTGTAATTAAGAATGCAATTGGCCAACATAAGAGTTCTGGTAAAGACAACGGTCAAATGTATCCATAGTACGACCCTCGCGACCTGGTGGTGCAGTAGCATAAACCCTGGAGCTTGAAGATTTAAGAGTCTATTCAACAAGTAACGATTGGTGTGGTAGCAGCAGTTTATCAAAGCCCTGGCAAGATATTATTCTATAAAATGAGTCAATTTTTTATAGGAGCTATAGTAACAGAAAGATGAGTCTCCCAGTTCTTAAAGAGCACCTCTGAGGAGATTGTGTAAAGGCAACTTAAGAAGCTCTTTAGGAGGCTCATCAAAATCCAAAGTATCCAGGACTTCTGTTTTGGGCTCAGTGCATGCCTAATTTGACAGGTAGAGCTTTCCCCAACTGTGATATATTTGGTAAAGGAAAGTCCCTCAGGAGGAGATAGATCTGAAGGGATACCATAGGATTCAGGAACAGATAAAAAGTAGGCTCATACTCCATATCACTATAGTAATCGGACAGGTCAGAATCAACTGTTTGTATCCCAGGTGATTTTCTGTAGGATGAAGATTTCCTAGGTGGAGGAAATCGATGTGTGAGAGAATTAAGAACTTCTTCAATGACGTTTGCACTAATTTGATGACTAGTAACACGATGATCTTTTGGGTCTGGAAGCATGCGATATTGATGAATGCTGTTGCTTTGATTGAGAACTTAATTGCCTTAATGGAGAGCATCGTTGAGATGGAGCGCCAATACAATGTACAGCGGTGCCTCGATGCAGACCATGTAGCCTCGGAGTACTACATTCAGGCTGGGTCAGTACCAAGGGAGATTATGTAAGCACTGATGTCGAGTGCAGCTTAAGAGGTCACCAAGCTCCCTCTGGCAAAACACACAGTTGGTCTCTTGAAGATTTGCACCGGTACCCTTAGCTCAACAGCCGGTACCCATTGGTGCTTCAGGGTGCTGAGGGGTGGGAGACCTCGATGAAGATGCACATGCACACTCCATAGGAGACCGCCTGGCACTGAAGGTGATCAATGGTGTCATTTGGCCTGCATCGAGGGACTCCATGATGTAGATGCCTGCAATACTTGCTGGAAGAGGATGGCTTCTTAGTAGGCTTGCCCAATGGAAACCACTTCTGATGTTGATACTAGTACCATTGATACCGATGGCTTGGATTTATCACCGAATCCATGGTCAAGCCAAACAGCTTCTCCTGCTGCATACGCTGTGCCTTCAACAAGTTATTTTTGTAACGTAGAACAATGAGTATAAGTGTCTTCTCAATGTTCAGGCCCCAAACACTAAGCACCAACAGCACTTTTTGAAACCGCTCGAAGGTTTAGACATGGATGGAAAAATCTCAGTTGAGGTCAAAAAAACTCAAATGGTGAAAACGAGAAAGTAGGAAAAAGATGGCCAAAAGACAACTGAGGCACAAAAAAAAAAAAAAAAAAAAAAAAGGAAAAATATAAAATGTATTAGTTTTTTTTTTTTTACAGATCAAAGAAGGACAAGAGAAAATAAAGAAACAAAACAATAAAGCCAAAGGGCCAAAAATAGGAAAAATATTGACAGGAAAGTAACTTGCTTTGGAGAAGGTGTGGTGCAGCGGTTAAAGCTACAGCCTCGGCACCCTGAGGTTGTGGGTTCAAACCCATGCTGCTTCTTGTGACCCTGGGCAAGTAACTTAATCCCCCATTGCCCCAGGCACATTAGACAGACTGTGAGTCCACTGGGACAGACAGGGAATCATAAGAACATAAGCATTGCCTCTGCCGGGTCAGACCAGGGGTCCATCATGCCCAGCAGTCCGCTCCCGTGGTGGCCCCCCAGGTCATGCTTGAGTACCTGAATAAATTCATGTAAACCATTCTGAGCTCCCCTGGGAGAACAGTATAGAAAACTGAATGAATGAATAAATAAATAAATGAACAGAGTCCAAAAAAAATAGCACTACTTCACTCTGTGGAAAAAGAACTGAGGTACCGTGACCTGGCATCAGGTGGGAATGAACTCACGCATGCGTGATGCAGGCAGTCATGAAATTTCTAAAAAAAACCCAAAAACCCCAAACTCTTAAAAGTGGTAATACACTTACCACTGTCTGTACCGGGCTCTGTGGATGATGTCACCCACATGTGAGAATATGCTGTCTGTTTCCCCTAGGATATATTTTTGTGTTTGAAGTAGACTGAGTAGTCTAGTCTGTTGAAAATCTGACAGTCACATGGAATATGCTGCTCAAAAAAGTCAGCCAACTTCTTTATTATATGTTTAAAGGCAAAAAGACATGTAGAAGTAATGAGTAGAAGTACCTTAGAGGGAGTCATTAACAGAATACATGGTTCCAATTTAACTGAAGGCATTTAAAGTTAAGAGCTAACTGATGAAGTACCCTTGAGGTTACTGCAGTCTAATAAGCTTAATTTTAATTGGCCGGGACGTGGCTTGGAAGCGCATGACAGCGGTCGGGTAAACGGTGAGCTCCGTCCCAATAGATCTTTTGATAGATTTATAGGTTATAAAATATTGATTTTTCTGTCTGATACAGAAAGATTGTGTTAACCTATGGCGTCTGGCAAGAGTAGTAAGGCTGATTCAGCTTTTGTTGCTACGGTTAGTGCCAAACGTGCAAAACCCGAGCCTCAGACCCCTTCGAAGAATCAAGCAGTGAAAGAAACTGTGGATAATATTGAAATCTTCCGGGAGCTCTAAGCAATTAGAGAAATTGTTTTGGAAAACTCTAAAGACATCAAAGAGGTCAAGGAAGAAGTAGTTATTCTCAACAGGAAATTGGAATTAGTTGTGAATAAGATTGTAAATCTTAACGATAGAATGGTGACAGTTGAAATGGATTTGTTTAAACTGAAGCCGGTACAGAAGAAGATTGAAGTACTTACGCAAATGCTGGAGGATTGTAGTATTAGGGAGAGGAGGAGCAATTTAAGATTAATAGGGCTTTCAGAAGGGGCAGAAAAAAATAATATCACTTCCTCTTTGGAAAACCTCCTCCCTAAAATCCTCCCTCTCAACATGAAATATCCTATAGAAATCAAAAGAGCTCACAGGATACCATCCAGGAGGAGTAATACTCAGAGGGGTCCTCGTCCAATAATATTCAAGCTCTTAAGACATCAGCAAGTATTGAATATTGTTTGACTGGCTAAAGAAAATAAGAATTTAAAGTTTCAGGACTCTCGTATACACTTTGTGCCAGATTTTGCACCTGCCACTGCAGTTAAGAGGAAAAAATTTCTGGACATGAGACCAGTATGGGAGCAAAATATGGACTGATTTATCCGGTGTTGAGTGACTTACAAAAAACAAAACAATGAATTTCAAGGAACCAGAAGAGTTGCAGGATTTTTTGCAGAAGCAAGAGGAACATATGATTTCATGAAGTCATTCACTTTAATATTTCTTTTAACAGGAGTTATGTTTTAAAATTGAATTTCTTTAAAATATGCATCTCTCTGTATTATTTAATTGAAGTTGTTTATTATAGTTTACTGGCTTAGAAAAAAAAAAACGGTTTCATATTTGGTTGTCCTTTTATGGGGTTATGGAATTATTTCCATGATGATAGTGTTTGAAGCTAATGTAGTTGTGATATGTATTCTCATATTGGTATTACTTTCATAATACTTTGCTTCTATGTTACAGGTCTTTTTTGATAGATATATATTACATTACATTACTGACTTCTATTCCGCCTGTACCTTACAGTTCTAAGCGGATTATATCAGAAGATGACTGGACATTTCCAGGAACAAAAGTTACAATTAAGCGAACTGGACATTTCCAGGAGAGAGTAACAGATGAGGAGCTGGTTACATTGTACAATTAAGGAGTTGGTTCATAATAAAGTTTGAGAAGAGGGTATCAGATAGGTAGAGAGAATAGGAAAAGTGTCGGATGATGCTGGAAGAATACGAGGAAGTTAGAGTAGAAACTTTCACATTGTTGAGTCTTTGGGGGTAATACAGGTAGAGGGTGGGAGGGAGGAGATTGCAAGAGGGGAGGAGAAGGGGTTAAGCTGGCTGGATAAATTTTTTGAATAGCAGGGTTTTGATTTTTTTTCGGAACGTTTTGTAGTCAGTTGTTGCTATGAGCAGGTTGGAGATGTAGGGGTCCAATTTTGCTGCCTGTGTTGCTAGTAGGTGGTCATACATCTTTTTGCGCTGAGTTCCCTTGAAAGGGGGGAAAGTGAATGGAGATTGGGTTCTCCTTTGCCTGGATGAGAGGTTCCGATTTAGGCGGTTATTTAGGTGGGTAGGTGCAGTTCCGTTTACTGCTTTGTATAGTAAGCAGTATAGTTTGAATTGAATGCGGGCTTGTATGGGTAGCCAGTGTGAATCTAGGAAGGCATTGGTGATGTGATCAAATTTTCCAAGTGAGTAGATCAGTCTGAGGGCTGTGTTCTGTACAGTCTGTAGTTGTTTTATTAAATATGTGGGGCATGGTAGATAGAGGATATTGCAGTAGTCCACTAGACTCAGGACTAGGGCTTGGACTATGAGTCTGTATTTATCTTTGTCGAAAAACTTTCTTATTTTTCTTAGGTTGCGCATGGTAAAGAATGCTTTTTGTGTTGTTTTATTGATTTGGACCTGCAAGGTGCAGCATCTGTCTAGTGTAACTCCGAGGAGTTTAAGAGTGGGCTGTATGGGGTATTTGGTGGCTTTTATTTCTAACTTGGTTATAGATGGGGTTTTGTCCTTTTCAAGCAATAGAAATTTTGTTTTGTCCGGGTTGAGCTTCAGTTTGTGGTCTAGCATCCAATTTTCCACTGCTTCTAGTGTTTTTTTCAGGTTGTCTATTGGAGTGGAATCTTGTGAGTCGAAGGGGAGGAGTATGGTTATGTCGTCTGTGTAGCTGAATGAAGTTACTTCTAGGTTGTCTAGAATGGTACCAAGGGAGGAGATGAATAGGTTGAAGAGCATGGGCGACAGAGGTGACCCTTGAGGTACTCCACAGGGGTTAGACCAGGAATCCGATATAAGATCTTTTGTTTTTACTCTGTATTTTCTTGTTTTGAGGAATCCTTGGAACCAATTGTATACCCCTCCTGAGATCCCTATGGCTTCTAGGATCTGAAGAAGTATGGTGTGATCTACCAGGTCAAATGCGGCAGAGAGGTCGAGTTGGATAATCCTTCTACCTTTGCTAAGATGCTGTCGGGCTATATCTAGTAGAGAAACTAGTAGTGTCTCTGTACTGTGGTTGGATCTGAATCCTGATTGTGTGGGGTGAAGTATGTTGTGGTCTTCAAGGTAATTTGTGAGGTATTGTGCTACTAAACCTTCTATTATTTTAGCATATAATGGTATTGATGCGATGGGTCTATAGTTGGAAGGGTTGTCTGTTGGGCCTTTGTGGTCTTTCAGTATTGGGGTGATTATGATTTCTCCTTGGTCTTGTGGGTATTGGCCTTCCGTGAGAATAGTTTGAATCCATTGCATGAGGCTGATTCTGAATTTGGGGGAGGCATTTGTAAGCAGGTACGAGGGGCAGTTGTTCAGGTCGCATGACGCTTGGCTATATTTTTTGTAGAGTCGGTTCATATCCGACCATTGTACCACTGGGAAGTTGATCCAGTACCTGTCAGCTGCAGTGGCATCTCCTGTTGTAGGGTTTATTATTATCTCGTCGAGGTGGGTTGGTGAGTTATTGAAGGAGGTTCTGATTATGGTAATCTTGTTTTTGAAGTAGTCTGCTAATTGGGTAGCTGTTGGCGAGGAGGTTCCTTGTGTGGCTAGGAATGGCTTGGTGTCTGTGAGGTTCTTTACAAGTTGGAAGAGTTTTTTTGTGTCTAGGGTTTCTGTGCCGATTAGTTTGGAGTAATAAGCTTTTCGTTTTTCTTTAAGTTTGATCTTGTATTGTTTTATTGAGGTTCTCCATGCTATTTTAGTGTGTTCTTGGTTCTTTTTTTTCCAGACTCTTTCGAGGTGTCTGCAATGTCTTTTTAATTGAAGGAGTTCTGTGTCAAACCATTTGTCAGAAGGTCTGCAGATTTTGTGTTTTATCTTTACTGGGGCTAGCTCGTTGAAGATTGTTTCGCTCAGGGTGCACCACTGGCGTATGAATTCATTAGTGTCTAAGTAGGTAATTGTGTGGTCAGCTTTGGCCCAGAATGTGGAGGGTTCAATTTTTTGTCTGGTTTTGAAGGAAATTGTGTGGGGTTCGTGTTTGTTTGTGTTTTGTGCCCAGTTGATTATGAAAGTAAATTTGTAGTGGTCTGACCAGAGGGAGGGGTTCCAGGCCCCATTTGTGATATGAATGTCTGGTGAGTGGGACATATAAGCGGCAATATCAAGTTGGTGGCCTTTTTCATGTGTGGGTTGGGGGTAAAGAATTTGATAGGATAGTGCATTGAGGTACGAGAGTATGCCGTCAACTTGCTTGGAGGTGTGGTCTTCTAGGTGGAGGTTTATGTCGCCAAGGAGCAGGTTATGTGTTGAGGTTAGAGAGTTCTGGAAGATGAAATCTTCGAGTTCGTGTTTTGTGGCGGTCCATTTTCCTGGAGTTATGTAGCAGATGATGCAGGTAATGGTGCCTTTGAGTGAGTCGCTGGAGAGTTGGCAGGCAAGCAGGTCTAAGTGGGGGGTGGAGTGTTTGTCTAGGACTTTTATATTTAGGTTGTTTTTTACTAGGATGGCCAGACCTCCTCCTCGCTTTTTTTCTCGGCAGACTACTTCAAGTAGTATATATCTCTATATCTACATATCAAGAGCCCACTTGGCCACCTCCAAACACTGATTTTGCGGAAGAGAGGTGTACAATGATACAATATCAAGAGTTACTACAACTGTGGGACAATCAAAAGTATCAAAAGTTTGCTGATTATTATCTTAAACCAATAGTGGAAACCAGTGACTCATTTATTAAGGACACTAGTCAATTTTTGATATGGTTACAAACTTTTGATACTTTTGATTGTCCCACAGTTTTAGTAACTCTTGATATTGTATCATTGTACACCTCTCTTCTGCAAAATCAGTGTTTGGAGGTGGCCAAGTGGGCTCTTGATAGTCGTATTCGCCCTCATCAATGCCCTACCAATTTCATCATATCCTTACTAAGACTGGCATTGACCAAAAACTTTTTTACAAATGGCAACAATCTATATCTACAGATAAAGGGAGTGGCAATGGGCACTACATGCGCTCCTCCAATTGCATGTCTTTATATGAAACATTTTGAAGAACAATTTATCTATGAAAATCAATGGATTCAATATATCAAGGGATGGAAAAGATATATTGACAACATTTTTCTTTTATGGCAAGGGTCTTATAGTCAACTTGATAATTTCTTTGAATGGTTAAACACCCGAGACAGCAATATACATTTCACCATGCACCATTCCTCTGAGGGCATCAATTTCCTGGATACATGGGTTACTCTAAACAATAATGAGCTGGAAACAAGATTATATGTAAAACCTACTGACACGACTAGCTTACTAGAATATAGTAGTTGCCATCCAGTAACCTTAAAGGATAGCCTTCCTTTTGCTCAATTTTTGAGATACTGGAGAATCTGTACACATACCCAAGATTTTAAACGGTCTGCGAAAAAATTATCTAAAACCTTGTCTGGTAGAGGGTATCCTAAAAAAGTATTGAAAACAAGTTACCGAAGAACTAAGAACAACCATCAAGAATGGCTTCTACATAAAAATAATATCAAACAATCATCAAAGTATAAATACTATGGAGAATGAACAATTGACTTGTGTCATTAAGCATAATGTGAAGTCACAACATTTATCCAATATTATCCGAAACCATTGGAGATTAGTACAAAGAAGTCCTTGCTTTGAGAATGTGGATTTACGTTTAGCATATACTAGGTCACGTAACTTGAAGGAACATCTGAGTCTGAAAGCAGATGAGAATATTCAAAGTGAGGGGTTAACTGGCTATCATTCCAGATGTGGCAATTGTCAAATTTGCCCTTTAACTATACAAGGGCCCTCGTTTGAAAATCCTTGTAATCATAAAATATATATTCTTAAACATCAGACATCTTGCAAATCAGACCATGTGGTCTATATGATTAAATGTCCGTGCCATAAACTGTATATAGGCAAGACTACTAGACAATTTCGAGTACGGATGTCTGAACATAAATCCTGTCTTAATTTACAGCGAAAGGAAGCTCCGTTGGTAATGCATTGTTTAGCTTATAACCATACTTTTGACCAGTTGAGATGCATGATCATTGACCAAATACCGGTATCATGCAGGGGAGGGGATAGGGGGAGAAAATTACTACAAATTGAAAAAAAATGGATTGACCGGCTTCAGACCATACATCCTAAGGGCCTTAATATATCTTTAAATTGGCAAGTATTTTTCTAATTCAATGTAAGTTTGATAACTTAAATGAATAATACAAATCAGAGATTTTTTTAGTCTAATATAAGATCTCCTTACTTTAGTTTATCCATTGCCTAGGGTGACGTTTTCGCGGTCTTCAGCGGAAGTAAGTTGTTCCCGGATATGATGTAGGACGCTGTTAAAATACATCTATATATTTGGGTGATTTGGTTGCAGCGTTTGAGATTTTTCTAATACCAAAACGCGACGAGGAGAAATGCGATCAATAATTAGTAAGTGCAGAGGAATATTTAGAAATCTAATGGGTGATTCCTTTTATTACCTTATAGCTTATTTAAGCTTCAGTATGAGTATGTCTTAGAGGGGTGGTGCTCTTTGAGTTTTTCTAGGACTGTTAAAATTGAAGATTTTCAGCTTACTTTAAATAGTGAAACAAGTTTGTAACATTGTGTTTTAATACATTTTGATTTAGAATTTCATACTGATTGCTGGCCTGAAGCAGCTCTCCATAACTGAAGTAGAGCGAAACGGAGATCTTCCGTCGGGATGAAAACCGGGCATAATATTGAACCCAGGCTAAGTAATATTCAGCAAATAGTAGTAGCACTTTTGTGCGATTGAGTTATATTTTAAACGATAGCTCACAGTTAAATAAGAAGAGATAAGATAATTTGAATCACAGCTCACAGAGAAAATAAGACAAATAACAATGATAGCCCAGGTACAAGTTGCACAACTATGATATGCTCTGCTTGTAGACTTTGGGCACTTGAGATAATTAGTCTTCGTCTCCGAGAGTGAGCAAGTTGTTCTTTTCTTTCTACAGCTGGCCTTTATTTAGGTTTTTGAGTATTTATACTATTAATTGAATTGGACTGTAATGTCTGAGGAAAACCCATGTTTCCAGCATTACTGGCAGACAGCAACAAAATGCACAAATGACATAACTGGCAGACAGGAACAAAATGCACAAAGGCCAAACAAGAAGGGCCCTTTTCAAAAACAGTTAGGAATGGAAGCAAATTATTCAAACATACCAACGTTCATAGCACAGTTCACCCTGAGATCCACATCTTCAGCCCACACATCATGAACAGGTTCTTTGCACAGCACTGGAAAAATCCCACGGTACAGGTGAGCTTGACGAGCAGTCTGTCCATTACGGGTTACAGCAATGATAGGGGCACGTGGACGATACCTAGACACCAGGTGAGCAGACCTGATGGAAAGAACAGAAGTGCCAGACTCAAATGAGAGAATTTACAAGTGTGTAAAGAAATAAGCAGGGGTATGGCTTATCATAAGATTGGAATTCTGCAAAATAGGTGGGGGCCAGAGATTCCTTTGAGTTTGCCAGGTACCAACATGCAGATAGAATACTGTCCCATTCTGTTAGGCAAACACTCCTCTCTGGAAGTATGCATATGCAAAAAAAAACTACATTCTAGGTTACTAGACTAATATATCCTCTGAAGATTTAAAGCTTGGGAGGGCAACCTCTGCATATAGAGGGCAGCATGAAGTGTTTATACTACCCCTAGCAGACAACATTACATAATGTCACAACCAGAACCAAACACCTCTGCGATGAGTAAAAATTAGGGCTGTACATTGATTATATTTTTTAAATTGCACTATTGTGATTAAAATTTTTAATCATGCAATTGCATGACCCAAATGCAAAAGACAAAAAGGAAATTTAGAATGTAGTATCCTACTAATAAAGGGCTCTTTTTTACAAAGCTGTGGCAGCAATTCCCCCATGGAAATGCATGGAAGCCCATAGAAATTGAATAGACTTTATTGCATTTGCCGTACCAGGACTCACTATCACGGCTTTGTAGTGAAACACTGATGATTTTACAGTATAATACTTTTCCCTTCCCCTCTGCTCCAAGGGCACCATCTCCTCCCTCTCTCCCCTTTGCCTTGTCTTACTCTCACGCTCTCTTGAGCTGCAGCTATCTCCCGTCTACATCTTTTCCTCCTGGCACCTCCTCACCTCTCCTGGCCCTGAACCCGATCACAATGCAATACAAGCTGTTTTTTTTGCTGGCCCAAAGCCTCTTGTCTGTAGTGCTGAGAAACAAAAGTTCTGTCAAAAGTTCTGGCAAGAGGCTGTAGTGTTAGTGTTCCCTAACACTACAGAGAGGCTTTGGGTGGGCAGAAAACTAGCTTGCTTGTACTGCAGTGGGATTGGATTCAGGGAAGCGAGGGACAGAGGGCTGTAGAGGTTAGAGGTGCAAAGAGAAAGTGGAGGAAGGGGGAACAGTTAACATGTGTTAAAATTTAACACTATTAACTTAATACGTTAAATTGTGGTAGAATTCAAATCCAAGCTAAAGTCCCACTTTTTTGAAACTGCTTTCAACTCTTAACTCTCCCTCACTGCTGTCAGATACCTATACCCACTGTATCATTTCCTCTACTATAATCTCCCCAACCCTGATAAGTCTTGCCTAAATTAGATTGTAAGCTCCTCTGAGCAGGGACTGTCTATTGCAGTGGTTCTCAACCCTGTCTTGGACCCCCCAGCCAGTCGGGTTTTCAAGATACCCCTAATGAATATGCATACAAGAAATTTGCATACATGTCACTTCCATTATATGCAAATCTCTCTCATGCATATTCATTAGGGATATCTTGAAAACCTGACTGGCTGGGGGGTCCCCAGGACAGGGTTGAGAACCACTGGTCTTTTGCATGTTAAAATGTACAGACAGCGCTGCGTATGCATTTCAGCACAATAGAAATAATAAATAGTAGTAGTAGTAGTAGCAGCAGTTCCGACATTGTTGCTCAGAAGCAACATGTATTTCTATGGCTCTTATTCCCACTTCTAAATGCCTGTTTCTTGGCACTGTTGATCTTGTTTCTCATCAAGTTACATAAAGCAGCCGTTTCACCTTCTGCCAATTAAAGGGTTAAACACACAGATCTTGTAAAAATTTAACTAAAAATGATGGAAAACTGCTAGAGTGGCTATTCTGAAAATATTTGGGAAACATTTAAAATTGCCAAACTCTGGTTAATGTTTCCATGGTCTTAAGGGCCTCATAAAATTCAATGATGGGCCACATTTAGCAAGTGGACTGTAAGTTGGCCACCTCCAATTTAAAATGTGTCACATCTGGTGGGGCTCAAATACAAAATTTGAGAATCAAGCTAATACCACTACTTATCTAGTTTCCTTGTGTTCCAGGGCTCAACTTACCCTTGGCCCTCAGGAACAATGAATGCAACAGCCTCCCCTCTCACCAGAGAATACCCTGAAACCCAAAATTTCCCCAAGCATATAAAATTTCATAGACTTCATGAAACTTAAACTTATCAACTATAAAACTTCTTAAATCTACAAAAAAAATCCCAATTACATACCATGAAACACTAAAAATGAACCTTAAACAGATCAGACATCCAATTATCTTTGACCAAAAAGGCATAACATTTGCTTGAGAACCTACAAGATTCCTGTATAAAAGATGAAAGCCATTGCAAATCAGGTACATACTTTAAGGGCTCTTTTTACGAAGCTGCGTCAGGACATTAACACGCGGAATAGCGCGCGCTACATTGCCGTGTGCACTAGACACCAACGCCAGCATTGAGCTGGCGTTAGTTCTAGCTTCATAGCACGCAGTAATATCCTGGGTGCGCTAAAAACGCTAGCGCATCTTAGTAAAAGGAGCCCTAAGTCTACAATGACTTCAGCAATAAGGATAAATAAATCAGTTTTCCATTCTAGTCCAGAATGTTGCCTATACATTAGGGTTCCAATAGTCCAAGTACAAAACATGGAAGAAAGCTCACTAAGCATCTAAGTTTTCCAGCAAACTATATCTATGATTATATATCTGGCAGACCTACACAGGGAAATAACTCATAAATAGGGAGTGGAAGTCTATCTCTTTAGTAACAATTGCAATTTATTCTGATTGATCAGCTTAGCAGGACACACAATCCAATGCGCATAATTAGGCTCCATTATCAAATGACTACATTTTAATGCTGGACTAAGCAGTATAATTGCAAAGCATCGGGCAGAATAAACTTATGATAAAAACCTTCCATTTAAATCCCTTAGTCCTGACAGGTACTTTTCAGAGCATTTTTAGAGTATGAAAGGGAACCTAATTGAAGGGCTAAAAATTCAAATGCCCAAATTTCAGATCCTGGACATGCCATTCCTTTTTGCTATATTTACCTTACCAATTACAACATATTGGTTTTCAAATCCTGTGGAATGGTCTCCAGTCCCTCCTCCTCCTCCCCCCTTTCTAAAGCTGTTCAAGAACACAAAAACACAAACCTCTGTCTTGCTTGTTTCAGTGCTGTATATAGTTATCTGCCCAGTTTGTGTTATAGATATACTGTATATACCATATTTTTCGCTCCATAAGATGCACTTTTTTCCACCCCCCCGTACCGTTTAAAAGAATTCCCACCCCCCTGCAAGCCCCTTTTTAAAACATTCCTCCACATGCCTGCTGCCGCACCTTTTTAAAACATCCCCCCGCAAACACCTGCCGTAACACCTTTTTCACACACCCCCTTCCCGCAAACACCCGCCGCTGTCGTACCTTATTAAAATCATCATCCTGGTGGTCTAGCGTTGATTCCTCCCTGCTAGCCATCTTCTATTTCCCGGACAGGAGCAGTGGAGGTCAGGCACGAGCTTTCTGCGCTCCTGCCTGGCCCTGCGCTGCTTTCTGATTGGTTGCACAGGGCCAGGCAGGAGCGTGGAAAGCTCACGCCTGACCTCCGCTGCTCCTGTCTGGGAAATAGAAGACAGCTGGCAGGGAGGAATCACGCTAGACCACCAGGATGATGTTTTTAATAAAGTACGATGGTGGCGTTTGCAGGGGGGATGTTTTAGAAAGGTGCGGTGGCAGGCCTGTGGGGGGATGTTTTAAAAAGGGGCTTGTGGTGGGGGGTGGATTCTGGCTGGATGGCTGGCTTGAGGGTGGGTTGGCTGGCTGCCTTGGGGCTGGGAGCTGGCTGGCTGACTGGCTTGGGACTGGCTGGCTGACTTGAGGTGGGGTTGGTGGCTGCCACTATTTATACCTACCATTAGATGTGGCCACCACAAGACGTGCCCTGTACCCTGTCCCATTTTAATGCTGGACTAAGCAGTATAATTGCAAAGCATCAGAGGGGATCAGGGTACAGGGCACACCATTTGGTTCAGAATTTTTTTTTCTTGGTTTTTTCCTCTTCTACAGGTGGGTGCGTCTTATGGAGCAAAAAAATACGGTACTCTAAATATAAACCCGAGTATAAACCAAGAACAGTTTTCACCTAAAAAAAAAGAAGTTTGTGTGTGTGTGTGTGGGGGGGGGAACTTCAAATAAACCAGGAATGTTTATATTCAATTGTTTCTCCTTCTTGCCTCCCCTGTAGTGTCCTAAATTGCTCCTTCTCTCTTCCCTGGAAACTTTTGCCCTTACCTTCTTCCCTCTTTTCAACCCTCCCTGCCACCAACACCATCTCTCCCCCTCCATCCTCTCTTGCCACAGAGACCATAATTTCTTTCCCCCACCAGTGCTCAAAATGTCTCTCTCCATGGTGGTGACCAATAATGTTCTTTCCTACCTGCTGCAAAAAAACATGTGTTGGACAGATATAGGGCCCCGAGCACACACAGATGCTCAGTGCACAGCTTTATCAGCATCTGCTCAGGTGGTAAGAAAAAAACCCAAACAACCAAACCCCCCCAAATGTTGTCACTGGAATAGGGGAAAAAAGGGGGTTGGAGGAAGGAAGAGACTAATATAAATAGATCTCAACTATGGGCCATTTTCTTAACCTAAGTCTGCTTATATTTGAGTATATACAGTAGTAAGAATCACCAACATCTTGTGTGCTTCCAGCCTTCCAAAAATTTGCAGTCCCAGCATATTGTATTAAACTCAAAATGGAACATAAGGTCACAACTTTATTGCTTGCCATCAGTTTTTTATAAAAAGATAACTCATTTCAGCAAATACTCACTATATTGATAAATTACTTTCAAGTGGTCTGAACAGATTGCAGAACATCTAAAGATTGTTGGCTATTAGATCGATTTGTTCTAATAAAACATTTCGATTCAGTAGCTTAGTTTTGGATTTTGTATTCCTAATATTTAAGGGTCATACTTCAGAGTAAACACTTTACAATACAGCTAAATAAACTCATGGAAGAACACACAAAGTGGCCTCTACTAAAAACAAATAGGTGCTTCATGACACTACCAACACGGGGTAGCAATCTGCAAAGCTGTAGCTCAGTTGTCTTGATTCTCGATCCATCCCAAAATATGCCCTTCCACTTGACCTCCTACCTTCCAGATTTGGTGAGAACGATAATGGCCCCACTGAAGCACTTGAAGGAGGCCTCCACAGCACCAATGGCAGCAGCTTCGGTTGGATCTTGGGTCACAGGGGACACACGGCGAAGCTCCTCAAACAGCTGCCTGTGAAAGATGGCGGCCTCTGCCTCACGGGCAATCTAAAAAGATTAACATGCATGCAGAGGAGGAAAGACTATATTCATGAGGTCAGAGTAGAGCAAGATGGGGTGTGGACAGAATGGCTTAAAATGAAAGACGCCACAGCAATTGGATGTTCTCAATGGAGATAAGAGAATGTTCAAACTGAACGAATGCAAAGTCCTTCTCTCCTTGTGGTTGCCAAACTGAAAATTTTGAAGACACTGAATATGAAGGAGATTGACCATTGCACCCTATTGCATGCTAAATTAGCTCTTGCTGCAACATCTGCCAAGTTCCCTCCTCATCCCTTCATGCCAACACTCCCTGCACGATCATGTGCAACTGCCAGACACTCTTGCTCTGCTTCCAATACCTACCTTATTTGAATGGATGAAACGAGCTCTAAAACAGACACTAATGTTATAAGGAGTCGAGTTTGGCCAGGTCTTTATAGTTTCCATTAATCTAATTGCAGTTTGCTTGCTATACTATTTTTGTATATTTAAAGTCACTTAAGAAGTATCAGAAAAAAGCCCCCCACCACTGGGACAAGAGCGTAGTCTTACTGATCAGGCAGACTAGACAAATACAACAGGTCAGCAAATAAAATCTGTACCTACTAAATGTAAGGTATGGCAAGTAGTACTTGCCTGCTGACAGGACATTGCGCAGTTTGGAAAGAAATACTAGTATAGAATTTTACAAATAAAAGTAATAATTTGTAATAATTGTGAATCTCTGTTCAGAGAAATGTTCCCTTCTTCAATTTTTATAGCCTCTGGTTACAGAACCAGACATCTAAAGGCAAGTCTTCAAAAATGAAGTTCCACTATATTCATAAACTTTTTTTGAATTTTAAGCAATACAATACAAGTGTCTGGTTGAGGCTAGTTTCATCGCCTGTGGAAGGAAAATATAGTTTAAAGATATCTTCACATGATTACAACTATGAACAATCCTCTTTAAAGCCCTACCTGCCGGAGCAGAATATAACCACCACTGTGGTAGCCACAGTTCTCTCCTCGTGCTTCTGAGCCCTACCTGCCAGAGTCTGTCAGAATTATCACAGATGCAGCTAAGCACTTAAAAGAGGCCTCCACAGCGCCTACTGCAATGGCCTCAGCAGGGTCCCTGGAGTTAGAGCAGCGGAAAAGTTCTTCAAACTGCCGACGGTGAAAAGTGGCAGCCTCAGCCTCACGAGCTATCTGCAGGCCAAGAATAGGGGGAGACAGGAAAGGCAACAGAAGAGAGAAAAAAAAAAGGAGAAAGGAATACACACACCAGAGAGAAGAGAAAGCATGTCATGTTATCTAGCCCATTTATGCTCTACACTCATCATTGGTGGTAGGGTGGGGAAGCTTCCTGTTAAGGCTTATGGATATTTGGGGCCAACCTTAACACCAAAAGTTTTCCTTCACAATTCCAATGCTATATAGACCACTTCCCCTCCTGACTATAGACATGCTACTGAAATATGTCTGAGTGTTCAGAGAGCAGTTATCTATTCTAAAGACTAGGAACCAGTTCTGAAGAGACATACCATAAATCTGATTGACTAAGGGCTAGGACAATCGCTTTTGCACTTAAGAGAAGTTATGGAGGGAGGAAGACTAAGATATACTGCGAAATGCACTCTCCCTCTCAAAATTTCCTCTTATTTCCTTGAACCATTTTCCTGATGGCACGTAGGCAGCTGCGCCACCCTATTCCTCCACCAAAATGATATATACTATGATGGCATAAATCCTCCTTATAAGGTTATGAGGCTTAATACCTGTTCCACTCTTGCAAAAAAAAATAAATAAATAAAAAATCATGACCTCTTACTCCTAGGTCACAGTAGCTGCCTTTGTACAGCAACTTATAAGTATTTGTTTTAACCTCTTTCAACATGTTTAATGCTAGGCTGAGAGCATTTTCTTTGTGCAGAACTTGTGTGCTAAAATTTCAGAGTTCATCATATCTTAACAAAGAAGGAAACAGCCTGCTTAGTCAGAATTCCTGCTTTTACCATTCTACTAGCCAACAAAAATGATGAAAAGGTGTCATTGCATAATCAAACAAAACCTCTAGTTTTAAGACATAGTATAGGTTCACATTGCCCATTACATGGGGTGGTATGCTCAGATCAAACATGAAAAATTTGGCATGAAAGAGGGGGGGAAAATGTTTTAAGTAGCTGCTTTATAACCTTGTAAGGTAGGATATGCCACTAAACACTAAGCATGCAAATAGACAGAAGGCAAAGAACAAAATTTTTCATCTGCAATGTTGCAACCCAACTCCATGAGATGGAATTTGAGCCATGAATCCAGTCTTGATTTTTTTCAATGTCATTTGAATCGCAGGACCAGACTAGACTAGTGCAACATGGAATCAAAATGGTTAACACTGCAGGAGTATTTTGTTCTTTGAAGGTGAAGACTAGATAGGAAATTTTATATACGAACTGTTAGCAAGTATGTATGTATATTTTAGCATTTGGCTTTATGGTTTTCATGAACTTTAGGAACACACACAAAAATACACCAATTGTAAAGGAAGGGTGGATCTCAAAAAGGTAGTGTGTCTAAGGAAAAGTAGAAATACTTCCACAGCTATGAAACAGTTTAGCTCCTACAATTCTCTCTCTTCCCCCCCCCCCACTCAAATTCCAGATATTTCATGACCACCTTTGGAAATTTAAGACTATTACTAATCAATTTTATGATTTTGTGCACTAAACTGCTCAAGATTTATCAGAGTCCCATTTTCCATCTGGATTTAGAACCTATATGTTGGGATGGAGAAAGAATCCCCCTTACAAAAACACCATATTTTTTGTTTTAGCGGTGGTCATTAAAATAACATTGGGCCTCATGTTTGGATATAAAACTTATCTAATTTAAGACTGTCAGTCATGCGATCTTACTAGGTAAACCCATGGCATTGGAGAATGTCCCTTGCAGTGGCTTCTTGGAAAACAGTTCCTTACCAGAGAACCTGAACACTATCAGAATCTTTGTGTATGAAGCAAGAGTTCAAGGCTCAGCTCTTTCACCCATTCTTTTCAACTTTTATGTTAGTTAAATGGCATTATATTGCAACAGAAAGGGATGCAATACTTTTATGCTACTATTTTGTTATTTGCTATATCTACGGATTTAATGAACAATTATTTTATCCAGCTTTATTTTTAAGTAACCCGTCAAATTTCAAGAAAAATAATGCTCTGGGTAGGGCTTCATGCTATGGAAGTGCTTTGTATGATTTTGAGTTTAGCTGGTGCTGATTAGATAAGAGATTAAAACTGTTAGGTATCTGGATAGATTTTGGAATAAACTATGGTGCTTCATTTTAATATGAAGACAGCTTTTTAAAGTTAAAGTTACATAGAATAATGTATCTAAGGTACCAAGCATTTCCAATCCAATTCAAATATCTATTCTACTGTTATTAGATTACTGTAATAGTTTTATTGGGATTAGACTGCAAATTATGCAAGTCATTGCTATGAAATTGATATTAGTAGGTAAATGACAGGACCAGGTTATTCTTCTGTGTCAGTTACATTGGCTTCCTATTCAAACTAGGATCAAATTTAAGATTTTATATGGTTTGTCCGAGTTATCTTATAGACATATCCTCTGGTTAGGCACCTTAATTCCTTATAAGCAGACTATAAATTTTGAAATGAAGTTAATTAGCATAAATTTTAAAGTTAAGCTGCTAGTGCTGGAAACCAATGCTGGAGTTGTGATTGGTAAAAAGTATCAACTCCAGCTTCAAAATAAAAGGATCTAAAGTTATTATTTACCAGTACTTTAGATACAGAACAAAACCCCATTAAAAGCCCAATATCGTTAGGACTTGAACGGTAGAAAAACAAGTCTAATGTTTGGTGTACTGGCTCCAAAGCTCTTCTACATTTGCCTCACTAATCAGTCCTCAGTCACAAAAAAACTTTTCAGATTCCTAAATGTAGGCACCTAGCACAGCTAGAAGCCTAAACACTTTAAAATGCTGGCTCCCTCTTGAATGACTGCCTATGAGCTGCCATGGCAGAAATTACATACAAAAAGTCCTGACTTCAGCCATTGTTGAAGGCAGGCCTTTATTCCATGATTGCATAACCATAAGTTGCCCCCGAGTATGTCACTCCCAAACATGCAGCTCCAGAGTGCTCACGAATAGTTGAACTAAAAGAATACCACCTCTAGCTATTTATATTGAAGTTGCTCCAAGCATAAGTCACATCCAGAAATGTGGCTATAGAAAACTGCAAGTGTTTCTCTTTTGGAGCTACAAAATCAATATTTTGTTCTTTTCCAGAGATGAACAGGAATTAGTAGTCTTATACTCGAACAGCTTAAGAGAATAAAACAGGGACATTAGAAAAAGCAACTCCCCCCCCCCAAAAAAAAAAACCCAACCCCTCTCAAAAAAAAAAAAACCACAACCACAAACCAAAACAGGGTAAACCTCTGCCTATACAAAAGGTTCTGTGCAACAAGAGAATGCAGGTAATAAATTTTGAACAAAATCTAAGACTGTCAACACTTGCAAGAGGGATTCAGCAGTGTGGAGTGAGACAACCGAGACAGTCTGTCTCTGGCAGAACTGTCACAAGTGCTGCAAACATAGTGGCATTTACCACCAAAACCTTTAGTTCAGGTTTGTTAGCTGCTGGATGCGTATGACTGGAAGAATAAGTGCACTGCTCACCCAATGGCTCTTCGGCATTAAGAGAAAACGGAAAACACTGTAGTGCTCTTCTGACTGTTGGCATTTTCCTCCTATTGCAGTAGCTAGCCTTAATGCTCCACTAAAATGGAACAAAATGCTTGGATTTACTTTGCTAGTGCTGCGGGTGGAGTGTGGCAAGGTAAGGAAAACACATACTACTTGGCCTCTTCTCCCTCGAACAGAGGAGATTGAGAGGGGGACATGATCAAAACATTCAAAATACAGACAGGTTGTTCACCCTCTCCAAGGTAGGGAAAACGAGAGGGCACTCTCTAAAATTGAAAGGGGATAGATTCCGTACAAACGTAAGGAAGTTTTTCTTTACCCAGAGAGTGGTACACAACTGGACCGCTGTTCCAGAGTCTGTCATAGGGGAAAACACCCTCCACGGATACAAGACAAAGTTAGACAAGTTCCTGATGAACCAGAACGTACGCAGGTAGGGCTAGTCTCAGTTAGGGCACTGGTCTTTGACCAGAGGGCCGCCGCGTGAGTGGACTGCTGGGCACGATGGACCAATGGTCTGACCCAGCAGCGGCAATTCTTATGTTCTACTAATGACTCTGCATGGAGGCTTAAAGGTATGTTTTATCTTTGATTTACTCTTTCTAGAGAGCAGTCTTTTTATCCTGGTAGACTACAGCAGGTAAACACTAAAGAATCACCAATACAGGCAACTGCTAGTCAAAAATCTGTTTAGCAGCAATTCAGTTCAAGCAATGAAGTCTTCACCCCCTACAAGGGCAAAGGGGTGAGGCCCAAGAAAAACCTAACCCTTTAAAAGGGTTGGTGGGGAGAGAGATGGGATCCTCAAGTTTAAACTCCACCCCCAGGCTGTCTTGATTAAGACTGACTAAAATAATAGCACTATACAACTGCCAAGAGGTTACCTGAGAAGCCTACCACAAGAATACTGATGAGCTAAGGGGATGCACCTAATTCTTAAGTGAAGATATCAAAGCTCAGTAGTTCACCTGCTGGCAGGTAGCACAAACCAAGCATCTGGATTGGTCTGGTGGATAAGGAAGCTTGTGTTTGTTTTTCAGTTCCTTTGGCTGTATTTTCCACCCCCATTTGTGGTTTGTCTCAACCTATAAGTGCATGTTGATAAGTCCAAGTCATTCAGCATGTACTAAATTTTAAAAGGTGTGCTGATTAATATGCATCCTTAGATTCTTCAAGTTATCAGCTTTTCTCTTCTGTAACTTTACACCAAGATCACTCTTAGAGATCTATTCCAAGCAAATATTCTTATAGATCTCTAGAACACTGGGAACCATGAACACAATGTGATCAGCTGTTTTGTAAAATGACTGGCCAGTTCTCATCTTTTTGAAACATACCATAAAGTCCAAAAAAGGATATTTGGAAGAATAAGGTGTAAGTGTAAGAGAGACAGGAACAAAAAAGGTATAGGAGTTAAGGTCTTAAGTGAAAATGCCAAGGATGAAATGTCAAGTAAAAACTGAGAGCAAGTTTTTGCACAGACATTATACCTGGTGCATTAATATAGAGTTAGTTTACACATAAGTATGTTTTCTCCCGTCAATAGGTCTAAATGCCATCTAACAGCACACATAACTGACAAGATGCTTATAATCAGGCTTAGTTATGAATGGGGGGGGTGGAAGGGTGTTCAGACTAAAAAAAAAAAAAAAATTCCTTCCTGTATAATGGTAAAACAATGTACTCAGGGCTACTGAAAGCTAGAACTTGAGCCAGGTATTCCAAACACTACACTGCAGCTGCAGAGCTGAGTACCTGGGTGTTTTTAGCATCCCTAAAATCGAGAAAGCTTTTCTATTATGTCCAGGGAGATGTGCTTAGCATCCCAACTAGTTTAATACGAGTCAATTCCTATGGCCAAAAAAAAAAAAAAGAGTGCTTATGTTTTTGACTTAACTGGGCCAATCTGCAAACTGTTACAATACTAGTTAGCCATTCTATTCTACACTGAACTAGCACAATTTTGTACAGAGGGAAAGCAAGTCACCAGTGTAAATTACCTATGGTGCCTGAATTAGAGGTCTGCACGGGAACGGGGATCGCGGGGATCCCGCGGGTCCCGCGGGGATCCCGCGGGTTCCCCCCCTGGCCCACGGGACTCCCACGGGGACGCCCCCTGGCCCACGGGACTCCCACGGGGATGCCCCCCTGACCCACGGGACTCCCACGGGGACGCCCCCTTGCCCACGGGACTCCCACGGGGATGAAAACAACCTACCTAAATTCTGGCGATGCAGCTTACAAGTCTGGCGTCGCGTCGGGAAATAGCCATGTTGAGCAGTGAGCTCAGCACGTACACAGATGAAAGCCTTGCTTGCTGATTGGTCCGGCGGCCCCGCCCCACCGTGCCGCCGGACCAATCAGCAAGCAAGGCTTTCATCTGTGTACGTGCTGAGCTCACTGCTCAGCATGGCTATTTCCCGACGCGGGCATTAGGCTGTTTTTTGTCATTTCGGGTGGGGGATGGCAGCGGCAGCAGCAGCCTGAAAAAGAAATCATCCTGGCCGGGTTCGGTGTCATGCTCCGGAGCTTCTACAGCCTTCCTATCTCCCTCTCCCTTCCCCTGCTCCGCGGCTCTCTTCGGCAACTCAGCAGCAGCTTCTGACGTCGGGGCCTACCCTCTGCGAGTCCCGCTTGTTTCAACTTCCTTTTTCCACAAAGGTGGGACTCGTAGAGGGAAGGCCTCGATGTCGGCAGCTTGTCTTGATCACCGCTGCTGACGAGTTGCTTAAGAGAGCCGCGGAGCAGGGGGGTGTTGCCAGGTGCAGGTAGAAGGGAGAGGGCCAGATGCAGGACTCGTGGGTGAGGGAGCAGAAGAGAGAGGGGAGAGAAACAAAAGGAAATATTTCATACTGGGCTGGGCCGGAGTGGAGAGAGGGTGGAAAGATTCTGGCTACAGGGTGCATTAACAAAGGAAAAGGGGGGAAAGCTGAAAATGGAGATAGTGACACAAAGAAGAGAAAGGGTAAGCAGGACCTTCTGAATAAGGATAGAGATACAGAGGGGACATGAAGAGGAGGTGAAATAGAGACATAGAAGTAATGCTGAAAAAGTGTGTGTGGGGGGGGGAGATAAAGACATTGAAAGGGCAAATGGTGAATATGGGGTAAAAGACAAGGACAGAGACAAATGAAGATTCTGAAAAAGTGGTGAGATAGGGATATAGGTGAGATGGACACAAAGAAGGGTGATGCTGGAAAATAGGTGGAATGGTAATTCTGACAGACACAGAAGGGAAATGCTGGATCAAGGAGAGATGGGGCTCAGGCTGGATGGAATGAGGAGAAATGCCTTGTTGGCCCGGAACTTCCTCTCCTACGTCAGAATTGACGTCAGGGAGCGGAATGCTGGTCAGCGCGACGCTTCTGCAGGGAAAGCTTGGGACAGCGGTGGCTTGGGGACTATTCCCCGATGGCGGTGGCAGCAAACCGAGTGGCTTGGGGGAGGGCACGGAGAAAGAAAGAAAGGGGGCAGACAGAGAGACAGAAAGAAGGGGGAACAGGGAGACAGAAAGAAAAAGTTGGGGGAGAGAATGAGGTCTGGAGGAGAGGAAACATACAGGAGGCTGAAAGAAAGGAAGAAAGATTGGATGCACAGTCAGAAGAAGAAAGTGCAACCAGAGACTCATGAAATCACCAAACAGCAAAGATAGGAAAAATGATTTTATTTTCAATTTAGTGATCAAAATGTGTCTGTTTTGAGAATTTATATCTGCTGTCTATATTTTGCACTATGGCTCCCTTTTACTAAACCGCAATATTGTTTTTTAGCGCAGGGAGCCTATGAGCATTGAGAGCAGCGCGAGGCATTCAGCGTAACTCCCTGTGCTAAAACCTACTATTGTGGTTTAGTAAAAAGGGAGGGGGTGTATTTGTCTATTTTTGTATTTTGTTACCGAGGTGACATTGCATAGAGTCATCTGCCTTGGGAAATGTATATGGCAGATATCTTTGTTTTGTGTTCAAAAGAAAAGGAAATGCATTTCTGGTTTTATTTCTACAGTGTTGAAGTACTTGTTGGCCCTTGCTGTGACTGGTGGGGATCCCCAAGCACCGCCAGCAGAGGACCTCCTCTAGAGATGGTCAGAACTCCCCTCCACCAAGCGCAGCAGTCGCTGGCAGCATCCATGAGCCACTGAGGTGCCAGCATCTGTGACTCAGGGACGCTACTGCTGCCTGCCAAGCTTGGCAAAAGGGACCCCAGGCCAACTGCAAAGGAAGTCCTCAGCTGACAGTTTGTGGGTTCTCATCAGCTGAGTATTTATATTTTATATTTACATTAGAGGTTCTGGTAGAAACCCATTTACAAAGTATGTATTCTTCCCAATTAATATTTCCAAATTAATAGTCTCTTTGCTTATTTGTAAATGGGTCTCTACCAGAGCCTTTAATTCAGTAGCATAATTAAATAAAATAACTATTTCTGAAGTTTATAGGGAAGGATGGTGACGGAGGGGATTCCTCGCGGGGACGGGTGGGGACGGAGGGGATTCCTCGCGGGGACGGGTGGGGACGGAGGGGATTCCTCGCGGGGACGGGTGGGGACGGAGGGATTCCTCACGGGGACGGGTGGGGACGGAGGGATTCCTCACGGGGACGGGTGGGGATGGGTGGGATTTTGGCGGGGACGGGTGGGGACGGGTGGGATTTCTGTCCCCGCGCAACTCTCTAGCCTGAATCTGTGTGCAATTTAATTTGATCCTCCAATGCATATTTTGCAAAAAGGCTGGTTGGCCATCTTCTTGGTGTCTTATTCAATTTAACATGAGCATACAAGCCAAAATATAAAACCTTCTATTTGGTCATAGCCAGCAATGTAGAAAGGCATCTTAAAAGCAATAAAGCAGATTTTTTTTTTTTTTTTATAAAGTGGTGATTAAGTGTTCAGCCCTGCATGCATAGATGAACTTCTCAAATGAAAAGAAATGCAGCCTGTTCCACAAGACATAGCAAAGGCAGCCAGATACTGCTAAGCACAGATACTGTGAAATTACTTATTGACTCCACTGGCCCATAAATAGCATGAAGTAAGAACCTTGATAGTCAGAAAGTCAGTGTACCTTTCACAGTTAAAGCATTATGAAAGCCCATAAATTAAATACAAAAGTTAGAGTTTCACCATCAACATTCACTTGGTAGTCTTATCTGCACTAGTAATTAGTAGAGAATTCATCAAAAAGCATAATCCACACAGTTATCCAGTTTTACACACACCAATTAAGAGCAGAGCGGAGATTTCTGGCAGTTCAAACATGACCAACCCAATTCTGTCAGTAAGAAATTCCTGGAAAATGCAAAATCTAATCAAGCTCACACAGGTGGGGAATTAAAAATCCTAACACACAATAGAATTACTAAGCATCAGCACTATTAGAACAAGCCTCCTACCATTACCCTAGAACACAAGTATTAGCTAACAGTTTACAAAACCAACAAAATTAGGTTAAAAAAGGGAAAACCACAAATAGGTGTAAACATGCTATCCTGCTGTAAAAGTTATAACTCTGCCATGTTCTATTACACTATACTTGCATATAGCAGCTTAGACATTTTGTTCTTCAGACCAGCTAATCATAGAAAAGCTCATGAACTAGCGGTGCTTGGGACAAATTGATAGCAAGCTAACTTTCCTGTTAATACCATATGGCGCAAAGCTCATAACAGCAATGAAAAGGTGCCTTGATTCAGTTACAAGCTCTTTAAAAGCTGCCATACAAGCTGTTTTGAAAAACAGCTTCTTAAAAACTTCTTGAAACAAGGCATAAAAGATTTAAGTCCCGGCTGAAGTCTTTCACCTTCTGCTTAGCCCCATCTCTTAAGGGGAAGCTGGGAGGTACTGGTTAAACACACAATTTTGCATATGCCAAGGACTATTAGAAACATAAGGGGATGCTCTTGAAATTTAGTTCCAACTTTTGTGTTCCTTATGCTTCACTCTGGACTTACTATACAACTCAAAATTTCAGCCAGCAACAATGATTGCTTCAGAACAGAGTACTAAGCTTCGGGGAGACAGCAAGGCAGAGCATGGGGATATCTAGTCAAGGATGCCATAAGTTCTAACCACCATGCAGCACTACTGCTTAAGATCCAACATTGCATAGCACTAGGAGGAGCACATGCCTTGCTCCATAAGCTGCTCAGGAAGGTAAGATGCAACACTTCTACTACAATAAAAAGATTAGGTTCTTACCTTGCTGATATCTTTTTTAGTAGATAGGTGTGTCATTCTGGACTGTAGGGTAATCTCATGAGCTGCGTAGAAGGAATCCATTCCAGGTTTTCAACTCCTTCTCCAGGAGAGCTCTACTGCCCACTTCAGTTTGTACCAAAGTAAGAAATAGTACCTACGAAGGGGTATGGGGAGGCTCCCTAAAATACACTTAGGTCTGCTCTGTTCAATTGTAATGTTTGATATGCTTCTTTCAATCTAAACATTAGGATAACCATACCAAACATTTATGTAGCTCAAACATTCCCCAATGTGATATAGCAATAGATTATTCTTCATACCCTTAAGGTGTGACCAACAATAGCTCAATTTTGACTCAAACTTTTTGATTTGAGACAGTAAAGAGGTGAAGTAAATAATTCACAGGGCTGGGCTTCAGAACACCACATCTATCTACTAGAAAAGATTATAGCAAGGTAAGAACCAAATATATTTTTCTAATACAATAGATTTGCCATTTTGACTGTTGGGACGTACAGTTCCAGAAATCTAGGGCGGGACCTCTGAACTTGCTTGTAACACTGAGGACCCAAAGACTGTCCTCTCGTGCTGCCACCTCCACTCTGTAGAACTTGGAAAATGTTTGCCGAGTGGATGAAGTCTTTGCCCTACAAAACTCCCTGGGCAAAAATCGCTCGAGCTTCCGCCAATGAAGAAGCTAAGCTTCTTGTGGAATGTGCCTTCAAAAAGACCTGCGATTATTTGCCAGAGGTAATATATGCTCAAGATGGCCATTTGTACTCATTTTGAAATGGTAGCCTTAGATGCTGGTCTGTCATGTCTAGCCTGACTGGTAAGCACAAACAAATGGTCAGTTGAAAGCCATTAACAACCTGTAGATAACGTAGGACTCCTCTCTCCTCACATCCAACTCTCTCAGAATCTAGTCCTTCTCTGACCCTGTGGTCTGGAACACAGGTAATCTTACTTTTTGATTGACATAGAAAGCTGACACATTTGGCCAAAAAAGGACGGACTGTGCATAAGGGAATTCTCACCTCCATGATCCACCGACATAATGGCCATGAGGAAACCTGTCTTGATGGTAAGATCTATCCAGGATGCCCCTTGAATAGGCTCATATGGAGCCTGAGTCCGTGCAAGACCACATTAAGATTCTACAATGGAAACGGTTGTTTTACCAGTGGTCTGAGCGTTAGCGCCCTTTTAGGAATCTGGCAACATCTGGATGAGAAGCCAGGGAAGCTTTGAGTTCTCTGGCTCTGAAACTCAAGCAGCTTGTTACTTGGATCCTGAGCAATGCCAATGAGAGGCCTTTGTCGAGTCCTGCTTATAGAAAACCCAGCACCACTGACAAGAGTACTAAACAGCTCCACCCTTTCATGCCCCAGTGCTGAAATGTCTCCCATGCCTTAGCGGAAGCAGAGACCATTGTAGGCTTTTTGGCTCCAAGGAAAGTAGCAACAGAGTATCCTTTATGCTCATCTAGCATCAGGCACTGAAGAGCTATGCCATAAGAAAATCCAAATCACTTTGGTCTATGATCATTGAATCCCAAGGGAGAAGATCAGGATGAATCTGTAATCAGAGACCATTGTCCCTCTGTATATGTATCAAGCCCACATTCCACAAATGGCACGGCCAATCTGGTGCCACAAGCACCACTCTTCCTGGGTGGCTTGTAGTATCTGCTTTATCTAGGGCAATGGAGGAAACATGTACCAAAGCTCACTCTTTGGCCATGGCTGGACCAAGGCTTGAGCCTCACACTTATGATTTTAAAGTGTTTGAGGTTTGTGCAGATGAGAATGGAACTTGCAGAAATGGGGCAGGAAAGGAAAAGAACTCGTGGGGACAGGAAGGTAAAATAATTCCCACAGGGATGGGAAAAAATTTGTCCCCGTGTCATTCTCTAATACATAGATAGATCAGATAGACTCCTGCTTGTGGGCAGAAGGAAAAACTTGAAGGGGGCAGCAGAGCCCTCTGGAGGAAGAGTTGAAAACCTGGAGTGGCTTCTTTCTGCACAGCTCGTGAGCATGGAAAAAGACTACCCTACAGTCCAGAGAGAAATACTTATTGCACTAGAAATAGCATTAATAATTATGTAAGCTGCTAAAGACATGGAAGACACAACAGCAATCCAGCCAGCCCCTCTGACTAAAAAGCAGCAGCTACAGTTTCTACACCATTGTCTAGTGTGATCCCATTACTCACAGCATGCTGCATGCGCACAGCCTCTAGTGGGTAGTCTCCTTTTGCAGTCTCTCCTGATAGCATGATGCAGTCTGCTCCATCTAGAACAGCATTTGCTACATCACTACCCTCTGCACGGGTTGGGCGAGGCTTCTTTATCATACTCTCCAACATCTGAGAAAAATATGGAAAGAGTAAGAACACACACAGCCTTAAAAAGGGTAATAGGTTTAATTTTAAAAAATAAAAAAGGTCTGAAGCAAGTTCTACACCATATCAGTTTTAATAATACCACAGTGAAAGACAATCTTGGCTAGACCAGTGATCAAGCTTTGTGATAGATGTAACCATAGAAGTAAAATAAAATATTATTATTAGTAGACACAGAATGCTTAGCACAGTGTTTATCAACTTGGAGTCAGGACCCAAATGGTGTTACAAAAGCCCTATTTAATATGTCCACTGACTTGACAAACTGGTACAACTTCTGCTTCCTGGTACCAAATGATCTTGATGGGCTAGCAAGAGGGGAAGTCATAAGACGTCATAGGTGGCTGAACACCTATTCCCACCCCTGGTATGGCATTAGCAGATGAAAATCCCTCAACACAAAGTAATGCACATTTAGCTAGAAAACAGATATGCTAGCTTACTGCAGATTATGCCCAATGAAGAATGACAATAAGATTAAATTTACAGTATTACAGTCTTGGGTGCTGATTAGTACCTGAGTAGCACAAATAATTGGTTTGCCAGCTCGGTTGCAGCGTCCAATCATCATTTTTTGAGCAAGAAAGACTTTTTCAGCTGGGATTTCAATGCCTAGATCTCCTCGGGCTACCATGATGCCATCACTGGCCTCCAGGATCTCATCAAACCTAAAGGCAGAAAGAAAACAAGTTCTTTCTCCTAATCTATGGAGGATTCATCCATTTACTTTGCTCATTTATATTCCTTTCCTTACTCAAATTCCAAGTTTATGCAAGAGGATGTGTAAATGTTTGCTTAATGTATGGAGAGAGAGAGAAAAAAACTTTCCATTTCGCAAGCTTTAAACATACATTAGGGATAAATTTAAGTTACATGAAAACTATGGGCAATAGGGCAAGAGTTAAATTTTCCATTTACTAGAAACCTACCGATAATACTTTATTGCAATTTTCAGTTGCTATTCTAGAAAATTTTGGGAACATGTTAGTGGGCCAATTTTTCATCTTGGATACATTTGCTCTATGGTACAAGAATTCAAAGTGCAAGCAAATGTTACCATCTCAGAACCTTAAAAATATGTGTTTCTCTACCTAATATGGTTAAGTATACAATAGGGAACATTGGACTGGATTTAATCTTTTACCTTATTAAAAAAGTCAATTTATATATATGTTTAGGGCTACTCAATTCTAATCCTCAAGGTCAGGCCACATTTTCAGGATATCCATCATGAATATGCACGAAAGATTTGCATACAAAAAGGAGGCATTGCACACAACTCTCATATGCACATTCATGATGGATATCCTGAAAACTTGGCCTGCCTGTGGACCTTGAAGACAAGAACTGAGTAGCCCTGTTCCATCTTATTTTAGTGGCTCACCAAGTGAGAGCTACAATATTGAAATAAGCATATGTTAAGTCTACATTATGTTTGCCAAGAAATCCCTTTGTTTGCTTAAAAAAAGGGTAAAAACCTGAAAGATGGAATTGGACTCTCTCTCTCTCTACCATCTGACCTGTTGATTGCTCATTTTGTTTAATCACATGTGGATATTGCAGTGTTTGTCCTATTCTCAGAGACAATGTATGAATAACTGAAGGGTTTCACTTTTTCTATAGGGGACAAAATTATGAACCTAGGGCCCCTTTTACAAAGCTGCGGTAGTAAGTCTCAGCATGGCAAATGCAAAGCAACCCACAGGAACTGAATGGGCTACATTGCATTTACTCCACAGGACGCTACTGTGGCTTTGTAAAAGGGATTCTTAGCGAATTTGGGTTCTGAAACAGGTGTTGCCCTATAAGAGGCTTCTGACCTATATAGTATTTCTTTGCCGATCATCAATTAAGCTTTTAATTTTAAAATTGAAATATTTCATGTGAATTTGAAGATTAATGTTGGAATATACTACAATGCTAAACAGAATGTTTATCTAGTTTAAAAAAAAAAAACAATAATGGCCTATTTACTGGGCACAACTTGTATTAGCATATTATCAGAGGGATTACATAAGGAAGTCCACTGTACCTGACTGCATGCATTAGGCTACCAAAAAAGTACAAGTTAAGCTCAGAGAAAAAAAAAAAAGTCTCCACAGATCATTTGGATACAACACATTAGCGTGAAACATTGGAGTCTGACGGGCTCAAGGAGAAGCAGGTTGCTCCAGCATTGCATATGTCTAGTAGTGCTATATAAAAATTATTAGTAGTGGATCCTCATTGCAGTTTAAGCTAGAACTTTACACAAAAAAAGTCATTCTAAGAAACTAACATTTTATGTAAACATTAACGCATCACTCTAAAATGGTAAAATCTATACTATAACAGACCAATAAGAGTAGTGTAAATGAGGATTACTTATTTATGGGATATGTTTAAACACATTTGTTTCAAACAAAAGTCATGTCAGCATGATATTGCGCACTAAACTTCAATAGAGACCTGCTTTAAAGCAAACATCAACCCAGGCTTCAAGGTAAACCAAGTCCCATTGGGTTTTCTGGATGTTCACAATGAATGTGAATAGGAGATTTGCATACTGATCTTATGCACATTCATTGTGGATATCCAGAAACCTCAATGGGACTTGGAGTATCCTGAAGCCTGGGTCGAGGTGGCTTGCTCCAAGGAGCAGTGTTTGCTGGTGACCAGCTAGATATGTGGTTTTCCCACTTCTGAAGGTTTGCTTCTAAAGTTTCCATTGCAGCAGGCTTTAAGATAATCATGCCCCTCATCACACACATATACATACTGCTGTTACCGAGGTCAATGATTGAGCCGCCTAAATATGAAGTGGTTACATGTAAAGACCTGAGAGAAGACAAGGAACTGGTCAGAACACCTGGAGGCAAATCACAAGCTGACAACATTTCCTTCCTACCTACCAGTGTATGAACCTGGTAGAAACTGCAAGACAAAAACAGCCTACACAGAGTACAATACATGCTAGTGTTCTAAAAAAAAAAAAAAAAAAAAAAGAAAAAAAATGTTTGCGGCAGCCAGAACTTATTGTATTTGCTTTGACTAGCTGTTCTTTGCTATCTCATAGAAGCTGCCACCTTAGACAAATGCCTTGTCCACTTAATAGTTAAGTTAGGCTCGAATCATTGGGCGACATCTAGTACACAGATTTGTTAGCCTCTAGAAAGAAATTAAAACCCTGAAGGTCTTCCACTCTTCTCAATATATTGTGGTGTTAAAAACCAGTTCTCCCAAACTTACCTGCGGACACCTTCATGGTTCTCAATCTTACTGATGATCTTAATGTTTGCCCCTTTTTCTCCCAAGACTTTTCTGACAGCATGGACATCTGAGGCTTTGCGGATGAAGGAGGCAAAGACCATGTCTACATCTTGCGCTACACCAAATTTCAGGTCCTGGATGTCTTTCTCAGAGACAGCAGGAAGGTCCACAGCAGCACCAGGCAAGTTCACGCCCTTCTTACTTCCCAAAGAACCACCATTTTCCACTTCAGTGATACAGTAATCAGCACCTATAAAAATGAAAGTTCTCAGAAGTTAATGGGGTACACTATGATAAAGTCAAACTGCTCAAAATTGTTTATAAAGTATGAAGCAAAAAATATTTAGCAATTTGGAACTCATACATACAAATTTTGTCCTCTAAAGCACATAACCAAGTTCTGAACAAATTACAGGAAAGGCCTAGGTCTGCTGCAGCTTCTTTTGAGCTCCTCATTCTGGTTTTGGCTGCTTTTTTTTTTGTTTTGTTTATTTTTTTGGGGGGAGGGGACATGGAGGGAGAATTTTTGATGAGCAGATTTTTTCTGTACTAGAGGTTATAAGAAACCAAACTTCACTCATGTACGCAAATAAAAGTATTTAATAGAAATCTGCTCACTTTGTTTGTGAACCTGATATGCCAATAAACCTTTTTTTAAAAAGTACTGTGAATACAAAAGTTATTAAAAAGACGACACTATTTATCACCAATGTGTGTAAATGTGATTGATGTTTTTGATTTAGCCTCCATAGTCATTTTAAAAAGTTGCCCGAGATGGTGAAAAACACAAGCTCCCCTGAGGTAACTAGGAAGCACTCGCTGGGATGTTTTGGAGGATCTGTTCAACTGGCTGTGGAGTTAAAAATCACATACAGTATAAGAAACTCATTGTTTTTTATTTTATTTATTATAAATTTTTGTACACTTGATGAAAGTTTTAAAATGAATAAAGAATTAAAAAAAAAAATCTAAGCACTTGTGCATCTTATCATTATATCTTATAATTATAAATATAACCCTCCCCCTCCCACCCTCGAATCCCTCTATTTATTATATTTTCATATAATGGAAACCCACCCCCCACCCAACCCTAAATCTTATATAATTAATAGAAAAATATTAGAAAAATGGCATCAATCATGACAAAAGGATGTTAATGGCTCCCAAAATTTAATAAAATTTTTATAATTTCCATTCTGTACCGCTATTGATCTTTCCATTCTATATGTGACATATTGAATTCCACCAAAACTTAAAATTGAGCCTACTATGATCTTTCCAGTTATTAGTAATATGTTGGATGGCAACTCCAGTCAAAATCTATAAAAGTTTGTTATTACATATTGATATCCGACTCTTTTTTCTCATAGACATACCAAAAAGCACAGTATCATAAGATAACGCTACATGGTTTTCCAATAAACAATTTACTTGATCCCAGATTGAGTTCCAAAAGGCTAAGATATGTTTCAAATACCAATGAATTTACTGATTCTTTGCTATGTCCACTATTTTTTTTTTTTTTTTACTTTCTTTATTGATATTTTGAACTTTATAATGTATAATTGAAAAATCAGAAAAACTATATGAAAATACATTATCAGGATTATTACATTAAACAATTTTTAATCCCTTCTTAACCTAATTATAAACAGTAATGATGTATATTATACTATCAATATTATAAAAACAAAAAAATAAATAAATTTATTCTTCCAAATAAATATTCCATCCCCCACTCTCCAACCCACCCTGGATGTGCAAAGAAATCTAACATAAAGAAAAAAGAATCACTTTAATTATGTGACAAAATTAGTTAATGGACCCCAAACCCCATTAAAGGATTTGATAAACCCTAAATGTTCTGCCATAATCTTTTCATATTTATATGTTGCACATACAGTTGCCCACCAAAAACTAATCCTATCATGATGTTTCCAATTAGATGTGATCATTTGAACCTCTATTCCTGATAAAATCATGAAAAGGCGACTATTATTTTTATCCAAAGTGGGTTTAACATGAAGAATCGTTCCAGAAATTGTAAGTGCAGAGTTTCTGAAGTTGCTTGGATTTATCATAAAAGATTGATTCATTAAAGTTTTTTTTTAACCGGCGATTGAATGAAGCCATTTTAATATGAATGCATTGGTTGCTTACTAATTTTTCACTGATGTCCTCCACTTATTTTGAAAATGTGTCTGTAGCACTTCTGCATAACAATGGTTTTTTAGCAAATGTTTCAGCATAATTTTGTTATCTATATTTTGGTTGTAAAAACAACACTTGTGCTCCTACACTATGTACCATTAAGTCTAATCTTCTCATTTATTCCCCAAGAGCCCCTACTTTTTCCCTTCCTTCCAGACAGACAACTTTCTTACTGTTATGTTCATACTTAAGACTAGGAGTATTAGCCTGAACAAACGTAGAAGGTACTGTGCTTAAGGTAGGTTATATGGGACAGTAAGGCCCAGATTCTCAAAAAGTGCGTCCCGATTTTAGGCAGCTGTAGGCGTCTTACAGCTGTCTAATCAGCCAATCGGGATGCACGTTTAAAAAAAAAAAAAATGCTCCCCAGGCAGGCCTGAAGGCACCTCCGGGAGCCTAGGGAGACCCGCAAGACGCCTAAGCTCGCCTAAGGGCCTTAGGCGAACCTAGGTGGCCCTACGCGTCTCCCTAGTAGAGGAAGAAACCTTAAAAATGTAGGCCAGCAAAATGCTGGTCTACATTGTAAGTAGACGCAGCTGCTATACTTATCGCGGCAAGGGATCTCTCTGCCGCTATAAGTATAGCGGGCCGCGGCCTGTCCGATCGGATGCCCCCCCCCCCCGACATTACCGATCTCCCTCCCACCCCGACACTACCGATGCTGGCAGGAGAGTGCCCAATCACTCCTGCCCGAAGACGGCGCATCCCCCCCCCTCCTGCCCGAAGACTGCACACCCCCCCCCGGCGCTAACAACCCCCAAACTAACCTGTTCTTCGGGCCAGACGGTTCTTTCCCGTCTAGCCGGTAAGCCCGCCTCGTCGAAATGAGGCGGGCTCGCCCCTTTCCGGCCCATCCCGCCGAAGCCTAAGGCCTGATTGGCCCAGGCTCTAGAAGCCTGGACCAATCAGGCCTTAGGCATAGCGGGTCCGCCCATCCCCACTAAGTCTAAGGTCTGATTGGCCAAGTGGGGATGGGCGGACCCGCTATGCCTAAGGCCTGATTGGTCCAGGCTTCTAGAGCCTGGGCCAATCAGGCCTTAGGCTTCGGCGGGATGGGCCGGGAAGGGGCGAGCCCGCCTCATTTCGACGAGGCGGGCTTACCGGCTAGACGGGAAAGAACCGTCTGGCCCGAAGAACAGGTTAGTTTGGGGGTTGTTAGCGCCGGGGGGGTGGTGTTCAGTCTTCGGGCAGGAGGGGGGGATGTGCCTTCTTCGGGCAGGAGGGGGGGGTGCCGTCTTCGGGCAGGAGGGAATGGACACTCTCCTGCCAGCATCAGTAGTGTCGGGGGGGGGGGGGCATCCGATCGGACAGGCCGCGGCCCGCTATACTTATAGCGGCAGAGAGATCCCTTGCCGCGATAAGTGTAGCGGGCCGTGTCTAATCTAACCCGATTCTCTAACCCGCGTCTGTAACATGGACGCCGGTTACAGAATCGGGGTTTAGTTTAGGCCGATTCTGAATAGGACGCCTCTCCCGGGCGTCCTATACAGAATCAGGGCCTCGCCTTCAATATAGGCGGCCTGCCTGGGGAGCATTTTGTTTTTTTTAAAAACGTGCATCCCGATTGGCTGATTAGACAGCTGTAGGACGCCTACAGCTGTCTAAAATCGGGACGCACTTTTAGAGAATCTGGGCCTAAGTGATTGTTAATGATCATAAAATCATTGTAAAGAAATATACAAAAGTCTAAGGGCTCCTTTTATCAAGCCACGCCAGCAGTTTAATGCACGTAATACCGCGTGCTAAACCACTAGCCACGCTAGCTGCTCCCGCCCCCTTCAGCAGGCGGTAGTTTTTAAGACAGCGCGGGGGTTAACGGGTGATGAAACGTCATGCGCGTTAACCCCCGCTAGCATGGCTTGATAAAAGGAGCCCTACGACTTTGATGGGAACTGGACAAGCTATCATTTTTTATTTATTCAATTTTCTATACCGTTCTCCCAGGGGAGCTCAGAACGGTTTACATGCATTTATTCAGGTTCTCAAGCAGTTTTCCCTCTCTGTCCCTTGGAATCCAGTCTGATGCTAAAGTTACCAGTGGAGGATTTGGATTTGGTGCTAGAGCAAGTTTTAACAGACTTGAGGACTGGACTGAAATGAATATACACTTTCGTAAATGGCAAACCTGAGCTAGGGCAGAGGATATTTTTAGATTTAGCTTATGTCTTAGTAGCTCAAGACAAGAAATGCATTAAAAAAAAAAAAGCTGGTACCCTAAATCTTCACAAGATTGAGGGCTTAAATTTGGGCTTTGAGACTTTGAAAGGGGGGGGGGATAAATTATGATGCAATAGGGATTGTATATGGAGATTTGTTCTATATTAAGATTGCAAATTTAATCTAGGAAACAGATGTACAAATGAAATCAATTCAGAGAACAGATTCTGTGTTTGTTAAAATGGACACAAGGAGAAAACAAACAACCAACAGTCTGGAATAAGTGGCATGGTAAAACTGCAAGCTGAAAGTACTAAATGAAAAATTATATCCCCCTCCTAATATATATAGGCCCGATTCATCAAAGTCTTTTCCCATAGGCACTGAAAGGGAAGACAAATCTTTATGAACCAGGCCCAGAGAATTAGCATTGCCATTTTAAACCCACTGAGGTTAAAGTAAAGGTTTTTTGTCAAAAAAGCATTTTACACTTTGCGGCATTTGATTGCTTGCCCCTTTGAGTCTTCTAAATACCGTATTTTCTCGCATATAACACGCGCGTTATGTCAGAGAAAGGGTGGGACTGCCGGAAGAAAAAGCAGCGCAGCAGGGCTCAGAGAAGGGGCGGGACCGCCGGCAGAGAAAACAGCTGGGCTCGCTGGCATCCAGAAACAAGGTAGACAGCTTCTCCATGGGGGAGGGGGGTGAGGCTGTGGGGGTGCGAGCGCTCCTTCGGGGTGGGGGTGCGAGCGCTCCTTCGGGGTGGGGGTGCGAGCGCTCCTTCGGGGTGGGGGTGCGAGCGCTCCTTCGGGGTGGGGGTGAATCGGATGTCGTGGGGGGGGGCATCAGGCTTTCAGGGTAGGGACAGGACTTCAAGGAGGAAAGGAGAGTCGGGGCGGGCGAAAACAGAGTCGGGGTCTCCAGAGGAGAGTTGGGGCGGGCGAAAGGAGAGTCGGGCAGCATGCGCGGTATACGGGTGTGCTCGGTATATAAAAAATTTATGTACATAAATATGTGTTTTTTGCGCGCTATACCCGTGTGCGCGTTTTACACGGGTGCGCGTTATCTAGGTGAAAATACGGTACAGTTTGGAACCAAGTATTTACGGAAATTTTTAAACTGTTCATTGCTTTTAAGAGGCTTCAAGTGCAGAAATGAAATACTGTCTGATAGTCAATATGAAATTGTTCCTTGATGGTAGTATCCTATTTGGAGCATTAACAGAAAATGAATACTTCAGTGCTGCAGTCACATACCTTTTTCCTTAACTAGTAAGGAAACGAGACCATCATCAACATAAATTTTACTGCCGGGTGCCACAACTTTGGTGAGGTTCTTGTAGTCTACCCATAGGACATTCTCATCACACTTCTCCTGATAAGCATCATCCAGGGTCACTTTCAGGGTTGCTCCCTTCTTCAGCTCCACCTCAGCTGTACCACTCTACAAGTAAAAACAAAAAAACAAACAAAAAAAAACCTCACAAAACTACTTAAATCTCAGCTATGTCACTGTGCTAGTAAATAAACTGAACACATCCCAACACCCACTGGAACACCTGAGCTATTCTAAAGTATAAAATTTTCTCAACCCAGAGACTGCCTGTATAGAAAGAGTCCTCAGTCAGCCGAGTTTCTTTTTAAAAACGTTCTTAAGTTGAATTTGTATGTAACTTGGATCCTGTACAATACACCATTTATAAAAGTATTTAACATTAAAGAAACAGTCCCCAAAATAAAGTACTGTCGTTTAAATAGGAAGAAAAGATAAGTTTACATTTGTTTTTGGTTTTTCAGTCCCACTGTTCCCTCTCCACCACCACATCCAACGTTTCTCCCTCATCTCTTCCCCATGCATCTGTACCTTATGCTTCTCCCACCACCACGTCCAATATTTCTCCCTCCCTATGCCCAACAAGTCACCTGCTTTCTTCATTTCCCCATGTGCACCAATTCTCCCTGTCTATTCCCTCTCCACCTCAGAATCTTTCCCTCACTTCCATCCTATGTCCCAAATTCATGCTCCCCTTCCTTATTCCTTTCCGTGTCCCAAATTTATGCTTCCCTCCCTTACTCCTTTCCGTGTCCCAAATTTATGCTTCCCTCCCTTACTCCTTTCTGTGTCTCATGTTCATGCTCTCACCGCCTCCTTTGTGTCCCATGTTCATACTCCCACCACCTCCTTTATTCCATCCTTTGTCCAAAGTTTGTGCGTCCCAACATGACCCTGCTTCTCCTTTATGCCAACACAGTCTCTCTTCCTCCCTTCCATGTCCCAATGTGCCCATCATCCCCTCTGCATCCAAAATTCATGCCTCCGTGTTTACCTCCTGTGGCCGACTCCATCCTCCCAGCCACACTTCTCTGCAAAGCCACGAGCGGTAGCTTCTGCACGTGGTCTGCTGGTCTTTGCAAAGCCATGATTGGTGGCTCCTGCATGTGGTCCACTGACCTAGAAGCCTTCCCTCCAACATCTGCAGAGGGAAGGCTTCTGGCTCAGCGGGCCGCATACACAAGCCACTGATCACGACTTTGTGAAGACCAGGGGATCATGTGCAGGAGCCACTGCTTGCGGCTTTGCCAAGAGAAATGCAGCTAGGAGGAGAGAGCTGGCCAGAGGAGATAAACACTTGCAGGAGACACAAATTAGGAAAACATTGGCAGAGAAAGGGAAAGGCAGTATGTAAGTTGAGCACTCTTAAACTGGGTACTACCTGTAATTCAATGCAGTATTTTCACACTCACATAGCCAGAGTAATAGGTAAATATAGGGAACCCCCCCCCCCAAAAAAAAAAAAAAAAAAAAAAGAACCATGTACTTACTCCCTTGATCAGTCCAGTTCGGATCTCAGGACCCTTTGTATCCAAGGCAACAGCCACAGGTCTGTAGAGAATGGGATTTGAAGCAAAACTTTCTGTGGCTTCTCGCACATTCTTGATTGTGCCTGCATGGTACTGTCAAGGTTTAATAGAATAAAATAAAAATTTAAGTTACATTCCTTTCACTATAATCTTTCCGTGCTCCCTCTCTCTACATGGTTTCTCAGTCTGAGATGTTCTGTTAGTTTGAAGAAACAAAAAAAGTTGAACTTGGACTGATGGGATCACTAATGGAAGGCCTTCTCTGGAATAAACTGTACCATAACATTATGTTTGCAGATGTTAAGTGTAGTTGGGTCTCATGTTGAAGATCGGGAAGAATACACATTTCTACTTGTACAAAGAGCAATTTAAGCTACTAAAAGTATGGCTGCATATATCAATAATCATTGTAAAAAATAAATAAAAATACTGCAGGCATTCTCCCCCCAAGCATCCACCTCTTCCTGCCATCCTCCAATTCACAGTCCAGCAACTCTCCCTCCCCCTCCCATGTTCCTTAAATCAGGTCTCAGTCCAAGCAATATTCATCTGCTACCTGCTCTGGAGCTTCCCCTCAGACAACTTCCTGTTTCTGAAGGGGCTGGAGAGGTCAGAGGGAAGGCTAGACTCTTGGAGAGCTCTTCATGTCCAACCACCAGTTAAGCACCCTTTCCCTTTCTGGGTCCTTCACCAGATATTGTCTAGCCTTGCTTAGGCATCTTTTGAGCCACTTCGAGATGCTACCCTCTTGGACTTGACGCACAAGACTGTTTTTTCTGGTCACCATTACATGGGCATACAGGGTGTCTGTACGTAAGGCTTGGTCTGGCAGGGACCCTTTCCTTTGTATTTTGGAGAATGGGGGGGGGGGGGGGTGTCCTTCGGATGGTTCCTTCGTGCTTGCCAAACATGATTTCTTTTTTCCTGGTCAGTCTGGATGTGTGTGCGCCTGATTTTCAGCTAAAAGGTTCCTAGTCACAGAATTGCTTGTTGAAGAAACTGGATGCGCACAGAGTTCTTCTGCGTTACTTGAGCTTGTCTCTGACCATTTGTTTGTGCTGACTCATTCCATTTAGCAGGATGCTTCCACTTCTAAGGCTATGATTTCCAGATGGCTCCCATAGGGCCATTTTGTCAGCTCACATTCTTACGGGAACTCAGTCTCCTGTTTCAGTCAAGGCACATTTTGCCAGCTGTGTGGTCTTTGTAGGTATATCAGAACTGGTGTGTCTTAGTTCTGGGGAAGCTGTCACACCCCTTATGCCTTGGAGATGAGCAATCTTCACATTGAGGTTACTTCAGGGACACCAGTGATCTGTTCTGTGCTTCAATGGAGAGCAGTGCAGAGATGTCAGCCACTGCCCAATGCTCTGCATCATATTCCCTCAGTACCAGAGGATAAGATCAAATTCTTCCTCTTCAGGTGGAAGACAGGTTAACAACTCCCAACAGCCTCCACCAATGTTCAGTGTCGGAGTGAAGAACAGGATACGAGTACATTCCTAGAGTCTCAATATTTGATGCTAAATATTATTATGATCAAAAAGCTTCTCTACCATGAATGCTTGAATTTCTGTTAAAAAAAAAAGGGGGGGGGGGAGGGCTGAAGGAGGAGGAAGAAAAGGATAAGTCAGGTCCCATATATTTCAGGCACCACAATGGGTATGGCCCTGTTGCACTGAACAACTTTTGAAGTCACTGGGGGTCTTATTTAATCATTCATTAAACTTGTTCTCCCAGGGGAGCTCAGAAAGGTTTACATGGATTTATTTAGGTACTCAAAATGCATTTGTCCACGTGGGCTCAATTTAATGTATCTGGGGCACGGGGGGATTAAGTGAGTTGCCCAGGGTCACAAGGAGCAGTGTGGGTTTGACCCCCACATCCTCAGGGTGCTGAGGCTGTAAGCTTTAACCACTGCACCACACTCTCCCCTCTTTGCCCAGGAAAATCATCAAAAAACAATGCAGTAAGACTCCCAGCAGAAAGCTAGAGGTCTAAAAATAGCTCACACTGAACTGATATGTTGTGAAATTTTCACCACAACTAAAAAAAACCTGACTAAAGAACTACTGGGTACTTGTAAAAAGATCACATGACAGCAACAGAATTTTGATTAGGAGTAGTGCGAAAAATTGAGCTACTGCTTCCTATGCCAGGCTCTGTTGATGACATAGGACGAAAATTCTTTGACAGGAACAATTCCTACTTTTGGTACAATCCCTTATCCTTGGACTAAGACTATTGCAACATACTATACCTCCCATGTACAACGACCATGATAAAACAATTACAAACTATACAAAATACAGCCCTAAAACTCATCTACTCACTGAAAAAATATGACCACATCACAGAAGCATACCATGACTCTCAGTGGCTCCCAATACAAGCAAGAGTACACTTCAAATTCTACTGCCTACTATTCAAAGCTATTAACGGGGAAAGCCCATCCTACTGGAATAACCAACTAACTCAATCCTCCTCATCCAGGCACAGGAGAACCCACTCACTTTTCACACACCCACCATCCAAAAATGTCAAATGAAAAAAACTATATGACAACCTAATAGCCACTAAAGCAACTAAACTGGACAGACAGTTAACATTCTGTTATCGACCATAGACTACAAAACCTTCAAGAAAGATACTAAACACCAACTATTAAAAAAAAATACATAAAACCTATCTAACTCGACCAGTTCCTACCCAAACTCCACCTACCCACCCATAAACCCTTAATATACTCTACTATACCTCTAACTACCCAACTAATGTTAAAATGCCCTATTTACCCAACAATTACCACCTTAAGATATTGACAACTCTCTGGTAATTCTTACTACCCAACATCTATCATCTTAAGATCGCGACAACTCATTGGTAATTCTTATGCAACTCTGATGACATCTCTTATGCTATTCCTATAAACTTTTATGTAATCTGCCTTGAACCGCAAGGTATAAGCGGAATAGAAATCACTAAATGTAATGTAATCTTCACTTATGGGGTTGTTTGTTCTCACAGAAAACCCCCCCAAAAACAAACAAAAACCACAGCTTTTAGCAGCCTACATCTAAAACCCGATTTTGGCTAGGTTTATTTAATAGATTGCCTGAAGTGTCTAGATTAGAATGTAGTGACTCTATACAGTGCTGTGAATGTCTGGTAGTGCTATAGAAATAGTTAATAGCAGTAGTGGTGGTAGTTAGTAGCAGCAAGTAGTATTCTGCCCTTAAAAGCCAGCACAATAACGGTTGAGAATACAATTCCCATTATGTATTATTGAACAAATTCCCAGTATGTAATTCTTAACCAAAAAACAGTACTATGTTTTCTCTCATTTATCAAGGATTTTGGACTTTTGCTATAGGTTTGGAAAAAACACCCAAATGATAAAATGGCTTCCATATTAAAGAAATGCACAGAATGTGGCAAGTTTGTTCTGGCTTTTCAGGATAGGTAGAACTCGGGCAAAATAACTAAAACTATCTAGTAGTTAATGCTGCATAGCATTTGCGAAGTACTGCAATTTAATTACATGTTCTCAAGCAGCCAAAAGCAAAATTAAATTCTGCTTCATTTCTCACTACAGAGAATTCTAAGTTACTCGATATTACCTCATTCTGGCTAGGTTAATGTCCCCATTGCCCCAGCAAACTAAAGCAATATATTTTTCCAGACTAGTTGAGAATTTTGACTAGAAATGGTACAGGAAATTTGCTAAGGTGACCAGCTTTTTTCAGACACCTTAATTTAAAAAAAACAATCAATTTAAAAAAGTCAAATTATGAAGGCTCAATGCCACCATCATGTGCTACTGGCACAAGTACGCTAGAATAGCCATACTGGGTCAGACCACAGTGGGCAATCCTGGTAAACCCCCCAAAAGTAGTAACATTCTATGCTACTGATCCAGGGCAAGAAGTGGCTTCCCCCATGTCTGTCTCAATAGCCGACTATGGACTTTACCTCCAGGAACTTGACTAAACCTTTAAGCCCATCTCTGTAACCGTAATTACCACATCCTCTGGCAACATGTTCCAGAGCTTAACTATTCTCTGAGTGAAAAAATACCTTGCTCAAATCTCTTAGGAATCAGCTGCTTAAGATGAGTCAGCTATGTGTTATGCTAGCTATCTGCAAAAGGGGCACAGAGATGGCATTAACATAGTAGATGACGGCAGCTAAAGACCGGAATGGTCAATCCAGTCTGCCCAACCCGATTCAATTTACATTTTTTAATTTTTTCTTCTTAGCTATTTCTGGGCAAGAATCCAAAGCTTTACCCAGTACTGTGCTTGGGTTCCAACTGCCGAAATCCTTGTTAAGACTTACTCCAGCCCATCTACACCCTCCCAGCCCATCCTTCACTAAACGGCCATATACAGACACAGTTCAATATTTAATATTATTTTCTGATTCTAAATCCTCTGTGTTCATCCCACACTTCTTTGAACTCAGTCACAGTTTTACTCTCCACCACCTCTCTCAGGAGCGCATTCCAGGCATCCACTACCCTCTCTGTAAAGTAGAATTTCCCAACATTGCCCCTGAATCTACCACCCCTCAACCTCAGAATTATGTCCTCTGGTTTTACCATTTTCCTTTCTCTGGAAAAGATTTTGTTCTACGTAAATACCCTTCAAGAATTTGAACATCTGAATCATATCTCCCCTGTCTCTCCTTTCCTCTAGGGTATACATATTCAGGGCTTCCAGACTCTCCTCATACGTCTTCTGGCGCAAGCCTCCTATCATTTTCGTCGCCCTCCTCTGGACCGCCAATTAGTTATGGAATATAAAAGTAGTCCTAAATTTTTAGAGAAGATATAACTATGCAGCCTCTAGGAACAAATTCTATTATTAGTTCACATTGAGTATCTACATGGAAAGGCTAGGATGGCGCAGAACGTAGGGGGTTTCCTCCGACTGCTTCCTATCTGCTGAAGCTATCAATCAGTTAAGCTGAAGACACCTGACCTTTAGGAATCATAAAGACCACAAGGGTACATCAGACTAGAATTTCAGAGCCAGCTTGGCTTGGAAAAGTGCAAAGTACTAATTATAAAAATGTTTTGAGGGGCTCGTCTAGTATGAATGGATAAAGTTTCATGTGACCTTCTGAGTAGCAGCATCAAATAACAAGAGCATAAGCTCTGTATGAGCAGCAAAACACCATGTGCTAATCAAGGAAGTAGTAAAAAAAAAAAAAAAAAAAAAAAAAGGCATACATGGAGTTTACTCATAGTATAAAGCAGTAAAAAAACCAAAACCCAAAACAAACACAAAAAAATCCCCCAAAAAACGTACAAGAATTTACTCAAAGTAAAGAAAAGCTTGCCAATAGGGTCGGAGGTAGCTCAGTCTATGTACTGGGCTTCAAAGATAAGTGCATTTGAAAAATAAGCGTTACATTTTATGTAAAACTAAAATGTTATTTTGCAGAAAAAAAAAGTGAAGCAGAGAAATATGAAAAAAAAAAAAGGATAAATTCTGCAAGACAAAATAGAAGAAAAATAAAAGGATCACATATTGAAGTGTTATAGTTTTATGCCAAGCCATGACTTAACATGCAAGAGTTGTTTGTACCTTCTCTTCTCTTCCCCCCCCCCCTAGCAGAAGTCCAACAATGGTGGGGCTATTTTCAATTTAGGCTTAATTTTCTATTGTCCCCCATACCATCTCCTCCTGCTTTCTTAGTGGTACTTCCTTACTCAAGAGAACAGGTAAAGACAGGAATCAAGTGAGACAAAGGAACAGAAGAACAAGAGGATAAAACATTGACCATAAAAGAGAAAGAACATGACAGAGGAGTAAAAATAATGAGAAAAATGGAGGAAAAAAAAAGACTAGCCAGACTAGTGAAAGACAAGAGCAAGAGGGGAACCCTAGGTCAGCTAATATCAACATGCCTCACTGTGCTGCACCATGTACATCTAATAACACTATTAAAAAGTAATAGTGGACCAGAAAGTTCCTACTGGATATAAAACAGTTATCTATAAGAGGCATCAGGAGAGGGTGCTGTTATTTTTAGCATTTTGCAGAAGTGGGTTTGTTTCAGAGCTTAGTTTATATATGATGGAGGCTATGCCAAGGAAGGAGATACACAAAAGGTTCTTTTGAGAGGGGACTAGAGAGCATCAACAGGCATCTTAGCCTGCCAATGATCTTGATACAAATTAAATCATAAATACATAAACTTATTAAACATATGTCTTGCAAACCTCTCCAACAATGGAAATTGTTATGTTAAAAGGCTTTAGAGTTGTGACTAATTGTGTTTCAATCACCAGCACTTAACATAGCTGCCAGACCTCGAAAAGCAGGCTATACTGCCTTTTAACAGTGGTGAGTAAAAGCAGCGAGTCCTGATGCATTTAGAGAATGTTACTTAACCATCTCTAAGAGTGAATATGGCATCGTTTTTGCAAAATTGTCTACATAGAAGACACTAGTGAAGTGGCTAGGACAGTTTGAGAGAGGCAAGCAGCAGCATTCTTAGTGGCAAAGATTGGATTCTAATGTAGGACTATTCACCAACAATCTTCACTCAACCCCTTTGCTTTAAACAAAGCCCACTAATGCCTTTGGAGCACACGTTACCAACTAGAAGGACATGCTTGAAGGTTTTGGAATAAAGCAGCCAAAAAGAGTACTCATGACCTCTCTTAATAAAGTAGATTTCAGAGTAGAAGGCACTTTTTTTTAGTACAAGAATAGAAATTAAAGTCTAACCTAGTTAGTTTGCCATATGGAAATTTCCCCCACTAGTTTCTTTATATGAGAAAATGATGGTGAATTCTTGAACCTCAATTACTGCAATTAAAGACTGATTGAAGGCCCACGGTATTATACAATTCTCTCAACCTGTCCACAAGCTAATGCCCCCTCATACAGATGCTTTTATGCTTACCTCATGAGTTCCATGAGAGAAGTTAAGACGAGCCACATTCATTCCAGATTTAATCATTTCCTGCAATATTTCCACAGAGCGGGAGGCTGGGCCTAGGAGACAAACCATCCATGTTAAAATAAAAAACAAACAACCAAACAAACAAAAAAAACCAAACAAGAGACACATTTAAATTCTAGCCTTTTGTTCAATTACTCATCACCTTCTTTCAAAAAGAATTATTTTGAATATTGCACTACCACCATCACCACCACCACCACCACCACATGTGACAGCAGTGTCACTAGAAATTTCCAAAATGGGGACAATTCAGAGGACTAAGAACTATGGATTTAAGCAGCACAGAATTCTCAGCGCACATACTAGCTGTAAACACAATATCAATAGTAATGTTAAGAGGGGGCAACAACCTTACCTTGACAGTTTTACATTGTACTGGTTCTGTGGATAGAACTTCTCCTCACTGCCAGTCTCCAAATTTTACATCTGGCTTGCTGCATTTGAGTATAGATTCTATACTCAAATGCAGCAAGCCATAGGTATAGTTTCCCTGCTTCACTGGGGATGGGGGGGGGGGGAGGACTATTCAGCACCTGGAGCATTTGGGCCCAACCCCAAGAAACAAATAAACAAAACCAAACCAGCCACCCAACCCAACAAGACTACACCTATAAAGCTGAGCAACATGCATTCTTACTGCAACCTACAACCTCATCCTACTTTTCTTCCCCATTTCTACTTACTGTACTACTTACCAATAGTGCAGATGATACCAGTATTTCTTGCTACAATAGGCTCCGAGTCGATATCTAGCCGGCAGAGATGTTCCAAAAATGTGTCAGCTGTTGCAGCATGAAGCTGCTGTGTCTGGATGAATGCACTCCCCATATCTGTGGTGTGATGTTTCGACATGATTGCTTCAATTTTTTACCTAAAAGAGAATTAAGGAACCTAGTTAGTTAGATGCTAGACTATTTTGAAATTGAGATGTCAATACAGCAACAGGCTTTACAATCAAATAAAAAAATAAAAAAAAAGCAGCCAGCATATTCTGCCTCAGGAACATATCTATGGAATACATATTAGTAAGATCTGGTTTCTAGGAAATAATATACCTAATCATGAAATGAGACTTTCCCCTGTCCCCAAAATCAGATACAGGATGAAAAACAACATATTCATTTAAAAAAATACCCTTCTCAAATGTCATTTCAATTTTCGTAGTCCAAGTTATTCAGAGGTGTAAATCTACTATGAATAGCTCATAAACTTAATTCCTTTTTGGTTACTATCTAAGGGGCTGAGCCTCAGATCCCCGTGTGTTGTATATGTTTCACAAGTACACTAGAAAGGGAATTAACCTCACTTGCTCATGCTCCCCTCCTGCCCTGTTAATCAAAAACACTTTTAGTTCTTTAAACTTATGGTTTTTAAACAAGGACTAAAAGTGTTTTTGATTAACAGGGCAGGAGGGGAGCATGAGCCAGTGAGGTTAATTCCCTTTCTAGTGTGCTTGTGAAACATATACAACACACGGGGATCTGAGGCTCAGCCCCTTAGATAGTAACCAAAAAGGAATTAAGTTTATGAGCTAGTCATAGTAGATTTACACCTCTGAATAACTTGGACTACGAAAATTGAAATGACATTTGAGAAGGGTATTTTTTTTAAATGTTCCCCTGTCCCCCCACCCCCAACAAGGGTTGGTCCAATCCAGTTGGTAATTACAATTATCAAATGTTTCAAGTGCTGTTCAACAGCCAACTACTATTAATTTTAGAACCAAAAATGTTTAGCGTTCTCCCCAGAAACATTTGACAACTAGCTGGCATGAAGTAGAAAACCAGCATAAAATTGCAAGTCTCAAGCAAGATTTTAAGTTTTGAAGGAACACTTCTCTAGCGGTCGCGCATGGAGAAGGTTGGTGAGCTCCGTGTTGTCAGATCTTGAAAGTGAAATAAGTCACGCGTAAGATTTGTTTTTAAAAGGGGAGAGACTCGGAATGGCTTTGGGAAAGCAAACCAAAAATGATTCAGCGTTTCTGGCATCTGGGAGTGTTAAACAAGCAAAACCTGAGCCAGAAACTCCTTTGAAATCAACCTCTTCAAAAAAATGGCGACACCAAAGTTCTGAAGGAACTGAACGAATAAGAGATCGTTTCGGGCATTGCTATGAAAGTAAACAATCTTACGGATGAGGTTTCTACTCTTGCTAAGAGAATGGAGCAGATTGAAATTAAAGCAAATAACATTGAGAAAAGAATGGAAGATGCGGAAACAGAGTTAATTCAAAAAGAACAACAAAAATTATTGCAATAAAGGATGAGAAAGGTGTTAGGCATACTCAAATTGGAGATATTTTAAATCAATTCTTAAATTTTTATAAAGACATATTCTTCTGAGCCTTATGATAAGTGGAAAGGATGGATTAGAGTTTTTGAAATTAATTAATGGTCCGAAAGTTCCTAAACACATTAAAAGAAGTTTAGAGGAGCCTACATCATTAAAAGAATTAGGATCCGCATTGAAGTTTCTTAGAGCTGGATCCGCTCCAGGTGGTGATGGTTTCACAGTAGAATTTTATAAATCATTTCAAGTTATCTTATTACCTCATCTGTTAAATTTATATCAGTCTCAACTAGCTAAGGGTTACATCACAGGTACTATGGCAGAATCATTGACTATAGTTTTGCCAAAGCCAAATAAAGATCCCACTTTAGTTTCAAATTACAGGCCTATCTCATTAATCAATGTAGATGGTAAACTTTTGGCTAAGACACTGGATTTACGCTTAGCTAAGGCTCTCCCTTTTATTATTGATATGCACCAAACTGGATTTGTTGTTAGGATACACTCATCTAATAACACAAGATTGGCTTTTCATATGTTAAATTTAACAAAAGCCATGAAAGATCTGGCTTTTTCTGTGTCCTTGGATGCAGAGAAAGCCTTTGATCGAGTGGAACGGACCTTCATGTATCAAGCTATGGAATGGTTTGGAATTGGCTCAGGATTTATACAAATGATACAAACATTGTACAGCTCCCCTGTTGCAAAACTGTATATTAATAATAATTTTTTAGAGCTTTTTAAGTTGCGGCTGGGGGTTAGACAAGGTTGTCCCCTATCTCCTTTGCTTTTTGATGTTATTTTGGAACCCTTATTAGCTATTCAGCAAGTAAAGAAGATACAGGGTATTCCTTATTCGGATCGGGAATACAAAGTCTCTGCATATGCAGATGATATATTGCTTCATTTGAGAAATCCAGGAACAACCATTTCACATTTACTTGAATTGATTGAGAAGTACGGAAAATTTTCATGTTATAAGATAAATTGGAGTAAATCTGAAGTTCTTCCACTGAATGTGTATTGTACAAAGGGATTGTTTGATTCATCTTTTTTTGTATGGAAGGAAGGTGGATTAAAATACCTGGGACTTTGGATAAAAACATGCTGGAAGACAATAAAAGAGAATGAAAAATTTTTATTGCAGAAGGTAACAGAAATGTGTGAGCAATGGAATCCAATATATCTGTCTTGGTGGGGGAGAGTTCAAACTATTAAAATGAGGGGCTTTGTCATACGACAATTCTATTTAGTACATCAATGAGAACAAAGAGCCAAATTTCATTAAATAATAAACTAAACTAAACCTTAAGTTTATATACCGCATCATCTCCACGGATGTGGAGCTCGGCACGGTTTACAAGAACTTATATATAGAAGAGAAGAGTAAGGGGGGATAGAATTACATTTTAGTGAAAAGCCGGGTTTTCAGTTGCTTGCAGAATAATTGGAGGGAGTCCAGGTTCCACAGCGGGGTAGTAAGGTCGTTCCAAAGACCTGTGATTCTGAAGAGAAGGGATTTTCCCCGAGTCGCCTTACAACATATATCACGCATAATTGGAAAAATTGGAGCAGGCTTAATTACAGTTTTTGGTGGAACTCGTACATAAAGGGAATTATAACAAATTTAAAGAGATATGGGGGCCATTGACAAAATTTTGTAATGAATACATACCATTTTCCTTTATAAGCACAATGCAAGTGAAGGGATGGGGGGAATTTTGAATTTTATTAAATGATTGAATAAATAAGAATATTTCATAGGATATATTTGATTGCATATGTTATGGTAGAGATGGGTGGGAAGGGAATACATTTTTATGTATTATTGTTAAATTTGACAGATGTTCAAGTGATGTATTTAAATTTCAATTGTCAACTTATTGATACACTTGTTGTAAGAGGTGAAAATGAATAAAGATTTATTAAAAACAAAAAAAAACCACTTCTCTAGCTGCATTTTGTTCCAATCACTTACCATACCAGTATTTTCCTTAGGTATAGAATACCAGAGGTATTCAATAACTTATCTATATCAGTAGGAAAGAGTACTGAAAAAAACCAAATAATTTTTGAAAATAGCTCCATACACTTCACCCATTTTCCTGCAATGACTAACCCCTTTGAAAAGAATTCTTCTGTTTGACCTTCAAACCAGGACATCACAGCTTCATCACTTGAATCAACTGAGAGATTTCTTCAAAACTCAAACAGAAAATGATCTGAGGGAGTCAGGTCAGGACAGGACTGTAGAGTGGATAATTCAGCTGCTGAAACCCACATTCTCACATGGCATCCTGTGATAGTCATGACATGTGCACCAGTGCACTGTTGTGAAGTAGCATGCCTGCTGTGATTTTCCTCATCTATTCTTCTTGATTGACTCCCACAAAGCGACTACTGTGTTGGCGTAACTCTCCTCGGCTATGGTTGCCTTGTGTGGCATGAACTCCAGAAGCAAAAAAGTTAGCTGCCATGCCTTGGTCTGCAGATTTTTCTGTCTTGAACTTTTTGTGGGGTGGAGGATGACTTTGTATTTCCACTGCACCAACTCCATTTTGGACTTAGGATCTCTAAAACCCAAGTTTCATTGCCAGTCCCCAGACTATGAAAAACAAACAAAAACACACCCCACATCACACTTGGTCTTCATGGAGCATTTCCAAGTTCTGCCGACAAAACTGGAGTCTTGTAGCCTTCCAACATGATGTCAGCATTCTTGGAACCCATCTTGCACTAAACCTTGGACATGCCCAACTTTTCATGAATTAATTTTCAAAACTGTACTTGCCGAGATAAGATTTCTCAAATAGCCATCTCCCAAAATTAAATCCTCGACTTTCTTGCACATTTCTGTGGAAGTTGCTTCCACAGGCTGTCCAGTGTGAGGATCATCTTCAATAGACTATTCCACTTAAACTGCTTACTCCAAAATTTTAACTTTATAGGATTATGGGGCAGACTCACCATAAACGGCAGTCATGCATTCGTGGATCAGCTTTGGCTTTTTTCCTTTTGTGAGAAATTTTATCACTGAATGGTACTCCAAATCTAGCAGTTTCTTACTTGATTCGCAAGAGGTCTGTGCATAAGTAACCTTGAGACATGTCCCAACATACACAGACTTGTTTCAACATGCTTGTACTTTCTTTCATACTCAGGAAGAAATTATTGAATGCCCTTCGTAGCATCTTGATGTATGTGTGGGCGGGGGTGGGTGGGTGGGAGTGAGAATAGGCAGCAATAAGCCTGTGAAGACAGATAGGTGAGAGGATGATGAAACAATGAAGTAAGATATGGGGGTAACCCAGCATGGATTGCTTTTAAGTGTGAAGTAAGACTCTGTAGATGCGATAATAAATCTAAAGCTAACAAAGGAATATGTTATGACCACAGCAGAGTGTGGGATAACATTTGAAAAGAAGTATTCTTCAGTGACTGAAGGTGACAAAATACCAAGCAATACCAGCAAAGATAATGTTACTAATTTCTCACATTAATTACTGCAATGCACCCTCATTCAAATAGTTACTAAGGGAGCAAAGCCCATTTGCATGGGTAGCACTGTGCAGTAATCATAACATTTTCTGTTTAGTTGGGTGGACACTACTCAAAATGTTCTGGGGAGAAAACCGATTTAAATGTTTAGAGTAGTCAGTGAATAAAGGATAACTTGACAGGTTAAAATTCTTTTAAATGATCAAAATTTCTGAATAGTCCCTTAATTTAAATACAAACACATACAGAAACTGTTACTGGTTAATGCATCAGAGATCTTCAAAAGTTTCTGCACTTTTTTTAAACACTATTAAATATCTCAAAAGCAAAATTACATTATTTTTCCACATAATCACCCTGTTTTGCGATATTCTTTTCTGATGGATTAAGTAGTTAGGATGTTGGGAAAAATGTGTTTTTGATTGAGTGTGAAAATGAGAGTTCAGAAACTTTTCAAAGAACCCTTGTATCTGTGATTCGACTGAACAAGTTTGTATGCATTATCATATTTTACTTTTTCTGCCTTCATATTGTTCTATTGTATCCAACATACTCCATGTCAGGGTGGATAAAATTGGAATTTTTAAAATAAAATGCTTTGCGGAAAGTCTAAAGACAGTTTTCTATTTAAGATATAGTACAAATAAGTTAAATCATGAAATAAAGATTAGTTTTTAATTATGTAGCTTGAGGCTGTATATTCATGCAATGTTTACATTTTTGGTAAATGAATTCCATTAATCCATTCATAATGTCATGAGCAATTTTTCTATCACCAATGCTTGGTTTTATATTTCTTAAAACTAAATTTGTGTCTGCAGAGAACGTTTTCACAGCAAAAAATGTTATATATACATAATTGAGAAAGATCTTAGCAAAAATCGATGTACACAGAATCAACTCTACTGCTAAATTTACATATCTGCACAAGGAGATGTGTAAAGAGGGTGGGGCAAGCATAAAAAAGAAAGTGAAACATTTTGAGCAGACTAATATCAGGCTATACACACACACAGATTCCAAGACTTGTGGATTAGTCTGTCCTTGGAGGAGAAAACCTATAATGGCAGCAGGCTGTAAAAAAGACCCAGTTTGGGAAAATTTTAATGACGTTCTTCTGCCTATGGTTAAGGCAGGCATGCATGCAAATACATACGAACACTGCAATAAAGAAATGCAAGGCCTGGTGACCTGAATGAAACAGCAACAGCTAGTCTGCTACAACAGAAGAATGAAGTTTGTGAAATCCAACAGATTGCAGGACCTGGTCTTGCTAGAAGCAGGTCTTGCCAGACAAATCTGATAAGTTGATTTTTTTTTTGACTAGGTAACCAGAGATGTGGATTGAGGAACAGCACTAGTTGTTACATTTAGATTTTAGCAAAGCCCTGACATGGTTCCACACAAACTGAGTGCCTTCAGTATAGGCCCTAAAGTGATTGGATTAGGAACCGGTTGAATGGAAGGTGACAGAGTGGGAAATGGAGCTCACTTTGAAGAAATATAAAAATAGGTGCTTATTTTGTACCTGAGGCAACAGAGGGTTAAAAAGAGTTGCAACAGAAATTGAACCAGGTTCCCAGGCCACTGCACTAACCATTCCTGCACACCACCTGAATAGCTTCAAAAGTACAAGTAACTTCCTAAGTGTGAAGTAGTGATCTGCAAAAACACTAGAGCAGGGGTAGGCAATTCTGGTCCTCAAGAGCCGGAGCCAGGTTAAGTTTGAGATATCCACAATAAATATGCATGAGATAGATTTGCATCTCAAGGAGGCAGTGCATGCAAATCCATCTCATACATATTCATTGTGGATATCCTGAAAACCTGATCTGGCACCAGCTCTCGAGGACTGGAATTGCCTACCCATGCACTAGAGCAGGGGTGTCAAAGTCAGTCCTCGAAGGCCGCAATCCAGTTGGGTTTTCCGGATTTCCCGAATGAATATGCATGAGATCTATTAGCATACAATGAAAGCAGTGCATGCAAAATAGATCTCGTGCATATTCACTGAAGAAATCCTGAAAATCCAACTGGATTGCGGCCCTCGAGGTCCGACTTTGACACCCCTGCACTAGAGGTACATGGAGCTATCTTCTGCCTTGTGGGTCTTGCAGTAAAAACGCTCTTTCAGTGGTTTCTATTTGAGATTAATTGCTCTCTACAGAAAAGCAATATGTCCCATAGCTATCACTAAATCTACCACACGCTAATTGTTACAGCCCCTCCCCGGAGTACATCCAGCTTCTTTATGAAGCTAACCCTTGCTGCCTTTAATGGTTTTAATCTAGCAAGAATGTATGCCTGTGATCTAAAAGGAATTTTGCAAATCTAGACAAGCCTGGAGAGCATATGTCAGGTAGATAGATATTAGTAGTTAGGTTTATTTTGTGATGTTTATTGGTTCAAGGTATCCGCATGGAAAAATACAAGACTATGAAAGGCTTCAAAAAAGAAATATACCATCAACATCAGTTTTCTGAATAACATATTAGCTGTTCATTATCTTCTCAGGCCAAAATCCGATTCAATTACCGTATCCAGGGAACAAGAAGCTCCCTGTCGTAAAGTTGTAACCAGGAATAGATACCAATACAGAGTTGTCAATATGCTTATCAAGACAAGTGTTCTAGGCCAGGGATCTCTCAAAGTCCCTCCTTGAGGGCCGCAATCCAGTCGGGTTTTCAGGATTTCCCCCAATGAATATGCACTGAAAGCAGTGCATGCACATAGATCTCATGCATATTCATTGGGGAAATCCTGAAAACCCGACTGGATTGTGGCCCTCAAGGAGGGACTTTGAGATCCTTGTTCTAAGCTGTTGGGCCAATTTTCTAGCAAATCAAACCCTAACTTGATAAAATTAAGATAGAAACACTATACACCAAACTTTTGATATGCTAGAGGTTTAGCACAACTACAGGATATATGCTAGCACATTGTAGGTAGCTCTTTTGCTGCCCTTTGAAATATCAAGGGGTGGGGAGAAGATCATCTTTAAAAAGATGCTCATCTTGATACTGAATGGGTGATCTGGCTCGCCAGATATGCTTGGAAATTTTTTTTTTTGGGGGGGTATGAGAGGGAAGGAAAAAAAAAAAAAAAAGCAGCCACCTCCAGTCTTATGCACACACCTAAGCAACACAGGAACCCTTAGTATCATTATGCACCCAGGCCACACAACCTTGTGTTAACAAGACATCACAAAATGATTTAATGTGCATCAAACATTCCAGTACTACCAAGGAGAATAGCCTTAACCATACAAAATATCTGCCATTTGACTCTGGGCCTCAATAACTCCTGCCAGTCTGGTGTAGTCTTACAAAGGCACACACTTATAATTAACTGTAGGGTAAAGTTTACACAACCTGAATAAAATATGGGTCCAGGTCAGGACCAGTAAACTAGGGGACTGTTGGCAAATTAATTCACTCTCCACAGACCAGGCCAAATATTGGTGTTCTAAACCAAAGGTTTTCTCAAATGGTCTTCAAGCATAAGCAGCAATCTTGTGCATTTTTCCAAGATTCTCCAAATACCAAGAGACTCTCTTGTCCACCTTCAGAGCTAGGTTGAGCTAAGGATCTGCACAGAGGGTCAATCAGCTGAAAACTGCATATCTGCTGTATCACTCGGCTTTTTGAGCCCATGTCCATGCTTTTTGAGCACACAGCTTCTACGGAACAGTTTATTTCCGATTGGCATTTTTATCCATGTATCTTTACCATAGGACTTCATAGGGACTCCTGAAGACGACTTTATAGGGACTCCTGAAGACGACTTTCTGTCGAAAACAGGCCGTGTTGGGTCCAGGATCCAAAGCTTTTCAGCGGACTGCATCCTAGAGATTTTTATGGGGTTTGCCAAGTTTTAATATTAATAAAAGTCCATCTCAGGAACATCACTTCTCCACATTGTTTGTTTCTTCTTGGATTTGTCTGTGGAGATCATTGGGTCAATTCTCTTATTTTTGTATCCTCTCCTTTTCCAGGACCAGGGCCATCTGCTATACACCTGTCTCCAAACAGCTTTAAAGTCATCACCCCCCTTTAGAAGTGGTAAGCCAATATACCTTTGTACAGATCATTCCACCAAAGTGCAAAAACCTGTGCAACTCTATTATGTCTTTACTCTTCTTGGCACGTTTGTGCTAGCTGTGACCCTGGGCAAGTAAGTCACTTAATTCCCCCACGGGCTCAGGTACGTAACAGATTGTGAGCCAGACAGGGAAACATGCTCGAGTACCTGAATAAGTTCATGTAAACTGTTCTGAGCTCCCCTGGGAGAATAGTATATAAAATTGAACAAACAAAAATGCTTCCCCCCACCCACACAGCATTATAGTAGTCAGGGTCAAAAAAATAAATTTCAAAATGGGGGTCAGTCCCAGATTCTCTGCAAAATAGATCTCCTCTTAACATTTCATCACTGTCCAGAAGAAAATCTCCCTCTATTGAGCCGCCACATCCACTTGGAAGAAAGGAGGAACAGCCTGAATAGTGACAATTGCTTCCATAATGCTAAGGAAGGACTCCCTTTTGAAGCGTGGCCCCTACTTTGGCCTCCTTTTCTGGCCATTTGGCTGAAGATTTGACAAACAAATCCATAGGAGGTGATAAACTCGATCTAGTGATCCACTCGGATACTCAGATCTAATGATCCACTTGGATGATATCCAACACCCACTGGCCCTAGAAATTTCTCCCACTCTCCCCAAAGTGTCAACATCCACCCCCAAAATGCAGAGCTGTGGCTGGAAACTTGGTATTATTGGGGCTTCTTGAAGAGAGAATTGACTGCTGGAGTTGCTGAATTGCTGTCTATAACCCTGGAATGACCTCTGGACAGAGGTCCCCTGGGTTTACTGCCAAGAATGACAGTAGGGGTGAAAATTGCTCCTACTCCCACCCGGAGGTTGGTGTGGTATACTTTCCAGAAGAGACTTAGGGCAGCATTCTGCCACACTGGCCATAATGTGAAGGCCCTTACTGAAAAGCATCTGTCCCTTAAAGAGTCACCTGCCCACTGCCAGATCCACAGCATTCTGTGAACCAAGACCTAGCATAAGCCAACACCTTGCTCATGACTTATAAAGGTCATAAGGCATCTGCCAAGCAATCCACCCCTTCTAGCACAAGCATTCTCCTCTGCAAAGGGCTGCCTCTGCAGTCTGGTGTGGCAGGCCTCAGCAGCAAGCAAAGCATCAGTCTTGATCCTCAGAACAAGAGCTTCAAACTACTTTTTCAGAATCATGTCCACCTTGCAGTCCTGAACATTTTTCAGCATACCACCACCCTTACACAGGGGAGCCATACATTTGGTGACCTGAGCCACTGCTGAAGTCAACTTCGGCTGGTCAAATAGCTGCTGAACACCAGTGCTATGGGATAAAGACTGGACATAATCTTGGCAACCCTCAGAGACCCCACTGTTCCATAACCAGTGCAGCAATATCTGGATGTGTTGGGAAAAAAAAGGGAGGTCCGAGCATTAGAGCCTCCTACGACTGCACTGGGAAGAGGAGGTTGGAACCTCCAGCATCAGTTCTTTAATAGCATCAGCACTAAAGTGGTGGACAGAGCAACTTGAAGAGGTGACAGATTCAAGGGTCATCCCCCTGGTCAGGAGCCAGGGAGATCTCAACTACCAGACCCGGAACAAGGAACCAGAGTCATCTAGGACTGAACCAGAATCCCAACACAAAAACAACATGTAGTCTGACCTCCAATCCAGCAATTCTGGCTCCAAAGCTCAACTGAGAAGCAGACACCGGAGAGGACGCAATAGTTGCAAATAATTGTGTCCTCCCCCGAGTGCATCCTAGTTGATTAAAATAAAAAAATAGAAGGGTTTTGAGGTAGCTAGAGGTTTTTGAAGGAAAAAAAAAAAAAAAGAAGGATTGAAATCCAAGATTATTATTATTATTATTATTATTATGTTCTTATATCCCGCCATACCCAAAGAGTTCTAGGCGGTTTACATCCGTTACATTAGGATCCGGTCTGAACCCGGATTTACAAAAATTTTGTCGGAATTGCAGGTAGCGCGGAAGGAGGCAAAGTAGTTTTAGCACAGGTTTATCATAGTTGGGTTAGAAGATAAAATGGAGGGAGTGGGAAACCAGAAGAGGGGGGGGGGAGAGGGGGGTGGGGGGTTGGAGTGTATGCGGGGAGTAAGGACTAAGGGTCTTGTTCGCGGAAGAGGTGTGTTTTGAGAAGTTTTCTGAAGTCTAGGTAGGTCGGGGCCTCTAGCATCCACCACCAGTAAAAATCATGCAAAAAAACGGTTCGTTGAGAATTCTGAAAATTCAAAAATAATGAAAAAGGGGTTTTGGAAGTGGGAAACCCAAACCCTAACCTCAGAACCCCTCAAATGTAAGATTTTCAGACCCATCTCGATTTTCCCCATGTGAAATAATGGGGCTGTACTCAGTTATGGGGGGGCGTGTCTGCCTGTCAGCTATTTCAGTGCAGCTGAAAAGGGAAGGAATTTCTGCCTCCGATGCTTCCAAATCCAACTCTAAAACAAGAAATCTTCAGGCTGCCAGTTGTACCAACCCCAAGACCTCCACCCCATGGAACCTTGCAGCGTAACGAGGCTGAGCAATTATGCAGCCAGTGTCCAAATACCCCAAGGGCATCCACAGCCTATGTACAAGCCACTGAGAAACTCAGAAGGCGAACTAGCTCCAAGGGGAACAAACTCCGAGCCCAGAAGCCTCACAACAGGCTGGGTCCCTAGGTCCACACACTAAGGCTTGCCCTGCATAGCTGCAGTCCAGCTCAGTGAAACTTGTGTCTTTTCCCAGGCAGAGGATCCCCAAGAATAGGGCACCAAGCCTCAGAAAAATGAACTTAAAGGCTAAAAAGGAAAACTAAGCAGCAGTAAAAATCAAACACCTTTGCATAGTTTGCTTGCATTAAAAAAAAAATTAAAAAAAAACCTGGAAGGGGGCACTGTGCTCCACCTCAATGTGGGAGGTGTTCAAAACTAAGTACACACACTTCTGCAAGTCCAGTTCATGGAAAGATTGCTCACCATATGTACGGACTCACGAGTAGATGCAAGAACATTGTTTAGCAAATGCACAGAATTGAATAGGCTTTGGTGTATGCAAGATGGGCCCAAAGTGGGCACTATACAGAAAGAGGAGGAAAATGGCAATGTAAACAGTTAAAAGTCACATAAGCCCTGTAAAATACATTGGTGTTTCCATATACAAAAGCTTGTAGCATTCCTATGCCCACAGCAAAAACCTCTTGAAAATCCAAGACTCGGTATAACCCGAAAATCTCATCTTTGCATTGTGAGCTAGCAGTGGTAACCCTATTATAAGAAAGGGTTAGAATGACAGTCAAGATGTTTTTAACAACATGAGTCAACCCTTAGGCAGTCAAACCTAAAACCAAACCCAGCTTAGACTTGCCTGCATCTCAAGTGGGTGTGCCTTGTGCTTAACTTTACTCCTTACAGCAAAGCTCAGCAATAACTGCCAGGTCTCCCTGCAAGTTTGTCTACGTGCAGCTTGCCTCATTGGAGCAAACCACAACAGGCTATTCAGCCCACACACAGGAAAAAATGATTCCCCTCCACCTAAGAAACTACTCACTATAAAATAAAAACCACACATGCATCACAGTATTGAAAGGGAGGTATTCAGCTGCAGATGTCTCACTTCAAGTTCCGTTATTTCTTCTTCTTTGGTAAGATTCTTAACTAAAATTCACTGAACTTCCAAGAGGGCTGATAACAGAATAGCCTTACTAGGTCAGACCAATGATCCATCAAGCCCAATAACCCGTACTCACAGTGGCCAATCCAGGTATCCACTTTTATTGCAACCTCTGTCAATGCATTCCAGAGCTCAACTATTCTGAGTGAAAAAATATTTCCTCCTATTGGTTTTAAAAGTATTTCCTTGTAACTTTATCGCGTGTCCCCTAGTTTTGTAATTTTTGACAGAGTGAAAAATCGATCCACTCCACTCAGGATTTTGTAGACTTCAATCATATCTCCGATCAGCCTTCTCATTTCCAAGCTGAAGAGCCCTAACCTTTTTAGTCTCTCTCAAACAAGAGGCGTTCCATCCGCTTTCTCATCTCAACCCCCCCCCCCCCCAAAAAAAAAACCAAAAAAACGAGATACAGTTTTGCTGAATCTACATATTCTGTACTGGAGTACATATGGTCAAGAAAGTAGTCTTTGAAACTCAAGAGCGCAAAGGGAAAAGGGAAGAACTTTCCTCCTTTGTATCCCATTCTCTTTGGTTGTTCATTTTTCTAAGCCTGAAAGCTTTTACTTTACTTTTTGCTAGCACTGCAACTAAAATAGTGGCAACCAAGCACATCACAGGGCATATCTGCCTGCTTCTTCTAGTAATGTTCTAGTCATAGATTGACTGACCACTCTTCATAAGTTAGCTTGACAGTGCTAAGGACCAGGATTTCAGTCCAAATTCTACAAATTCACCTACTCTCCCATTGCTTAATTTATCAAATTGTCCTCTATGCCTCCATTCAAAAGGCATTAATACTGCAAATTCATATCATTCCATCAAATATCACCTCCCGTCCTGAAGTTGTAAGGTGAAAGTGCTAAAATGCAAATTAACCAGTGTACTGAGGACAGTTATTTTAATTCAGAGAGTTGAGGGTTTCATCACAAAATTGTAATTGAGATTATGAACTTAAATGTCAGCATGCTTAAATTGGGTAGAGGTATAGCTTAGGTACTCCATTTCTCAGGATTGGACAATGCAAAGAGAATGAAAATTTTCTTCCTCTTGCTCCTAGCAAATAATTTGTTTGCCGAGGATAAATTTGTTTGCCGAGGATAGTTACATTTGTATTCTCATATGCCACACAAAATTGTTCTTAGGTTCTCTGTCCAGTAGGTTTTACATTTCAATAATTATTTTTAAGTCTCTGCATTGTCTGTTCATTAATCTCCACAAGTTAGCAAACCTGCATACTAATAGAAATTCTTGTTTCTGCTTCTTGTGTTGGATGTGCTCTAGAACAGTGTTTTACAACACACAGTATACGCATCCCTAGGGATATGCGGCGCAGGTCTCCCTCCTCTCTTCCTCCAGCAGCATAACCTCCTTTGCCAAAGAGCCTTTATCACATCCATGTGCTCGGGAAGCTCATGTTGGCTCCACCCGCCGACACAGTTGCATCAGGGAGTGGTACCAACAGGGCCTCACAAGCGGATAGATTCGAAGGCTCTGTGTCAGTTAAGCTAGCACCAGCGTCGGGCCTTGTATAGACTCCAGACTCTCCGACAGGCAGTGGAGGGTAGCAGAAGATGGAGGGCTCTTTATTGCTGGAGTTAGCTTGGTGTTGCCTGGACTGTGGGGCCACCCCAGCTGACCATCAGTTGCCAAGGGGGACACCAAGTTGAACTGGCACTAATGCACATGTTATATATAGGTTAACATTTTCTTAATGTTCCAAATAAGCTAACCACTTTTGAATGACCAAGAATTGTGGTTCTTGTTTCAATTAAAACATTTTTCCTGTTGCAAAACAATCCAACAGAAGTTTTCAGGAACTAAAGGGGGGGAGGGAAGCGGCACAGCCAAGTAGAAAGTAACCTCTGCTCAAAGCAAATATTCAAATGCTCTAAAGTCTAAGCAGGAGACTTAGAACACTGTTTAATAAAAACTCCTTGCCTTTCCCTGCCCCCAGGAAACAAATATAAGAGCAGCAGCCAGGCAGGATCAGAGTTACAAAAATAGCTGGTATGTAATATGACATACCAAATTTGGACAGAGCCGGTTGGTTGACCTGTTCTCTCCAGCAGCACTTAAATGACCAGGGAAAACCAGGAGCTGGCAATGTACTGCCAACTCTGCTTTCCATAGCAATGGAACAGTAATATGATCTAATTTAGCAATCACCACAGCCTGCATGTAGGACAAGAAATGACCTTGGCCTACTCAGACCACATTTATTGTTGGGAACAATCAGTTATGAATCTGAAGTCGGTAAGGTTCACATCTTGGGGATGGGAAGTAGCTGTTACACATAAAAATTGTGTAACTATGGTAGTACTTCAGGCTATTACAGGCATGATCTAAAAACATACATTAAAGCAACTACTAGTGTTAGCTATAGACATTAGTAGCAGCAGTTGTACAATGAAGAAATCCATTGGAAAATTAGAGAAGGGGTAATTTCTTTTCTGTAGGTGTAGCTTTCAAGTAGCCCTCTCTGCTGTTAAGTCATTTAAGTGCACTAAAAACCAAAAACCAATTAAAAAAAAAAGGAGTTTCCTCCTTCTCAATTGTGAAGTATAGAAATGAATCTGCAGCACCACACAACATAAAAAAGGGTAGTCACAAATTTCTTAATCATGCCTGAGGCTAAACAAAGTTAAAGCAATTGAATTATTACTAGGGGTCACGCCTTTATTCTCCTAATTTCCATCTGCATTGTCAACTCCAACTCTTGAAGGGAGTCTTTTAAAATCACCATGGAAAACTCTAGGTATTGTTGCATGTGAAATTTCCATAGTCAGGAAGCTTAAAGTTCTCCTAGACACCCTAAAGTTGATAAAAGATGGGGGGGGGGGGGGGGAGAGGAGGTTTCTCAAGATTTATCTACACCTACTTGTTACTCCTATTTTGCTTATAATCCTATCTCCAGCAGGAGTTAGCATCAGTAAATAAAATCCCCGAAATGCTATCAAATATCAGCCCTTTCCCCCAGGTCTTTAATAGCCCTTCAAAGCCCCTAGCGCTCTCCGCTCAAACATCTCCACTTTCCCCGCACTGCACAACCCCTCTCTTCCTCTAACTAGAGCTTGCCTCCTAGTGATCCCGCCCCCTTGGCAAGTGCCCTATACAGTCCGCCATTCTTCAGGCTCCACCAGCCCAGGATTGGTCAATAGAAAGACGTCGTCATCAAGAGCCCAAAGGAAAGGGCTTTGCTAAAGACGACAGTTTTCTCCTTCAGGGTAGCGATGCTCAGTTATAGAAAACCCAATAGAAAGGATACCGGTATAACAAAGACGGTAGATTTGTTGCGCACTTAAAAAAAACGTGAACTAGGAGCCAATTTAAAATACCTATTTGAGGGGGGGGGGGACAAACCCTAACGACAAACCGCCCCCACCACCAAATTTACCCCACCCTTAAGCATCCTGTGACTTTGAACACCCGAATGCAACTGCCACACAGCCGTTTAAGGAACAACTCCTAAGCCCAAGGACATCCCGGCCGGAGCATTTCCGCTTGCTAAGGGGGGGGGGGGGGGCTCCCCCAAATTTCCGCAGTATTCGCATACCTCCTCCTGCTGCGACGTCCTCTCTCCTCGAGCACCTCAGCGTCAGTGCTGCTGTCGCTGGTCTCCCATTCAAGGTGAACCCTTCCGCACTGCCTCACCACTGAGGGATCCCTCCGCCAGCCCCTCCCCTTTCCTCCTTACTTGCCGTCAATAGCAAGGCAATGCAAACCGCGCCCTTTACGCCTTTGCCTTCTTTGATTCCTTTCTTGTCTGGTGATGCAGTGCCAAGACGCTGGGGGAAGATGGCTAAGAGCCTTCTCTCTGGTTGTAGGGACTAATATGTTTAGCGGATAGATACATCCACTGCTGAGTTGATAGTACAAGGTACGAACCAACCAGCGGACGGATTAGAAGCAGCCGGTAGGCACGCTCGTGCCATGCTGCAGATACTGGCTGGAGTTGTGAGGTAACCCTTAAAGAGGCTGTGCTCGGCTGCGTTAGCAGAATAGTAAAGTTGGGGGGGGGCTAGCCACAGTGAATGCGCACAAAATACATTTGCATATTCTGGACAACTACTAATTGCAGTTTCTTATGGCGCATTTTTATTATTGCTAATCTGAAAACCTAAGAGGTTCTGGGACCTGTAGGACAGATTTAAGGAACTGCAGCATCCGGTTTCTGCGGTATGGTGCGAGCTTTTGGAATGCCCTGCGGTGGAGGGTTAGGTCTCTAGTCTCAAAAGCTGCTTCATCTTATATATTCTTTCTGGATTCCTTATTTATTCCTCATTGTTAAATCATAAAAGCAATGGAAATAAAGCTATTGGCAATCTCGTCAAGAAATAAATTCTGTCTAAAGCATAACACAAAAGCAAGCCCTCTTTTACCACTAGAATCCCCCGGCTACAATTATAAGAGCGTTACTTACCAGTAATTTGAAATTGAAATCCGTAGTTGCTTAGTCTAATAGTAATATTGCTCAAATACTGTAATTCTTTTCATACCTTTGCATGTGTCTAATTCATAATACTAGTTCAAAAAGTAACTAGATCAAGATTGAAATCTGGTTCGATTGGCTTTTACTGTAGCAGCTTCTGAATTATTTGTTACAATCGTATTTTAGTGTAAGGTCACATTGTTATTTCTAGGCCAAAAACAAAACAAAACCTGGTCACTGCATATCCACAACTCTCTTTCTTTATAAGTATTGGTTAGCAAACTGCTACAGGTTTATCATATATCCCTCCATTCTTATTCAAAGGTGCACTTTCCTCCATTTCCACCCCCTACCCTGCTGCTGCCCCGTCTGTTTCATACTACTAAATTGTATTTCCTTTAGCTCTGTATTGCTATGATTTTAAAGTTATATCTGCTATTTTAGAATACCTGGATAGACTAAGGGCTCCTTTTACTAAGGTGCTCTAGCGTTTTTAGCGCACATAGGATTTTAGCATGCGCTAGACCCGCGCTACGCTTCTAGAACTAATGTCAGCTCAATGCTGACGTTAAGGTCTAGCGCGTGCGGCAAATCAGCACGTGTTAAAGCCCTAACGCACCTTTGTAAAAGGAGTCCTAAGGGCCTGTTTTACAAAGCTGCGCTAGCGGCTGCAGTGTGGTAACAGCCCCGAAGCCCATAGAGATTTAAAGGGCTTCGGGGCTATTGCTGCGCGGCTATGTAGAAGAGGCCCTAAAAGAAAGGCTATAGTAAAAAAGCAGACTATTTTCCCCTGCCCATATTCAGCATACTATTAAGGCCCCTATGTTGTAACATTTAAAAGGCCTCCAATTAAGTAGAAAGTAAATTTCAGCTTTAATAGATGATAAAATATAAAACGAACCAACAATAGTCAATAATAAAAACAATAATTATGATTATATTGTGTTTTTAATTGTTTACAAAAGCATTTAATTTTCTTATACTGAAGTGTGAGGCCCTTTGTAATACAAAGCCCTAAGCCAGTGGTTTTCAACGTTTTTCATGTAAAGGGCCACCAAAATATTTTAAGTTTACACTTTTAAGCCTATGCTAGTTACAAACATTATTGAAACTCAGTTTTTATCTGTTTCCAATTCTCTAAACTTAAGAAAAGAAGCTTAGTTTTCATCACATACTCTTCTGTAGTTTCAGCAAAACCATGGCGTGATTTCCACAATAATCTGATCACAAGTGTTTCATGGTTTGTCAAACCACTGCAGAATATATGCATCTAAATATGAATCCTCACCTTTGATCTGTCCTATAGTTGTTTAGGGGGTGAAGAACTTTTGTGCGAGACTTGTGTGATTGTATGTGATGATCTTAAGGTGGCCAAACAGGTTGAAAAGGTGCTGGTGAAAATTGTGTGAAGGTTTTTCTTCCATTATTTTGAGGGCTAGATGGATTTGCCTCAGTTTGTTTTAAACTGGGGTTTGTTTGTTTTGGGTTTTTTTTTTTTTTTGTTATGTAATGTTTGCCTAATTATTCCATATCCTTTACTGTGTGATATAACATTGTAAAAAGTATTTCAATTAAAAAAAAAAAAAGAAAGAAAAGGTGACAGTAAAAACTAGAAGGTTGCTAGGGTGCATAGGAAGAGGTATGGCCAGTAGGAAAAAGGAGGCATTGATGCCCCTGTATAAGACTGGTGAGACCTCATTTAGAATATTGTGCACAATTCTGGAGACCACACTTTCAAAAAGATATAAAAAGGATGGAGTCAGTCCAGAGGAAGGCTGCTAAAATGGTGCGTAGTCTTCATCATAAGGTGTATACAGGGACAGACTTAAAGATCTCAATATGTATGCTTTAGAGCAGGGGTGTCAAACATAATCGCATAAGGGGCCGAAATGTAAAACACAGGCTAAGTCGAGGGCCACATTTTTTTTATTAAGATACTTAGGCCTCCTTTTACGAAACTGCGATAGCAGTTTCTAGTGTGGGGAGCTGCGCTGAATGGCCCGCGCTGCTCCCGACGCTCATTGAGTTCCTATGAGTGTCGGGAGCAGTGTGGGCCATTCAGTACGGCTCCGCGCACTAGAAACTGCTATCGCAGTATCGTAAAAGATGAAGTTAGTCTTAGTAGAAGTATACTGTGGATGAGGGGTAGGGAACGCCGGTCCTCGAGAGCCGTATTCCAGTCGGGTTTTCAGGATTTCCCCAATGAGTATGCATTGAAAGCAGTGTATGCACATAGATCTCATGCATATTCATTGGGGAAATCCTGAAAACCCGACTGGAATACGGCTCTCGAGGACCGGAGTGCCCTACCCCTGCTGTAGATCCTTCCTTACTTTTAGGTCAGGCACTTGTGTGGAGCGCCCTGCTCCAGCCTAGCTTTTACCCTGGGACTGGGTCCTTCCTGCAAATGGGAACTGAGGCAGCGTGGTGAGGGACTTGGAATGCTACTGGGAGAGGGGCAGTGTGTTAGGCACTTTGGAGCGCCGCTGGGACTGGGGCTGCACAGTCAGGCACTTAGATGCAGCACAGTCACCGCGGGCCACATAAAATGGCTAGGCGGGCCTGATTCAGCCCCCCCCCCCCGGCCCTTGTGTTTGACATGTGTGCTTTAGAGCAGGGGTGTCCAATGTCGGTCCTCGAGGGCCGCAGTCCAGTCGGGTTTTCAGGATTTCCTCAATGAATATGCATGAGATCTATGTGCATGCACTGCTTTCAATGCACATTCATTGGGGAAATCCTGAAAACCCGACTGGAATAGGGCTCTCGAGGACCGGAGTTCCCTACCCCTGTGGTATAGGTAATAACACCAGCAATGTTTCCAAATTGTTTTCATTAAGTTGTCAATACCACGAAGTCGCTCTGACAAGTTGCATTCAATTGAAGCTGTCTGAAACGGCCACGTTTGGAGCTAAGAGTCTAAAGAGACCCATTCTTTTGAATCAGGGCAGCGTTCATAGACGGCATACAAGACGCATAATAGTTAACCAGTAGAACAGGGGTGTCCAATGTCGGTCCTCGAGGGCCGCAGTCCAGTCGGGTTTTCAGGATTTCCTCAATGAATATGCATGAGCTCTATGTGCATGCACTGCTTTCAATGCATACTCATTGGGGAAATCCTGAAAACCCGACTGGACTGCGGCCCTCGAGGACCGACATTGGACACCCCTGCTTTAGAGGAAAGGCGGGAGAGGGGAGATATATGTGCATGATAAATGTGCACGAGTCGAGTCTCAATTAAAAGGAAAGCTCTGGAATGAGAGGGCATAGGATGAAATTAAGCGGTGATAGGCTCAGGAGTAATCTAAGGAAATACTTTTTTTTACAGAAAGGGTGGTAGATAATGTGGTACAGTCTCCCGGAAGAAGTGGTGGAGACAGACTGTCTGAATTCAAGAAGGCATGGGGATAGGCGCGTGGGATCTCTAAGAGAGAGGAAGAGATAATGGTTACTGCAGGTGGGCAGACTAGATGGGTCATTTGGCCTTTATCTGCCATCATGTTTCTCTGTTTCAATGTTACTAAAGTTCTATGACATCACAATGCAGGTGTAAAGAGCCTTAGCCAATAGGGAGAGGAAGAGATAATGGTTACTGCGGGTGGGCAGACTAGATGGGCCATTTGGCCTTTATCTGCCATCATGTTTCTCTGTTTCAATGTTACTAAAGTTCTATGACATCACAATGCAGGTGTAAAGAACCTTAGCCAATAGGGAGAGGAAAAGATAATGGTTACTGCGGGTGGGCAGACTGGATGTGCCATTTGGCCTTTATCTGCCATCATGTTTCTCTGTTTCAATGTTACTAAAGTTCTATGACATCACAATGCAGGTGTAAAGAGCCTTAGCCAATAGGGAGAGGAAGAGATAATGGTTACTGCAGGTGGGCAGACTAGATGGGCCATTTGACCTTTATCTGCCATCATGTTTCTATGTATGCACATAGTAGGTACTACACCTACTCCATGTTATGCTGACCTTCTCAAATATACGACGACCTTCTCAAATATATTTTTCTTCTGCATGTCCGGCCTATGGCAATTTTTTCTTCAACATGTAATGCAGTATTCAAGGAGGCAAGACTGAACTTAACAAATTTGCAGGACTTGAACATTTCAGCTAAGTGTTTGAGGGTCATAATGGAAGACTTTGTGGGTCGCATGTAGCTCTGGAGCCACACGTTCGAGACCACTGCCCTAAGCTGTAGCTTGTCTACATAAACCTGGTAGGCATATCTAAGGAAATGTAGGTGCCGTTTCTCTTCTTCTTCCCCAAAGAAAATACTGTACAGTGGTATGGTTCAGTTTTATTTAAAGCTGTAATATCGTAATTCTGATTTGTCTAGCCTAAAAGTTGTGGATTGAGACTGGATCCATTTGTATGTGACAGCCATGGCACAAGTACATTGAGGCTGAGAAGGAGAAGTTTTCAACATAGGCTACAGTTAAGATGTACTATTTTGCTGTTAACTCCAGCTATTACTAGATCTCATTTCATAAAAGGAACGGGACGACGTCTCTATGAAGAAAGACTAAAGCGGCTAGGGCTCTTCAGCCTGGAGAAGAGACATCTCAGGGGAGATATGATAGAGGCCTATAAAATACTGAATGACCTGGGTTGGTCACTGTTGGAAACAGGATACTGGGCTTGATGGACCTACAGTCTGTCCCAGTATGGCAATGTTCTTTTAACATGCCAGAGTTAAAGATAATATTGGAACAACTTTATTTATTTATTTAGGTGTTTTTTTTTTTTGTTTTGTTTTTTTTAGAATTGGTGCATTGTTAGCAAATGACTCCCTTTGTATGTAAGTTTGCTGCATAACTGATCACATAATTATAATTATACTGGTTTGTAGAATTCTCCGGAATGGGACTGCCAGCACCATTCCCACCTTTTCTTTGCACTATTTAGGAGAAGGTCTCACAGGCATCTCCCAGTGACCTGACAAAAATTTTAATCACTGCTGGCCAAAACCCAGACTTGCACATAAAGCAATAATATTTTGAGGAGGTAAGTGCAGGGGACAGAGAGGAGTGGAGAGAATGAGGCTGCAGTTGGATAAGAGTTCAGTTCTGTACATATTTCTAATTTGAGACAAATATAGAGATTCTGTTAATGTATTATTTCTGTGTAGTCCAGATTGTTCTATATTCCCAGTAGGAGGTGTACTGCTAAGGAATGTAGGCCACCCTCAGAGAGCAACCCGTGTAGTCTTCGTGGCTGCATACCTCAGGCAGTGTTTACTTACTCCCAGAAGACAGAGCACACAAAATAAGGAAAATGTTGGGAATAAAGGCTCAGAAAATCAGAAAAAAAATAAGATACTTTCCCCCAAATTCTATAAAGTGCAGCTAAATTTAAGAGCCTACATCAGTGCACCTAGCCGTTGTAGGAGCCTAAGAGCTCCTTTTGCAAAGCCAAGGTATCTTCAATTCCTATGGGCTTCAGTGCATTTACCATGGCAGCATACCTATAGGAGGGGCCTTAGGCACTTGGGCCAATCTGGCCCTAGGATCCTTGGGTTGGGCAGGGGAGGGGCGGGCCTGCTGGCCGGACGTGCGAGGAGCCGTCCAGTCCAACTTGAAAGTAAGACTAAGAGGGGGGTTCTGGGGTGGGGTGGTTCGTTGGGGGGGGGGGGACCGGCAGGAGGGGTTGGGCACCCTCCTACGGCCGATCTTAGGGGGGGGCACCCTCCTGCCGTAATCGTCAGGGGGGAAGGCGTTCTGTCGGCAGGAAGGGCTGAGCACCTTCCAGCCGGCGATTGTCGGGAGGGGGGGGCGGGGGCGGGTTCTGTCGGCAGGAAAGGTTGAGCACCTTCCTGCTGGTGATCTTAGGGGTGGCGTTGGGGGGTCCGGCAGGAGGAGTTGGGCACCCTCCTGCCGACGATCTTCGGGGGGGGGGGCATTGGGCATGTTAAACCTGATTCTGTAACCGGCGTCTGCAACATGGACGTCAGTTATAGAATCGAGTTAACTTTGGGCAGGTGTAGGCCCGATTCTGTATAGAATCCGGGCCCTAGTGCAGAGTGCATAGTTAAAAGTGGTTGTGGTTAGGGGCAGATTATGGGCATATTTATTGAGTTAGGAGCCACTGAATGCCTAACTTAGACACAGGCATTATAGGCCATGAAAACTCTGGCATATATAGGGTATGCTTAAATGTTAGATCAAGCTTAGCGCTGCCTAAGAACAATTCTATAATGGGCGCTTAACTTTTGTAGAATTACGTATAGCGTTGCATTAGTCAGCACTGATTTTTTTTTTTTAGGCGACATACAGTATATAGAACTGGGCTCTTTAAGTCTAATTAGAGGTTAAAAAAAATTCACCCAAAGCCATTAAATTCTAAAAAAATTTTCTTCTTTTTAGAAATTTTTACTGGATCCAGTTAACAAACTAGGAATACAGATACAATATCAGATAAGTATCAAATTCTTTTAACTCTTATAAACTTCCACAATTAGCTGTTTTAAGGAAAATGAGCAAACCTTACTTTCTTTTAAACATTGGTACTTTGTGTCTTACTCTTTCGCTACAGATGAGGTTCATAAAGAAATAATCTCAGGTATTTCCTTTCTCTTTCTCTCCCGTCTTTCTTTCTGTTTTGTGTTTCTTTTAATTCTATTCTCTCACCACTCTTTCTTTTTTAAATCATTTGTTCTCTTTTCTTGTACCATTGGAGCTCAGTTATTCTTCTTTGATCCAGCTCTGTACCTACTTCCTAACTTCACAAACTTAACAAAGGCCCTTATTCTATAAACAGTGCCTTAAGTTAGGTGCTGGTAGCCAAAGTTAAGTGGAAAATACCATTTTAAAATTATTAAACCCCCATAAGCTGCATTAGGGTTTTTTTTTTATCGCTGGCCACAGTGATAAAGGGGGGCATTCGGAGAAACTGAAGGGAGATAGGTTCAAAACGAATGCAAGGAAGTTTTTTTTTCACCCAAAGGGTCGTGGACACTTGGAATGCGCTACCGGAGGACGTGATTGGGCAGAGTACGGTACAGGGATTCAAACAGAGACTGGACGGATTCCTGAGGGATAAAGGGATCGTGGGATACTGAGAAAGCTAACCAGAAAATAAGTATAGAAACCCGACCAGGTCGTGCATGTGCAAGACCGGAGGGCTAGGACTTTGATGGGAAGATAGGACTCAATAGGAAACCAAGGTGGCATGGGGGCCCCTTCTGGTGATTTGGACAGGTCGTGACCTGTTTGGGCCGCCGCGGGAGCGGACTGCTGGGCAGGATGGACCTATGGTCTGACCCGGCGGAGGCACTGCTTATGTTCTTATGTTCTTATGTTCTCTGATGCTCATAGAAATTCTGTGAGTGTCGGAGCTTTTACTGCCGCAGCCGGTGATAAAAAAAACCCTAACGTCTTCATAAAAGGGGAAGGGGGGGCTAAAAAGAGGTTTTTTTAAAAATTGTAGGTGCCTAAAAAAACTGCCTGCATCAAGGCCTCAGAGGCATTTTATGATGCCTAATGCCACTGTAGGTATGGATAACGCCAGAAGTGGCATTAGGTGTCATAAAGCGCCTTTGTAACCGCGATTTACATGAAAGGTAGATGCCAGAAATGTAGGCCTTGAAAACCTTGGCCTACATTTCTGGCACCTACGTTTCACGAAGCTTCAATTTTTTTAAACAGTGCCCTTGCATGATTGACACGTGATTGGCGGCCAGTGGCGGCACTGTTTAAAGAATACGGGCCGAAGAGCCTAACTTACTATAGTACTGTTCCCTTTCTAACTAGTTTAAAATAGCGGATAATTAGTTACCCTGCTAAAATCCCTTGCATGAACATTTTTTTTTTTCTGGTCACATACAAGCACTCTGCAAGGAAACCCTCCCCCCACCCCAAAGTTTTCAACCTCCAGACTCAATAAAAATACAATAAAATAAAAAAAAAAAACCCCAGCATTGCCAAATGTAATTCTTCTCAGTGCTGCTCAGTTCAGCTTTAGGCCAGCTTTTATCAAGTCGTGCCAGAGGTTTAGAGCACAGTTCTTCAACCGCCGGTCCGCAGAAAATTCCTGCCGGTCCGCGCAGGACCGGCAAGATCAACTTTTTCAATTTCCTGCCGGTCCGCGCAGGACCGGCAAGATCGAGGAGCTGTCATTCGCGCAGGGCCGGAGACATAATAGGGAGCCTCACACTGTGCTTTATCCCCTCCCAGCGGCTCTCCTAACAAACGCAGCGATTCAAAAAGGAAGCCTTGGAGCTTTTGCTGAGTCGGGCTGCCTCTGATGATGCAACTTCCGCTTTCCTCAGAGGCGGTGCGACCCAACAAAGGACCTGAGGCTGCCTTACTGAATCGCAGCGCTGGCAAGGAGAGTTGCTGGGAGGGGAGAAAGCTGCTGGGCATGGTGAAAATAAGAAAGGGGACAGTTGTTACTGGACCTGGAGAGGGAGAAGGTGAGATGCTGCTGGGAGGGAGGAGTGAAAGGAGTCTGGGAAGCTGCTGGGTAAGGGGGGGAAAAAGGGACAGCTGCTACTGGACCTGGATAGGGAGAAGGAGAGATGCTGCTGGGAGGGGAGGAGGGAAAGGAGTCTGGGAAGCTGCTGGGCATGGTGAAAAAAAAAAGGGACAGCTGCTACTGGACCTGGAGAGGGAGAAGGAGAGATGCTGCTGGGAGGGGGGAGGGAAAGGAGTCTGGGAAGCTGCTGGGTAAGGGGGAAAAAGGGACAGCTGCTACTGGACCTGGATAGGGAGAAGGAGAGATGCTGCTGGGAGGGGAGGAGGGAAAGGAGTCTGGGAAGCTGCTGGGCATGGGGAAAAAAAAGGGACAGCTGCTACTGGACCTGGAGAGGGAGAAGGAGAGATGCTGCTGGGAGGGGGGAGGGAAAGGAGTCTGGGAAGCTGCTGGGTAAGGGGGAAAAAGGGACAGCTGCTACTGGACCTGGAGAGGGAGAAGGAGAGATGCTGCTGGGAGGGGAGGAGGGAAAGGAGTCTGGGAAGCTGCTGGGCAAGGGGAAAAAGGGACAGCTGCTACTGGACCTGGATAGGGAGAAGGAGAGATGCTGCTGGGAGAGGAGGAGGGAAAGGAGTCTGGGAAGCTGCTGGGCATGGTGAAAAAAAAAGGGACAGCTGCTACTGGACCTGGATAGGGAGAAGGAGAGATGCTGCTGGGAGGGGGGAGGGAAAGGAGTCTGGGAAGCTGCTGGGTAAGGGGGGAAAAAGGGACAGCTGCTACTGGACCTGGAGAGGGAGAAGGAGAGATGCTGCTGGGAGGGGAGGAGGGAAAGGAGTCTGGGAAGCTGCTGGGCAAGAGGAAAAAGGGACAGCTGCTACTGGACCTGGATAGGGAGAAGGAGAGATGCTGCTGGGAGGGGAGGAGGGAAAGGAAAGGGAAGAGAGTTACTGCTGGACAGGGGGAGGAGGGAAGGGATTAGAAAAAAGGAAGGAAACAGCTTGCAGGGAGATTAGAGGAGGGGAAGGGGAGAGACAGGAATGAGATGGGAAGGGGGGTCAGCAGAGAAATTGAGAGGGACAAAGATGCTAGATCTGGTGTAGGAGAGATAAAAATGAAGAGGGCAGTGAAGCTGGAGTGAATCGTGTAAAAAGAGAGAGGGGCATAGGCTGGATGGAAAGGGGAGAGGGGCATAGAAAAAAGACAAATACCATATGGAAGGGGGAGAGGTCAGACAGTAGATGGAAGGGGCAGATGCTGGACTGAAGAGACAGAGAGGGCAGACGCTGGAAGGAAGAGAGTGAAAATAAGATGAAAGCAGAAACCAGAGACAACAAAAGGTAGAAACAAATAATTTTATTTCTATTTTGTGATTAGAATATATCAGATTTGAAATATATATCCTGCTAGAGACATAACTGGGGACTGCAGTATTCTGTTAGCATGATATTTCTATGAACTTGGCTTGTTCAGTTTTCTTGATAGTAGAGGGGATATATGTGAAGGGGAGGGGAGACAGGGGTTTTGTTGGTCCGTGCTCTGTATATTTGTATTTATAAAATCACAATTGTTCAGAATATTGTTTTTTTTTATACTTTAATAAAATACGTTCAATATAAAATCATAATTGTGGCTTGTACAGATGGGATCAGATGGTTTGCCGAGCTCGCGGTGATGGGGCGTAAACAGGGTTTTAAAATTTTAGTCCTAGTAGTTTGCCGGTCCACAAAATAATTCTTTTATTTCTGCCGGTCCACGGGTGTAAAAAGGTTGAAGAACACTGGTTTAGAGCGTGGGCTGGCGCGGTAAATGCTCCAGTGCTCATAGAATTCCTCTAGCACAGGGATCTCAAAGTCCCTCCTTGAGGGCCGCAATCCAGTCGGGTTTTCAGGATTTCCCTAATGAATATGCATGAGATCTATGTGCATGCATTGCTTTCAGTGCATATTCATTGGGGAAATCCTGAAAACCTGACTGGATTGCGACCCTCAAGGAGGGACTTTGAGAGATCCCTGCAAGTCTAGCACACAATTTTGTGGGCGCACAAACACAGAATAGAGTTTTACACAGGAGATAACCTTGCAGTAAATACCAGCACACAGCATATTTAACATCATGGTAATGAGGCTATTAGCTATTCTGTGCTGATGCAGAGAAGTGTGTAGAAGACTTGAAGGCTGAACATAATACTGGGGGTTTAACGCCAGGTCTGAGGAGGTATAGAAGGATTTACTTATTCTTTTGCAGTAGTACTGGGGGGATTTAATACCTATTTCTTCTTTTTTTTTTGTAAGTATATACTGTCTACACTATTTTTCTAGCCTCCATGAAAAACATGGGATAAATAAAAAGAACTAAGGGGAAGTGTGCTAGAAATACTGGATTTTTGAGACGTCCTGGTATGCTGAAAGCAGAAAGAAAACAGCAGGGAACAGCGGTAGTGTAGTTATTTGGCTGGTGGAGCTCAGCATCCCCACCTGCAAGATAAAAGGGGGGTGCTAGAATTCTGGAGGGGACCTGAGGCTGCCCCCACTCTCTTAACTATACTACTGCCAGAACAGACTATGAAGGATGACTTGCGGGTACCCATAGAAAGGAAATGCCACATGTGTGAGTCAGAGTGCCTGGTTCAAGTTGCCATCATTTTTGAAGGGCTTAATTCAGTCTTCTACTAATTCACTGAGCAGTTAAAACAAAATAAATTCCTCCCTTTTCATTCAGTGCTTTTCACTTTGGATGAAAGATAAGTATTCTGAACTGGCGTGACCAATCCAGTTCTTATACATTTTAATTTGCTATAGGGACCCAAATTAATGAATGCATGAACATATTTGAACAATAGGACAGATTAACAGGTGCCGTTTTGTAAATATGAGGGATGAAGCCATAAGATTTGAACTTCTGGAAGGTTAAGAAATAGGACAAGGCTTTAGTGCAAATATGGGTAGAAAGAAGAAACCTGGCAACGATGAAAACTGAACTGTCAGAAGGTCTGAAAGGGGAGGAGCACTTCAAGGGTGGGGTAGGAGAGAGACAAAAGGAGGCTATAGGAGCAGAGGGGCTACTTGAAAGTTGTTCAGTATTGTTTTTTGAACAAATATTTATGATTTTTGTAAAATAATCTTAATACAAATTGTAGAAAATTAAGGCATGAACCTGAGTGGATGTGGATGATTTTAGGAAGCAGGTGAAGTCAGGCCTGTTTCCACAGATACAGCGCTGTGATCTGACCAGCTGCTATGTACTGTATATGTACTGCATTGCTATGGTTTTAAAAGTATGCTGATATATTTTATATGTTTCTTTGTAAGCCACAGGAATAATTGATATGTGGGATATAGACTGTTTTAAATACAATTACTTTCCATGTATGGAACAAAAATCAGTTACAGTAAAATAATTTGGCAAGGGTACTTTGCGATCCAAGTTGGGAATCTGGGCATCCAGTGGGTGGTTGGGGGGGGATGGTTCAAGGTTACATTTGTTCTCCTTTAAATTAAATCCTGTAACCTTTGAATCCCGAACTGGGATAACCTCTGCCATTCCACTTCTGGAACTGTCTGAAGGATTCCTTATCTAATATGCGAGTTGGGAAATGCTGCATGAGTGCCATTCATACTTAAAGTTAGGGCAGAGCTGACCACCGTCTTTCAGTCCAGTGACATGTGAGCCTCTGGACTGCAGAATGCCAGCAGTATGCACTGGCCAAATCTATTTGATTGCAAGCTTGAACAACTATCTCATAAGCATGGTATCTTTGATCCAGAGACAAAAAGATCCTAAGAAACGTAGAATATATATTTTAGTTTTTATTCTTCTTTGCCATACTTTTGATGTATTCAAAACTTAAAAGCAGATACCCCAGTTCTTTGAGATTCTTGAGCTGCATTCACGGTCAAATATCTGAATGGACAGTCTTCACAAGATATTTGGGCTGACTTAAGGTTTATTCATATCCATAGCATTAAAATTAACTATTCACAATCTTTTTGTGTATTTCTGAAAATCTCAAAAGACAGACCATACCCTTTTCCTACAGTGTTATTGCCAGATGAGAAGCCCTTTTTTTTTTTTTTTTTTCTTATAGCTTGTGTCGTTCATGAAAAGGGTGTCCGAATTGGGACATTTTACAATTTAAAGCCTATTTTACAAAAGGCTCACAGAATTTATTTATTTATTTATTTAGATTTCTATCCCGTCCTTCCAACAGCTCAGAACGAGTTACAAAACGACATTCACAGTGAAGGAGGAGGACATGAAGTTAAAGACGGGGATTACATAGGGCAAAAGTATTAAAAAGGAAGAGGAGATACCAATGGAAGGTTTCAAGGAGACAGTTTCCTAACTATATAGGGGCGAGAGGATGCAGATAGAAGCTTTCAAAGGGGTCAGTTTACAAGGAAGGTCTTTGTTGCTCTCCGAAAGGCCATGGGGAGCTTTTTTTAAATACTTATAATACTTCAGTAAAAATACATATATACAAGAACCATCTTATAAAACCCATATTGAAAAGAGTGTTGTCACTTAGAGCTTTCTACAAGTGCTGTTACTTACAGAAGTATTACCCCCCCCCCCCCCTCTGATATTTAGCTGGCAATAGAAAGCACCTTTGAAACTTTATCCATTTAGGAGCATATTTCTATAAAGTCAACCTAGATTCAATCGTGTACCGTTTGGTTTGCGACCCCCTTTACTATCGAATTTCCATCCGGCCTGATTCACTTACCTCTCCTTTGATCCGCTTCGAATCCTTGCATGCAAATGAGGTGAAACCCATGCAAATTGGACAGCGACCCGATTCACTACACCAAATTTCTGATCCGACTGGGCTGGCCAATCACCTGAAGAAGCGACTGCTGGGGACCAGTCGAAAACGTCTTTCCGACTGGAAGCCCCGCTCTCTGCCCTGCAGTCTCTCCTGCCTGCTCGCCCCGAATGCTGCCCCGCTTCTTATCTCCTGCTGCTCGTCTTTCCGATGCTCTTCTCCTGCCTTCCCAAACTGCTGCCTGCCCCGAACTGCCATGATTTCCTGCCTGCCTGGACTCTCCCACCCTTCCCCGCAGTGCAAGCCTGTGGTTTTAACCCGGGGGATCTAAGCGGGTTAAAACCACGGGCTCCATTTATCTTTTTATTATTAGTGAGGGCGGCAGCTGGCAAGAGCGGGACCGGCTTTCTGGGAGCCACTCGGGTTGGGGTCAGTGGAGGTGGCGGTGTTTGGTTCAGTTTCCCCCGAAGTCCTGCCACCCAAGTACAAAAAAGTTAAAAAAAATAATAATAATCGCTGCTCCTATGGTCTGCGCATGCACGATTCATGCAGGTAGATGGGGCGTACCTCCGATCACCCCATCTGCATATTTTTGTTTTCTGAATTGGTCGGACCTGCCAGGATCGGGCCTGATCTGGCAGGTTAGTGAATCCTGGCCAAAGTTAGAGGCCTACATCGGCGCGCTTAGCCAACGTAGGCACCTAACTTAATTTATTAATAGGCTTAATTGGCACGTAACACCTCATAATTGATGTTAATTGACGTTAACAGGCACCTAACTTGGTAGTTGTGGTTCTCTAAAAGTTAGGAGCTTTGTCCAAAGTGCCTATCTAAAGGTGGACGTGATTAAGGGGCAGATCGTGAGTGTTATTTTGAGTTATATGCATGATTATAGCATAAGGGCCGATGTGCGCCCAAATTTAGGCGCAGATATTTGGGCCCGAAAACCCTGGCATAAATAATGTGCACCTAAAAGTTAGAATACCTAGCAACAGCTAATGCCACTCAGGCAGCAATAAGTGTTCCTAACTTTTAGAGAATCGTGCATAGCACTTCACTGGTCGGCACTGATATTTTAGGTGACATATAATAATAATAATAATTTTTATTCTTATATACCACCATACCCAGCGAGTTCTAGGCGGTTTACATCAGTTAGATTAGAATCTACGTTTACAAGCAGATTTACAACAATTTATCAAATATGTAACAAATATAACCGAAATTGACAGAGGATGGCGGGAGCTTGTGGAAGAGAGGGAGGAGAGAAGCTGTTATGAGGGGGGAGAAGAGAAGGGGGGCGAAGTGTTAATGTGAGAGGGTGGGGCCGTTAGGGGTCTTGTTTGCTGAATAGGTAAGTTTTGAGTGATTATATAGAATTGGGGCCTTAGTGGACATGTCCACTAAAAGTAAATCCCAGCACGGTCCCCAACACTGCCTGTGGGCCACCCCATCACTAAATAGAAAATGCCACAGGGGAAATTCTTTGAAGAATAGATATATTTTCTTATTATTTTTATTTATGCAATTTAAAAATAATTACATCCAAGGAATAAGAGGAAATGTAAGAAAAATATCTAATCAGAAATAAAGTAAAAGTAATTAATATTCTTTAACCCACAAAATACTGAACCCTGAAGGAGTTATGGCAGAACAATAGCAACTGGCTGAGGAAAAAGTCATGGTACCTTCTCTACTGTCTGAATTTCCAATAACAGAGAAACAAATCTTTGAGCTATTCTGAGTCGAAAATACAACAATTCTTACCACCTTACAAAACAAAATCATGATAGGGACATTTCAAAAGGAATGTATCCCCTAGAGCAGTGGTTCCCAACCCTGTCTTGGAGGACCACCAGCCAGTCAGGTTTTCAGGATAGCCCTAATGAATATGCATGGAGCAGATTTGCATGCCTGCCCACCTCCATTATATGCAAATCTCTCTCTTGCATATTCATTAGGGCTATCCCAAAAACCCGACTGTCTGGCAGTCCTCCAGGACAAGGTTGGGAACCACTGCTCTAGAGCAATGTTCTTCAATGCAAGGCCCAGTGGCCAATGGTGGCCCTCATCATCATTCTAGCTTTTTTCTGTTACTCTGCCTCTCTAACCAAGTGCACAAAAGAAAGGGGGAAATGGATGAAGGGAAGAGCTAAATGTTTGAAGGAGAAGAAATTTCTCAGTTGATAATGAGAATGAATTTGGAAATGCCCAGCTACCTGAGGATATGGCCAGTAAAAGGATTGAAGACAGGCTGGTGGGATGGATGCCGTTGACACACACTGGTCAGCAGTGTTATGGCTTCACATGGGAAGATATTTGGTGGCTTTTCTTCAACTCATTTAGATCCAAAATGGTCCTGTCATTAAAAATTAGTGAAAACCACTTCCCTAGACAGAGGACTCTTACCTTCAGAAACAGAAATTAGAGAATAACATGGGAACAAATTTTTTTTCTCCATTTCTGCAGGAGCTCATTGACCCGTCCAATTCCAGTGATTTCTTTTCCTGTCCCTGCCCCATTCCTGCAAGCTCTGTCTTCATCTGCACAAGCCTCAAACACTTTAAAATCATAAGTAGCAACATTCTAGAGCTCAGGTTGTGATGTCATAATGCCTCATTCCACTAATGCCTAAGCTCTGTCCTCATCTGCACAAGCCTCAAACACTTTAAAATCATAAGTAGCAACATTCTAGAGCTCAGGTTGTGATGTCATAATGCCTCATTCCACTAATGCCTAAGCTCTGTCCTCATCTGCACAAGCTTCAAACACTTTAAAATCATAAGTAGCAACATTCTAGAGCTCAGTTGTGATGTCATAATGTCTCATTCCACTAATGCCTAAGCTCCGTCCTCATCTGCACAAGCCTCAAACACTTTAAAATCATAAGTAGCAACATTCTAGAGCTCAGTTGTGATGTCATAATGCCTCATTCCACTAATGCCTAAGCTCCGTCCTCATCTGCACAAGCCTCAAACACTTTAAAATCATAAGTAGCAACATTCTAGAGCTCAGGTTGTGATGTCATAATGCCTCATTCCACCAATGCCTAAGCTCCGTCCTCATCTGCACAAGCCTCAAACACTTTAAAATCATAAGCAGCAAAATTCTAGAGCTCAGATTGTGATGTCATAATGCCTCATTCCACCAATGAAAAATTTGTCCCCGTGTCATTTTCTACCAGAAATACCTTCCTTCTGGTTTGGGTCATCCAAGATAAATCGGGAAATATCCACACATAGAACCCTAAAATCTGTGTCTAAACTCTTAGAACAGTAGTACAGTCAGGTTTAAGTGCAGCCACTTATTGGCTCCAAAAGAAATCTTAAGGAATTCAGTCAAATTTAAAGAATCTCCCTAAGGTTTATCCTGACAAGTGACCACCTCCAATCCAATCTTCCTCCAGAAGGTAATCGGAAGTATACATCTCTAATAATGGACAGAAGATTATCAACTGGCAATCCCAGCACCTTCCTCAAATACCTCTTCCCAATATCTACTGGTGGAACCAGCAGGGGTTTAGGAAAGTTTAGAAAATGCAGATTATTCCTTCTTCTATGATTTTGCAGATATTGCAATCTTCTCTGAATCACATTCCTTTCTTTTAACTTGCAAAAAGTTAAATCATTTGAATGTCAGTCACTTGAACTTCCAGTTGATCCAACTTAGCAGTGTGATGACCTTTTTCTCCACTGCATTTTCTAACCAAATCAACATGTTTTTCAAAATGTAATGGTATTGTATACAACCTTCATAAATTTCACCTGCACCAAGGATGGGCAGTTTTCAAATATCTTTGACAATTGTTCCTTTTACTTGCAAAACAACAATGGTCACCAAATATTCCACAGAAAAAAACCAGAGGCACCAAGCAGAAAGAGAAACTGTAGAATCGATGCTCTTGATATAATAGTTTAATGAAGGTTCCACAATAAAAGCAATGTGGTCCAATAAAGGTCTTCACAAGTAGCGCAATACAATAAAAGTCTTTGCAAGTTAAAATGATGCTAATCAAATTATAAATCCGTATAACACAGAGAAAAGTGTGGTATGGACCCGAAACGGTCCGTGCTTTGGTTAGGAATTACCACCTTCCAGGGTCCGATCCAACTGTACCACAAAACATAGATTTGCCACAATGCATATGGAAATCTGTGTTAGTAACGGATGGCCAGGAAGCATGATGAGCACCATCGATAAGCAACTCTTATATCGAAAGCATCGATTCCAGTTTCTCTTTTTGTTTGGTGCTTCCTTTTACTTGTACAATTAATAGATAATCTTCTTGAAAAATTCTATACCTGGAGATATCTCAATAATATCATATACTTTTATTTCCATGTGATAAATAACCCCTTATACTAGCACTGTAGTTTATATCAGTATATATAGGGTTCCTTTTACAAAGCCGCGTTAGCGGCTTTATTGCACGCAACTTTTTATCGCACGCTAACCCCCGCACTAGCCGAAAAACTACCGCCTGCTCAAGAGGAGGTGGTAGCGGCTAGCGCAGCTGGCAAATTAGTGCACGCTATTACACGTGTTAAACCGCTAACGCGGCCTCATAAAAGGAGCCCATAATCTTAAGAGCCTCAGCGTTACCATTCCTCCGCTCAATTAAACTTTCATAAGAGGCAAGCTATATGTGCCAGATCGTCATAGGCTCACTTTAAAGTTTATCAAGCCTTATATAATAAATCTCTTGTGCTATAATGCTTATTGCACTTTAAATTTTATAAATAACGTTGAAATGAGTCGCTTATCTTATTTATTTCTCCCTCATTTGGCTCAGCCCGGGAAACGTTAGATCCAACATGTCTCACTTACGCTTTCTCAAGGGTCCCCCTGCAAACAAAGTATCAAAACAATCTTTCAGTTTATTAACTCTTATTCAACCCAAGCATTATAGCACAAGAAATTTTATTATTTAAGGTTTAATAAAATTTAAAGGGAGCCTATGATGATCTGACAAATAAAGCTTGCCACTATAAAACTTTAATTGAGCGGTGGAATGGTGGCGCTGAGGCTCTGAAGATTATATATACTGATATAAACTGACAGTGCTGGTATAAGGGGTTATTTGTCCTTTTACTTGTAGGCATATGTTAAAGCTAGGACTGTAAAGAGCTATAGTTACACTCTGTGTGTCTTGACCACAGGTGCTTCACCCCATCCCACCCACCAATGAGAGTCGATGGGATGGGAGTAATTTTTGTGTCCCTCCATTTTTGCACCCTGTGTGGCTATGCTTTTCACAGCCCTTAATATAGCCCCAATGAAGGCAGCGATTGATGGTTGATTGGCAAAATCTATTAAGTCTAGCCCTGATTTATTATCTGAGAAAAGATTAACGGTCAGTATGAAAATGAATTCTAACTTGGTTAAGAACATAAGAATTGCCATACTGGGACAGATCGAAGGACCATCATGCCCAGTATCCTGTTTCTAACAGTGGCCAACCCAGGTCCCAAGTACCTAGCTGGATCCCAAGTAGTAAAACAGATTTTATGCTGCTTATCCTTAGAATAAGCAGAGGATTTCCCCAAGCCAACTCAATAATGGCCTATGGTTTATGCCATCTTTAATCCACAGAGACAGTCCTTTCCAGAGTTTTCCAAAGACCTCTTCATGACCAAGCCCAAAGGACATTAGTCTTGTTATTTTTATCCTGAAATGCCAGGAAAACTCCCTACATTTTGATTCCCTCTCTCTGTATTGAGGTCAGTCGCACTCTTTCAGAAAGTTAAGAAAATGGTGTGGTGAGGGAGAGAGAGTGAAGGGAAGGGGGATGGAATTTGATATGCTGGCTTTTTGTGGTTGCAATCAAAGTGGTTTTCATATTATATACAGCAGGGGTGTCCAACTTGTGGCCCAAGGGCCGCATGCAGCCCCATGAAGTATTTTGTGTGGCCCCGGTCAAGGGCAATGCAGTGTTTTCCTCTGCTGCCCCCGGGTATTTACTGTCTTGCCGGCTCCCTCCTCTGTCTTGCTGCAGCGTTTCCGCGGCCCCCAGAAAACGTTTTTTCGGCCAATGCGGCCCAGGGAAGCCAAAAGGTTGGACACCCCTGATATACAGGTACTTAATTTTGTACCCAGGGTCACAGGGAGCTGCAGTGGGAATGGAACCTGGTTCCCCCTGTTTCTCAGGCCACTGCACTAACCATTAGGTTATTCCCCTACTCATGTTTCTAACCTAGGACAAACAAAACCAAATGAAATTTCCTCCTATGAACAACATGGAAAACCAGACAAAACGTAAGATTTTTGTACTTCACATCCCTATCAAGAATAGCGTGATAGTGCAAAATGTCAAGGCAGCATACATATGCTGCACATTTATCTCCTAAGGTCCCACTGCTGTCCCAGGCATACAGCAGCTGGTCAACGGCTAAAAATACATCAGCAATTCCAATGTTTCAACACATAGGTTGGCTGTGATATAAAGGATAACACTTGATAGTGGACCTCTTGAGCATAGGACATATAACACATTGCCTCATAGGCACATCCTAAAAAAGATTTTTTTTTTTTTTTAGTTATAAAATATTATTTTCCTCCTACTTATTTTCAAACATTTGGTTCTCCTTATATTAGTTTTCTTTCTCAGTGCCTGATCACAGCGAATGAAATTTTAAAGATTGCTATATTTTCTAGTTTTTTTTAAAGGCACTAATGTGCCATTATAGTGGTTTGGAATCAATAGTTAGTAATGTACCTTAGACTGAGTCACACAGATGTTGGACATTTGGCAATCTAATCACAGAAAGTAGGGATGAGCCAATGGACCGCCAAGAAGAAACTGAATCCCAGAGATAAATGGCAATTACAATATTTAAAAAAAGGAAAAAGAAGGTACCTAGTCTCGGGTTAAACCAGAACAACAAAAAAAGAGGCACAGGAGATGTCTGAACCAAATTCCAGTTACAAATACTTTTATTAGTAGTTTTTTCAAAAGTCCAAAAGTAAGTCCTTGATATGTAATATAGAAATGGTCCCTACTAGGATCCAAGTTTCGGCAACAGCATCAAATTTCCTCAGGGGACAATAAAGGACTAAAACTTTCTGCAAATTCTACGCTGTGGTGCGTCGGCGTCTCTGCTCAAGGAGAAGCGCTACTATTCAGTTTTCGATACCATTCTCCCAGGGAGCTCAGAACGGTTTACATTCACTTATTCAGGTACTCAAGCATTTTTCCCTATCTGTCCCGGTGGGCTCACACTCTATCTAATGTACCTGGGGCAATGGGATGAAGTGACTTGCCCAGGGTCACAAGGAGCAGCGTGGGGTTCAACCCACAACCCCAGGGTGCTGAGGCTTTAGCTTTAACCACTGCGCCACACACTCCTGCTATAATTGTTACAATCATATATATATATTAGTATAGTAGTGTCAGACCGGGGCCGGGGCCAAATTTTTTCCCCATGTCATTCTCTAATCTGAATAAGGATGATCCTTTCCTTTGTGCATTTTGGACATTTGGTAATAACTTACAAAGAGGTTGAATTGGCAGAAGCTTGAAACTTCTGACTTGTAGTACCATTTGTTCAGGCTACCAGCCATTTGTGCATTTTTCAGCAGCGTTTGTAATTCAGCCAGGTTAGCGGCTGTCAGAGGTAAATCTTTTTTTCACTCAATTTAAGCTCAGATTAATTAAGAAGCAACCCAACATATCCAGCCTTTTAAAAAATAATCCACGCAAGAGGTGAGTGAAAGATTTACTTTTCATATATTTATTTATGTTTTTTAAGGTATTGACTTTTGAAAGCTTATGAAAATGGCAGAAGCACTGATAAAAGAAAACATCGATCAACATTTTGAAAAACATGAACTTCTGATAACCAGCCAGCATGGTTTCTACAAGGGAAGATCGTGCCTAACGAACTTATTGCACTTCTTCGAAGGGATCAACAAACGGATGGACAAAGGAGACCCCATAGACATCATATATCTAGATTTCCAAAAAGCCTTTGACAAGGTGCCCCATGAACATCTACTCCGGAAACTGAAGAACCATGGGGTGGAAGGAGACGTACATAGATGGATCAGAAACTGGTTGGAGGGTAGAAAACACAGGGTAGGAGTGAAGGGTCACTACTCCGACTGGAGGAGGGTCATCACGAGTGGTGTCCCGCAGGGCTCGGTGCTCGGGCTGCTGCTATTTAATATCTTCATAAATGATCTAGAAACAGGAACGAAGTGCGAGATAATAAAATTTGCAGACGACACCAAACTATTTAATGGAGCTCGGACTACAGAGGACTGCGAAAAGTTGCAAAGGGACTTGAACAAATTAGAGGAATGGGCGGCGAAATGGCAGATGAAGTTCAACATTGAAAAATGTAAAGTATTACATGTGGGGAGCAGAAACTCGAGGTACAACTATACAATGGGAGGGATGTTATTGAATAAGAGTACCCAGGAAAGGGACTTGGGGGTAATGGTGGACATGACAATGAAGCCGTCGGCACAGTGTGCAGCGGCCGCTAAGAGAGCGAATAGAATGCTTGGTATAATCAAAAAGGGTATTACAGCCAGAACGAAAGAAGTTATCCTGCCGTTGTATCGGGCGATGGTGCGCCCGCATTTGGAGTACTGCATCCAATATTGGTCGCCGTATCTTAAGAAGGATATGGCGTTAGTCGAGAGGGTTCAAAGGAGAGCAACACGTCTGATAATAGGTATGGAAAACCTGTCATATTCTGAGAGATTGGAGAAGCTGGGTCTCTTTTCCCTGGAGAAGAGGAGACTTAGAGGGGATATGATAGAGACTTACAAGATCATGAAGGGCATAGAGAGAGTAGAGAGGGACAGATTCTTCGAACAGATTCTCGAACTTTCGAAAAATAAGAGAACAAGAGGGCATTCGGAAAAGTTGAAAGGGGACAGATTCAAAACAAATGCTAGGAAGTTCTTCTTTACCCAACGTGTGGTGGACACCTGGAATGCGCTTCCAGAGGACGTTATAAGGCAGAGTACGGTACTGGGGTTCAAGAAAGGATTGGACAAATTCCTACTGGAAATGGGGATAGAGGGGTATAGATAGAAGATTACTGCACAGGTCCTGGACCTGTTGGGCCGCCACGTGAGCGGACTGCTGGGCACGATGGACCTCGGGTCTGACCCAGCAGAGGCATTTCTTATGTTCTTATGTTAAGTATAAACTACTACTACTATTAATTATCTCTATAGCGCTACCAGACGCACGCAGCGCTGCACAGAGTCACAAAGAGTATGAAAACAGTCCCTGCTCGAAAGAGCTTACAATCTAAACAGGCAGGGCAGACAAACAGAATGTCATGGATATAATTAAGGGGAATGGATAATCAGCAGGCTGGGTTGAAGGGCAGAAGAAAAAAAGGTGGGTTTTCAGTCTGCTTTTAAACAAGGGGCGGGAAGGGGCTTGATGGACAAACTTGGGTAATTTATTCCAGGCATAGGGGGCAGCTACTGTAGATGAAAGGAACAAAGTCTGGAATTGGCAGTGGAGGAGAAGGGTAATGCTAAGAGTGACTTATCTGAGGAACGGAGTTCTCTGGGAGGTGTATAAGGAGAGAGAAGTGAGGAGAGATATTGAGGGGCAGCAGAATGAACACACTTGTAGGTCAGCAATAAGAACTTGAACTGTTTGTGATGGCAGATAGGGAGCCAGTGAAGTGACTTAAGGAGAGGGGTGACATGAGCGTAGCGAGGTTGGTAGAAGATGAGTCGCATAGCAGAGTTTTGCACAGATTCCAAGGGGGAGAGGCGATATTCAGGGATACCAGTTAGGAGTAGATTGCAGTAATTTAAGCATGAGGTTACGAGAGTTTGGACAAGGGTCCGGGTAGTGTGCTCAGAAAGGAAGGGGTGAATTTTTGTGATATTGAAGAGATAGAAGCGACAGGTCTTAGCAGCTTGTTAGATATACGTAGAAAATGAGAGGTCAGAATCGAAGACCACTCCAAGGTTGCGAGCAGAGGAGACTGGAACAATGACAGTATTATTTACAGAGATGGAGAAAGGAGGAGTAGAGGGTTTAGAAGGAAAGAGGAGCAGCTCAGTCTTGGACATATTTAGTTTCAGATGATGGCAGGACATCTAGACAGCAATGTCAGCCAAACAAGCAGAGACTCTTTCTTGGACTTTAGATGAAATTTCAGGTGTAGAGAGGTAGATCTGGAAGTCATCAGCATATAGGTAATACTGGAAGCCATGGGAGGCGATCAGGGCACCGAGGGAAGAGATGTAGAGAGAGAAGAGAAGAGGTCCTAAGACAGAACCCTGGGGTACACCAACCACTAGCGGGGTAGCAACAGAAGATGACCCACCAACACATACACTAAAGGTGCATTGGGAAAGGTAGGAGGCAAACCAGGAGAGGACAGATTCACGGAATCCAAACAAGGACAGCATATCAAGGAGTAAGGATTTACAGTATCAAAGGCAGCAGACAGGTCAAGAAGGATAAGGATAGAGTAAAGGCCCTTAGATCTGGCCATAAACAAGTCACTGCAGACCTTAGTGAGGGCAGTCTCTGTGGAGTGTTGGAGACGAAAACCAGATTGTAGATGATCGAGTGTTAATTACTGTTCACAAGTTTCAAACTTACGAGATGTTATTTCAACCCTTTTGCCCATCTAATCAAGAACATCAACCTAGTTGGATTTTCAGCATTTCCACAATGAATATCCATGAGATTTGTTTATATACATTGTCTCTACTGTATGCAAGTGGACCTCATGTATATTCATTGTGAAAATCCTGAAAACCTAAATAAATTGTAACTCCCAGGGACTGAGATTGGGATTCAAGCACCATAAAATCCAAAAAAGAAAATAATAAAGAGGAAAGGAACTCCAGTTAAAGTAGGAAAGTATGCACTCATACCACAAAACAAATAGAACAATAAATAATTCAATATGGTATCTCTGTGAGGCAATACGGGTCATTTGAATAACTTTTAGGCACCAGATATATTAAATGCCAATTAAAAATAATGGGTCTTTAACAGTGTTTTGAATTTGGGCAAGGAAAGTTCAGCTCTGATGTTTGGTGGAATGCTATTCCAAAAGCTTGGAACTAGAAAGAAAAACACAGATGATTTGGTGGACTCATAGTGGATATTTTGCGATGAGGGCAAAACTAGGTGATGAGCATTGAGTGAATAGAGGGCCCAAGTTAATGCATAAGGAATAATCTGCATGGAAAGTTAAAGGGGACAACCTAAATGTAAAACCTTGAGTGATAAGGAGCTCATAATTGAAACTTAAACATGTGTAAAACCTCGCCCAAGTCTGCACTTGGACGACTTAAACAAGTTGTCCAAGTGCCGATGATCAAACCAACTTTCTGGATGTATCCAGGGACTTTTTAGGCCTCTGAATGCCACTGTGCGCCCAGAGCTGAAAGGGGCATATCTGGAGGAGTGGTTAGGATGGGATGTGGGCTGACCTAAACTTAGTCATCCTGCAGGGATAATTGAAGGTTTCATGAGACTTCCTGGATGAAACGTATACTTTGTGACTTAGACGATGTAAAAGCAAGTATAAGTGTCAAAAAGGTATCCAAAGTGATCAGATAACCTCTGCAGAGACAAAGTAAAGACCCACACACACTGACCCCCCTCACACTGCCACAAAGATCAGAATAAAAAAAGTACATACCAGTCTCTGGAACATCAGCACCTGCTATAGGAAAGCCTAATGGATCCAGGTCCATAAGCCACTCTGACCACTACATTCATGGTGGAAAATGTGAGCCCCCCTAACCCTACTATACTGCCATATAGGTGCTACCTGCGGCCTTAAGGGCTATTGGGGTTGTAGACAGGTGGGCATAGTGGGTTTTGGGGGGTTCACCATATCCTATAAGGGAATTCTGGTGAGATGTTTATGTGGCACTCTTTTTGTGAAGTTCACAGCAGTGCCATGTAAGGTGCCCCTCCCACATGGTCTTGTTCTGGGTATTTTTGGTCAAAAATGTATAAAGATAGACGTACTGGCAGTCTGGATGATCCTGGACGTCCAGATAGATGATTTTTGAGAAAAAAATATTGTAGAGGTATTTTTTTGAGAATGGACATTTTACAACTGCCGACTTTGGGTGTCTAGCACCATATATCCGAATCAGACTTGGACGTTTCTTTTGATTATGCCCCTCTAAGTATTTTAAACCAAGAAGAGATACAATTGGAACTTATAAAGCATTAGGATCAGCAGTCACTGTGCCTAAGAAACAAAGTGAAGTTGTGGTTGGTGACTCCCTTCTGAAGAGCATGGAGATATCCATCTGTAAATTCTCAAAAAAAAAAAAAAAAAAAATCCCTATTTAAATACACGTGAAACAAAATTCTAAGTGAATAATGGTGCTCAGTCACTTTTTTTTTTTTTTTTTAAAGATCCATCAAAGATGTTACCCATAGTTTGGAACAGCATCAATTCTATTATCCCTGGACAGTGAAGAATCTTAGCTCACAAGGGGTTACTCAATGTAGGCCTGCCCGCCATTCCACTTCGCGGTTTAATCCTAATGGAGCCACTGTGTCTCAGCAGTATATCGATTCTTGTTCCCTCTGGCACAGACATAGAAACATGATGGCAGATAAAGGCCAAATGGCCCGTCTAGTCTGTCCATCTGCAGTAACCATTATATAGAAACATAGAAACATGATGGCAAATAAAGGCCAAATAGCCCATCTAGTCTGTCCATCCGCAGTAACCATATCTCCTTTTCATGGTAACTTTACTGTGTCCAACACTGTGTAACGTAAATCTTGCAGTTGATGAGACTGTGAGAGCCAATGCTGAACCAACAAAAGAATACCTGATCATTGTTTTTCTTTGGCATTTCTGGGAAATAGACCATAGAGGTCCATTCAACACTGACCTTAGATACCAACTACTGGAGTTGCCATCGAAGCCCACACCAACCTATCTGAATCCATTTTGTCATTTGCAGGACAAAGACGTTAAAAATCTCAGCTTATAAATAAATTAAAAAAATATATATAAATAAATAAATAAAAAAATCTGCTCAGCACTGCCCTCAAGTTCAAGTTAGTGGAGTTTCTGTTAAAGCCCTCTCCAGCTCATCCTAAACCAGTTTGCCATATAAAGGACAAAGACTGTACAAGTCTGCCTGGCACCGGCCTTAGTTCTTAACATAAGAACATAAGAAGTTGCCCCTGCTGAGTCAGACCAGAGGTCCATCTTGCTCAGCGGTCCGCTCCCGCGGCGGCCCATCAGGCCTAGTGCCTGAACAGTGGTCCCTGATTCACCAAATAAGCACCATTCGACACAAACACACATTGTTTTGTATATCATTAATTTTCTAATTGGAGATCCTCTGTGTTCATCCCACGCCTTTTTGAATTCCATCGCCATTTTTATCTCCTCTACCTTCCTTGCAGGGCTGGTGTTAGGGGAGGGCAAACATGGCAGCTGTCCTGGGCCTCACAGGCTCCAGTAGCTCCTGCTTTCCGGGCATCTGTTCCCCTTGTTGGCCCCCCAACCCCTCACTTTCGTGGTTGCCTTTCCAAATCACAGTTTTCTTTTTCAGCAGGGCCCCGATGTAGCAGCCATTTTCATTATTTGCAGGCGGCTGCCCGGTCTGAAGCTTCCCCTATGGCACAACTTCCTATTTCCACCTGGGCGGATCACATCAGAGGAAAAGCTTTGGGCCAGGCAGCCACCTTCAACTTATGAAATGGCTGCTGCACTGGGGCCCTGCTGAAAAACTGATTTGGAAAGGTGTTCACAAAAGTGAAAGGAAGGGGCTGAGTGGCGCTTGAGCTTTATTATGTGCCATCAGAAGTGTGTGGGAAAGCAGCAGCAGTGGTGAAGACATGAGGAAGCAGGCTACTGAATGGAATTGGGGTGGAGAAAGAGGGGAGGCAGGATATTTGATGGAATTGGAGTGGAGGGAGAGAGAAGGGGGCTGAATACTCAATGGAATTGGGATGGAAGGAGAGGGGTAGGATACTCGATGGAACTGAGGTGGAAGGAGAGAGAAGGAGCAGATGGTGGAAGTGGAGTAAAGGGAGAGAGACATTGGATGTAAGGTTTAGCTTAATCATTGGAGAGGGGGAGCAGATGCTGAATGGAAGTGGAGAAAGAGGGCACATACTGGATGGATGGAAAGGATAAAGAGGAGAAGATAAAGAAAAAAAGGCACATGCTGGATAGGAAGAGAATGGAATTAGATACTGAAGGGGGTAAAGGAAAGGGGTGGCAAGATATAGATAGACACAGTGAAATGAGGGAAATTGAGAATTGGATAGTAAGAAAAAATTTAATCTAGATGGAAGCAGAAAATAAATTGGGAAGGAAGACCAGGGAAGAGAGAGGAGAGAGAGATATCAGATCTGGGGAGAGAAAAGAGGGAAGGAAGCAGATACCAGTTCTGAGGGGAGGAAATGAGAAGAGAGATACTAAAAACCACGGGGGAGGGCAGAGAGACTGCTTCTAGCTGCAGAACTTGGAGATTTCTGGCTGCCAGACCGGAGGATGTGATTTTCAACTGTCAGGGTGCTGGGATATCCACCATCCCAGGCCCAGGTCCAGGACCAAAAATTAGCTACCTCCCATAGCAAGTGAGGTGCCTAATTTTTAGTGGACCCAGGCTGGGATCCTTGTGTGTTCAGTATAGAAAGAAGTGCATATCTGTTTTTATTTCTCCAGTGTTGTAATACTTACTGAGTTTAATTTCTTGGGGTTCCCAGCTCAATTTTTATTGGTGATCTCTTGTTCTATATTTGGTAAAGGTCTGTGTGTGTGTGAAGTCATTTAAAGTTGTTTTATGTGTGGTAGTACTGGGAGGTGGGTATATCTGGAGGGGGAGTTTATGTGTGGTAGTAATGAGAGGAAGGGATATCAGGATGAGGGTGCAGAGAGGAGAGGGGATCATGGGCTCCCTCCTTAATTTCTTTCTTGGGCCCCAGAATGTCTAAAACAGGCCCTGCTTCCTTGGGAGGGCATTCCAGGTATCAAGGTTTGCAGCATAAGAGGACTTACTCAAGATTGAAGGTTCTAGACTTCAAAAGAACTAACTTTGTCAAGATGGGAGGAATACCTCACAGAAGAATTAGTTGCATGAGAACAGTTGAATGAAGTAGGAAAGCAGTGGGCAAAACTGAAAGAAGCTATCCTAAAGGCTATAAATCTTTATGTTGGGAAAATACATACAAGTAAAAGGAAAAGAAAGCCGCTTTGGTTCTCAAATGCAATAGCTGAAAAGATTAGCCTTCAATTATATATGTCAACCTGTAACCTGTTCTGAGCACTCTGGGGAGAATGGGATAGAAAACGAATTAATTAAATAAATAAATAACAAGACGTCACAGAAAGAGGAAGACAGCCAAAAATATGTGCAAAAACTACGAGAAGCAGGAAAAGCTGTCAGAAAAGCAAAGATGCAAATGAAAGAAAAGATAGCCAATAAGGTAAAATTGGGGGACAGAATGTTTTTTAGATATGTAAGTGATTTTTTAGATATGTAAGTGATAGATATGTAAGTGATATGTAAGTGGCATAGTGAGGCTCAAGGGTGAGGGTGACAAATATGTGGAAAAGGATAAGGCTGAACTGCTTAACAATTATTTCTGTTCTGTGTTCACAGATGGAAGACCGGGAGTAGGTCCGCAAAAAAACGAACACAAGTAGGAATGGATGTGTAGTAGACCAGGAAAGATTCTCAGAAGACAAAGTAATGGAGTCTGAGGGGCTACATCCAAGGGTACTCAAGGAACTTAGAGAGGTTCTGGTGGCTCCGTTATCTCATCTTTTTAATGCTTCCTTAGAGTCCGGTGCGGTCCCAGAGGACTGGAGAAGAGCATATGTGGTCTCTCTGCACAAGAGCGAAAGTAAGGAGAAGGTTGGGAATTACAGGCCAGTTAGTCTGACCTCAGTAGTGAGTAAACTAATGTAAACGCTTCTTAAGCGGAGAATGCTGAGATTTCTAGAATCAAATGGACTGCAGGACCCAAAGTAGCATGATTTTATGAGAGGCAGGTCTTGTCAGAAGAATCTGATTGATTTCTTTGATTGGGTAACCAAACAGTTGAATATGGGAGGGGCGCTGGATATAGTGCTGCATAGGCGACTGATACATAAACTGAATGCATCCAGTATGGGCCCCAAAATAACAAACTGGATTAAAAGCTGGTTAAGTGGAAGGAGACAAAGGATAGTCGTAAATGGAGTTTGCTCGGAGGATAAAGATATTAGTGGAGTGTCGCAGGGATCTGTCCTTGGGCCAGCTCTATTTAACATCTTTGTGAGTGATGTTGCGAAAGGACTGTCTGGCAAAGTTTGTCTTTTTGCGGATGATACTAAGGGCTCCTTTTACAAAGGTGCGCTAGCATTTCTAGCACACGCACAAGATTAGCGCGCGCTACCTGAAAAACTACCGCCTGCTCAAGAGGAGGCGGTAGTGGCTAGCGCACGCTAAAACTGCTAGCGCACCTTTGTAAAAGGAGCCCTAAGCTCTGTAATAGGGTAGACACTCCGGAGGGTGTGGATGACATGAGGCGGAATCTGGTGAAGCTTGAAGAATGGTCTGATAATTGGCAACTACGATTTAATGCTAAGAAATGCAGAGTCATGTATTTGGGCTGCAAAAATCCAGGTGAACAGTATAGTATAGATTTACAGGGATCTCAAAGTCCCTCCTTGAGGGCCGCAATCCAGTCGGGTTTTCAGGATTTCCGCAATGAATATGCATTGAAAGCAGTGCATGCACATAGATCTCATGCATATTCATTGGGGAAATCCTGAAAACCTGACTGGATTGCGGCCCTCGAGGAGGGATTTTGAGACCCCTGGTATAGAAGGTGTGCAGAAGAAGAGTGGGACTTGGGGATGATTGTGTCTGATGATCTCAGGGTGGGTAAAACAGGTAGAAAAGGCAACGGTCAAAGCCGAGAATACTTGTGTGCATAAGGAGAGGAATGGCCAGTAAGAAAAGGGAGGTGATAATGCCCTTGTATAAGTCTCTGGTGAGGCCCCATTTGGAATATTGTGTGCAATTTTGGAGACCCCCCACCTTCAAAAATATATAAATAGGATGGAGTCGGTCCAGAGAGCTGCTACAAAATTGGTTAGTGGTCTTTGTCATAAATTGTATGGGGACAGACTTAGAGACGTTAATATGTATACTCTGGAGGAAAGATGGGAGAGAGGGGATATGTACAGGAGGTGAGTCTTTTTCAAATGAAGGAAAACTCTGGAAGGAGAGGGCATAGGATGAAGTTAAGAGGTGATAGGCTCAGGAGTAATGTAAGAAAATACTTCCTTACAGAAAGGGTAGTAGATGCGTGGAATAATCTCCTGATGGAGGTGGTGGAAATGAAGATTGTATATGAATTCAAGATAGCACAGACCCTTCTCCATTGAGAATACTGACCATTTAACCCTACTCTCTGTTTTCTGTCTTTTAAACAGGTCTTAATCTACAGTAGGATGCTGCCTCCTATCTTATGACTTTTAATTTCCTTAGGAGTCTTTAGTGAGGTACTGTGTCAGACACACAATATTAACCAGCTCACTTTTATCCACTCCTTCAAAGAAATGTAATAGATTGGTGAGGCAAGATTTCCCTTTACTAAATCAATGTTGGGTTTGTCTCATTTTATCCATGATTATGTATATGCTCTGTAATTTTATTCTTTATTATAGTATCTATCAGGGTTGGCTTAACCAATGGACCAGTGAGGCCCTTGCCCAGGGTGCCAGTAATTAAGTGCACCAGTAATGAAGGACACCAAAATCCCGGTCTGGTTTACCTTCACACTTCTAGAAGGATAGATGCTGGATTGAGATTTTGGTACCCTTTATCATTAGTGCCCTGAACCAGTCCAGAAGGAGGGGAAGATACTGGATCACAGGTGGTGGAAGAGGAAAGAGAGAGATACCAGATTGTGGGGATGGGGGTACCAATGCAAAAGCTGGCTCAGGGTGCCACAGTCTCTTGAGCTGGTCCTGGTCTCTACCATTTTGCCTGGCACCAATGTCAGACTCACTAGTCTCTAGTTTCCCAGACACTCCATTGGCCACCCTCCAGTCTTCCAGTACCATGTTGAATTTTAAAGATAAATTACAGATTACTAACAATAACTATGCAAGTTCATTTTTCAATTCTATCAATACTCTGGGATGTATACCATCTGGTCCAGGTAATTTGCTACTCTTCAATTTGTCAATTTGCCCCATTACAACTTCCAGTTTTACAGAGATTTGTTTCAGTTTCTTTGACCCATTAGCACTGAATACCATTTCTGGCACCAGTATCCTCCTCATATTTTCCTCAGTGAAGACTGAAGCAAAGAATTAATTTAACCTCTCTGCTATGACCTTGTTTTCCTTGAGTGCCCATTTTACCCCTTGGTCATCTAGAGATCCAACCAATTTTAGTTCATTACTATTCCATATATAATTTTCCTGTCCTATAAAGAAAAACTTTGCTTTATCCTTATTTAGTTTCTGAAGATGCCCCTGAATCCAATGCTCAAGAAGGTTCAGACCTTCTGCAATATCTCACCTGCAGATGACAGCACAGAAAGAAAAACTGTGATGTCATCTGCTTATATATAGACTTTATAGCGGACCTGGCAAAGTATTTGGCTCAGAGATTTCATAAGAATATTGAATAGAATGGGTGATAAAAGTGATTCTTTTGGGACCCCACATTGACACCTTGAATTTTAACCTGATATGATCACCGAGCAAAAATTCCTCTAAACCAGTTCAGATTTCCATCAATGCCAAATTGACTTAGAATAGATGAAGGAAGCATATTATCCATTAGATTGAATGCACTAGACAAATTGAATCGCATTAAGATGGCTTTCTGAACTCTACATAACAAAGATCATCCTTTAGCTATTAGAGAACCCAGTCCAATTTCGGTATTATATCGTTCACAAAACCCCGATTGTTAATCTTGCAAAACATCAAAAGCTTCTGTATAAGGGTTTAATTGATTTACTATCAAACCCTTCATGATCTTCATAAACAAGGGAATTGAGGCTTTGTAATTAGTGACAACTGTCCCTGCCTTGCTTTATGTTCTAGAAAAATACCAGAAATAAATTGTAAATTCAGCCAGTCTTTTAACTTATCAAAAACAAATTGAAGAATCCATTATACAGAATGATGTGTTATATTTTCTAAAAGTCGCCTTAAGTTCATCCATTTCAATGGATTTGAATTAATTCCGCAAGCAACTGGAACAATATGCATATCAGTATTATTACCTCCCTAGCATAATGTTACATTTATCCAAGAAATATCTGGGTATTGAAATCACCCATTATTTTTGTGTCACCCAGTTTGTTAGCCTTCCTAATTTCTACTAACATTTCTGTGTCTGTCTGTTCATTGTGGCCAGATGAACAGTAATACACTCCTATCACTATCCTTTTCCCCTTTAAACATGGAACTTCAATCCTTCTCTTCTCCTGCATGGACTACTGCAATGCACTATTCATCGGATTGACAGGAAAGAATACACAACGTCTCCAACGTGTTCAAAATGTAGCAATCAGCCTTCTAAAGAACCTGCACACTCATGACTCCATCTCCCAGGCTCTATCATCAACTCACTGGTTACCCATAACCAAACGCTGCATCTTTAAAGGCCTGATACTAGTGTATAAGTCCTTTCATAACATGGCACCTGGCTACATGTCAGCTAAGCTTCCACCATATGTCCCGAGCAGGCATATTTTTTTTTCCCGAAAATCGTCTAGTTGGACGACCAGACGTTTGATCGTCCAGACCATTAAGTCATCTATCATTATACCCCATTCTCATCCAAAAATTCATCCAAGTCAAAAACGCCCAGAACAAGACCTTTTGGATGTGGGCGGGGTCAGCAAAGTGATGAACTGGGCACCCAAACATTGCACTAGAGTAATTGGGTACCTTACAGGGTACTGCTGTGAACTTCACAAAAAGGGTGCCACATACACATCTCACCACAACAGCCTTATAGGTCATGGTGAGCCCCCCAAAACACCCCCCAGAACCTACTAGACTAGTGTGACCATATGGCTCCAGAAAAAAGGGGACGGATTAAGACATCCGGGTTTTACTTCCATTGAAAGCAATGGAAGTAAGGAGAACAGATTTAGACATCTTGGTTACTTTCAATGGAAGTAAAACCCGGATGTCTCAATCCGTCCCCTTTTTTCTGGAGCCATATGGTCACACTAGTCTAGTAGGTTCTGGGGGGTGTTTTGGGGGGCTCACCATGACCTATAAGGCTGTTGTGGTGAGATGTGTATGTGGCACCCTTTTTGTGAAGTTCACAGCAGTACCCTGTAAGGTACCCAATTACTCTAGTGCAATGTTTGGGTGCCCAGTTCATCACTTTGCTGACCCCGCCCACATCCAAAAGGTCTTGTTCTGGGCGTTTTTGACTTGGATGAATTTTTGGATGAGAATGGGGTATAATGATAGATGACTTAATGGTCTGGACGATCAAACGTCTGGTCGTCCAACTAGACGATTTTCGGGAAAAAAAAATATTTTGGACGTATTTTTTGGGAATGGACATTTTACTTAGCTGACTTTGGGCGACTAGCGACTTAGGCCAAAAACGGACTTAGACGTTTCTTTTGATTATGCTCCTCCACGTTTGTTAAACTGCAACCCATTCTGAGCTCATTGAGGAGAGCGGGATAGAAAATGAATTAAAATACATTAAAAAACATACTGCATGCATGCTGACTAATATGCACTTAGCACAGGACCATTAACAGCTTCCTAAATAGGAACTGCTAAGTGGTTCCACGTTAATTGCTACCTTAGTACCAGGTGCTAAGGGAACTTTTAATGTAGAACCTGTATTGAAAAATGCAAGGAATGATCTCGATAGTTACCATGTGCTAATTTCCCATGTTAAAAGCCAAAGTAACTGCAAATTTAATGCACATTATTAAAAGGGCCCGACAATGTTATATTTGTCATGTAATAACAGGATTGTGTTGTATTAGCCCATGAAGAGGATCTGCAATGGATGAAATTACCCCACCCATTTCTATAATCCTACTTTAATCTATTGTTTCCACTTTGGTGGAGGATGGACAGGGGAAGGCTTCAATGGCTGGGAGGGTGTAGATGGGCTGGATTTCGGCAGTTGGAACCCAAGCACAGTACCTGGTAAAGCTTTGGATTCTTGCCCAGAAATAGCTAAGAAGAAGAAAAAAAAAAAAATTTAAATTGAAACAGGTTGGGCAGACTGGATGGACCATTCGGGTCTTTATCTGCCGTCATCTACTATGTTACTTTCTTTTTTCTTCTCCCTAATCAATGCCTTGTTGCGAACTGCTATGTTAAAGGTAAGGTGCAATATTAAATCGTTAAAATAAACAACTCACTGGAGCACCACAACCCCAATTGTTCTGATTGGCCTACATGGGCCTGGCCTTTCTTGGCCAGATATTAGTGTCTGATTATCCTTGTTACCTGACATAAATGTATAATTGGCTGAAAGAAAAATGACTCTGGAGAGTTGCTAGTGAATTTTAAAGTGTATATTATATTAGCCTTGTGGGTAGAATGAGTGTTTGGGGGTTGAAAGGCAGGGATTTTTTAGGAGGGCATGTTGGATTGACACAGTTTTTTTAGACTTCGTAATTGAGAAATAGGTATGTATTTTGGGGAACCATTAGGATTGTGGGATGGACATGGAAAATATTCTAGGGAAGTGGCCAGTATTTTGGATATAAATCTTTGTTTATATATAGTCTCTAACATAACGACTTAAACAGACAGCTTCTAGCTTTTCTGCAAACTCTTACTCCCTCCTCCCTAGATAAGAATTTAAACTTTCTGGTGCAGCTTTTTATATCCCACAGCCAATATTTTTTTCAGCTCTTTTTGCTTTTTAAAGATATCTGAATTCTGATGGTGGCGTTGAAACTTTGCTGGTTGGCACTGCTATTTATGTTTCAAATTTGCACTAATCTATTCTTTGGTATATATGCATGCTACTACTGTATATGTCCAACACAGATGCATGCATTTTCCTGATACTAAGTATGCACACTTAAGTAACAAGGAAGGGATCCAAATTATGCACGGTGTCCAGCCTCCATCAAATAGACAACAATACCCCTTCTTATTGGATACAAATAAAGGAGTTTGTTCAATATTGGGGGCAGAGCCAGCATTAGAGGGGATGCAAATAGGACAGATGCTTTGCATCTCCTTGCTACAGAAGGACGGGGGTTCCAAGCCTGCCTAAATTTTGAGATCTAGCCTGCTTGTGAGTTTTGGGGGCCCCGGTATGTTTTAATACCAGCCCTGTCTGGAGTGCTCAGAACCTACATAGCTCCTATGCCAGCAATCTGTATACTCTCCAGTTAAGCTGCTGAAGAAATCTGTCACATGACAGCAGCCTAGAGCTGCACTGAGCATGGGCAGAATCATCTGGGCCACTGTGTGCTCTCTAAGAGGAGCAACAAAGCAAGGAAGACTGGATCAGCCGGGAGAGCAGCCTTTTGTTTTCTTTCAGCCATCTGGCTTCAATTTTGTCTTGCTCTCTTCTTTTCTTTTTTTGCCTTCATGTGGAAAGGGCTCCCTCCCCTCCTGTCCATCGGCTCTCTTCCTGCTCAGTCTAGCTGTGCCGTGGAAGCTTTCCTATGGTGACAGGGCCTGTGGGAACAGGCATCCAGTGCGAGAAATTGCAGTGAGTATCAAGGTGGCTCTCCCCTCCCCCCCCCCCTTTTTTGTTGTCTGTGAATTGTGCTATGGTGGTAAAGGGGGAAGTCGGGGTCTGTTTCGCTATGCATGTGAGCAATCACAGCGCTACGATAGGGACGTGAAGTCTAGTACAAATAATAGGGGTTCAAAAGCTCATTTATTCAGTCATCTCACAATAGCTCAGCTGCTGGCTATTGGACAGAGAGCCTAGTAGCCAAATGTTGGTGGAATAGTTTATTCCTGGCAGCTAGACATGTTGAAAGATGCAGATGTAATGTGGATGAAGCAAGCAGTCAGGTTCATGCATTCAGGTGCATTTGCTGGATTGATTTCATATTTCTGGCTGGAGTCGGAGCCTTTTGTTGCCTTTCAGTGTCTTTTTCCCTTCCACTGATCTTTGCTGTTTCCATGCACCAGGACAGAGGAACATTTTTGTTTAGGGCCATCATCAGATGAGGTCGGCAAGTTTATCCTTCTGAACAAGGAAACAAAAAGTCGGTCTCAGGAAGCAGAAAGCTGTTGCTAATAAGTGGGCAGTGGGAAAGATCCCTTCCGTTGCCTACAGGAGTCGCTGTTAAGAAGATAGGAGTTGAGTCCTGCAAATGAGAAATGCTTCTAGGGTTCATTCCCAGTGGACAGAGATATCCTGTTTTTTGGAATCTGGGTACAGACCCTATTCTATATCTAACTGCTAGTCAATTATTTTCACCTTCTCTGCTGAGTCCAGATGGGCCTAAATACCAAGCTAGAGATCTTTTTTTCTGAAGCTGTCTGTATTCAAATATACTATATGCTTTGCTTCACTACTGAACTTCTGTTGCATTTTCTGCCATAGGTGAATTCTTGTGAAGGTTTTCACCAAGTATTAAGTCCAAGATATGGATTAACCTAGATCAAATACTAGACAGGTTTAATTAGGGCCTGTTTCAGATAGAAAACAGAGATCTTGCTTATTCTCTCCTTCTAGTGTCCTTGGGGCAAATGAATAAAGAGACCCTCTTCTTCAATGCCACAAGGTGACACCGATAGTAAATACTTCACTGATCGTAGTGACTGTCAGTTACTGTATACAGTTGGTAATTGCGTGAATTAAGGGTTTATCTAGAAGAGATTGGCTTTGGAAAAGAGAGCTATAAATGCTAGTAGAAAAAAAGTATTAGCCTTATTGTTAAATTGATATTACCGGATCAGATTCTGTGAGAAAATGAAAAATTGGAGTGTTAAATTTTAAGAAAAGAAAAAAAATGACAATAACATTCATAATGTTTTGTGATTCCTTATGGGAAACTTATAATTACTGTACATCCAGCAGGAGGTGATGTAGGAGTCCTGGCTATGAGGTAACTCAGGGATTCTCAAACCTGTCCTGGAGGAACCCTAGCCAGTCAGATTTTCAAGATATCCACAATGAATATGAGTGAGATAGATTAGTATAGCAAAGAGGAAGTGATTATAAATCAATCTGATGAATATTCATGGGGGATATCCGGGAAAAACTGACTGACTGGTATTCCCGAGGATAGGTTTGGGAATCACTGAAATAACGTCTTCTCTGATCTGTCTTATCATTCTTTTCTATTTTTATGACCTACTGTTTTATTGCGATTGTAAACTGCTTTGATTGCTGTCCTGGAAAAGCAGTATATCAGAGTACAAAATAATAATGAACTTCTTGAAGGAGTCTGTAGACCAGGGGTTCTCAACCCAGTTTTTGGGAAACACCTGGCCAGGTCAGGTTTTCAGGATATCCACAATGAATATGCATGAGACAAATTTGCATGCCCTACCTCCAATGTATACAAATCTATCTTGTGTATATTCATTCTGAGTCTCCTAAAAAAATGACTGGCTTGGTGTTTCCCAAGGATTAGGTTGAGAACCCTTGTTATATAGAATTAAGAGTCAGGAATACTGGGTGTGAGATTCTGCAGAAAATGATATGGGAGCACCTGACTGGGTGCTGTTCCAGTCCCAGCTTCTCTAAGTAAGAGCCTCATAAGGGAACAGTGGAGGAGTGCTTGTTCAGTGGTAGCTCCAGCTTTTCTTGTGCTAGACACTCCTAGCAGGAGGCCATGGAGGGCATGGTGTCTGCGGCTCATGCCTTCTCTAGTTCAGGAGGGTGGGCATCGGATGGAAACGAGTGAAAACAAACTCATATGTCCACCTAATTGATTGGTATTGTTTGAACATACCAGATTTAAATAAAAATCTACCCTGCGTAGCTTCTTTTTCTGTGCTTTATTTTTATTTTGAAATGATTGTAGAAGAAGTAATTCAACTATGAATACACATATTTATTTCCTCTCATTGTCATGAATGATTCCAGGTAGATCACGTGAACAGGGGAAGGATGGGGATGGAGAGGGAAAGGGAGGAGCTTTAGCTTAAAAAAAAAGTCCTATTAACACCGAGCCCATAATTCTCCGAGTCTCCTCTCTCAGAGCACAAAATCTTTCTCCAGGTTTTACAGGCATTTTCTACCAGCTCCAGATTTTGTGGTTAATATTTCCTTTTTGTAACAGATGCTGCTGCACTGGTACACAAAAGATCACGAGGAGCGAAAATATAGGACAGTGCATTTTGTTCTTTATGAAATTGCCATTATTTAAAGGACTACTTGCTGATTTGTTGTGGGGATCCGTTGTAAAGCACACTAAACATGCGAAAGTGTGATTTTGAAGTGAAGAATATTCGGCTGTTGTGGTTCACATCAGTTTACTCAAAGAGTGTGTTGCCTTAGACATAAAAAATGGAGATTAAAAAAAAATTAAGCTTTAAAAAAATGACACACTGCGGGTTTTTCCTGCTTTTTCATCTCAGCACTGTTTAAAAGAACATTTGGAATACTACATTTGCAGATAAGTGATGATATTTAAGGACTTTGTTATTTTATAATAATTCCACTTATCTTGGAGTTTTTGACCGAGGATGTGTCTGCTGATCTCAAAGTGATGATTTTGAGATTGGCTTGTCTATATGGGATGTTTTTTAAGAAACCAAAAATATCCTATAAACAGGAACGAGAAAAAAATCAATAAGAAATCCAATAACTTTCTCGCTGTTAAATTCAAAATTCAAAATTATGCCACTTGGTTATTGAAAGTTTCATTTGCATCAAAACTTCTTGAAATGATAAATCATAAAGGGAGAGCTTCAGATCCCTGTGCGTGAAAGGTGATTGCTTCCGCACTGGAAAGGGACAAGGTCTTCACCGGCTCATCCATCTCCTACTTACAGTAAGTCACTGCTAGTGGATCGGACTTTCTCAAAAATTGTGTCAAAATTACTTAGCTGTAGGTGGAGCAATTGACTTAATGATCTTAAAGTCTTTGTGTCTCTGCCAGTCCTCGCCGACGGACGTCAGGCTAGCTGCTGTTTCGCTAACAAGCTGCGTCAGGGCTTCGGACTAGAGAGTTGCGCGGGGACAGAAATCCCACCCGTCCCCACCCGTCCCCGCCAAAATCCCACCCATCCCCACCCGTCCCCGTGAGGAATCCCTCCGTCCCCACCCGTCCCCGTGAGGAATCCCTCCGTCCCCACCCGTCCCCGCGAGGAATCCCCTCCGTCCCCACCCGTCCCCACGAGGAATCCCCTCCGTCCCCACCCGTCCCCGCGAGGAATCCCCTCCGTCACCATCCTTCCCTATAAACTTCAGAAATAGTTATTTTATTTAATTATGCTACTGAATTAAAGGCTCTGGTAGAGACCCATTTACAAATAAGCAAAGAGACTATTAATTTGGAAATATTAATTGGGAAGAATACATACTTTGTAAATGGGTTTCTACCAGAACCTCTAATGTAAATATAAAATATAAATACTCAGCTGATGAGAACCCACAAACTGTCAGCTGAGGACTTCCTTTGCAGTTGGCCTGGGGTCCCTTTTGCCAAGCTTGGCAGGCAGCAGTAGCGTCCCTGAGTCACAGATGCTGGCACCTCAGTGGCTCATGGATGCTGCCAGCGACTGCTGCGCTTGGTGGAGGGGAGTTCTGACCATCTCTAGAGGAGGTCCTCTGCTGGCGGTGCTTGGGGATCCCCACCAGTCACAGCAAGGGCCAACAAGTACTTCAACACTGTAGAAATAAAACCAGAAATGCATTTCCTTTTCTTTTGAACACAAAACAAAGATATCTGCCATATACATTTCCCAAGGCAGATGACTCTATGCAATGTCACCTCGGTAACAAAATACAAAAATAGACAAATACACCCCCTCCCTTTTTACTAAACCACAATAGTAGGTTTTAGCACAGGGAGTTACGCTGAATGCCTCGCGCTGCTCTCAATGCTCATAGGCTCCCTGCGCTAAAAAACAATATTGCGGTTTAGTAAAAGGGAGCCATAGTGCAAAATATAGACAGCAGATATAAATTCTCAAAACAGACACATTTTGATCACTAAATTGAAAATAAAATCATTTTTCCTACCTTTGCTGTTTGGTGATTTCATGAGTCTCTGGTTGCACTTTCTTCTTCTGACTGTGCATCCAATCTTTCTTCCTTTCTTTCAGCCTCCTGTATGTTTCCTCTCCTCCAGACCTCATTCTCTCCCCCAACTTTTTCTTTCTGTCTCCCTGTTCCCCCTTCTTTCTGTCTCTCTGTCTGCCCCCTTTCTTTCTTTCTCCGTGCCCTCCCCCAAGCCACTCGGTTTGCTGCCACCGCCATCGGGGAATAGTCCCCAAGCCACCGCTGTCCCAAGCTTTCCCTGCAGAAGCGTCGCGCTGACCAGCATTCCGCTCCCTGACATCAATTCTGACGTAGGAGAGGAAGTTCCGGGCCAACAAGGCATTTCTCCTCATTCCATCCAGCCTGAGCCCCATCTCTCCTTGATCCAGCATTTCCCTTCTGTGTCTGTCAGAATTACCATTCCACCTATTTTCCAGCATCACCCTTCTTTGTGTCCATCTCACCTATATCCCTATCTCACCACTTTTTCAGAATCTTCATTTGTCTCTGTCCTTGTCTTTACCCCATATTCACCATTTGCCCTTTCAATGTCTTTATCTCCCCCCCCCCACACACACTTTTTCAGCATTACTTCTATGTCTCTATTTCACCTCCTCTTCATGTCCCCTCTGTATCTCTATCCTTATTCAGAAGGTCCTGCTTACCCTTTCTCTTCTTTGTGTCACTATCTCCATTTTCAGCTTTCCCCCTTTTTCCTTTGTTAATGCACCCGGTAGCCAGAATCTTTCCACCCTCCCTCCACTCCGGCCCAGCCCAGTATGAAATATTTCCTTTTGTTTCCCTCCCCTCTCTCTTTCTCTCTCTCTCTTCTGCTCCCTCACCCACGAGTCCTGCATCTGGCCCTCTCCCTTCTACCTGCACCTGGCAAAACCCCCCTGCTCCGTGGCTCTCTTAAGCAACTCGTCAGCAGCGGTGATCAAGACAAGCTGCCGACATCGAGGCCTTCCCTCTACGAGTCCCACCTTTGTGGAAAAAGGAAGTTGAAACAAGCGGGACTCGCAGAGGGTAGGCCCCGACGCCAGAAGCTTGTGTCGATCGTTGCTGCTAAGTTGCCGAAGAGAGCCGCAGGTAGAAGGGAGAGGGAGATAGGAAGGCTGTAGAAGCTCCGGAGCATGACACCGAACCCGGCCAGGATGATTTCTTTTTCAGGCTGCTGCTGCCGCTGCTATCCCCCACCCGAAATGACAAAAAACAGCCTAATGCCCGCGTCGGGAAATAGCCATGCTGAGCAGTGAGCTCAGCACGTACACAGATGAAAGCCTTGCTTGCTGATTGGTCCGGCGGCACGGTGGGGCGGGGCCGCCGGACCAATCAGCAAGCAAGGCTTTCATCTGTGTACGTGCTGAGCTCACTGCTCAACATGGCTATTTCCCGACGCGACGCCAGACTTGCATCGCCAGAATTTAGGTAGGTTGTTTTCATCCCCGTGGGAGTCCCGTGGGCAAGGGGGCGTCCCCGTGGGAGTCCCGTGGGTCAGGGGGGCATCCCCGTGGGAGTCCCGTGGGCCAGGGGGCGTCCCCGTGGGAGTCCCGTGGGCCAGGGGGGGAACCCGCGGGATCCCCGCGGGACCCGCGGGATCCCCGCGATCCCCGTTCCCGTGCAGACCTCTACTTCGGACAGCATCTGCAAAAAAGAAAAAAAATCAAAAGGTAGCAGAGATCCTATTTAGGTAAAAAAAAACAACTTATCAATAATGTAGTCGCTTACAGCAGCGTTCTGAGTCGCACACTTGCTAGGACAGAGAGTACCCCAGGTAAAACTGCTAACTTTTATGCTCGTCTGACGTCGTCATGTTTTTTAGAAACCCCTTTAGACACTGAGGTCTTTTCTCCTTTTTTATGTATCGAAGTATGGTTGTTTGCAGCGCTGAATAATATTGGATAATTACTATTTGGACAGCCTTTCTTGAAAGTGAGTGTTTTTTCTTTAAAAAATGAGCCAGGCTGGCTTTAAAGTAAATGGTACCTCCCCTGTGATGGCAACAGAGAACAAGTTCATAACTGGGTAATGAACGGAGAGCTATGTTGGGATGTCTTGGAATAGGTCATTGCACTGTACTGCCTCACCTTCATACCATGGGGGTGATCTTATCGGATTGCTGGTGCATACATGGAAAGTTAGAGGCCTAACAGGTATTTGTCTTTCTGAGAACAAATCTATGAATGATTTATTGTTCTTTTGGATGAATAAGAAGTGACTTTTATTATGACAGGATGCTGAAGGAAAGGGGAGCAAGAAAGAAAGAGGGCCAAAGAAGGGAGTGTTGGTGTCTGCTTATGTGTGAAAGAGAGAGACTGAGGCCTAGGTTCACTAAACCTTCTGATCCTGTACTGATGATAACAAAACCAATTTTACTGGTTTTGCAATCGTTCCCTGACCCGATTCACCATGCAAATTAGTAAAATCCCATGCAAAATAGCCAAGTGATTGATTCAAGCTATTTTGAATCAGATTTTACTATCCTAAAATCCGACTACTCCCAATTTTCAGGTACCGGGGTGTGTGTGTGTCCCGGGTTGGGGGGCGGGAGATGTACCGGGCCGGTTCTGACGGCAGGAGGGAGTTGGCATCCTTCCTGCCATGTTCAGGGGGAGGGGGGTTCTGATGGGGGGGGGATTAGTTTTATGTTGTTGGTGGGCGGGAGGCATCTGGTGGCAGGAGGGAATTGGCATCTCTCTTGCCATATCAAGTTGGGGGGTTCAGTGGGGGGGGAGGTGCCGATGGAAGGAGGGAGTAGGCATCCCTTCTGCCATATTCGCGCAGGGGAGGTGGAAGTGTCTCATGGCAGGAGGGAGTGGGCATCCCTTCTGCCATTTTGGGGTGTTTGGGGGGAGGGGGCGCTGTCGGGGGGCAGGAGGCTTTTTTTCATTTTTTTTATTGGCAAGATATTTTTTTTATTGGCAAGATATTAATGGCAAGATACTCTTCAAGGCCTCCCTTTTTATTTTGAAGTAGTACATTTCTTTCATCCAAAGAACTAATATGTATTTTTTTCCACATTTTGTTCAAGAAGAATATCATTTTGCTTGACAATTTGTTTACTGATCTTGTTTGAATATTTGAAGGATCTGTTCAGAAGTCATAGTTAGTCTTCAAAATTAATTACCTTAGGTCTCTCAGCTAAACCATTTGGAGACACTGACCCCAAGTATAACCCTGAACCCCCCCCCCCATTTTAGTCTGAGATAAAGTAACTACACTTCTCCCTCCGTATTTGCAGTTTCAGCAATCACGGTTTTGATTATTCACGGTTTTTAGCTTGCTGGTTTCTCCCCCCAAATTACATCAGCTTGCATAGAGAAATCACTGATGCCAAGCATTCAGTGAGAAAATAGCTGATTCCCAGCACTTTCTTCACTGTATTTTGCTTCTCCTTCAGGAACAGGCCAGGTCTTCCACCATGTTATTCGACGTTTCACCATATTCACAATAGTTTTTAATAAAAAAACAGCAAATAACATATGAAAAAGTTATTTGCGGTTCTGTTAATCCCCTATCACAGCGAATACGGAGGGAGAAGTGTCCCCTGTACCTTCTGTATCACCCTGAGATACCCTTTTAGCCAGCTGTTCTTCCTTTCATGTTGCTTTCATAATTTGCATCTCTTAGATTGCCGGAGAGATACTGTTCACTTCTTTCTTCATCATGGCCTATGATTTCTCCATGCCCAGGGTTATATACTGTAGCAAAGACCTCAATAGCTGATAGTAACATAGTAGATGATAGCAGATAAAGACCCAAATGGTCCATCCAGTCTGCCCAACCTGATTCAATTTAAATTTTTAAATTTTTTTTCTTAGCTATTTCTGGGCAAGAATCCAAAGCTCTACCCGATATTGTGCTTAGGTTCCAACTGCCTAAATCTCCGTTAAAACCTACTCCAGCCCATCTACAGCCTCCCAGCCACTGAAGCCCTCCCCAGCCCATCCCCCACCAAAAGGCCAGACACAGACCGTGCAAGTCTGCCCAGTACTGGCCTTAGTTCAATATTTAATATTATTTTCTGATTCTAGATCCTCTGTGTTCATCCCACGCTTCTTTGAACTCAGTCACAGTTTTACTCTCCACCACCTCTCTCGGGAGCGCATTCCAGGCATCCACCACCCTCTCGGTAAAGTAGAATTTCCTAACATTGCCTTTGAATCTACCACCCCTCCACCTGATGACACAGTATACTGGAATATAGCTTGCTATCATTCCATAGGCTGCAGGAGAGGCCTCTAAACTCTGGAGCAGTGGCAGCTCATTTCCTCCTGTAGCTTGTTCTGTGCTGTGGGACAGTGTTCAGGACTTGGAACCTTGAGAGACCAGTACACAGAAACTGTGTCTAGATAGACCTGAGTCTTAGGTTTCCTCCTCCCCACTGAAAGAAAAATACTGTAAGTAGTTAGGTGCTAGAAAGGAAGCAGTGCTGCTGCAGTAATATGGAGCTCAGCTATCTAGTGACCATTTTGCTTCCCCCTCAACCATAGGATTTTGAGATCTGTTGTTGTTCCCTCACAAACGCAATCAAGGCAACCCAAATATTTTACTCTGTCCTATCGAACCAGTTAGAACCTCACTGCTGGGAAAGAGAGGCGGGAAGATGAGATGGTAATATAGATTGATTAGGGAACTGGACAACATTGGGGATAGAGTGTATGGGAAATTAAGGTAATAATTTAAGAGGAGATCAAAGGTAAAGAAAGTGGAAAGATAAATGATAGAAATGAAAGATTCTGGAGAAAGTTAATCAAGGCTCAGAAAAGTGCAAGAGAGCTATGGGTTTACAAAATATGAATATGACTATCTTTGGTCATTTTTATGTGGTTGACTAATTAATTTTATCCTAGAATTTATACTTTTGATGCATTCTATAATGTTATTAGATGTTTTTGGCCCCACTGGAGTTCTCAGTGGTTTTAAAATGGAGCTGGCTTGTTGATCTTCTTTAAGCTCCTCTGTGCATAAGATGTGGAATTTCTCAGACCTGCCAAAGACGCAGACCATTCTCTTTTCTAAAACATTTAGATCAGGGGTGGGCAACCTTGGTCCTTGAGGGCCACAACCCAGTAGAGTTTTCTGGATTTCCCCAGTGAATATGCATGAGATCTAGCATGCATTGTATGCAAATAGATCTTATACATATTCATTATACACAAATACAATAGGGATTTATAATAAACTGTCAGTAGCTCCAATTAATTAGACATTAAATACACAAACAAGAAGCTATACTACTACTGCTTATATAAATAATCAATTATCCTTTTATTAACTTACTCATAAATATATTGCACAATTAATATTAAAAAGCTTATATAAACCATATTCATTCATTCATTCATACATTTGTACTACTGAAGCCCTCCCAATCTACCCGAATAAATCAAACATTTGCAAAGCAGTGTCCAATTAAGATATCCTAAAAAGTCTTCATCATCACATCAACTTTCACTTTGCTTATCTTCTATGTCCAGTGTCAGACTTTTTAGGATATCTTAATTGGACACTGCTTTGCACAGTGAATGAACTTTTATGTTTGACTTATTCGGGTAGATTGGGAGGGCTTCAGTAGTATAAATGTATGAATGAATGAATGAATATGGTTTATATAACCTTTTTAATATTAACTGTGCAATATAATTATGAGTAAGTTAATAAAAGAATAATTGATTATTTATATAAGCAGTAGTATAGCTTCTTGTTTGTGTATTTAATACATATTCATTAGAGAACTGCTGAAAACCCAACTGGGTTGCAGCACCTTAAGGACCGAGGTTGCCCACTCCTGTTATAGACAGTGGGAGGAAAAGACTTCATCATTAAGATATATGGAGATATTTCAGCACTCTTACCCTTTTTTTTTTTTCTTTGCTGTTAATATTGCATCTATTTTATTCTATGTGCATGACGGGCAATTTCTCTTTTATTCTGCAGTATTTTGTTCAACTAAGGAAAAGCAACACAGATGTAACTGTGCAGCCTTTCCATCACTGGGCCATGTGATGAGGCGGTGAGGTTGCTGGAATATTGCCCGCATTTGGAGGACAGTGACTTGGTTGCCACGGAGACAGAAGCACATACCAGGAAGCCCTCATCGTTCTTCCCTGACGTCAAGGCCCAGAGGTGCCTGGATGCCTATCTCAGCACTTCCGCTGGTAGTATGGAGGGGAGAGGCCTAGCCCTGGCAAAGGACAGCCTGTAAACTACGAAAGCAAATGGTGAGAAAAAACTTTGGTGGCCAGATCCTCAAGAATATCATCTACAGTATATAACCTTGATCACATTGCATTTTCTTTTCTGAGACTCGGTGAGGTTAAGGATCACCGGGCCTAAATCTAAAGCTGAGTTTTGACTATTTTAAAGATACTGAATGAAAGAAGCAGTGATATGTTGATGATATGATATTGTAAGTTCAGATGTGTGAAAGACTGGTAGTAAACATCATGCGTAGCACAAAATACTCGGATATGTGAAAAATCAATGGTATAGTAAAACACACTTTCACAAGAAAAAGAGAAAAGAGCAATGTCATATATAAATGTAGGCAGTGCTGCTTTAGTTCAGCCCTGCTCATAGTTTTTCTATTTTGGGAGTGTGACGGAGGTTTTTGCCAGTGAGGTTACCACCCTACCACCTTTATCCACCATTGTGGTGGTGGGAGGGCATTTGTCCGAGGCTTTTCCTCCAGTTCATTTGGAACATACTCCTTCGAACTAAAGCAGCACTGCCTACATTTATATATGACATTCATCTTTTCTCTTTTTCTTGTGAAAGTGTGTTTTACTGTAAATATAATGCTTAATATGATGAACAACAAAAATGAAATTTTGTTCTAGTGTAATTGGGCTCACAATAAAAAAATACAGACGTCCAAAAGGCGAATTATAAAACAAAAAGCATCCCAAATCAGCTTTTGGACGTCTTAATTGTCAGGACGTCAAAGTGCCAATAATCAAAACCGTCTTTCTGTACGTCTAGTGAGGTGTTCCAATCTCTTGAGCGTGGTGGAGGTGTGTTATGGGTGGGCTTTGGGTGGTTTCAAGGGTGGGTTTAACATGGATGTCTTGCAGCGATAATAAAACATTTTTCAAGGCATCTTGAACGGAACTTATACATTTGGAAGTATACCTGTTTTATAATGGTCTAAGTGCCACAAAGGTGCCCAAACTAACTAGATGACTACTGCATTCATCAAGGTAAGACACCCTCATGCTTCTCCAGTGCTCACTGATCCGCTCACACCCACAAAGATCAGAATACAAACATCTCCAGAACATCAGCACCTGGTATATGAAAGCCTAGTACAGCAGCATACATGTGTCTTAAGTAGCCTGTGGGTGGGTTAGTGAACCATAGAGAGGAGTAGCAAACCCATAAGCCACTCTAACCACTACATTTCTGGTAGAAAATCAGATCCCACCAAACCCTGCCAAAACCCTACTGTACTGCTATATAGGTGCCACCTGCAACCATAAGGGTTATTGGGGTTGAAGACAGGTGGGTATAGTGGGTTTTGGGGGAATCACCATAACTTATAAGGGAGTTCTGGTGAGATGTTTATCTTGCACCCTTTATGTGAAGTTCACAGCAGCGCACTGCTCTGTTGCCATGTCTGGGTGGCCAGTCCATTACAGGACTGGCCCCTCCCATGTCCAAATGGTCTTGTTCTGGGCGCTTGGAACTTGGATGAAATTTTGGTAAAAAATGTGGTATTAAGATAGACATCCTGGCAGTCTGGACATCTCAATGGCCTGGACGTCCAGATAGAGGATTAAAAAAAAAAAAAAAATTAATATATATATATTTCTAGACATATGATGGTTTGCCTGTTTGCTGATTTTCCAAAGGATTTGATTATTTGTGTTCATCTGTTTTACTGTATTTGTTGTAAAATTTTCTGTATGTAACATTTTTGTAAACCGTTTGAGTGTCCTTTTAAGGATTTTTAAACTTTTTTCTTTTATTAGTCCACTTGTATTGTACTTACTTGTTTTTAACCCTGTCCTTTTGTTTTTCCTTTTATACCTCACTTTCCTTTAACTATTGGAGTTCTTCCCTTTTTTCCGTTCGTACCTGTTTGTCCAGTAGTGTACCTTAAGTTTTGTTAAGTTATGTTAATTGTATTACCTGTTTTACCCTATTTTTTTATTGTACAACCACCTTGAAACAAATGATAAGGTGGAATATCAAATCAATAATAAACTTTAAACTTTAAAATGGTATAGAAATTTTAAAATAAATAAATAATAAAATAGGCATTTTCTTACTGCCGACTTTGGACGTCTAGTGCCATATGTCCAAATCGGACTTAGATGTATGTTTTAAAAATGCCCCTCTAGGTTTTGCATCTGAATCCGCAAGTTGCTTACAAAATGCTGTCAATCATGTTTTGAACTCTGCCTCCTTCCCAGTAAGCTGTTCCTGCCCCCTTATTTTTTTTTCTGCAAGCAAGTTGCTTAGAAGTGTTTCTGCTTTGCTCTGTAGTTTTATTATTTTTGGATATTTTTTCTAAGAGTTCGGTCGGAGGCTTGGTGCCAAGAGGTTCCCACTTGTTGGGACCTCTGCCTGGGAGAAGGTGCAGACTTGTGCTGCAGAAGTCTGCTGCTAGCAGGATCAGACCTCGGGGATATAAGAACATAAGAATAGCCTTACTGGGTCAGACCAATGGTCCATTAAGCCCAGTAGCCCGTACTCATGGTGGCCACTAGTACCTGGCCAGATCACTAGTACCTGGCCAAAATCCAAGGAGTAGCAACATTCCAAGCTACCAATCTAGGGCAAGCAGTGGCTTCCCCCATGTCTTAATAACAGACTATGGACTTTTCCTCCAGTAAATTGTCCAACCCTTTCTTAAGACCAGCTACTCTATCAAAGCTTAACTATTCTAGGAGTGAAAAAAATTTCCTCCTATTGGTTTTAAAAGTATTTCCCTGTAACTTCATTGAATGTCCCCTAGTCTTTGTAATTTTTGACGGAGTGAAAAATCAGTCCACTTGTACCCGTTCTACTCCACTCATGATTTTGTAGACTTCAGTCATATCTCCCCTCAGCCGTCTCTTTTCCAAGCTGAAGAGCCCTAACCTTTTTAGTCTTTCTTCATACTAGAGGAGTTCCATCCCCTTTATCATCTTGGTCGCTCTTCTTTGAACCTTTTCTAGTGCCACTATATCTTTCTTGAGATAAGGAGACCAGAATTGAACACAATACTCCAGTTGAGGTCACAGCATAGAGGGGCATTATAACATCCTTAGTCTTGTTAACCGTTCCTTTTTTAATAATTCCGAACATCCTGTTTGCTTTTTTGGCCGCTGCCACATATTAGGCGGAAGGTTTCATTGTATTGTCTATGATGATACCCAGATCCTTTTCTTGGGCGCTAATCCCCAAGGTAGACCCTAGCATCTGGTAACTGATTCAGGTTATTCTTCCCAATGTGAATCACTGCATTTGTCCACATTAAATTTCATCTGCCACCAGGAAGCCCAATTTCTTAAGGTCTGCCTGCAATTTTTCATAATCCGCATGTGTTCTAACAATTTTGGACAGTTTAGTGTCATCTGCAAATTTGATCACCTCACTCCTCGTTCCAATTTCCTGATCATTTATAAATAAGTTAAATAGCACTGGTCCCAGTACAGACCTCTGCGGCACTCCACTGTTTACTCTCCTCCTTTGAGAAAAATTACCATTTAACCCTACCCTCTGTTAGGAGTTATTAGGACAGGAATGGAGAACAACACTTAGAATATTATAATGCCTTTGTGCGACCACACCTCTGATATTGTGTGTAGTTTGGTCATTGCATCTCAAAAAAGATATAGCAGATTATTATTATCCTAGAAAAAGTAGTCCATCTTAATGCCTTATGGACTTTCCTTGTAAGAAATTATCCAAACCTTTTTTTAAACCCTGCTAATTCCTTTTACCAAGTTCTATGGCAACAAATTCCAGAGTTTAATTAAATGTTGAATGAAGAAATATTTTCTCCGATTTATCTAAGTTTACTACTTAATAGCTTCGTTGCATGCCTCCTGATCTTGTATTTTTGAGAAAACAAGCGATTCATACCTGCCATTTCTACTCCACTCAGTAATCTATAGACCTCTATCATAACTCCCCTCAGCCATCTCATCTCCAAAGCTGAAGAGTCCAAGCTTCTTTAACCTTTTCTCATAGGGAAGTCATCTTATCCACTTTATCATTTTGTCACCCTTCTCTGAACTTTTTTCTAGAAAAAAGTTCAGAGAAGGGTGACAAAATGATAAAGTGGATAAGATGACTTCCCTATGAGAAAAGGTTAAAGAAGCTTGGACTCTTCAGCTTTGGAGATGAGATGGCTGAGGGGAGTTATGATAGAGGTCTATAGATTACTGAGTGGAGTAGAAATGGCAGGTATGAATCGCTTGTTTTCTCAAAAATACAAGATCAGGAGGCATGCAACGAAGCTATTAAGTAGTAAACTTAGATAAATCGGAGAAAATATTTCTTCATTCAACATTTAATTAAACTCTGGAATTTGTTGCCATAGAACGTGGTAAAAGGAATTAGCAGGGTTTAAAAAAAGGTTTGGATAATTTCTTACAAGGAAAGTCCATAAGGCATTAAGATGGACTACTTTTTCTAGGATAATAATAATAATAACAGTTTATATACCCCAGGACCGTGAAGTTCTATGCGGTTTACAATGAATTAGAATTAGGATAAGCAGCATAAATCTGTTTTACTGTTTTTGGGATCTTGCCAGGTACGTAGATTGGCCACTGTTGGAAATAGGTGATGTACAGTATTCACTATCAAGTGCAGTCTCATATCTAATACTTTGGAACATATGGGGCTCCTTTTACGAAGGCGCATTAGGGCCTTAACCCGTGGAATAGCATGCGCTACCTGCTATCGCCTCCTTTTGAGCAGGCGGTAGATTTTTGGCTAGCGCACGCTAAACCGGTGCATGCGCTAAAACCACTGGCGTACCTTCGTAAAAGGAGCCCATGGTGTTTGGTCCAAAGTAGACAGTGAATATGTCGCTTATTAAATTTTCAATTTGCAATGAAGTTTAACCTTATTTTTTTTGGAAAAAGTACAAAAATAAGAACCAAAGAGAGAAATCAGAAATAGAGATTATCCATAATAATAAAAGGCTAAGCGCACATGCGCTGTCGAAAATCCGTGAGTCCTGGTGGCGTGAGCTGTGCTTCTGTGCCAGTGCTCACGGCGCCTGTGCTAGCGCGTGTGCCAGCAACTCCTCACTCCCACTGCCGGTCCTCTTTAAAGCGGCCTGCTGAGGTTCGCCAGCCACTGTAGTGAACCTTGCAGGCCGCTCTAGCAAATCCAGGGAGGTGAAGGCAGGACGGAGGCTGCAATCGGCAGCGGCTGCTGCTACTCCTCCAGCCGCCTAGCTCCTCTCCGCCGGCCCCGGATGGCAGCCCCCTCTGCCCAGTCCTCTCTGCTCCAGTGGCCCGCGCAGGAGAAGGAGCAGATGAAACAGGGAGACTGTGCAAAGGGAAACAAGGGGGTTGATGGGACGGGAAAGGGAGGGGGAGGAAGCCGAGGAATCTCTAGCACCCGTTAATGTAACGGGCTTAAAGACTAGTGTTGAATAAAAGACAATTATGCACCATTGATGTTGAACCGATGATGAAATTGGATGAGTTATAGATTGTGTTCCTATGTGAAAAAAGTCACCTCCAGTGGTTCTGTGTGAGATGTACATATTTAAAATTTAAATTGGTATTGGGCAGGGCAGGATTAATTCGTCGAGGGCCCCTAGGCACACAGGTACACTGGGCCCCCTGCCCTGCCCCACTCCACCATGCGCCCAGGCAGAAACAGGAAACTGCGTCAGAGGAAGCTTTGAGCAAGCAGCACCACTTGCAAAATTACAGTTCCCGTTGCCTTTCTTACCCACGTTGCTTGCTTGTCTTACTTTCCGTCAATGGGGGGGGGGGGGGCGTGTTGCCAATCGGGGGGAGGGGCCGTGTTGCCGATCGATGCTGGAGGGGCCCATCACCGTTTGGAAAAAACAATGTTGATGCCCTCCTTCATCGGGCCCCCCTGACCATTTTGGGCCCTAGGCACGTGCCTACTGGGCCTATTGGTTAATCCTGCCCTGGTGCTGGGAAGTGTTATTGCCATCAGGTGTGCACAGCATTTCCATTTCCAGAACATCCCCACCCCAGTTTAGCAGTGATAAAAGTAGCTCTTATCCTCTACTTGGTAAACAGTTGTTTTCTTATCATGTGACAGGACAGCAAAGGCCAGTACTGGACTGATGATGATTCTGATGCAGACAATGAATCGGAAGAATTCCTGTATGGAGTCCAGGTAAATAGTGGGTCCAGGCGGTGAGCATTTTTTTTTTTTTAAACTTGCCATCGCGGCAGAAAAAAATGAAAATATTTAGTGGCAGCATTTGGATACTGGCTGCTAGTTAGTTGCCGGCAGTATCCAGTAAGTGGTGATATTCAGCTGCTATCCGTATACCTTATCTGGATAGCACATGAAAATTACCACAATCTGGATGACTTGTGTTTAGTCTTGACTCTGTCCCCAGACTGCCCCAGTACTATCTGCATAGTGCTGGGGCAGTCTGTAAAGATATTTGACACTATCCACATAATGCCGCCAAAATCCTGTGTCGGCAGGATTTATCGAGATAGCTGGATAAATGCTTTTTCCTGTGCAAATAGCATACGCTGTGTTGCTCTGTATCAGAACCCCCATGCAGACATCATGGAAGTGTGTAAATCAAGAACAGAAATAAAGAAAGATATTTTTGTAAACTGTTAGGGATATGGCACAAGAAACAGTAACTCTGTACATTTACAGTTCCATATTTAAATCCCACAGTCTGTATTTTTTAACTCAGCCCTGCATCTTTAGATAAAACAGGTAATCATGCTTATTTAGGCCAGTGTTTCTCAACCTTTTCAAGCCAAGTACCCCCTAAGCCTAACAAATAACAATCTAGTACCCCTGGCCAAACTCCGCCCCAAGCACACCCAAACTCTACCCCAGACCCGCCCAATCTCCGCCCCTGACTTTACCCCCATATTAATAATACTAATTGTAATGCAATTTCTTCCATCCATTTTTCATATACACACAATATAATCTTATTAATACATAATGGTAACCACAAAATTTTAAAAAAACACAAAGCACACTTTACGCAGAGAAAATGCAAGGCAGATGACTTAAAAAATATTTAGGGCCTGTTTTACAAAGCTGCGCGGCAACGACCCCGAAGCCCTATAAATATTTATGGGCTTCGGGGCCGTTACCGTGCTGCAGCTGCTAGCGTGGCTTTGTAAAACAGGCCCTTAATGTCACCTCAGTAACAACTATAGAAAAGTAGACAAATTTAGTGCAAAATATAGATAGCAGATATAAATTCTCAAAACAGACACATTTTGATCACTAAATTGAAAATAAAATAATTTTTCCTACGTTTGCTGTCTGGTGATTTCATAAGTCTCTGGTTGCACTTCCTTCTGACTGTGCATCCTTTCTTTCTTTCTACACTCAGGCCCAACAATTGTCCCTTTCTATTCCCTCCCTCCTTCCTATGTCCTTAGTGCCCCCAGTGCCTCCTTCCTATGTCCTCAGTGCCCCTTCCTATATCCTTAGTGTCCCCAGTGCCTCCTTCCTGTGTCCCCTTTCTCCCTCCCTCCCCCTGAAGCCTGCCTGCCCCCTCAAGCCGACCTGCCGCCACCCATCATGCACCAGCTGCATTTAATTACTTCCCACTCTCTCCCGAAGCCGCGCTGAAGCCTGCCTGCCTGTCCCCAAGCCAACCAGCCGCGATTCCTCCACCCCCTCCTGGTCTGCCGCCTGCCCTTCCGCCCCTCCCTCATCCGCTACATTTATTTACAGCCCCGCTGGTGCCGCAACGAAGGGAAGGGCCAGGCGCGTGCCTACAAGCCTTTCCCCAACGTAAATTCTGACATCAGAGTGAAGGTCCGGGATTGGCCCTTCCCTTCATTGTGGCACCAGTGGGGCTGTAAGTAAATGTAGCGAGCGAGCGGTGGTGGTGGCGAGCGGACGAGGGATGGGCAGGCGGGAAGCAGTCAACCCACGTACCCCCCAATGAGCGACCCATGTACCATGCATTGAGAAACCCTGATTTAGGCTGTAAACCCCTTATTTTATAACAGGTTAGTTCAAATTAACCTTCTCTTATTACTCCATTGGTGTTTTTTTTTTTCTTTTCTGTTCTCCTCCTTAGGTTCTTTTATTTCCCTTTGTTACTCTTTTTTTCTTTTTCTCTCTTCTATAGTTTCCTGTTGCTAATTTCTCCTTGATTTGCCACTGTTTTCTCACATTCCTTTTTGTGTTTTTGTTTATATTATGGGCCTTTCTTCTATGCAAGAAGCTTTAAGCACAGCTATCAATATTTCTTTCAGGCTGATACACTTTTATTTCCTCTGTAACATCCTCTATCTGTATTTCTAGGGCACGTGTGCGGCGGATTTATACCGACACCCACAACTTGATGCAGACATCGAGGCCGTGAAAGAGATTTACAGCGAAAACTCTGTGTCTGTGAGGTATAGTCCAAGACCAAATGAATGCATGCATGGATAGATGGGGTGTGTGGGGGTGTTGCGTACACATATTTGTATGTTCAGATAAGGATGGTTTCTGAAAGCACAGGTGATATACCTAAACATTATCAACAGATAGGATACATGACTTTGAGTTAGATTCACTAAAGTCAGTGAACGTTGCGATCGCTGCTAACCGATCCGATTCACAAAACGGCCCACCATGTGTTTTTCTCCTTGATAGCCCATTTTCCAATCTGGCCATGCAAAAGAGCCAAGCGATTGATTCACTTACATCGCTTGGCTATTTAGCATCGGGTTTTACTGATCCTAAAACCCGATTGCTGTAGACCTGTCGGTAACTGTGTTACTGACAGGTCTTCCTGATTTTTATTTCTTTCTTTTTGCAATAACACATATATTTTGCGTGTATTACATACACACACAAAATATTTGCCCAGTAAAAAAAATGAAAAAAGTCTCTCGACAGCCCCTCCCTCCAACAAATCACCCCCTCTTTCCCCAAACCAAAAAAAAGGCAGGAGGGATGCCCACTCCCTCCTGCCACCTGCCACTCCCCTTCCCCCGAACTTAAATATGGCAGGAGGGATGCCCATTCCCTCCTTCCAGCAGAGGCCACCCTCCATCAGCCACCCCTCCTCCCTCAGCCCCCCTCCTCCTTGGTACCTTTCGTCGGGAGCAGGAGGGATGCTCAGTCAGTCCCTCCTGCTCCTCTGCAGGCCACTGTCTGCAATGCAGACCTTAGGCCCCTCCCTAATGCATGGGGAGGGGCCTAAGGCCCTGATTCTCAGATGCCTCAAGCTCCTCCCCTTGGGCGGGGTCTTAGATGTCTGAGCCAATCAGGGACTCATTTATGCTCTATGTATCCCTGATACAAGGGGGAGGAGCTAAGACATTCCTCCTGCCAATTTTTCTTGGCTCGCGGGAGGGAGCAGGAGCATCAGTGTCTGGTGGCAGGAGGGAGTGGGCATCCCTCTTGCCATTTTTTCTTGGCTCACGGGCTGGCAGGCAGAGCGGGAGTGTCAGCGTCTGGTGGTAGGAGGGAGTGGATATCCCTCCTACCATATTTTGTTTTGGTTCGTGGGTGGGCCGGCACAGGAGGGGCATGGCACTGTGGGGGGGGGGGGGGGGCGCACATCCTAACAGCAGTGACTGTTGTGCGCATGTTTCAATCATTCACTGAGCAATTGAATCGGTCGCGTTTGCATACATATGATTTGCACCTCTGTGCAAATCATGTGCATGCAAATTTGATAGTGAATCAATCACTGTTGGAGAAATGACCAGAGAATTGGCCAACAGCGATTGACTTGTTATCTTTAGTGAATCTAGCCCTTTGTTTTCAGTATACTCTGAGAGGGTAAATTTTAAATGGTTTGTATTGCAGCAAGGACTATAGAAACATAGAAGATGACGGCAGATAAGGGCCATAGCCCATCAGGTCTGCCCACTCTACTGACCCACCCCCAAGTCTACTATCCTAGGGATCCCACTCCTGGTGACAGGTTCCCTTGGCTTAACCCTTTAAGGGATCCCACATGGGCATGGGGTATTTTTTAGCCGTAGCATCTGTTTTCAAAGGGACAGTTCACACCTATTTTCATTTTGAAAGTTATTTGAGGAAAAAAAAATGATCATCTAGGGATGTTAATTCATTACTCTGCATTTGGTTCATTACTACATCTTAATAAATTTAGGAGCTCTTTTATTAAAGTGCACTAAGAAGGTTGGACTTTCCTGTGCACTAAACCCATTTTTAGCATGGCTGTCAAATAAACTATACCATACCATATAGTTTCTTATATCCCGCAAGTTTCAGCAAGAAATCATTGCAGTTTGCAATAAGATTTGGGATTCATTATTATATTAACAATAAGAGTTTAGAGAACATAGTTGATAATGAACAGGCATTACAAGGGAAAAAGCCAATAATAACCTATGCCATTATTTTGTAACCTAAACCTTACATCTTGGAGTCCATTTTCCATAATCTTGGTATGGCCTTGTTTTCTCGCATCTTAGTCTGCCTACATTCTTTTTATTGTTTATAATTCCGACTGTAAGCAAGGCCCCTGTTCAATATCTGACCTCAGACAAGAATAAATGTAAGGCACATTCAAAGAAAACACCAGTTCTTTACTATCTTTGGGGGCTAAATTTCAACTTAGATACCCTTGTAAATGTTTGATCTTTTTTGATCAACATTCATATATTTTTTTCGATTCCCCCCCAGCTACGATTTTTTCTTGAGGCAAAAGGAGCAATACTCTCCAGTGCTTCCTTAGTGAAATAAGGTCCAAATTTTTCAGTGGAAGATGTAACACAACATTAATGATTTTCTTTATTTCCTGTATATATCAGACCCTATGATTGTGAATTGCTTCTCCTATAATGTGGGCTTTATTTGAGAGATTGTTATTATCATATTTAATGTTATTTGGCCAGATTGGCCATTTGATCCTTCCTTTTTCTTTCGTTTAATATGTTAAAATCTCTCTTTTCCTTATATATATATATATATACTGCTTTATGTATATTTATAAAACTATAAATAAAAAAAGAAAGCACCAGTTACCAACAATTCTAATGTCGCATAACATTAATGAACATGACAAATTCCATTGGCTATGTTCAAAAGAAACAGAAAATCGGGCACATTAATTCATTACAAGCAAGGCCAATCTGAAGAGCACTAAACTAAACTAAACCTTAGGTTTGTATACCGCACCATCTCCATAGTCGTGGAGCTCGGCACGGTTTACAGGAATTGTAATGAGAAAGGAACTCCAAGGAAAGGGCTAGATGAAGATCGGAGGAAAGATGTTAGAGGGCTAGGATGTCAGATGAGGAGGGAGTGTTAGATTTTTGAGAAAAGCCAGGTTTTCAGATGTTTACGGAAGGGTTGGAGAGCACTCAGGTTCCGAAGAGGGGAGGTAAGGTTGTTCCAGAGCTCGGTGAATCTGAAGGGGAGGGAAGTCCCCAGTTTTCCTGGGAGGGAAATGCCTTTTAAAGAGGGGAAGGATAATTTCAATTTTTGGGTAGGTCTGGTGGTATTAGTATTTGAGGAGTTCCAAGAAAGTGGAATTAATGGAGGAAGGATGCCGTGGAGGATCTTGAAAGCACTATGCTAAACATTAAGGAAATTAACAAAATTTGGATAATGGTTTACTGGCTCTCGATCTCAACTGCATAAACAATCAGCTGCATTAACAAACACACATGGCCTTTACTAAAGAAGTCATGCTTCCTAGACCAGAGGCCGTTCCCACCAGCAGCCTACACACATTGTTCTCCCTTCCTCAGCGACAGCCAAGAGCGAGAAAAAGAGAGAGGAAAAAAAAGTACGAATAAATTTGTGCGCCATTAGAGCTGCTCTCCTTTTGTTGGTGATTCTCTAGGGTTGTCGCTGTTCTTGGTCAGTGGCGCCTGCAGCTTCTGCTTATCGATTTCCGCTATTCTTTTTTTTTTTTCCTGTTTGTTGAATATATGGCTGTGCGTTCATGTTAATATATGATCATTTACTGTTAACCACTTTCCGTCCCTAACATGCCCTTTTTACCCCCCAAAATAAGACATAAATACGTGCGCAGATGACGGAACATGAAACGCTTTAGTGCACCCCGTGTTATACCATTTTTGCTGTTAGATGCACATTAGCGACTAATGCGGCTTAGTGAAAGGGCCTCTTAGTGACACAGTCAATTTAACCTTTATTAACTTATGAATAAATGCATGTTAGATTGATTTTATGTGCATTAAAAGGTTTCTGTGCATTTATCAAATCAAATGTACTTGAAAATCGAGAAAATTTCAAAAAATTCCAAAAATGAGCCAAAATACTATTTTTACCTGTGCCCGTCCATCCCTGGTACCTTCAGATGCTCGCAGCTGCTTTTTCTGTAGTAAATTTTCTGATTGAAGCAAAATGCACAGTTTGGGAAAATACAAAGCTACATGTGTCTTAGCAATCTCTGTCCTAACCCTGACTCCACTGATTGGGGATGAAAATATACAGATTCCTGGGTTCTTCTAATTGTGTATCTGAATATGGATAGTGTATGCATACCTTTTAATGTTTCTGCGATATTTGACTGCATAGCTAAATGGCTTAATCTTGGGTTACCATATGGCTCTAGAAAAAAAAAGGATGGATTGAGATATCTGAGTTTTACTTCCGTTGAAAGCAACGGAAGTGAGGATGGATAGAGACATCTGGGTTTTACTTCCATTGAAAGCAATGGAAGGTAAAACCTGGATGTCTCAATCCGTCCTTTTTCTGGAGTCATATAGTAACCCTAGTTAGTCACTAAAGCCATGAGGGCTTTGAAAGACTGCCTGTGCTCCGATTCAATCCCAGCAAACATTGCAAAAATTGGCATACTGCAGCATTCATTATAGCCATGGTATGTAAATTACTGTGCTCCTGTTATTGGAGGTAATCACTGTTTACTGAAAAAAATTTTCTTTCCCTTCCTCCCACCTAGCACCCTCAGCATCCCCATCTTCCCCTTCCTTCCGCCCAGAATCCTGGGCAGCCCCAGGTCCTCCCTCTTCCCTCCATACCCAGTGCATTGAACCACTCCCTCCCATTTGTAGGATCCCCTCCAACATTGAATATCACACTGATTACACTACTTCAACTCCCCCAAAATTCTGTGCAGTAGAAGTTCCTCTCACCTAATATTGAAGATAAACCTCCACCCCCCCTAGTCTAAGTGCATCATATTGCTGTGATTTGCCTGTGTGAGTCATGATATAAAGGCATGCATAGTGATGTCATTTCAAATTGACGGCCAAGTCAATAGGAACATAGTGACTGTATTCCTGCTGTATGGTGAGAGTGGGATGCTGGAAAACATGGAGGGGAGGACAGTATGAGTAGGAGCAGGGAACTTCATTTTCAATATTGGGGGAAGGGTTCTGAATGGGAGGATTGTTTTACTTCTGATCACTTTGTTGGGCAGACTGGATGGACCATGAAGTAGAGAATGACACGGGGACAAATTTTTCCCCGTCCCTGCGGGAACTCATTTTCCCATCCCAGCCCCATTCCTCATCTGCACAAGCCTGAAACACTTTAAAATCATAAGTGTTTGAGATTTTGTGCACTTAAAGCTGAGCTTACAGAAATGGGGCAGGGACAATAACAAAACTTGCTGGGATGGAATGGGGAAATAGAGTTCCTGAAGGGACGGGGAAAAATTTGTCCCTATAGCATTCTCTACCATGAAGGTCTTTTTTCTGCTATCATTTGTGTCTTACAAGTGGCATGAAACAATTGACATTTCAGCAACTCCAATGTGTTAGATCATTTTATTGTCACAAACTGCGAGTGGGTTGCTGTGGTTGTAGAATTATTATGCAGCCAAACATGATGAAGATGGTCTATTGCTGACAGGGTCCAGAGAAGAGTGGCTAAAATGGTTAAGGGGCTGGAGGAGTTGTCGTACAGTGAGAGATTAGAGAAACTGGGCCTCTTCTCCCTTGAAAAGAGGAGACTGAGAGGGGACAAGATCGAAACATTCAAGATAATGAAGGGAATAGACTTAGTAGATAAAGACAGGTTGTTCACTCTCCCCAAGGTAGGGAGAACGAGAGGGCACTCTCTAAAGTTAAAAGGGGATAGATTCAGTACAAACGTAAGGAAGTTCTTCACCCAGAGAGTGGTGGAAAACTGGAACGCTCTTCCGGAGGCTGTTATAGGGGAAAACACCCTCCAGGGATTCAAGACAAAGTTAGACAAGTTCCTGTGGAACTGGAACATACGCAGGTAGGGCTGGTCTCGGTTAGGGTGCTGGTCTTTGATCTAGGGGCCACCGCGGGAGCGACTGCTGGGCACGATGGACCACTGGTCTGACCCAGCACTGGCAATTCATATGTTCTTATGTATTCAACTTACCAGTCAAGATGCCTTCCCCTCCCTCCTAAGCTGCACAGTTTCCCCTACTCACAGAATGTGGCAATAAAATGTTCAACACACTGGATTTGTTGAACCTTCACCTGTCTCTCACCATGTGGAGGACACCGACCGTTCAAGTCTGTCTGGCATTGGCCTTAACTCCCACTATTCTTGCCCATGGTAACACCTCAACAGCCATATTTCATTTCCATCTTCTTTCTATGTGCCTATCCCATGAGTTTTTAAATTTGTTCACAGTTTTAGACACTATCATCTCTCTCAAGAGGGTGTTCCATGCATTCACCACTCTCTGTGGAAAAAAAGTGTTTCCTGACATTACTCCTGAGTCTACCTCCCTGCAACCTCTATTCATGTCCTCTAGTTCTACTTCCCCTCTGAAAGAGGTTGATTTTAATATTAATAACTTTTCAAGTACTTAAAGATCTGTATCATATCATATCATCTCTCTTTCTCTTCTTTTTTCATAAGAACATAAGAATAGCCATACTGGATACAAATAACAGTAAACAGAAATAAGAGATGCATACATCACCGGAAAGAATTAGAATAGACATTAGGTCATGTGACTGTAGAGTCGACCATTTATTGTTAAAAGAAATAAGAGTCAGATTTTTTGGCAATATAAAGCTCATATCTGTAAAGCAAACAAATCTGATTCCACCATCTGGCATAGGTAACTTGTGAGAAGTCTTTCCAAGATCCACAAATGGTTTTTAATGCAGCAATGAGTAATGAATCGAACAATACAGCATCAAAATCATTTAAAGCAGAATTTAGAGAGGCACTTGTCAGGACAAGGGTTGCATAAGAAACATGTGCCAAAACTGAACCGAAAACTCCAAAACAAACTCAGCAAGTACTTCATTTTGTACTAAACACAATTGCATAACCATGGCATAACCATTGCATAACAATGGCATAACCATGAGAAGGGGCTGGGCCTCCCACTTTAGCCCCCCTTCAAAATGAACATCTCCCTAGTTGTAGCTGGTGGGACATTTTGTTTTTCCAGCATCTTGATCCCAGTTTCTGCTTTTGTCTACTAATTCTCTTTCCAGGCCTCGGGAACCCCGGTTCCATCTTCGTGGGAGTCCCGTAGACCTGGGGGGATCCCCGCGGGAGTCCCATAGACCCTGGGGGAATCCCTGCAGGAGTCCTACAGGACCCGTGAGATTCCTGCCATCCCCGTTCCCGTGCAGACCTCTAGTTTGGTTCCATTGATGCTCAGGAGAAGATGAATCAATGTATAAAGTTAGAGCTGATTTTGGTTGGGTGGGATGAATAATGTAGGTGTGTTTTAGTATAGTCTTTTATATGTCTTTGTTTTTTGTAATCTGCTCTGAGTTTAAGGTTTAGCAGAGTATAAATGTGTCAAATTAAATTACTCTTTACATTAACTTTACTAGTTTGCTTTTTTCTGAGTATGTAGTACCGTCTCCATCCTGTCTGTAGAATTTGATTTAATGTTAATGCCTTATTCCAAGTAAAATTTTACTTTGAAAGTCTAAAAATGTATCTTTCCTTCAGTAACTTCTTGCAATTCCATCTTCACAAACTCTGCTCTTTCTTTTCTTAATCCTCTCCACAGAGAATATGGGACCATCGATGATGCGGACATTGACCTGCACATCAATATCAGTTTCCTCGATGTAAGCGTGAGTGCCATTACACCATTACCACAGTACAAACGGCGCCGAAGCATGACTGTTGGAGCATGTGTTTGGATATCTAAACTGTGTCCATAGTTTTACAGTATCACCCATAATGGGCATATATGAAGAATATTCATATGCATTTTGCCTATGTATATAGTATGGGGTAATTTTATAAGAAGGTGCCTATGTCAAAGTAATGAAAAAGCAACTACTTTTTTAAATAAGTACATATGTGTATTTCTAAAATAAGCACTCAGAACCAGCCCCAGTAGCTTCTAAATGCTTAAGCACAGATTTTCACCTGCTCTTAAGAAGATGTAAATGAGTGTGTTGTCATAGGCTGATTCTTCTAGATCAGGTGTCATATGTTGAAACACTGATGTACTGTTACTCTTGACATAATTTATTTACTATTGTAGCTGGATCATTCACCATAGCTATTTTGACTACCCCTGTATCTACAGTCTACAGCCTAGGGACTTTAGTTTGCTTTCCAAGGTTGCTGGTTGCCTTTTCAGTTGTTGCCTGCATCTCATAATAACATAAGAAAAGATCAAAGTTTCTCAAGCTCAGCATCCTCTCCCTGACGGTGGTCGGTTTGGGTTGCAGGTACCTGGCAGATCCCAAAAAGTAGGTCTATTTTTCATATTTCATTTCCAGAGATGAACAGTCACTCTCCCAAATCTACTTGATTAATAATTTTTATGGATTTATTCTCGTTAGAATTCTGTAATGTTGCAACATTCTTTTTCCATCACGCCTATCTTTTTTCAGAGTCTGAGAACTAAGCCCAATCCATTCTACCTTTATGTTCTTCCATGGCCATCTTGCCCATTCAACTCTCTACCTTTATGTTCTTCCATGGCCATCTTGCCCATTCAACTCTCTACCTTTATGTTCTTCCATGGCCATCTTGCCCATTCAACTCTCTACAAATAGTCTGGCCATTTTGTTTCATTTGCCTGCAGTCTGCTATTTGGTTCCAGGTGCTTAATTATTGAACCTTTGCTCTTTGTCTCTGCTCTCCCATCCAACTTCAATAAGAGCTCACTTCATGCCACTTTGCTATTGTCAATGATGACAATGCCCTGTATTACCATTAGCACAAATTCTTTCAAGAATTTCATGTTTTCTTGAGCTCCCTTTGGCTGTAAAGGGCTGATTAACCAGTGAGGCTCTTCCCTATCATATTACTTGCTTCTGCATATTTTATAAAATTATATATGTATAAAATTATGCATGTTCCAGAGTAGCTGTCCCTGCTCTGCCCAAACTATACCCTTGGTTTCGATTAGTTTAGGTTACACAGACTTTCATAATAAACGTCAAAGTGGTTTATAGTAATTGTCTTGGGAATGCCTATATGTGGTACCTGTATATCTATATGTTCTTTTGAGGGCATGTATCTATATGCATGCGTATTTTCTGCGTGAAACAGGCTTTAAATGTGGAAAAAAACTTCCTAAAATTATTCAGAGCAGAGGTGGGCAACTATGATCGTCGAGGGCTGTAATCCGGTTGGATTTTCAGGATTTCCCCAATGAATATGCATGAGATCTGTTGGCATACATTTGCCTCCATTGTATGCCAATAGATCTCATGTATATTCATTGAGGAAAATCCCTAAAACTGACTAAGTTGTAGCCCTCAAGGATCAAGGCTGCACAGTCCTGTCTTAGAGGGTGATCTTACAACATGGCACCTAGTCTATTTTTAAGTTTCTATGTGCATTTAGTTTTCCTATTTTATACAGACAAAAAAGAAAGAAAAAAAATCAAGATCACTTGAGTTAATAGTAAAATATCTATATGTAATATGAAATAATACTAAGGGCTCCTTTTACTAAGGTGCGCTAGCGTTTTTAGCGCGCAAACCACACGCTAAATGAAAAATACAAACGCAAGCTCTATGGAGGCGTTAGTGTTTAGCGAGCGGGGCATTGTAGTGCGCGCTAAAACCACTAGCGCACCTTAGTAAAAGGAGCCCTAAATGTAATTTAAATAATTTACCTGGATGCAAGAAAATTTCAGAGTTGCAGTGATCTGCTGGAGGATTGTTTTACTTTGGAAACTTTTGCTCTAATGCGGAGTTATATACTTGAAACATTGTCTTGTTGGTTTTTAAATGAACCTTACTCTGTTAGTGGATTGGCGTTTTCAGTGAATTTAGATTATTTCAGTGGATAGTGGATCAGATGAAGGTATTTTTGGAATTTTTCACTATTTTGGTTTTTGAACGTACTGGCATACATTTTTTTTTTTTTAGTTTTGAAAGAACTGACGCTATTTGAAGTTATTGATTTGGTATATAATTTGGAACACTGATTAGATCAGTGAGGGAGGTTTTTTTTTGTATGTTTTATTCCTCCTTCTATGAAAGTCCTCCACTTTAAATTATGTAGTATTATTTAGCATACAACTTCACAAAATTGCTCGCTTCAGGGATGTTGCTTAAAGCAAAATAGGTCTGCCTTAAATGGAGAAAAAAGCCTCAGGCTTAAAGAGATCCAAAAAAATCAGCTTATCTTCTGAACATCACTGGCTTAGAAAACCTCCAGAACGCTATAGAAAAGGAATTGAGGGTAATGCAACCACAATTGATCACCTTTCAAAAGAACCCCTCGTATGGGGACCGGTGTTTCGTGGCCCACTAACCACTTCTTCTGGGCAATGGGGCACAAGTGCTGAAATAAACCACCCAAAAACTTTAGATATATCTTGCAAATTCCACAAAGCTGTTTAAGAAAGAAAAGGCAAAATACTCACTGCTGTGTCGTGGCTTCCCTCATTTGGCTTTACCGTTCAATCCTGGTGCCGTTGTGCTATAAATGCCCTTACCATGATGCCACCTCTGATGATTGGGGGTGTGGCAGACTCACTGGCAGCGGGATCTCTCCTAACTTTTAAAGAGACAGACACTGTTAAAGAGGTAATACTTGGACAGACATTTAGTAGAATAAAACCAATCAATGGTGTTGTTTAACCCATGTGGCTATACAGTGTTCAGTTTAAATATCCCAAACTGCTCACGCTGTTGCAGAATGAGCCTCCTATCACTCCCTATCATCTGATAGACAGGGGGGATATGGTCCAAAGCAAAGCAGTGTAATTCACCAAAGGAATGAGACCGTTGTAGGCAGTGTTGAACCATGGGTGCTTGATATAACCCTCTTTTAAGCACACTGCGGTTACTCAGTTACTCTCAGTTTTAAATTTGTACGTTCAACATAAAGTTTCTGATAAGGGCATATTGTGGCATATACCGCAAATGCAGTATCACAGTTGATGGCATGATATACGATGCATTTTTTTTTTTCTGGTTGAAGGAGTTTTACGAATTCAGTGATGGTCAACATGATATCACAAGCTGTGCAGGCTTTGTGGAGTTTGCAAGATATATCTAAGGGATTTTGGGTGGTTTATTTCAGCACTTGTGCCCCATTGCCCTGAAGAAGTGGTTAGTGGACCACAAAACGTGGGTCCCCATAGGAGGTTTTCTTTTGAAAGGTGATCAATTGATTGCATTACCCTCAATTCCTTTTCTATAGCGTTCCGGAGGTTTTTTAAGTCAGTGATGTTCATAAGTTGAGCTGATTTTTCAGCTCTCTTTAAGCCTGAGGCTCTTTCCTACGTTTAAGGTAGACCTGTTTTGCTTTAAGCAACACTGTTGAAGTGAGCACTTTTGAGGAGTTGTGTTCAATTAGGATTATTGTTCCTCCATTCCTTTCTTGTTTTTGGTATTATTTAGCATTGCTTAAATATATTTTACTGCTTACTCGGTTATGTTTATTGAGTTTATTTATCTTTTGCTTGATTTTGGCATTATTCATTGCATTTGTGTCATTCTTGATTTACTGTTTTATAAAGATGGTATATGCGCTTATATGTGGTGTGTTTGTAAAATTACTCCAGGAAAAGTAGGCATACAACGTGTACACTTACTTGAAAGCAGAGACAGAGCATTTGCGCCTGTTTTGTAAAATACCTGCATAAATGTTCATCCTGCCCTCGCTTTGCCTATTCTCTGACCCTGGTACATAAAGGTAGGTGTAACTATTACACACACATGGAAGGAGGGGAGGGGGGTGAATGGGAGGAGGGAGAATTCTCTAAATGGAAGCCCAAAGGTAGGCACCTGGAAGATCCGTGCTAAACTAGGATTCTGCAAAAGGCACTATGTGGTGAATGCCCTTTCCAGAATACTAGCTCGACATGGATCTTGCATCCAACTTTGGGCACTACAATTTTACCTGTTGAAACCTGGTGTCCCTTGGTCCCCGAAGTTTTGCTAGCTTCTGAGTGGGAGTCTGGTGCTTGACATTCCATTTATGACCCTTAAAAAAGCTGCAAAATTAAACTTTTCTAAAAACAATTTAGCTAAGCACAACCAGAGGCGATGGAATTGCACCTTAGTTATCTTGACGCTTATGGGTGGATTTTGTAGAGTTTCAGAGCTAAGGATGGGCACTGTTTGCAGAAAGTATGTTAGGTTTCATGATCATGTATCTCCTGCTTACAAAAAACAAAACCAAACCCAGAATTAATGTTAAAATGTATTTTTGGAAAGAATAGCTGATTCCACAGCAGAACTAAAATTTATTTATTTTTTTACAATTTTTCTTTTTGGCTTTTTCTCTTGATTACCTCTTATTGACCTGTCCACCTATCCTTTTCCCATCCGTCTGTTCTTCATACAGGAGGAGGTATCAACGGCCTGGAAGGTCCTGCGGACTGAGCCCATAGTCCTAAGGCTGCGGTTCTCCCTTTCCCAATACCTGGATGGACCTGGTATGCAGAAACAAGATGAACTTTAAACTTGCTTAGACTGGTGTCAAAGACAGGATTTACAGTGTAGAAACTTCCTTTGACTTGAGTTATCACATAAAATTCATTTGATAAAATATAGAAAACAAATTAATGCCACTTTTGGGGAATACCAAACAATTAAGATTAACACAGACTTAACGAATAATGGACACTTTACGAACAGAAACATGATGGAAAAAGGAGGGTAGAACTACAATGTTTATAGGGGAGATGACAATAATGGAAAAAGTAAAGAGATCGAGGACACAACAAAATCAAAATCTTTAGAGAAGGTAGTGCAGGGCCAAGGAATAAGCATTGTTCTATTTGGAGAGGATTGGATTAATGTCCTTAAATTTCAAACGCGTTCTTAAATAAGAAATATGGATAGTGTGTGTATGTCATGAAGTGGAGAGCTAGAAAAAGGTGGTTGGAGTGGTGTGTGCCATGGGAAGGGCTGAAGCAAAGTGGATGGAATGGTGTGTGCCATGCATGGGGGACGAGGTGCTGGAGCAAGTTGTATTGGGGTAGTGTGTGCTGTGGGTAGGGGTGGAGGGTTAGAGAAATGTGGTGTGTGTGTGTGTCATGGGGCTAGGAAAAGGCGGTTGGGGGATGTGTGTGCCTAGAGGGAAATCTGAGCTCTTCTAATGAGGGAATTCTGCACAAGAGAATGACACACAAAATATGCACAATTTTCAAATACTGTGCACCGAATTTGACCTTATTTGTGCAGAATTTCCCCAGGAGTAACGTATGGGTGTGTGATAGTCTCTGCTGTATGTGTACATCTAGCCCAGTGGTCTCAAACTCGCGGCCCGGGGGCCACATGCGGCCCGCCAGGTACTATTGTGCGGCCCGCGGTTTGTACTAGTACTGTCTGTACTAGTGCTGCCCACTCTTTACGTCATCCTTTGGTTTCCCCCCTAGCCTCCCGCTCTTACCTTCAGATAATTACCACAACCTGCAGAGAGGATTGCTGGTGCTGTAGCGATCCTTGCAAGCCGCCATTGTCCTCAGCAGCATGTTCCCTCTGCTGTGATCCTGCCCCTGACGTCAGAGGAGGGGGCGGGACCATGGCAGAGGGAACATGCTATGGAGGCCGATAGCAGCCTGCAAGGAACGCTACAGCACTGTGATCCTCTCTGCAGGTTGCGGTGAATAGCTGAAACTAAGACTGGGAGGCCAGGGGAGAAGCTGGAGGACGCTGCAAAGAAGGGGGAACATGCAGTCTTTCAGGGCGGGGGGAAGATTTATAAACTATAAAGAGTTTTACCTCATGTAAAATTGTCATTTCTGTAATAAGACATTAACTATTTTTTCTGCGGCCCCTCAAGTACCTACAAATCCAAAATGTGGCCCTGCAAAGGATTTGAGTTTGAGACTACTGATCTAGCCAGAGCATAAAATAAGCTCTGTGAACTGTTTGTTACTACATGTCTCTGCAAAAGTCCAAAAGCTTTCCAAAAGTATCAGACCTTCAGCCTCTAAAGGTCAGTGAGGCAAGAAAAAATGTGTCCAGGAGCTGCATTTCTCTTGATCCAGCTAATTTCACCTTCTTTTCTCCTCTCTATCCATCTAACCGCATCCTTCAGAACCTTCCATCGAGGTCTTCCAGCCATCCAATAAAGAGAGGTTTGGACTGGGTCTTCAGCTTAAAAAGTAAGGACACCAATCGCCAGACACTTAAAGCAATGGAAGTCTGAGAACATAGGAAAGAACCTCTCCCGTATCCTGAATCTCCCCCTCACCCCACCCCTAACTCCCTGAGCCTCACCAGGAATAGTTTATGGTAGTTTGGCCCCTTTCTGCTCTCGTCCATCTGGCTCTGGATGTTAAAATGGTGCTGATGATGCCTAAAACTATAAAACTACTAGGGGTCATCAGTGCCATTTTGAAACCCAGAGCCAGAGGGGATGGGAATGGAGGAGTACTGCGTCTTCCTCATTCCACTAGATTACAAGAGAATCCACCAAGTGAGTCTTAGGGAAAGTTCAGGGTATGGCTTGGGGGGAGTTGCTCCTGATAATTGGTTAGATGGGGGATATCCTTTCTAGGGCAGGGGCAGCTTTGTGTTTGGGCAGGAGGTTCTTGATCAGGGAGAGCAGATCAAGTAGTGGGAGATGCTGTGGAAGGGAGGGAAGGTTAGTCAAGAGGGACTGAGCCGGAGGCATCCGCACAGCTACTTAAGGCAGCTTAGTAAACATTGCTTCTATGCTCCACCAGACCTATCCGTTGATCTCTGAGCTCTCTATTATCGGTGTCCTCTCTGGAGCAGTAATGGATCATTTCTGCTCCTTTGTTTCTCTTTGTTTCCGTTTCTGCCACAGGATCCTGGGAATGTTCACATCCCAGCAATGGAAACATCTGAGCAATGATCTGCTGAAGATCCAGCAGGAGAAGCGGCACAACTGGTTCAAGGCAAGCGGCACAATCAAGAAATTCAGAGCAGGCCTCAGCATCTTCTCCCCAATCCCCAAGTGAGGACACTCTCTGGCTTGATTTGATTTGCCTTTCTCCTCCTCTTTCTGTGATTTATGAACTGTTATATACTCCTGTAGTTTTAAGGACCAGTATTCAATGGGCTTTATCTGGATAGAAGTTCCACTCACTGGGTCCATATCTGAATTTTCAGGAGCATTATTTGCAAAATGCTGCTGAAAATCCAGACAAACTGCCTCAGCTCTATCCAAATGGTGCCAGGGTGATCCAGAGCTGGAGTTTCATTTGGTTTAGCAGTGATATTCTATCTGCTAACTGGGTAACTGCCCAAATAAATTTAGGAAAGCAAAAAAACTATTTTGCTGGTACCTGGGTATGTGCAGCACTGAATATGAGAGTATAAAATAAATGTGGTGGACAGCATTTAAATAAAAAAAATTCACTGCCATGGCTAAATATTAAGGGGGTTGATACATTTAATATGTTTTGGCTGAATTTGTATAAAAGATGATCACCTACAAAAAGAGGTATGGTGGTCCCTTTGTATTCTTTATCCATCTTGTGGTGGTGATGTGTATCCTTCTATAGATATTGAGAGTAATTCTGAAAGATGGTGCTTGGTGTGCATTCTTAGTGCTAAAACAAATCTTGGTGTTTTAGGTCCTTGTCACTAAAGCTTAGTGCGTGCTAATGGAATTAGTGCATGCTATATGCTAAGAAGCCCATTTTATATCTATGGGCTTCTTAGCATTTATGGCCAGATTCTATAAACTGTGCCCTAGTTAAGCGCCATTATTGAGGCTGCCTAACTAGAATCTGGGCCTAACCTAAATTAAATCGATTAGCTTAAATGGTGTGGTAATTGACCAGGCCACTGAAGTTAATTATTGTTTATTGTTTATTCAAAGTATTTGATTAAACGCTTATCCAGCAGTACAAAGCGTTGAACAAAGTATTTAAAAATTACAGGAAGACAAACATGTCTGCATTGTAAACTTATATATATTAAATTATTGGACAAACCAGGACTAAACAGACAAGATATCTCAGTTAAAAGTAGAAGTACAAAATACAGGTAAAGAGCTAATAGTAGTAAAGAATAATCAAGATTTACTGGTTAAACATAATATAATTTTGAGGAGGAAATTGGAAGCTCTGGAGAATAATGGTCAAGTTAACAATTTGAGGATTGTAAACTTTCCTAAGATCTTATCAATCTCCCCTCGAGAAATGCTGAAGCGGTACTTTATGGAAATATTGGAAATTCCTGAAAGCTCTTTACCTCCTCTCACAAGGGCATATTATCTCCCTGTTAAATCCCAAGTCAAAGAGAAAGAAAAAGTTGAGGAATCTCAGGAAAGACCATTGGACATCTCCGCAATACTGGAACAATTGGATAGAGAATTGGCTGTCCCAGCCATTCTCTTGTTGTCTGTGGCTTTGGCCCCAGACAAGGATTGGATATTAAAACTTTTCTTTAAAAATAGATCCAAGGACTTCCTGGGATATCATATCCAGATATTTCCTGATGTCTCTAGAGAGACCAAAAAAGAAGAAAATAATTCTTAATTTTGAAACCTGGAGTGACTCAAATAGGGGGTATTTTCTTTCTGAGATATCCATGCAAATGTGTTGTCAGATACTGTCCTTTGAAGTATATCTTTACAGACCTATCTCATTTAATAAGTTTCCTCTCAATGAAGCGTCTTGAGAAAGGAATCGATGCGCCTAATGAAGTTTAGTTCTCTGTACCGCAGTAGACATACGTTTTTCCTAAAAAATGTTTTTTGATTAATTTTGCTCTACTCTTTAAATCTTGGATCCAGTTATTGAGGACTAGTGTGTGATCAAATGAGTCTATTTTATGTATTCAAATAATTTCAAGTTTGATGTGTTTTTCAATTTTGGAAAATAAGATAATTTGGTTTTTGATCGCACTTTTCTGTACAAGATTTTAATGCTTGGTAAATATTATAAAACTGCATAAATAAATAATAAAAAAAAAATTATTGGACAAACCAGGACTAAACAGACAAACTCAAGCCATTAAAACAATAGGAGAAGGGGGCAGAAATACAATTTTTTATAAAAAGAATACATAAAAGGAAAATACAATAGGAAATGGGAAATAAAATCAAAAAATAATTAAGAATTGGTGGAATGGAAATGAGAAACAATTGAAATTGTTAAAGTAGATAGATAACTAATTAGCAGTTATATGCATCCTTAAAGAGAAAACAATTAGTTAAAAAAAAAAATCCCGCAGCACTGATGGCCCTCCTCAACGACCCCCAGCAATCCAGTTGGTATTATCGACTGAAAATAGTTAGTTAAAAAAAAATTAAAACTGAAAGCTAAGCATGGAATTCCGCATGGCGCTTAGTGATGCCTATGTGGAGGTACCTTCTGATGCCTAACAATGCCTACTTGAAAAGCATGGAAGAAGCCTTTGATATCTGGCCAATTAGAATCTTAGACCACTCCCAGTGCATCCCAGAATGCACTGGAAAGACTCTTAAGACTCCGGTTGGCCCAGGGACCTAAGGCCCCTCAGCCAATCAGTGCCTTAGGTCCCTCCCTGGTCCATCCCAGAATGCACTGGGAAGGGGAAGGCCCACCATTTTGGAAGAGGCAGGCCTACTAGCCAAGGAGAGTGGGCATCCCTCTTGCCAGCCATCTCCTAAAGGTATGGGAGGGGGTTCGGGTGGTGTCAGGGTGGGTGTTGGGGAATGTCGGGTAAGTGTTGGCAAATGTCAGATGGTGCTGAGGAGTGTTGGGGAGTGTTGAGGGTTCGGGGGATCGACGGGGCCGGTGACAGGATGGAGTGGGCATCTCTCCTGCCAGGGGACTTTGAAGGAGTTCGGGGATGGTAGTGGGAGGGATTGGGCATCCCTCCTGCCAGCCAAGTTCACGGGGGGAGAGGGTGGCGGGGGTTCCCTGCTTCAGCCCCTCAGCTGATCGTTGGCAGGGGAAGGCTGTTAGAGAATCAGGCCAGTTGGGCGTCTGTCCCTTAAGGCAGATGCGATTCTGTTTAGGATGCCCATGTGCTTAGGCGGCTACTGAGACCGGGCATCCTATCCAGAATCAGGCCCTTTGTGTGCATGTTTTATAGACTACCGATTAAGCCCAGTTGTGCATGTGACTGCTAATTGGTTCCAATTACTGCCAATTAACACTACTTACTGTCAATTATTGCTCATTAACATCAGTTATCAGTTCATTATAATTAGTTACACATGCAACTGACCTTTATTCTCTAACTTTTGTATGCAACATTTGAATGCGAAGCATAAAGTTGGGTGCGCAAGTTCATAGAATGTGCTGGCTTGTGTCTTGGTAACAGTGATCATCGCTGCTTGTAATATATTTGCCATCAAGCAGAAGGGGTACTGTGAGTGAACTCATGGTTTCTGTAGCAGCTGTTTCAAAAAAGTGGAGGGCTTTGTGTTCTTTTACTCAGGCTGTTCCCTATCTCATAGAAAGTCTTTTATGTTATTCCGTTCTCTGATAGTGGCTCAGTATGTCCTTGTGGCACTAATAGGTGTTATTTTGTCTTCAGGCCATCATTCTCTTGATTTCATGGTATATTGAGTAATACCAACCCTTTTTATGCTGAGGGATCTTTGACTGGTTCCCATTCTGTCCCTGTTTTCTAGATCACCCAGTTTCCCAGTCATCCAGGACTCCATGTTAAAAAGCAAATTAGGGGTACCTGATCTTCGAGTGAACCGTTTGATGAACCGATCCATCTCCTGCACCGTGAAGAACCCTAAAGTGGAGGTCTTTGGATATCCACCCAGTACTCAGGTAAATCCTTTCTCCTTCCAATGCCTAAGCATACACACGTGGAAAATGATAGGCCTTCCCCTCCACAGTGCACCATATGATGCATGGGGAGGAGCCTAAGGCCCTGATTAGTTTAGATACCCAAGGCACCTCCCTGGTTCATCCAGTGGTAGGAGGGAGTGGGCATCCCTCCTGCCTTCTTTTTTTTTTGGGGGGGGAGGAAGGGGAAGGGTAGGGGATGGTGGGGGTGGGGGGTCGGTGGTGCAGGAGGTCCAGGACCTGGTGAGGGCATGGCATGGGGGTATTTGGCCATGCATCCCTCCTGACATTTTCGCTGCTTTAGGGGGGGTCGCAGTGGAGGGGGGGGGGTCGTTGAGGAGGGCCATCAGTGCTGCAGGATTTTTTTCTTTTTTTAAATGGGGAAGATTGTGCAAGTGTAACACACGCACAACATCTGTGCCATTAAAAAAAAGAAACCTTAACAGCAGTGACAGGAGGCTGCTTCTCCTGTCACTACTGTTAGGGCTTTGCGCATGTGTCAGTCGCTCACTGAGCGATTGATTGGTTGTGTTTGCATGCAAATGATTTGCACCTTCGTGCAAATCATTTGCATGCAAACTTGGTAGCACATCGATCGCTCCTCCACAATTGGCCAACAGCAATCCAGTTGGTATTATTGACTGACTTTAGTGCATCTAGCACTTAAATCCTTACCATGTGGCTAGTTCCTATTACACTACTAAGATCTACATACAGCTCTGCTTGATGACCATAAATCCTTACCTGAAGCAGCCCTGCTCTTTTGGTATTGGGCCACATTCAACTCTGTCAGTATATGGCAGTACTGACTAGAAACACTCCCTTCTGATCCAACCATGATAACTCTCGCAGTTTTTTGTTTTTTTTTAAATGCACTTCAATTCTGACCTTCAGCATTCCCTGCTGTTTTGATAGTGGGGCTTCCACCATATTCTTCCAATTCACAGGACTCAGATTTTAACAGCTACTGTAGTTGTGATTGATGGAATTGTGGCACAGCATAAAACAAAAAAGGAAGACCAGTAAAATTGATCCAATGCAAAGCAAAAACAGACTGTGGATAAGATGTCCTGAAAATGATTTATTTACTTTACAACAAAATCATAAAAATACAAAAATAGATTACACTAATAGTCCAACCGGACCCTACACGGTCCATGTTTTGGCAAACACGCCTTCATCAGGGGTCCAGTAGATGTAAAAACACAAAAAAATAAAAAGAACTAAAAGCAAAGAACTTGTCTTTGGACAGATTTACGCGTAAAACTGCTTGTCTTCAGTTACTGTCGACTATCTGCCCAAAGACAAGTTCTTTGCTTTTAGTTCTTTTTATTTTTTGTGTTTTTACATCTACTGGACCCCTGAGGAAGGCATGTAGGGTCCAGTTGGACTATTAGTGTAGTCTATTTTTGTATTTTTATGATTTTGTTGTAAAGTAAATAAATCATTTTCAGGACATCTTATCCATAGTCTGTTTTGCTTTGTGATGGAATTGTGGTACATTTTCAAAAGCATGGCCAGAATCTGTGGTTGATTTTCAGCCAGTTAAAAGTACATGGGTACATTAAAAAAAGGTGACCTGGGAACATTTTGGAGATGTGAATGAAAATTACAGACATGTATTTAAATTTTAAAACTGTATACTTGTAGCTAAACAAGGTACTCTGTCTTCATTTGACACAATGAAGAGTCCATGTGTGGTTTTTCAGTCTTTATGACCACCTGATGTTCAAATGCGGTGTGCCTACCTGTGTCTTTGGTTTCCAGCCCTGATAATCAAACACACATTTTACTGTTAGATGCTTCATTGACAATTTATTCATTAACGCTGAAGAATTAAACCAAAAAGATGTGGATCTATAAACCAAACAGCATTTTCTGACCCTTTTTAATCAGTTTAAGGAATTTTTGAGTGAGGTGGTACAGGAAGTCATCTCAGTGGACACAGAAATCCTGAGAGTTCACTTTGGCGCTGTTCTCTCTCTCCAGGTTGGTGGGCACTGCAAAAACATCCCAACATTAGAATATGGATTCCTCGTTCAGGTAAACTGAAATGCAGACTGTTATGTGGCTATAGGTGGACTTCAGAGGCGATGGCTAAAAGAACATCTTTATGTGTGAAATTGCAAAGTTTGAATTGGGGCTTGAAGGCTAGTTATTTAATTAGTTTTCTGTATTATTTATCCCACATTCATGACTTACTATTCCAAACCACACAGTATACAAAGGAATGGCTATGTTTAAAGTTATTGCTTGGGCTGTCTAGATATTAGGATTACAGGAGAGTGAAGCAGTTTTATATGTACAGGGAAGGCTAGCTCAGATCTTACTGTCTTCTTGTGCATTCAGATCATGAAGTATGCTGAGCAGCGAATTCCCACCCTGAATGAATACTGTGTGGTCTGTGATGAGCAGCATGTCTTTCAGAATGGATCTATGCTAAAGGTAAACAAAAACTTCATAGTGTCCAGTCCCTCCGTGGGCCTTTCTGGATTCCACTTCCAGTATACTTCAATTGAGTCTGTGCTTTTTTTTTTTGTTCATTCTGTGAGCAAGTTCGATGTCTTGTTTTTCATTTGCATTTTGCTATCGGCCTGGATGTTGTAGAATTTTCAGTTTGTGGCAATTGGACTGATTGACTTATGGGGAGTAGGTGATTTCTGTGTAGAGTTTTCTCAGGACCTTTTTCCACTTTCATGTGTCAGCTTGTACACTGGCAGGTTTGGCAACTGAGTCACTACCACATAGTGCTCTTCTCACCAGCAGTTCGATAGCTTGTGCTTGCCTGGGATGTCTAGAGCCCTGATCAGTACTCTGTCCCCAGCTTGTATCGCTTGGCTTTTGACTTGGGCATCATAGTGGAGCTTATTGCCTTTATTTTGTTTGTCAGAGTCTCCTGAGCTACTTGATATGCAGCATTGAGTTGCTATTTGAGATTCTGGATATATTTGAGATGTTTTCCTGAAGAGTGTCCATACCATACTTCTACAGGTAGTCTAACTTTTCGGCCAAACACAAGATAATAAGGGGAATACCCCATGGCATTCTTTGTGCAGTTGTAAGCATGAACCAATCTGCTTACATGTTGACTCCACTGTTGTTTTCTGCTTTGGGTCTAAAGTAACCAACATGTTTAACAAAGTTCTATTAGATCTTTCTGGTTGTGGATCTCCTTGTGGCTAGTACAATGTGGTATGTGACTTTTTGATGCCACAGATTGCACATTTTTCTGATTAACCGGCTTTCAAAATCTCTTCCTCGGTCAGAGTGGATTTTGTTGGGAAATCCGCAGTGTACAAAATATTTCTTCCATATTACTTTTGCCACTGTATCTGCTTGCTGATTTTTAGTAGGGTAGGCTTTGGCATACAAGGTAAAATGATCAATAACCACCAAAATATTACCAGTGTTTTGGCTGTTATTTTCTAGACACAGGGAATCGATGCACACTAGGTCTAGTGGTCCATTGGTGATAATGTGCATTAGAGGTGCAGCTCGAGTAAGCAATGTCTTTCTCATAATACATGTCCCACATGTCTTAACGTACTGTTCAATGTCAGCAGACAATCTGGAACAGAAGAACCTGGCTTTGATCAGCTCAGTGGTGTGATCCACACCTACTGTATATGGCCTATCTCATCATATAAACCTTTAAATACAGAACCACACAGTTTCTGAGGCAGAACCAACTGTATTTTGCAGCAGCCAGTGGCAACTTGGGTGGTTCGATATTACAAATCATCTGACATAACCAGACCATTCCATTCACAGAGTAGAAGAACATAAGAATAGCCTTACTGGGTCAGACCAATGGTCCATCAAGCCCAGAGCTTGTTCTCACGGTGGCTAATCCAGGTCACTAGTACCTGGCCAAAACCCAAGGAGTAGCAACATTCCATGTTACCAATCCAGGGCAAGCAGTGGCTTCCCCCATGTCTTTCTCAATAACAGACTATGGACTTTTCCTCCAGGAACATGTCCAAACCTTTCTTAAAACCAGCTATGCTATCTGCTCTTACCACATCCTCTGGCAATGCGTTCCAGAGCTTAACTATTCTCTGAGTGAAAAAAAATTTCCTCCTATTGGTTTTAAAAGTATTTCCCTGTAACTTCATTGAGTGTCCCCTAGTCTTTGTAATTTTTGACTGAGTGAAAAATCGATCCACTTGTACCCGTTCTACTCCACTCAGGATTTTGTAGCCTTCAGTCTTATCTCCCCTCAGCCGACTCTTTTCCAAGCTGAAGAGCCCTAACCGTTTTAGTCTTTCCTCATACGAGAGGAGTTCCATCCCCTTTACCATCTTGGTCGCTCTTCTTTGAACCTTTTCTAGCGCCACTATATATTTCTTGAAATAAGGAGACCAGAATTGAACGCAATACTCCAAATGAGGACACACCATGGAGCGATATAGGGACATCATAACATTCTTAGTCTTGTTAACTATCCCTTTTTTAATAATTCCTAACATCCTGTTTGCTTTTTTGGCTGCCGTCGCACATTGGGCGGAAGGTTTCATCATATTGTCTACGATGTATTGTCTACATAAGTTTCATCATATTGTCTACCCAGAGGTAATTCTGGGTGATTTGACATTATAGACTCAATAGGTTTGCGGTATTTCTTTGCTTTCCACGTTGGCTTTAAACCTTGATCATTTCTCTGGGCCTTCTTCAGGTAAGATTTACTTCTTCACTTAGGCTGGTGACATTGGTATAAGCTACAGATAGGATGATTGCAGATACTCCCACTGAGGTAACTACTTCACCCTCACTAGTAGGCTGGCATAAGACTCTGATCCCATCTTCTGGTACTTGCACCCATGAGTCAGAAGAATTACTGCTGTAAGTTCTCCTTGAAAGTGCTTCAGTTTTTACTTTTTCTGGGTGGTATTTCAAACTAAAGTCGAATGTAGCTAGTGCAGCAAGCCACCTGTGACCAGTAGCATATAACTCGTACTATACATGTAAGGATGAAAGAGAAGAGATTTGGATGACTTTAACATCTCAGGAGTTTGGGATGATGGATGCTTATAAGACCCTTGTGCTTTCTCTTTCTCTGCAGCCAGCAGTCTGCACCAGAGAGCTGTGTGTCTTCTCCTTCTACACTCTGGGAGTGATGTCAGGAGCTGCGGAGGAAGTGGCTACAGGAGCTGAGGTATGAGCAGACATTAAAGAAAATAAATGAGTAGTTTTAGAAATGAGCAGTAAAGGATGGCTGTGCAGAATAAATGTAATTAATGATTACTGATTTGACGAACTGTATTTTGTCAATCCATCTAAGTGGTGTAGATGTCAAAAAGGCTTACAAAGACCAGGGGAACAAAGCGAGAATGGTGACAGAATGGATGTAGGGCTTACCCTATATCACAAGGGTAGAAAACAGGGAAGAAACAACAATTGGACGGTTATAAAAAAAAGTTATTGAGGTCCATGCATCCAATCTAGAAGGTAGGGGAAGAGCAACACACAGCCTGAGGGTGTTGAGATTGCAGAAGTGAGGACATGACATTCAAATTGAGTTATAGTTCACCAGTGATTTGTGAATGTCTTAACTCCACTAGTTGTGGATTTTCAGTCATGAAATTGATAATATTGGACTGAAACTCCTTCTAATTAGCCCAATACAAGGGTGTAATCAAGATTCAGTTTTTGGAGGGGGAGGGGCAAGGGCTAGACTAGGGGGTGTGACAGCACATTTTCTCTCTCCCCCGGCCATGTTAATAATTGTACCTTTGCTGACAGAGATGCCCTATCCGTATTTTTCAGACAGAATGATAAAAGTAGAAAATCACTGGACTAAGTGTATAGTCCTTATTGGAGATTGCCCCAACTTTGCTGGTTGAGCTGAGAACTTTTCAACAGCACCCCCATAATTATAATGTCATCTAGATACAGTGGTGCCTCACACAACGAACTTAATTCGTTCCAGGAGCAAGTTTGTTATGCGAAAAGTTCGTTATGTGAAACGCGTTTTCCCATAACAATACATGTTAAAAAAAATAATTCGTTCTGCAGCATAAAATATGCTAAGATGACATAAAAAAAGATAAATTTGTCAAAATGGTGAAAATGGTGGTCTTGCTGAGGCCAAACTCTTTGACGAGGTCACACTGTTTTACCCCACATTCACTCCTTCTAATTATTTCCCGTTTCATTTCAACAGAAATCACCTTCCTGCTTTTTTTAGAAGCCATGATATATAAAAAATATGGAGTTTATCTTAAAAGGACGACTGTATACAGTGAGAGAGGGCAGTTAAGCGCAGTGACTAACGACTGCCTGCAGTGCCTGCGCGGAAGGATGCAATACATCGGCAGCTCGGGCGACTTCGTTATGTGAAACGAAGTTCGTTGTGTGAAACGAAGTTCGTTGTGTGAAACGAAGTTCGTTGTGTGAAGTTCGTTGTGTGAAACGAAGTTCGTTGTGTGAATCAAGACATGAAGTTCGTTGTGTGCAGCGTTCGTTGTGCGAGGCGTTCGTTATGCGAGGCACCACTGTACCTAGATTCTGTTATAGAATAGATCTCTCCTGGTGTCTGCTTGGAGGTATCTTGCTATAGATTTACAACAGTCAAAACTATTTAAAATGATTTTGAGTGTGTTGTAGTGTGTGAGAAGAAAGAGTCAGTTTAATTAATTTGCCATTATATTTAGCCAGCTTTTTAGGAGGGTAATTTTGAGTTTCCTGTGTAATTTGCAGGATGCAGACAGTACTATAAAGTTATAACTAATTGTCATAAAACAAAGCAAAAAAAGAAAAAATAATAACTTTTTTACTGGACTAACTTAATACAGTGTTTGGCTGGCTTTCACAGGCAGAACCACCGTGCTCAGGTCAGAAATAAGCAAAAGATGATAATATTAGAATATGTGTGTGAAACTTAAAAGCATTTAACTGACAGTTTCCGAGAGCTCTGCCTTTTCTAAAACATTGTAAACCATAAAATTGACGACGACGTCACATTCTGACATCTATCTTCTCCCTCTTTCCCCCCACAACCCTACTTTTACTCATAAGACTGTAATTGGAATGCTTTTTGATTTGACTTGTATATTCTGATATTGTCATCATTTGCTCATTCCAGACCTGAGCAAGAAGGTTCTGGCCTTTGAAAGCTAGTGAAAAAATGTATTAAGTTAGTCTGATGAAAAAGGTACCTTCTTATTTTCTTTCTTTGGTTTTCTTTCTGTTCATTACCTTGTAAAGTGGGCTTGTCAAAGAGGAAGAGGGGGGGTACGGCACAAATCAAACAACAAGAAAAACAGCACCAAAGGTCGTCAGATAATGGGCAATAAATTGTGTGTTTATTGTAAGACCCGACACGGGCTGTGTTTCGGCGTATCCGCTTTCATCAGGGGTCTCTATATATGCTCATCAAATAAGTTCAGATTTGCCACAAACAGCAGAAAAAGTGATTTGTTTGGTGCATTTTAGTATAATTTTTTCCCCCTAATTGAGCCGCTCTCCGGGGTAATCAATATCTATTAGACTCATAACAGTGGTTTTTCAGTTTGGACTTAGGGCTCCTTTTTAGCGCACGCACCGGATTAGCGCGTGCTAGCCGAAAAACTACCACCTGCTCAAGAGGAGGCGGTAGCGGCTAGCGTGCGGGGCATTTTAGCGTATTCTGTTCCGCGCGTTAAGGCCCTAACGCACCTTTGTAAAAGGTTGCCCTTAGCACGTGATTAACGAATCACTTTTTCAGCCCTTTGTGGCAAATCTGAACTTATTTAATGAACTTATATAGAGACCCCTGATGCAGTCGAATACACCGAAACATGGCCCGCGTCAGGTCTTACAATGAACACACAATTTATTACCCATTACCTGAAGGCATTTGTTGCTGTTTTTCTTCTTGTAAAGTGGACTAACATGGAAACCATACTCCTTTTGGCCTAATAGCTTATTTCCCTAAACGTGAGCACTACCGAGGCATTATAATATTCTTGGTCTTATTTACCATCCCTGTTTACTTTTTTGTCATTATCTAATTTAATCTAATCTTTTATATACCGGGTCATTTCCTGAAGGAACTTGATTCGGTTTACAGCTCATTAAAAATAAAATAACATACTAATAAACCATATGGAGAAGGTACTATTAGTTAAGATTAGATAGATATTTAAAGAGTTAAAAAAATAAAATATACTTAGGCCCTCTTTTATTAAGGTGCGCTAACCGATTAGCGCGCGCTAAACGCTAATGCGTGCATGTTAGTCTATGGATGAATTAGCATTTAGCACACCTTAGTTACTGTTCGTTGGCAGGTAATCTTGGATAACTATTGTGTAAACAGCCAAGTTTTTAAATCTTTCCGAAATTGATGTAGCTGACCTAAGAGTCTTAAAGAATCTGAAAGTTTATTCCAAATTTCCACCAGTTTAAATGCCATCAATCCCTCTTTGTTGGAACGCTATTAGATCCTGTCACTCAAGGATTACAACAATTTATAAATTATCATTTCCATCCTCTAGAGCAGTGGTTCCCAACCCTGTCCTGGAGGACCCCCAGGCCAGTCGGGTTTTCAGGATAACCCTAATGAATATGCATGGAGTGGATTTGCATGCCTGGCACCTCCAGTATATGCAGATCTCTTTCATGCATATTCATTGGGACTATCCTGAAAACCCGACTGGCCTGGGTGTCCTCCAGGACAGGTTTGGGAACCACTGTTCTAGAGGATGGAAATGATAATTTATAAATTGTTGTAATCCTTGAGTGACAGGATCTAATAGCGTTCCAACAAAGAGGGATTGAAGGATCAAATATTCCATAGAGGAATTTAAAAACAACACTTAAACTGTATCCTATGACAAACTTGAAGCCAATGAAGCTTTCTCAACAATGGGGATATATGATCATACTTTCTCTTTCCAAAGATAAATTTAGCCGCTATATTCTGTTTCAACTGTAGTCAATCTAAACTACCCCTGTTTAATACCCAAATAAACAGAGTTACTATAATCCAACTGAGCAAGCACAGTGGACTGTACCAAAAATAAGTAGAGTTCATGATAGAATAGTGACCTAACTTTTCTCAGCATACGCAAACTGAAGAAACATTTCTTTGCCAAAGAGTTTATCTGGTCATTAAAAGTAAGGGAAGAATCCAGAATAATACCCAAGACTCTAGAAGTGAAATCAAGTTGCAATAAGATACCTGACTTCAATACGACATTAGCAGGGAGAATTTCTAGTCTAGGCCCATTCCAAAGCAATTTGGTTTTTGAAGCATTCAATTTCATCTGGATGGAATTCGCCTATCTCTGAAGCTTGGAGATGCAACTGTCTATGCCTGTAACCAAGTCGCTAAGATCATGAATAACTTCCAATAGGATGTAAATATCCACATAAGTAAATATGGTTGTCAGTTTCGGTTAGTAGCCCCCCCAATGTATGGTGGTAGGGGTTAAGTGAAATGCGCACTGACAGACGCCAGGTCCCAGGTTCAGTTCCCTCACAGATGACTCACCAGAAAGTAGAATAAAGAAGGCATAGCCAGAGGTGTTTGCATAAAGAATATATTATAGAAATAGTCTTACAGAAAAGCAATATTTATAATCATTACAATTAAGCATTACAATTAAATAGAGAGCATAGCAGTTTCCTTGCCTTACAGAGTTCAGAGGCAAAGAGGGACATAGAAGCTTGCAGTTCTAGGAAGAGCCAGAGAGAGAGAAACGGGGGGATGGTCTAAGCTTCGTGTTCCATAGATAAAAGGAAGGATAGACAGAGAGAGGGAGAGCCAAGACAGAACCAGAGTGTCAAGCAAAGAGCCAAGAGATAGCTAGATAGAAAGAGAGAGAGAGGGCCAAGACCCCTCTCCTGATAGCTTGATAGAAAAAGAGAGATATTGATAGAGCAGAGAGCAGGCTTTTATACCTTGGAATCTTATTCTGACTAGAGAAAATATTGTATCTCCCAGTATCTTTCTGTTTAGAACTTGCAAACTGTTTGAGACAATGGTCAATTTAATTGACAAAGGAGAGTGTGATATCTGCAAGCATGGTGATGGGATTAAGTCTCTAGCTTGATCTGTGCACCATTGTCCTAAGCACCCTCTTAATCAGACATTAACACCTTTTAGCTAGTCATGATTCAATCAGGGAAACTTAAAACATATCCGGGATACTTAAAACAGTTTCCTTGCACTAAGGGTCTATCTGCCTTCCCATGCCTGAGTCAGATTGATATAATTTCCCATAGGCCTCTAGGCTGACAATGGTCTCTACAGATGAAAGGCAAAATTTTTTTTAATGAGGTCATATATATGTTAAACAGAATAGGTGACAAAGGGGAACCCTGTGGTACCCCACATTTGGGTATCCATGAAGATGAAACCTAAACATACCTCATAGGAGCGTTGCGAAAGAAATTTGCTAAACCAATCCAGAACCACATGATTCAGACCTATGTCAGCCAACATACGAATCAAAATATCATGGTGGACCACATCGAAAGCAGCCGACAGGTCAAATTGTAACAACACTGCATATTTGTTCTGCAATTTATATTTACCAGTAGTTTAGATCCAGGACAAATATATGCTAAGGGGCTCATAATTGAAAGAGAAATACATCCAAAAACCGGCCTAAGTTGGCACTTGGACGAACATTTCTCAAATACATCCAAGTGCCGATACTAAAAACGGGTTTTGGACGTATTTCTAAACGACCTAGGCCTACATAGTGCCGCTGAATGACCAAAGCTAAACGGGGTGTTTCGGGAGGAATGTCGAGGGTGGGAGTTGGGCGGGATGTGGGCCGGCTTAGACTTAGTCGTACAGCATGTATAACCGAAAGTTATACAGCCCACAATCGACGGAACTTGGACATTGTGACTTGGTCTAAGTCACAAAAACCCACTTAAACTCACCAGATAAGCACTACAAACAAATAAAACAGACCCCCCCCACACTACCCCAGTGATCACCGACCCCCCCCCACCCCCATAAAAATATTAATCACATCTTTAGAATTCAGCCTCCAGACCATCATCACCTGGCAGCCTGGCATAGGAAAGCCTAGTCGTCCAGCACAGAGGCAGCTTAAGTCATGGGTTAGGGACCCATGCCCATAAGCCCCTGTAATCACTGCATTGATACTTAAACATGTGCACTGCCCTATACACCCACAAAACCCTTTTTTACTGGCATATAAGTGGCTTCTACAGTCATAAGGGCTATTGGGGTGGTAGATAAGTGGGTCTAGGGGATTCTGGAGGTGGTTTGGGAGGCTCACCGTAACATATAAGGGAGCTGTAGGGAGGAAAAGACATGGAACCCTTTTTGTGAAGTTCACAACAGTGCCCTGTAAGGTACCCCACTATTTAGGTGGCATGTCTGGGTGTGCAGTCCATCACTTTGCAGACCCCTCCCACATCCAACAGGGCTTGTTCTAGGCATTTTTGACTTGGACGAAAAGTTGGACGAAATGTGGTATAAAGATGGACGATTTAGTGGCTTGGACGATCTGATCGGCAGGATGTATAATTAGACGATTTTCGAAATGAAAAAAAGGTTGGACGTATTTTTCAAAAATGTGTCTTAAGCTGTTTTTTACTTTGGACGACTTGCGAGATGGACGTAAACGGACTTAGACGTCCCTTTCGATTATGCCCCTCTAAGTATAAAATGATCAATTTACTATATATTATAATGTAAGTTTTTATTTTGAAGTCTGGAGTCAGAGTTGGTACATTTTTATTGACTCCAACTCCGACTTACCTAAAATTGCTTCCATCCTGACTCTGACTCCACAGCATTAATATTTATTTTCTTTATAGAATACTAGCTTAACAGGGACCTTAATAAAAAACTAGCTTAACAAGAGACAGTATATGTATTTGACCAAAGCCAAGGACAGTTCATGGGCAGAGCTATTGAACTTCTGGAAACGTCTCTAATCGCTCATCTCTTTTCTTGGAGGTGGTTGACTTGTTGGTGGCCATGTGTCGAGCAGCCCTGGAATCTCCAAGGAAAAGTATCATATTTGAGCCTTACCCCTCTGTTGTGGACCCCAATGATCCCAAAACACTTGCCTTTAACCCTAAGGTAAGCTTTACTGTGTTTTGTGAGACAGAGGGTCCTCCTATAGACAAATGCTGACTCTAGTGTTGTAACCTTTGTATTATTTTTTTTTTTTTCAATTGAAAAGCTTTTATTAAACACACCAAACAGTACAGAACAATTGCACATGAAAGGCAAAAACAAAAATACATAGAGCTGAATACCACACTCCAAAATAGTACATAGAATTAAAATCAACAGCATAGACATGTGCAAGTCCTTCAAACTAATAAAACAATCTAGAATGCCCCCCAAAGCACTGCCAATAACCCCCCTCCCACCCCACAGGGACAAAGCACAATACCCACAACTCTCTATATGGTTGAGGGATAATCAATTCCAAACAGATACCAAAGATTGAAAAGGAATATGGGTATGTGATCCCCCCAAGCCTCGCCCATCTATTCTAACCCCCAGACAAACTCAAAGCCCCTGACCACCCCTACCACAGATCCCCACAGAAGCCCGAAAATTGCGCCACACATGAGCATAACCATGTAGTTTACCATGCCGTAAGGCCGTTAAATGATAAAGATTCTGCCAAGTAAGCAAACGTTGCTCCACCAGGGCCCACGTGGGAGAGAGCGCCTGATTCCACAAGGAGGCAATGGCCAATCGAGCAGCAGTGAATGTCAACTTACAAAACAAAGAGTCACCCCCAGCCAGATCCAATTGATGCCAAAACAACAAGACGTGTCGCCAATCGGCCGGTATCTGGACATCTAAGATCCGGGACACCCGATCAAAGACCTCAGTCCAGAAGCCACACACCTCCCCACACTGCCACCACATATGAAAATAGGTACCCACTTCCCCACAGCCCCTCCAACACAGAACACTCGCACCTCCCCGCCAACGAGCCACAACTTGAGGGGTATAGTACCACCGAAAGAGAACCTTGTAACCATTCTCAATCAGCAAAGCAGAAATCCCCGCCGAGGAGATCTCCGACCATATGTCACCCCAAGTATCCCAGGGAATAACCGAACCACAATCATCTTCCCAGGCCCTCATGTAGGGAAGGGAGGCCCCCCTACCATTAAGACACCTATATATTGCAGAGAGAGCTCCCCTCCGAAGCACAGGACCCAATAGCAGCTCAAAGGGCATTTTACCACCCCTCAAGTCACCCAGGAGACCCGAGGTCCTAATATAATGCAATACCTGTAAGTAGGGGAACAGATCCCGCATACCGAACCCAAACTTACCCCTAAGTTCTGTAAAGGGTCTAACACCTCCCTGGACCGGGTCCCACAACTGTCCCACACACACCAAACCCCGTGCCTCCCAGTCTGCAAACACTCCCCCATCCCTTCCCGGTGGAAAATCAGGGTTGTGTCTCAACGGAGTATACCAGGAATGTCGCCTACTCCCCAATAAACAAGCTCGGGTCTGATTCCATACCCTCAAGGAAGTCACTACTGAGGATACCCCCCCTACCAGTCGCGCCCTACCAGGTACCCACGGCCTCTAACCTTTGTATTATATGTGCCTCAAGAGCTCATTGGAGATTTGATTTTCTGAAGTACCTAGTTTTTTTTTAAAGTCACCTGCAATAGGCTCATCCATCAGTTAATTATTTTCTTCTCAGGTGCTTCCTGAGTTTCTTATTCTCAAAACAGCCTGCTAAATGCATTGAGGCTCCAATTTTACATCTTTGATGGAAATTTCTTGGTTCAGTGTATGACATAGTTCTGGGAGACATAAATGTAGCAGTCAAGTCACAGTGTATATGCACATGCTCTGCAAGAGAATCTGTGAGCTGCCTCAGAAGTGGTTTGGTTAAGTGGAATGGAAGTTGCATTAGTTACCCATAATCAGCCTATTATAATGGCTGGAAAGCAAAATGGCCACCCTGAGCACCACCACATTTTCCTTTTGAGTCAGTCCTTAAGTCTGGAAAAATGCAGACCTAAAAAGGAAGGGGGTATCAGAAGTGACCTTTGCCCTGAGCACCATTCTGTCCAGTGTAACTTCCATGTATCTCAGTATGGAATATGGAAGAGGTCACAGTTCTTGAAAATATGTGAAAATGCTGTGTAATTCTGCTCTGTTGGAATAGGTAAGGGCATTGGCGTGTGGTCAGGGCCTTCAAGGGATTCGCCCCACCCACTAAAAGCCCTGAGAGCACTGCTCTTAATTTGATTGGTTAAGCAGGCAACAGGCAGATGCTGCTCAGCCAATCAAATTCAGATCAGTACTGTTGGGACCTTCAGAGGGTTTGGAGAATCCCCAGCCCAAAAGCACTGCCTTTTTGTGTGTGTGTGTGTGTGTGTGTGTACTTTTAGTTTGATGCAGTTTGACTGGTTAAGCAGCTGCCTACTCAACAAATCAAACTGCAGGGCTGTAGAGTTGGGGATTCATAGAATCTCGTGCAAGCCCTCATTGCATGCCACTGGTTAGGGGGGGGGCAGGGTAAGCTATCTTGGATCCATTCTTAATATCATGCTGCCTCTGTGCCCTTGTCCAAATGCAGAAAAAGAATTATGAGAGACTGCAGAAGGCCTTGGACAGCGTGATGTCTATCCGTGAAATGACACAGGTACAGTCACGATATTCTTAAACCATGAGGAAGGCAATAGACCAAAATATTTTATATCTCTTCTGCTTGATTTACAGTTTGTGAATGAATGAAGTGTTTTCTATCCTCCAGAAGATGTTCATATTTTTCAGAAATCTGAACGAGTTAGCAATAACATGTTACATCTTAGAAAAGGTTAAAGCAGCGCACAAGGAGAAAAACAAGCTTAACTTCTCAAATGCCAAGAGGTTTTGGAGCCATTGGATATTGTGGTGGATACAGTTCTGTCTACCATGGTTTAAACAGGACTTGATAGGCTTAGAAATATTGCCCCGGAAAAGAAAGGTGAACAGAGAGGAGGAGCAAATGTGCCAGGAGAGAATAAACAAAACGAAAACTATGCAATCCAGGAGAAAATCGACAAATCTAAAACTGCGCAATCTAGAAAAGTGATGTCTGAATGGGAGATATGATAGAGTTATATTAAATCATGCAAAGGTGAAGAGAATGTAAATTGGGCTCATAATACGAGGCCTAAGGGGCATTGGTAGGTGGCCAGTGCAGATTAAAACCAAAAAGAAGTGCTTCTTTGTACAACACCCAATTACCGGTAAGTTAGGGCATTTGTGGAGGCAAATGATATAACTGGGTTTGAAAACCAAATTGGACACATTTTGTGGGGAATGGATCAATAATAGGCTGGGATGTCACACTAGCTTGAGCAGATCTCTGAGCTTCAATTCTGGTAGCTTGAGAAGAAGACTTGACAGTCGGTCAGTCTTCTCAAGTCACCAAAATTGAAGCTTAAAGTGATTTGATCACTTTGCAATGCCCTATTATTAATACACTTCCTCCAAGCAGCTGCTGCACGCCATTGTTGGAAACAGGATAAGAGCATTAGAACATAAGAATTGCCCTACTACAGTGATTCCCAAACTTGTCCTCGGGGAAACCCAGCCAGTCTGCTTTTCAGGATATCCCCAATGACTATTCATGACATCGATTTGCACACACTGGTATTCAGATCTATCTTTATGCGTATTCATTATGGCTATTCTGAAAATCAGACTGGCTGGGGGTCTCTCAGGACAAGTTTGGGAATCCATGCCTTACCAGCTTAGACCAAGGGTCCATCTAGCTCTATATCCCGTTTCCAGCATGGCCACTCCAGATAAAAAATACCTAGTAGAATCCCAAATTGTTGGGTGAGATTGATGTTTCCCATGATTTAGTGTGCCATTTCTTATATACCTACTGTGCCTGAATATAACTCACCTTGAGCAACTACAAACTAAAACTTGAACTAAATTTGAAAACCCATCCTTCCTTCCTATGCATCTGGTTGCCATAACTGCTCATCACTGTTTACTCTCATCCCCCCCTTCCACAAGTGTGAGCCATATGATGTTAACTGCTGCATAAGAAAGAAAACATTACACATTTCTGGAAACTTGATAACTGATATTGAATCCCTAGAAAATCCATCCCGACACTCTTGTACTGCACATTTATGAGAAATCAACCCTGGAGTATCTGTAGAAGACAGTTTCTAAATAAGATGTCAGTGGCAAACCTGGTTCTCCTGCCCCAGCCTTAACTGTTTTCTCATATTTTTAACTTTTCCACTTCCTCTTAAAGTCTTGGCAGTTGATGGATGAAGTTGTGGGTTTAAGAAGTCTTGGTTGCTTCCTCTTCTGATTCAGATGGAGTTTTAATTTCTTGGTGTGCCACAACCCTGTAGCAAAGGGGAGGAAATCCATAGTTTCCCCATGATTTAGGAGGGCTGATAGAACATGAAAACGTGACCATAAGCTTAGCCTGAGAATGGTGAGGAACTGGAAATAGGTTAAAATTTTTTCTCCTAGTTCTTGTAACTTATATGTGGGGGTAAGAAATGAGAAAGGGGTGTTGGGAAATGAAAGACATAAGAAACGGGGCTATCGTGTTTTGTGCACTGTTGGTCCCAGCACCACAAGAGCCTACTTGTGGTGTTGAGGCAGGGAGTAGGTAGGAAGAGACAGAGAAGTTTCTGTAGGAGTGAGGGCCTGAATCACAGAGGATGAATCCCTTTATTAATGTGTTTAGGGCTGACAAAAACCAGTTCTGAACCGTGACACTGTGATATAGTAATTATAGTATCATCTTGGATATAATCTGATGCCAGTCAGAATGTAAGATTTTCTCCTACCCATTTTTAATAGGTGGTATAAGTTGGATTTAGAATTGTTGGCAGTCTTAATGATACCGTGGGAGTAGATTGTGGAGAATTAATTACATGCTGTTGCAGTGAAGGGGCCCACAGAAGACATCATATCATATCGTGTGCCAGATTCTAAAACCACTATGGCCGCTTGTGCTGCACTCATAAGCATTTCTAAATTGATTTCTTGTGTGCTGAGTTTTTCTCACTGCAGGCTACACATTCTTTCCCCATCTCTTTGGCCTCAGATGATTTAATGGAGTTGAACTTTGTCAATTTGCATATTTCAGTTGGCCACTAAAACTCTTGACTGTCATCTGTCTGTTTACATTATTAAAGAAAGAGCGCCAAACTTTAGGCACCAGGATAATGTCTCTGAACTCAAATTCTATAGTTCAGTTTTATGAGGAAACACCATTATAGAATATTAATGCAAGTCTGCCATTTTATGTCTAACCCTAGAGTCCACTTTGGGGGTCAACACCCAATAAAAAGATCTCGGTGTCAACATAGACAATACGCTGAAATTTTCCATCCAATGTGCGTCAGCGGCCAAAAAAGCAAACAGGATGCTAGGAATCATTAGAAAAAAAATGGTAAACAAGACTATGAATGTTATAATGTCGCTGTATCGCCCAATGGTGTGACCTCACCTTGAGAATTGCGTTCAATTTTGGTTGTCGTACCTCAGAAAAGATATAGCGGAATTAGAAAAGGTTCAGAGAAGAGCAGCCAAGATGATAAAAGGGGATGGAACTCTTCTTGTATGAGGAAAGGCTAAAGAGGTTCGGGATTTTCGGCTTGAAAAAGAGATGGCTGAGGTATGATTGAAGTCTACAAAATCCTGAGTGGTGTAGAATTGGTTAAAGTGCCTCACTTTTTTTTTTTACTTTCAAAAATTGTAAACACTAGGGGATAGTCAATAAAGTTACATGGAAATACCTGTATAACAAAATATTTTTTTCATTCAAAGAGTAAGTAAGCTCTAATGAATGTACATGGAATAGATTTGCATGCCTGGCACTTCCATTATATGCAGATCTCTCTCATGCATATTCGTTAGGGCTATCCTGAAAACCCGACTGGCCTAGGGGTCCTCCAGGACAGGGTTGGGAACCACTGGGCTAGCTCAATTAACAGCCAATTATTAAAACTATTAAATTAAGTTGTATGCGCAATTGACCTTACAGACCACTGCCCTGACCACTAAGCTCCTTCTCAGACTTACACAACTGATCTTATTGTATAAATTGTGCATACAAGTTTGCATGCTAAGCATAAATTTGAATGCTCAATTTGATAAGAATTACCTTACCTTATGTTATCCATGACTTCTATTCTGCCTATACTAAGAAGCTAGAAATATAGGGCTCCTTTTACTAAGGTGCACTAGCGTTTTTAGCATACGCAGCATTTTAGCGTGTGCTAAACCCGCGCTATGCTTCTAGAACTAACGCCAGCTCAATGCTGGCTTTAAGGTCTAACGCGCGGAGCAATTTAGCGCGCGCAGTTCTGCGCGTTAAGGCCCTAACGCACCTTTGTAAAAGGAGCCCATAATCTTTGTAGAAATTAGAAAACCAAATTAAAATCAGTCTTGAAATTTACCTCATACTGAACCAGAAAAGATACCAAAATTTAGTCATTTAGATAACACTTTTCCTAAACACCCCAGTCTTAATAAGTATTATCCGTAATGCACCATCTTAGACATATGTAAAGGTAATATACTGCATAACTTAGATGGGAAAAATTGGCTGAAAATACCCTGTTTGATTTTCTATCTTTACAAAAAGGAAATGCCAATTTTAGCTTATTTTGCGTTCCGTAGTTTGAATGTAATGTTTTATTCAGTCCTAAGATATAAGATTGAGCTATACCGTGAGTTATCTTAAAAACAAAAGAATATAATTTAAAATGGATTCTGGCTTCTGTTGACAGCCAATGTAGCTTATTATATACCATGGTGTGACCCTGTCAAACATGCTAACTAAGGAGTAAAAGGGCAATTTTCAAGCTATTTTATTTGGTCAGCTAAGCAGTTGGTTGGAATTTGAGTATTTTTAATTGTGTTGTAAATGGATAGGACCAGATATGGAGGCAGGTGGGGCATGCAGCTGTGTGGTTTATACTCGTAGTAGAGAATGACACGGGGACAAATTTTTCCCCACCCAATGGGAACTCATTTTCCCGTCCTGACGTGTTCTTTTCCTGTCTTTGCCCCATTCCTGCAATCTCCGTCCTTGTCTGCACAAGCCTCAAACACTTTAAAGTCATAAGTGTTTGAGGCTTGTGTGGTTAACGCAGGAGTGGGACAGGGCCAGCGACAAAACTCGCAGGGACGGGATGGGGAAATTGAGTTCCTGCGGGGACAGGGAAAATTTGTCCCCGTGCCATTCTCTAACTCATAGTACTTGTCAGATCAGAGGCAAAAGTACCGATGGCCCAAGCTGGACTTTATGTTTCAAATGAAGACTCTGGAAATTCACCTGCAGGCCTGTGGTGATAACCTATGTTCTGCAAGCTAGCTATGAAATTGTAAAATTACTTTTTTAACCTTATATTTTCTTGCAGGGTTCATACCTGGAGATCAAGAAGCAGATGGACAGACTGGACCCGCTTGCGCACCCCCTTTTACAGTGGTATAGATGTTAAACCATGTTAATAACATTTTTGTTTGGGTTGAAGTCACTAAGGATATTGTTAGGTTTCACAGGAGACGATCAAGCCATATCTTGGTAAGAAAACCAGCTCTTTGATAAATTGTGAAGAGCACAGTTCTGGCATGAACTTCATTGCTGAAGAGAGAAAGGGAGTGTCATTGTGCGGAGCTGGTGCTCTAGGCAAACTTTCCAGCCTTATACTAGAGAATGACACGGGGCCAAATTTGTCCCCGTCCCGCCCCTGTGAGTTTTGTCGCTGTCCTTTCCCCCTACCCCATTCCTGTAAACTCTCCCTTAACCACACAAGCCTCAAACACTTGTGATTTTAAAGTGTTTTAGGCTTGTGCAGATGAGGACGGAGCTTAGGCATTGGTGGAATGAGGCATTATGACATCACAATCTGAGCTCTAGAATGTTGCTTCTTATGATTTTAAAGTGTTTGAGGCTTGTGCAGATGAGGACGGAGCTTAGGCATTGGTGGAATGAGGCATTATGACATCACAATCTGAGCTCTAGAATGTTGCCATTTATGATTTTAAAGTGTTTGAGGCTTGTGGAGATGAGGACAGAGTTTTCAGGAATGGGGCAGGAAATGAACTTGCTAGGATGAGACGGGAAAATGCGTTCCTGCGGGGATGGGGAAAAATTTGTCCCCGTGTCATTCTCTACCTTATACCTCCCCCTCCCCCCAAAAAAAAGAACTTTTAGGCCCCTAGCCCCTCCCCCAATATTTTGATAATTAAACTTAACAATTATGATCATCACACAAAAAAATCTTATAGAAGTGCAGATTAAGGCATGTGCTGATGGTTCTTTGAATTTGTGAGGATCTGTTGTTTTGCTTTGCCTTGCCATACGTCATTCAAGTCTCATTGTACAATGCCTTCCCCTTGATTTTAATATTTATGACTTTTTAGACAATTTTTTTAAGCGGTATATCAAATTTTAAATAAAACTTGAAACTTTGACTGGTGCTGCCCCCCAAGAAGCTGCAGCCCCAGGTGATTTCCTAGTCTCTTGCCTAATGGTCAGGCTGGTGTTGTCATTGTGTCTTGCAAAGTCAGACATTTCAACATTGGAAAACAGATGGAGGTATCTGTTCTCATGACAATTTCCCTTTCTGTGTTCCTCGTATAGTAATTATGAAGCTTCCCCCTTCTCTAATGATGTCACTGGGAACAAGCCCCAGCTCTCCATTCTTTGGTTTCTGAGAATGCATGTTCTCTCTTTTATCATACATTATTGTGCCTGAACATCCATTCTGTGTCATCATAGAGAACTTTGAGCTAGATTCACTAAAGAGGATCAGTAAAACCGTGTGGGTCTGCTCCGACCCGATTTTGGGCCGATTCAAAAAAGCTATTGATGCACTAAAATATTTGCATGCAAATGATTCTCACGGAGGTTTGTCCTAACCCCCGACTCTCCCGTCCGATTGATTGCTTTGAAAGCGACTCTCACACATGCGCAGTGCCGGCAGGGGAAGCCCGAACAACTGAGAGGGAGGGGAAGCCCCGAAAGCAGCCTCTTGCCACTCAGCTATTCGGAGCAGGTAACCTTTTTTTTTTTTTTTCTTTCTTTTTTTAATGGGCACAGATGCTGTGCTTGTTGCACACATGCAATATCTGCCCCATTAACAACAACAAAAAAAGAGTCCCTCCTCCACCAATGACTGCCCTTCCCGACGAACGCGGCACCAGGGAGGGGCCTTAGGTGTCTGAACTAGAGAATGACACGGGGACAATTTTTTTCCCCATCCCCTCGGGAATTCATTTTCCGTCCCCGCGAGTTCTTTTCCTGTCCCTGCCCCATTCCTACAAGCTCTGTCCTTATCTGCACAATCCTCAAACACTTTAAAATCACAAGTGTTCGAGGTTTGAGGACAGAGCTTACAGGAATGGGACAGGGACAGCAACAAAATTCACAGGGATGGGATGGGGAAATTGAGTTCCTGCAGGGACGGGGACAAATTTGTCCCTGTGCCATTCTCTAGTCTGAACCAATCAGGGCCTTAGGCTCCTCCCTCTGTAGAGGCATCTACAGAGGGAGGAGCCTAAGGTCCTTCCCAAAAAGACCTTAGGCATCGGAGCCATTAAACACGTGGTGAGCCATTTTCTGCATTGGGTCGGTAAAAGCGATCGTTGCTAAACCAGCCAAAATTGGTTTAGCAATGATAGTTAGATGATCGCTGAATGTAGTACATCTGGCCCTTTGTGTCTGCGGTGGTTGATTTACAAAGTCAGACTCACACATATAAGAAATGATGGGGGGGAAAAAAACACTGAAAAGAAGAAGAGTAAATTAAGGATAAATAAAATGAAATCCAGTTTCTCTGTTTAAATTGATGATTTGTGTTCTTCATGGAGTTTTCTTCTCTTTCTCTATAGGATAATATCGAGCAACAGGTCACACATAGTCAAGCTTCCTCTCAGCAGGGTAAATGTTTCTATTTCTTTTGACATTGACCTTACTTTATTCCTGCATCTGAAAGCTGTTCTCCAAGCCAAATTCCCCTTTATTCTATCTTTGGCAGCTGCTAAATGAAACTCATGCAACCTCCTGTTCATGACAAAGCATGCTGCATGTCAGCTTGGCACACCATTCTGATCCCCAGACACTGGTGCAGCAACTCTGTGGCTTGTTCACAAAGCTGGTTTAGATGTTAGATTTTTGATTGGTGCTAAAAAAAAAAAAAAAAAAAAAAAATGTTGTTTATAGTCGCAGAGTAAGGCAAACAAAATTTTTTTGTTGTTGTTGCAGTTTTTCATGTGCTCAGAACTAACAGCTGACAGAATGGGTTGGTATTTTAAAGGGCTAACTCAGTTGCTCATGTCCCTCCTACTTTCTAATATGTAGAAAAAATATTGGGGGTCCGGATATTCTGTCATTCAAAAATGGAGTGTCATTCTTGAAACTAGTGACTTCCACCCCCCCACCTTTTACAAAACCGAAGCGCGGTTTTTAGCACCGACTACGGCGGTAACAACCCTGATGCTCATAGACATTCCTGTGAGCATCGGAGCTCTCACTGCCACGACCGGCGCTAAAAACCACGCTAGGGTTTTGTAAAAAGGTTTTATTTTTTAAAATTTCTCCACAAAACAAAATATTTCAATAAAATGCTCTAAATTCAAAAGTTAGTCCTTCAATGCAGGGCTTTTTTCACTTGAGAGTAGTTTTATAAGATGGTGCTTATGTCAAAGTTGGAAAAGACACTGCAAACAAGTAATAGAACTTTTAGCCTTCCTGCAATCTTTTTTATATTTATTATAATGAATCTGATAATATTACTTGACTAAGAAAATGACCTCAGTGGGCTGAGCGCACCAGCTTACAACTTGTGACTGGTGAAACAGAGACTCCCATTGAGATTGAGATTGAATTTAAAAGGTAAGGGCTGTGGTTAATGTGTTGAAACATATTGCTGTGCCTTTGCCAACATTTTTTACACGGTTTCTACATGGGCACAGATGTGGAGGAGTGTGTGGCGCAGTGGTTGGATCTACAGCCTCAGCACCCTGGGGTTGTGGGTTCAAACCCCGCACTGCTCCTTGTGACCCTGGGCAAGTCACTCAGTCCTCTATAGCCCCAGGTATGTTAGATAGATTGTGAGCCCACCGGGACAGATAGGGAAAATGCTTGAGTACCTGATTGTAAAAACCGCTTAGATAACCTTGATAAGCGGTATATCAAATCCTAATAAAAAAACTTGAAAAAAACAAAACAAAACCTATATTTGCGTGAAGTTAGGAGTTTTTGACCTATGATCAGTACGGGGGCTAAGGGATGCAGTTACAAGTTGCTCAGCCCACAGGTTTTTTTCCTCGCTCAAGTAATATTATCAGATTCATGATCATAAATTTTTTTTAAAAATTGCAGAAAGACTAAGAGCTCCTTTTATCAAACCGTTCTAATGGTTTAATGCGCGTAATAGCGCGTGTTAAACCGCCTGCTGGGCTAGCCGCTACCGCCTCCTCTTGAGCAGGCGGTAGTTTTTAGCGATTGCGGGGGTTAGCGTGGGATGAAAAGCGTTAACCCCGCTAGCGCGGCTTGATAAAAGGAGCCCTAAGAGTTCCATTGTTTGTTTGTTTGGAGTGTATTACACATTTACCCCCAAATTCTTATGTATGGCGTCTTATATATGGCGATTTGCGCGCTCAGCTTACTTGTTTAATAAACCTAAACAGCGCTGATAATTGGCAATTAACACCTCATAATCGATGCTAATTGGCAGTTATTAGAAATTACATGCATAACTTGGTAGACATATTCTATAAATTCTGTGTACCAGTTCTAGTGCATGAATCTGAAAGGGGGTGTGGCCAGGGGAGGAGCATGGGCATTCCTAGAATTTATGCACACTGTTACAGAATACGCCCAATTCGCACACAAGTTGGGGGCAAGGATTTAGCTCTGGTTTTTCTTGGCCTAAATGGGTTCTCCTGAATATTGTGATGCACACTGATGTTTAGTGTGGTTCAATAAGGTGTGTGTATCTTTTATAGAATTATGCTAAGTGCCAATTTTTTGGAATGCCATATATAGAATATGTCTTTTGCTGTTTAGGGGAATTTTTCTTTTTTTGTTAAAAAGTTGTAAAAGAGCCATTTTAGAGAATGACACGGTGACTGTTACCCGTGGCTAGCCACCGGAAAGAGGAGTAAAAAAACTGATTGCGGTGGGTATGGGGACAAGGCCATTCACTGCCTCGTGGAATGGTGAATGTCCTTGTCCCCGCAGTAAAGTATCTACCATGTTGCTTCCCTTCCCACCCCTCCCAGTCTGCAACCCTCCTCGTGATCGTGACACTCGCTCTCTTCCCGCCACCGGTAAACCCTCCCCCCAAAAAAAAACCATCCATTCATCTCTTTCCTTTGTCTAGCCAATAGCCATCTCCCTCCCTTCCCTTCACCTTCGCGGGTGCTCTTCAACAGTTTTCTCTTTCGGAGGTGTCCGGACATGGTAACCATTCTCACAAGTCCCGCACGACTGCCCCTTTCTACCTGTAAAACAGGCTTTATATGGGGAAATTCCTGCCACTTGTAATTAAACTCTGGAATTCATTGCCAGAGAATGTGCTAAAATCAGCGGGGTTTAAAAAAGGATTGGATAAATTCCTGCAAGGGAAGTCCATAGGCCATTATTGAGATGGCTTGGGGAAATTCACTGCTTATTCTTAGGATAAGCAGCATAAAATCTCTTTTATTGCTTAGGATCTAGCTAGGTACTTGGCACCTGGCTTGGCCACTGTTGGAAACAGGATACTGGACCATTCAAGTCTTTATCTGCCATCATCTGGGCTTGATGGACCTTCAGTCTGTCCCAATATGGCAATTCTTATGTTCTTATATAAAATTATCTCACTTTGGATTATCTCACTTTGATTAGCATCCTTGACATGAATTTATTTATTTTGTAGATTTATAGTCTGAAAAAAGCTTTCCCCTGTAAAAACACAAAAACAACAGACCAAACAGACTTCACAAAATTAGACATAGCCATAAAAAGTCGGTACACTAACTAAAACGCGCGGGACAAATTCGTGTGTAGGACTTAAGTGCGCCGGATTAAAACAGTTACAGTAAGCGCTCCGAGGGGGTTCTGTGTGTGTGTGTGTGTGTGGGGGGGGGGGGAGAACCCTCCCATTAAACTTAGAAGTGTTTGCGCTCCCTTTGGGGGGGTGGAGGGGGTGAACCCCCCATTACAGAGGAAACTGCCATTGTACCTCGTTTGGGGGATAATCGGCAGCTTCCTCTGTAATGGGGGGGAAACCGCTAAGCAAGAGAAAAAAAATCTCTCTGTACATTGGGGAGCTCTAGTTAGAATGATATCTATATATGATTAATGCTGCATGTCTGTTTTCTTTCTCTTTCTGACTTCTTTTCCTGCCCTGTGTGATTGCCTCTACGCCTACATTGGTAGCAGCTGAAGTTTATGCACACGTCACACCAGTTCCTCCTGCTGAGCAGTCCACCAGCCAAGGAAGCCCGGTTTCGCACAGCTAAGAAGCTCTATGGCAGCACCTTTGCTTTTCAGTAAGTGCGTTGTTCACTGTAGCTGACAACGGGATAATAATATCCATAACCCATTCTAAATCCTTAACCCATACCCAAATTGTGTCTCAATGGTCCCAGAGACAGTCAGTTTGTACCCGGATGAGTTCATTTAAGCCATAGATTTTTAATGATGCCAGGGATCTCTAAGTAGAGTCTTCTGATCTGCTTCATTTCCTAACATATTTACTTATTTAAGTATTAATATACCACTTATAACCTAAGTGGTTTACATTCAGGTACTCAAGCAAGGGTTCGGCACCCTCCTGCCGGCGATTGGGAGTTTGGGGGGCGACGTTCCGGCAGGAGGGGTTCGGCACCCTCCTGCCAGCGATCGGACAGGCGGCCGCTATACTTATCCCTTGCCACGATAAGTGTAGCGGCCGCGTCTACTCTAACCCGATTCTCTAACCGGCGTCTGTAACATGGACGCCGGTTACAGAATCGGGGTTAGTGTAGGCCCGATTCTGTATAGGACACCTCTCCCGGGTGTCCTATACAGAATCAGGGCCTAAGGGCTCCTTTTACTAAGGTGCTCTAGCGTTTTTAGCGTGCTCTAGCGTTTTTAGCGTGCGCAGAAAATCCTAACGCAAGCTCTATGGAGGCATTAAGGTCTTGCGTGTGCGCTAAAACCGCTAACGCACCTTAATAAAAAGAGCCCTGATTGACATCTTTTGCCTCACAATTTCCCTTCTTTGATTGCTGTCTGCATCGCTGAAACCAGCACTGGCTATTTTCCGAGCATGATCGTTTTCTGATCAGGCAGATCAGATTCGAAACAGTCTTCCTTTAGAAACAAGAAGCCTGAATTTGCATATTATCTTTTGGAAAGTTTTAAAGACCTACTTTTTTGATAAATGTTGTTCTTGATATTTTTTCTCTTTGTGCAGTAATTTTTAAGTATATGTGCTCTCCTTAATGTACGGTTCTTCTTGTAATCCAATCTGAATCGAAAAATAGCAGAATATAGGACTCCTGATTAGATTAGATATATGTGAAGTGAGCTAAAACAATTTGTGAAAATCAGGGGGGGGGGGGGGGCAAATTTTGTAGTAGTATAAGATGCAGCAGGGCATGATACCTTCACTGACCCTATCAGCAGGAAGAGTAAATCGAAGCAAAATTCTTTATTATAAAACAAAATGTTCTAAAAGTCAGTTTTTTCACAGATCTGACGTAATCAATCAAATGTAAGCTTAATTTCACACATCAAAAGGAACTGCAATCATTCAGGTTCTTCAAAGCCCAGCTTCAATTAGACTCACTTGTACTCACCAACAGTGATCAGCTTCTAGCAAGTCAAATTTCCATTTAGCTCAATATAATCTTGCTTCCTTGGCCTGTCTTCAGGCATGGAAACTCTCTTAGAGGCCCCTTTATTCCTGCTCCAGGCCTCCCTATTCTTTTTCTTCTCTATGATTGTAACTGTCTCTGACTGGGACTTACCCTTCTGGCTAAGCAGACCAGCTGTGCCTATTTTAAGGTGGTCCTGTGAGGTAGTGTACTTAAGGGGAGCTGGGTTCATTCCACCCACTCTTATCACAGCTGAAATTGGTTTGTTTATGCGCATACTTAGAATTCTGCTTCCTGTAATATTTGAAATGAATGCCAAAGCATTCTGCTTCATTAAGCCCACCATCATAACCACATACAGATGTTGAAATGAGAAGAAAAAAATTAGGATTCTCATGTAGGATATGTCCCTATAAATCCATGCAGTGGCATAGTAAGGGGGGTGGTCCGCCCTGGGTGCCATCTTGGTGAGGGCGCATGCACCTGTCCTCCTCTCCGTCCCCCCCCCCCCCACTGTGTGCACCGCTTCCCTTCCCCCATTCCTCTGTAATGTTCCTAATGCGAGCAGTGACCCCCAAGCTGCTGTCGCACCAGAGTCGGCTCTTACTCTGACATCACTTCCTGGACCCCCGCCTAGAAAGTTATGCCAGAGGAAGAGCCAAAGCTGGTGTGACAGCAGCTTTGGGGTTGCTGCTCGTGCCAGGAACATTACAGAGGTTTGGGGGAAGGGAAGTGGTGCGCATGTGGCAGGAGGAGATGGGGAAGGAGTGTGTCAAGGTTGGGGGGGGGCGCCACCCACCCTTGCTATGCCACTGAATCCACGGAAGCTTCAGAAGATGATCAAACATTGTCCTCTAACATGACATTTGAAATATTAATGTGACTGGAAGACGTAGGTGAGCTGAATGTTTTGTTGATGTATCTGGCAAGGGAATGGTTTAGGGGAAGTGAACAGTGAGTTGATGACCTGGAAATATAGAAGTGAATGTAGTGGTAGTGTGATGAGAAACTGGAAGCTGAGAGAAATAGATTTTGGATGAAGGAGGAGCTTGAATTTAATTACTTGCTGTTCCAAACCCAAGTTCAAGATGAGTTATATTTCAGGTACAATAGGTATTTCACTTCTCCTGGGACCTTATAATCTGTGTTTGTACCTGTGGCAATGGAGGGTGATGTTACATATCTAAGTGGGAGAAATGGGATTTAAACCCTGGCTTTCTTGGTTTCCAGTTCATTACTCTAACCATTAGGTCACATATTCACATGGAATATGACAGATTAGATGAATGTTTTGTTGACATGGTTGCAAGATAAGATGTACAATAATGAATGCATTTGATAGCAAGATAATCCTAGTGCTGATATACATTAATTATATATTCCTCTCAGCTAGAACTATAGGTTTGACTTGAAGATGCAAGTGAATCGGAGTTATATGACTAGAAATGGTGGCTAAAATGAATGCTGTGAACTGTACTGATGAAATACATTCCCTTTTTCTGTCTTATCAGTGGATCTCACATTGAGAACTGGCATTCCATCCTGCGCAATGGGTTAGTCAACGCATCATACACAAAATTGCAAGTAAGGAACTAAGCAACTTATGCTAAAGGTTGCCAACTACCCATCTAGATAAGAAACCAATGCTAGTGGCAGTGATATGCAAATGTGCTGCTTAGGGCCATGCTGTAAACATCACATGGTTCTCAAAAGGCTGAAGGAAGTTGTACGAGGGGAGGTACTTTGATATTGGCTTTGCAGTTAATATGCTGGATATTTCTAAATTCCAGTGGAGTCAGTTCACAATGTTGGGCCATTGGCTGACCAATGCATGACTTCCCCATCTGTTTATTTTCAGCCATTATATAGAAAATATATCTAAAATTGAAACCAAACTTGATTTTGGGGGGCCAAGCATTTTCTTCCAGCACCACTCCCACTGCCGCTACACCCCCCCCCCCCCATCATACCTTTACTGGCGGAGATGTTAAGTCCCGCCGGCCGAAGATATTTGCTGCCAGAGCAGGCTGCTCCAGCCTTCGACACCAGCACTTCTTCGCATGAACTGAGCATGCACAGAAGTGCCAGAATCAACGACTGGAGCACTGCACTGACTTCCTGCTGTTTATTCTGTTAACCGCTGTGACCTGTTGCACAAAAACAGGAGTATATCAAGCACTGAATACACTGTTCAAGATAGCACGGGTGGGGGGCGGGCCTCGGCCTCATGGCTACACCACTGCTTGAAACTATCCGTATAGTGGAGGGGCAGAGGGAGAGCACAGTGAGTGTGGCAGCCAGACCTAAACTGAATGATTACCCACAGTGGCAGCCACTGCACTACATGCATATTTTTTAAAATTATGTAAAAATTTTGACATATGTGTTTTATTGATTGAAATATTAATGTTTCAGTGTTGTTAGTGCTATATATGTTATTATATTATATATTATATATTAGATGTATGACGATAGGTGGTCCCACTTTAAACATTGTTTCCTGGAAGTACTCCCTGTATGTGGTTTTTAAATTTTTTTTCTCATATTTGGCTTTCAATGGGTAGCTTGTTGTGTGTTGCCTGATGGGGGGTTTAGCTGCATCCAACTGGAAACCATAGGAGGGACCTACCTAGACACTTCCAGGTCTACCCACTGCACTCATACAAAGACCCACTCATTCACTTGACACACAAACAACAAGAAAAAAAGTGGAGAAAAAGCCTCAGTTCATCTTCATATGGCAAAAAAACTCCACTTATAAACAACCATTAAGCAAGGTCCAAAATGTATCAGTTCACTCAGCAGTGAGAAACACTATAGTAGCCCTCGTAGGAGCCACCTCAGAAAAAATTCTAGCACGCCAAATAACAAAACTTCAAAAAATGTGAGTAAAGCAAGCAGCACATATATGAGTCTCAAACACAGTCAATGGTGAGCAGGAAAACACAAACACACACTTAGCTGCAGACGGTGTCCAGGCTGTCTTCCATGCATCCAAAAAGTGCAAGCCTGCCAGGCCCCGCAGCCACTCTTTCCCGACGGGGAAACTGCTCACATCCACACACATCCACAGGAGCAGTTGGAGCACTTGGAGAGCCTCTACAGTTGCTGGCGGAGTAGGCTGGAATCATTCCCCTGACGCAGCTCAGCGAAACGGAGGTTTCCCCGTCGGGAAAGAGTGGCTGCGGGGCCAGACAGTCTTGCACTTTTTGGATGCATGGAAAACACCCTGGACACCGTCTGCAGCTAAGTGTTTGTTTTTTCCTGTTCACCATTAACTGTGTTTGAGACTCATATATGTGCTGCTTGGTTTACTCACATTTTTTTGAAGTTTTGTAATTTGGCGTGCTAGTGTTTTTTTGAGGTGGTTCCTACGAGGGCTACTACAGTGCTTCTCACTGCTGAGTGAACTGATACATTTTGGACCTTGCTTAATAGTTGTTTATAAGTGGAGTTTTTTTGCCATATGAAGATGAACTGAGGCTTTTTCTCCACTTTTTTCCTTTTTTTTCTTGTTGTGTGTTAAGTGAATGAGTGGGTTTTTGTATGAGTGCAGTGGGTAGACCTGGTAGTGTCTAGGTAGGTCCCTCCTATGGTTTCCAATAGGGCATAATTCATTAGTTTTAGGAGTTTTGTATGTCCTTCCTGAGATTTTTTTTTTTTTTGGTTTAGCTGCATCCCATTCCTCTCTCTTCCAGATATTTCGCCATACCCCTTGGGGAATGCTCACTTTGACAGATTAAGTGCTGTGATTGTACTCCAGTTAGTGTAGGATAGATGCAGTAATGGTGCCTCTAGTGCAAAAGGCATACAAGTCTTGACCAGTGGGTTGTGTATCTTTACTTGCAAGTTTTGGTGTAGAACTTTTCATCTACATTTCTAACCCCTCCTCCTGTGCTCCAGCTCTGCCCTTCTCAGTTCTAATTTATACACGCGAGTTGAAGGTGTCTTGTGCTCTGCATTTTGATTTTAGTTTTTACTCTGACCACTTTGAGGCTCTGGTGCTTTAGAGGTACCCAGCACTCCTGGGTCAGCTCTGCCTTGGTAGAGAGACAGACATACCCGAGTTGTAGTCTGTAGCCAGGAGGGAGACCCTGTCGCAGGGCACCTACTTGGCTGACCTGCTTTATCTTTACAGTAGCTCGGGGACCATCCTCCTCGAAGCATTGCTTGCCTCTCCTATGATAAAGACGCTTGGAGCTTGAGCTCAGGCTGTCTGACTCCAATGTCAGTTCGGAGGACTTTATCTGGTGCCAGCTGCATCCCCTGCTAAAAAGGATAGAACTGTGGGGTTCCAGGGATTTGGGCTCTAACCCAGTCTAAGTTGCTGCCAGAAGAAACAAGCAGTGCCCTTTTGAATTTTGGCACTTTTTTTTTTAGCTTGTTTGAGGCAGTAAAGTTTCCACCATTACCAACCCGCTTCTGAGTTGAGAGGCACATCACCTGCTGCACCGTGAATACTTCCCATTAATCTCTAAGGGGCTTGTCAGGGGGGTCTACAAAAGTGCCTTTTTGAGGTTTCTGGGGCCAGAATTTATTTTGAGATTTAGCAGTTTGGGGATGTTTTTTGGTGTCCATATGCTGCCGCGGCGACCATCTTGGATTCATTGGGCCAATTTTAAAAGCCTCTGTTTGTTTCAGAAACTTCTTGTTTTCTTACAGAAACAAGAAGGATGGAATCATCTGGTCATCTGATCATGATATTATGTCAGAATTGTGCCTGATCCGGTACCTGAGGAGCATTCATGCACCATGTGCCACAGAGAACGAAAGGGGTGGGGGGAGGGCAAGTGCTGAGAGTGCAGCCCACTCTGACCACCTGACGACCTCTGAGAACCAAGAATGTGTTTTTTCTGGCAATTATTTCTTTATAACTCCATCAGATAGCGCATCTGCCTATTCTGCGAAATGCAGGCATATGGAGCCTGGATCCGGGCCAAGAGGGCAGGAGGTTGCTAACAGTCTAACCTGGGGTTTACCCCCAAATTTGTCCAGCTAATGTTTGAGTCCTGTATGGGCAACCACAAAATGAAAGCACAATGACTTATGCTCCAAGGCAAAGATGATGAATCCAAAACAACGAAAGTGGAACAAGAGTTCCTGTGCTCACATATATACTGTCTATTTTGAAGACTTTCTATACCAATACACTTTTGAATTTTACAACTGTGTAGCCCAGGAACTCTTGTTCCACTTTTGTTGTTTTCAATGCCAATATGGGACACCAGGGGCCATATAGCACTTCAGGTGGGCATCCTACTTTCAATGAGCAGGTTCTTTCAACTCAGCATGCTTCCCCTCCAATAGCAGTTCAGCCTAGGGAGATGGTGGAGCAGTTGGAGGGAGATGGAGTGGAGTGGATTGGGAGTTGGATGAAATGCTGTTGCTCCCTGACCAAGAGGATTCTGGGGGTGAGAATACAGGCTTCCAGGCTCTTGAGTTCCTGTTGTCCCTAAAACCAAGGGGACGACTTGGCAGTGGGTCGGGTTTTCAAACCAGCAGCTTTGATGGATGTTTTCTCTGAGTCGCTGAGAGTGTTGCTCAAAGATCTGTTATAAGCACATAAGCACATAAGCATTGCCTCCGCTGGGTCAGACCAGAGGTCCATCATGCCCAGCAGTCCGCACACGGCATCAGGTCCAGGACCTGTGTAGAAGTCCTCTATCCGTACTCTTTTATCCCGTTTTCTTCAGAAAGTTGCCCAATCCCTTCTTAAACCCCAATACTTTACTAGAAACGCCTTCACCGGATCAGACTTTAGGTCCATCTATTCTGGCGACCCGCACACGCGGAGGCCAAGCCAGGTGCTCCCAGATGGAGACCCTGATTACCCATATCCCTCAATGTGATTTGCAAGGAGGTGTGCATCCAACTCACGCTTGAAACCCAGAATGGTAGTCTCCGTCACCACCTCCTCTGGGAGAGCATTCCAAGCGTTCACCACTCGCTGTGTGAAATAGAATTTCCTGACATTTGTCCTGAGCTTGCTGCTGTTATGAGCAGTTCTAAAGCCAAGTAAGACTGTTTTCTCTCCCATCTGGACTTAACTACTATGCTTTCGGAGCAGTGGGATGCCCTGGAAAGTCCCCTGCGGGTGTCCAGGATTATGTCCAGATTATATCTGCTAGCCCTGGACTCCTCCAAATTCCACATGGAGGAGTCTCTTGCGAAGAACATCCAGAAAGGAGATAAATCCTTCTTCAGGTATATCAGTGACAGAAATAAGAACTCAGGTGGGATAGTACGTCTTAGGAAACCAGACGGAGACTATGTAGAAGCGGACTCGGAAAAAGCCCAACTGTTAAATGAATACTTCTGCTCAGTCTTCACCCGCGAGGCGCCAGGACTCGGCCCTCAGCTACAGACAAGGGTTGAAGCAGATGACCCGTTTAGTAATTTCGAGTTTACACCCAGCGGTGTCTACTGCGAGCTGTCAAAGCTTAAGGTTAACAAGGCAATGGGGCCTGACAACCTACACCCCAGGGTGCTCAGGGAGTTGTGTGATGTCTTGGCGGAACCGCTATCCGCGCTCTTCAATCTCTCACTTAGTACGGGTAACGTCCCGTTGGACTGGAAGACGGCTAACGTCATTCCACTCCACAAGAAAGGCTCCAAGATGGAGACAGCAAACTACAGATCGGTGAGTCTCACATCAATAGTGTGCAAACTAATGGAAACTCTAATCAAACGCCAATTGGATACGATCCTGAACGAGGAGAATCTATGGGATCCCCGTCAACATGGATTTACTAAGGGGAGATCCTGCCAATCCAACCTGATCAGCTTCTTTGACTGGGTGACGAGGAAGCTGGATGTTGGGGAGTCCCTGGACATCGTATACCTGGACTTCAGTAAAGCATTCGATAGCGTACCACACCGCAGGTTGCTGAGCAAGATAAGTTCTATAGGATTGGGCGACACATTGACGAAATGGGTTGGGAACTGACTTGGAGGTAGGCTTCAGAGGGTAGTGGTGAACGGCACCCCCTTCGAAATGACGGAGATAATCAGTGGAGTGCTGCAGGGCTCGGTCCTGGGCCCGATCCTATTCAACATCTTTATAAGAGACTTAGCAGAAGGGCTGTGAGGTAAAATAACATTATTCGCCGATGACGCCAAACTAAGCAATGTAATGGGCAAAAGCACAACAGACATAAATTCAATGTCCGACAACATGATGCATGACCTACTCCTACTGGAGCGCTGGTCTAGGTCCTGGCAACTCAGCTTCAATGCCAAAAAATGCAAAGTCATGCACCTGGACAGCCAAAATCCATGCAAGACTTACACCCTTAATGGCGAGATCCTAACAAGAACTGAAGCAGAACGAGACTTAGGGGTGATCGTCAGTGAGAACATGAAGACTGCCAACAAGTGGAGCAAGCTTCATCCAAAGCAAGGCAAATCATAGGTTGCATATGCAGGAGTTTCGTCAGCCGTAAGCCTGAAGTCATTATGCCATTGTATAGATCCATGGTGAGGCCCCACCTGGAATACTGTGTGCAATTCCAGAGGCCGCATTACCGTAAGGATGTCCTGAGACTGGAGTCGGTCCAGAGAATGGCCACCCGGATGGTCTCGGGACTCAAGGATCTCCCGTATGAGGAATGGCTGGATAAGTTGCAGCTGTACTCACTCGAGGAACGCAGAGAGAGGGGTGACATGATCGAGACATTCAAGTATCTCACGGGCCGCATCGAGGTGGAAGAAGATATCTTCTTTTTCAAGGGTCCCGCGGCAACAAGGGGGCATCCGTGGAAAATCAGGGGTGGGAAACTGCACGGGGACACCAGGAAATTCTTTTTCACTGAAAGGGTGGTTGATCGCTGGAATAGTCTTCCACTTCAGGTTATTGAGGCCAGCAGCGTGCCTGATTTTAAGGCCAAATGGGATAGACGTGTGGGATCTATTCACAGAGAAAGGTAGGGGAGGGTCATTGGGGTGGGCAGAATAGATGGGCCGTGGCCCTTATCTGCCGTCTATTTCTATGTTTCTATCAAAGATAGATTCCTTAATGGCACAGGTCACCAGATGCACCTCTCTATCCAGTGAGGGAGGAATGGTCTTTAAAGATTCTCAGGACTGCAGAGTAGATTTGGTCCTCAAACAGCTGTTTGAGGTTTTTACAGTAGGTTTGAAAGTGGCAGTGGCTGCATCCTTCGTGACATGAGTGTGCCATACAGTGTTGTGTTAGAATTCCTCAGAGAAGGAAGATGCCTACTCCCAGTTTATTCTGGAAGGAGTGGATTATGTAACTGATGCTCTGTATAACTTCTTTAGGGTCCGTCTGTGTCTGCCCAGAGAATGCTCTGGATCAGGCAGTGGGCGGGAGACTTGGCCTCTAATATCACTTTGAGCCCCTTGTCCTTTAAGGGACAGATACTGTTTGATAAAGGTCTAGACCAGTGGTCAGCAACCTGCGAAAGGTCATGGCAGCCATTTTATACGGCAGCTGCATGGAGGCAGGAGTGAGAGGGCCATGCTTCTGCCATGAAGACCCCCACTGGACCACCAGGTTCCTGAGGCCCAGGGGGGGAGGGGGATCATGGGGTTGTGAGGGAAATTAAATGGTCGGGGCCCACAAAGGAGAGGGAACCTTGGCCATGGGTTGGGAGGAGGGGGAGGGAAGGAAGAGAGGTGCAGAGACCTGCGAGGAGTTGGAGGGATGAAAAAGGGGGAGAGTAGCTAGATCTTGGGGAGGGAAGAGAGAGTAAGAGACTTGGAATATCTCAAACTCTCTTCTCTACCCATTGCGGCCCTTTGTAAATCTTGGGTCAAAATTTTAGGATAAATTGCTAGATGATCTCATGGTCTGCATGGCAGATCGTTAGTCTAAATCTCTTCCAGATAGTCAACCTCTAACTTTGGGGATTTAGTCATGGTTCCTTTTGAGGTTCCCAATGCTTAAGGTGGAGCTTCAGTGGAGCTTTCGCACAGAGAGCATTCTTGGACTCCAGACAGAGAGGTCCAGGGAACCAGATGCCCATAAGGAAAGGCTCAGTGTCCAACAAGAGGAGCTAAGAAAACACAATGATGCCAGGCTCATAAGCAACTCACCTGGAGTAGGGGGTGTCTTGCTGAACATTGGGAGATCCGAGTAGCAATCTATTTGGACCAGCGGGTGCTGGACATTATCTGAAAGGTGCTACAAGTTGGAGTTCACCTACATTCTTCCGGAGTTCTTTGTCTACTCACTCTGTGGCCACTTGGACAGACATGAGAGGGTTTGGGTATAGCACCTCCTGGCCTTAGGGGCAGTTGAGCAAGTGCCAGAAGTAGAATCGGGCTTGGGCAGATACTACATATACTTCATCATGCCTGAGAAAGATTCAGATGACTAGAGGCCCATTCTGGACTTCAAGTCAGTAAGTTCAGCTCTCAGGATCCCAGGATTCTGAATGGAGACAGTCTTCTCAGTGATAGCCTCGGTAGGACCAGGAGAGTCTCTTGCCTTGCTAGATTTAATGGAGGCCTATCTCCATTTTCTGATCTTTCCACCACACAAAAAGTTCCTGAGGTTTCACGGGCTTGGCCAGCATTTTCAGTTCAAAGCTTTCCCCTTCGGGCTGGCTATAGCACTATGCACATTCACCAAGGTGATGGTAGCGGTGGTGGCATACCTATGAAAGGAGGGACAAAGTCCATTCTTACCTAGACGATTGGTTGATCTGAGCTCTATCCAAGAATGCCTGCAATCGAGCAATGGCTCAAGTAGTCCAGTTGTTACAGGGATTAGGCTGGGTGATCAATTCCAGAAAGAGTCATTTAGAGCTGACACAGACTCTGGAATAACTGGGAGTGCCCTTCAACAAGGCAAAGGATCGAATTTTCCTTCCTGACCTTCACAGGCTGATGCTCTGCGGACAGATTCAACCTTGCTGGTACTCTCAGCCCTGTCTGCATGGCAGTAGCTGCAGGTCATGGGGTAAGTAGTAGCCTCCATTGAGTTGGTTCCCTGGGCAAAGGCCTACTTGAGGCCTCTCCAGGCTTCCCTTCTATCCAGGTAGTCACCCCAGAAGGACCTGCTTCAGATGCAGTTACCCTGGCTGTTTGAAGCATACAAAAGCCTACAGCGGTAGCTATGACCGAATTCCTTGACAAAGGGAGTTCTGTTATGAATCCTATGTTGGATAATTCTGACAACAGATGCCAGCCTCTTTTGCTGGGGGTGATCATTGCAACGACCGCCCAGTCCAAGGGCAGTGGTAAAAAATGCAGAAGAAATGGTCCATCAACAGGTTGGAACTGAGAGTGATTTGCGTGGCCTTGTAGTCGTGGTGTCCAACAGTATAGGGGAAAGCTGTTGGGGTCTTCTCAAGCAACTTCCCACAGTGTCAATAGATAAGGGGATACCAAGAGTACCCCGTTAAGAGACTCACTTTCAGGCTCTGTTGGCAGCACACGTAGCAGGTATGGAAAATGTCCAGGTGTACTTTCTCAGCAGGCAGACCCTGGACCCAGGAGAATGGTCCCTGTCCCAGAAGGCTTTTGATAGGATAGTGCATCATTGGGATCCTTCCACATTTGACCTTATGGCGTTGGCCAGCAGCAAAAAGGTGGCTCACTTCTGCAGCCGTTGATATGAGCCAAGAAGTGCTGGGGTGGGCGCTTTAGTTAAAACCTGACAATAAGCAGGTCTCCTGTACATCTTCCCTCCATGGCCAATGATTGTCAGGATAATAAGGAAAGTTGCTTATCTTCTGGGGCTGGTCATTTTGATTGCTCTGGACTGGCCATGCTGGCTGTGGTATGTGGACCTGGTATGCCTAATGAGAGATCAGATTCTCCAGCTGCCAGTACATCTGGGTCTCCTTTTCCAGGGTCTAGTGACCATGAAAGTCCCAAAATGCTTTGGTCTTACAGCATGGCTCTTGTATGCGTATAGTTAATTTGCAAAGATTACTCGGATGTAGGGATCATTACCCTTCTTTGTTATAAGAAACCAGCTACAATGTTGGCGTATTCAAAGGCATGGCATACCTTCCGAGATTTGTATATCAAAGGGGACTTAGATCCCTTTCAAGCTCCGCTCCCAGCAGTTTTGCCCTTCTTACAGAGTGGTTTAGAGAAAAGCCTCGCAGTCAGCTCCCTTAGAGTAGAGGTGGCAGCCTTGTTCTCCTTTAGTGATTGGGTGGATTAGCTTTCCATCCAGATGTCTCCAGATTCTTGAAAGGGATAGCAAGACTACAGCCACCCCTGAGGTGGCCTTTCCCAGAGAGAAACCTTAACTTGGTATTAAGTTTCTTATGCAAAGCTCCTTATGAACCAATCAAGCATGATGGATGAAATTAAACGCAACTGCAAGGGAGGCAATGCAATTATCATGGACGGGGGGACGTTGTACTAATGGGAGACTTCAATATGCCGGACGTAGACTGGAGCACACCTTCAGCAACAACCAGCGGCAGCAAGAGGCTATTAGCCTCCATAAGAGGAGCACGCCTCAATCAAATGGTAATGGAGCCCACTAGGGCCCAAACGATCCTTGACCTAGTACTCACCAATGGGGAAAGCGTCTCAGAAGTCTTCGTGGGAGATAAGCTAGCCTCCAGCGATCATAACATGGTATGGTTCCACCTGAGGAAAGGTTTCCATAGATCAAACACTAAAACAAAGGTACTCAACTTCCGAGGAACGGACTTTGCACGCATGGGAGTCTTCGTCCATCAGGCGCTCCAGGTCCAAACTGAGACAGGGAATGTGGAGGATATGTGGTCATCCCTGAAATCTGTCATACACGAGGCAACCGGCCGTTACATAAAATCATCACACAAACGGCGAAGAAAAGACAAACCCCAGTGGTTCACCGCAGAGATCTCACGTCTCGTTAAGGAGAAGAAAAACACATTTGCTTCCTTCAAACGCACGGGGAAAAGCGAAGATCAACTGCTACACAGGATCAAGTCCACAGAGGTCAAAACGGCAGTCAGGGAGGCCAAACTTCGAGTGGAAGAAACTCTAGCAAACAACATTAAGAAAGGGGACAAATCCTTTTTCCGGTATATCAGTGACAGGAAAAAAAACACAAACGGGATAGTACGCCTGAAAAAAACGGACGGGAATTACGCAGAATCGGATCCAGAAAAGGCCGAACTACTAAACGAATACTTCTGCTCGGTCTTCACCTGCGAGGCGCCAGGGTCCGGCCCTCAATTGAAGCCACAGTCAAACACAAAAGATCCGTTTCGGAATTTTAAATTCACACCCAGCGGGGTTTACCTTGAGCTAACAAAACTCAAGGTGGACAAAGCCATGGGACCGGACAATCTGCACCCCAGAGTGCTCAGGGAGTTAGGTGATGTCCTGGCAGAACCGTTAGCCGTGCTCTTCAATCTCTCACTGAGTATAGGGACAGTCCCCTTGGACTGGAAAACAGCTAACGTCGTTCCTCTACACAAAAAGGGTTGCAGGACAGAGGCTGCAAATTACAGACCGGTGAGTCTGACATCGATAGTATGCAAACTCATGGAAACACTGATCAAACGCCAATTGGACACGGTCTTGGACGAAGGGAATCTACGGGACCCCAATCAACATGGATTCACCAAGGGTAGGTCCTGCCAATCAAACCTCATCAACTTCTTTGACTGGGTAACAAAAAGACTGGACGAAGGAGATTCACTAGACATAGTGTACCTGGACTTCAGTAAAGCTTTTGACAGCGTCCCACACCGCAGACTGTTAAACAAGATGAAATCGATGGGGTTAGGAGAGACTCTGACGGCATGGGTCAATGATTGGCTGAGTGGCAGACTTCAGAGGGTGATGGTTAACGGTACTTTCTCTGAGACATCGGAGGTGACCAGCGGGGTGCCGCAGGGCTCGGTCTTGGGTCCACTCCTCTTCAACATATTCATAGGAGATCTGACTCAAGGGCTTCAAGGTAAAGTAACATTATTCGCCGACGCCGCCAAACTATGTAATATGGTAAGCGAGGACAATCTACAAGATATTATGGCGCAGGACCTGCGTACATTGGAATGCTGGTCCTCAACCTGGCAGCTGGGCTTCAATGCTGGAAAGTGTAAGGTCATGCACCTGGGTAGCAGAAACCCATGCAGAACTTATACCTTGAACGGGGAGACCATGACCAGCACTACAGCAGAACGAGATTTAGGAGTAATCATTAGTGCAGACATGAAATCTGCCAATCAGGTGGAGAAGGCTTCCTCAAGGGCAAGATAGATGCTGGGTTGCATCCGTAGAAGTTTCGTCAGCAGAAAGCCTGCAGTCATAATGCCATTATACAGGACCATGGTGAGACCTCATCTGGAATACTGCGTGCAATTCTGGAGGCCACATTATCGCAAAGACATGCAGAGGGTCGAGTCGGTCCAAAGGATGGCCACCAGAATGGTCTCAGGGCTTAAAGGTCTCTCGTACGAGGCAAGACTAAACAATTTGCAGCTCTACACTCTCGAGGAACGCAGGGAGAGGGGAGACATGATTGAGACGTTTAAATACGTCACCGGACGTATAGAAGTGGAAGATAACATTTTCCTTCTCAGAGGCCCCTCAACCACAAGGGGGCACCCGCTCAAACTCAAGGGCGGAAAATTTCACGGCGACACCAGAAAGTATTTCTTCACGGAGCGAGTGATTGATCAATGGAACAAGCTTCCAGTACAGGTGATCGAGGCCAGCAGCGTGCCAGATTTTAAGAATAAATGGGACGCCCATGTGGGATCCCTAAGTGGGTCAGGGTAAAACATTGTATAGTATTAAGGGGGGGGTCTATGGAGTGGGCAGACTTGGTGGGCCTTGGCCCTTTTCTGCCGTCATCTTTCTATGTTTCTATGTTTCTATGACTTCAACTATCCAGGGATAGATTGGAACCTAGGCGCCTCCGGCTGTGGTAGGGAGACCAAGTTCCTGGATGCTGTAGGTGATTACTTCCTGGAACAACTTGTCGAGGAAAATATGAGAGGAAATACAATTCTGGACTTAATTCTAAATGGACTACGAGGACCGGCGCAAAGTGTAGAAGTAGAGGGGACGCTGGGAACCAGTGATCACAATATCATCCGCTTCAACCTGAATGCAGGGGCGAAACATCGATCCAGAATGATGGCTATAGCACTGAACTTCCGAAAAAGGAATTACGAAGGGATGAGACTCATGGTGGGGAAGAAGATTAAGAAGAGGATAAGCACTGTTAAAACGCTAGAGCAAGCATGATCCCTTTTTAAGGACACAGTCACTGAGGCGCAAAATCTATATATACCGTGTATCAACAAGGGATCCAAGAGGGAAAAGAACAAAGAATCGGCATGGCTCACTGTAGCGGTGAAGGAAGCGATCAGAGACAAGAAGATTTCATTTAAGAAATGGAAAAGGTCAAAAACGGATGAAAACTGGAAAAAGCACAAGCAGCATCAATGCAGGTGCCATAAGGTGGTAAAAGGGGCCAAAAGAGACTACGAGGAAAAAACAGCCAAGGAGGCGAAAAACTTCAAGCTGTTCTTTCGATATATTAAGGGGAAACGACCCGCGAAGGAAGCGGTGGGACCGTTGGATGACCATGGAATAAAGGAAGTGCTAAAGGAGGACAAAGCCATTGCCAACAAACTGAACACATTTTTTGCATCTGTATTTACAGAGGAGGATACACACAACATACCGGAACCCGAGAGGCTATATGCTGGAAACGAAGACGGGAAACTGACAGGGTTGACGGTCAGTCTAGAAGTATACAGGCAGATTGATAGGCTTAAGAGCGATAAATTCCTGGGATCGGATGACATCCATCCGAGGGTTATCAAGGAACTGAAAGGGACTATAGCTGAACTGCTTCAGCTAATAGCCAATCTGTCGATCAAATCAGGATTCTGGAAGACTGGAAGGTGGCGAATGTTATGCCGATCTTCAAAAAAGGTTCAAGGGGAGATCCGGGAAACTACAGACTGAGTCTGACCTCGGTACCGCATCATTGATCACCTTGACAGACACGATCTGATGAGGACCAGCCAGCAAAGGAAGATCTTGCTTGACAAACTTGCTGCACTTCTTCGAATGAGTAAACAGGCGGATTGACAAGGGTGACCCGGTCAACATTGTATATCTGGATTTTCAGAAGGTGTTCGACAAGGTTCCGCATGAACCGCTACTTTGGAAAATTGCGAGCTATGGAATCAAGGGTGAAATACTCACATGGATTAAAAACTGGCTGGTGGATAGGAAACAGAGAGTGTGTGTGTGTGTGTGGGGGGGGGGGGGGGGGTAAATGGACAATACTCGGACTGGAAGAGCATCACCAGTGGGGTGCCGCAGGGCCCGGTGATTGGACCCGTGCACTTCAACATATTTATAAATGATCTGGAAATTGGTATGATGAGCGAGGTGATTAAATTTGCGGATGATACGAAGTTATTCAGAGTAGTGAAGACGCAGGGGGACTGCGAAGATCTGCAACGTGACATAACCATGCTCGAGAAATGGGCAGCAACATGGCAAATGAGGTTCAACGTGGATAAGTTTAACGTGATGCATGTTGGTAACAAAAATCTCATACACGAATACAGGATGTCCGGGGCAATACTTGGAGAGACCCCCCAGGAAAGAGACTTGGGAGTACTGGTCGACAAGTTGATGAAGCCGTCAGTGCAATGTGCGGTGGTGGCGTAAAAGGCAAACAAAATGCTAGGAATGATTAAGAAGGGGATCATGAACAGATCAGAAAAGGTTATCATGCCGCTATACTGGGCCATGGTGCGCCCTCACCTGGAGTACTGCGTCCAGCACTGGTCGCCGTACATGAAGAAGCATACGGTACTATTCGAAAGGGTCCAGAGAAGAGTGACTAAAATGGTTAAGGGGCTGGAGGAGTTACCGTTCAGTGAAAGATTAGTGAAACTGGGCCTCTTCTCCCTTGAAAAGAGGTGACTGAGAGGGGACATGATCAAAACATTCAAGATACTGAAGGGAACAGACTTAGTAGATAAAGATAGGTTGTTCACCCTCTCCAAGGTAGGGAGAACGAGAGGGCACTCTCTAAAGTTAAAAGGAGATTGATTCCGTACAAACGTAAGGAAGTTCACCCAGAGAGTGGTAGAGAACTGGAACGCTCTTCTGGAGTCTGTTATATGGGAGAACATCCTCCAGGGATTCAAGACAAAGCTGGACAGGTTCCTGCTGAACCAGAACGTACTGGTCTCAGTTGGAGTGCTGGTCTGGAGGGCTGGGCACGATGGACCACTGGTCTGACCCAGCAGCGGCAATTCTTATGTTCTTATTTGTAGATTAGGGATCTGACAATAAAAATAGTATTTCTCGTAGCTATATCCTCAGTGAGGAGAGTTTTGGAGTAGAGAATGACATGGGGAAAAATTTATCACTCGACCCCATGAGCTCAGTCCCCGTCCCTGCCCCTGCCCCATCCCCGCAAGCTCAGTCCCCGCCCTGCAAACTGTTAGATCCCACCCACACAAGCCTCGAATAGTTACTTATTTTATTAAAGTATAAAAAGAGACTATTCTGTACAACTGTCATTTTATAAACATAAACAATACAGAGCAAGGATCAACAAAACCCCTGTCTCCCCTCCCTTTCACAAATATCCCCTCCACTATTGTGAAAACTGAACAAACCAAATTACTACAGAATGCTACATAGTAAAATCAAGCTGACAGAACATTTCAGTTACACATGGCAGGAATAGTGTTAGGGGAGAGCAATAGGGCAATTGCCTCCTGGTCAGAGAGAGAGCCCTAAGCCAGCTGGAAGCTAAAGAAGTACAGCCTGGGCTTTGCAGTTCCCAGTTATGTCTAATACCAGTTCTAGTAGGATACATATTTAAAATCTGAAATATTCTAATCACAAAATATAAAATAATTTTTTCTTCTACCTTTTATTGTCTGGTAAATTTATTCTTCAAATCACATTGGTCTCAGGCTTTGGTTTTGGGTTCCTTTTGTCTTCATTGTGGCATGGCTGGCTCCTGAAGGTAAAATAGGCCCAAGAGTAGCTGGGGAGGATATGCTGAGTATTACACAGGTGCAATTTTTTAACCACAGAAGCAAGACTTTTCATCGCTTCCATGGGGCGGTGAAAGGTCTTGTCCCCATTCCTGCAGTAAACCAGTTGCAAATGTCCCCATTACTGTGGATTTACTGCGGTGACCACTATCCCCGTGTCATTCTCTATTTTGGAGCTTCAAACCCTATCATGCTGGAATCCTTTCTTTTGTTTCACCGAGGCGGGAGTTTCCCTACACATGGTGCCATGATTTTTTACCAAAGATTGTTTCCGCATTCCATGTCAATGAAGAGGTGAGTTTACCAGCATTCTAGCCTCAGATTCGAAGAAACGAGACAAGGCTCTATCTCAGCTTGATGTCCACAGGATTCTGCTGCATTACCTAGAGGTGTTAAATCCATTCCGTTTCTCAGATCATCTCTTTGTTTTCATGAATCATGGTTGCCTGGGACAGCTAGTGTCTAAGGCTTCCATATCTCATTGGATCTGAGAGGCTGTCTCCACTAGGACTCACTACAATAGGAGTACAATATATACTGCAAATACCTCAACAAAGTTCATTGCAGTTAAACATCAATAAGAAATGGAGACAATGTCCAGAATTACAATCTTAAAATCAGTTTGGGAGGATGTGGCCTTTGGATACTCCGTTTTGACTTCAGGATCAGAGGTTCTGCCCTAGGCTACAGGGACTGCTTTGGTACATCCCATTGGTAAAGACTCATGCCTTTTGCACTGGAATGAAAGATTAGGTACTTGCCTTGATAATCTTCTTTGTAGTAGAAAGGCATATGAGTCTTGACAGCCCGCTCTCTCAGTTTTCTGTCAGTTTCTATTTAGTCGCCTACCTTTATTTACCTTGAATTTGAGGTGGTTCTATCTGGTCTTTGATATTTCCTTGGGAATCGTTTGAATGCGTCCACAGCGTCAGGTAAGTGCCTCTTCAGGAGTTGACATAAGGCAGGTAAGATGTCCCTGCTATATATTTTGTGCAATATATCTTTCCACAGCAGAGTAGGTGACTTGGTTTGGAAAAGCCACCCGGTTTATCAGTTATATTTGTTTAACTATTTGTGTTATTTCTAAAAGAATAGACTATGACTGATTCTGGAATTTTTATTTATGTATTTTTATACTTATTGTATCACAAGTCCAGGTGATCTATGTGGTTTACAATCTAAAAATGTAGGAAACGGAAAGGAAATCCATCATAAATAATAGGAAAGAGCACACTTACCCCCCCAAAAAAAAACCCAAACAAACAAATGTGCTTCTCAAACAAGGATATTACTAGTTTACACCACACTGGGAAATTAATTAACCTCTTAAAATTCATGAAGGTAGGAATGCTTCTAATAGAAGGTGGTAGATGTTCCTGTACCCTTTCTACCTTTGACGTTGCTTCAGAGGTTAACTCTCTAATGCTTTGGTACGAACTGAAGAGGGCAGAGCTGGAGCACAGGAGGAGGAGTCAAAATATATATGAGAACTACACCAAAACTCGCAAGTGAAGATACACAACTCATTGGTCAAAACTCATATGCCTTTCTACTAGAAAGAAGATTATCAAGGTAAGTACCTAATCTTCCATTCAAGTCCTTGCTGTACTTGTATTGCTCACTATGCTGTTTTCCTGCAAGCTGCATGGAGCAGCCTATGGGAAAGGAATCTATCTTAGTCCCATCTCCAGTATTTCCTTTGGATATTCAGGTAAGAGTTTGCTCCATTATATTCATCCATCTCACCATCTTACCAGGGGAATCCTTAATACTTAGGTGTATATCATAGTCTTGTATCTTTATGCGGCATCCAGAATGATTCATCTGGAAGAATGAATTGGAAAATAACATTTATGAATCTTAAAAAAGTCTGGTTGGTCATTAAGCAGTCCAAGTTGTGATGATTTCAGAAAGATTTGTACTAGAGGGCTTGAAAAAAAGCGCAATCTGGTTATATAAAATGTTGGCATTTAGAAGAGGGCTATCAAAATAATACATGGCTTCCAGAGGCTAGAGGAAAGCAGAATGAACTTTCAGGAAGAAAAAGAAAGAAAAGGCTGATGTGATGGATTTGAGGTAGAAAGCAGACCTCCACAAATCACAGAAAAGGAGCATATTCCACAGAAAAAGAAGGTCAAGCTCCATCTTAACTATGGTTTATGTACTGGATTATATTTCTGGCTCCTTTCATCCCGTTTTGAGCTCAGTTGACAAGGCGAAATAAAACAGATGAAAAATAATGGGTCAGTATTCAAAAGCACTTATCCGGATAACTGCCTGCAATCAGGATAAATGCTGCCGACTGGGACATTCAGCAGCACTATCTGACCAGTGCCTTTGAATATCCTTACAGAGTGCTCTGCATTATCTGCCCAATGCCTCTGAAGGTCCTTACAGACTGCCTCTCCGGACAGTGTCTCGGTATATCCTTATAGACTGCCTCTGTTTTATCCGGACAGTGCCTCTGGATATCCTTACAGACTTCCTCTGCATCATATAGATAGATCCAGAGCGAAGTATAGGCAGTCTTGGAACTGATCTGGATAGTGGCAATATTCATTCTGCTATCCAGATGACTTAGGACATATAAAAGGTTTTCCTAAGCTATCCGGACAAAAGATTGAATATTGCCACTATATGGATAAGTTCTGGCACTGATTGCTTTTGTGCATTTTTAGCACCAGCCACTACCCAGTTAGTGGTGGTGAATATCTGGATATTTTTTGATGCAGCTGGTGTTTAAAAAAAAATTGTGCTGACTGTGGTGGCTCAATATTGGCCTGAAAGAAATAAAGATAGAGGCCACAGAGGAGAATAGTCAAAACCATTTAGAATAGGGGGTGATAAATATGACACACTCACACGCCTCCATTCTATCTGGCCTCATGGTCTCTCTTGCAGCTTCATTTTCACTCCCTCACTCATTTTTTTCACCCCTTCTTTCTCTTTTTCTACTATTCTCTCCTACTTGCTCGTCATACCCACCCCCTGCACCCATTTCCCCACACCATGGGAAACCAACTATAGTAGAATCTCAGCTAACTGGCATTTAATTAACTGGCACTCTCAACCAATCAGCAAAAAAAATTGTCAGCAAAAAAAAAAAAAAAAGGGTCTCCCGCGCTTCTAAGACAATGTCCAAAGTGATGCTACTGTTTGAATAACCTCCCCTCCTGCCAGCCCCAGGGGCATCAGCAGCAGTTACAAATCTCCCTCCCTCCCTGCAATCCTGAAGCAGTAGAGCCGGTCCTGACAACCCCCTTCCTCCTTCACTCATCCAACGATGTAGTGGTGGCCGCCGAGCTGGTTAGCCCCAGCAGGGCCTTTTCTCTGCTGCATCAGTTCCGACCATGGGAACTCATGGCAGCCATTTTTATTTGCGGCTCTGCATGGGACAGGAGTGTAGGAAGATCTCTCCTGCCCCGCTTCATTGCTAGATCATCAGGCTTTAAAAGTAAGGTGTGGGAAGGAGGCAGGGGTGGGTCTGTCGACCCTAAGTAAGGTGTGGAGAGGTCTTGGAGGTGGGGATGGGTCAGGATTTAGAAACTCAAGAATAACCAAAATCGTGAGTCCTAAACCTGCGAATATGGAGGGGGGAGGCCTCTCCTAGCCATTCAAATTGCTTAGAATGACAATATTTAACTACTTTAGGTTTGATAGTTTTTCTTAGAGTCAGGCTCCACTCTTATTCCCCACTGGCACTATCTGGTTAGTATAATCCAAAATCCTATATGATAAAACCCTAGCCGCGCATGCGCACTCTTACCTGCGTGCTTCCGTGATCTCTGATCTGTGATCAGTAGGTCTGTGGCTGGCAGGAGTGGGTATGCGCGCTTACCTTTGACAGTGGCCGCCAGACAAATCGGAAAACGCTGGGCAGACAAATTTGCTGGCCTCCCTGCACTCCCAGACCTCCATCAACGAAAAAACGGCACTACCGGCCGAAGTTTATTTTAAAGTTTAAAGCCACTGCGGCGGCTCCTCTCATGAGCCGCACCTGCGTCGGAGAAGGCTTCCGACACAGGCAGCGATTGAGAGAGGAGCCGCCGCAGCACCTTTAAACTTAAAAAATAAACTTCAACCGGTAGTGCCGTTTTTCCGTTTCTTCTCTTGATCAGTAAGTCCGTGGCGGCCAGACGATGTGCGGTCTTACCGGCTCCGTTACATTTCACACTCGGCCGAAGTGCATTTTAAAGTTTAAAGATGCGGCGGGGACTCCTCTCACAAGCCGCACCTGCTTCGGAGAAGGCTGCCGATGCAGGCGGGGATCGTCCAAGGAGCCGCCGCAGCAACTTTAAACTTAAAAACTGAACTGCTGCGCTAAATATTTACTGCTCCTATTCAGACCCAATTTAACAATCCCCTCCTCTCAGAAGATCTGCCCCTGCTTGGACGATTCCTTCGCCTCCTCAGTGTGATACCGACCTCCCACAACAGATGACCTCATAACTCCCGTCAGCCACAGCCCCCACTCCATACAGCGCTACTGCAATCAGTCAAAGTGAGAGACGGCTTTAGCCACAAAAGTTTAAAGACGCGGCGGGGACTCTGGCTCTCAATCCACCACCCCGGTCCAGCATCCCGCACGATCCTACCTTCAAATTGTCAGGCATGAAAAAGGAAGTCGCGTCAGGAGGGGTAGAGTGAACGCTCCCGACCAGAGGGACTTGGCTGCTGTTGCTGTCGCCGACTTTAAATAACAGTTTGAAAGGTGGGATGGCGGGTGGGGAGGAGAAGGGAGACATTGGGTAAGGGAGAAATCTAGCACCCGTTAATGTAACGGGTTTAAATACTAGTATAATAATAATAATTTTATTCTTATATACCGCCTTACTGAAAAAGTTCTAGGCGGTTCACAACAATGTGAGCTAATAAATGGGATACAGATAAAATACAAATTAGAATAATGGACTTAAAAACAGATAAAGACAGATAATGCAGAAAATACCGGAATGGCAGGGAAAGAAGTAATTCATAGAACAGATAAAATACCTCAAGTTGAATATAAGGAACTTGATTGAGAAAATGAAGCAGAATGCATTAAGATAGCAGCCTATCAAGATTCCGGAATCCCAGAGAGTAACAAGATTCTAGAATCCCAAAGAGTAGCAACATTCCATACAGAATCTCAAAGAATAATAATAATTTTATTCTTATATACCGCCATATCAAAAAAGTTCTAGGCGGTTCACAAAAAGGTGAGCTAATACAAGGAATACAGATACAATACAAATTAGAATAATGGATTTAAAAGCAGATAAAGACAGAAAGCATTTACAATATAATGGCAGGGAAAGAAGTAATACATAGAACAGATAAAACACATCAAGTTGAATATAAGGAACTTGATTGAAAAAATGAAGCAGAATGCATTAAGATACCAGCCTTTCAAAGATTTGAGTCTTTAACAATTTTCTAAAATCAAGATAGGAAGAGACCTCTAACATCATTTTTCCAAGCCATACATTCAGTTTAGCGGCTTGAAATGAAAGAGTTCTCTCAAGGAACTTCTTATAACGACAGGATTTTATGGAGGGATATGAAAACAAGCGCACTCTACGTGTGGTCTTTTTGGTGTGACTCAAAGAAAAATGAGACACAAGATAACCTGGTAACAAACCTGAAACTGATTTATAACAAATACAGGAAAATATGAACTCCTTACAAAATGAATGAAAGAAGATCACTGAAAAGACTAATTGTTTTGAAAAAAAAAAAAAGAGAACATTTCAGAAACTTAAAGGCAGCTGCCACTGGTCAGCAAAACACACTATTATACAGAGTCTATAGCTTTGAATAGTGGGTTAGATTATTACATCATAAGTAATCTCCCTTGATAAAATGCCAACGTGCAAATTTGTGCTCCCATGTATTTTTTTTCCGAACATCACCGCTATTTTCAAATTGTGGCCAAAATGAAAGAACAGTGCAAACGTCCAAAATGTCCACATAGCTTAAAATCTCCAGCTCTGTCCAAGCTTTATGCTGACTTCTTAGTCTTTTCAGAGTCCCTTTCATTCATTTAAGGCTCCTTTTACAAAGCTTTGATAGCGGCTGCTGCTGTGGTAATCGCTTCAACGCCCATGGGGATTTCATGAGCGTGGGAGCATATGCCACGTGGCAGCGGCTACCGCAGCTTTATAAAAGGGAGGGTTAGTAAGGAGTTCATATTTTGGATTATATTTACTGATTCTTCTTTAGGAATTGCTTTTTTTTTTTTTTAAACATTATCTGGTTATTGCCAAGGTGGTCCTTAAGAATTTTTAGTTTCACTAACCACATTATGCTGCTGAAAATTCACAGGGCACTTACCTGTATAGCGGCTGCTGTTATTCGGATAAGTGATTTTGAATATTGGGACCTAAGTTTTCAGCTAAAAATTCACTTACATTTATGTTCCTATTTATTTCATTTTCTAAACCATTCTCCCAGGGAAGCTCTGAATAATTTACATGAATTTATTCAGGTATTCAAGCATTTTTCCTGGTGGGTACACAATCTATCTAATGTACCTGGGGCAATGGGGGGATTAAGTGATTTGCCCAGGCTCACAAGGAGCAGTGTGGAGTTGAACCTACCACCTCAGAGTGCTGAGTCTGTAGCTTTAACCACTGCACCACTAGAAATCAAAATGTAGTAGAAGTGGGACAAGTATAGGACAATGAAGCCATTGTGACATCACTGATAAGGCTGGCAATGAGGCATTATGACATCAGACTACCAGCTCTGGTTATCAGAGGCTGAAACTTTTCACACTATTTATTTATTCAGTTTTCTATACTGTTCTCCCATTGGAGCTCAGGACAGTTTACATGAATTTATTCGGGTATTTTTTTCCCTGTCTGTCCCGACGGGCTCGCAGTCTAATGTACCTGAGGCAATGGGGCTATTAAGTGACTTGCCCAAGTTCACAAGGAGTAGTGTGGGTTTGAACCCACAACCTCAGGGTGCTGAGTCTGTAGATTTAACCACTGTGCTACACTCTCCCCTAAAGGTTATGTGCAGAACCACCATTCATTTGCCTATATTTATAACCCCAAATTAGGTGCCTGGTGTTGAAAATTAGTGCTAAACTGCTTTTTTTTACCTCACCCAAAATCCGCCCTTATTTCCACCCAGCTTTTATGCTCCTATATTTAAGAGTTTAGTGAAATTAGGAGTATACATTTAGGTACTCAGCCCTAGTATATTTTCAAAGAGGCCAACTCAGAATATTAATTAGAGCCTAAACTATTTGACTACTGGTCTCATGGTGATTAATGGAGATATGATATGTCTATAGCAGGGGTGCCCAAAAGGTTGATTGCGATCGACCAGTAGATTGCATTCTATTCTCCCTGCTTCCCTGACGCCAGGCCAGGTGCCTGGCTGGCCTGGAACTTCCTCTCTGACATTAGAACGAGACCTTGGGGAGGAAGGCTGTGGGTCGGCACTTGTACGCACCTGGCCTGGTGTTGGGGAAGCAAGGAGAAATCGGTGGTGGCTTGGGGTGGAGGTAAGGAGAAATAAAGACAGACAGAAAGAAAGGGGGCAGGGAGAGAGAAAGAAAGACAGAAAGAAAAAAGAAAGAAAGGGGGGCAGGGAGAAAGAAAGGGGGGCAGGGAGAGAGAAAGAAAGGGGAGGGGGCAGGGAGAGACAAAGAAAGGGGAGGGGGCAGGGGGAGAGGAAGAAAAAGTTGGACTCATGGAGGAACAGAGAGAGATGTTGGTTGGGGAATGGAATGAGGTCTGGAGGAGAGGAAGCATGCAGGAGACAGAAAGAAAGAAATATTGGATTTAAAGTCAGAAGAAGGAAGTTCAACCAGAGACTCATGAAATCACCAGACAGCAAAGGTAGAAAAAATTATTTTATTTTAAATTTACCTGTCTATATTTTGCACTATGACCCCCTTTTACTAAACCACAATAGCAGTTTTTAGCACATGGAGCCTATGAGCTTCAGGAGCAGCACAGGGCATTCAGCTCAGCTCCCTGTGCTAAAAAATGCTATTTCAGTTTAGTAAAAGGGCAGGGAGGTATATTTGTCTATTTTTGTATAGTTGTTACTGAGGTGACATTGCATATTTTAAAGTCATCTGCCTTGACCTCTTTGAAAATCCCCCCCCCCCAAATATAAATGATAATTAACATTTTCTCTGCATACAGTGTGCTTTGTGTTTTTAAAAAATTTTATTGTTGGTAGATCATTTTGACTTGGCCATTTTAAAAGTAGCTCGCAAGCCCAAAAAGTATGGGCACCCCTGGTGTATAGGCTAGTGATTGATCTTATCTTCTGACCAGCCACCATTAGAATTAGTTTAGCTTTGAGCAGTGTTGCTGATCAATGGTATGGAAACTCTTTCAATTGGAAGTTAATGCCATGAATCTCTTTAAAGTGATGCAACTTGGAAATTAAATATAACTGTAAGAGCTGCCTGTCCTGTTCAGTTCTCATGATGTCTTTTATATTACCACTTGCTCATGTGGCTTTCTGATATTTATGAAGGAGACATTCAAAGGACTGAAAAACATTAATCACAGGAGTGAGGTGATGTGACCTCTTCCCCTGATGATAAATGCCATCGGTTTAGAAATGCCGGGGGAAGGTTTGGAGGGAAAGGTGAGATTTAATTTTTCTAAATCTGTTTTATTTTTCTGACAGGAATGGGGAAAGGACAGCACAGGATGCCCTCCAAGGATGAGCTGGTTCAGAGATACAATCGAATGAACACCATACCCCAGGTAACGGGCCTGCTGGAGGGATTGCTGGGATCATCACCAAAATAAAAGGTGGCAGGGATAACACGCCTGGCTTCACACCTGCTGGGCTCGATTACAGGACAGTCACGATGCTGGATCCTCCAAAGCAGCTTGTTTAACCCTTCAGGACAGCCAGTATTCTAGCTGTCAGTCTCAGAAAGAGGGAACTCAGGAGGAACAGGCGCAGGATCCAGCTGGGCCGTGTAGTACTTGAAGCACACTGGGAAGTAATGTGTGGCAAGTTTCCACTTCTGCTGATTGACTCATGATTGTTCTGTATATAAATGACTACTACTACTACTGCTTATCACTTCTATAGGGCTGCTAGATGTACACAGCGCTGTACATTAAACATGTAAGAGACAATCCATGCTCGATAAAACTTACAATCTAATTAAAATAGACAAAGAGGACAAGTAGGAGTTGGGGAATTTTTTACAGAGGGAATGATAAAAAAGCAGCTTTGAAAAAGTGGGCTTTTAGCCTAGATTTGAATACTGCCAGCGACGAAGCTTGACTCAGGCAGTCTGTTCCAGGCATATGGTGCAGCAAGATAGAAGGGACGGAGTCTGGAGTTGGCAGTAGAGGAGAAAGGATACAGATAAGAGAGACTTACTGATGAACGGAGTTTCTGGGGAGGAGAGCTACTGAGGAGCTGCAGAACGAATGCACTTGCAAGTCAATTAGAGGAGTTTGAACTGTATGTGGAAATAGAGAGGAAGCCAATGAAGTGACTTGAAGAGAAGGGTAATGTGAGCACAGCGACACTGGCCGAATATAAGTCATGCAGCTGAATTTGAATGGATTGAAGGGAAGAGAGATGGTTTAATGGGAGACCTGTGAGAAGCAAGTTGTAGTAATTTAGGCAAGATGTGATAAGAGTGTGGATAAGAGTTTAGGTGAGGTTTCCAGCACTATCTATCTACTGTTGTTAATCATTGCTAAATTTATTTGAATTATCCTCTATAATAAAACCCTAAGCGCGCAAGCGCACTTAGGGTTTTGTGATCCCTGCCACCGTGCTGTGTCCTTCCATGCCAAATTCCATTTCTGGCGCGTGGGGTGACTTGCGGCGGGTGGACCAGCTTGTGATGGCAATTTCAGCGGCGGTGTGGCTGCCAGGATGCCTCTTCTCACCCCCTGACCAGCAAATGCAGCAGCCGCAGGGCATTTGCTAGGTCAGCCCACTTCGATAATGGCCCAAGGCTGCCTGGGCTAGCGGATTCTGGACAGGGGGAGCAGGGATAGGAGAAGGCCTACTGCTGGACAGGGGGATCAGGTAAGAGGTGCTGCTGGATGGGGGGGGGGGTAAAAGTAAGGGAAAAGGCCTATTGCTGAACAGGGGGAGCAGCGAAGGGGTGGTAGTGGACAGCCGAGGAAAGAGAGAGAGAGAGAAAGAAAGAAAGATAGAAACACACATCTATTCTAGCACCCGTTAATGTAACGGGCTTAAAGACTAGTTTAGGAATAAGGCCAGAAATGAGTCAATTCCAGCTAACGGTTGCAGTCAGTTGTTCTTCGTGGCTTAAGATGTTGTGAGTTGCAGCTTGGAACATGAGACAGAAGTGTGTGTTCTTGGCTCACTTTTTCTTTCTCCACAGACTCGTTCCATCCAGTCCCGGTTCTTACAGAGTCGAAATTTAAATTGCATAGCACTTTGTGAAGGTAAGAGAAAAACCCTTGTACTAACATCAGGAAATGCTTTTTCACAGAAAAGGTGATGGATGCTTGGAATGCTTTTTCTGAGGAAGGTGGTGAGGACAAAACAGTGACAGAATTCAAAAAGGTGTAAGATGAACACAGATGAGCTATCTATAGCAAGAAGAGCAAAACTTAAATGACTTTCATGCCTCAAAAAGGCATAGAGTGGGTAATCTGCAGGCAGTGGCAGGTACAACCCTAAAAACAAAAGCCTGGCGGATGTAACCTTCACAGCACAGCAGGGGCAACCCTTATTACCCTTCTGGGCAGATGGAATAGGCCATGCTGATCTCTATCTAGCGTCATTTGCTATGATACTTTATTAACAGAATAAAATTCTGCAGCATTATATGACAGGCATTTCTCCTTCCTGTTACTGGTTTTCTATTATCTCCTTCCTAAGATTTTACTTCTTCCAATGGTACATTTACACCTTTCTGTCTTCCCCCTAAATCTTTCAGTACCTTCTTAAAGGTTAAGTAAAAATAAATCCTAAAAGTAGTACTTATAGATAAAACACAGGTGATTTAGACCACTAGTTATACACATTCATTGGTGCTCAGAGAATTTGTTATCAGACTGCGGGACTAGCCCGCATAGATTGAGCATCTGAAGGTATCACCTCTAATCATAGCACTTAAAAGTGTAAGTATTTTTTTTGTATACTTTTTATATTTGCAGCAAACTTCATAAATGCAGAAATCAAAAAAGTAAAAAATGTGACTTATCTAAAAAGTTGGCTGTAAGGGGTTCTGAAAAGGTTCTAGGTTCTGACACGTTTCGCCAGAGGCTGGATCAAAGAGCCCATACTGCAGCGCTCAGATGAAACTCTGCCGCACACAGCCCAGCAGAGTTTCATCTGAGCGCTGCAGTATGGGCTCTTTGATACAGCCTCTGGCGAAACGCGTCAGAACCTAGAACCTTTTCAGAACCCCTTACAGCCAACTTTTCAGATAAGTCACATTTTTTTACTTTTTTGATTTCTGCATTTATGAAGTTTGCTGCAAATATAAAAAGTATACAAAAAAAGTACTTTCACTTTTAAGTGCTATGATTAGAGGTGATACCTTCAGATGCTAAATCTATGAGGGCTAGTCCCGCAGTCTGATAACAAATTCTCTGAGCACCAATGAATGTGTATAACTAGTGGCCTAAATCACCTGTTTTATCTATAAGTACCACTTCTAGGATTTATTTTTGCTACAATTTGGGAGTGGGTCACACTTTGAAGATTTTTTTCTTCCCCAGTGTTTTCTGGCCTTCTTAAAGGTTGCCATTCATGCAGGAAGTACTAGGCTGGCAGCCCAAGAAATAAAGCAATGTCTCTCAGTCATACATGTGGTGTAGGAGTTTTACCTCGTTTATTAATGGCAGAGCGTGGTTCTAATCTAGTGATGCTGACTCTGATAGAATGAATTATATTTAAATGTGATTACTCAGAATCCAGAGCTGGCATTCACTACTGATGTCTTCAGGGCTTGCTTGGCGCTGCGTGTCTGCTCATTGTGGCTTTGAAAGCAGAGAAGAGTACATAATCATGGGCCCCCAATACATTTAGATGGAAACAAACACACTGCACATTTTAAAGGGAAGCAAAGTGGGCTGAGGAGACTGCCCACCATCCAGTACTGGAATATCAAGGAAACAGATGTCCTCTTGCCCTTCATGTACATATAGAAACACAATACAGTGTTCCCCCGTTAATTCACGGTTCGCGAATCACAGACTCAGTCATTCGCAGTATTTTCTGACTGCCTCTTCCGGTCAGAAAATACAGGGAATGAGTCCACGAATCAGCCTTCTGCTGATTCCTCCTCCTCCTCTCTCCCCCCCCCCCCCCGAAGCATACCGGATATGATTTACTGCACCCACTGGTGCCCCAGCTGCCCTCTCCTGCCTTTTTACAGACTCAAAACCGCATTTGCGGTTTTTCAAAATTCGCGGGCGTTCCTAGAACGGAACCCCCCGTGAATTTTGCGGGAGTACTGTAGATATCAGTAGATGAGGGCTAAGTGGCCCATCCAGTCTTCTTCATTGCCTCTCCCCACATTTCTTGAGCAAAGGAGATTTTGGTGTTCTTAGCTGCAAAAGAGCTTAGCATCTCTACACTTAAGGGGAAATTCTATGAGGTGCCTAAATAGTAAATTGGCTTCAATAATGAGCTTTAACAAGCTCATAATCGAAAAAATAAAATTGAATCAGGAGATAGGCGCCTGTCTTCTTAGCCGTGATTCTACAAAAGTTAGGTGTCCATCGCATGGTGCCTAGTGTCTCCTAACACCAAAGTGGGTGTATTTAGGGGTGCAGAAAGACTTAGACACCACTAGGCATGATTCACTAAAGGACTTAAGCACCCATAATGTAGGCCTTTAAAACCCTGGCCTACTTTACAGGTACCTAAGTTTTAAGCTAGGTGCCGCTAAGCGTGATTCTGTAACGGGTGCCTTAGTGTGATTCATATGCAATAGGCACCTATCTTTTTAGTCGCCAATTACAGAATCTGGCCCTTAGGACATGATAATGGCGTCTAACTTCTAGGCACCACTCGACGGGGTTGTCAATCAACTGCTAGGTACTATTTACATAATCACGCCTTGTGGTGCCTAACTTGATTTAGGCATCCTAAGGGTAGGAGCCGGTACATTAGGCCAGGGTTTTCCTGGCCTAATTTACTGACACCTAAGTCATACCATGCCTCTTCTCTACTCCTAACCATGCCTTACTTTTCAGGTAATAACAATCAAAACAATCCCTAGATATAAATCAAGAGAGGTGGGTAGCACTGATGTTGTATATAAATATAAAATTTTGTATGAATATACAGTATATACGTAGCCTCGGCGCAATAGTCAAAGCTACGGTGCTCTGGCGGACCAGTGCTCCAGGCTTAACAAATTATAGGCGGCGTCCACTTGATTCTCGGCTCGTCCTGTTACAGCTTTACAAAGTTATCCTCTTTATAGATCCCGACGCAGGGTATATTACCTGAAACTGGGCCGGTTGAGCTGGGAACTCGGCTATATATTATGCCTTGTTTGGGGGAAACTAAGAGGCCATTTTGAACAACGCAGGATATGAACTTTTCAGGCAAACATCGCAGATAAGTTTCAAGAACTTCGCTGATCTTCTGAGCCTTCTTCTTTTTTTTATTTTCAAAATCTTTATTCATTTTAACATATACTTCAAGTGTACATTAAAATATGAACACAACATATTACATTATCACTTGATAATTCCATAACAATATATAACTAAAAGATTTATATCCCACCCCATCTCATATCTATACATGAATAATATAATTCCTATGTATATTAATCAATTAAATTATGCACATATATATTAAATTATCATAACCCACCCATCCCCCCCATTCTTTCAATTATCATATAAGGAAAAAGAATAATAAATTAACATTACTCATTATGATAATTTATTATTGGTCTCCACACATCTTTAAATCTATTAAAATGACCATTTTGTATTGCAAGTAAACGTTCCATTTTGTACAGATAACACACTGAGTTCCACCAGAAGCTGTAATTTAGTCTAGAACAATCTGAACCTTATTCTTGAGATGTTGGTAGCACTGTAATTTCACTAGCACTGTGTGATAATTTTATTGTTTGAATAACACTTTATTAATATGATTTGTGCACATATGTAGGCCTGTGATAGTACATAGAGGGGCTTGAAAAATAGCCTGCCGACAATTTGTTAAGCCTGGAGCACTGGTCCGCCAGAGCACCGTAGCTTTGACTATTGCACTGAGGCTACATATATATATATTCATAAAAAATTTTATATTTATATATAACATCAGTGCTACCTACCTCTCTTGATTTATATCTGGGGATTTTTTGATTGTTTTTATCTGTGATATTCCCCTCAGGGTTTTTTACTTGTCAGTGGGTGCCGCTAAGTGCCTTGATTTAGTCATTGCTCTGAATTCCATGTGGAACTCTAAATTGAAAGTTTTTTAAACGTTTAAAAAAAAAAAAAGATTAGTTCCAGTGGTGTAGTCAATTACCACGCCAGTTAAACTAATTAAGAACAATTAGGGCTCCTTTTACAAAGCCGCGCTAGCGGTTTTATCGCACGCACCGGTAGCGTGCGCTAGCCGGAAATCTACCGCCTGCTCAAAAGGAGGCGGTAGTGGCTAGCGCGTGCGGCAGTTTAGCGCACGCTATTCCATGCGTTAAGGCCCTAGCGCGGCTTTGTAAAAGGAGCCCTTAAGTTTTGTGCAGATTTTGGCCAGGTGTCGCTAGGTGTCCCCCACATTAGGGCCTAACCTCGGCATCATTTATAGAATTTCCCTCCTAGTCTCCACTCCTACTTCTCGAGGGCTGTAAGTAGGTGAGGTTTTCAGAATGTCCCTAATAAATATGCAAAGAATGGCGGTAGTTGGCAGGCACAACTCTTTCCTTCATATTCACTGATTTCTGGATGTTTTTCTTTCTTACCTTTCCTGCCCTCCTTCAGCTGTCAGCCATCCAAGCTTGACCTCCTGGGAGAGAAGCTCCTTATCCTCCATGCCCATGACCTATAGCAGTGGTTCTTAAACCTGTCCTGGAGGATCCCAACCGGTCGAGTTTTCAAGAAATCCCTAATGAGTTTTCATTTCATTTTCATTTTTAAAATATATTTATTGAGATTTAACATAAGAAACGTACATAAATAAATTTAAAAAACAAGGAAATTTTACAATTAAAATATTACTTGCATACAAATCATAGATGCAGTGAGGACTAAAAGCATCTATGCTATTTAATCAAAGTACGTATAAAGTCATTTATTCAAAAACAGTTATAAATACTCCAATTTAGACCAGAGACTAGATTAAAATTTGACTATATAAGATCAATAAAATTGCATTTATATATTATACTCAATAATACCTGTTGGATAGTGACTATAATTGGGTGAAGAAGAAATATTTGCTATTGGTGACCGGATTTTATTAAATTTAAAGCTTTTATTTGTAAAGGAGTTGGCTTTACATTTGTATTTATGAATCATCATAATCGTTGCCCACCAGAATGATGTGTTCAATAACTGAACTGATTTCCAATGTGAAAGAATCATTTGTATAGTGACAGCAATTAATGCATCAAGTAATTTGGAATGCCATTTATTCAAGTCTTCAGGCAAAGCAAGAGATCGAAAAAGAACAATGTCAAACGATAATTGAGACGAAATAAGTAATATAGTACCTATGATTTTCCAGACTGATTTCCAAAATGGTTGAACAGTTGGGCACTCATAAATCATATTCTTCAGGTCACCTAAATTATCCTTACGGTGCCAACATTTATTAGAATCTGATAAATGAACTCTATGTAATTGATTAGGGGGTCTAATACGCTTTATTGAATAGAAAGAATATTCATGATAGAAATTTGCATGCCTACTGCCTACTTTATAGGCATATCTCACTCGTGCATATTCATTCGGGATATATTGAAAATCCGACTGGCTGGGGGTCCCCCAGGACCAGATATAAGAACTGACCTACAGGGTACAACCACGTCAGTCTGTTGCCCAAAAGGGGTGACCTGCCATTTTACCACAGATTCTAACTGAAAGCATTCAGCGATCCTTTTACCTCTCCATGGTTCTTGTATGTCTCTCTGGGAGCTCAGAATAGCTCTTTATCTCCACTCACTGTACAAGTCAACTTTGGCATCTTCTCTTTATGATGAAGAATAGAAAACCATAAATAGCCCATTGCATCGATTCAGCCCCTTCTTTTTTTTTTGTCTTACCGTATGTTTATATCTTTTGACGGAATACTGCAGGAACTGTGCATTGCTATGAAGCACATGTTCTGGATAGCAGTGTATCAAATAACCAAATAAATAAAATTCATAATGTCCTAACTATTATAATAATAATTTTATTCTTATATACTACCATACCGAAAAAGTTCTAGGCGGTTCTCAACAAGGTGAGCTAATACATGGGAAACAGATAAAATACAAATTAGAATAATGGACTTAAAAACAGATAAAGACAGAAAGCATTTACAATATAATGCAGAAAATACCAGCATGGCAGGGAAAGAAGTAATACATAGAACAGATCAAATACATCAAGTTGAATATAAGGATCTTGATTGAAAAAAATGAAGCAGAATGCATTAAGATACCAGCCGAACAAAGAGTTGAGTCTTTAACAATTTTCTAAAATCAAGATAGGAAGAGACCTCTATTGGGTTAGTTGTCCGGATACTTGTGCTAAATGTTCAGATTTATCTCAGCATGGCATCCAGCATTTAAAGGAAACCACCAACCGCCCAGGCTGAATATTGGTTGTTTAGAAAATGAACCAGTATGTGCAAAACCTTGATGCAAAATATTGATCTGAACATAATCGTGGATGCAATTAGTAGGATAACAACATCTTCTAGCAGTGTCCCCTTTCATTCTCAAATACACATAAGGCAAATCTCTTTCATTTGAAAGGAAGCTCTGGAATGAGAGGGCATAGGATGACGTTAAGAGGTGATAGGCTCAGGCGTAATCTAAGGAAATACTTTTTTACACAAAGGGTAGTAGATACGTGAACAGCTTCCTGGTAGAGATGGTGTGGCTGAATTTAAGAAAGCATGAGATAGTCATATGGGATCTCTTGGGGAGAGGAGGAGATAGTGGATCCTAAGGATGTGCAGACTGGATGGTCCATTTAGCCTTGATCTGCCTCTGTGTTTCTATAACCGTAATACTCTATGACCTCACAATGCAGTTGTAAAGAGCCTTAGCCTATAGAGAGAGGAGGAGATAGTGGATGCTGCAGATGGGTAGACTGGATGAGCCATTTGGCCTTTATCTGCCATCATGTTTCTCCTCCCATTTCCTTTACCCTTCCTCTTCATCTGCCCTGCTCTTGCCCTCTAGATCAGTGTTTTTCAACCTTTTTACACCCGTGGACCAGCAGAAATAAAAGAATTATATTGTGGACCGGCAAACTACTAGGACTAAAATTTAAAAACCCCGTTTCCGCCCCATCTCCGCGAGCTCGGTCACCTCAGTAACTATAAAAAAATAGACAAATATAGTGCAAAATATAGACAGCAGATATAAATTCTCAAAACTGACACGTTTTGATCACTAAATTGAAAATAAAATCATTTTTCCTACCTTTGCTGTCTGGTGATTTCATGAGTGTCTGGTTGTGTATTCTTCTGTCTGTGTATCCTTTCTTTCATTTCTTTCTTTCTGCACTCAGACCCAAGAATTGTCCCTTTCTATTCCCTCCCTCTTTACTTCCTATGTCTTTAATGCCCCCAGTGCCTCCTTCCTATGTCTTTAATGCCCCCAGTGCCTCCTTCCCATGTCTTTAGTGCCCCCAGTGCCTCCTTGCCATGTCCTTAGTGCCCCCAGTGCCTCCTTCCCATGTCCTTAGTGCCCCGAGTGCCTCCTTCCCATGTCCTTAGTGCCCCAAGTGCCTCCTTCCCATGTCTTTAGTGCCCCCCAGTGCCTCCTTCCCATGTCTTTAGTGCCCCCAGTGCCTCCTTCCCATGTCTTTAGTGCCCCCAGTGCATCCTTCCCATGTCTTTAGTGCCCCCAGTGCCTCCTTCCTATGTCCCTCTCACTGCCTTCCAGACTTTGTCCCACCCTCACCCCTGAAGCCAGCCTGCCTGCCTGTTTACCTCCCTGGCCAAAGCCAGCCTACTTGCCTGCCTCCCTCCTTCCCTCCCTGCCGCGCAAAAAAAAAAAAAAAAGCCTCCCTCCTTCCTTTCCCCAGGTCGGCTGCTATCTTACCGCCCTGCTACTGCTAAAGCCGACAGGAAGTCTTCTTTCCGATGTTCTGGGCCAGCCAGGCAGTGATTGGCTGGCCCAGAACGTCCTCTCCGACGTCAGAATTGATGTCGGAAAGAAGACTTCCTGTCAGCTTTAGCAGCAGAGCGGTAAGATAGCAGCAGAAGGAGGGAGGCTTTTTTTTTTTTTTTGCGAGACAGGAGGTCTGAAAACGGAACCTATGGTCACCTTAATCTTGCTGGCCCTGCGTGGACTGGCAGAAATTTCCTGCGGACCGGTGGTTGAAGAACAGTGCTCTAGATCACAATCTGCCGCCCTCTGGCTGTTGTTTCTCCACTGGTGGACTCTTCCAAGCATCTACAACCCTTTCACTTATCCCTAGATGTATTTTTGTGTGCAGAAACATTTCATAGAGGAAACTGTAGACAGTTCTTTTTTATTGTACTAATGTAATTCATTTGTTACTAGTTTTTGAAAGCTATACTTCATCAGATCAGTGCAAAGTTTGTAAAAGAGTGATATGGTCTGAAAGTGCAAGGAAATTGTATGCTAGGTTACAAGATCACAATTTGTTTTCAAAGTTGTAAAAATGGTAAAAGGATGAGGGGGGGGGGTAAAGAAGAGGGTGGAGGTGGGTGGTGGAAATTTGGGAGGATAAAAGGAGAGAGTGTTAGTGGGTGGGGGGCTCAAATGACTCACCTGCCTAGGGTAGCAGATCACCATGCAGCAGTCCTCAATATGAATTACGAATCCCGTGAACCCCAGCATCAATTTCATAGGCATTGCTGCATTAATGATGTGTTTAAGTATTTCATAAACCATTGAAGGCTCCAGGCTAAGTTTCCAATCTCTGTTCCTCAGATTCTGTCTGTTCCATACTCTGTCTTCCTTTTTTATTTTTACAGTGATAACTTCAAAGGATCTCCAGAAGCACGGGAATATCTGGGTGTGCCCAGTTTCAGACCACGTCTGTACTCGCTTTTTCTTTGTGTAAGTGTCAGAGGGCAAGAGTCACAACAATATGAATTTTCAAGTACTAGAATCTTCAAGGACATGACCTCCTATCTCATGACTTCATAGGTTAAGGGATCAAAATACACAAAACAGTCAATAACACCCATAAAGAAGTATACAAGCCAACAGAACTGGGACGGATAATTCTTTATTCGATAAAAGACCCGACACTGCCAGTGTTTTGGCTCTTGGCCTGCCTCAGGGGTCTACAACAATATACAGAAACATATCAAATATATACATACAAATAGAAGTAAACATGTAAAACATAAATACTGTGAATTTGATTTGCTATAAAAAATTTCATACATGTGCCAATGTACATCATTCTACATGTATCAAATTTCTCTTATATCTTCTTTCTATGCTACATCTGTGTATAAAATTTTTTTATATAAAAGACTTTCTGTAAACATTTATTCTCCTTTTATCTCCCTACCTAAATATTCATTCATGTCAATTCTCCATATTATATTCATTAGCATATATATACTAATCATGCTTTTACACAGCCACCAAATTAATATTTGGTAAGAGCAAACATGATCATGTTACTCCACTACTGAAAGCACTACACTGGCTTCCGGTTTATTGGAGGGTTCAATTTAAGGGTGCCAGTGTTGTATTTAAAATTTTATATGGGACTTTTCCCCCACTACTTACTTTTTCTTTCAATTCCCAACAGCCTCTTTCCTCTAGGGAATACACAAATTTAAATTAATATTACCTTCTATTAGGGGTATTAAAACTTTAGGTAGGCTTTCTCACTCTATGTCATTTGCCTTGGTAAAAATCTGGAGTGATCGCCCTTCGAAAACTAGACTTCTCCCTTTTCTGACATTTTTTTGGACAACTTTAAAGACATATCTTTTCCAGAAATTTTTAACTGATAAATAAGGAATTGTAACCGGTGAATTTTCTGTCAAATCATCACTTTCCTTTGTCTTTTAATTAATTTTGTGAACCGGATTGAGTCCCTAGTGGGAATGACCCGTTATATAAGACTAAGGTTTGGATTGGATTCATAAAATGTTTTTTAACAGATACACAATACTCTTGATGATGACCAGCATTTTGCAGTCCTAAAACTGCTGCTTCAGGGAAATGAGTGGACTTCAAATCATTCTTCTGAACTTCAGAGCACCTAAATATTGCTGTCTACCCATTCCCCCGAGGCAGTGGTTAGGAACATTTTTATTTCAGAAAACTTTTAAAAGGATAATTTTTATATCTGTATGGTTTATTTTATTATGACGATCCTGTGATACCTAGTAATAACTGCAAATTACCTAGTGGAATACAAGTGGTGGTAAATGGAATTTGCTCAGAGGAAGGACAGGTGAGTAGTGGAGTGCCTCAAGGATTGGTGCTGGGACCGATTTTGTTCAATATTTTGTGAGCGACATTGCTGAAGGGTTAGAAGGTAAAGTTGGCCTTTTTGCGGATGATACCAAGATTTGTAACAGAGTAGACACCCCGGAGGGAGTGGAAAACATGAAAAAGGATCTACAAAAGTTAGAAGAATAGTCTAGCATCTGGAAACTAAAATTCAATGCAAAGAAGTGCAGAGTGATGAATTTGGGGGTTAGAAATCTGAGGAAACTGTATGTGCTGGGAGGTAATAGGCTGATAAGCACAGATGGAAAGAGGGACCTTGGGGTGATTGTGTCTGAGGATTTAAAGGCATCTAAACAATGTGATAATGCAGTGGCTGTAGCCAGAAGGATGCTAGGCTATATAGAAAGAGGAGTAACCAGCAGAAGAAGGGAGGTATTGGTGCCCCTGTATAGGTCATTGGTGAGACCACACTTGGAGTATTGTGTTCAGTTTTGGAGGCCATATCTGTTGAAGGATATAAAAAGACGAAGCGGTCCAGAGGAAGGCGACAACAATGGTAAGGGGTTTGAACAAAAAGAAGTATGAGAAGAGACTGGAAGACCTAAATATGTATACTCTGGAGGAGGGACAGGGGAGATATGATACAGATATTTAAATACTTGAAAGGTATTAATAAAGAACCAAATCTTTTCCAGAGAAAAAAACAATGGTAAAACTAGAGGGCTTAATTTGAGGTTACAGGGAGGAATACTTAGAAGTAATGTTAGAAAATTCTTCTTTACGGAGAGTGGTGGAAGTCTAGAATGCGCTCCCGAGAGAGGTGGTGGAGAGGAAAACATTGACGGAGTTCAAAAAAGCGTGGGTTGAACACAGAGGATCTAGAATCAGAAAATAATAGCAAATACTGAAGAACTAAGGCCAGTACTGGGCAGACTTGCACGGCCTGTGTCTGTATATGGCCTTTTGGTTGAGGATGGGCTGAGGAGGTCCTCAATGGCTGGAAGGGTGTAGATGGGCTGGAGTGAGCTTTGATGGAGACTTCAGCAGTTGGAACCCAAACACAGTACTGAGTAGAGCTTTGGATTCTTGCCCAGAAATAGCTAAGAAGAAAAAAAAAATTAAATTTAATCAGGTTGGGCAGACTGGATGGACCATTCAGGTCTTTATCTGCTGCCATCTACTATGTATTTAAAAAGGGTGTCCCTTTGGGTGTGTTTAGATCTTGGGGGGGGGGGGTGGAGGCGGGGAAGCATGGCGTATTCTTGGCTTTATTCCCTCTTCCTCTTTTTCTGCCGCCCTCACAAATAGCAGGTATAAAGAATATGAGCACTTTTGGTGCACATACTTTGCAGTGGTTTTCATTCAAAGGGAATCTACCAGTGTAGCATCCTTTTAAAAATTATCTACAAAATGTGTTTGGTAAAAGTAGCCCCATATTTTACAGCTTCAGACAAAAAGCAAATCTACAGCCAGAAGAGGGCGCTCCTGCACAGTTTTTACTGAAGAACAAATGTAAATATGATTCTACTTCAGTGCCTATGCCACTGTTTGTTTACCAGGAAACATTTCTGTATTGTTTTAACAAAGGATGGATGAGCTACTGGATTAGATCTGAACTCCCATCTCCATGTCTGGAAGAGGCTTACTTTAATATATATAGGCTGAGCTTCAGCCAAAACTGACCTCACACATGATAGACAGAACCCAGACCTCTTCATGGCTCTTATTTTCTCAGCAAAAACAGGGTGTGGCTGGAACTTGAGATTGTGACTAGAAATGCAGGATAGGGCATAGAATTGCTTAAATAAACCCAGTTTTATCTCCTGCCTACCCTTACACTGTGGTGACTGAAAATGAGAAGTACGTAAATTCAGGTTATGATTGACACACAGAAATGCGACCAAACCAAGCTGTGATGCCACTAACTCTCCTAGTCTTTAGTCTTTACAAATTCAAGCTATTCTGATCCTCCTGTAAAGGTCCCATGGTAGATCATTAATATATTTCTGGAGAACACGGTAACTTAAAATAAATTATAAAAGCTTTGCAAGAGTTCTACAAAATGGGTGTGATCATTTTTATTGTAGGGATTCTCAGCCTCAGCACTTAAAACTTGTGTGAAAGACAGGAAATAAAATCATTAAATTAAACATATCTAGTTTTCAGGGTAATTGTCATGCCAGTATGCCTTATTCTTCTGAAAAGCAGACTTGTCTGCTCTCTGTGGAAGTTAGGACCTAGCTGGTCTTCTGTTCACATACTGGATGGCCTAGTGATGAGAGCAGTTGGTCACGAATGCCTCTGGCACTCCTTGTGACTTTGGGAGAGATGCTTTATTTCCCGTTGGTTCGGGTATTGAGTTAGACGGTAAGCTCTTTGGTGTAGGGTCTTATAGTACTTGAATTCCAATACTGTAGCAAGCCAACTTGGGTGCCACTTGGAAAGGTGGGCTAAAAGTCTAAAAATGCTAAAGTTAATTATAAAAGGATGTCGCAGCCTAATAAGAGTACTGTTTGCTTCAAGAGCAGGATGGCTACAGAATTCTTACAGAAAGACAGGCAATAATTAGTTCTTCATAGCTTCCGTTGAGTAGGTGACCCAAGTCTAGCGACCACTGCTTCTGGCAGTCTTGTCGTTTCTCAGTTTTTTTACTCTCTATATAAAATCGAAGCACAATGTCCATGCTTTCAGGTGAAGATGGTTCCTTGGCCTTTTGAGAGAGACTTACTTATTTAATTTATATTCTGCCTGTATTTCTAGGTAGATTATAGTAGTATATATATAATAATAATTTTATTTCTTATATACCGCTGTACCGTGAGGTTCTAAGCGGTTTACAGTAGAAACAGAAGAAATGCATTAAGTAAGATTAATTAAGATGAAGAGAAAGTACTTAAAGTTCCCTGACTGTCCCAAAGGCTCACATTCTTGCTAAAGTACTTGAGAAAAATAAATTAGTTAGGTTATAAACATAGAGTTGAAGAAGGTAGGAAAACAGTTCATAGGAAAATTAATTTCGAATACGTTATACATTATATATTGTTCAAGGCGGAATACAAATTATAGGAATTACCAAAAGAATTGCGTAATAAAGATTATCTAGATAAATTACATAACAGTGATTCGTGTACATTACATGGTGTGGTAGAGGATTCAATTTTGAGAATTACAAATCAAGGGAATCAAGTGATAACAGAATATAGTGGAGATTATCAGTATATACGGTTTACAGATTGGAATATAGATATATATATCTGTATATATAAGCCATAAAACATATAAAATCAGCCGTCCTGATATTCAGCTAGTGGTGGCAGTGCTGTTAATGTCCGCTGCCTGCATTGGAGCCCAGATATTCAGTGCTGATCATTCACATTGAGGGCTCCTTTTACGAAGCTGCGTTAGCATTTTTAGCGCACGTAGCATTGTAGTGCGCACTAAACCCGTGCTACGTGGCTAGAACTAACGCCAGCTCATTGCTGGCGTTAAGGTCTAGCACGGGCAGCAATTTAGCACGTGTTAAATTTAGCGTGCGTTAAATTTAGCACGCGTTTTAAATTTAGCGTGCGTTAAAGTCAACGCGGTTTAGTAAAAAGAGCCCTGAATATCTGGGTGATTTTTTTTTTTTTTTTTAAGCTGGCTAGCATGCCTATACTATGGGTTCTCGGATGAAGGTATCTTTAACTTTCCATCATAAATTTCTACAAGAAATGACTGCAGATATTAATTATGTAAAACTTACTTTATCATGGAATACAGATTTACAAATATCTTTGCCAACTGCGCAGTTGCAAAAATTTGTAAAATCGATTTGAACAGTTTTGGAACAAATTCTCCATTGGGAAATGCTCTATAAATTTGCTTTAAGGTCATATATTTCTTCCTGAAGAGCGAGACAAGCAAAAATGTCCACATTTAGCAATTGACCTAAATGCCAGGCGCCAGGGGCAAATTTAGGCCATATGTTTTGGTTTTATTCCAAGATACATCAATTTTGGCAATGGCTAATGGATTGTGAGTTGAGTTTATAGCGCTGTAAAATTCACTGGACCCCAAATTGCTTTTTGATGTTTCCATCTTAGAGTCTCCAAAGCCCCAAGAGCTGAAACGGTGTTTGAAATGTGTCATATTGTTTGCCTTTAAATCCCATCTCGTTTCCAGTGCATCAGTCTGTTTAAGCACGCTTTTTTAAAAAATTTTTCTTCCTTTTATTTCTAATTTTAGATATATTTTATTTTTAATTTTTTATGTATTATTTAATTCTTTCTATTGTAAACCGTTTAGGTACCTGTTTGATAAAGAATCAAAGAATAAAGAATCACCATTGATCCGCTATGTGCAACTTTTTAACTTAAGTTAAACTTTAAATTAAAAAGTAGCACATAGTGGATCGATGATAATTTCATTGCAGGTTTCCAAATAGACGAATGACCCGTTTGATGCACTTCCGAAGATCCTGCTAAATCATTAACAAATATTATGGAAACAAATTCAATTTAATTCAATTAATCGTTTGAAAGGTTGCACATAGTTGAATGCTAGTTATATTCTTATGTTCACACACACAACACATTTGGAAGTGTACAGCATTTGGTATTATTTGTTTACTAGTCAAGGATTTAGATTTCCTTTTACAAAGGTGCGTTAGCTGTTTTAGCACACGCCAAACGCTAGCGCGCCTGTTATAAGTCTATGGACGCTAAAACAGCTAACACACCTTAGTAAAAGGAAATCTAAATCCTTGACTAGTGAACAAATAATACCAAATGCTGTACACTTTCCCCTCCACATTCGCGGTTTCGGCAATCGTGATTTCACATATTCGCGATTTTTTGGGGAGGAGGAAAAAAAGATTAAAACCCCATAATTTAGCCTTCCCCCCAACGTCCCAGCCTTACCTGGTGGTCTAACGGGCTTTCGGGGCAGGAGCGATCTTCCCACGCTCCTGCCCCGTGTAGATCGCCAATCGGAAATGGCTGTGGGGGCGTTCCCGTCGTAGTCTTGAGAGACTACAGAAACTCACGGCAGCCATTTCCTATTGGCGATCTGCACGGGGCAGGAGCGAAGGAAGATCGCTCCTGCCCCGAAAGCCCACTAGACCACCAGGTAAGACCGGGATGCCGGGGGGAAGGCGGGAGGGAGGCGGGGTGGGTCAGAGCCGGACCAGAAGATATTCGCGGTATTTCACCATTCGCGGTCCGGCTCTGCCCCTATCCCCTGCGAATCCGGAGGGAGAAGTGTATATCTCTACCACACCAGTCAAACATATACATAAATTTTGTGGATGCTCAAATGGCTATCCAGAAAACTCAATGCAGAGTTGGCCTATATCTTCACTGATACATTTAAAAAAATATTATTTATAACTATAATTCTTCTTGTTCAGAACTTTTTCTCTCTCTATATAATTGAAAATGGCATTTCTCATTTTTTCTGTGATTCACAATAAATTAACCTGTCGAGTCCATGTACCCATGTGTATATGTTTGGTATTCTTTTGTTCATACATTTATACCTGCGGTTTGGTGCACACACATTTTAAGGGTTGCTAGATATGCATATACTTAAAACTTCTAAAATTTATACCTAATTGCAATCTCGTCACATTCCCCTCTGGAAAAATACACAGACTGGACAATTAAACGATGCTGTTCATTCATACATTTACTCACATGATGGAGAGGCAAGTTAATTTTTTTAAAAACCCTCTTTTTCTATTAATAATAATAAACATTTATTTATATCCCACAGTTCTTTGCAGTTTAGAGTGGTTTACAACAAGAGAAGCTGTCAAACAACAGTGAAAGTACATACATTAACAACATGCCTGAAATACATCTGTAAAATGGTTTAGAAAAATTTATCATATAACTAGGTTTTCAAATATCTTCTGAATGATTGATAAGTAGCTGCAGAAATAAAATTTATTAATTATATTTTTATCCCATAGAATCCAAAGTTCTGGGCTGGTTACAGGAGAAGCATACACAATAAACCAAAATGACAAACAAAATATAAATTAAAACTTACACTCCACATCAGAATACAGCTCACCTTTTTCCTCTAACTAAAGAAATTGCAATATCTCATAGGCAGAAACAGAATGGCTTTCAATTCCTTCTTAAATTATCCTCCTTGAATGTTAATACCCTGATTTCCAACCTCGAGGCAATAATACAAATCTGCTTTAAAATTAAAAAATAAAATAAAATTGGGGACTAAGGTTTATTGTGCCCTGCTTTGTCCTCTCTCTCTTGCTATAGTTTCTTAACAAATTTGTACAATTTTCTATTTTCTCCTCCTGCAGCTATGAAGATGGACAAGTAGGTGATGCCAACATAAATACTCAGGACCCCAAAATCCAGAAGGAGATCATGCGTGTAATCGGAACTCAGGTCTATACAAACTGAGGAGAACGTGGTGATGGCCACCTCCCTTGTGCTTCATGTGTGGGGGAAAACTGGTGAAGTGATATCGTCGGCAGCGGCCCTCATATACCTTCCTGCCGTGGAATGGGGCCAGTGCTTTGTGAGGTTGCTGAGATACAGGTGAAGCTTTTATATTCAGAAAGAGAAACCATCGAGCGCTGGGCCATGCAGCCTGTTTTTCTGTCATTCATGCTGTGACAGAGCCTCTGGAACAGGCCTGGGTGTGTCCTATATGACTCCACCTTCTTTATGTGAGAAAAGGGAGGAGTCTGAACTTGTTCTCATTTCCAGCCTTTTCTTGATCTCTGCTCTTTCCCGCTCTGTGGCGATGTTACACCCTCCGTCGGGGGAAGCCTCTTTGTCACAGTCCAGGGACAGAGTCCCTTGAGTTTACAGTGATGACATTTTTAAAATAATAAGAACTGGTTTTGTTTTAGCTTATTAAAATTCTTTAACAAAATACAAACAGAAATTCTAATTTTTTCTGCCTCAGGAGTTACCTGTGCGATTTTCAAGATGATCTTGTGGTTTCTAAATATAAAAGATGAACAGTTGACAGTTAAGATGAATGTGCAGATTATTATCTGGGTGTGTACCTCACTTTTCATAAGGATTACATTCAAGGCAAAGGGGCATATTGGCCTGATGCCAAAGTAGCAATGCTGTGTATTTGATTTCTGGTTTGGGTCATCTATGGTTGGGGATTCTGCAGGAGGGTTCAGTTCCTTCTTCAGTTCTTCCATTATGTAATTTGACAGGTAAATTAAAGACTGAAACTAGGAGTCATATTTTTGTATACATTAGAATTTGGGAAAAACTTATCACTCAGGATCGAATAGTTCAGACTGAGGTATCTTTGAAGGATTCTATCAAAATAGGGAAGTTTGAGCATCCTGACAGGTTTTACCAAAGGCACAAGTAAGCCAGGTATCTTTAAAGGAAGAGCAGAGTAAAGATAGCAAATTATCTCTGTCCACTGCCAAGCAGTTTGCAAATGCAATGAAAAAAAAACCCACACACAAATGCTAGATGCCTAAAAAATAGGAAGGGTAAATTAGAGCAGTGTTTCTCAACTTGGTCCTGGATTACCCCCTTGCCAGTTAGGTTTTCAAGATATCCACAATGAATATACATAAAAGAAATTTGCATAAAATGGAGGCAGTGTAAGCAAATCAAGTTTATGCAAATTCAATTTGGATAGCCTGAAATCCTGACTGGCAAGGGGTTCTCCAGGACCGAGTTGAGAAACACTGAGAGTATGTAGCACCGAATGAAGAGGTAGAAATAATAGACTTCTCAGAGTCCTATTGGAAGGAGGATAACTAGTGGGACATTGTGTTACCAGGGTACATATTTTATGATAGTGATAGGATGGATCAACTGCCTTTCCCCAACAAAACTGAATTCAAAGTTTCAAAGTGGTTTACAGAAGTAGCACTATTAGGGGCATTTTCAAAATAAGACGTTCAAAAAAACTGGCATAAATCGGCACTTGAACATTTTTCTCGCCAAAACGTCCAAGTGCCAATTTTTAAAACCATCTTTCTGGACATCTTTCAAGGCATCCTAGCCACTATGCATCTAAAACTAAAAGAGGCGTGTTCTGGACTGGCTTTGGGCAGGCTTAGACTTGGACATCTTGCAGTAATAATCATACCTTTCTCAAGACATCCTGGACAGAAGTTAGATGTTCAGAGTTAGACCTGTTTTAAAAGTGTCTAAGTGCCAAAAAGGTACCAAGACTGACCAGATGACCACTGGAAGGATTGTTATTATCCCCCATACTCCTTCAGTAGTCACTGACCCACTCCCCAAAAAAAAATCTGAATGAAACAGTATATACCTGTCTCTGGAACAGCACCTGGTTTGGGAAATCCCAGTAGAGCATCACACAGGTGTCTTAAGTAGCCTGGTGAATGGAGTAATGAATAATAGAGAAGAGGACCCTTAAGCCACTCTAACCAGTACATTTATGGTGAAAAGTGTGAGTCCACCAAAAACCACCTAAATTCTACTATAAGTGTCACCTACAGTCATAAGGTCTATTGGGTTGGTGGACAGATATATAGTGGATATAGTAGTTTTGGAGGTATCACCATACATTTTAAGGAGGTTATAGTGAGATGTACTGTATATGTAGCACTCTTTATGTGAAGTTCACAGCAGTGCCCTCTAAGGTGCCCTACTACTCTTTTGGAATGTCTATGTGGCCAGCCTGTTACAATACTGGACCCTCTCACATCCAAATAGTCTAGATTTGGATGTTTATGTGGCCTCACACTTACCACCATAAATGTAGTGGTTCAAGTTTCTTATGGGCCTGGTTCCTCCTTTCTATGGTTCACTAGTCCTCTCAATAGGCTACTTAAGACACTTGTATGCTACTCTAGTAGGCTTTCCTATACCTGGTGGTGCTGTTCTAGAGACAGGTATCTACTTCTTCATTCAGAATTTTGAGGGGTGGAAGTGGGTGTGTGACCACTGGGTGAGTAAGAGGAGTGCCATTTATTTAATCCCTCCAGTGGTCATTTGGTCAGTTTTGGTACCTTTTTGGCACATTGATGCTTCTAAAACTGGTCTAGCTCAGAACATCTAAGTTCCATCTAGAATGTCCTACAAAAGGTTTGATTATTGCCGCAAAATGTCAAAGTCTAACACGGCCCACAGCCCACCCAAAACACGCCTCTAACATGCCCCTTTCAGAGTTGGACATTTTGGAGGTCAAACATCCTGCAAAATGTCTAAGTTCTTTGTTTTTGTTATTGGCACTTGGGGTATTTTGCAAAGAAGAACAACTAAGTGCAAATTTTTGGATGTTATTGTATTTTGAAGAAGCCCCTAATTTTCAAATAACATTGAAAATTTTAAAATTTAAATATTTTTACAAATTAAACATTCTAAAATATTTTATAGCAGAAAATTCCACCATCTTAGTGAGAAACAAAATTGTCTTACCTTCTAGAGTTTTTTTTGGCAGTGCTCGCATGTGAAGTGAGGTGTCCAAGGTTTGTCTTGATCCGCAACAGGCATGCAGAAACACACATTTTAGCTGATAATCCTATAGAATATTTGTTCCTTCTTGATAAATTGGCCGCATACATTGCAAAATGCATCTGCCAGATGTTTGCACGTTAGTTAAAGGACCCCTATGTTTAGTCAGTTTGAAATCAGTCTGGAATGTTCAGCAAAAAAGGTAAATTTCAAAATATCAATGTCCTTGTCACAAAAACAAAGTTTGAGGGGAATAACAGCCATACTTATGTGGCATGGGCAATTAAGAAAGTATACTTATTACTCAGGGACAAAAAAATAAAATTGTTACATAGTGTAATTAAAAGAAAAAAAATTGAAGTAAATCCCAGATCAAGCCTTAGTTAAATACTTTTGAAACAGTAAGACTTTCAAATACTTAATATGAAGAAAGTTTCTTTAATGAAATGGGAAGATCATTTTATATCTGAATAGCTTTGAAGGAAAATTATTTTTTCCAACATCCTTTTATGGCAAACAGATATGAATAATTGAAATAGAAGACACAAATCTTTTAGCCTGGCAGCCTTACCTCTATATGGAAAAATTACACTAAAAAAAGGAAAAAAACATACAATTTAAAATTTTAGATCAGCAATGTGGAATCTCTATGAATAGAAATTGCAAGTATAAAGGAAAAGAGAAAACTGGTCGGACTATACTACCATCGTGTAAGCCAGAATGAACACCAGATAGATGAAATGCTAACAGAAATTAAGGAAGATGACAAATTTGTCAATGTTATAATGGATGACTTCCATTATCCCAATATTGTCTGAATCAATGTCATGTCAGGAAATACTAGGGAGGAATAGTTCCTAGATGAAATATATGATTGCTTCATGGAGCCATCATATTGTCTGAATCAATGTCATGTTAGGAAATACTAGGGAGGAATAGTTCCTAGATGAAATATATGATTGCTACAGGAGCCATCAAGAGAGGGAACTATTTTTGATCTAGTCTTTAGTTGAATGCAAAACTTTGTGTGAGAGGTAACAGTGCAAAGTAGTCCTAACGTGATCAAATTTGAAGTGAAGACACTAAGGGAATTTATCTTTCAAAAGGGTAGTAATGATAAATGAATAAAATGGTTTAAAAAAAGTTAAAAGGGCCAGTTGCAAATGTTAGGTGTTTAAATCAGGCACGGATGTTGTTTCAAAAATACCATGTTAGAAGCCCAGACTAGATGTACTCCACATGTTAAAAAAAAAGGTGAAACAATAGCCATCATGGTTAAAAGGTGATGTGAAAAAGGCTATTAACCAAAAGAGCATCTTTCAAAACAGAAAAAGAATCGGAGTGAAAAAAACCCAGGAGGCAGCGTAAGCACTGGCAAGTTAGATGAAAAGTATTAAGGAATATAAAAAGAAGCTTGCTGTACAAGTACAGGAGAAACTCACTAAAAACTTTAAAAAGTAAATTAGAAGCAGAAAGTCTGTGAGAGAGTTAATTGTCTATTAGATCATCAAGGAGTAAAAGACATTCAGGTAAGACAAGGCCATAACAGAGTGACTAATATCCTTATTTTAGAAGCTCTATTCATATTTTGGATATCTGAAAACTGGCATTTAGATATCCATATTGCATTAGATGTTCAGGATCTGGATTTAAAAAGCTGAGATATGGATGTCTAAAACTGCAGTATGCCCTTATGGCAAAGGGACATGGACTAAGCTGTCTTTGGCAGGACTAGGAAGGGGGCAAAAAAATGATTTCAGAAGGGGAAGGGACATCTATGCAAAAATGTGGCTATTGGTATGTGGAAAGGTGATCCAGTTGAGCAACTCTCCACTGGAGGGATTAAGGGATGTCATGCCCCAAATGTGAAACTAGCAAGGGATACCGAGCTCTGTGACAGATTCAGAACCATGGATGTTCGTGGTACTAAAATGTATTTTTAAAAAAATCTTTACACTTTTTAATTACAACTTTTTTTAATGTGTAGCTTCTGAGCCCACCAAGGACAAACATATCTACTGTACCCGAATGTGCAGAGCTTCAAATAGCCTTCAGACTTGTAGGTTTCTTATATATTATCTGCAAGCCTAAAGGCTATTGAAGTGATGTACTGTATATTCAGGTAGAGAGGTATTTTTCTGTTCCTTAAGAGCTTAAAAAAAAAAAGAGATTCTTTTTTTTTTTTTTTAATATTCTTTATTCATTTTCAAAATTACATAAGTGTAAAATATATTCATTCACAGTAACAATAAATATATCACTTATAAACAATCATTGGTACATTATATAAATTTTTATCCCCTCCCCTTTCCCATCCCTCCCATCCCTATCTTCTATTATTATATAATATATGTAATAATAAAAATACCCCCCTCCCTATATCCTGAACTGATAATTAAAAGGGAAATAATTTTACTTAATCCTTACAATATTTTGTTAATGGTTTCCACACATCCTGAAATTTCTTAAAGTATCCCCTTTGTAAAGCAATAAATCTTTCCATTTTATAGATATGGCATAAAGAATTCCACCAAAAGTTATAATTTAATCTCCTCCAATCCTTCCAATTATATGAAAAAAAAAAAAAAAAAGAGAGAGAGATTCTTAAAGAACTATTGTGGGATTTGAACTCGGGTGTCTCAGCCCTGTTTGTAACCATTAGGGCTACTCCTCCACTCCACATAGATGTCTATGTGGCCATTTTATAACATGCCCATAAACAACAAAGGGGAAAGCCCTTGATACACCAAGCTGCCTAGTCCCAAAAATTGCACTGAATCCTCAAACAAACAGAAAAAGGGACTGGCGATGCTGTAGAACACATTTAATAACCTTGCAAAGCAGTGCTCAGAAGGGTGTTGCTCTCAGACCAGACTTCGGGACAAGCCCAGATGTTTGTACGTCTGAAATCTCAGTGTCTTAATCATTGCACTGATATACTGTTGTTAACTTTATGAGTAAAACACACTGAAATCCTTAAGACCTGGCTAATACACAAGTCTACATACAACCCAAAACAAGTTGTTTAGAGAGGTAATTGGGGTCTCAAGCGCTCACAGCTATAAGCCCATCAATCACGTCAAGGCAAATAACTACAAAGTGAGCTATCATCAGTCCCTTACACTCTCTTCTCCTATAGTTATCATAATTTAAATAAATTTAGGAATCTTAGTAGTTTAGTGATTTTAACTTTGTTATGCAATTACTCTCCCATCTTATATAATAAAACGTTAGCAGCGCAAGTGCTTTTAAAAAAGCGTGATTACTGCCGCTGTGGTGTGTGATCCGTGGCCGTGTTCCATTTTAGAACTCGGCCAGGGATCACTCTGGCCACTCCCCTCCTCCCGCCCTCACCAACCCGAAGCAAGCTCAACACATCTCCCGCCCTCACCTCACCAACCCGAAGCAAGCTGGAACATACCTCCCGCCCTCGCTCACCGCTGCTGCCGCTGATCCTCCTCTTCAGGGCAGCCTGCGATCGTGGCTGGCTTTGGCGGGCCTCGCAGGCCGCTTTCCGGCTTTGGTGGCACGTTCCCTCTGATGCATGGGATCGCGTCGGGGGGGGGGGGGGGGAGCATGCTTCCGGGTTGGGGAGCGGCCTGCGAAGTTCACTGGGGCTGGCCACCACGATCACGGCCTGCTTTGAAGAGGAGCGGGCCAGAAGACGCCGGGATGGAGGGAGGGTAAGCAGGGGGATTAATTCAGGGGGCCAGAGGGAGAGGGAAAGGGGGCTGCTTTGGGGGAGGGGTGTGCTGAGGGGAGACAGAAGGGGCCATGGAGAGATAGAGAGAGGGAAAGGAGGCTGCTTTGGGGGGAGGTGTGCTGGGGACAGACAATTTTGCTCTGGGGGGAAGACAAGGGGCCATGGAGAGACAGGGAGAGGGAAAGGGGGTTGCTTTGGGGGGGAGGTGTGCTGGGCACAGACAGTTTTGCTCTGGGGGAAGACAGAAGGGGCCATGGAGAGACAGGGAGAGGGAAAGGGGGCTGCTTTGGGTGGGGGAGGTGTGTTGGGGACAGACAGCTTTGCTCTGGGGGGAAGACAGAAGGGGCCATGGAGAGACAGTTAGGGAGAGGGAAAGAGAGCTGCTTTGGGGGGGGAGGTGTGTGCTGGGGGCACAGAGCTTTGCTCGGGGAGGGGGGGGGGGAGACAGAAGGACACAGACAGCGGCCAAGGAGAGAGAGATAAAGAAACACAGACAGACAGACACATCTATTCTAGCACCCATTAATGTAACGGGCTTAAAGACTAGTTGTAGTTATAATTGTAGTTATATAAGGTACTAAGATTCCTAAATTTATTTAAATTATGATAACTATAGGAGAAGAGAGTGTAAGGGACCGATGATAGCTCACTTTGTAGTTATTTGCCTTGACGTGATTGACGGGCTTATAGCTGTGAGCGCTTGAGACCCCAATTACCTCTCTAAACAACCTGTTTTAGGTTGTATGTAGACTTGTGTATTAGCCAGGTCTTAAGAATTTCAGTGTGTTTCACAAGACTTTGGAGGATTGTTTAACTATATATGAGTGGACATTACTCAAAATTTCAAATGTGATTACAAGAGTGTTAAACAGTACACTTACCTGGAATTTTCACTCTGGGCTCTAGCAGCCGCATAGCTGTGAATTCATCACGTGTTATGTTGGGATGTGATCTACGAAGGTCTACCTCAATCTTAACGATGTCTCGTTCAACCAAATTCTGGAATGCAATAATGTGAGGGTCCATGGGCCCCAGAGGATTCCAAGCTGATGGTTTGTATAAGTCATCTGTTGAACAGTTAGTGGGGGTGTCCTTAAAAAATAAAGCTAGGTTGCATTTCTGGATAAACTTGTATAAACTAACTCTAGTGTTGAAAGCATTGTGTTTATTCCATGGCACAAACGACAGACCCCTGGACAACACCGAGAGTTCAGTGTTGTCCAGGGTCCGTCTGGACAAATTGAAAATGTTGGACGTGGTCAGGGTTGGTGCCTGACCACGTCCTCTGGGGTTTTGCCTCCCCCGCTTTTGGATGTTGTGGACCCGAGAAACATGTTCATTAACTGGCACACAATTCTTAAATATAATGGATGAGGACAAACACACAGTATTCAAAATCCCTCATCAAATAGCAATCGTAAATTATCTAATAGACTTCAGTGGCAAGTAATACAAAAAAAAACCCAGCAAAACCTTGAGGAATAAATAGCCAATCTCTTCATCAGTCCAAGATATTAAATTTCACCAGTTCATTTCATTTTCATAGTTTCCATACTTGAGCTCAAATCTTTTATTCATAATTCAATGATTCATTGCCCATCTTAATACTACAGATCTCATACAGGAACTCCTGTTTGCTGTACAAGTACAGGAGAAACTCAGTAAAAACATTTAAAGGTATATTAGAAGCAAAAGGTCTATGAGAGGGTTAGTTGTACATTAGATCACAGAAGTAAAAGAGGCATTCAGGTAAGACAAGGCCATAACAGAGATATCTGAAGAGATTGGCTATTTATTCCTCAAGGTTTTATGTATTACCTGAGGTTAGCCAATGAAGTCTGTTAGATAATTAAAGCTTGCTATTTGATGAGGGCTTTTGAATACTGTGTGTTTGTCCTCATTTAATCTCAAAAATAGCACGGTAGCACAGCAAAAGGAGGCAAATGAGATGTTAGATAATTATCAACCAGTTACTCATAATGAATCACAAGTCTGTGATAAAGGATAAGTCTTAATCTAGGAGCACCAAGGTTGTCACAACTAGGATCACAGTTTCGGCATCCATAGATGATGAAAGCACAAGCCGGCAGGCAATATGTGTGAACGTTCTGAGCGCAGAACAGCGTCTCTGGAGGCAAAAAAGCACGCCAAGGTTTTATGTATTACCTGAGGTCAGCCACGGAAATCTGTTAGTTCAGGGGGTGTCAAATTCCTTCCTTGAGGGCCGCAATCCAGTCGGGTTTTCAGGATTTCCCCAATGAATATGCATGAGATCTATTTGCATGCACTGCTTTCATTGTATGCTAATAGATCTCATACATATTCAATGGGGAAATCCTGAAAACCCGACTGGATTGCGGCCCTCAAGAAGGGACTTTGAGAACCCTGTTTTAGAACATGGGCATTGCTATGATGCCACAATGATGTCCCTTGTTTTCTCTTTTCCCTATTCATAATGTGGCCATTTCATTTGTAAAGTGGACGTTTATGCTGGACGCTGCCAGCACATGGATGCCCATTTCTCATCTATTTTAGAACACCGCCAGTGATGTGTATTGACCTGGATGTCCTTATTCTGAATTGCCAGTAGAACACAGAATCACTTACAAAACTTTTTTGTTAATTTTTAAAACTAGACAAAATAGTCAACCCGAATTTATTAATAATCTTATCCCTTATAGTCCTTCTATGACTCTAAGATTGTCTGCTAAAAATCTTCTATCTATTCTGTCTCTGAAGTATATCAACACAATGAGGTCTACCATTTTCTCCATCAGTGCTCCATCTCTTTGGAATAATATTCCGGCCCACTTACGGGAAGAATCAATTCTTCACCATTTTAAGAAGAAGCTAAAAACATTTCTTTTCCTTGTCGCTTTTGAGACCTAAATGTCCTTTTCAGGTCTACATAGTTTTATTTTATTTTTTTGCCACCCACCCTTTTGTTTTTCCCCCTATATTTTTGCTATCTACTTGATCATTGTAGTTCTTGCCCTTTTTCCTTTTGTTCCTGTTTGGTTTTAAATGTTTTTAATAATTATTATTGTTTTTAATAATATGCTGTGATTTTAAATATGTTTTTTAGTCAATACATGTTTTTATGACATTGTACACCGCCTAGAAGGCTGATTGGGCGGTATATGAAATCTTAAAAAAACTTGAAACTTGAGTTGTTTGCTGCAGTCTTTACTGAGGAGGATGCAAGGATGCCAGAAATGGTATTTAAAAGGGACAATACAAAGGAATTGAAAGAAATCTAGGTGAACCTGGAAGATTTAACCCCCTTCCCTTTTTACTAAGCTTGCAGTAGAGGCCTGGAGCGCTTAATGCTCAACGGTGCTCTGAGGCTCATAGAAATCCTATGAGCGTCGGAGCAGCTTTGGAGCATTTAGCATTCCAGGTCACGGTGAAACCTCTGCCAATGCTTAGTTTAAAAAAAAAAGGGGGGGGGGGGAGGGGTTAGTAAGACAAATTGGCACATTAAAGAGCAGTAAATAACCTGGACTGGATGGTATACATCTCAGAGTACTGAAAGAACTCAAAACTCAAAAAATAAAATTGCAGATCGACTGTTATAGTAATCTGTAACCTCTCGTTAAAATTACCCACAGTGCCAGAAGATTGGAAAGTGGCCAATGTAATGTCAATTTTTATAAAGGTTCTGGGGTGATTTGGGAAGCTACAGATCAGAAAAGCCTGACACCAGTGCTAGGCAAAATAGCAGAAACTATTATAAAGAACAACATTACTGAAAGACAAACATAGTTTAATAGGATGCGAGTCAATATGGATTTAGAAAAAGAAGTCTTTTCTCATCAGTCTGCTACAGTTTTTTTAAATGTGTGAATATAACATGGGGATAAAGTTGAGCCAGATGATAAAGCGTAGATTTTGTTTAGAAAGCTTTTGACAAGGTCACCCATGAGAGATTCCTGAGACAATTATAAAGACAATGTTTATGTTGTGGACTGGGGAATTGGCTAAAAGCATAGAAAACAAAGTAGGGTTAATTGACCAACTCTATAAATGGAGGAAGGTAAGTAGTGGCGAACCACAGAGATCTGGGCTGGAATTGGTGCTTTTTAACATTTGTAAATGATCTGGAAATGGGAACGATAAGTGAGGTGATCAAATTTGCTAGTGACACAACTATTCAAAGTTGTTAAATTGCACGTGGACTGAGAAATTTCAGGAGGACCTTACCTGATGGAGAGACTCGGCTTCCAATGGCAGATTAAATTTAATGTAGGCAAGCGCAAAGTGGTGCACATTGGGAAGAAAAACCCAGATTAAGCGTCACCACCCAGGAAAAAGATCTAGTTGTCATCGTCTGCTCAGTAAGCAGCAGTGATCAAAAAAAGTAAACAAAGTTAGGAAAGGAATAGAAAATAAAACAAAGAATATTATAATCTGTCTGTATCTCTCCATAGTGCAACTTCACCTTGAGTATTGTGTGTAATTCTGGTTATCGCACTTCAAAAAAAGATATCAGCAGTAGCATGAAGTCAGGGCCTTCAGGGGATTGAGTAAAGACCCTGACTGTAACTGCTGGCTCTGTCCATGCTGGCAGATGCAGTCCTGACACTGAATCCCCTCAGGTTGACTGGCTGACCAATTAGATGCCAGCACAGTATTCCAGGCTTCTCTTCCATAGTGTGCTACATCATGGATTCAGAGACAGGACTGAATCCTAAAGGAATTCTTGTTTTCTGTTTTGTTTTAATTTGATTGGTTGGCAGAACTTTTGAGCCTGTCCAACCAATCAAAATAACAACAAAACCATCCTTTGAGATTCACTTCAGGCTCTAAATCCTCTAAGGCAGGACATGCTCAATTTCTGTCTGTGCCTGTAAGTTTGCACTTAGAAGTGACTCAAAGTTTCCTCTTCCATCACTGGTCCAGGAATCCTCGGTGTTGCAGCAGGTGCTCCAGGAAAACATATCTTTGTATTTTGATTTGTTCTTGTAGAGAGGAATGAGGGGATGCCATTAAGCTTCTCTTAATTGTCTGCTTTTTATCTTCTGTGGGGTACAGGGATGTGTTGCCTGGCTCTGGCTGTCAGTTTCTCTCTCTCTGGTTTGGTATTATGTGTGGTTCCTGGCTTGGCAGAGTTCTCTTGGGCACCATTTTCAGCTTTTCCTTGTTTGTCTTATCCATCATAACTATGATGCTTGGCAGAAGCAGAAAAAAATTAAGTTGTCTGCGGTTTTTGATTCTATACCTGGAATTATTTGGATCTGCAGGCTTTATTAAACTACATATAGCAAGTGTCCTCATTTGCATGCTAATTCATTTATACCCTCTAGATTCATTTCTTCAATTCATTTTTAACTCGCTAACTTCTGATACGGATTGTATTAACACCTGCAGAAAGACAGAGGAAAGTGATGGGACAAGACAGTTCTGGACTGTACTTCTGGTCTTTTGGTCTTTTCTTTTCCATTGCCACTCTGAAAGAGTGGCCAACAGCCAATGATAAAGGTTTACTATCAAACCTTACTGCATTCTGTCATCAGTGAAAAATTTCCAGCTCAGGACTAGATTATAATCTTCCAGACAGCAAAGACAGTGAGAAAGTTGGAGACACAGAAATGACAGAGGGAACCACAGTGAAAGAAAGGGATAGTCATAGAAAGAAGTCAAGAAAATGAGAGAGACAGAAGGAAGACAGAGAAAGAGAAGATATATGATGGTCAATGGCATATTCTTGAAGGGTAGAAATGAACAATGTAGGCGCAGTAGTGGACAGGAGGCACAAGGACTGTTCCTGTCCTGCAAAGAGAAAGCAATAGGGAGGGCTGGGAGGGATCAACTGAGCACAGGAAGGAATTTGTGGGGGGTGGGCTGATGTTTTTGTAGAAGTGGTGTGGTTTGGACCTGACATTTTTTAAATAATTTTACTTTTGGTAATGGGGGTGGGGGTATTTTAAATAAATGAAACAAATAAAGAATAATTGAAATGAAAAAACAAAGGTAAAAAATGTCTCCCCGCTCCTGGCCAAGCTCCACTGGCTTCCGATAATCACCAGGGTCCACTATAAATACGCCTGTTTAACTTTCAAAATCCTATATGGTATCCTCCCTCCCTTTATCCCTCTTTCTTGGAATTCCTCAAACCCTAATACCACCAGATCCTCCCACAAATTAAAATTATCCTTCCCCTCGCTAAAAGGCATTTCCCACACAGGAAAGCTAGGGACCTCCCTTCACTTCAAAATCACTGAGCTCTGGAACAACCTTACCTCCCCTCTTCGGAACTTGAGCTCTCTCCAAGTTTTCCGCAAACATCTGAAAACCTGGCTTTTCTCAAAAAATGTAAGTCTCCCTCCAACTTAGGAATCAAGGAAACTCTTATATCTTGGCATCCCAAGTCCTCTAAATTTTCTTCACACTTCTACCTCTAACCCTCTGTTGTAGTTCCTTCCTATTTCTCCTACTGTAAACTGCGTCGAGCTCTACGAACGTGGAGATTAGGATTAGATTAACCTAAGGATTAGATTAGATTAGATAAAATCAAAAGCATGCCTACACACCTAATATATACAGTATGTATATGTATATTATGTGTGTAGGCATGTGTTTGGTTTTACATTTTTTACCTTTGGGGTTTTTTTTTTCATTTCAATTATTCTTTGTTTTATTTATTTAAAATACAGGCAGTCCCCAGGTTAAGAATGAGTTACATTTTTAAAGCTGTTCTTAAGTCGGATTTGTATGTAACTCAGCACTTGTAGATTTTAAGGTTCTCGCTGCTTTGCTCCCAGCTGACAAAAGGGCCAACTGTCCCTGCCAATGTTCCCTCCAAGGTACAGCACGCACAAGCACACTGTTCTTAATGTGGCCATGAATCATTCCTGAATCCGCGGCAGGAGAAATGTAGGAGTCTTTGCCACTGGAAATACTGCTTAGTGAAATCAAATGAAGCTGCAACCGCGTTCTTAAGTATAAGTCATACTTAAGTCAGGTGTCTGTAACTCAGGGGCTGCCTGTACATTGTGTTCTATGTTATGGTGGTTAGGCATTAAAATTACATGTGTAAAGATCCTACCATCCTGCTTTGCAGCGAAATCTAGGGTTCCTTTTACGAAGTTGCACTAGGCCTTAACGCGTGGAATAGCGTGTGCTATACTGTATATTGCATTAAGTATTCACAAGTTAATTGAGAGTTTTTTCAGAATCAGTGATAGGAATCTGTGACATGTAAGTCTCAGATTATACATGTTATTTTATCTGAGCAGGTTTCTGAGATCCTTTTCCTCTCATAAAAAATAACTTTGATATGATCAGTAATTTACTGTGTAGTTTCCCGAGATCCATTTGAGGTTTGGTATTTTTCAGAATTTTCCCAATGAATATGTGTGAGAACTATTTGCATGCAGTGCCTCCATTGTTTGCAGATAGATCTCATGCATATTCATTTTGGAAATCCTGAAAACCCAACCTGGTGAAGGCTGAGGTTGGATACCCTTGGTTTAGCACATCTACTGAATCCCCTGCTATAAGAGTTAGAAAAGGTATAAAGAAGGGTGAGCAGAATGATCAAGAGGATAGAATGTCTCTTGTATGAGGAAAAGCTAAAGGGGTTAGGGCTCCAGCTTAGAGAAGAGATGGTTGAGTAAAGACATGATACAAGTCTTAAAATCCTGAGCAGGTAAATGCAAATCAATTTTTACACTATTAAAAAGTACAAAGACTAGGGGATATGCATTGGAGTTACATAGTAAAATGATTAAAATAAATCAGAGAAAATATTGTTTCACTTAATGCTTACTTAAACTTTGGAACTTACTGCTAGAGGATTTGGTAAATGCATTTAGCATAGCTGGGTTTTAAAAAAGTTTACTTTGCACAAATTCCTATAGGAAAAGTTATAAACTTCTTAAGGTTAGCCACCGCTTTTCCCTAGGGGTAGGTAGCCTGGAATCTTCATGCTTTTGGGGATTTCTCTACATATGACTTGGCTTGGCCACTGTTTAAAACAGGATACTGGGCTAGGTGGACCATTGGTCTTAGTATAGAAATTCTTATGTTTACAGTGATGACAACTGGTGGCATTTTAGCATCCAAGGTTCCAGAAGGAGCACTGGTATACAATCTCAGTTGAGGTTGTGGGGACTGTTGTAAGTTAGGAGGGGGATATAAAATGGAGGAATGAATGTTCATAGCTCTAGATCTCAACAAGGGTTCCATTTGAGCTGGAAGCCCAAAAGAGCAAGAGCAAACTGTTGAATCTGAAAAAAAAAAAAAAAAAAGGATGTAAAGGGGGATAGAGGTTAATTTTGTTTTCTTTTTATTGTGATTATGTAAATTATTTCTAAAGGAACAACTGACTAGGTTGTTATTTTGCTGCGACACTGGGTTAGCATCTCTGCTATTGACAAAAGTCATATGTAAATTATGTAATAACACTAATAATGGTGGGGACTGATAATTATCTTTAAAGAAATGTGCCATTTTGAGATAGAAGTGAGTTGGGATTGTTTCTGTGGCTGGTGTCACTGATTAATTTCATTTCAGCTCCTCAGGGAAGGACAACAAATGATAAAGGGGATGGAACATCTCTTATGAAAAGAGACTAAATGAGTTGGGACTGGACTCTGGCTTGGAGAAAAGATGACTGAGAAGGGTTATGATAGAAGTTTATAATGTTGTGAATGGGGTGGAATAGTTAAATAGGAAACATTTATTTAACTTATCAAGCAACACGAAAACAAATGGATACTCCAGGAAACTAATGACCAGCAACTTGAAAGCCAATTGCAAAATCTTTTTTTTTTTCCATGCAGCTCATAATTAAGTTATTGGAGTCTACTGCCAGAGAATATGTTGAAAGCAATTAACAGTGAGATTCAAAAGAAATTTGGACAAGTTCCTGGAGGAAAAGTGCATACAAATTATTAGCCATGTTGGCTTGGGAAAGCCATTGCTCATCCTTAGAGACGACCTATGAGAAATAGATTTACTTTTGGGGGAATTTGCTGGATCCTTGTGACTCAGACTGGCCAGTGTTGGAAATAAGATGCTGGATTCAACAGAGCTTAGTTTGACTCGGCCTAGCTCTTTTTTTAATTTCTTATGAAGGAAGTTGGGGGGCAGATTATTGATATAAAATCTTTGTTCGTTAATCCTATGCTTCATCCAGTTTAGGTGGGGCAGCCCATGTATTCTTTACCAGACTATTAATAACTACTGATATGACATCTGGAGGTCATGGGAGACAAAAGGAAGAAATCCAGGAAATAGTTCTCAAACTGGTCTTTCCATTCCTTCCAGTGTTGAAGGCTGCTTGTATCTGAAGTTTCTGGTAGTTTATGTTTATTGAAATTTGTTATATCATCAGTACTGGCTTGCAAATCTCAGTGGTGTACAGTACTAGATATAACACAAAAGCAAAGGAACACCATTTGTACATAGGACAGTGGACAATAGTAGATTCTGAGCCCTGCTGTTGACAGCTTCAGTGTCACCATGTGGAAACACTGTCAGCCCCATTCAGCAGAGCTTTAAACCAAATATCCAAAAGGAAATGGAACATTGCTACTCCTTGGGTTTTGACCTGGATTGGCCACCATGAGAATGGGCTACTGGGCTTGATGGACCATTGGTCTGACCCAGTAAGGTTATTCTTCTGTTCTTATGAGAGAGAAAAATGTGAGAAGCCATGTGTGTTTCTGTAAGCAGGTCAAAATGCTTATCCTAATGTGGGGGTAAGTAGGAATCTTAGGGGTGAATATTCCAACAGCAGTTATGTTTTGTGTCATGAAAAATATATAACAGCTTTTTTTCTCATCTAGGGGGCCTTATATGTACGAGTATATCCTGTCATTCCACATTACACTGCTTAAATTTTTAAATCCTTCTTTAATGTTCAATTACTCGATAAGGCTAGTAATCTAGAATTAGAATATTTGTTGGCATCCGGTAAAGATGAGTTATCTCAGTATTCTTTTATTATACCGGCCCCCAATCCCTACATATGAAAATTTATGCTAAATAAGTTTTATGAAGTAGTATGGCATACTGCATCAATCAAATATACAATATATCCAACCATACTTATATAGGTTGGTTTCATACGCAGCAATTCAATGCGAACATAAGAGGAACAAAATTATAATTAGTCTAGGGTTACCATATGGCTCCAGATAAAGGAGGACGAATTGAGACATCCGGATTTTACTTTCATTGAATACAATTGAAGTAAAATCCGGAAGTCTCAATCCATCCTCCTTTTCTGGAGCCATATGGTAACCCTAAATTAGTCCAAACATGCATAGTCATCGAGGAGCTACACACATAAAATTTTTAGACTACAGCCTTGCACACAGGTAAGTGTACATTTAAGCCTGTAAATGGCAGCGTCGTGCCTAATCATTATTCAGCAATTACACTAAAATGGTATTCACAGGGGAGAAAAATGGGTGGGCAATAGGAAACACTGATATTTACGCAGAAAATTACCTGCTAAATGTTTCATTTAGGTGTGATCATGTGAGCTACGAGAATTGATCAATCATTTATCTACCTGAGTATGAAAGAAAGTAGCAAGCGTGTTGAAACAAGTCTGTGCATGTTGTGATATGTCTCAAGGTTACTCATGCACAGTTGTGGCTCAGTGTCGGTCTAACATTCCATGAGACAGGATGTCAGGAGAGTCCTTTTGCGAATCAAGTATGAAACTGCTAGATTTGGAGCACTATTCAGTGATAAAATCTCACAAAAGGGAAAAAGCTACAGGAGACCCATGAATGCAAGACAGTAGTTTATGGTGAGTCTGCCCCATCATTCTACAAAGTTAAATTTTGGTGCAAGCAGTTTAAATGGAGTAGAGAGTCCATTGACATACTCACACTGGGTCTGTGGAAGCAACTTCCACAGAAATGTGCAAGAAAGTTGATTTTATTTTGTCAGATGAATTAAGGTTTCCTGAATGCCAAAGAAATGGGCATCTCAGCAGGTACAGTTTGGAAAATAATTCATGAAAAGTTGGGCATGTCCAAGGTTAGTGCAAGATGGTTTCTGAGAATGCTGACGCCGTGTCAGGAGGCCACGAGGCTCCAGTGCTGTCAGGAGAACTGGGAGATGCTTCGTGAAGACCAAGTGAATTTTTTTCATCATTTGTTGACTGGAGATGAGACTTGGGTCTATCACAGAGATCCTCAGTCCAAAATGCAGTGGAAGCACAAGTCATCCCCCACCCCCAAAAAAGTTCAAGACAGAAAAGTCTGCAAGCAAAGTCACGGCAACTGTCTTCAGGGATGATGAAGGACTTTTGCTTCTGAAGTTCATGCACACAAGCCAAAACTAGGAAGAGTTAGGCCAACACAATGATTGCTTTGCTGGAGTCAAGGAGAAGAAACGAGGAAAACTCACACCAGGTATGCTGCTTCTTCACGCCAATGTGCCAGTACACAAGTCACGACAATCACAGGCTGCCATCCGAGAATTTGGGTTTGAGCAGCTGAACCATCCACCTGACCTGGCTCCCTCGGATTATTTCCTGTTCCGAGTTTTGGAGAAATCTCTCCGTGTTCAGTGGTTTTCAAGTGATGAAGACGTCAAGGAAGCTGTGATGTCCTGGTTTGAAGGTCAAACAGAAGAATTCTTTTTTAAAAGGGTTAAAGTCATTGCAGGAAAAGTGGATGAAGTGTATGGAGGGGACTATATTGAAAAATAAAACAAAATTTTTTTTAAGAATCTTCTTTCCTACTGAGGTAGATAAATTATTGAACGCCCCTCGTATACCCCTGTTAAATGTTTTTTGCCTACATTTTGGCTCACTAGTCACCTGAATGAGGCTTGGATTGCCCAAAAGGCAGCTGGAACCCAGACTGAAGCTTGGTTGAATAGAGAATATCATGCAAAATAAAAACCTCAGCAGACTGTTGGGGTCGGGAGAAAACAGAGCTCGGTGGAAGTAAATAACAGGCTACCTAAGTGAAGGCATCCAGTTACAGAATTTCTATTCATTAAAATCCACTTGGGGGGCAATACCCTGAAGATATGTGGTAGTCTATTCTTTAATGGCTAGGGTTACCAGATTTTACTATTGTAAAATCTGGACCCATGGCCCCGCTCCCAGGCCCGCCCAATTCCACCAAATCATGCCCCGTTTCTCCCCAGTCCTTCCGCCATCAACCTGTTCTCATGCTTGGCGCTGCATCGGTAGGGATGTGCATGATGTCACCGCATTGCATCTGTGCATGCCCTTCCGATGCAGTCCCGAGCTGGAAGCTTTTCAAAGCCTGGCAGGCCGGATACATCCTCTAAAAAGAGGACATGTCCGGATAAATCTGGACATCTGGGAACCCTAACCATACTGTAATCTGGAATTGATATAATTCTCTTTTCTGCCAGTAAAACTAACACCATACTCTAGATGTAGTGTCTGTTGAAGTGTTTATTATTAGTTAACCTAAAGCAAGGCTTCTTTTCACTTGTGAATTGTATGAACTTAGTTAAAAGTCTATATAATATATGCATTACATGGTGTTTTCTGGCAGGCATAATATTTTCATAGAAATGGAGCTGCCTCCTTTGCGATATTGTTGTCTCTCTGGATCCACAAGCGAGAAGTTATCAGTCTTGTTTCTATCTTGTAAGCCTCTGGCTCTACATAACTTTTTGCAACTGGTAATCCTTAAGACTGAATCAGTCCTTTGAGTTAAAGTCACTTGCTGCTGTTGTCTACCAGACATGGAAATATATATTTTTCATAAGGAACTATTAAAAAAAAATAAAAAAAATAGCTATAGCCATTCGCACAAACAGGATACCTGAGGTAAAGCCCCTGATATGTTCTGAATTCAGCTTTCGTCTAGGGATATGTGTTCATTTGAAAACAAAATGGAAAAAAAGCTGTTCTGTTTCATTTTCAAATGAAAAAAAAAATAAAATAAAGGCAACAAGAAAATATACTGTACATTAAGTTTAATTTTTATTTCATTTCATTTGCCATTGAAGGCTATGGGCTATTGAAGTCTCCTAGAGAGGCAGAAGCACTGCCTGTTTTCTTTTCAACCAGACGGCCCAGAGCCATTGAAGAATGAGTAAAGAAACAGGACTAATTGGCCACTGTTCTGCAGTGGGGGGGCAAATGCTCAAAGATTTGAGTTAGAGTTCTTGCTTTACCGTGAACATAAAAGCTTCTGCATTGTTAAACTAATGAGCATGAAAATTACTGTCATTTTAAAATGGTGGCAGTAATCTGTGGTTTAGCGCAGAATGTCAACTTTCCTGACGGAGCCTGAGCAGTTATTGGCCCAGGCATTGACAGGAAAGTTGATATTAAAAAAAAAATGTCATAGATTCCTCCTAACTACCCCCCCCCCCCCATGTTACAAAAAACATCTGGTGTTATATTTATTTATTCAATTTTCTATACCGTTCTCTCAGGGGAGCTCAGAATGGTTCACACGAGTTCATTCAGGTACTCAAGCATTTTTCCCTGTCTGTCCCGGTGGGCTCACAATCTATCTAACATACCTGGGGCAATGGGGGGATAAAGTGACTCGCCCAGGGTCAGAAGGAGTAGCGTAGGTTTGAACCCACAACCTGTAGCTTTAACCACTGCACCACACTCTCCCCGGCTCCCTCCTGAGCCTCCCTCCCATGTTAAGGCCCAATGGTTTAGTGCAGTGTTTCTCAACTTGGTCCTGGAATACCCTCTTGCCAGTCAGGTTTTCAAGATATCTACAATGAGTATGCATGAAAGAAATTTGCATATAATGGAGGCAGTATATGCAAATCAAGATAATGCAAATTCAATGTGGATATCCTGAAAACCTGACTGGCAAGGGGGTACACAAGGACCGAGTTGAGAAACACTGGTTTAGTAGGCCCCACCACACCAAAGGCCCCAAATACCTCCCTGGTAGTCTAATGGGACCCCCAACCCAACCAAAGGCCCTGGCCCTTCCATACCTGGTAGGAGAAAGGCATGATGCCCACTCACTCCTGCATCTTCACAATGGTGGCATCCTGCCTCACCTCAAGCTGGCCTTGGCCTGTCTACCAGGTATGGGGACCAGAGCCATGGATTGGGTTGGGTTAGGGTCCTTCTACATCAGCAGGGAGTTTTTAGGAAAGCTTAGGAGGAGGCGGGAAAATAGACTACCAGCCCTTTTCTAGCATTGGAACGGGGATGGGGATCTACTAGAAAAGTGTTTCTCAATCCAGTCCTTGATGCACACCTAGTCCCATCAGATTTTCCTCCATGTCTTTCTCAATAACAGATTATGGACTTTTCCTCCAGGAAATTGTCCAAACCTTTCTTATAACCAGCTACGCTATCCATAACAGCATAAGATTAATGTGTTTTGTGGACATTTTATTATAAATTTCCAGGTGTTTTTGACATCTCACTTTTTGTGTTGCTACATTTTAAAGCAACTCCCTTTCTCTCATTCTCTGCTCCTGACATATCACTTCCCACCCCTAAATACCATGGACTTAGAATGTGCAGATGGCATAACTAATGCAGGAGATCTCAGTGTGCCATTTTTCTTATCTTAAGTGCATATTAGCACTTAACGCAGCTTAGTAAAAGGGCCCCTGAATCGGGATAAAGTATAGGTAACATACCAAAAACATAATTTAATTTAGGAGAAACAGCCATCCTTTTTTGGTTTGAAAATGTCGGTTTCTTTTATCAAGCTGAACTAAAGGCTTTTAGAGCAGGCCAGAGCGGCAAATACTCCGGCGCTCATAGAATTCCTATAAGTGTCAGAGCACTTACCGCGCCGGTCTGTGCTAAAAACCTCTAGCTCTGCTTGATAAAAGAAGGGGTTAATTTGCAAGCTGGCAAATTTTTAATTGTAGAACTTCAAGAGAGTGAAAATGAGCAACTTGCATCTTACAAAAACACAGTCGTGCCCACTGTGATAATTAGACAGAAAGGAAGGAATTCAAGAAGCAGAGCCAAAACTTAGGTGCTGAAAAAAATCAGCACGAAGGGGCAAATTCTATAAGAAGCGCCCAAAAGTTAGGCGCCGAAATAGGCACTGTTCAGCGCGATTCATGTAAAATCGGGTGCTGTTTAGTGAATCATGCTGAGCGGCACCTATAGGCACAACTGAAAGTTATGCCTGAAAGCGTGCGATCGCTTATGCACACTTAAGAGCAGCGATTCTGTAACATGGCACCTAAGAACATAAGAACATAAGAAATGCCTCTGCTGGGTCAGACCCGAGGTCCATCGTGCCCAGCAGTCCGCTCACGCGGTGGCCCAACAGGTCCAGGACCTGTGCAGTAATCTTCTATCTATACCCCTCTATCCCCTTTTCCAGTAGGAATTTGTCTAATCCTTTCTTGAACCCCAGTACTGTACTCTGTCCAATTACGTCCTCTGGAAGCGCATTCCAGGTGTCCACCACACGTTGGGTAAAGAAGAACTTCCTAGTATTTGTTTTGAATCTGTCTCCTAACAACTTTTCTGAGTGCCCTCTTGTTCTTTTATTTTTTGAAAGTTTGAAGAATCTGTCCCTCTCTACTCTCTCTATGCCCTTCATGATCTTATAAGTCTCTATCATATCTCCTCTAAGTCTTCTCTTCTCCAGGGAAAATATACCCAGCTTCTCCAATCTCTCAGCATATGACAGGTTTTCCATACCTTTTATCAGACGTGTCGCTCTCCTCTGAACCCTCTCGACTAACGCCATATCCTTCTTAAGGTACGGCGACCAATATTGGACGCAGTACTCCAAATGCGGGCGCACCATTGCCCGATCAACGGCAGGATAACCTCTTTCGTTCTGGCTGTAATACCCTTTTTGATTATACCAAGCATTCTATTTGCTCTCTTAGCGGCCGCTGCACACTGTGCCGTCGGCTTCATTGTCATGTCCACCAATACCCCCAAGTCCCTTTCCTGGGTACTCTTATTCAATAATATCCCTCCCATTGTATAGTTGCACCTTGAGTTTCTGCTCCCCACATGTAATACCTTACATTTCTCAATGTTAAACTTCATCTGCCATCTCGTCGCCCATTCTTCTAGTTTGTTCAAGTCCCACGAAGCCACGCCCACATCCAACATGCATAGCGCCTATTTTTTTGAAGGCCGCCTAAATTTTTAGAGGCACCTTGTTACAGAATCGCTCTTTCGTGATAGGCGCCTAAGTTTCAATTAGTGCTGATTAAAAAGCTTAATTGGGCTTGTTGTTCAATTTAGATAGGCGCTTATCTCGTTGGGCGCTTCCAAAATCGGTGCGCCGGGTACAGAATTTGGGCCTTAGTGCTATTCTGTAAAGGATGTGGCGCCTCATATAGGATTGCGTTTAGTGTGGATCTCATGCCTACCTTTGGGGCACCTGAATTACACCTGCTGAAACATGGTATAAATGTCAGTGCCCAAGTCAGGTGTGGTTAGGCAGTATTCTTTAATTCCACAAGCAACTTTGCGGAACACACCTGACATGCTGCCCACGGCTGTGGGACTCGGACACCATGTTTTATAGGCTAGCATGCATTCAGAGGGAAAGGGAATTGTTTACTGTCTTTGGCATTTCAAAGTGGTGGATACTGGAGGATTAAGAGACTTGCCAAGGGTCACAAGGAGCAGCACCGGGATTTGATCTCACAACCTCTGGGGGCAGAGGCAGCAGCCCAACCAGTGAGCCACAGAGAGTGCAGCATAGTGGTTAGAGCTACAGCCATAGTACCCTGAGATTGTGGGTTCAAACCCCGCACTGCTCCCTGTGACCCTGGACAAGTCACTTAATCCTCCACTACCCCAGGGACATTTGATAGATTGTGAGCCCACCGGGGCAGATAGGGAAACTGCTTGAAGTACCTGTATATAAACCCCTTTGATTGTGGTTGTATAACTACAAAAAGATGGTATACAAGTCCCAATCCCTTTCCCTTAATGAGTGCCAATTAACATCAATAATTGGTTGTTAGCACCCAATTATTGATAGTGGAGAGCTCAAATTTATTGGCAGGCGTATCTGGGAAGTGTGCTCAAAGATGGTTTTGCAACCAGTGGTGTAGCGAGGGTAGGAGGTGCCCCCCCCCAACCCTCCCACCTCTTCTCTACACCACCCCATCCCACTCTCCTTTTCCACCCCCGTACCTCTTTAAATCTTCACTAGCATGAGCAGCTTCTTCAGCCTGCTACTTATGCCAGCTTACTACTTGTGCTAAAGATAGGTTTTCCCTCTGATGTCACTTCCTGGCCCAGCAACCTGGAAGGGATTTCAGGAGAAACCAGGCCAGCACGAGCAGCGGGCTAGAATAGTTGCTCATACTGGTGAAGATTTTAAAAGAAGTATGTGGGTGGAAATGGAGAGGTGTGAGTGTGGCATTGGAGGGGGGGGGGTAGAGAGCTGCCGATGCCCCCACCAAGACAGCACCTGGGGCAGTCTGCCCACCGCTACTACGCCTCTGTGTGCAACTTTGAGTACCACACATAAAATCTGGGGGCTTCTGACCGATATTAGCATCCATTTTGAAATGCTGGGGTAACCGTCTTTTCCATTTGTTCTGCTCCCCCCACACCAGTGGCCTCCAAAGTGTGGCTCCAGGGCTTCATGTGGATCCTGAAGTCCTCCCATTGCGGCCCTCAAACAGATGGCTGAAATGCTCTTCAAGTCCTGCAAATTTTAATCTTGCCCATTGGGACTGTGCATTGAATGCTAAAAAAAAAAAAAAAAAAAAAAAAAAAAGGATTACTGTAGGCCAGGCGTATATGTAAGTTGAGGGTAGGGCATAGAACTTGCTACTGTTGACAGGCCGAAATAAAGTCAGTTTTAAAAAGATATCCTTAAAGGGTTGAACAATCAGCATTAATGCTTAAAGCATAAAATTTAATACCCGATCTGAACGAGCAGGTCAAGGTGGTTTACAAGATTAGTAGGATTTGTAAACTTGAAATCTTTTGGTGGCTCTTTGCATGAAAAAAGTTGGAGACCTCTGTCTTACACTGGGCCTAGTTCCCTGCGACATCCCTTCACACTCCTCTCGTGCTCTTAAAAAGGAATCTCTTCCACAGAGTCCAATGTTTTACGTTCTTTTTTTTCCCCTTATCTCTACAATCCTCATTCAGTTTCACACATGTCAAAGTGCCCATGTTCTCTTTCCACAAAACAGCTGGGGATGGTTCTTCATCTAGTGCAGACGCACTCCCTTCTTTACCAGTGCTAAAACTAACAATATGAAGGTACATTCCCCCCACGTCCAGATTTAAGAACATAAGAATTGCTGCTGCTGGGTCAGACCAGTGGTCCATTGTGCCTAGCAGTCCGTTCATGCGGTGACCCTTAGGTCAAAGAACAGTGCCCTGAGTCTAGCCTTACCTGTGTACGTTCCGGTTCAGCAGGAACTTGTCTAACTTTGTCTTGAATCCCTGGAGGATGTTTTCTCTTATAAGAGCATTCCAGTTTTCCACCACTCTCTGGGTCTATTGCCTTCATTATCTTGAATGTTTCGATCAGGTCCCCTCTCAGTCTCCTCTTTTCAAGGGAGAAGAGGCCCAGTTTCTCTAATCTCTCACTGTACGGCAACTCCTCCACCCCTTAACCATTCTAGTCGCTCTTCTCTGGACCCTCTCGAGTAGTACCGTGTCCTTTTTCATGTGGATGGCAACCAGTGCTGGACGCAGTATTCCAGGTGGGGGCATACCATGGCCTGGTACAGCGGCATGATAACCTTCTCCGATCTGTTGTGGTCTGCCCTCAAGGCCCCCCCCTCTCCCGGTCATCTCCCAAAATGAGTACAGTAAAACTCCATTGCACTGAAAGCTGAAGAGTTAGCCAGATTCTATCAAAAACCTTTGCCCAGTAATCCTGCAAGCGTAGGTACTCCCATCAGAATGTGCAAAAGGGTTCCTCTCAACTTTTTTACATTTCACACATTCATCTCCTGACCACAATCCACATTTTGCAACTTGACTTTGTGACAGATATATCTATGTATGTCTTGTATTGAATTTCTTGCATTGACATTTTTATAGATTTTCAGCACCATCATAAATAGGTGCATCATATCCTTCACAGTAAGCACCTCACCCATCTTAATAGCTTCTAGTCATTCCCAAGATGAAAGATGTAATGGGGACTGGTACAATAGATCAGATAATAGCATTCCATATTTTCTAAGACAATGACATTCCTAGCCCTAGTCTTCTGACTGCCCTGTCCAGGCACCCAAATACTTAATAGAAGACCCCTGACAGTTAAATGGAAGAGAGATCTAGTCTGCTTGCAATGTAATGTCTGTTATTGGGAGGGCTTCATTCTTCAATCAGTTTATCTTGTATCCTGAAAGACTAGGAAATGTATCAAAGACAGCAGAGGAGGATTACCTTAACAGAAATAATTTTTAATCTGCTCCACTGATGAATTGCCAATGCTAGGTGCTCTAAAGCAATATCATAAAGAAGGGGGGAGGGCACACCTCTGTTTGGTTCCTCTCTGCAAAGAAATCATATCTGTGATAAAAAAACAAAACACCCCATTGATTGAAATTGTGCTTTTAGGGCAACATGAAGAAGTCTTAAAATGTTGCCCCAAAATCAAACCACTCCATAACCAAAAAAGAATGAAAGGACATTCAATCCAAGCTTTCTTGCCTGGTGGTAGGTGGTGTTGTATGGTGGTATGTGTTGTATGGTGTTGTGTTGTGTGGTCTGTGGTGGTGGTGTGAGGTGTGTGATGTTGTGTGGTGGTGTGTGTTGCATGATATTCAGTGTATGGTGTCTATTGTGGTGGTGTTGTGTGGTTTATGATATGTGTGTTGTGTTGTATGGTGTTATGTGGTTTGTATGGTGTTACATGGTGTATGTTGGTATGTGGTGTTGTCTGTTGTGTGGTGGTGAGTGGTTGGTGTTGTGTGGTGTATGTTGTGTTGTATAGTGTGGTGTTGTGTGGTGTGTTCTGTGGTTTGTGGTGTATAGTGCTGTGTGGTGTATTCTGTGGTTTGTGGTATATGTTGCTGTGTAGTGTTTGGTGATTTGTGATGTGTGATTTGGTAGTGTGTAGTGGTGTGTGGTATGTGGTGGGTTGTGTGGTTTGTGGTGTTTGGTGTGCGGTGGTGTGTGGTACATGGTGTGTGTTATGTTGTATGTTTTGTGTTGTGGTGCTGTGTGGTATATGGTATGTGGTGTGTGTGTTGTGCGGTGTATAGTGGAATTTGGTGGTATGTGTTGTATTCTGTGGTTTGTAGTGTTTCGTGTGGTGTTTGATATGGTGTACTTTGTGGTATGGGGTGGTGTGTTGTGTGGTATTGTGTAGTGTGTGGTGGTTTGTTGTATAATGTGTATGGTGGTGTGTGGTATTGTGTGGTGGTGCGTAGTGGTATATGGTGGTATTGTAGTAGTATTGTGTCGTGTGTGGTGGTGTGTGGCTTGTGATGGTGTGTGTTGTGTGGTTTGTAGTGACTATGATGTGTGTGTTTTTGTGTGGTGTGTTCTATGGTGTTTTGTGTGGTAGTGTGTGTTGTGGGGGGTTGTTTGGTGTGTGGTGATTTGTGATGTGTGCTGTGGGGTATGTGGTTTTAGTGTGCGGTGTATGGTGGTGTGCAGTGTTGTGTGATTTGAGGTGTTTAATGGTGTGTGGTGTTTGGTATGCATTGTGTGGTATGTTATATGTTGTGTGGTTTGTGGTGGTGTGTGTTGTGGTGTCAGGTAGAGTGGGGTATGGTTTTGTGTGGTGTGTAGTAGTGTGTATTGGTGTATGGTGGTGTGGTATATGGTGTTTTATTGATGTGTTCGTGTGTTGTGTAGTGTCAAGTTCAAGTTTCAAGTTTCAAGTTTATTTGGATTTGATTAATCGCTTTATCTTAATTCAAAGCGATGTACAACTCAAAATTACAAGTTAAAAGTAATACAGATTAAGAGTGTGGACAAAACAAACAAAACATTTTTGACAATACCAGAAACAATTACGGTAAGGGAGGGATAGAAGTTATACAGTTAAAGGTTTGTCTAAAATGAGATGTTTAAATGGTATATTGTATGATATGAATGTTATACAGTTAAAGGTTTGTCTAAAATGAGATGTTTAAATGGTATATTGTATGATATGAATGTTAATAAAGGCTGTGATGTTGTTTCCACTGTTTATTCCTTGCTCTGCAATTTTGTTCTAAACATGGTACATACTCGGAGAAATAGCAAACATGCCTGTGTAATGCATGATGCTTTCCTGCAAAACAGATGCATGTGACAGGAAAAATCAGCCTCAAAACAGTCATAATTAAAATGATCAGTTTGCCTGGATGGATTGAAGGACTTTTCTATAAAAAAAAGTATTCAGTTTTGGGCTTAATGGACTATAATGTGAGATTTTAATGCATGGCAAGCAAATGAATGCTGCATTAAAATGGGGCATTCTCACTTTTTCTTATTGCTGATCAAGTGTTAGCGTTCAGATTAACGTGCAGTACCTGCTCTCAGTTAATGAGGAAAAACAGATCTCTCCCAAAATGGAAATTAATGGAGGGTAGCAACAGCAACGGCAAAGAACCACCCAAAGGAATTCAAACACTCTTACCACAGCAGGTTGATTTTGCTTGGTTAAGCCGCTCTTGGTTCCTGAGGAAGAAGGTTCGTCCTTTGAAACGGAGTCCGTTAAACTTTACGGCTGAGGGTCTCTCGGTGTCTGGGTCATTTATCCCACAGATACCCGAAGATAAGTGCCGTTTTGGTCCTGAACTATTTTCCCTGCTTCGGCAGTGACTGTTTTGTTGAGGTAGTCGCTGTAGGAGTCTAGCGACAGCAACGATTTTTGAACGACTTTATTTTGCACTATTTGTTTGGCACTTTTGTGCGCTATCACTTGGAGGGTGGAGGGTTAGGACCCGGGGATGTAACACAGGTTACCCTTTTGGATTTCATTTTGTGACAACTTTCCTCTGAGGGGTTTATGCTATCCCGTTGTGAAGTTGTGTGAACGGAGGGTCCACCACACCATTTAACTAATTATTTAAACATTTAATTAATCAGTTATTTGAATCTCTTTGGGTGGTTCTTTGCCGTTGCTGTTGTTACACTCCATTAATTTCCATTTTGGGAGAGATCTGTTTTTTCATTGATTAGCCAGTTCTCCCTATTGGGTTATAAAACTCAGTGTCATCTGACTATGGTGGTATAGAAGAATAAAATTATTATTATTAATGTGGAACACTTACCGCTTCCTACTTAGGAAACAGTAAGTGGTCCCGAGTCAACTGGGCATAAGTCAGCATAGGGTAATTTTAATGTATTAGCTAGCTAGTGCTTCCGCTCCCACTATCTACCCATGTCATTCCCCCTGATAGAAAATGCAGTAATACGTGGTTTAAAGTGTTAAAACAAGCAAACTAGTTCAAAACCTCCTAATGCAGTCATGCAGTAGCCTGTTTCATCAGGGCAGACTGGATGGACCATTCGGCCTTTATTTGCTGTCATGTGTCTATGTGCTTATCACCCTTTAGTAGAAAAGCTCCATTATTCTGATGATCTGTACCCTGCCCCTTTTCTTTAATCAATGTACTGTAATTTTTCTTTACTTGACCAAACATGAGAAATATTCAGGTTTGCCACAAGCGATCCACCACAACAGATGAGAGGAGCAAGGCTCTAATACGGAAGCAAAAGTTGGAGAAGAGAGAAGAGTAGAAAATGAAGGTGAAAGGTGAAGAAAGAAAAGTAAAGTAAAAGACAGAATAAGGAGAGGACAAGGAAGCATGAAGAAGAAATTTCAAGATAAAGAAAACTTGCCTTGTCTATGGAACCTCATCTGTCATTACATGTTCAGAGTGAGCACTTTAACAAATCCTTTGGTTTGCCAAATATGTCTCTGTTTCTTGTAATTATCTACTGACATGCTCTAAACATAGTTTCTGATTTGGTGGCAGTTAAGGATGGGTTCTTCTACAAGAGTTCTGAAATTCTGTGGCAATTCAGTAGCATAGTTTCATATTTTGCATATGATATAATACACATTCACTATACGTTATAGCAATAACAATGATAGGGACGAGGAAGGCACAGGCAGTGATGATTTTCTGGCAGATCTCCAACCTGGAACCTTTTGTTGCTGACCTGGACTCAACTGCAGCTGGAGGCCACCATTGGTCTTTCAGAGAAGGATAGATGAATGGGGATAAGAAGTGGATGAGAAGGAATGGGAGGGAGGATCAAGGATAGGGAGCAGGGAAAAGAGCAGGAGGACGGGGCAGTGGAGGGAACATAAGAATAGCCACACTGGGTTATACATAGCCCAGTATCCTAGTTCCACAGTGGCAATGCAGGTCACAAGTAAAATAGTAAATGATAGCAGATAAAGACCTGAACGGTCCATCTAGTCTGTTCATTAGTTATACCCATTAAAAATTAATGATTAAATTAACTTGTCTCTTCTTTGATATTTCTGGGTCACAGACTGTAAAGTCCACCTGGTATTGTCCTATGTTCCAAATGCTGAAGTTGCCGTCCAAGCTCTCTCCAGCCTATCCAACCATCCTGTTTGCAGGATATCTAACCATAAAGTCTGGCCAGTAACATCCTCATGTTCCAAGTTAGTGAAGTTCCCATTGATGTCCTCCCCAGCCCATTCTACATCAAATCACCACGTCTGTCTAGTATCGGCCTTAGTTCTTTAATTTACATCCTTCGTTTTCTAATTTGAGATCCTTTATGTTTATCCGACGCTTTTTTGAATTTCCTCACCGATTTCCTCACCACCACTTCCCTCGGGAGGGCATTCCAAGCATCTACCACCCTCTCCGTGAAAAAGAATTTTCTAACATTGCAACTGAGTCTTCCTCCCTGCAACCTCAAATTATGCCCTCTAGTTTTACCATTTTCTCTTCTATGGAATAGATTTGTCTTGTATCATATCTCCGCTGTCCCGCCTCTCCTCCAGAGTATTATATTAGGTCTTCCAGTCGCTTCTTTTGGTTCAAACCCCTTACCATTTTTGTTGCCTTCCTGTGGCAAAACCCCAAATAGTAGCAACGTTCCATACTACCGATCCCAGGGCAAGCATTGACTTCCCCCATGCCTGTCTCAATAGCAGACTATGGATTTTTCCTCCAGAAACTTGTCCAAACCTTTTGTAAACTCATCTACATTAACCACTAAAAGTATAGGGTTGCTGAGAGGGGAGGGGCATTAAAAAGGAGAGAGGTTAAGGATAGGTGGGTAGGAAGGAGTGTCTCATCACTGCCACTGTCCTCTGCTTCTGCCTCTTCCTACAGGCTGAATCAGAACAGATAAGCAGCAGGAGATGAGAGAGCCATCAGACACAGTTAGGCAGATGCAGATGTGCAATGGAGGGGGAAGGGAAGGATCAGCAGAGAGGGGTGCACCTGTACAAGTCAGCTCTTGGTTTCCGTGAACTTTTGTAGCCCTTACCGTGGCCACGGAATTGCTGCAGAATGGGAGCATGGCGGGTAGAAAATCTTAATCACTCCAATAGGCAAACTAGTCCTCAAGTGAAAATCAAATCCAACCAACATACTATATATGTATGCTATATATATATAACATACTATATATGTATGCTATAGTCCTTTTGTATGTTGGTTGGGGTAGAAAATCTTACCCTGAACTCATTCAGCATTTGTTTTCCAAAATGAAAAGAGCAAGCTGAGTTCATAGGAGACATTCTTCTCTTAGGGCTCGATTCATTGTGGTCTTTAATCATAAGTACGGAGCCAGTTCATCAAGGCAGTTTCAACATTTTTTTTTTTTTTTTTTTGTGGGATAAGACCATGCTAAATTTGGGCCTAGAGAGCGGTGTAAGCCCTTATGGAATCATACCCTTAGCGTAAAAAGCAGATATTATCCCATGGTCATATGCAACAGTGAACTGTGTAAACAATATCCACCATTATGCCAATATACATTAGCTACCCGTGTTATTTCTACTAAGGTTAGCTGATGTGCAAAATTTTGGTCTTTTACACAAAATTTGCAATGTACAGTGTGATTTCATCCACATCAGATTCTCTATATCAAACCATCATGCCCGTTTGTCCAACGGGCTGTATGAGGGCAATGAATAGAGCTATCATTGCTTCCCATCTAAGTTGTCATGCAATGGCTGAACTGGAGTTTACAAACATCAACATTTATTACAGTGTGTTTTTTTTAAGAGGAGCTTCGAATAAACTGTATTTGTATTTAATAAATTGTTTTTCCCTTGTGATTGTAGCTCCTCTGTTTTACAGTTTGTTTGTTTTTTTGTTGTTTTTTTTTAAAAAAAGAAAGTCACTTCCACGTGGTCACCAAAGTCGATTGTCTTTTCAAACAGAGGGTTATCCTAAGTTAAATGCTAACTTTCTACAAAAGCATTCATTTTTCTAAACCACTAGGAAATGTACCAAGGAACTACAGAAAAAAAAAGAGAGAATCCAGTGGCCAACTGAACAGAAGGGTATTGGCTGTGAAGGGACAATGGGACAGAAAATCACTTTCCTTCCTCAGTCACCCCTCCCAAATTCATCCCTTTTAGACCATTATAAGTCCTGAATTCTGCGGTATCCACTTCTCTGTCCTGTGAATTCTATCCTTAACAGGAAAAAGCCGAGCCTGAGCTCCTTATACACGAGACAGCACTGAAGAGCCGGTAGGAAAAGGATCCTAGCCTGCCTCTACAGTCTTCAGGCAGAATAGAGAATGAATATATCAAGAAACAAGCAGAATGGAATCTAAGAGAAGTTTTGCATCTAATACTGCAAGGGTTTTGTGCTGAACAGGTGCTAATGGTTCAATATGGACTCCTGGAGGTAGCGCTGAAAGGCAGAAAGTGTCTCCAAAGATGAAGTTGAAACAACGATCTTTGTAGACTGGTACTTATGGCAGTGGTTACTCTCTGAACAAGAGAATTTGGCACTGAAAAGGCAAAAAAAAAAAAAAAAAAAGGTGTTGTAAGAAATTTGGTTTCATTTAGGAGTCAAGCCTACTCCAATCGAATTGGGATTATTTCATTAGAAATACCACTCTATTATTATATGAATATATCGCACTCTATTATTATATGAATATATCGCACTGAATTTGATGGTGTCTTGCTTCCATAGAGCTGGCTGGGGTTACAGTAACTTAATACTGCCCATTGTGGTCACCAGTTTTGGCACAGGGGATGAACGTTGTTGGCGGGACTGGGATGGCGCATTAGTTCAGAAGAGCTACGAGAGCTCAAGAGGACCGGGCTAGATGTTTCTGTGCACCGCCGTGCAGTATTTCAGAGCTAGGCGCGATACACACACACACACACACACACTAGTACACTAGTCGTCTGGGCACAGGTACTACTGTGACCATGGTATTCGCGGATTTCGGGAGCGTAAAAATTTCAGTGACAATGCATAAAGGTGGTAAACAAGGCACGCTGTGCACAGTGCAAGATAAAGCAAGCATATTCGACAGAAAATATCCAGATATCTAAAAGCAGGATGCCTTATATTGTATGCTGCTTTCATTCAAGAGAGAATGACTCTGACCTACTTATAAAACACATTTTTAAAAAAGCTGCGGTAAGCAGTCTCCCAAGTTTTAGCATAGATTATAGTGTTTTTCATTTCAGCACTTTGCTTTCTAAGGCATGGAGATAAGTGTAGTGAAGAAGTCCGAGAGATACAGTTTCAGACAGCAGACATGCTACTCTAATACAAAGATGCTAACCCTGATCCTTGGACGTCATCCATGAATCTGGTTTTCAGAGTAACCCAAATATGCAAATTTAAGCATGTCTTATCCCTAATATTAGAGATACTTATAATAGTAAAATATAAGTTTTTCTATTCTTCAAATGCTCTTCGGCCTGCTAATATCACAATGCTATCCCTTTCCACGTAGCCTGGAACACCGCCCACACTATACTGTACTGGTTAAGCTTCCTGGAGGATTAATCTATTATAATTCTCCTGTCAGTTAACAAGGAGGACGTCAATTCAACCAATGAGAAATCCTTTATTCATACATATGGTCCCAACAGGGATCCTAGTTTCAGCATTATCAAAACTCCTTCCTCGGGGTACACTTGCGAAGCAGATCATTTAACGCGCGAAGAAGCAGAGCTACGGGTAGTAGCAGGCAGATGTTCCGAGCACCGCTTCTGAGCGTGTTAAATGATCTGTATCGCAAGTCCCTTGTTGGGACCATATGTATGAATAAAGGATTTCTCATTGGTAGAATTGACATCCTCCTTGCCTTTTTTTATTTGGGGGGGGGGGGGACTTTCTACTTTTTAAGGCAAGGTTATGCTCTTCTTTTCTGTATTTTCCAGTTAATAAGGAGGGCCAGATAGACTGCATATATATGTGGGGCATCTTTGGCCTTTGTGGACCAAAAGATTGGTGGTGGGACAGTCATGGGCTGGAGGAGAGAATGGTGGGATTAGATTGTGGGGGGCAATAGTGGTAACATTGACGGGAGGGAGAGTGATGAGGAAAGATTAGGGAAGAAATTGGGGATAGCTTCTAAAAAGAAGGGGATTGAGGAGAGATTGCTGGGGATGGTTAATGGTGAAATATAGTAGAGGGGGGAGAGGTAAAGATAAGCTGGGGAGAGAGTGACCAGGTACACTGGGAATTCTTGAAACTTGAGGGCTGGTAAAGGTATGAATTTCTAGAAACACTGTGAACTCATGAGTTCAAAGTAATGGCTGGAAGGACAAGGGGGACAGAAGGGAGATAAATAAGGGACAGGCTTGGAGGTGACAGTGATAGAGGGAATTATAAATGTTTTGCAAATCTCTACCAGAAATTTTTGAATTTCTTGTGCATATCCTGAAAACAAAACTGTGTTGTCAGCCCTTGTGGATTGGAAGTGCACACCTTACTTGTAATGAACTAAGAGAAAAATACTTATTTAATGTAACAATATAATCCAATTTAAATTGTTTTAATTTTTCATTCTGTGGCTTTTAAAATTTACTACAAATATTATTAACAAGATTCTACCACTAAAGCTGTTGATTTTAGTAGGTAAAGAAGATTGGAATGGTCCATGGAGATGAGATTAGGGGTAGGGTTACCAGTAAGCTCCATGTCTTAAGAAACTGGCTCAGTCAGTCCTGAGTATATCCCGTTGCTTCTATGGATCTGAAGTCCCAAAAAGACAGGCAACCATGTGCAAACTAAGTCCAATCAGAAATGGTGAAGTAGGCACCACAGAGGAGTAAAAGTGAGGCTGTAATTAGGGGGTGGCAAAAAGGGAAGCAGTCTCATATGCCATGCAGCAAGAGGCATCAAGCAACACTCTCTCTCTTAGACAAATTCAAAGACAACTTAAAACTTTCCTTTTCACCGATGCATATACTTGACCTTTTCAGAGAATGACATTGGCAGGGCAGATTAACTGGACACAGAGGCATTTCCTGCTGTTTTATCCCACCCATCTATCCTATTGAATATTGTAGTGCTATCCCTTTCCCGTCACAGTCATGTCCAGCCTATCACATTCTCCCCCACCTTAGACTGAGGTTGTAAGCTGCTTAGATAACAAATCTCCTAACTCCCTCTTTCCTTCATTCTCTGCCCTCCCCATTCCCCCAAGCTGAACAGATCCTCCTCCTACTGTGAATCAATCGAGGCTTTCAGCAGATGTTTAATCTGACATCATCTCCTGCTGCCTTGGGACCAAATTTCATAATATGAACTGCCAGCAAGATGCATAATGGGAGAGCAATCTAATCTACAATTTGTGAGCCGCTCTATGCCAAAATAGGTTCGAGGCGACGTGCAATTTGGGTGTTAGACAAACAGATAAAAGAAAAAGGAGAAAGGGGACATTAAGCAGGAAGAGGAGAGGGAGGGGTGAAGAGTCTTCTATGGGAAAGCACTGTGGAGATACTAGAAGTACAGTTTACATTGGAAGAGCATTGAGGAGGAATGAGTAAGAAATCTTAGAGTTTGATCAAGCTACTGATTGTCAATGGAGTATATTCTCTCGAAGAGAAGAGTCTTTAGTTTCTTTCGAAATCTGAGATAACAGGGTTACGTTTTGATAGTTATTGGGAGGCTGTTCCAGGTTTATGCATCGATGTAGGTGATGAGGGTGTTGAATGCGTGCTTGTACTTAATTCCTTTAGGAGACGGGAGGACCAGAAGATGTTTCTTGATGTTTCTGATTGTATTGGGCAAAGAATTGATGAAAAGGCTTATGAGAGGTTCAGCTGAGCTTGCATGTACGATGTGATATATTATGCATGATGCTTTGAATTTAATGTGTGCAGTGATTGGTAGCCAGTGAAGTTTGTTGAAATAGGGTGATATGGAATCAATTTTTTTTTCAGTTTGCTGTGTTTTGAATCAGTTGTAGTTTGCAGAAGAGGGTGGTGTTTATATCTGCATAAAGGGAATTACAGTAGTCCAGTTGAGATAGTACTAGCATTTTTGTCAGTATTGTGAAGTGATGGCTATGGAAGAAGGGTTTGATCAGTTGGAGTTATCTCATGCAGTAGGAGGTTTTTCTTCGTAAGTTAGAGATCTGGGGTTCATAGGAGGGGGTTGAGTCCAAAATGACCCCGAGTATTTTGGAAGTTTTATTGAAAGTTTTACTTTCAAATCCCTTATGTTTAAAACACCAGCTTTCATTCACAAATTGTTAATACCTTACACCACCAACAGAACTTTAAGATCTACAGAACAACATCTATTATCTATCCCATCTTTAAAAATAATAAATACACGCCGCCAGTATATGTTCTCCGTTATTGCTCCCCAAAATTGGAATTCTTTTCCTATTTTTCTAAGAGAGGAAACCAATATAGAAAAATTCAAAAGTAAATTGAAAACTTTTCTTTTCAATGATGCTTTTATAAATTAATTTTTAAAATTTTTTTCTTTTTTTCCAATCACCCTACCCTTCCTCATGTTCTTTCCCTATATGTCTCTCCAGACTTTTAATACAATGTAAATTCTCCCCCTAATTCCTCATGTTTCCAGTTCGTCACATTTGTCTAAAGTCTAGTTTGTTTTATCTATTATAGTAAGAATTTTAACAATGTAATTTTATTATGATGTATATCGCTTTGAATCTAGATAAAGCGATTAATCAAAATTTTATTAAAACTTGAAAACTTGAAACTTGAAACTTGATATCTAGTTTGGTTCCAGAGGGCAGGGTGATGGCAGTCGGAACTGTGAAACCATAGTACTTTTGTTTTTGCTGTGTTCAGTTTGAGCTTTTTGAGCATGGCCCATGTTTGTATGTTGTCTATGCTGTTGGAAATTCTCTGAGGGATGTCATTAGAATCACATTTAATGGGGATGAGGAGGAGTATGTCGTCTGCATATGATAATAGGCTCTCATTGTTATTGAAGGTAATATTGCCTAAGGAACTTATGAATTGATTGCAGAGTATAAGTGAGAGGGGGGGATCCTTGGGGAACACCACAGAATGCCTGCCAGCTTTGTAAGAATTCCTCGTCTTTCAGGACTAGATAATTTCTATTCTGTAGGAAGTCTTTGAGCCAGATATATATCGTGCCCATTATGCCTATTTCATTGAGTACATTTAGGAGCAGTTGGTGGTTGACAAAGTCAAATGCTGCTGAAATGTCGAATTGGAGAAGGATGGGTTGATATTCTTTGCTGCTTGCATGACTTTGGTAGTTAAGGTTAATAGAAGCAGTTCCATGCTGTGTTGCGGGCGAAATCTGAACTGCATGCAGTATGATGAAGACAGGAGTGTTTTCGATATAGGTTGAAAGCTGTTTTCTTCCGTGTTTTCTAAAAGTTTGGTGAGGAATAGAACAGGCTTTAAACTAAGAAGAAGGGGAAAGCCGACAGTCGACCAAGCGTCGATGATTCGGAAAAAGGTATCTCGTGAAGATACTAAGGAGAAAAAAGGCTGGGATGAAACAAGGGACAAATTACAAGAGTCGACTAACAAAGGAGAGGAGATTAGAAAGATCGCAACCAAAGAGAAGAATCTAAAGACCGAAGCACAGGGAAAGGAAATGAAGGCAACAAAATTCCAGGAGCTAAATTGCATATATACTAATGCAAGGAGCCTAAGAAACAAAATGGGAGAATTAGAAGCCATGGCCATTGCAGAGAACATAGACATCATTGGAATCTCTGAGACATGGTGGAATGAGGAAAGCAGATGGGATACAGCACTGCCGGGGTACAAACTCTATCGCCAAGACAGATTAGGACAGAAAGGCGGTGTAAAAGCAATATACATAAAAGAAAGCATACAATCGACAAGAATGGACACAGCAGAGACGGCCAACAAGCTAGAATCGCTATGGGTTAAAATACCAGGAAGGAAAGGGCCTGAAATAAAGATAGGTCTATACTATCGTCCACCCGGACAAACCGGAGAAATTGATGAAGAAATGGAAGCCGAGATGAAGCGAGAATGCAAAAGCGGTAACACAGTTATTATGGGAGACTTCAACTACCCTGGGATAGGCTGGAGTCTTGGAAGCTCAAGATGTGCTAGGGAGACAGACTTTCTGGAGACTGTACAAGATTGCTTCTTGGAGCAGCTTGTTAGAGAACCGACGAGAGGAAATGCCACTCTGGATCTAATCCTAAATGGGTTAAAGGGACCTGCAAAGGAAGTGGAAGTAGTGGGACTGTTGGGAAACAGCGATCATAATATGATCAAGTTCAAGGTGGAAATAGGAACACTGAAAGGAAAGAGAACCATAGCGACAACTTTTAACTTCAGGAAGGGAAACTACGAAGCAATGAGAAGAATGGTAAAGAAGAAACTTAGGAACACTTCCAAAAAATGGCAGACGGTAGAACATGCCTGGTCCTTTTTCAAGGACACGGTGAGCGAGGCGCAAAATCTGTATATCCCCAGATTCAGAAAAGGGTGCAACAAGAGTCGAACAAAAGACCCGGCGTGGATAACTAAAATAGTGAAGGAAGCGATAGGCAATAAGAAAAACTCATTCAGAAAATGGAAAAAGGACAAATCTGAGGGAAACTGGAAGGAGCACAGAAAGTATCAAAAAGAATGTCACCGTGTGGTTCGAAAAGCCAAAAAAGAGTATGAAGAGAGGCTAGCCAGGGAAGCACGAAATTTCAAGCCGTTCTTTAGATATATTAAAGGGAAACAGCCGGCTAGGGAGGAGGTGGGACCACTGGACGACGGAGACCGGAAGGGAGCGGTGAGGGAAGAGAAAGAGGTTGCAGAAATACTTAACAGGTTCTTTTCGTCTGTATTTACAAGTGAAGACACAACCAACATACCGGAACCTGAACAAATCTTCAAGGGAAATCAAGCACAGAAGTTAACATCCATGGAAGTGAGCCTTGATGATGTACGCAGGCAGATAGAAAAACTAAAAACTGACAAATCGCCGGGTCCAGATGGAATCCATCCAAGGGTTCTGAAGGAACTAAAGGAGGAAATAGCGGAACTACTGCAGCAAATTTGCAACCTATCTCTGAAAACAGGTGTGATTCCGGAGGATTGGAAGATAGCCAACGTTACGCCCATCTTTAAAAAGGGATCAAGAGGTGACCCGGGAAACTACAGACCGGTGAGTCTGACCTCGGTTCCAGGGAAAATGGCGAAAGCACTGATAAAAGAAAACATCGATGAACATTTTGAAAGAAACGAACTTTTGATAACCAGCCAACATGGTTTCTGCAGGGGAAGGTCGTGCCTGACTAACTTACTGCACTTCTTCGAAGGAATTAACAAACAGATGGACAGAGGAGACCCCATAGACATCATATACAGATTTCCAGATTTCCAGAAAGCCTTTGACAAGGTGCCTCATGAACGTCTACTCAGGAAACTGAAGAACCATGGGGTGGACGGAGACGTGCATAGATGGATCGGAAATTGGTTAGAAGGTAGGAAACAGAGGGTAGGGGTGAAGGGCCACTACTCAGACTGGAGAAAGGTCACGAGTGGTGTTCCGCAGGGCTCGGTGCTCGGGCCGCTGCTTTTTTTAATGTATTCATAAATGATCTAGAAACAGGGACGAAGTGTGAGATAATAAAATTTGCAGACGACACTAAACTATTTAGTGGAGCTCGGACAAAGGAGGACTGCGAAGAATTGCAAAGAGACTTGGACAAACTAGGGGAATGGGCAGAGAGATGGCAGATGAAATTCAATGTTGAGAAGTATAAAGTATTGCATGTGGGAAGCAAAAACCCGAGGTATAATTATGCGATGGGAGGGATATTATTGAATGAGAGTACCCAAGAAAGGGACTTGGGGGTGATGGTGGACATGACAATGAAGCCGACAGCACAGTGCGCAGCGGCTGCTAAGAGAGCGAATAGAATGCTTGGTATAATCAAGAAGGGTATTACAACCAGAACGAAAGAAGTTATCCTGCCGCTGTATCGGGCAATGGTGCGTCCACATCTTGAGTACTGCGTCCAGTATTGGTCACCGTACCTTAAGAAGGATATGGCATTGCTCGAGAGAGTTCAGAGGAGAGCGACACGACTGATTAAGGGGATGGAAAGCCTTTCATATGCTGAGAGATTGGATAAACTGGGACTCTTTTCCCTGGAAAAGAGAAGATTAAGAGGGGATATGATAGAGACTTACAAGATCATGAAGGGCATAGAGAGAGTAGAGAGGGACAGATTCTTCAAACTTTCAGAAAATAAAAAAACAAGAGGGCATTCGGAAAAGTTGAAAGGGGGCAAATTCAAAACAAATGCTAGGAAGTTCTTCTTTACACAACATGTGGTGGACACTTGGAATGCAATTCCAGAGGACGTTATAGGGCAGAGTACGGTACTGGGGTTTAAGAAAGGATTGGACAAATTCCTGCTGGAAAAGGGGATAGAGGGGTATAGATAGAAATTTACTGCACAGGCCCTGGACCTGTTGGGCCGCCGCGTGAGCGGACTGCTGGGCGCAATGGACCTCAGGTCTGACCCAGCGGAGGTATTTCTTATGTTCTTATGAGTATTGGGATGCCAGCTATAGGCCTGTAATTTGTTGGATTTGTAAGATCTGTGTTTTGTGTCTTGGAAATAGGGGTGAGTGCAATCTGACCCATTTGGGGCAGAAATTAGCCATGCTTTTGCAAATTGTTCAGAAAGTGAGTGATCCAAGCAATGATGTGATTCGGGGCATTAGATAATAACCAGCTGGGGCATTTGTCAAGGATGCTGTTGCAAGAATTTTCTAATGGTATAAATATGTTCCAGATTTGGTCAGCAGCACAGGGGTTGGAAGTCATCTGTGATGATGAGCGAACTGGAGCTGTTGTGATGGAAGTACTCTCAACCTCTTGTTGTACGGTCTTTATCTTATTCAGGAAGTGGTCAGCAAGGGTCTGGGCAGTGGGTTGAGAGATCTTTTCAGACAGACCTAGGTCTGTGTAGTAAGCGAAATAGTTTTTTGCTATTGAAGTTGCCATTTTCAATTTCATGAGCATAGTGGGCTTTTTTTGGCCTCAGCTGAGTAATCCCATGTTGGTCTGTTCATAATGGGGGGATGGGGAAGGTGGAGAACAGAAGGAAAGAAGGGTTAGGAGAAGGAGCTTTGGTAGGGCAAGTGGAGGTGGGGTGGGGAATAGCTTTCGAAGGGAGGAAGGGCATTAGGAAAAGGGAACCTCTTAGTGGTGAAATGGGGGTAATATCTTTAGAAATTAGAAGTTATTTCATTCTGAGACACAGTCTTGTAATTAACACCTGATCCTGTAATTCGCCTGGAAATGTCCAGCTTACCTCTTTTGTAATCCACCTAGAACTGTGAGGTTAAGTCGCTAATATAATGTAACAAAGTGTATTTGGAAGGAAGGGATGAGAGAGGGAGAAGAAGAGAGAAAGGAATTGATGCAAAGAAGGATAGAATGTCTGCACGGAGGAAATGTGTAAGTGTGCAAAGGGGAAAAAAGTATCTTGAATGATTATTTAACATTGGGAAACATATTAGACACGATTCTACTTAAAAGTACTTAATACTGTTAAAAGCTCCTTCTAAACTGTTCAACAAAATATTGCTTTGTTAGGAATTCTTCATGAAAGTGACCAGAATGATAAGAGGCCTCTATCAGAAGCAATAAAAGAAGAGACTGGGGGTTTAAATATTATCATAATCAGGAGAAGGAGGACTAAATATCTTTTCTAAAACCAATTCCAAAGCCCTCTACTATTTTTAGAAATACTTCCCCTAGGATAGATAAAGATAGGGGTATATCAAGAAAAGGGGTTGGGTCACAGGAGGGACTTCCAGGTGGCTAGGAGGATGAACCTCTGTGTGCATATAAACAGTATGTGGTCCCCTTTAATGGTGCGAGTTGGAAGGAACAGTTGTAGAGCAGGGGGAAGCCTGGAAAGAGGAGGAGGAAAGGAAGAAGTAGGAGTATGAGAAATATCTGTTATCAGACTCCAAGGACATAACTTACACTAACTCTAAAGATATAGGAAAGACTCAAACAATGGAAAAGATATGTTAACCACATAGAATTTGATGGTTATTCAGTATAGATATTAACTTTTATGTTATGTTATGTATATAGTGGGCCCCTAAAAGGCAGGAGGATGTAAACCAGGCATTGAGCATTTCAGCCAAGTAATACCTTTTGTACTACTATGAAATCATGCCTAGGTAGAACGTCAACCACACAAAAACAAGGAAAGTGACCTGCAATCTTCAGCAGGTAAACTCCAACAACCTTCCTGGGTAAACACAAAGACCCATGTTGGTCCTTCTCTGCTGTCATTTACCATTTATTTGGTATAGTAATATGTAAGGGTAAATATCCTAGCACCATAGTCCCAGGAAAGAGACTTGGGAGTTCTGATCGATAAGTCGATGAAGCCATCCACGTAATTTGCGGCGGCGGCAAAAAGGGCAAACAGAATGCTATGAACGATAAAGAAGGGGATCACGAACAGATCAGAGAAGGCTATCATGCCGCTGTACTGGGCCATGGTGCACCCTCACCTGGAGTATTGCGTCCAGCACTGGTCATCGTACATGAAGAAGGACACGGTACTACTCGAAAGGGTCCAGAGAAGAGCGACTAAGATGGTTAAAGGGTAGGAGGAGCTGCTTTACAGCGAAAGATTAGAGAAACTGGGCCTCTTCTCCCTCAAACAGAGGAGATTGAGAGGGGACATGATCGAAACATTCAAGGTACTGAAGGGGATAGACTTAGTAGATAAGGACAGGTTGTTCACCCTCTCCAAGGTAGGGAGAATGAGAGGGCACTCTCTAAAGTTGAAAGGGATAGATTCCGTACAAACGTAAGGAAGTTCTTCTTCACCCAGAGAGTGGTAGAAAACTGGAATGCTCTTCCAGAGTCTGTCATAGGGGAAAACACCCTCCAGGGATTCAAGACAAAGTTAGACAAGTTCCTGCTGAACCAGAATGTACTCAGGTACGGCTAGTCTTGGTTAGGGTGCTGGCCTTTGACCAGAGGGCCGCTGTGTGAGCAGACTGCTGGGCATGATGGACCACTGGTCTGACCCAAGAGCAGCAATTCTTATGTTCTTATGTGTGTATTACAGAACTGGAGGCACAGTATTTATATTGAAGATTGATTTTCTCCCAATCTTTTATATAATAATTAATTGAATGATACTATCAATTATAATCAGGGCTTAATTTCTGGGAGAATGGTCTGGAATGCAGTCCCACCACTTCTCTTCAGACTCCAGCGCAGCAGGAATATTTGCTCTAGTTCAGTACCTCCCTTTCAAGAGGACTCCAGGGAGCAGGAAGGGATAAAGTGAGCATGAAGCAGAGTACACCCTAATTTAGTCTCTCTTTTCCTATTGCTGCTGCCCTTGGACCACCTGCCTTCTCCCACAGCTCCATAGTTCCACTTCCTTTTTTGCCTACAAATTAAGCACTGGTTATAATGGTCATTTTACTGGATGGCTGATATAGGTGGGGGCTATTCTTATCTATAGAAAGCCCTTGGGACTTTTTTCTTGTATTGTCTATTACAGCAGTGGTTCCCAACTCTGTCCTGGAGGACCAGCAGGCCAATCGGGTTTTCATGCTGGCCCTAATGAATATGCATGAGAGAGTTTTGCATACAATAGAAGTGACAGACATGCAAATATTCTCCATGCATATTCATTAGGGCTATCCTTTAAACCCGATTGGTCTGGTGGTCCTCCAGGACAGGGTTGGGAACCACTGTATTACAGTATTTAGAGATGAGGAGGATTTGTGATGTGATGTTTGGCATGATGTGTGTAAGTGTCACTTTGGTTTGCCTTCTTATTGCCATCCCAAATTCTTCTGTTCTGAGATACTACTGGTCTACTCTCTTTCTCATCCCCACTTTGATCGACAGATCATCTCGCCCTGGCAGGTTCTGAGAAGAATGGCACCTCCATGCAACTCTCCTCAACCCTCAGGACCGAAGCAAGCTCAAATGAAAAAAAAGAAGTGTTTATGGGGGTGGGTGAGAGCTGATTCTGAATATCTGCCCCAGATGCAGAACATGCTACTCACTGCTCTGAAATATGCTAGGAAAAATTTATAAAATGGCTTTATTTTGTGTGCGATGTTCTAATTTGTTGATATTAACATTGTATCCATTTAATTATCCACTTTTATTTCTCCATGGTGTCTACTTTGCTGTTTCCATTTGCAATGAGGTAAATCCAGTACTGTTGCTTCTTGAGACATGATGCTTGTTTTAATGGTTCAGATTGCAAAGCGGACTATCGACACAACTTTAGACAACTTTGTTGACAAAGCCAACACAACTTAACTTGATCAATTCTGAGAATTGAATGCCATGGTAGTGAAAGGCAAGATCTACTCGCAATTGGGTAAAAAGTGACAGAACTTGGAATGCTCAGTAGGCATTCCTAGTTCTTCAGAAGGATGCCTCTCAAAATTCACAGAGATGTTTATTTTGAAGAAATGTTACTCCAAAGAAGACCTTTCTGGCTAGATTACTAAAATAGTAGTTAGGCCTGAAGTGGTAAAAGCCCCTTCATTTCATGTTGGTGGGAAAGGAAAAAGATCACTTCTGTGTGTTTAATTTTTGGTCACCTATGTGTTCAAAGGCATAACTAATGATGTTCATTTTAAAAAATTACATTAATGTTAGGAATAATAGAGTAACTTAGATACACTTTCTCTGTAATGTGATTAACTAGCTCTCTATTAACAGAATACATTGTTCTTTCCTATTCTGATATTTGTCCTGCCTTCCCTATAAAGAGAAGTTATGACTAAGTTCATTTAGCTGAAAAATCAGTCCACGTCTAGTGAGCTCGTACTCTTAAGTACCAAGTGGATATTCACCTTAATTCAACTGTTTCTTTCCAAAGCAAAATGCAGGTTGACCACAGGCCCAAAGCACTTGGAGTTTCTAGTTCTTAATTCTGCTTATTCTATTACATCAATAAATCTACAAAACTCAGAATGCCTTAGGATAGGAGCTGAACAATAGGTATGGGGAATAAAAGAATCAGCCAAATACCTAAGAAAAAAAATAAAAAGGAAGTTAATGGCATTTTCCCCTGAGCTGTTTCTAGAATGTATTTTGTCATTAATCCTACATACTGCCATTTTTGGTTTGGGGTATTGGTGTGTGTGTGTGTGTTGGGGGGGGGGGGGTAGTGAATAAAGGGAGAAAAAAAGGAGAGAGAAGTGGCATGTAAGTAAGAAAAGGCCATATTTAGCATGCGTTTAGGCCTGTCCCATTCTTAAAATTTGTCACTATCCCTTCACTTGCCTCTCAACTGGCCACTGGATCTTACAACTGCAAACAATTCTTCCAAGTAATTATTTCTTCCTTTTTTAAATGCTTGTAGCTTACAAGATAGCTTTTCTTTTTTTTTTTTTTTAATCTTTTTTAATGTATTTGTTTTTTTTATATATTTTAAAAAATCAATAGTCCTTTGGTCCCTAAACTCTAAGGAATGATAAGACTTTGAAAGAAGTAAATTCCCGCTCCCTGTGCCAGTGTGGACTTATGCCAAACCCTAATGGGATATAGTTTTAAATATATATATGTATATGTATACATGTATATATGTATACATATACATATACATATATATGTATATGTATATATATATACATATATATATATGTATATATATATATATATATATATATATATATACATATATACATATATATATATATATGTATTTATATAGATATATATCTTCTATAAAGTCCAATATCCTGTTAATGTCTCCTTTATGATTCCATTCAGAGGGAAAAAACATGTTTCCTCATGTTTGTTTATAGTTCTCTGTGTTATAGGCACACAATTCCGGTCTGATCCCACTGGCTTTGGTTAGTTTATCTGGAGCCATTTTCTTAAGTTCTTTTAAAACATTTAGCAGCAAACGAGTGTTTTAAAAGTAGGTGTCACTCCCTGCTGTCTCTTTTCCTTCTTCTCATGTTATATTGTCCTTTTTAAATAAGAGCATTCGGCACCCTTCCTATGGAAAGGGACCATAAAATCATCTTATATCAAAGCTTTAGACGAAAGGGAGGCAATCGTCTTCATCAGATTCTTCTTCCTTCCTTGCCTCAATTTCATTTCTCCAGAAAAAAAAATAGAAAAATAATAATGATCAGAAAAACACAACTGAGGGTGACGCTCTTCCTATCACCATATTCTCCTCAGACGTGATATGTTGCAAAGAAAGAACGTTTTTACGTTGGAGTTTTACTGCAGTTGAGAGATGGGAGACGCTCTTCATAAGCTGCAGGGCATCCAACCTAGGAGAGAGCAAAATCAGGGACACAGTTGAGATCTATGACCTAGAAAGTTGGAAAGAGCACAATTGATGTACGTTCTAGGGCTCCTTCTCATGGCTAGTTCCTGAGAAAAGAAAACTTAACAGTTAGTGCTGAAGTGCAAATCAAAGATCATACACTGGTACATCCATCTTTGGTCCTTCTGTAGTATTATCGCACATCAACATTTTCTATGGTACTATGTTCTATGTTCCATTATATTTATATCACTCTTATCAATTCGTAACAATTATCAAAAGCAATTGTACTGCACACCTACAGTTTCTATCATCTTTAAGTACTACTGTAGAATTGTAGAGGGCCATTTTCAAAAAGGATGTCTAAGTCCAATCTGGATGTTTCTCGCAAGACATCCACATTTGGATGCTCAGAAATGTTCATTTTTGAAAAAGGTGAACCTCAAGATGCCCCCCAATTTTTTTTTTTAAATTTCCTACTTGGACGTCTTGGCCAACGGTGTCCAACCCTTAGGATGCCTTACTTTACACCCCATTTTTGACCACAGAACCATCCAAGTTGAAAACATCAATATCTACCACTTGGACATAGGCATGGCCATCATTATAATGGACTGGCTACACAGACATGCCAACAGAGCAGTAGGACACCTTAGAGGGCACTGCTGTGAACGTCACATAAAAGGTGTCAGAAGTACATCTCCCCATAACCTCTTATATTTTATGGTGAACTCCCAAAACCTACTAGACCCACCTGTCTACCACTCCAACAGCTCTTATGGTTGCATGTGGCGCCTATATGGCAGTAGAGTAGGGTTTTGGTGGCCTCACACTTTCCGCCATAAATATAGAGGTTAGAGTGGCTTATGGGCCTGGGTCCTTCTTTCTATGGTTCACTAGTATACCCACCAGGTTACCACGACAGCTATGTGCTGTTCCACTAGGCTTTCCCATACCTAGAGACAAAGTATGCACTCTTTCATCAGATTTTTTGGGGGTGAGAGGGGGTCAGTGACCAATGGGGGAGTGTGTGTGTGAGGGGGTCATACCTTCATGTATCCAGTAGTCATCTGGTCAGTTTGGATGCTTCTAATACAGGTCTAGCTCAGAACATCTAAGCTCTGTCCAGGACGTCTTGGGAAAGGTCTGATTATCACCGCGAGATGTCCAAGTTAAGCCCGCCCAAAATATGCCCATATTACACCCATAATCTGTCTCCCAACATGCCCCCTGGAACTCTGGAAGCAAATGGGCAAAACGTCTCAACAGACGTCCAGGAAAATAGCTTCAAACATTGGCACTTGGACGTCCTGGTGCTTAGGACATTCAAGTGCTGACTTATGACGGTTTTTGGACATCTTTCTTTCTTTCTTTTTTTATTTATTATGAGCCCCACAGTGTCTGACTTTGCAAAGCAAGGCTCCCTAGTGTACGCCCTTCAGGGCCACAAGAAGGTCTGGATTTCAGGATTTCCCCAATATCTATGCATATGGAAGATCTGTATGCACTGCTTCTACTGTATGTACATTCATTGACTTTATGGCCACTGAGAAGTGGATCTGGAAACCCCTGTTCTATAGCACTAATGCATAAATACCTACTTTCTTTCTCTCTACAATATCACTGCAACCTGCTGTCTTTATTGTCCTGTGCAGTACTACTTCACACTAACAGTTTATTACTTTGTAGTGCCATGGCACACCTACCATCGCTATCACTCTGTCTTTATTACTGCGTATTTACAATCTGCATCACTGAATAACATTACTGCAGCCTACAGTATTTACTGTATCATCCTATACAGTACTGATGCACATACACATTTTATCACTCTGCAGTTGAAAACCCCTGTAGTGCCCCCTAGCTCCATCCCAATGGAAAAGCCCAAAAAGCTTCTGGTCACAGCGGTAAGTGGTAAGTTGTTCTCCCCTGGGATGGAGCACAAATCCACTACTGTCCTGGGTGCAGTATCTATGGATACTAAACAAAAGGGACACAGCACAAATTTTACAGAATTCAGTAAGACAAATGTTTATTGCACTGGATCTTCAGGACTCTGTTAAAGTGTACTCGGAATGAAAAGGTTTTAAAACCACTGTTAAAACATTTGAAAAATCTTAATTAAAAACAATTAAAACTCCTGTAATGCACCATTAAGATTACTTTGTGCTTCAACCCAGATCTAAGAATTAAAGTGCTTTACTTTTCCTCTCCCTAGGAAAGACTGTTACAGAGGTTCTGCATCACTTTCAAATATTACATCAGATACGTAACCATGGGGCTGATGCTGGAGGACCTTACCCTGAAGGCGACGCCACCCCTCCTGCAGGTAAGTGACTCAATAAAGTGTTTGATGTTTTCAGTGACCCAGTTCAAACATCGTGATACCCTTTTTGACAATTCTGGCCTAAATCTAATAACTTGAGTACTCAGTTATAAATAAGTCCAAAGCCCCCAACTTTGTGTTCACACAAAATAATAAAAAAAAAAAAAAAAAACAACCTTATCTCCTAGTTCTCTTGTGTTGGACAGCTTTCTGAATTCTGGATTTGGGGAATTCTGGAGCGCCTCAGGATTTCCAAGTCTGGTCAGGATTCAGGTGGAGGCTACAAAGGAAAATCCCTGCCTTGTGAAGCACCTTACTGAGATGTAAACTTTAACTCAAAAGTCAGTCAGGCCATGGAACAGCTGGCCTGACACTTTTGTAGTACATAGCTTTGCCTCACTTGCTCAGGTTTTACTCTGTTCAGCCTCTCAAATTAAACCTTCACTTTTATTTATTTATATGTCTATCCCGTCCTTCCAACAGCTCAGAACGGGTTACAAAAGGACATTCACAGTGTAGGAGGACATGAAGTTAAAGACAGGGATTACATAGGGCAAAAGAATTAAAAAGGAAGAGGAGATACTAATGGAAGCTTTCAAGGACACAGTTTCCTAACTATATAGGGGAGAGAGGATGCAGATAGAAGCTTTCAAAGGGGTCAGTTTACAAGGAGCCAGTATCTTTGGTAAAAAGGAAGGTCTTTGTTGCTCTCCGAAAGGTCATTAAGCGAGTCCAGTGGCCTGATCCGAGTTGGTAGTTGGTTCCACAGGCGAGGGACAAAGTGGCTGTATGAGCGTTTGCTTGCTGTTTCTAGTTTGAGAGATCTTCCTGTGGGGATACAGAGGCGTCTCTCCGAGTCAGAGCGGAGGGAACGATTGGGAAAGTATGGTTGTAGTTTGGCTGCTATGTAGGTTGGGGTTTTGTGGTGGAAACTTTTATGTGCTGTTATTAGGGCTTTGAAGGCACAACGTTTGTTGACTGGTAACTAGTCTTCCCTAGTCCCTTGGCTCGGCCCTTCCTTCCCTGACTATCTTGTCTAACTCCCAATTCTTTGCGGTTCAGCTGCACCAAATTCCAGAGGAAAGAACACTTAAATATGAACCTTATTCCTTAGTGAACATTTATCCAAAACAAAACAAAAAACACACCTGGCCTTTTGTCAGAGAGCTTTACACTTTTAAACTAACTCAGCCTATAAAACTACTTCTAACTCAGCTTTCTCCAAAAGTTACTGTACTTTCCCCTTTTCAAATTCAAATGCTTCACAGGTGCCAGCAGCATCCTCCTTCCTTGGTTCCTCTCTAACTCCTAACTGAATCAGAACCCTTCCCCCCCCCCCTTTGCTACAACAATGTCAGCATGGCTTGCACCACCTGATCTCTCGTGCCCAATCAGAGGGTGAGGCTCAGAAATTGCAGTTGGGCCTAAAGTAATGGAACCTTAATGTTCATGGTTTCAGGCTCCATTTTGCCCCATAGAAAATAATGGAAAAGGAACATTTTGGGAATAACTTTGCCAACTTTAATGCTAGTCACTTCCCATTTGCGAAGCCTCTTAAGTACCTCTATGCTGAAGTTCTACTGCTTTTAAAATTTAAAATTGCACATTTCTGTGAATGCCCCACATTTTTCTCAAAAACTTTCCCGAAAATCTATTAAAATTCCTTAACGCCCACATCAAAACTCTTAGAGGATATTTCCCAACTTCCAAACCCATCCCAAAACTCGCTAGGCCTCCATAACCTATCAACCTAACGGTCAAACTTAAATTATTCAAAAACACCAAACCCACCAAAAGGGATCCCCTTGAGACCCTCATTACCAAAAATTAACACCTAAAAATTTCCCTCAGAACGCCACCAAATGCGACCAAAAAAACACATTAAAAAAATTAAACACAACAGTGGCCCAAAAACCAACTTACCTGAGGCCTAATAGGTTCTTTAGGTGATGCCTGTTGTTTAAACCACTCTGCAGTACTACTGGTTAAATATAGAAGTGTATGTTCTGAAATACGTACCAATGTGCTCGTATATGTGCCGAAACATACATAACTATGTTACTTTGTTAACAAGGTTGATATTTTAGACATTTACAATTGCACATACCTGTCACATATGCACAGATTTTAGAAAAGGCTCTATGTTGGCAGTTTCTTTTCTAACATCTGGCAGAAATTGGCATGTCCTAACCTGGAGGTCTCGATTTTGACTTGTATGCTCTTTCTAAAATCTGCCTTCACATGTATATGTATTTATGGCCCTTCCCGTGAATGATAATCTGGAATAAATTAAGGAACTTGTGGAACCTTATGTCACTCACTAACCCTCTTCCCCCCTATTAAAAAACTGTATTGCGGTTTTTTTAGTGCCTGCCGTCGCAGTATCAGCTCTGACACTCATAGAGCGTCGGAGCTGTTACCGCCCTGGCCGGTGCTAAAAAACACACTACAGTATTGTAAAAAGGGGTGGGGGCTAAATTTATTTCCACTAACATCAAAAATATTGATCAGTTATCAAATGTGTTATCAAGTCAAATATAAATGCATACATAAATAGGAGGAAAAGCCTCAGGGTACAGTTTGGGACTTCAATGTCCTCAAAAACCTCAATGTGCCTTCTCATAGGCTTAAAAATCTCCTGACTAAATTGTGTTAACGATAAGTACTGTACTTAAATCGGTTCATGCAAGTTCACTTCACTTAGAAAGTCTTTGTTTTAAAGGCTTGTTAAACACCAACCACATACGGTAATTGTGAAGAGATATAAAGAAGGCAGCAACTTATCTGATTCTCAGTGCTAATTGCTGCCGAGACCCCCACACAGATGATGGCTAGCATTTCACTTAGAAAAGCTGCTTCAGGGCTACGGGATCATCACTTATTGACAAAAGGCTACACTGCACAAGGCCTCATCTCTTCATTCCTGACCTCCAGGCCGCATCTGGAGGGCTTCTGAGCATGCACAGAGGCCCTCCAGACACGGCTGAAGCACAGGACTTTCCAAAACCTGGACAAACTTCTGGAAAGAGGACATGTTTTCCCGGACGTCTGATAACCCTACCCTGGAGTGTATGAAATCCTATGTAGCTGCGGCTAATCTTACATTGGTGAAACTGGTCGCATTGCAGAGGAAAGGCTAAAAGAGCACAAGAGACACCACAAGCTATGCAACACAGAAAAATCAGTTGTAGCTCTCTATGCCAAGGAAACCGGTTAGATTTGAGAACACAAATGTCTTGGGAGAAAGAATACCATTGGTGGCCAAAAAAAATCAAAGAGGCATTAGAGATAGCAAGATACCCCAATAACTTCAGTGGCGATAAAGGGCTCCTCATAACCAAAGCATGGCAACCACTCGTCAAAAAGAAACTTAGCTCAAAAAGAACTGGGGCCGAGGACAAATGCCTTTTTCCTCCCTCTCAAAGCTTCTAGCCCTCTCCTGCCAGTATTAAAAAAATTGTGCCAATGGACTTTCCCACCAGAATTTAAAATTATGACCAATGTCCTTTCCCTCCACAATTCAAATTTGTGACATACGAACTTTCTCATCAAAATTCAAATTCAGGACCCACGGACTTTCCTGTCTCAGTCACCTCAAGTCCCAGCCAATCAGGTTGGAGGACCCACTATATATAAAGACAAATTGCAAACCTCACAGCACATCCTGAAGAAAGCCACAGCATGATGGCTAAAACGTCGGTTCTACCTATCCAGACACAGAGAGACCTGTACAACTGCAACAATCTCTAATTAGGTTTTATGCACACAACTTTCTAAGATATTGCAAAAGGTGAAGTGGGGAAATACAAATAAAGTAGTGCAAAAAAAAACTCCACTTCAAGGTAGCTGAGAGTCTTCTCAAATGGAAGAAAAAGCCTCAGGTTTTATTGGCAGAGCTCAAGCTCAAACCACCACTTCCACATCATTGGTTGTGAAGATTCAAGCAAGGTCATATTAGCCCTGAAGAAACTGCTTAGTGCTGTGAAATGTTGGCATTTTAACAGTGGTTTCAGTTGCAAAATATCTCAGTCCTCAATTATTTTAAACCTCAACAGCGAGTTGTCACTCTATGGAAGTTTTTTTAGCCAATGATGTGGAGGTGGTGGTTTTAAGCTTGAGCTCTGCCAATAAAATCTGAGGCTTTTCTTCCATTTGAGCAGACTCTCAGCCATCTTTAAGTTAGGGGTGTCCAACCTTTTGACTTCACTGGGCCGCATTGGTCAAAAAAATTTTTTTCTGGGGCTGCAGTAAGATTGAGGAGGGAACCGGCAAGACGGTAAACACCCAGGGGCAGCAGAGGAAAACACTGCATCGCCCTCGACTGGGGCCACACAAAATACTTCATGGGGCCGCAAGTTGGACGCCCCTGCTTTAAGTGGAGTTTTTTTGCACTACACAACTTTCTAAGCACATTTTATAAAGTGCTGTATGTATATTCCAGCTCACAGACCTTAAAAGGATGTGAGGCCAGGTGAGGAGCATGGGGGGGGGGGGGAGGGGGCGCCTTGGGAATTCATAAAAGTTAGGCACACTGTTAAAGAACACAATTCAGGCACAGGTATTTTGGTCTGGTTTTCACTGACATAAATGGTTGGACCTAGGATTACCAGATGTCCAGAAAAATCCGGACAAGTCCTCTTTTTAGAGGACTGTCCGGGCTTCCGGATGAACTTTTCTCAAAACCTGGCATTTGTCCTCAGTCTCTTATTCTGTGCTTCTGCATTTGGAGGCAAAACAGCAAAGTTTCATATTGGAATACACTCAACATATTCATTGAAAAACCATTTTACGTTTTGGCCACGAATAAGCAGGCTAGACAGATCAATACATCAGGTAAAATGAAGATAAAAAAAAAAAGAAAATAATGCATTTCTTTCTAAATGTAAGTTTTCAAGGATTATCAATTTTGGTCATAGAAGGACTGCTAACAAGTTTGCATTTCATGTTAGGCAGCCAAGGTGGAATGGCTTTCTTAGGTGTGTAGAAAGCAAGCTGTAAGGCGGAGCAATGTGAGATCTCAGAACTACAGCATCAAGGGTGCGTGTTGCAAGGCTGGTTGCAAGGGGGAAGGTTTAGAACAAACGCCAGGAAGTTCTTTTTCACCCAGAGGGTGGTGGATACCGGAGGATGTGATAAGCAGGAGCACGCTACAGGGCTTCAAAGAAGGTTTGGATAGATACCTGGAAGACAAAGGGATTGAGGGGTACAGATAGGAGTAGAGATAGGTTATAGGGAGAGGATTAGAGGCAGTTACAAATTAATCACGGACACTGTTCAGGCAATTGGGCCTGTTGGGCCGCCGCGGGAGCGGACCGCTGGGCAAGATGGACCTCTGGTCTGCCTCAGTGGAGGCAACTTCTTATGTTCTTATATTCCAGCAAAGTTACGTATGGAAGTTTCATAGCTGGAACAGCATGAGCCAGAGAAATTTGTGTTTGAAATGCAAAGGCAGAGATGTGGGCAGGCTTCTCGTGCTGGATACTGCTCTTTCTAAACAAAGATACAGGGGCAGAGAAATGTGAGGAGACATTGCAGTAGGCAAGGCTCAACCTAATTTTAAACTGAGAATATTACACAATGTCTATGTAAAAACAAAGCAGCTTGAAGAAAGGTCTGAAATTTGGCAGCTAAGATTGAATGCTAAGAAACGTAGGGGTCATGCATTTGGGTTGCAAAAATGGTACAGTTTAGGGGGTGAAGAACATTGGTTCACAAAAGAGGAGCAGGACTTGGCAGTCATAATATGTGATGGTCTTAAGGTGACCAAAGAGGTTGAAAAGGTGACAGCGAAAGTTTGAAGGATGCTAGGGTGCACAGGGAGAGGTATGGCCAGTAGGAATAAAGAGGTATTGATGTCCCTGTATAAGACTTTGGTGAGACCTCACTTAGAATGTTGTGTACAATTCTGGAGACCACAACTTCAAAAAGATATAAACAGGATGGAGTCATTACAGAGAAAGGCTACTAAAATGGCCACCCGGATGGTCTCGGGACTCAAGGATCTACCATACGAAAAACGGCTTGACAAATTACAGCTATACTCGCTCGAGGAGCGCAGAGAGAGGGGGGGGACATGATCGAGACGTTCAAGTATCTTACGGGCCGCATCGAGGCGGAGGAAGATATCTTCTTTTTCAAGGGTCCCACGACAACAAGAGGGCATCCGTGGAAAATCAGCGGCGGGAAACTACGAGGTGACACCCGGAAATTCTTTTTCACTGAAAGAGTGGTTGATCGCTGGAATAGTCTTCCACTACAGGTGAATGAGGCCAGCAGCGTGCCTGATTTTAAGGCCAAATGGGATCGGCACATGGGATCTATTCACAGGGCAAAGGTAGGGGAGGGACATTAAGGTGGGCAGACTGGATGGGCCGTGGGCCCTTATCTGCCGTCTATTTCTATGTTTCTATGTTTCTATGTGGTCTTCATCGCAATGCGTATGAGGACAGACTTAAAGAGAAAAGGCGAGACAGGGGAGATATGATAGAGACATTTAAATGCCTACATGGCATAAATGCGCATGAGTCGAGTCTCTTTCATTTGAAAGGAAGCTCTGGGATGAGAGGGCATAGCTTTTTACAGAAAGGGTGGTAGATGCATGGAATAGTCTCCCAGTAGATGTAGTGGTGACAAAGACTGTGTCTGAGTTCAAGAAAGCGTGGGGCAGGCACGTGGGATCTCTTAGAGCGAGAAGGAGATAGAGGATGCTGGGCAATTTGGCCTTTATCTGCCATCATATTTCTATGTTTCTATATGCATGGCATGGCATTGCCCCCCCCCCCCCCACACACACACACACACAGCCCTATCCACATAAGCTCCATCCATTCAATGTCCCTGGAACACTCTATCCTTCATGCTATGTCATTTCATTGCTGCCAACCCTTCGACCTGTCTTCCTGATCCCCAAACCAGACCACACATCTGTCCCCATCCCTGCTTCCTGACTTTCATCTGCACCACTATATAACCCATGTATGTATGGACCCTGATTGTAAATCTTTTACACACAGATCAACTTGAAGAGCAGCAGGAGGAGCATCATGCCTTCCACTAGTAGCCCCAGAAGCAGCCTGCCACAATCCAGGCATCCCCGAGGAGAAGCCTGCCACCTTAAAGGAGGGACAAGTAGGGAGCCCAGATGAGGAAGTATACCCTGGAGCCTGGGAGCTGCCACTCCAGGAGCCAAGTGCAGGTACCCAGCAGGATGAGGACCCCTGGAGCAACATGCCTGCCCTGGAAGGTGAAGAAGAGGGGGAAAAGGAGGAGGAGCATTGTAGCCACTCAACGATGGCTCAAGGACCAGCTTCACTGGCATCCCCGACTGTTAGGCCCAGCCACCATGAGTTCCTCCTGGATAGAGTTACCAGATGTCTGGGGAGGGAGATGTGTGCATGGGGGACAGGGGAGGAGGACTGTGGGTGTTAGGGGGAGGGAGGATAGATGGGTGGGTGTCATGGTGAGCAGGTGGTGATGGTGGTATGGTTTGTGAGATGTGCAATACACAAATAAAACACTTCACTCACCTTTGCATGAAGTTGGTCTGTATTAAGCATTGTGTGGCATGGACTCCCTTTCTGAAACACACCCTGTTCAGCTCTGTGGGTGAGGGGTGGTGGTGGTGGGGACTCCTTATTCTCAGGGTCTGATGGCTGCTGCTGTTGCTGTACGGGACCTACCAGGGGCTGCCTTGTTCACAGAGCCACGTTATATAGCATATATCATGCATTAAAGATGTGGACCACCTTCTCGGGTCTGCAGAGGATCTCCCCCCCCCCAGAAAGGTCCAGACATCAAAACTGGTTCTTCAGCTGACCAAATGTGATGATGGCTCTAGTGCTTCTATGTCAGTGACTGTAGCCTTCCTCTGTCTCATTTTGGGTGTGCAAGATGGGGGTCGTGAGCCAGACTCGCTGGGGATAGCCTCTGTCACCTGGCGGTAGCAGAATGAGAGATAAGGGGTATTATCAGCTGTGGTTACCTTGGGGGGTGGGCCCACCTGGCGGGGGATCAAGAAAGTATGAGTGGGGTCTGAACATTCTCATCCGGGGGTATCTCCTGCAGGACCCTCCCTGACCACTCTCTTCCACCTACAGCATAGCTTCTACCACCACCAGTGCATTGAGTGGATCATCACAGGTGTGCCCCACTATCCCCACAAACACTAATGAGTGTGCCTACACCTATCACATGTAGTGCTCCCCTCCTCAGACAGACGACACACGGCACACACAGCAACAACAGTACTCACTCAGTCACCCCATCCCCACACATGTTCCAGACACACACAGGTAACACAATCAATACTCGTTTTCCAGCTTCTGGCACACAGCGCAGACTCGCAGAGACAGCACGACAACATTGAGCATGGTGACTGGCTGGGAGCAGAGACGGAGTGGAACGGTGGGTGAGAGAAAAGAAGCCAGTAGGAGGGATGGGGGGGGAAGGGGTGGCTGGGGTCTGGCAGGTACAAAGTGCCGGATTTTGAAAAGCCATCCGGAGAAATCCGGACGTCTGGTAACCCTATCCCAAATTAATCATTTTGCTATCTGTTATTGTGACAGAACATACATCCCCTAACGCCGCCCGTGCCATGCTTCTATCACACCTACGGAAAATTGAGCGGGTAACCTTTTCCCATCCTATTGTTTCATTACCTATGCCCTTTTTATTCTGTTTACAAATTGTATTTAATCCTATTTTTCCCTTGTTGTATTTGGTTGGTCAAAAGGTGTATTAACTGCCTGGTTTAATCAATGTGTTTTTCTTTTTTACCCTGATTTTATTGTTATTTGTAAATCGCATTGGATTATGATTTTGCGATCAAATCAAATTTTTAATAAACTTGAAACTTGAGACAACAAAGGTAGGAGGGAATGACTTTATTTTCAATTTAGAGTTCCTTTTACGAAGGTGCGTTAGCGGGTTTAACGCGCCCGACTTTTCATCATGCGCTAGCCGAAAAACTACCGCCTGCTCAAGAGGAGGCGGTAGCGGCTTGCGTGGCCGGTGGTTTAGCGTGCGCTATTACACCCGTTAAACCGCTAACGTGCCTTCATAAAAGGAGCCCTTAGTGTTTGAATTGTGTCAATTTAGAGAATTTTAATCTATATTTTGTACTGCTCAGGAAGAAATACATTTTGTTTCTTTTTCTCTGGGGGTTGTACTGCATGCAGAGTCTTGAATCTTAGGGTTTATTTTTTTATATATTAGTACTTTTGGTTTTTGGATCGTTTTTGCATAGGTGGATATCTGTGTTCTGGTAGGAATGAATGTTGAGAAGTTTTGTGTAGTTTTATTTTGTGGTTAACCATTATGTGCTAAGATTATATTGTGTGTGTATTTATGAAAAATGAGTGGAAAAAATTGTGTTATAATTAGTACTGTTATGGGGGTAGGTTCTGGGGGCGGAGATTGGGTGGGCTCTGGCCCGTGATTTAGCCTGTATTTTGGATTCCGGGACCTTTAATGTGATTGAGTTTGACACCCCTGCCATAGAGAGATGACACCGACGTGGGCAGCAAGTTCGTAATGCTGCTCGTGCAGGAAAAATTAAAGAGGTACGTACGCAGCAGGGGGATTTGGGAAGGAGGGGGAGCGGTGAGGAGGATGGGTGCCTGTGCTTTTTACAAGGACCGCGCCCTGGGCGGACCGCACCCTTTACTACGCCGGTGCCCTCCACTGACAGCAGTGCAGTTGGAGGTCTCCTGCTGGGATGCTCAGCTTAGAGGAAACAGGACACATATCCCTGCTTCATGCCCAATTAACCCCCCCTTTTAGAAAGCTGCATTAGGCGTTTTTATTGCTGGCCACGGCGGTATTAGCTCAGATGCTCACAGAATTCCTATGAGCGTTGGAGCTCCTACCACCACAGCCGGTGATAAAAAAAAGCCTTACACGGCTTCATAAAAGGGGGTAGTTTATCGTATTTAGTTCTGTCTTTTGGAAAGAGAGATCTAATATTTGGATTTTCAAGAACAATTCATCCTTTAGGAAGGATCATTACATAATGATTGAGAATAGGACAATGTTTTTAGGTAAATCAGAATGACAAATCTATCGTTCATTGGGGTAGAGCCAAAACTGATTCAAGCATTCCTGAAAAAAAAAAAAATGGAGCCAGATGACAACTCTAATCCTGCCTATATGCACTTTTTTTTTTTTTCTTTAAATAACTGCATGGTTTGGGAGTTCATAGCCAGTAGGAAAATCGCATGGGAGTCAAAAGGGAGTTAAAACCAGTTAATTAAAAAATAATGGGGAGGAGGGGGGAGATGTTAGCATTCAATAAGCGGCCATTTTTAAAGATGCACAATCCAATTTCTTCCTTCAAATAAAAAAAATGATTAAAATTACAAGTGTAGTGGAGGAATTAAAATATACAACTAAGAATAAGACACAGTAGATAAGTAGGAGAAAAAAATATGTCAAGTTCATGGCTCAAGAAAATTTCAAGCACAAACTGATTTAAATGCAAAGAAAGCTCAGTTACTGTATTTGAAACCATTAAGGATTCAAGTATGTAGCAATGCTCTGATAATTGGCGTCTTACATTTAATGGAGTGACGAGCACACAGAGTCACGGTACAACAGCAGAGGAGAAAAAGGAAAGGTGACGGTTAAGGGTCAAAGATCACAGCTGAGCAAGACTGACCAATCAGCACTCCAGATTTACTTACAATACTGTCCACCATGGGCATTAAATACTTCACAATCCGCAAAAAAAAAAAAAAGGAATAAAAAGAAAAAAAACAAACAAGAGAACAACTAAAGAAAATATAGATAGTCAATACTCAACGCCACGCCATGCAACGCGCAGTCACAATCTATTACATGATGTCATCGGAGAAATGACACCATGGTTTAACTTACAGTTTCTGTTTATTGGGGAGGGATTATTTTGTCTCCCACAACAGCTAGGGTGGCTAGGCAAACTGTGGCCACATCTTGGAGCTATGATTGACCTGATCTGTTTAGGCAATGGTTAGGTGGGGGGGGAAAAAAAGAAAGAAAAGATGTTTGGTGCTTTGTTAATGGAGTTACAGGTTTTTTAATTTGCTGTATGTAAACAAAAGTTAGTGCTTGTTAGTTAGCTCTCAAAGAACATGCAACACAACTGAAGTCGGAGAACACAAGGCCTGATATTCAAAGCAAGTTATGGGTTTACTGGCGAGTGGCAAACACATAACTTGCTTATCCATACATATTTAGCCCTTATATGGATAAAATCAGGCTGTTTAACTTACTAAAGAGCCAGATTTTAATCACATAATGAGGAGCTGGTTTGGGGAAAGGATAGCAGCATCATTCGACCACTGAATGGATAAGTTGTGTGTTTTGATTTAGGCTCCTTGAACAGAAGGTCTAAATCTATTAGGATAGTCACCAGGGCAATTACTGTTTATACGTACAATCAAGGCTAGATTCTCAAAAATTCCCGTTAAAAAACAATGGGTTGCTGTTGCAGCCGTTATTGTAGCGATTTACAAAAAGCGAGTCATTCTCCAAAAAACACTCATGCAAATGAGGAGGGCGGAGAGTAGCGAAGGTTTGATAAATTTGCATGTGCCCATTGCTGGTGATAGCAATGGGCACATGTACAGAATGCAAACCCCTCCCCACCACCAATAAGTCAAGCATCCCCCACCTAACAACCCCCCTCGGCAGTGGGAGAGATGCTTATTGTATCCTGCCACCAAGCAACACCCCCTGACATCCCCACATGACACCCCGCCCCTCCCCCTTACCTTACTTATAATGGCAGGCCAGAGGGATACCTATTTTCTCTGACCAGCAAGGCTGCATCTTCAAAATGGTGGGCCTTCCCCTCCCCAGTTCATCATGGGATGCACTGGGGAGGGGCTTGAGGCTCTGATTGGTCCAGGTTGTTTAAGGCCCCTCCTATGGGGCCTTAAACAACCTATAGGGCCTTAGGCATCTGGGCCAATCAGAGCCCTGGTTGCATCCAGGGAGGGGCCTAAGGCTCTGATTGGCCCAGATGCCCATAGGAGAGGCCTTAAACAACCTGGGCCAATCAGAGCCTCAGGCCCCTCCCTGGTGCATCTGAGGATGCATTGGGGAGGAGAAGGCCTGTCATTTTGAAGAGCCGGACCTGCTGACTTGGGGGCTAGGCATCCCTCCAGCCATCCATTGTAAGTAAGGTAAGGGGGAGGTTTGGGAGTCTTCGGAGGCATTGTGGTGGCAGGGGGCTGTGTGGCGGAAGGAAGTGGGCATCTCTCCCAATGTGTATGTGTGTGTGTGTGGGGGGGGGGGTTGTTAGCAGTGTTGGGTGATTGTGCAACATGGCAGGAGAGAGTGGGCATATCTTCTTCTGATCTTCGATTTTTAAAAAAAATTATTTTAATTGTGTGTGTGTGGGGAGGGGGATCTGAGCTGTCAAACCTTACTTTCTTGTCAGTGCCTGAGCCAATCAGCGCTCAGGCACTAATCAGAAAGTAAGGCAACGACAGCCCAGACCTGTTGGCAAATTTTGCCCACAAATGTTGCACCAACGAGGTTAGAAAATCACTCGGCGATTACAGAGAATCGCTCAGAGTGATCATTTTAATATTAATGACCTCGTTGTACTACATTTGCAGGGCATTATCGGAGACTGCTAGAAAACTGGCAAAAGACCTCGGTAAGCCATTTTGATAATCCGCCGCTCAAATCCATGCACGCTAAACCGGCTGGAACCGGTTTAGCGAGCGTGTTAAAGGCAGATTTTAGTTTTGAGAATCTGCCTCTCAGTGGTGCTACTTGAACAGGCTGTGCCACTGAAAATATGTATGACTCTAAGCATCATGCTGGCACTTAATTTTCAACAGTGGCTGCCCTGGCTGAATATCAAGCTCATAGGTTGTTGTTTTTTTTTACCTTACTAAATAGAACAGATGACAACATGCAAATGGCAGACAAATGAGAATTGCAGGAATTAAAAGAGCAAGTAGTTCTGATTAACATTATGATGTTCAGATATTCAAAAATTATTTGCACTGTGATAACCTCAGTCTACAATACATTTATACTCTTCTTTCTTTGTTATACAGTATATTCTCTGCATGTATTACAGAAAATATTGTCAGAGGGTAATGCACATAATTATGTATTTCATGAGCTATAGCAGACCCTTCATTCTAACTTAATCCAGTTAACCTGAAATATAAAGACATTTGGTTAGATAAGTGTGTGCACAGAATGGGTGGACACAAAAAGGGCCCTTTTAAAACTAAGTGCTCATGGTTATTCGCCCCTTGTGTACGTTCATTCAGAGAAAATTAGATATGTGTGTAAGCACATTCAGAGTTATTCCATAGGGATGCACACAAATGCCAAGGGGTTGATATATAAAGTAACTTAACTGGCCAGAAAGGGCCGCTGACCAGTTAAATCACTTGTTCAGGGCTATCCGCTAATTTTCAGTAGCACTTAACTGGTTATCACTGCCGAAAATTAGCGGGAGGACCTAAGTGAAAACCAGCTGCGTTGAGAACATTCCAGGGACGGAGTCAACACTTGGCCTGTTAAGTGCTGATATTTACATTCTCCACATGCAGAGGAACAGGGCGTGATGCTACTCTTTGGAAAAAGAAGAGCACTTAAAGTGACGACAGATGCTTGGTGCAGGCAAGGTGAGGTAGAGGCACACAGAAGGAGGAACGGGAAGCAGAAGGAGGAAGAAGGGGGAATGGCAGAAGAGGAAGCTCGAGAGGATGTTTCGGCTGTTTCCCTTCAGCTTGTTGCCACCTGTCCAATGGGGAATAAGAGCCCAAAATGCCATACAATGTGAATGCCCTAGGGAAAGAAGAAGTAAAAAATGTTGCGCAAGAGGTGTGAGTGGAGAGGGTATTGTTTGTTAAGTGCCATCGACTTGCATTCGAGTCCTAATGACTTCATGATCATCATCAAGGGTTCGTGGCGGACTATAGAAGTAGATTGCCAGGCCTTTCTTCTGCGCAATATAAATTCGACGTTGTCACGTCAAACGCGATCCTCCACCTTCAACACGGCCTGTTGGCCGCTACCCAGATGAGTGGGTACATCATTAGTCCGGCATCTCGGCTGAAACTTGTCCGCCTTGGGAGGCCCTGCTGGTGGTGAAACGACCGACGGCATGGCTTTCAGCTTCTCAGACGGGCACAAGCTCTGGCAACACGACAAGCCCATGTAGCATGACTTGAGAGGGCATAGTTAGAAGTTTTCAGGGGATGTAAGACATAAGTGGGTGAGGTAGACAAAAAGTGTATCTGAATTCAAGAAAGCTGGGGACAAGTCTGTTGGATCTCTAAGGGAGAGGAGAGGAGAGTAGATGGTGTGGTTAAGGAGACTAGATGGGTCATGTGGTCTTTATTTCCCTTCATTTTTCGAAGTTTCTTTTTAAGGGCGGAACAGACAGACACCCTGAAAAATGAAACTGAAGGGGAGCACTTTAAGAAAAGGACTTAGGGGAAATCATAGCAAGCAAGGAAACTATAAGGAAGAAAGAAATAGGCTTCCTCAGAGGAGGTAAGTATGGGGTATGAGAGCTGGACTGAAGGATAAAACAGATAGCTTGGGGGAGAGGGAGGGTAAGATATGCTCTGAGAGATGTAATTAAAGCATAGATAAATGCCAGGGGGCACTTCATAAAAAATGGTCAAGTGCACCGCTTAATGATTTGAAGATTATTTGCTAGCTGAAATAAAGGGAAATGATGACTACAGATAACTAAAGAGACTGTTAACTTCTCTTTTCCTCCAGACTTTCAAGTTTATTAAGGCCTCCTTTTATGAAACTGTGATAGCAGTTTCTAGCGCAGGGAGCCACGCTAAATGGCCCGCGCTGCTCCCGACGCTCACTGAGTTCCTATGAGTGCCGGGAGCAGCGCGGGCCATTCAACGCAACTCCCCGCGCTAGAAACTTCTATCGTAGTTTTGTAAAAGAGGGTGGGGGGTGGGGGTAAGTCTTTTTTTTTTAAAAAAAAATCTTTATTAAATTTTCAAACTACTATTCTGCTACAGAAGAATCACCAATATGGATATTGCACAACAAATTTACAGACATTAATTCTCTACTACATTGTCCCCTCCCTCCCACCCACATATAAATATATTAAAACCTACATAAGATCAATCAAAAAATTTCTTATCTCAATTCCAATTCCATTCTCTTCCCCCCTCCCCATGATGTGCACAAATATATTAAGTCTTGATATACTGCTTTTACAAACCAAAGCGGTTTACATCTTTACAATGTTTTAAAAAAAAAAAAAAAGTTAAAAATCAGGGGAATGACAATCAAAACGAAAAGTAACTATTGAGACACAAATAAAATGAGGGGAGAAAAGGGTAAGGATACAAAACTCAAAGATTTTTCAACAGAAAGAATGTACAAATGTAATAGTTTTGTTAAATCCCACTTGCAATGGTATTATATAATAGGGAAAAAAACAATAACATTTTAAAAAGAGACGGCAGGAGAACATTATACAGTAATATGAATAATGGAGCAGGGTGATCATTGACAGCTCTGTCGACAAGGTCCATCTCATTAAGGAAATCATAAGAACATAAATCAAATTATCAGTGCAATGACTGGGATGATTAGAAGCTGTAATTACAAAAACATTTGCTTTATGTTATTTGGGTATCATACAGGCCCCTAATGACTCCAGCACTGGCAGAAGACTCAGACTGGGTTGACACACTTCACCATACTGAACTACACATTTAAAAACATCTAAGTTGCTGATGGCTCTGAATACATTTTGTGAAATGCAAACTTTCGTCACCGTCAGCCCTCCTGTTTATTCGGTTTTATTTCTTGCAGGTTTCTCCTTTGGTTTTACAATATTTGTTCCAAGACAGGACCATACTGTGATCATGTCCTAGTCATCTCCCAATCTGTTGAATGGCCGTTACTCAGATATTGAATCCCCATAGCAAGCACCAGCTCCTTGGGAAATCAGCTGGCTCTGATACCCATCCTCCCTCTCCCCCCCCCCCCTTGCATTTGTTTTTAATGTACACGCCTCAACTAGGTTACAACAGCCTGTGATAGCAGCAAAAATACAAGGCCCACCTACTTGGTCATTTCCTTTATCTACTGCAATGGCTTTAGTTTACAGTATTAAGAAGACCTACGGTTACCAGATGTCTGGGTGCCTGGAGGGATTTCCGAAACCCGGCAGTTTGTCTGGGTTTCAGAAGTCCCTGAGCTCAGAGCTGCGTCTGGAGGCCCTCTGTGCATGTGTGGCATTGACGTATGTGCATGCACAGAGGCCCTCCAGACTTTGGGGAAGGAGACAGGAGGTTTGTCAGGGGGGGGGGGGGCATGGGGCAGAATGGGGTGGAGCTGGAGGCAGAATGGGGCAGGGCTAGGGCAGGGCCAGGTGTCCTTTTTTTTAAAGAGGAAATCTGGCAACCCTAACATGAGCAGGCTGAGTCAGTCCTATCTGGTTGTCCACATAAGCCTCTTCCTCTTGCCTTTCCAAGGCAAGATTCGACATACTAATTCCTACTCACATGCAAAGTTAGCAAAGTAACAAAGCCAGGGCTTCTTTAGCTTATTTACAATGACTTCGATCCATATGTTGAATTTATTTAACCAAAGGCTTTTGGGGGTTGTATCTTCCACCCCCCCCCCTTTTTTTTTTCTGGCTGTCTCTGTCACTCCCCTCTCCTCTGGCAGCATATCTGAACAGATCAGAAAGCACTCCAAAGTACACTGTTATTGGCGCAATACTTCCTTTGCATGCCCAATGTGATCAACAGAGAGATATGGGGGATCTGATCTTTGACCCCCCCCATGTCATAACATGCAATGCTGTAGCCTCAGTTTATACAGCCTAAGGCTACTCTAAAACAATTTGTTTTAATATATGCACAAAGGTGGAATATCACTTAACAATTACAATATACATTTTGTGATAAACAGCCCCCCTACACACAGTCAACTCTATGCGGTATAACTATAAAGTCGGCCTCAGAACTGGCTCAGAGCTAGTGGCTAATTTTCATGGAGGACTTTTTATAGGGAAGCAGCCCAGCTAGGGATTCCTATTACATAAGAAGCCCATTTTTTTGGGGTGGGGACAGCTAGATCAGAAAAGGGACAACCAGGTTAGGACACTGAAAATCCCCTGGATATTTTACAAAAGAGTTGCTGAATGTGGAGGCTGTTGTATATGTGTGTTAGGACATGCAGAGTAAATTCAAGTTTTCAAGTTTATTAGGTTTTTATATACCGCCTATCAAGGTTATCTAAGCGGTTTTACAATCAGGTACTCAAGCATTTTCCCTATCTGTCCTGGTGGGCTCACAATCTAGCTAACGTACCTGGGGCTTTGGAGGAGTATTTACTGGCTCATGGAGAGGAAACAGGCCTCATGCACATGACTCTAAACCTCCAGTTCTAGGCTTTTTCAGGTGGTTGTAAAACCAGAGAGATAAGTCATTCACACCTGAAAATCTCAGCTCTATTCTGTAAACTTTGCCCAAATCTGGGTGTGCTAGGCAGATGCATGTCCAAAATAATTAGTTAATGAGCCGTTTATCAATTAATGGCGTTAATTGGCAGTAATTTGGATTTCTGCACACGTCGGTCTATGTGTTATTCTAGACTGCTGTGCCCCTAAATTGTCTTGTGGGCAACCTAAAAGGGGCTGTGGTCACGGAAGGGTCAGGGGTGTTTTGAAAATTTAGGAACAATGGGCTAGATTCACAAAGTAAACTGATTGTGTACCGATCGGTTTGCCACCCCTTTGCGACCAGATTTCCCTCGGGCCCTTCACTAACCTCTCCAGCGATCCGCTTTGAATCCGTGCATGCAAATGAGGAAAAACGCATGCAAAGTAGGCAGGGAGGTGATTCACAACACAAATTTGGGACACCGATTGTGCTGGTCGATCAAGCATAGAAGCGACTGCTTGGGACCAGTCGCACAGGTCTCTGTCGACTCTCCTGCTCCATTGTCCTGCTCTCTGCTTGTGTAGGAAGAGGTTTCAGGCACTGGGGGAATTGTGCGGTTCCTGTCCCTGCTCTGCTCTCTGCCCTGAGCTCTGCTTTGGAGACGATTTCTAACAAATAAAAGGGTGCAGGGAAAGATTAGACCTTAGCTCAAAAGTTCTCTCTATAAGAAACCCTCTACGCCCAGCACAAATGTTCAGACTAAAGAGAAGGCAGGAAGTATGACTCTCTCTGCCGCCTTCCCTGCAGTGCGAGCCCACGGGTATAAAACCATGGACTCGCACTGCAGGAAAGGCGGCCAAGAGCAGGAGTGTCTGGGCGGCAAGATTGGAAGGGGAGAGCAGGAGAGTTGGCATGCATCCGCATTCCCAGCTCCTGAATTGGAGAGCTTTCTAGAGGAAAAAATAAATCTATGCCGGGCCTGGAGGTCCAGCGCATGCGCAGACCATCTACAGATATGGCACTGAATACCTGAGTTTAAAAATACTGACCACTGCCAGCTCAATATTTACCTGTAGCTTATGGTAAGGCTGCCAACTGGATCCAGATTCGCAGGACAGGGTTGATCCAGTCCTGGGTTTACCTCAGTGCATACTGGGACTTGTATTCTTGCTTTTCTTAGACAATGCAATAGGCAAATCAGAACTGCAAGTCCCTGCATGCAACTGGGTAAACCCAGGACTGGATCAACCCTGTGCTATGGATCTGTTAGATGCCATTGATTCATGTGTGAGTCCTAGCAATTTGATAATGATATCAAGTTTTTGTAGCAGAATACAGAAGTAGATTGCCGGGCCTTTCTTCTGTGCAGTATAAATTCGATATTGTCACCGTAATCCTCTGCCTCCAACATTGCCCATCTGCTGCTGCTGCCCAGGTGGGTGGTACATCATTATTCTGACATCTCCGCTGAAACCTGTCCGCCTTGGGAGGCCCTAATGGTAGTGAAGCTACCGACGGCATAGTTTTCAGCCTCACAAATGTGCGCAAGCCCCAGTGGCACGACAAGCCCATGTCCCATGACTGAAGCCTGCAAATCTAGATCTACCTAAATGCCACCTAACCTTTCTATAATGACCTCTAATCCTGTTATCCCTGCAACAAAAAAACCACCCTTATTTCAAAAAAATAAGTTGGTACAGCTGCAGGATTCTCTCTCCCTCCCCCAATAATAGCTTAGCCCTTTGAAAACGGAAGTGCTTTAAAATGTGGATACAAGAAAAAAAAAAAATGATTCCTTTAGTAGACAGATGAGCATGCATTCTGATAGATTTAACAATCGGCTCAATGAAAAATCTCACTGTGTTTTATACATCTCAATAGTCTTTATAAAGTTAATGTGAAGTGCTCAGTACAAAATACACCAGTAAGGCCAGCAATGGTGTCATCGCACCACAGATGTCCTATTACACCATTGCTGGCCTTATCGGTGTATTTTGTACTGAGCTCTTCACTTTAATTTTATAAAGATTATTGAGATGTATAAGACACAGTGAGATTTTTTTTTGAGCTGATTGTTTATTGATCGAAAAATCTAAAATTTTTTTTAAACATTTACTATTCTCCTAAAATTGATTATTTTCTATTCTGATGGGAGTGTGTGGCGCAGGGGTTAGAGCTGCCGCCTTAGCACCCTGCGGCTGTGGGCTCAAATCCCTCACTGCTCCTTGTGACCCTGGGCAAGTCACTTAATCCCCTCATTGCCCCAGGTACACTAGATAGAGTTTGAGCCCACCGGACAGATAGGGAAATCTGATAAAGTGCCTGAATGTAAACCACTTAGGATATATGTGGTATATAAATAAATAAATTTAACACAAGCGTATGTAAATCATTATGTTTTCGGTACAATTTTATGGCTGTTATGATATATTTCACTGAGGTCAGCTATTAGCCATATTGGCAGATAAAAAAAAAAACCCAAATAAATTGAATGAAATATTGTTATTTGTGACAGATGGCTGAGCTGGATGGATTTTTTTGGTAGCTGAATGTGGTACTTCAGTAAACAAGGATCATTTCCTAGAACTGACATATGTAGGTTTGCCCTTGTGGAGAGGTGCATACACAGTCAGCACTCCAGAAAACTCGCGCTTCGGTTAATGATAACGTGATGCTGTCGCTGTGGCCTTGGAATGTCAAGACCCACACTTTAATTTGTCTACGGCTTCCCTATAAGATCATGAAATGCCTTTAATAAGTCTATAAATATTGTCTTTCATGTATGCATTATGCAGACCATACCAAGAATACAAAATATATCAAGTCTTATATTACAACCATAAAACATGTGCTTTGGACTTATCCAACTATCTTCAGCTTTGATTTTCTAATAAAATAATCTATGAATTTCTCTAAGATTAGGTGTGAAAATGTAAAGACACCAACATTTCTAAATTATAAGAACGGAAGATTACCGTACTGGGTCTGACCAGCAAGCTTTGTATCCTGTCTTCAACAGAAGCCGATCCTGGTCACAAGTACCTGGCAAGCAGTTACATTCCATGGTGCTCACAAAAGTTCAAGGAGAAAAAGGAATATAGCAAATTCAAATGTATTGTACAGCCTTGTGGTCTTTGATGCATTCATTGACCCATCACCCATGATTTAGGAGGTTTGTCCAGTCCTGGTGCATGCTGGGAAATGAATGCAGGCATCTCTTTGCCACAGTACAGTCTTTTCTCCTGTCATTATTAATCATGGAAGATAGAGCACAGATCACAAACGATCTGCAGCTATTAACTGGCCAATATGAGCCCTCTTACTGTGAGGAGAGAATGGCTAATATTTTACTTGGCTAGAAAACATTCATTTTCATGCAGGAATCCTATATAATAAAACCCTAGCCGCGCTCAAATCTGCGTGCTTCCATGATCTCTGATCTGTGAGATGTAGGTCCGTGGCCGCAGGACTGCGCATGCGCGAGTCCCCAGCCTTACTGCTTCCCAGCACCTACCTACGAAGGACTGACCGCCAGCGTTGGACTCCCTGCTCTCCAGATCGCGGTGTCGGCTCCTCTGATGAGCCGCACTAGCGTTGGAGAAGGCTTCCGACGCTGGCGGGGATCGAGAGGAGCCGCGGCGACACTCGCCCGGAGCAGGCCAGACTGTGGGCCGGGCAGGGAAGCGCTGACAAAAAGAGACTCCAGCTGCGAGCCGCTCAATGGGACCAGGCAGGCAGCCACGCCAGGGAGGGAAACAGAATGAAAACAAAAAGATAACGTGCAGGGAGAAGCTGGGCCTGCCTGCGGGAAACGCGATAAGGGAAAGGGGGGGGGGGGCTTAGAGCAGGCTAGACTGCGGGAGGGAAGGGGGAGGGGCCAAAAGGAGCGGGCCACATCGTGGTAAGAGTAGGGAAAGGGGGTGGGGGAAAATGCTGCTACTGCTGCACAGGGATCTGGAGGGAAAGGGAAATACCTGCTGCTGCTCCTGCACAGGGAAGTGGAGGGGGAAGGAAATGCTGTTGCAGCTGCACAGGGAAATACAGGGAAAGAATAACAGACAGACAGCAGGAGGAAGGGAGACAGAAAGAAAGGAGGAAAGACACAGGGGCAGGGAGAGGGACAGAAAGATAGAGAAAGGGGGCCAGGGAGAGAGAGAGACAGTGGGAGGGAGAGAGACAGAAAGACAGACATACATATATTCTAGCACCCGTTAATGTAACGGGCTTAATGACTAGTATATCAATAAGCCTGGTTCTAGGCCCCTGCACAAACCTTTAGGATACCCTCTCTTCCACTCTGCTATCTGAAGCCATTCACCTAGGTAAAAGCTCTGTAACTCGATAAAACAGCCTTGCTGGGCTGAGAATTGTTGTCAGAAATACCTAATCAAAAGAGCTTCACTCAATAAAAAGAAAAAAAAAAAGGGGACAACTTTGTGTCTGCTGTACCTCAAAATTATTGATGGAGGAAAAGCCTCAGAATCCCCGTCAGGAGCAAACCTCGTTCTCTGACTAGAGAGGGTGGCAACTTCACAGGCTCAAAAAAACGCCTTTATTGTGGCAAACGCATGCCAGTCTTTAGTTATTTCTCTTGTATGAAAATTCTCTTGCACAAGAACTCAGTTCCATAAACTTAGGAAAACAAACATCTTTTTACTGCAGAATGTATACAAGACTTGTTCTCAGGCTAGGGAGAAGTACACAAGTGCTTCAACACGTACCCTTTTAGCCTGATTGAGAAAAGGCATTCCAACATGAGAATATGCTTAAATGACATTTTTAAACAGTCCATGTGTAATTCTACCCTTCTGAAGTGCCTCCACAATAGAGCTGGAGCAATGTCCACAGGTGCTTATGGCATGCAGATTTTATGTTAATTTTCCAAAAGTAAATTCCCAGCTACGGGCAATTCTCACTCTGGGGATGTCAGATGTTGTACACTTAAGCCATAACAAAAATCAACATCTAAGATCCAGAGCTACGAAGGGCAGGCTTAGTTTTGGATGAAGCAGTGGGGGATCAGGATGCCGTTAGCATCAGGAGGTGACCGATGCTGACATCAGTATGTTCCAGCCTGGCGCCCGCCACTTGGCAAGCAGCGAAAATTCTGAGCACTCTTACGAGGTGGCACTCGGTCGCTGTTCGGATTTCCAGGGGCTCTGATGTGGAAGGACATGCTTGGCATTGATTTTTAAGCCATTTGGTAGGCTGCGGTGTTACAGTAGCGCTGAGAGATGTTTCGTGCTGTCAGCTGGCAAATGCAGCCACAGTCCCATCCCTGGGAAGAATGGCACAACAGATGGTCTAAACAAGAGAAGCAAACTGCTTCTCCAGTAAGCACATAGTATAGCCTCACGGCCTCGGATGTTTCAAAACCAATCTCAGCTCTGACATTGCCAGCAGTACTACATTCAGGATTATTGTGGTGAAAAATGGCGGCTGGGTATTGTTACTGGAACCTAACCCCATGCATGTAACACTGTTTCCTATGGGAAAATCATCTTTGGCTTAGGGAGCAGCTGTGTGGAAGCAACTGTGATTGAAGTCTGGCTGTTTTTTTTCTGTTTGGAAAGTGCCAGAAAGTCTGCATGCAAACAGCATGCAAGTACTTATGGGTATGTGCATATTTTGAAATGGCTCCTTTGAACATAGTGGTAATTTCATTAGGGACTTGAACAAATAGGGGTAAATTCTATATAGGGCGTCTAAAAAAAAAAAAATCAATAAACCGTGGTTAAAATTAGGCACGGTTTATAGCAGTGAATCGCAAACTGTGTGTCACATAAGAACATAAAAATAGCCTTACTGGGTCAGACCAATGATCCAAGTCCAGTAGCCCATTCTCACGGTGGCCAATCCAGGTTACTAGTACCTGGCCAAAATCCCACTGCTGATCCAGGGCAAGCAGTGCCTTCCCTCATGTCTTTCTCAATAGCAGATTATGGACTTTTTCTCCAGGAAATTGTCCAAACCTTTTTTAAAACCAGCTGCGCTATCCGCTCTTACCATAATCTCTGGCAATGTGTTCCAGAGCTTAACTATTCTCTGAGTAAAAAAATATTTCCTCTTATTGATTTTAAAAGTATTTCCCTGTAACTTTATCGAGTGTCCCCTAGTCTTTGCAATTTTTGATGGAGTGAAAAATCGATCCACTCAGGATTTTGTAGACTTCAATTATATCTCCCCTCAGCTGTCTCTTTTCCAAGCTGAAGAGCCCTAACCTTTTTAGTCTTTCCTCATACGAGAGGAGTTCCATCCCCTTCATCATCTTGGTTGCTCTTCTTTGAACCTTTTCTAGTGCCGCTATATCTTTCTTGAGATAAGGAGACCAGAATTGAATGCAATACTCCAGGTGAGGCATTATAATATTCTTAGTCTTGCTAAGCATCCCTTTTTAAAAAATAATTCCTAGCATCTTGTTTGCTTTTTTGGCTGCTGCCGCACATTGGGTGGAAGGTTTCATCGCATTGTCTACAATGACACCCAGATCGTTTTTTTGGGTGCTAACCCCCAAGGTGGATCCTAGCATCCGGTAACTTCTCAATGTACATCACTTTGCATTTTTTCACATCTAATTTCATCTGCCACTTGGACGCCCAGACTTCCAATTTCCTAAGGTCTGCATGCAATTTTTTGCATGCGTTTTAATAACTTTGAACAGTTTAGTGTCATCTGCAAATTTAATCAGTTCATTCGTCATTCCAGTTTCTAGAACATTTATAAATAAGTTAAATAACACCGGTAATATATCCCTGCGCCACTCCGCTGTGTACTCTCCTCCAATGAGAAAAATGACCATATAACCCTTCAAAAAGATATAAAAAGGATGGAGACGGTCCAGAGGAAGGCTACTAAAATGATATGTGGTCTTCATCAAAAGGCTTATGGGGACAGGGGAAATATGATAGAGACGTTTAAATACCTACTTAATGTAAATGCGCATGAATAGAGTCTCTTTCATTTGAAAGGAAACTCTGCAATGAGAGGGCATAGGATGAAGTTAAGATGTGATAGGCTCCGGAGTAATCTAAGGAAATATTTTTTTACAGAAAGGGTGGTAGATGAATGGAACAGTCTCCCGGAAGAGGTAGTAGAGACAGAAACTGTGTCTGAATTCAAGAAAACCAGGGATAGGCACGTGGGATCTCTTAGAGAGAGGAAGAGATAATGGTTACTGCGGATGGGCAGACTAGATGGGCCATTTGGCCTTTATCTGCCATCATGTGTCTATGTTTACCCTCTGTTTTCTATCTGATAACCTAATGCACAACTGAACTTTGCCACGTATTCCATAACTCTTTAATTTTCTCAGGAGTCTCTCAGGAGGAACTTTGTCAAAAGCTTTCTAAAAATCTAGATATACTACATCAACTGGTTCACATGTATATTCACACCTTTAGCTGCATGTATATTCACACCTTCAAAGAAGTCAAGCAAATTGGTGAGGCAAGAACTCCCTCAGTTGAACCCATGCTGACTCTGTCTCATTAAATCATGTTTGTCTACGTTTTCCACAATTTTATTTTTATAATTGTTTCCACCATTTTGCCCAGCAGGCTTTCTGGTCTGTAATTTCCTGGATCTCCCCTGGAACCCTTTTTAAAAATCAACGTAACATTGGCTACCCTCCAATATTCAGGTACTACAGACAATTTTAGCGACAGGTTACAGATCACTAACAGCAGGTCAGCAATTTCATGTTTGAGTTGTTCTTGTACTCTGGGATTTATACCATCTGATCCAGGTGATATATCACTTTTTAACTTGTCGATTTGGTTATGGGTGTGCCACAGAAAAACATTTGCTCCGTTAGTGTGCCAGAGCAAAAAATAGTTTGTGGGATGCTGGTTTATACAGTAGTGCCTATGATTGGGAACCATGCTTAACTTTAGGTGTGACTCAAAGGCACCCAACTCATATAACTTCTTAAAGAAAAAGGCAATAGTAATTCACAGCCTCAATGTATAAGGGATTACAAACCTTATATACTTAAACCTTTTTCAATTGCAAAATCTCTCACATGGACATATGTACCAATGAATATATGGTACAAATGCCGATGCCTTTACTCTATAATAATGCCTGTAACATAAAGGTATGCCCTCAATCTGCCCATAACCTGCCCATTTTTAAGCCCCCTTTCTTGACGCGTGCATAAAGTTTAGATATAGATCCCACGCCTAAATTTGCATGCGTATCTTATAATTAATTCTAATTAGTGACAATAATTGCTTGTTGAAATGCTAATTATTTGCGCTAATTAGCTTTTTATTCAATTAAATTGCGTATACCAATTGGGCACATGCTCAAACTTGTGCACACAATTTTCAACACTTTTTATAGAATTAGGGGATAAATGTGCTAGAGAAAACTTGAATAAAATTGTCATGGCATACAGTCATGGAAAAGTAAGTTCTCAAAATACACATGGAAATGCCAACAAAAGGACTTATGCATCTGTAGTGGCCACTTGGATAAAGTTCCTTATCCATTCATTTAATTCCAGTTCTAATCCTGTGTATTTGTATTGTGCTGAATACCTTATCAGCTCAAATAGGCTTACAAAAGAGCAGAGCTAGCCGAAATCCAGTGAATTACATTACTACATAGGGTTACCATTTTTAGTGATGTAAAATCCCAGATATATGGCCATGTCCCATTCTGCCCCCCCTAGCCCCTCCCCAGTTCCACGTCCAACCCTGCCCCGCTCCTACAAAGCCTCATTTCTTCTTTCCTGACCTCTGGACTGCATCTGGAGGGTATCCAAGCATGCACAGATGCTTGTGATGTCATCCACGCATGCTCAGAAGCCCTCCAGACGTGGCCGGAGCTTGGGGCTTTCCAAAACCCTAGACATCTGGTAACCTTATTACTACATCACACTACATCTACAAAGTTAAAATAAAACCAGACTTTGAATCATTGCTGAGACATTCTGACACTTCGAGATATTTCAAAAATGAAAATGTTTTCACATTTGAAGAAACATAATCTTGCAGAGTTTTTATATCAAAGTGGCTTTATAAGAGTATGAAGTAGCAAAAGATTTCATAAAATTCATACTTTTATTTTCTAGAAAATGATGATGTGAAAGAAATTGGTCATGTAAAGAGATGCTAATTTGTGTAATAATTTATAAATGTGATTATTTTAAACCTGATCCTGAAAGACAAAGGTAATCAACGTAACCCTCAATATAAAGGTATCACATGGTCAAACTTATTTGCCCCATAAATCAACCTTGCAGTTTACGTTGTAATATTAATGAAATATTTACATAAAGACCACTACATTAATCCAATATTGGGCCTGATCTAAATTCTAAAAGGTTCTACATGTAAAAGGAGTGAATATCTGATTTTAAAGACCCTCAAAGAAAAAGACCCAAAGTACTTGAAGAACAGAATTTCCCTCTACACACCTCCAAGGTCATCTTGATCCAGAATGATTCCCAATAACTCCATATGCTGATCACCGCTGAAAACGTTTACCATTTATGTTCAGATTATATTTAGATCTAGACTCAACTGTGGATCCTAATCAGAGGAATTCAGTTTTATCTTTATTCAACATAATTAGTGTTGAATAAAGATTAAACCGAATTCCTCTGGTTAAAATCCACAGTTGAGTCTAGACCTAATAACTTAGACCGGCTCTCTACTTTTGTGGGTAAGTGTACGGTACACAGATGCATAATTGGCAGCAATTCACCTAAGCACTCTCCTGTAAAGGCACACATAAGTGGCAGAGTATGTAACGGCAAGGGAAGGCATTGGTGAGGCTGCCAAGAACATGTACAATTTACAGAATACAGTAGATTACACACCCCCCAACTACATTTAAGCTGCTACAGTTATGGCAGATTTATGGCTGGTATAAGGTGGTTGCCTAAACTTTTGATGCCTTAATGCCAGGTTGCTCTAGTATTCTATAATGGAATTTGAGTGCCCAGATGCAGTGGCGTAGCTAGGGAGGTTGGCACCTGGGGCATTAGTACCTGGCATCGCCATGTCATGTGCCCCCATGCTCTTCCCCACTGCTTGAGCATCCCCTGCCCCCCCCTCATACCTCTTGAAATGTTTGCTGGCGCGAGCATCTTCCACTTGCTGCCCAAGCTGACCTCGGCTCCCTTCTGTGACGTCCTGACCCGCAACCAGGAACTGATGTCAGAAGAGAGCAGAGGCCAGTCCGAGCAGCAGGTAGAAGTTGCTGCTTGCGCCAGTGGACATTTCAAGTGGTACTGGCACTGGTGCCCCCTGCAAAGATGGAACCCAGGATGGTCAGCCCCCCTCTTACACTACTGCCCAGATGCCATGTAGAATCAGGGTACCTAAAAGAGAGTACCAACTTATAGAATCGCCCCTATAGTGCTAAGGTGAAGTGAGGGCAGATAGCAGTGTTATACAGATAGCAGCGATATTCAGTCTCTGGGGGGAGGGAGGGGGGCAATTTTGTAACTTGGCACCTCCAAAATGGCACACACTGAATGCCAGATCTAGAACAGCATCTGGATGTGCTTAAACCACTATAGAATTCTAGGGTTCACTATTTAGCTGCCAGTTGGTAGCGCTTTTGCTGTCCGCCACTGGCATTAAGCCTGGATATGCAACGCCACGCCATTTCTGGCGAACGGCATTAAATATCCATTTTCTCTTTTGGCCATGGCAACTTAATCAGCTATACGGATATTCAGCACTAACTGGGTAAGTGCTTAGTGGTTAAAGATAGACCTGAGGTATTTGTGGCCTACTTTAGCCACTGATCATGGCCAGTTTGGCACTGAATACCTGCACTTAGCTGGCTATGTCACATAATATTACATTACATTAGTGACTTCTATTCCGCCTGTACCTTGCAGTTCTAGGCGGATTACATCAGAAGATAATTGGACATTTCCAGGAAAATTTACAGTTTAGGAAGCTGGTTATATAAATTGAGTCTTTGGGAGAACTTAAGGGATAGGTAGAAATTTAAGGATTACATCAGAAGAAAAACTGGACATTTACGGGGAAATTACAATTTAGGGGGCTGGTTACATAGTTGAGTCTATGAAGGGGAGTTAAAAGAGGAGTAAAAATTTGAGGGGGAATTTTACAGGGGGGGAAGGGGGAGGGGGAAGGACAGGGGGGTGGTTAAGATATCTGGATGAATTTTTTGAATAGCAGGGTTTTGATTTCTTTTCGAAATGATTTGAAGTCGCTAACCACAGATATTCAGGAGGAGATAGCTGGCTATCTCCTTCTGAATATCCACAACCAGGAGCTGTACCTGGCCAGTTAAATAGCTTTGAATATCGGCCTACTGCTACTTATCATTTCTTTTTTTTTATATATTTAAATATTTTTATTGATTTCAATATTATATCAAGTAAACTTGTACAAAAATCAAATTTAACCACACTATATTACAATCATATACATCCATACTTAACAATGTTAAGCAGATTACAAAAGAAACTATTATGGTAAAATTAGCTCAAGTCCTCATTTTTGGATCCAAGAATTAATTGTGAGAAAACATAAAGAAAACGATCAAAGAAGTAATGCTGTTTCTATAGCTCGGGAAGAAAGTTACTATTTTCTTTAGAACTCAACCTTGAGTTTGTTCCTTGTCCAGACGGGACATCGCCAGAAAATTGGTCAGATGTTGGGGTTCAAAGAATACATATTTAATTGAATGGTAATGGACCATGCACTTACAGGGGTGTCTCAAATAAAATGTAGCCCCTAATGAGATGACCCCCCGGTTTCAAAAGAAGGAAATCACGTCTACGTTTTTGCGTTTCCCTTGTAACATCAGGGAACATTTGGATTTTACAACCAAGAAATTCCTTTTGTTTATTCTTTAGAAATAGTCTCAGTAACCAAGATTTATCAATAGAAAGAGCCAAAGTAACTACTAATATTGCAGGTGTTACCACTTCCTTATCTGACTTCTCCAAAATCTCAGTAATATTCAATAGTTGTCGTTCAGTAGGCTCAGGTTGCTGTTGATGCGGAGTTTTACTGGGGAGATAATAAACTAGAGCAAATGGTGGAAGATTACCTTCCGGAACTTCCAAAATTTCTAATAAATATCTCTTAAGCACGTCTCTAGGAGTTACCATAGTTATCCTTGGAAAGTTTATCAATCTCAAATTATTGCTAAGTGCCTGATTCTCTAATGACTCCACTTTTCTTCTAAGATTCAAATTGTCTTTAATTATGGTTTCCTGAAGTTGTTTTTATTTAAACCATATCCTACTGAGTCTTTTGAAGTAAATTATTACTTATCATTTCTATAGCACTGCCAGACATACACATGTAAAAGACAATCCCCGATTGATAGAGTTTACAATCCTGCCTGCTAACGTATACCGTATTTTCACATAGATAACGTGCACCCGTGTAAAACGCGCACACGGGTATAGCGCGCAAAAAACACATATTTATGTACATAAATTTTTATATACCGCGCACACCCGTATACCGCGCATGCTGCCCGACTCTCCTTTCGCCCGCCCCGACTCTCCTCTGGAGACCCCGACTCTGTTTTCGCCCGCCCCGACTCTCCTTTCCTCCTTGAAGTCCTGTCCCTACCCTGAAAGCCTGATGCCCCCCCGACGTCCGATTCACCCGCCCGCAGGACCGCTCCCACCCCCACCCCGAAGGACCGCTCGCACGCACCCGCACCCCCACCCCGAAGGACCGCTCGCACGCACCCGCACCCCCACCCTGAAGGACCGCTTGCACCCCCACCCCGAATGAGCGCTCGCACTCCCACCCCAAAGGACCGCTCGCACCCCCACCCGAAGAACCGCTCGCACCCCCACAGCCTCCCCCCCTCCCCCATGGAGAAGCTGTCTACCTTGTTACCGGATGCCAGCGAGCCCAGCTGTTTTCTCTGCCGGCGGTCCCGCCCCTTCTCTGAGCCCTGCTGCTTTTTCTTCCGGCGGTCCCACCCTTTCTCTGACATCAGAGAAAGGGCGGGACCGCCTGAAGAGGAAGCAGCGCAGCACAGGGCTCTGAGAAGGGGCAGGACCACCGGCAGAGGAAGCAGCTGGGCTGGCATCCGGAAACAAGGTAGACAGCTTCTCCATGGGGAAGGGGGGGAGGCTGTGGGGGTGCGAGCGGTCCTTCGGGTGGGGGTGCGAGCGGTCCTTCGGGGTGGGAGTGCGAGCGCTCCTTCCGAGTGATGAATCGGGCGTCGGGGGGGGGGGGGAAACTATGTAAAAAAATTTTTCTACAATGCGCTCACGCGTATAACGCGCAAGGGTATGCGTAGTTTGTAAAAACCACGTATAACGTGCGCGTTATATGCGAGAAAATACAGTAGTTGTTTTGGCACGTTGAATTTTAGGTACAGCTGCTTAGATGCAACCTATCCACAGCATGCACAGAGGGAAAGTTGCAATTATCCACAGATGAATTGGCAAATGTACATTATGCTAATATGAGAACATCGATAATATCAGTTGAAGGTTCTTTAGTATGGAATAATCTGACCGGACAGCTGACGTTGCTCTCTGATAATCAAAAGTTTAAGAAATTACTGAAAACAACTTTGTGGAGGCATTCTCTCGATTGAGCTAGGATCCTGATTGAATATCTTGCAGATATGTTTGTTCCAATGGCGTAGTAAAGGGGGGAGGGGCAGGGGGGCGGACCAACCTGGGCACCTTTTTGATGGGGGCTCCAGCGCCTCTCCTCCTCTCCCGGCTCCTCCCCCGCCATGCGCATGCCTTCAGTTCTCTACCACTGTTAGAGGTCTGCACAAGAACGGTGATTGCGGGAGTCCTGTGGGTCCCATGGGGACCCCGCGGAGATCCCCTCAGATCTACTGGACTCCCATGGGGATCCCCCCCCAGGTCTACAGGACTCCCACAGGGATCCCCCCCAGGCTCACGGGACTCCCACAGGAATGGAACCAGGGTTCCCAAGGCCTGGAAAGAGAATTAGTAGAAGATAGACAAAATAATGGAAAAACAAAATGTCCCATCAGCTACAGCAAGGGAGATGTTAATTTTGAGGGGGGCTAAGCTCAAAGTGTGAGGTCCAGCCCCCTTTCATGGTTATGCCACCAATTGTGTTTAGTACAAAATGAAGTACTTGCTGAGTTTGTTTTGGGGTTTCGATCCAACTGTTACCTCCCATTATAGACCGATTGCTAATATACCTCTTTTAACTAAACTTATGGAATCAATTGTTGCCACCCAACTCTCAAGTTATCTGGAGAAATGTTCTATTTTTTTGCCTTTTCAGCATGGGTTCCGCCTGAATTTCAGTACAGAAACTTCTGGTTTCACTTCTTTCTAAGATTCAACAGCTAAAGTCTAATAAGAAGCACGCTATCTTACTTCAGTTCAATCTCTCTGCAGCTTTTGATGTAGTTAATCACAATATTCTGCATTACCTGCTTTCATAAATCGGCCTTGATCAAATTATTTTAGACTAGTTTGACAAATTTCTATTTTCTCGTTCTTATTCAGTCAATATGAAAGGCTCCAATTCAAAATCGTGGAGAGCCCTCTGTGGTGTCCATCATGGCTCTCCATTGTCTCCAATCTTATTTAACATCTACATGAGTTCATTGAAACATTACAATTTGAATACCCGAGAAACTTTACTAACATATGCTGATGACATCTTCATATTACTTGAGATTGATCCACATCTTGATAATTTGATACCCAATATTAACTATTGTATTACCAAACTTCAGTCCTGAGCGACAATGGTCCAGATGAAATTAAATGCTGCAAAGACTAAGCTTTTATGGCTTGGCCCAAAGTTAGATTCTCTCCCTTCTGCTGTGATCTTAGACTCAGGAGAATCTTGAAAATTGAGTTTTCCTCGTTAATACTAGGTATTGTTATTGATTCTTCACTTACATTTAAGGACCAACTAAACTCACTTATTAAAAAGTGTTTTTTCAATCTCTGTGCTCTGAGAAGAGTGAGAGCACTTTTTCACCAACAACACTTCTCTGTATTGGTTCAATCAATCATTTTGTCAAGGCTGGATTACTGCAATTCAGTGTATTTGGGTCTTTCAAAGGTCAGTCTGCAGAGACTTCAATTAATACAGAACACTGCAGCTAAACTTATCTTCGGTAAGAGTAAATTTGATCACTTAACCCCTCTTGCCGGCCTCAGCACTCCCCTCGGATGTTACTTCCAGGTCCCGTGACTAGGAAGCGATGTCAGACCCGATGCGAGAGAGATGCTGCTTGCGCCGGGGAACTAAACAGGTATGGAGGAAGGTAAGAGGAGCGCCACCACCCCGGGCGCCTCCCACCCTTGCTACACCACTGGTTTGTTCATTTATTTGTATGTTGGTTACATGATTATCTTTGTAGTTTTGTAAACAGCTTAGGTCTAGGTGGGTCACTGATCAGCCCCCCCCCCATTCTAATGAGACCCCTTTTCCCAACAGTAATCCCTTCAATCATGCCCCTAATCAGCACCCAATCCATTCTAGAAAATATCCTCCAAGACAGTGTCTCTCAAACTGTGTGCCATGGCGAGATTTCAGGTGGGCCATGAGAGATTCCAGAATTTCACTTCATTTAAAAAAAAAAATTCCCTTCATTACTTGGTGGAATACAGTTTGGATCACAGCTGAATTGGAAAGAGTTGATGCTGGAAAATTTAATAGCATAAGAACAAACTAAGGGGCCCTTTTATCAAGGCGCAGGAGGGGTTTAATGCGCGGAATACCGCGCGTTAAACCACCTGCCACGCTAGTCGCTTATGCCTCCATTGACCAGGCGTTAATTTTTTTGTTTGCCACGTTGGTTAGCGAGTGATGAAATGTCCGACGCGCTAACCCCACTAGCGCGGCTTGATAAAAGGACCCTAAACTAAACTAAAACTTAGGGCTCCTTTTATCAAGCCACGCTAGCGGGGTTAATGTGCGCGACTTTTCATCACACGCTAACCCCTGCGCTAGCTAAAAACTATGTCCTGCTCAAGAGGAGGCGGTAGCAGCTAACGCGCCCAGCGGTTTAGCGTGCACTATTATGCACATTAAACCGCTACCGCGGCTTGATAAAAGGAGCCCTTAGCTTTATATAGCGGGTCATCAACCAAAGGAAGCTCGACTCGGTTAACAATAATTTAAAAAGTACTAAAAGAAAAACAACAAGAATTTCAAAAGGATTAATTTTCAAAGTGTTTAGCAAATAGAAAAGTTTTTAAACATTTGCAGAAGAATTGAAAAGGACTGGGGCTCCTCAAAATTAAGGGGAGTTTATTCCATAAAGATTTTGACTCTTAATTCCTTTTCTGGAGGGAAGGGAAGGTTTGAATTGTTGGATGCCTCTTGCATAGGAAAATCTGTAAACGTTCCATAGCATGGGAACGAGGGGAATAAAAATACCATATAAGATTTTGAAAGTGATGCGAGCACATTTAAATTGAATCCTGAGATAAACCGGGAGCCAGTGAAGGCTCAGAAGCAAAGGAATCACATGGTCAAATTTACTTTTTCCAAAAATCAACTTTGCAGCGGTATTCAGAATCAATTGTAATCTTTGGAGACAGATGCCAAAATAAATAGCATTGCAATAATCTAACCGGGATAATATGATTGATTGGACCAAAACAAAATATGGAAACCACATATACAATATAATCTCATGTCCTTCTCAACAACAAGTTATCTTTAATTCAATGCATCCATATGCTGCACATCCATAAATGCTGCACATTTACGGGTTCTAGTATAAGAAAATATTACTGATATTGCATTTTTCCTTTCTTATATTCAGTTTTTACCGTTACTTTGATTTTATTTTCCTTTTCATGACTGTAAACAACATTACTACGCGACAGAAAAAGCGGAGTCTTCCTTTGCCCAGCACAGTGAGAAGCAAAACGAAAGAAAGGCAAAGCCAATATCACGATACAACACAAGGTATTTTATTGAACGTTCCTATGGGAAGTCTCAACTAGGATCCTGGTTTCGGCAGAACACTGCCTTCCTCAGGGGACATACCAAACTGATAACAGGATATTACAGTGGTATCTCTATTTCAGGTAGTCTTGAAAAAAAACCTTTAGGAATGTACTGAAAGAAGCACTGACAGTCAAACTTCTAAAGAAACTTGTCAAAGAACTCACAATAAGAACCGATAGTGTGTGGTAAAAACAACATTAACTCTGATATTTGTTGATGTAGCTTCCTTTATGTGACTTTATTTTTACACTATAATTCATGAGTGAAAATGTTTTGTTTCTTATTCTATAATTCAATAAAACTTAGGGCAAGATTCACTAAGCCCACTGATCAAGTTCCAACCACTTAGTGATCTCTTTACGACCCGATTTCCCTCCGACTCGATTCACTAACCTCTGTCCCGATCATCCTCCGATCCGCACATGCAAATGAGGGGGAACGGCATTCAAATGTAGGCAGGAAGCGAGTCACAAAAAAAAAAAAAAGAGGGACAACGACTAGGCTGACCGATCTAAAAATAAGCGACTGCTGAGGACCAGGCGCTCAGGTCCTTTCCAACTGCCCTGCCTTTTGCCGCCCTACTCTCTGCCCTGCTTCTCTTCTCTCTGCCCCGATCTCCTGCTCTCTGCTCCATTTGCTCTCTTCCCCGTAGTGCAAGAAAGTGGTTTTAACCTGCAGGTTTAAAGCGGGCTAAAATCACGGGCTCGTGAAAAAATTAAAAAGCTCTGCCGGGCACGGAGGGCCAGCGCATGCGCAGACCATCTCCAGATAGTCTGCGCATATGTCGGGATTGCGATTCAGTGGTTGGGGGTGTGATTCTGATTTCCCTCATTTGCATGAGGGCGATTTGTGAATCAGCGCCCTGGACACAGGTCGGATCCCTCACGGATCAGATCCGATCCATGCCCTTAGTGAATCTAGCCCAAGACTGAACAACAAAAAAATTTCCCTTCACAAGTATACACTAGATGACATGTACTTCACGTATGCAAGAGTCTGTCAATGCTATGAGCGTCTGCATAAGTAAGGGTACAACCGCCCAGACAAGCATCATTCTTTGATGTGATTGGTCCTTGTAAAATAACGGCAAGTAATTTTAGTTTAATTTTTTTATGTAGAAGTTATCCTAACTTGAGCAAAAAAGCAATCAAGGCTTTTTAACCATTTGGATCTTCTTATCATTATGAACTTGGATTTTCAGCTCTGACAGAAATTAAAAAAAAAAAAAAGAGAGAACGTTGTTAGATGGTGGATGATGAAATGCGTGATTGTATGTTGACTGTTGAGCCGCATTTTGAGTTCATTTATACTCAAAAACAAGCACACCCATCACATTGTTTAGCAATTCAAGTCTATCTACTTTAGTTTCACCATTGTTACAATTATCCATACATAGCTTAAAGAAGGTTAAATAAATAATTGTCAAATTTAATTTTTTGTTGGTTTTGCAATCTAATAATTTCAATTATAGTGTGCTGGAGCTAAAAAAAAGTTTGAGACACTGCTCCATACCTTTGCCGCTTCCCCCCACTCACATTCACTTGGGTCTCCCTTGTAGTCTAGCAAAACAGAGCAGGAATGGTAAACCCTATGCTCCTGTCCAGTAGTAGCCACCAGAGTCCCAAATGGTGGCCATAACACCTGGTGCTAAAGATGGTGAAGTTACAGCTTGGCTTCTCCCTAAAAATCTATTCAGGATGCCGACAATTATGTTATTATTGGCCTTAACGCTTTTCTATGACTTAACATACATCCTTCCTGGATGAGTTAATAAGGAGATTTATTCACATTTGCTATAAGCCTGTTTCCGACCTTTATTTTTCAAGACTGAAACAATGATGCCAATTTGCCAGACTTCTAGTGTTTCCACTTGGAGTCACACTGCTTGAAATACTCTGTAAAGACATGCTTCCTCTGTTTCTCCTGTAGCTTTAATTATCTCTACCGATCGTTTATTTAGACGCTCTGTTCTTTTGGCGCACATCAGTTAGCAGCTACATTTTGACGACAATTTTAAAAGGCAAGGCGGGGTGGCCGTGTTACACAACGCTTCAAGGTAATATGTATTGTAGAAATAAAAGCATAAAGAAAAAAAAAATTCTGATCTGAAGGGGTTGCCTTCAAAAGCTAATCACAAACTACGCGAGCCCCCCTCGTCTATGAAACCACGCTAGTGGGTTTTTTTAACGCAGAGAGCTGCACTGAATGGCCCGCTGCTCTCAACGTTCAATGAGTGTCGGGATCAGCGCGAGCCATTCAGCGTGGCTCTTTGCGCTAAAGACCGCTAGCGCAGTTTTGTAGATGAGGGGGGTAAGGCCCTCCTTTACAAAACCGCGCTAGTGTTTTTAGTGCTGACTGCGGCAGTAAGACCTCTGATGCTCATAGGAATTCTATGAGTGTCGGAGTTCTTACAGCTGCAGCCGGCGCTAAAAATGCTAGCGTGGCTTTGTAAAGGAGGGGGTAAGTAAAAAAGGTATTATTTTTCCCTTTATATTTTTGTTTTATTTCTACATATTACTATAGGTAAAGCAGTATTCAAAGTGCAATAACATATGTATGTGAATTTATGTACATAAGTTTAACTGGTCTATGCAGAGGCATTCCCAGGGTTTGTGTAAGTGTTCATTCATTTATTTTAGAAAATACACACATGTGCACATATAGTAACATAGCAACATAGTAAATGACAGCAGTTAAAGACCTGAACGGTCCATCTAGTCCAGGGGTCTCAAAGTCCCTCCTTGAGGACCGCAATCCATTCGGGTTTTCAGGATTTCTCCAATGAATATGCATGAGATCTATGTGCATGCACTGCTTTCAATGCATATTCATTGGGGAAATCCTGAAAACCCGACTGGATTGCGGCCCTCAAGGAGGGACTTTGAGATCCCTGATCTAGTCTGTTCATTAGTTATACCCATTAAAAATTAATGATTAAATTAACTTGTCTCTTCTTTGCTATTTCTGGGTCACAGACTGTAAAGTCCACCTGGTATTGTCCTAGGTTCCAAATGCTGAAGTTGCCATCTGATCAAGCCATTGTGACATCACTGCTGAGTCTGGTTCTTAGGCATTATGACATCACAATCTCAGCTCTGGAATGTTGCTGCTCTTTGGGTTTCTGCCAGGTAACATAGTAAATGACAGCAGATAAAGACCTGAATGGTCCATCCAGTCTGCCTATTAGTTATACCTATTAAAAATTACATTACATTAGAGATTTCTATTCCGCCATTACCTTGCAGTTCAAGGCGGATTACAAAAGATTTAAGGTTGGTCTGTTACCAGAAGAGATCAGTGGTCATGACTAGTGAACGTAGAGGATAGGGCGAGTATTCTCAGGGAGTTAAGAAGAAGATAGGGGGAATGAGGTAATCGTGATGTTAAGATTTAATCATAATACATGATTAAATCAATTTCTCTTCTTTGATATTTCTGGGTCACAGACTATAAAGTCCACCTAGTATTGTCCTAGGTTCCAAATGCTGAAGTTGCCTTCCTAGCTCACTCCAGCCTATCCAACCATCCTGTTTGCAGGATATCTACCATAAAGTCTGGCCAGTAACATCCTCATGTTCCAAGTTAGTGGGGTTCCCATTGATGCCCAAAGTTCCCCAGCCCAATCCTACACCAAATCATCACATATGGGACATAGATCGTGCATGTATGTCCAGTACCGGCCTTAGCACTTTAATTTACATTCTTCATTTTCTAATTAGAGATCCTCTATGCTTATCCCACACTTTTTTTAATAAAATTCCATCACCATTTTCCTCTTCCATCACTTCCCTCAGGAGGGCATTCGAGGCATCTACTACCCGCTCCATGAAAAAGAATTTCCTACATAAATTAACCAGGGAAATATATGTGCAGAAATTCCCTGGGGTAATTTACATAGTGGAAGCATGCCCTGGTACCCACACTGAGAACATAATTTATACATCTGAGATGTTATAAAATTACTCATTTTGCGGATTATGTTTGTAAAGAAAAGAGGGAGGTTTTCTTTAAGCCAGTGTGATACTTTTATCCAGGCCTATTCGTAAGTTAAAATAAAATCTCCATCCTCTCAGTTCTGGAATATCATGCCATGTTTTCTCAGAAATTTCAGTGATTAAAGTATGGTAGATGCTGTGTTACTTAGGGCTGCTAACTAAGCTCAGATTTGTCTGACGGGGTTGATCCACTCCTGGGTTTACTGCATTGCATGCAGGGACAGTGGGGCTCTAGTTTGTATTTTCCAATTGCATTCCATCGGAACAGCAAAACTACAATTCCCTGCATAAAATGCAGCAAACCCAGAACTGGATCAACTTTGTGAAGAGAATCTGGAGCCAGTTGACATTCTTATTGAATTCCACTTAAATATGCAACATTAGAGTCAGCAAATATGTTGTGATTTTTTTTTTTTTTAACTGAACTAATGCAAGTCATTTGTGAGTAGCTTTTAAGAGTTGATGAAGGAAACATATTTGCAGAACCTCTTTTCAGAAAACCTAGAATGTTTAGAAAATTAAAATCCAATAATTGTGCAGAAAATGAAAGTCATAATGGCTGTGGGATTGCTCTACCATTATCCGTTGTCTACCAGCAGTTAATCAGATAGCTCAGTTTCCCTAGGGCCATTTTGGAGAATTTTACAATGTTTTCAAAACGAGAGATCCTGTTATTCCCTGAAAAGACTGACAGTGTGAGGGACACATTTCAGACAGCAGAGAGGAGTGTCAGAGAGCTGGCAAAAGTCAAACCAAGAAGAATCCCAATAGGATATATTAGAAGATGACTGATTTAAAGCATGTGGGTTTTAGAGGTATACTCAGGGTGAATCATGAGAATGTGAATATCTCTTCTGTATATGGAAGGGGCCGTAGTCTCAATTTATGGTGGCTTTAATAACCAAAGTAAAACAAAATAGAACAGTATACTTTAGTATGGAGGGGTGCTGAAAAGTTCTCAATCCAACAAGCCAACTTCCTAATTTCTGAGTGTTATTTTGCCACTGTAGCTGAAAAGACTTATTTTATTTTGTTAAGTGCCAATTTGCAGAACCAAAATTCTATGTTTGACATTGTTTCATAAGGGACACAGATCGTGCATGTCTGTCTGTACTTCAAGTTTCAAGTTTATTAAATTTTGATTTTACGCAATATCAAATATTTCAATGCGTATTACATAATTGAAATGTACAATAAAAAAAACTAGGGTGACAAATACAAATACAAATAAGACAAAATTATACAGACTAATCATTATGTATTATTAATACAAACTGAAACAAGTGGGTAAAAAAAAAATGGAATTACAATTTTAAAAAAAAAAAATTTTTTTTTAACAATTAAGGGTAGGGTAGGAGAGAAAAGTAATGAAGGAAAGAAAGAAAGAGAGAAAGAAAGAAAGAAAAAAAAAAAAGGTTTTGTTTATTCACTCAATCTGTAACATTTCTAAGCATTGTAAACCGCATAGAACTTCACGGTCCTGCGGTATATAAACTGTTATTATTATTATTTTAATTGTTTCAAACCATTGATTGAACCATATCCACGTTATTCTCTTCTTGGCTGGACTGAAAACTTTTCAGCACTGATGTCTTTTGACTTGGTCTACAGGTATTGTCAAGTGAATATCTGTCTAAAACACTTGACTTCCATAATAGTAGAGTATTTTATCATCATTATTGTCATCTGCATAGAATACTGTAGTGCGATCTAATTTATGACTTGCATCTTCGTTATTATCTTCATCATCTTTGTCAGGTTGTCCAGTTACAAAGAAAGATTTTGTAAATTTGTCATTGTCTGTTATTGTTCTAACAATATTTTGTCCGATGGCAAAACTCTGCTTGAATCATAGGACCCAGCTCTGTGGGTGCTCAAGTACTCTGGGTGCTCTGGGTACTTGAGCGCCCCCATATTGGACAAACTCTTTGATTGTATTCAGGAAGAGGTGATTTCCATTAGGTTTAGCACTCCCAATAATTTTGAAAAGTTGGCTACTATATAAGCAGTCAGCCGGCAACTCTCCTCTTTGCTGGTGCCTCTCCTTCTCCAGCAAACCCCCCCCCCCACCCCCACCCAGCGGTAATTGGAGGCTTAGGGCTGCAGCTGGAGGACATCCGCACATGTTGACATGATGATGTCACACATGTGCGTGATGTCATCGTGTTGACGTCCCCTTTCTATGCCACTGGCCAGGGTCCATGCTCAACTCTGGGCATGAGGAGTTACACCGATGTGGGGCATGTATCCCCACTATTCTATTACACTGCATGTATTTTAAGGGCACACCTCTGACCTGCTTGTGCCCTTCCCCTAGCCATATCCCCCTTGCAGATCCACAAGGGAAAACTTAGGTGCTATTCTATAAATGGGTATGTAAGTGTGTTTTTGTGCAAATCTGCTGTTTCATGTGGATAATTTGGCATGGAAGTAGAGCTTGATGTTCAGCACTATATATAAATTTTCCCATAAGTGATTTAGGTGCACTGTTTATAGAATAGAGCCTCATACTAGAAAATGACATGGGGACAAATTTTCCCCTGTCCCTGCGGGAACTCATTTTCCCATCCTGCCCCTGATCCATTCCTGTAAGCTCCATCCTCATCTAAACAAGCCTGAAACGCTTTAAAATCTTAAGTGCTCGAGGTTTGTGTGGTTAAGGCAAGCGAGCTTACAGGAATGGGACAGGGACAGCACCAAAACTTATGGGGACGGGACATTGCATTCCTGTTGGGACAAATTTGTCCCTGTGTCATTCTCTACCTCATTCTTCAGTGCATAACTATCAATTATTGGCACCAATCACATATATAAGCACTACTGTTCTATAAGTGAGATGGGATTGGGATTTGATATCCTCGTGAGTCTATTAAGTAGTGTACAATCAAGTACTGGAACATTTTACCTGTCTGTCCCAATGGCAAGTCAAATGCGCGCAAGACAAAAGCGCGCGGACAATTGCACGAAGACAACTGAGCTATTGTCTTGCGCTATATAAGAATTGCGTTTGGCGCAATTGTCTTGCGTGCAAATGACTATGAACCGTCTGTACCGACAGGCTCACAGTCTATCTCAGGGGTAGGGAACTCCGGTCCTCGAGAGCCGTATTCCAGTCGGGTTTTCAGGATTTCCCCAATGAATATGCATGAGATCTGTGTGCATGCACTGCTTTCAATGCATATTCATTGGGGAAATCCTGAAAACCTGACTGGAATACGGCTCCCGAGGATCGGAGTTCCCTACCCCTGGTCTATCTGATGTACCTGGGGCAGTGGAGGATTAAGTGACTTGCCCAGGGTCACAAGGAGCAGCATGGACTTTGAACTCACAACCTCAGGGTGCTGAGGCTGTAGCGCTAACCACTTGAATACTACCACTAAGTACAGCAAGAAGAGTGTATTACCAGCTGTACATAAAGCTGGACGTGGAAAACAAAGCTAAGCATAACTCTTAAACGGAAGGCTAGTAGTTCCTCTAGCAATAGATATCAAGGTTACTGCCAAAGAAGATAACTTAATTTATTGAAAACAAACAAAAATTTATTTTATAGAAATTTACTATTAATTTGAAAAATTTGCTGATTATAAAAGAATATAAAAAAAGAAAAAATAAGAAGAAAGGGGACTTCAAGGGACCAATGATAACTTGCACTAAAGCTGTATTGATAAGACGAGCTCGAAAGTCAAAATAGCTGCAAGCATTTGAGGTCACCGTTTCCCAGTATATGTTATATACCAGTAAGGTTAGCAAGATATTCAATTGAGATATTTACCCCCTCTTCTACTAAACCACGCTAGCGGTTTTAGCGCGGGGAGCCGTGCTGAATGGCCCGCGCTGCTCCCGACGCTCATAAGAGTTCTTATGAGTGTCGGGAGCAGCGCGGGTCATTCAGCGCGGCTCCCTGTGCCAAAACCGCTAGCGCACTTTAGTAGATGAGGCCTTAAACGTAAGGAAGCGTTATCTATTCATATATAGTCCATCGTTTATTGAGAAGGGTGATTAGTCAGAGACAATACTTTGTGAAGGGAGCTCTAACCACTACACCACACTCCCCCTTCCTATTACCACTTAAGGTGTCAGGTCAAAAGCACGCCGGGACAAAGGCGCGCGCAGACAATTGAGCGCAGCGCGGAGGTGCGCGCCGCAGAAAATTACAGTTTTTACGGCTCCGACAGGGGGGGCTTGGGGGGGAACCCCCCCACTTTACTTAATAGAGATCGCGCCGCGTTGTGGGGGCATTGTGGGGGGTGTGCTTTCCTGCTTTTAGGGAAAAAGTTAAGTTTACAGTAAAATGTGGAGGGTTACAACCCCCCAAACCCCCCACAACGCCGGCGCGATCTCTATTAAGTAAACTGGGGGGCTACCCAACAAAACCCCCCGTCGGAGCCCCTAAAAACTGTAATTTTCTTCGGCGCGTGCCTCCGTCTTGCGCTCAGTTGTCGGCGCGCGCCTTTGTCTTTAGCGGGGTTGTCTATGAACCCCTCAAAGGTAGGCACCAGTTATAGAATTGCCCTTTTAATCTACTGTCAGAAACTATTTTCTCGCCTGATAGAAAAAGTGATAACGTATACTTCTCCGCAATGACATCTTGGTTAACTAAATTGGGGGACCCCCCCCCATGTTTTGCTTGGTTTCTCTGCAAAGAATGTACTGCCTTTTCCCTCTGAAATATCGGGGGTTCTGAAGATGTTATGTGGAAATCCAATATCATGTCTCCTACATGAGATAGGCACTTAACTGATTTTTGAACATAAGTGGACTTATTTCCTTCTGCCATTGTAGTGTAATATAGTAATGATTAGTTATTGAGGAGGGGATTTTAACATAAGTATGAAGCCATTAGTAAAATGCAAATCCCCCAAATCACCACAAAAAGAGAAATAAATATTTTGGTAGAGGAAATAAACCCCATAGATACCTGGTGAACAAAACTCAATGGAAGGTTTTATATTTTATTTAAATGTCCACAAACTATATTAACTTTGAGCCCTTTAGTCATAGATAATACTCCAACTTTCAAGTATTCTACTGCTGTTTAATAAGAGCGGTTAATGTGTTTGGTTGGTAATAAAAAATATGAAGAAAACAAATCTTAAGAAAGACATGGCGTTACTACAGAGGGTTCAGAGGAGAGTGATACGTCTGATAAAAGGGATGGAAAATCTTTCATACGCTGAGAGATTGGAGAAACTGGGACTCTTTTCCCTGGAAAAGAGGAGACTTAGAGGGGATATGATAGAGACTTACAAGATCTTGAAGGGCATAGAGAGAGTAGAGCGGGATAGATTCTTCAAACTTTCGAAAAATAAAAGAACAAGAGGGCATTCGGAGAAGTTAAAAGGGGTTAGTTTCAAAACAAATGCTAGGAAGTTCTTCTTTACCCAACGTGTGGTAGACACCTGGAATGCACTGCCAGAGGACGTAATAGGGCAGAGTAGGGTACTGGGGTTCAAGAAAGGATTGGACAATTTCCTGCTGGAAAAAGGGATAGAAGGGTATAGATAGAAGATTACTGTGCAGGTCCTGGACCTGTTGGGCCGCCATGTGAGCGGATTGCTGGGCGCGATGGACCTCGGGTCTGACCCAGTGGAGGCAGTGCTTATGTTCTTATCAGGCCAGTGGTGTAGTAAGGGTGGTGTGCGTACTGCCACGGGCGCCAAGTCAGTGGGGGCGCTGGCACCTCTCCACTCTGCCCCACCACACCACAAGACACTCGCGCCATCTCTCCCCCTCCCCGTATCTCTGTATTATCTCCAATAGCACGAGCAACTTCTGCCTGTTGCTCGTGCCAGCCTAGTTCCTCTCTGAATCACTTCTGGGTCACGGGCCAAGAAGCGACGTGAGAGGGAAATCCAACGCTGGTGCGAGGAGCATGCTGCAGAAGCCACTCATACTGATGAAGATTAAGAGGTATGGGGGGGAGGGAAAGAGCAAGTGTGGAATTGGATGGGAAGGAGCGGGGGCATGGAAGGACTGGGGGCATGGAGAGGAGGGTACGGGGGCAGGAGGGCACCACCACCTCAGGTGCCTCCTACCCTTATGACACCACTGTATCTGGCCAGTATTCATACTGCCAGTTAACAGAATTAGACCTAAATATTCCATCCTGGACCATGTTCAGCTACCGGAACTGAATATCCAGGGCTATTTGAAACAGCATTGGTGGGGTGTGGGGCTTCTGAAGTACCACAAGGCTGCTGCAAGAGGTCAAGGGAGCCATTCTGAAGAGATAGCCATGCCAGGCAGGAGCAAGTTGGTATTATTCTTGCCTGTGTGTCCCATAGACCCCCAGGGAGCTTCAAGGTTGGCCTGAAGGGAACTCTAAGGTTGGAGGGTGAGGAATTGCTTTGGTGGAGGAGAGGAGGAGGAGGGGGACTTGGATGAAGAGATGCAGTGAGAATCTTTCTGACACTATCCAGCGGTTAGCTGGGCACCAGCCAATATTTAGACCAGTGCCCGATTATCTCTGCAGCTAAATTTAGGACAACCTTTTTTAGTGTCCAAACTTTAGCTACCAACCTAACTGGTTAGAAGTGTGAATATTGCCACTAACTGGTTAATTACTGGCTCCTCCCAGGCTATGCTCAAGCTCCACCCACAATCTACCCTGGCACTAACCAGACAGTGCAGGGCAGTTAGTAATGATTTTCAGCAGCACTGTCCAGTTAAGTACTACTGAATATCAATGCTTGACCATTCCCCACTTAATTTGCCATGATTAAAACGCAGCAGAGAATTCATATGGAAAGTGAACACCTTATGTTAGCTAAATAAAGCATTCCATAAATTCTGGAGACAGACATGACAAGACTGAAGAGGTTAACTCCTTGACATCCTGGGACGTCGCATAAGTAGTTTTGCAGGGACAGATAATCCATTATACAGCAAATATTTAAAAAATCAAAGAAACTGTTCACATTGACACAAGAGTTGCAACAGTACCTCAAAGCACATATTTCTCAAATGTCAATGAAATCCAAACAATAAATGGCAAACATAAAGAAAAGACAGAATGATTCACGATGTCAAATAGTGATGACTCATATACACTTCTATAAATATAGATTGCATAGATGTGTAGATGGGGAAATAAAACAGGCAAATTACTAGCTAATTTAATTAGACCAAGTAATGTTAAACATGTTATTACAAACATAATTCAAGAAGAGCAGGTTGAAAAGTTAAGAAAATAGCACAAATGCTTCCTAAGTATGATAGTGATTTAGATGCAAAAAGACTTAATAAAACAAAAAGACATAAAACCTCTAGTAAAGGGGCACTTTTACAAAAAGGATGCTACGGAGCTTATTTTTAAAGTGTATGAAATGCCCAAACGGATGTCCATGTGCTTCAAATGTCCAAATCCCGACTTTGTAAAGGCAGAAAAGGAATGTCCAACACTGCAGTATGTCCACCTGAGAAAGAGAAATCCATGCAGAACTTACACACTAGATAGTGAGATCTTGACTAGGACCACGGCAGAACGTGATTTAGGGGTGATCATTAGTGATGACATGAAGGCTGCCAATCAAGTAGAGAAGGCTTCCTCAAAGGCAAGGCAAATGATGGGTTGTATCCATAGAGGTTTTGTTAGCAGGAGACCTGAAGTCATAATGCCATTGTACAGATCCATGGTGAGACCTCATTTGGAGTATTGTGTTCAATTCTGGAGACCACACTACCGGAAAGAGGTGCTGAGAATTGAGTCGGTCCAGCGAATGGCCACCAGGATGGTCTTGGGGCTCAAGGATTTGACGTATGAGGAACGGCTAAATAAATTGCAGCTGTACTCACTTGAGGAACGAAGAGAGAGGGGAGACATGATTGAGACGTTTAAGTATATCACGGGCCGTATCGAGGCAGAAGATGATGTCTTCTGTCTTATAGGACCCTCGAACACCAGAGGGCATCCGCTGAAAATCAGAGGAGGGAAGTTTCATGGTGATTCCAGAAAGTACTTCTTCACCGAAAGAGTGGTTGATCATTGGAACGAACTCCCACTGCAGGTGATTGAGGCCAACAGCGTGTTAGACTTTAAAAGAAAATGGGATATTCACGTGGGATCTCTAGGGGAGTAAAGTCAGGGGGGTGGGTCATTAGAGTGGGCAGACTTGATGGGCTATGGCCCTTTTCTGCCGTCATTTTCTATGTTTTTATGTTTCTATGTCCAAATGGCAAGGAAGCAAGGTATAGGCAATACTAGGGAGGGCTTGAAATATGGACATCCAAGAGTGATTACCGAATGGGAAGAAATAACTGACAGAGCAGCTGACCACTGTATAGTTTAAGGCATGATACTTCCTTAATCCCCCAGTGCTTGCTGTCCCCCTCCATCTCCCTTGGAAGTGAAACTGAACGAGGATACCAGACTCCATGACAGCTTCAGGTATTAAAGCAATGTGTGTCAAACTTTTTGAAAACAGTGTCCCCCGCAAATTTGCGGTTTGTGAATACCAGCCTCACTAATTCGCGGTCTGCTCCGACCGCCTCTTCCTGTAGTAAAGTCGGGCTACACCAATCAGGAGCTGCATGTCTCCCACCCTCGCTACGCCATTGGGCTGGAAGGTCTTGGGACATGTTCAGACATCGACTTGATGATGTCACGCATGTGTGTGACATCATCCGGTTGACATCTGCGCATGCGCGGAGGACCTCCAGATGGGGCCCGGAGCTTGCTAACCCTGGGAGGAGAGGTGAAGAGAGGAGAAGGAGGTGCCAGTGCTGACAGACTGACTACAGGACAAGCCTCTCACCACAATAGGCACTTCCTCCTGCCGTGGACATTTGGGGGCAGGGGGCTTGCTTCGGGGGGATCTGGCAGGATGGACTGGGCATCCCAAGTCTAAAACGTCTTGTTCTGGGTGTTTGGGACTTGGACAAATTGTTGGTCGAGAATGCGGTATAAAGATAGACATAGTGGTGGTCTGGGTGATGAAACGCCTGGACATACAGGTAGATGATTTTTGAAAAAAACAAAACAAAACCCATTTTGGTTGAACTTTTTAAGAATGGACATTTTACTGCTTCTGACTTTGAGCGACAAGCGCCCTACATGCAAATCGGACTTAGCCGTTTATTTTGATTATGCCCCTCCACATCGTTAAGAAACAAATTTGTCAAATATTTAAACATTGCATTTGACTTCAAAGTTAAATATCAAGTCAGTATGATGTAAGCTGGGCAGAGAGCCAAGGGAGGGCAACAATCTAAAATCTTTGGCATAAAAATAGCACACAGATACTGCAGAAGAATATAGACAAAGAGACCCCATATAGAAAATGCTGGTAACACTGTTCCCTCTAAGCTCAGTGGGAGTCCTCCACCTATAGTCCTGCCAGTGAGGGGTGCTGTTTCATTATCACATTTTAAATAGTGAGGAACAGGCAAGCTCTGCAAGACTCCAGGGAACCTGCCCCTTCCTAGCAACTGAAAACACAATATTGAAGCACCCACCCCACTGGTAGCAATGCAGTTGGAAGACCCCTGCTCAGCTTGGAGGGAACAGCGCAGATTCACAGGAGATTTAATCTAACATTATGATTCAACATATATAACAAAGACATGTGATGCAAATATGAAATTGTAACCAATGTATAAAACTTCAGGAAGGGGACTTGTGCACTCCTTGTAGTGTATAAAATGGTCAAGTCTTTGTTCAAAAACACTATTCAGCATCAAAGAGGTTATAAATCACAAGGAGACTGCGTTAATGGCTGATCAGATATGACAGAATTGAGAAAATATTTATTAGCCTAGCAAGTCCATAGGTTAAAAAGAAGTGCTAAAATTCTGATCAGTGCGAGTGAGCCACTGATCTAACACCAGAATAACTGATACGGGCCAAAACTTGAATGGATGTAACAGGGAGGGTTACCAGATTTCATCAAGTAAAAACCTGGAAACGTGGCCCCGCCCCCAGCAACATCCCATTTTTAAATCTTGATACTCGTATTAGCTGAATATTACTCCTATCCAGATAATTCTGTGACCTGCCCTCACTCCAGCCTCCCTCAACCTTTTTACTGTTCTGATAGCTGTTTGGACTGATACTATCCATATACATACTGTAAGGCGTATGGGGACAGACTTAAAGATCTCAATATGTATACTTTGGAGCAAAGGCGGGAGAGGGGAGATATAATAGAGATGTTTAAATACCTACGTAGCGTAAATGCGCATGAGTCGAGTCTCTTTCATTTGAAAGGAAGCTCTGGAATGAGAGGGATTAGGATGAAGTTAAGAAGTGATAGGCTCAGGAGTAATCTAAGGAAATACTTTTTTTTTTTTTTTTTAAACTACAGAAAGGGTGGTAGTGTGGCGCAGTGGTTAAAGCTACATCCTCAGCACCCTGAGGTTGTGGATTCAAACCCATGCTGCTCCTTGTAACCCTGGGCAAGTCACTTAATCCCCCCATTGCCCCAGGTACATTAGAGAGATTGTGAGCCCACTGAGACAGACAGGGAAAAATGCTTGAGTACATGAATAAATCCACGTAAACCATTCTGAGCTCCCCTGGGAGAACGGTACAGAAAATTGAATAAATATAGATACACGGAACAGTCTCCAGGAAGAGGTGGTGGAGACAGAGACTGTGTTTGAATTCAAGAAAGCATGGGATCTCTTAGAGAGAGGAAGAGATAAGGGTTACTGCGGATGGGCAGACTCGATGAGCCATTTGGCCTTTATCTGCCATCATGCTTCTATATTTTTATGTTTCTTAGATTTTATAAAAGCGCACCCACTATTTTAAGCCTATTCCATAAACAAAACTAAGGCCCATATTCTATTAATAGCGCTGCAATTGACATGTAACTCACGCGATGGCACCGTTTATAGATAGGCGCCGGAAATGTGGACCAGTTACGAGAATCGTGACTAAGGAGGTGCCTATTAACCCCTATGCGTACTTCCGGTGTTAACCACGCCTATTTTACTCTTAAGCGCTAGTAGGTGCCTCCATAGTTGTGATTCTGGCGCTATATTCGGAGGTGCCATCTTTTTTTTAAATGGGATTTTAATTGCTTTTAAACTATGCAATCAGCTATTGCATTGATTAAAAGCAATTAAACCAATCAAAGAATACTAGTGCATATGGCCCACACATGTACAGGTCTAAGCAGGATCACTTACACCAGTCCTATCAATGTTCACGCCCAGTGGCGTAGCGAGGATGAGAGGCACCTGGGCAGTGGTGCCCCTCCCCTCTTCCCTGCCCCTCCTGCCGCACGCATGTGCCCCTTCTCATTCTCCATACCTTTTCCACTTCTCTGACGGTGCTGGCTTGCCCTTTGACATCATTTCCTAGGCGCAGGGCCTGGAAGTGACATCAGAGAGAGCGCCGATGCTGACGCAGGCAGCCATGTTGCTCACAGCTGGAGAAGTAAAAAAGGTATGGGAGAAGGAAAGGGGCACACGCAGTTGTGGGAGGAGCGGGTGGGGGGCAAGCAGGAGGAGGGGTGCCAGCGCTTCTAGCAAGACAACACCCGGGGCAGACGCTCCCCCCGCCTCCCCTTATTACACCACTGCTCATATCTGGATGTTATTATATGCACTAATCTACCTAAAAAGGTAGAAGTGGATGATTAAATAATAATAATGATAAATCTAAACTCTCCACTTATTCAATGTAAGGGCACTATCCCCAATGGAAGAAAAAGCCTCAGGTAATATCACGGCAGAGCAAGAAATGCTCAAACCTCCTCCACCCACATCATTGGCAAAAAACTTCCGAGGAGAATGTGCTGTCACCACTACCCTATTTAATAGGACTAATTCATAAGCTGCCTTTTAAATTGTGAAGATATGAGTGATGCGTATGGCCGTTTCTTCAGGGCTTATTCACTTCCCCACATTTATCTGTGAACACAAGCGCAAAAAATCATCTCGTATCTCGTTCTAATATCCTGAACAATACCAGATGTAGATTCGTTATAATACTCGCTGAGAAAATTACTTCATTGCTCTTACCAACGTCCTGTCACTGCAATGGTTCCTTACTCCATTTTAACGAGAGCTACGCCAATCAGTCTACTCCACGTCGCCTACGTGAGGGGACATTGGCTACTCTTCTCTGATTGGTCAACCCAACCTGGACTCTCATGGATTCGATAATTTACGTGTGTGCCTAGGCACACCACTCATATTCTGCCCAAACTCTGCCCATTTGCATGTCCATGCCTGCTGGCAAAGCATGCGCTATCAGATCACGGCAAGTATTTTTCTGCTAGGCAGAGTTCTATAAAACATCATTTATGCACATCAGTGGCCACTTAACTACTTGTAAAGGTTATTTATTCATTGGAATTTATTAACCGCCTTTATGAAGAGATTCACCCAAGGCAGAGTACAGCAGGTATAATTCAACTTAAAACGTACAGTTTTGTTAACAGCGCAACAGTAGTAAAAAGACCAAATATAGACATAAACACAATGAATGAGGTAAAGTCAAAATCTGTAAATTGAAATTTATTAATAAGACTGCCATGAAACAGTTTCAAAAAATATACTTATTAACAGCTCTAAGAGTCAAATAAGAGAGACATAATAAATACTAAAAGAAACTTAAAGAATCTAATAAGCACAAAACAGAACATTCAAATACTATAGATATGAGTTATGATGCTAATGTTTTCTACAATAAAGCTTATCCTTTAGCCAAGGGGTCAAATGCAGATATTGGATGGGTACAAGATGGGTGGTACAGCATGTGTTGTGATAAACAGATGGAAGGCTAAACTCAAGGCAAGTTGTTTATAGAATTAACAAGGTATGAAGGACTGATTTAGTTCTAATCTAATCTTCCATTTGTGAGTCGCACAAACCTCTACAAGCTCAAGGCGACTGAACAGGGATCAGGAGGGGAATAGGAGAGGAGGGAAAAACGGGGTGGGGAGGTGGGGAGAGACGAGAGGAGGGGCCTAGGTGGGGGTGGAGGCGACAGACAGAGGCTGAAACAGTTAGGGCTCCTTTTACGAAGGTGCGCTAGCGTTTTTAGCGCATGCACTGGATTAACGCGCTAGCCGAAAAACTGCCGTCTGCTCAAGTGGAGGCGGTAGTGGCTAGTGCGCGCTGTTCTGTGCATTAGGGCCCTAGCGCGCCTTCGTAAAAGGAGCCCTTAGTTGTCGAAGAGGAGAGTCTTCAGGTTTTTCCTGAATGAGGTGCAATTTGTCTCCTTCCTGATTGCTTCTGGATGGGCGTTACAGGGTTTTACACCCAGGGAAGTTAGCGTGGAGTGGAAGATTTGCTTATAGTGGAGGTACTTTGTAGGTTCAGTTGAATTTTGTTAAGGATTCTTCTGGATGTTGACTAAGCTGTAGAGAATAGCTGGATGAGGGGAACCGCTGAGTTTCCGAGCAGTATGTGGTGTACGATGCATGATTTTTTAAAGTTTATTCGGGATGGTATTGGACGCCAGTGTAGCTGTTTGATGAAAGTTGAGATTGAATCATTTAGTTAGTGAGCGTGGCAAGCTAGTTCTGGTGCAGAATGAGTGTCTAGTCAGTCGCCCTATGTATTAAAGGCTTAGGTGAAGAGCCAGGCTTTCTCCTGCTTCCTGAAGTAGAGGTAGTCTGGAGTTAGTCGCAGCCCCTCTGGGAGAAAATTCCAGAGCATGGGGGCTACACCTGAGAAGGCGCACTGGCAAGTATCACATCATTGAATTTCTTTTGAGGGTACAGATAGTGATGCTTCTTGAGAGGACTTCAGAGATCTTCAAGGTGTATAAAGGGTTAGCTTGTTCTTGAAATATTCTGGCCCATTTTGTCTGAAGACCTTGAAAATCAAACAGAGAGATTTAAATTTAGCCTTGTAAGGTACTGGTAGCTAGTGTAGTTTGTGCAGGAAGGGCGTGAAGTGGTCACGCCCCTTGCAGCCTTCTATCAGTCATGCTGCAGCATTCTGAATTAGTTGCAGCTGATACAAACTCTTTTTTGGTACAGGGCATTGCAATAGCCTAGTCGTGATGTCATCATGGCATGGACCACTGTATTCAAACTTGTCTTTTCAATATATGGCGAGAGATTCTGTAGCTGCCGAAGATAACGGAGACAATTTTTAAAGGTAGTTTGAACCTGCGAGATCAGAGTGAGCGATGAGTCTAGCAGTATCCCAAGATTCCTGAGCTATGATTTTAGGGAGAGTTCATACTCCCCAAAAGAAGTTTTGAAGCCCACTTGTGTTATGAACCCAATAATTTCTGTTTTGCTTGAGTTCAGACAGAGTTTGTTGTTGTTTGCTCATTCCTGAGTTGCAGTTAGACAGGCAGTCAGTTTGCTCAAAGCTTTGGGTAGATCTGGTTCAGTGGGTATGAGTAGTTCTACATCATCAGCATCGATGTAGAATTTTGTGTCCATTGACTTAAGCAGCTCAGCCAGAGGTTTGAGGTAGATATTAAATAAGAAGGGAGATAGTATGGACCCTTTTAGTACCCAACAGTTCAGCGCCCAAAGTAACGATGTGCTATTGCTGAACAGAACTGATTGTTGTCTGTCTGACAAATAGGATTTGAACCATGTATATATACTGTGCCACAGTTTCTGCCAGCCTTGTAAGCATGATATTATGAACCACAGTGTCGAAGGCTGCTGAGAAATTCAGCAACGCTAGTATCAAGGTAGATCCCCCGTCACAGTTTCTGTGCAGATCATCAAGAAGGGACACAAGAACGTTCTCTGTTCTGCACCTAGGTCTGAAGCCAGATTGACATGGGTCTAAGCCAATTCCTTGCATCTAGGCAGTTGTTGAGTTGAATGCAGACTGTCTGTTCTATAAGTTTTTCCAGGAAAAGAATGTTAGAGACTGGTCAGTAGTTTTCGAGCTTGGTCTCATTAAGGGAGCTCTTTCTCAGTAGAGGGCGCCCTACAGTTCTTTTTAGTGTTGTTGGCAGCAGCCCTTCCACAAGCAAGGAGTTAATTTTAGTGACCCTTTTAATGAGGCCTATGCTTGCTTGTTGCATTATCTTTGCTGGATAGGGGCCGAGAGAAGAGGTTGTAGGTCGTAGGCCTTTCAGGGTTTTTTTTCAAGAGCTTCCTTTGTGACCTGGTTTGAATGAGTCCCAGATGACTGTGCATAGTGGGGTGGAAAGAGTGTTCTCTTCATTAGCTGGTGGGAGCTTTGATGGGGCTATCTGTAGATCTTGATGGTGACCTTTAATTATGTTGGCAAAATATGTGGCAAAATCATTGCCAAGTTAGTTGCGACTGGAAGAGCTGGTTCTATTGTGGGGTTTGTGGCAGGCTGTTTAATATTTTAAGTGCTGTAGTACTTGGTTGAATTTGCAGCTTGTTCGATATCTTCAGAGAAATATTGTTTTTTGCCTGTTGTTAAGGCCTGGAGGTACACTGCCATGTATTTCTTACAGTTGAGCCTGTCTTCATCTAGACAAGATTTTCGCCATTTTCTTTCCAGTTGATGTCCTTGACGTTTACGGACCTGAAGTTCTGGGGAGAACCATGGGGAGCGTTTGTTTGTAGGTAATAGGACCATCTTTATATTCTTTATATTATATCTTTATGTCATTTATATTATTAGAGTTCTTCTAATCCGCTACTTCCTTACACAGGTTCAGTGCGACTTAGGTGCAAAGAGACCTGGACATCACCAGGGAAATACATTATCAAATCCCAACAAAACATGGTTATAACAACATTAGTCCAATAACCTTACTAGAATCCACCGACTTTCCCTTACTGATTGATAAATGTTTGAAATAAGAATGTTTTTAACACCTTCCTAAAGGCAAAGTAACTGGTTATTAAATGAACCGCAATAGGAAATGAGATCCAGATCTTAGGGCCTTGATATGATACATACACAGAAAAAAAAAATTGCCTTTAGGCTTAGGTACCCTAGAAAAATTTAATAATACTTGTTTTCTAAGGCTCACATCTATTACTACCTGATATCTACTACCATTTGCATGCTTCCCTGCCATCTAAAACTAGGCAGCTCTTTTGAATGGTGACGGGTCAAAAGCGCGCGAGGACAAAGGCGCGCGGACAACTGAGCGCAGGGCTTAATCGCGCCGAAGAAAACCCGTATTTTAAAGGGCTCTGATGGGGGGGGGCGGGGGGGGGAACCCCCCACTCTACTTAATAGGGATCGTGCTGCCTCACGCTGCCATGTTGGGGGTGTGGGGGGGGGTGTAACCCCCCACATTATACTGAAAACAACTTTTTCCCTAAAAAAACAACGCCAGCGCGATCTCTATTAAGTAAAGTGAGGGGGTTCCCCACCAACACCCCCGTCAGAGCCCTTTAAAATACGTTTTTTCTTTGGCGCGATGAAGTCCTGCGCTCAGTTGTCGGCGCGCCTTTGTCCCCAGCAGGGGAGAGCCGACGGAGGAGGGCTGCAGTCCGGCCATCGGACCAACGGTCGGCTCGGGGGCCCGTTCCAGCGGGGCACCCGTCACTGTCTTCGCTCCTCCCCCATTCCAGCAGGGGAGAGCCGACGGAGGAGGGCTGCAGTCCGGCCATTGGACCAACGGTCGGCTTGGGGGCCCGTTCCAGCGGGGCACTCGTCACTGTCTTCGCTCCTCCCCCATTCCAGCAGGGGAGAGCCGGCGGAGGAGGGCAGCAATCCGGCCATCGGACCAACGGTCGGCTCGGGGGCCCGTTCCAGCAGGGCACCCGACACTGTCTTCGCTCCTCCCCCATTCCAGCAGGGGAGAGCTGACGGAGGAGGGCTGCAGTCCGGCCATCGGACCAACAGTTGGCTCGGGGGCCCGTTCAAGCTGGACTTCAGTTTTGACTGTTTTGATTTTATTTTCAATTCTTTTTAGTTTGATATATTTTTAAATCTCACTTATTGTTTTACCACTTATTTTGTTTTATTTTATCATTCAAATTTCATTTAAATTTCCCCAGAATTCTATTGCTTCAATGGTTCTCCCTCTGCATCTATTCTTATCTCCCCTCTTTTTTCAACCTTTCAAAGTCCTTTAGATCATTGTAGTCTTATTAGAATGTTTATTTTCTTATTTTTCTCATCTATTCTCTATTTTATTTCTTCATTACTCTACTAATTGTCATTTTTCCAGGTACTTTAGTTAGATTGTGAGCCTTCGGGACAGTAAGGGAATTTCTAAGTACCTATTTTACTTATAATTTTAATGCACCCTATTGTCTATTTTTCTGTAAACCGCTTAGAATCCTAACGGAGTTTAGCGGTATATAAGAAATAAATTACATTACATATCAGCCCAGTTGTTATCTATTTGGACAAAAGTATTCCAAAGAATAAGGAGTACATAATCCTCAAACTTTTACTAAGGTGCGTTAGCGTTTTTAACGCACGCTAGACCAAAAAATTACCGCCTGCTTAAAAGGAGGCGGTAGCGGCTAGCACGTGCGCTTAAACTGCTAGCGCATCTTTGCAAAAGGAGCCCTTAATATAGTCATTCTAGATCAGTGAAAATGTAAGAAAGAATGTTCATATGTAAGTGGATGGGTGAATGCGATTGGCAGGGGATGTATAACTTTACTAATATTTAGTTAACCGAGTCGAGCCCTCCTGTTGGAATGAATTGGTATAAAAAAAAAAATCAAAGATGAGATTAGATTAGATTGTATCATAGCTGGGGAAAAAGGAGAAAACAGACAGGAAGACTGGCATTTGCTTTATAATAGTCTGCAACACGTCATTGGCAACCATTTGTTAGCGGGTTAATGTGTATTGTGAATGCTGATGATATGATGGAAAAAATGTAACTGTTTATAAAAATAAGGTTAAAAAAAATAAAGCAGAGGGGACTTTTAAAACGAAGCCTAGTCTTCTATTGAGCAAGCGCTGCTCTCTTCTGCAATCTTGCCTGTGGTTTTACCTCCCTGTCTACATCAGTCATTTATTTGACCCTGTTGCCAGCTCTGTGTTGTATTTAATTTCGCTGCTGACACCCCAGTGTCCAATGACAGTGGTTCCCAAATGCTAAGAAACACCAGCAAATCACTTTTCAGGATGACTGCAAGGAATACTCACAAGATACAATTTCATGCTTTTTCAGCAATACCAAAGCTAAACGCCATGTTCTGGACAGTGGCGTAGTAAGAGGGGGAGGTGCGCCCAAGCCACTCGCTCTGACGAAGATGTAGAGGTGCGTGGAGGTGGGGAGGGAGAGCACAAATGTGGAATGGGGGAGGGGAGCGCAAAAGGAATGGGGGGCACGGGGGGGGGGGCCTCCTACCCTTACTACGCCACTGGTTCCAGACATCCTGAACACTACACCTCTCAGGGATTTACGAGGAGTGGATCGGGAACCGACGCTCTATAAAATTCTGATTTGCTTACGATTGAGAGGTCCTAAGTTTTGACAGGCTGTCTGGTGGAATTTCTCAGCTTGTCTCTCTGGATGTGCTGAGCTATATACTATGTTCTATAATTAGCTAAGTGCAGAGGATCTAAATCACACAGGCACTACATAGTGTGGAACGCAGCCTTTGAATCACAGTGGCCCGTGACTCAGCAATGCAGCACAGTCATCTGTCACATGCTGAATGCTCCTGCTGAGTCACTTCTCGCACACATTCAGCGCTTCAAAACTATCCATTCTTTGGGAAGATCTGAAGGCTGGCTCTGCTCTTTGATTCACATCATTAATCATTCTGCGACTATTACTCTTAATTATAGCCACCCTAATAACAATAATTTTCATTTAAATAGTGCTTTCAATTCAAATGGTATCACAATGAACTGCACGCTTCTATACTTCCAGCAACATATGTGCAGCTATGATTGGGTTGGACCATCCACAACCTTTTCATTGCTTGAAAACTAAATGAAAACCTCTAGAAACGGAAGAAGAAAAGAACAATGTTATTATTACTACCAAATTATAGCTCAGAATGATGAGGGACAGGAAGGTAGAGCTTGCAGAAGAGCAGAGATTCCAGCTCGTAGTCCTCTGCTCTGATCACTAGAAAAACCAATTTCCATGCTTTCACCTTTTTCATTAGTAGACCCAAAATGCATTTGCAGTGTAACTTAAAAGACAAATAGGTAATAGTGAGCCAACGGCGGTTAGCGTTTTATAAACACTGACCACCGCCAGATAATTTAGACGCAGATATTCAATGCTGGAACATATCCAGTCACTGATACTTAATATTCAGACAAGCACTACTACCCAGAGGTTATGCAGATGGAGCCAATTTCAATACTGCATCCGTACAACTAACCAAGCACAGAGGTGATTGCTTTTTAAGTAGCACTACTTGCCCAGTTGCTATGCGGGCACCACCACGGAATGTTGCCAAAGCGCACACAACTCTTGGCTTCGCCCAACACCATCCTTCTATCACCCCAGCTGTAGCTGGTCAGTCCTGCAGTGGTCAGAGGGGATATGCAGTGGCTGTGCTCGGTTAAGTGCTCCTTCTGACCTACTCTGTACGATTTAACCAGGCAGGAAGCTCTTCTGACTGGTTAAATCATTTTGAATATCAGGCCCAGAAATGACCCAGTTGATAACTGAAAGATTAGTACTTCCAGAATCAAACTGCATTGGGAGGTGAGTTCATCGAGGGCAGCAGCCCTCACTAAGTTTCTGAGAGTACAGGGGTCGGAGGTTTTTCTTCTCGCTCAGTACTATTCTGGGACACTGCTTAAGGTCAGGTGGTCTGTTGATGTCTTACCTGTTTGCAAGGCCTGGGTGAGCAGGGGTCAGTAGGGTCTGTTAGCATCTTTTGGCCGCTTTAGTTGAACCTTTAGCCTCTTCATACCGATTTGGAAGCCATTCATGGACTGAATGGCTGCCTGAGCACTAGCTGGGTTATCAAAACTGACGAAACCTGGGGGGAGAGAGAGAGAGAAAAGGAGGGAAGAGGAGAAAGTGCAGTGAAAAAAAAGTGGGAGATGGAGGAGGGAGTGAAAAGAGGTGAGGGTGGAGAAGGAAGCACACAGTTCATCACCAAAACCAGAAAAGCACTAATAATTGACCTATACTTTATTATTGCAATGCAAGAACACTACGAGTTCAGTATTCAATGAGATTTGTCATGTAACTTCAGGAGTTACCTGGACAAATCTTGCCTTTTTAAAATTTCATCCTTCCCTCCTGCAGGTGACAATCCTAAACAAAAGAAAGGAGTAAACCTGCATGGAACAGCAGTTACAACCCTGCAGAAACAAGGGGAATAACCTACATGGAGTGGCAGTTACAACCCTAAACAAAAGATGAGGTAACCAGCACTGAACAAATGAAACAACCTTATTGGGCAGACCAGAGGGGCCTTGCTGGCCTTTATCTGACATCATTTACTATGTTCTCTTAGGCTTCAGCGGCTGGTGTCATAATTGTTGCAGCTGCCCGGATCTTGATGCGTCTGATTAGGTAGAATCAACGCTTCAGCCATCATGCTGTGGCTTCCTTCAGAGTATGCTGTGAGGTCTGCAGTTTGTCTTTATATAAAGTGGGTCCTCTGGCCTGATTGGCTGGGGTTTGAGGTGATTGAGGCGGGAAAGTCTGTTGGTCATTAATTTGAATATTGGCGGGAAAGTTTGCCTCAATCACTTCAAACCCCAGCCAATCAGGCTAGAGGACCCACTATATATAAAGACAAACTGCAGACCTCACAGCACACCTTGAAGAAAGCCACAGCATGATGGCTGAAACGTCGATTCTATCTACCCCGACGTGGAAAGACACGGACAACTGCAACAATCATTTACTATGTTAGGCTAACTTGTGAGGCTCACAAAATGTATCCAGTTAAGAAAGGGAGGAGAGAAAGGTGTGTGTGTGTATATATATATATATATATATATATATATATATATATATATATATAGGGGGGAGGGGGTATGGGTGGGTGGGGAGTTAAAATTAACCTGTATAAAGCTGATACTTACACTTAACTGGATATGCTGAGTTTGTACAAATATCTGGCCTAAGTTTATATGAATTAGTTTAACTGCTTATATTCAGAGGTGAAACTTCACTGGATAGGTTCGCTCTGGGCCTGGGTTTAAGTTATTTGGATAACTCTATTTAGATAGTAGCCCATTTACTCACGGCCTCTGTTGTTGTTTTTACCTTTTTTAACCTGCTTGGCTTTCTCCACACAAAAGTATCTGGTGCTCATCAGGGAATTAACTTTGCTCTATACATTCTAATTATGAGGGGATTCATAACTAAGAGAAATTACTGGTGCTGAGGTGGGATTTTATTTTAAGGCACTTAAATGAAGCTATGTCATTCCTGGCTGGCTAAATACTGCTGAATATCAGGCAGTCAATGTTTATGTGCCAGAACATAAACATTTATGTCAGCCATATTGGAAACATAAAGGTTTATTTTTCCTGACATTTTTCATAGAGTAGATCAACCATGGGGGGATTTAAGGGCTGACCTTCGCTAATTCCATCAGTGGATCACATTTCTGAAACCTAGATGTCCTGGATAACAAGTGTAAATCCCAACATGGATATGCATTCCCTTTCTGAAATGGGGAATATATATTAATTTTCAAGTCTAGTTCCACCTGAAACATGCCCAGACCACATCCCCTTGCTATATGCATATTTAACAAACCCAACAAACTGGAAGAAAACCCCACAGAAATAGAAAACAAATCCAAGAAAGTTGGGACAAGTCCATTAAAAAAAACCCCAGCCCAGGATGCGCAAATTAGAGACTGATAAATGGGGTTTACAAGGAAGTCTTTAATGGCTTAAAATAAAGAACCTGACACAGTCTGTGTTTCGGCCCATGCAGGAGCCTGCCTCAGGGGTCACAGCAACAAAAAAATCTATTGGGGACTCAAAAGCTCTTTCCCCCTAATAGTAAATGAAAATACTAAAACAGTAATAATGGTATATATTCAGAGCAATGCCCAGGTTTGGTTTTGTTTTTTTCGGGGGGGGGGGGACTTGTCCCCACTTTCTTGGTTTTGTTGCATTTTAGAATTTAGACATATAAAGGACCGATATTGAGACCTTGGAAGGGAGGTGAGACCGTGGAAGGGAGGCTGATGACTGGCATTGAATATCTGGCCTATTTGTGGTCGGCTGAAACTTAGCTAGCTAAGTTGATTTAAAGCATTGGCCAATTAAGTTATAGCGGCCAAAGATAGACCTGCTATTTGCGTGGCCCAATTGGGCCACTAAACTTGGCAGGTCAGTGCTTAAAATAGGCAGCTATTGCATGATATAGCTGGCATTAAGCCACTAAGTACTAATATTCAGTGGGAGATAGCTGGCGATTTGCCCCTGTATAGCCAGCCAAATGCTATTTAATATATCAGGAGCCATTTATGGCTGGTTAAACAGTGCTGAAAATTTGGCAGATAAGGGCCCAATATTCGGTCACCTCTGGCGTTCAGTCCAGAGATTCACTGCTGGGCCGTCTCCAGCAATTAGCACTGAATATCCAAGTTTTTTAATGCCAGCTAGTGCATAGCCAGTTAAGATGACATTCAGACTTAACCAGATTAAAAAAAAAAAAAAAAAGTGATGCATGGCTCCGCCCCATTCTACCCACAGCTCCGCGCCATTCCACTCCCAAACCCAGCCCCACATAAACCTCATCTCTTTGGGGCTGCATCTGGAGGGCATCTGCGCATGCACCAATGTGACACAATGATGTCATACACATGCAAGTATACGTGTGACATCATCGTATCACATCCATGAATGTGCAGATGCCCTCCAGACGTGGCCCTGAGCTCAATGGTTTTGAATACCCAGACAAACTGCCGGGTTTTGAAAATACGTCCGGACACCTGGACAGTCCTCTAAAAAGAGGACATGTCCGGGTAAATCTAGATATCTGGAAACCCTAAGTTAACTGGCCCTGGTTTAGTGGGCAAAGATAGGCCTGCTTTTTATACAGGCTTATTTTCTTGTTAAGCCTAGTTACTTAAGTTCTGAATATTGGGATTTAAGCAGTAACAACCCCAGAATGCCCCAACATCACCGACTTATATTTTGGCGCTAACTGGGCAATTTCTGTGGTAAGAACTGGTTAAATGCCACTGAAAATGCTCAGTTGGCCACCAAGGCATTAATTAACTGGCTGGCGGCTGTTCCTGACCTGTTAATCTACACTGAATATTGACCAGCATATATCCTGGCTTTGTACAATTGAGATTTAGACATGTATGCATTATAGGCATCTAAATGCTGGTTTATGCACATCTAAAACCTAAACAGGACTTCCCAAAATAAGCACTTTAATATTGCGAGACACCTTGCATTTTACCTGTCCTAGTCAGTTCATTGTGATCGCTCTGAAAACATAGGCTTAATATTCTTAAAATTTTACAATGGGGACTAATGAATGTACAGCTCTCCCTCCGTATTTGTGGTTTCCCTATTTGCGAATTCGATTATTCGCGATTTTTTTTTTTCTTTTGGCAGGCTGCCCAAACCTTCCCGGACCTTATCTGGTGGTCTAGCGGCAACGCGGGGCAGGAGCGATCTTCCTACGCTCCTGCCCCATGCATAGCTGTCCTCAAAATGGCTGCTGTGAGTTCCTGTTGAAGTCTCGAGACTACAACGGGAACTCACGGCAGCCATTTTGATGTCGGCTCCGCAAGGGGCAGGAGGGTAGGAAGATCGCTCCTGCCCTGCGTCACCGCTAGACCACCCGGTAAGGCCCGGGGGACGCAGGAGGGAGGTGGTGGTAGGTCAGAGCCGGCCAAAAATCTTATTCGTGATTTTTCCCTATTTGCGGCCCGGCTTTGCACCCCCGTGAACACGGAGGGAGAGCTGTATAAGCATTCACTGGCCACCAGTTTACAATGGCCTATCAAAAATCCCCATAATCACTTGGGCACTGTTTATTTAGTTGCTGGGGCAGAGTAAGGACAGAATATGAGCAGAACCAAAATCTATAGGGGGCAATTATAAAACTGGGCTCCATAAGCTAGGTACCAAGATGCAGCATCCTGAATGCTAGTTCTATAATGATATCTGGGCACTTTAGATTCCATTAGCATCAGTTAGCATCTGTGCGCCTACATAAAAGGCACATCCACTTACAACAGGCTAACTGCAACACTTTAGTGCGTAACTTGCAACAGTCCGTAAATTACATGCATCGATGTTGGTCCTGTCCATGCCCCTCCCCTGTGAACACCCCCTGACACTTAACCCTTTCAGGACCATAAGGATCGTAGGCCAATTTTTGTGGTTTTGACGACATTTTTATGGTAAAAAGGGCTTGCAGATGCCAAAAAATTGATTTTTTTTGTGAAATATCATTATTTTTATTTAAAAAAAATCACACTTCTGGCTTATGGACAGTGTGGCAAGTGAATCTTCTCGTCAATCTGGCAACGACGCTAATGAATGAATGTCGGAACCAGTTTGTTTACATAAAGGCAGTATCCTATGGAATCCGTACATATCAAATTTTAGAACTGTAGACTATCCCAATCAAAATTTATAGGATTTTAAAGTTATGGGACAAATATGTCCCTTGGTCCTGAAAGGGTTAAAGCTAGAGCCTCAGCACCCTGGAGTTATGGGTTCAAACCCACGCTGATCCTTGTGACCCTGGGCAAGTCACTTAACCCTTTCAGGACCATAAGGATCGTAGGCCAATTTTGGTGGTTTTGACGACATTTTTATGGTAAAAAGGGCTTGCAGATGCCAAAAAATTGATTTTTTTTGTGAAATATCATTATTTTTATTTAAAAAAATCACACTTCTGGCTTATGGACAGTGTGGCAAGTGAATCTTCTCGTCAATCTGGCAACGACGCTAATGAATGAATGTCGGAACCAGTTTGTTTACATAAAGGCAGTATCCTATGGAATCCGTACATATCAAATTTAGAACTGTAGACTATCCCAATCAAAATTGATAGGATTTTAAAGTTATGGGACAAATATGTCCCTTGGTCCTGAAAGGGTTAAGCACTAAGGGCTCCTTTTACAAAGCCGCGCTAGCGGGGTTAACGCGCGTGACTTTTCATCACGCGCTAACCCCCCGCGCTGGCCAAAAACTACCGCCTTCTCAGGAGGTAGCGGTAGCGCGTCCTGCGGTTTAGCGCGCCTTTGGAAAAGGAGCCCTAAGTGAGTTGCACATATCAGTCATAGAATAGCCCCGAGCAGCCACCTTGCATTTACGCATACAAATGTACACTTAACCCCACGAGAGCTGGAGGAGTGGCCTAGTGGTTAGGGCAGGAGCATCAGCACCCTGAGGTTGCAGATTCAAGCCCGACGCAGCTCCTAGTGACTCCATTGCCCCAAGTATGTTAGTCAAATTGTGAGCCCACCGGGTCAGATAGGGAGAAATACTCGAGTACCTGCATGTAAACTGCTTAGGCTATAAACAGGGTATAAATGCCAAAAACAAATAAATAAAACGGTGCGTAAATTTTGGCATCAAATTATAAATGTAATGTAATGTAATGTAATTTATTTCTTATATACCGCTACATCCGTTAGGTTCTAAGCGGTTTGAAGAAAGTATACATTAAGATTATAAATGAGAAGTAAGAAGGTACTTAAAAAATTCCCTTACTGTCCCAATCTAACTAAAGTACCTGGAAATTAATAAAGAAGAGAAAATAAAGATGGTTGAAAAAAGAAAAATTCTATGTGAATTTATAGGATGGAAATTAAACTGACTGTGAAGAACTGTATGAAAAATACATATGGAATGCAGTTAGAGAGGGTAGGTTACAATCTATTTATGGTATTTGTTTAATTGGAAGGTGTTAAGGTGTGTGTGTGGTGGGGTGGGGGGGGGGGGTCTATGTATAGTGGCTACATTTGGACACTACTGCTAAGCAGTCAATGTAGCCCTTCTAAAAACAGCCTAAAGTAAACCGCATCACTGTTTGTAGAGTCACTGAAATTCATCCCTACCCCCCCCCCCATTCTACAAATGGCGTTGAAAGTTAGGTGCACAATTGGGCAGGCGCAGTTGTGCTGTAGAAAATGGCAAGTTACGCGCGTAATATAATTAATTACTTGGTGCTAAATCGGCAAGTAATTGGCGATAAATGTTCATAGCTGGCAATTACAAAGCACACATTGGCACTATTATGCAGTTGCGTGTGTAACAGACTTACATCCAGTGGTGCGCGGTCAGGGCCTTCAGGGGATTCGCGCCCCCCCCCTAAAGGCCCCGAGGGCACTGCTCTGAATTTTATTGGTTGAGCAGGCAACAGGCAGATAGAAACATAGAAACATGATGACAGATGAAGGTCAAATGACCCATCCAGTCTGCCCATCCGCAGTAACCATTATCTCCTCCTTTCCCTATTGGCTAAGGCTCTTAACATTTGCATCTCCTCTTCCTATAGGCTAAGGTTCTTTACACCTGCATTATGATGTCATCGAACTTTATGGTTATAGAAACATTGTAACATGATGGCAGATGAAGGCCAAATGCTGCCCATCCGCAGTAACTATCATCTCTTCCTCTCTCTAAGAAATCCCACGTGCCTATCCCAGGCTTTCTTGAAATCAGACAGTCTCTGTCTCCACCACCTCTTCCGGGAGACTGTTCCACGCATCTACCACCCTTTCTGTAAAAACATATTTCCTTAGATTACTCCTGAGCCTATCACCTCTTAACTTCATCCTATGCCCTCTCATTCCAGAGCTTCCTTTCAAATGAAAGAGACTCGATTCATGCGCATATACATCAAGTAGGTATTTAAATGTCTCTCCCGCCTTTCCTCTAAAGTATGCATGTTGAGATGCTGCTCAGTCAATCAAATTCAGATCAGTACTGTCAGGGCCTTCAGGGCATTCAGAGAATCCCCAGCCCAAGAGCCCTGCTTTTTTTGTTGGTTTGTTTGTATACTTTTTGTTTGATGCAGTTTGACTGGCTGAGCAGGCTGCCTGCTCAAGAAATCAGACTGCATGAAGCAAAAAGTAAACAACAAGAAAAAAAAAATAATTAAAAAGCGGGACTGTAGAGCTGGGGATTCACTGAATCCCCTGATAGCCCTCACCGCATGCCATTGCTTACACCCCTATTCGACAAACAACACGCTTAACTTCTTTCATGCACAAATTCAAAGAGGACGTTAATGATGGAGGGACGCGGGCGTGTCAAGGACATTCCATTTTTGTGCGCACTTTATAGAACAGTTGCATTTGTGCGTCCAACTGTCATATTTAGGCGCGACCATTTACTCCAGCCATTGACATGGCGTAAGTGTGGCAGTTTAGCCTCTGCCATTATAGAATACTAGCTTAGTGATTGGGGTTTTGGTGCTGAACTTTTAGCCACCTACATAAAATTTATCCGTATAGGCATAGTCACTGGGGGGGTGGGGTGGGGAGTTAACATATTATATATAAATTTAATGCCGCTGACCTATATATATATATATATATATACACAGCACTGAATATTCAGATTTCTTTTAAATACAACAGCGTTCAATTAAACATAACACAACATAGCGTAAAACTTTATTTATATACTGCAAAACCCCACAGTTCAAAGCGATTTACAACACAAAAAAACTGAACAATACCAGCGAAATACAAGTATAACAAAATTACACTGACAGCCAGGCCTGTCTAAATGTTGACCCAAACTGACACCAGACAGTTTGGATTTATCTCAGTTTCTTGAATCATCTAAGGACACAATAACAAAATGTGCCATGTTGAAATCAGAACTAGAGAAGCAAGCTATTTTAAAGTTGTATTTCATGAAAAAACAAGTTCTGTTTTGCGGTCAACGAGTCCCTACTTTTCCTGACGTAAGCAAGCTCAGTTAAAGAGGAAGCAATTCCTACTGCTTAAACCTAAGGTTTTAGCGGAGGTGCAACCTTTTTTTTAAAAAAAAAATTTCCTTGTAAATGCCTTATTTCATATGTAAGTGATAGATTTGTGTTTCTGGACCCAGTCCAGTTGGAAGACTTTCTTAAGTATAAACCAATGCAGGTAGTTTCTTAATTTATCTTTACAAGCCTGGGAGGATGTTGGGTTGACATTTAAAAAGTGCGCCAGATGTTTATTTGCCTGCCACATGTTAAACATCTGGTTTAGTTATTTAGTTTCCTAGCAGCAGCACTAGTGGTCCGAATGATGTGGACTAGATCACCGATATATAATTTGTTTTGTACTTTATTTTAGATGAGCATTCATGCTATTGTTGAAATGGATATTCCTGTAGGTTTGTTATTTAAATTGTAACAAATGAACAAATAAAGAATTAAAATAAATAAATGTTGAGCCAATTGTGTTAATTAAAACGGTTATATGATAAGATGAAATGTAGAAGACTGATTTTCTTCAAAGGCGGTGGGGGTGGGGGAGGGGTCATTTTTTTTACTCTAATTATAATGGCTAAGGACATTCATTCTCTGTCTTCTTCTATCCACGTTTATGCAGTCCTTCATGTAGAAGTAAAAGGAATTCTGAGAGTAACGGTGTAGCTAAATAATGACAGTACTTATAAGCATCTGCCTTAGGGTTTTGGTTCTACTGTCAGGTCAAAACTGGGAGGAGCCATCGCGGTCAGATAGAGAGGACACTCTACTGCTCTCTTGGTCACAGAAAATGGTAAACTTGGGCTCAATGCTAAAAAATGGAACTCTTTTTGGGCTACCGGCTAAGTCCAGCAGCCAGACAGTCCTGCCTAAAAAAATCAGGTCTATCTTTGGCTGCTAGGACTTAGCTGGCCAGCCAATGAATATCGGCTTGGCTGATTAGGTTGCACTGAACTTGGAAATTCAATGCAGGTGGCTGGGTATTGCCCCAAAGTCGCCATGCTGTCTCCTGTGGTCTGAATATCAGCCCCCTTATTATATACTCACATTGTTTCATTCATATTTTAGACATTTATGGTTTCAAAATGGATGCGCCTGCCACATGCAACTGGAGTACAAAGGCCAAATTCTCCAAACGGTGTCCCAAAAGTTAGGAGGTGGTAGGTGTCCTATCGTCGTCTAACGAACCAGTCGGGACGCATGTTTTTTTTTAAAATTGCAGGCGCTGTTCATAGGTACCTGCCTCACGCCTAAAGATAGGGATGCCTATGGATGCCTAAGGCCATCGTGGGCATGGTTTGTGCCAGAAGTAGCCTTATTCATCCATAGGCATCCCTATGTGCTTCCGTAGGTGAGAGACTGGCCCCTTAAATGCTGGCCCATGTTTAAGGCACCTATGTTTAAAAAGAAAGACTCGATTCTGGACATGGTGCCTGCTGGTGATTGACATGCGGCAGTTGCCCATTTTGCAGGCCCGCTTCCAGAATCAGGCCCTAAATGTCCATTTTCACCTGCATTTCAGAATAGGCTCTATGTTGGTATGACCCGTTTTAAGCCAGCACCGAGATTCCGGGTATGCTGTGAGACGTCGGTGCGGAGGAGAGGTGCCGGTGCCAGCTGACTGCCCACAGGACATGCCTCTTGCAGCAAGAGGCAAGTCCTGTAGGCGGTCAGCTGGCACTGGTGCCTCTTCTCTCGCACCTCTCCCAGAGGCATAGTAATAAGCAAGCTCAGGGTCCCATCTGGAGGGCCTCCATGCACGCACTGACATTGCCACGAGGACATCACACATGAGTGTGATGCCATTGCATCGAGATCCGCATGCTCCAGACACGACCCCGAGTTTAGTGTGCCGAGGCTTCAAAAAATTTGCGAGACCTTGTTCTAAACTAATAGCATATAACACACAAAAAAAGGGAAATACAAATACACAGCAAAAGACAATAACACCCACAAAGAAGTGTAAATGCCTGCAGAACCGGGACAGATACTTATTTCAAATGAAAGACCCGACACTGCCAGTGTTTCGGATCTTGGCCTGCCTCAGGGGTCTTATAAGTTATCATGCATTGGTCTAATAGAGAAGGCGGGAAGCATTCATAGTTGCTGATTGTCGGAAGCAGTTTAATTTGAAGTTGGGATGAGTAATTCCAAAAAAGAAAATTGCATGATAACTTAAAAGACCCCTGAGGCAGGCCAAGAGCCGAAACATTGGCAGTGTCGGGTCTTTCATTTGAAATAAAGAAGTATTTGTTCCGTTTCTGCAGGCATTTACACTTCTTTGTGAGTTCTAAACTAATAGCATAACATGAGACATCCAGATCAGAATATCTCAGATTTGATTTGTATGCCCTTTCTAAAATGCCATTCCAAATAAATAAAGGGTGACTTCATGTAGAGATCATCCTTAGCCGAGTTTTACACTGGTGCCCAAAGTTATACAGTATGGAGTTGCTATTGACCACTGGAATAATACACAAGAAGACATCTTGAAGACGCAATGAAGTCAATGTCCCTGACAACTGAGCCTAGGACACAGACCCTAGGTTCTGTGTCTTTCATCTGTTAGGAGTAGAGAGGAGCAACAATTTAAGGTGGAGCTCAACCCAGGTGGATTGCAGTTTGATATGAGTTTGTCTTTTTTTTTGAGAGAGAGAGATTTCCTACAAACTTACTGGAAAAATTCATTACATGTGAAGCAGCTGATTTTCCCCCCACAGATCTAACAATTAAATCAAATCTTTCGTATCCTGGGTATCAAGCTACTTTCAAAAACCTTACTTTTCTTCTATGAAAAATTTATAATTTGTCCTCCTGCTCTTTACCATCTCTAAGAAAACAGACACAAACATGATACTAAAACACAAACGACACAAATCAACTAAGCCATCCACCTACAACACACACAAACTCTCTCTTCCTCTCGCGATCATAATTAAACCTCACAAACACTTTCTAGAGACAGTCTATGGCAAATCTGATGACAACCTCAGTCAAGACTCATTGGGACTTGCCTGTAGGTTTGTTGACCTCCAAATGTGGCACATTATTAAACTTGATTCAACTTTGATAGGTTTAACAAACTTTTTTTGGAACTTTTTCAAGGATTCTTACATCTTAGACAGGAGACGCTTTCAACTCAGAAAACAACGTATTTTTGTCTCTTTGATAATTTTTGTCACTGAAAGCTATATTTACTGCATTTGAATGTAGCAATGCAAATACTGACTTGCCCAATATGACCTAAAAGTATAGAGCAACCCTAGACACAACTCTTTTAAGGTCTCCTTGTAGAAAGAGGAAGGAACACTGAAGTAAAACATTACAAAGAGCTATTCACGCAATAATTTCATGCAACATTTTATAAATCACTTTATACCCAATTCTGAGATCAGCACCGCAAATTTCACTAGGGCCCTCTTCTATGAAACTGGGATAGCAGTTTTTAGTGCGGGGAGCTGTGCTGAATGGCCTGCGCTGCTCCCGACGCTCATTGCTATTGCAGTTTAATAGAAGAGGGTCCTTAGGTTATCCTGCACCATATTAATTTTTATAGATTAAGAGGGCTATTTTAGAAGTGTAAATAGTTGCATGTATATATATAGATCTGCTCTTGGATAGAGCAATATTATGTAAACAGGAGTGGAGGATACACAATAAAGGCCTGATTCTCTTTAGGACGCAAATCTTGGCAGATGCCAATCGCATGTCAATCGCGCATCAGCGATCTCAAGAGAATCGTGTCTACATAGCTGAACAGACACCTTAAATGTAGGCCAGCATTTTGCAGGCCTACAATGTGGGCCTCCTTCCTCGAACAATATTTTTTAAAAACGTGCTTCCCGATTGGCTGCTAGACGGCAGTCGGGATATGTGTTTCGAGGATCAGGCCTTGGGCATGCTTAGGCATTCTTATGCATCTCCATAGATGTTTCCTCAAACAATTTTTTTTTTTTTTTTTTAAATGTGTGCCTGATTGGCTGCCAGGTAGGACACCTATTGCTGCCTGCAATCAGGATGCGCATTTCGAGAATCAAGCCCTAACAGTCTTCACACAACAACTCCACTAAATTACATACATAACCCTGGCACCAGTACTATAAACAGCGGCAAAAGCCTCAGGTTTTAAGTGAGCTGCACTATTTTACCACTCTACTCGCCAACATCATCGGCATAAAAAACCTCCGAATTATTATGCAAATATATGGCCACAACTGAAACAACAAAGTCCCCACCCCAATGTTGGCCCACTCAAACGCCACTTTTTCAGGGCTACGAGGCTAATAAAGTGCAGTGTTGCTGGCTTTTTTCCTTTGGAAGCGCAGGACCACGTCGAGGGGACTGTATTGTTTCAATTGTGCCCATATGTTTGCATAAATCTCTTTATTCAGCTGACTTAGTAGTTTGGAGTTTTTTAAATGGAGTTTTTTGATGTTGGTGAGTAGAGAAGTAAAATAGTGACGCTCACTTAAAACCTGAGGCTTTTTCCTCCGCTTAATCCAGTGTATCACAAACCGTGTGTTGCGGCACATTAGTGTGCCCCCAGACGCCAGGGAGGAGGAGAGATGCCAGCGTCGGCTGACTGCCTACAGGCGTCTCTCCTCTCCATGCCTTTTCAGCAACACCCTCTCCCCCCACTGGCGTCTCAGGGCCCTGTCAGGAGGGCCTGCACAGATGTCGACATGATGATATCCACGCACTTCCAGATTCCCTCGAGACGCCGCCCCCAATTTAGTGTGCCACTGGTTTGCAAAATTTGCGAGACACTGGTTTAGTCTATAGTAGTGGTGCCAAGGTGATGTGTGTAATTTATATTACATTACATTAGAGATTTCTATTCCGCCATTGCCTTGCGGTTCAAGGTGGATTACAAAAGAATAAAAAAAAAAACGGATTACAAGAAGAAGATATCTGGTAATTTCTAGAGGAGATAAAGAGTGGATGAGGTTGCTTTGGGGAATTGAGAAGGTATTGGGAAGTGGGAAGGAGCTAGCGGTATTAAGTCATTTGCAGGAATTTCTTGAAAAGTATAGTCTTTATTTCTTTTCTGAATGTTTTGTAGTCTGGGGTCAGAATCAGTAGCTTGGAGATTTGGTTGTCGAGTTTCGCTGCTTGTGTGGCTAGGAGGCCATCATATAGTTTTTTTTCCGTGGAGTTCTTGTGCGAGACATATTAATCCAATGAGAAATAAAATTTTTTCCGTCCCTGCCCCCTCACTCTGGAACTCAGCTCCGAACTATTTAAGAGAGAACACAACATTAAGATAAGTTTAAGTCTAGCCTTAAAACTCTTCTTTTTAAAGATGCTGTCCAAGTATGATCATCCTTTTAAGGATGTTTGAAGACAATGCTAGTCCAGCCTTCTGGGGTAACTTTCTGTTCCCCCATCCTTTTGATTTTCTCTTTTTTGTTCTTTCCTTTACAATCTATCGTAGTTCTTCCCTTTCCTCCGGTGCCAGTTTGTTTAGGTTAGTTTTGTTAGTCCTGCTTTCTTTTTTTTGATGTTTTTGGTTGTTTACCTGTTTTACTTAAACCTTATGTAAAACCGCTTTGAAATTTGATAAGGTGGGATAACAAATTTTTAATAAACTTGGAATTATATATAGATCTGCTACATGTGCAAGCAGTGATTTTAGAAAATTGTTATTCACCCATGGAGATCTACACCATATAGAGATTTCAAAGGAGTGTGGTTGATCAGGCCCAAAGATATAAATGTGTATTCCATTTTTACAAGGAGAATATATATGTATACCAGGTGCAAAGGCTAATGGAATCCCTACCCTCCAGCCTCTGGACTTCCCAACTCCTGACATCTCCAAACCCCCTTCTCACCCTTACCCCTGCCCATGAATTTTCATGACACACACGTGGACACCCATCTCCTTGACATCAATCAACCTTTCAGTCCCTACCTGACAGCACTCCATAGCCCCACACCGCCAGGCATACTTCCAACGCAATCTATACTGAGACTCTCCCTGGTAGTCTACTCTAATGCAAAGCAAAAGCAATCTTCTGCTCTACTGAGGGACCAGTTTGAAAATGGTTCCTCTTTGGGCCTTATTTGACAGTTTGACCCCTAGTATTAGTATCATAAGACTATCGCTAGAGCCATTTGTTGAATACAGGCACTGATACAGTGGGAACAGCTGTGGTTCACTCCTAATCCCCCCTAGGCCACCATGGAAACTTCTGTTATGAAATTGGAGGGTATCAGGAAGTGGGGGTTGGGTTGAAATGGTGTCAGGGAGTGTCCAGGTACCTGTAAAGGTTTATGGTTTATTAAAATTCGTTATACCGATTCAGTTGCATATGAAAAATCGAAACGGTTTAGAATTTTAAAAAATGAGCAAAGAAAGGAACTACAAAGTATCATAGTAAAGAGTCAAGCAAACAAAAAATAAAATAGCAATCATAACATGTTCAGAGGGTGTTAGTAGGTTGTGATGGTATCAAGGAGGGAAGTCGAGGGTGGAGATGTTACAACCTGTGTTAGGAATTGCACAGGACTAGGGGAGATGAGTGATCTGAGTGTGTTGTGATATGTGTTGAGGAGTTTCAATGGGAGGGAGATAATCTTCTGTTGTCAGGGGAGGAGATTGGGGGAAGGGATGTTTGTGCCTGATTCTGTAAGTGTGGACTGTAAAATCAATATGCCCACATGTGGTTGCTGGTACTTATTCATGTGAAACTCTACAAGGCCACACTCTTTTTGAGCACATGAATACGAGGGGCGCTGAAAACGTCTCAGCCCAACCAAGAAGAGAATGATATGGATATGGTTCAATCAATGATCTGAAAAATGGGCATTGGAACGGAGGAGGCCAAAGGGGCCATAGGCCTCCCCATAGATTGGCGTTCGCTGGTTGGTTTCTGCCCACTCATCTCCCCTCCATGCACTTTACTTTAAAATCTTCGGGCAGCCGCCATGCAGCGTCAACGAGCAGGTCTGCCCTGGAATCCTTCATTCTACTTCCGGGGGTAGGCCTGCCTGTTGATGCTACATGGCGGCTACTCAAAGTTTAAAAAGTACAGCACAGGGAGGAGGTGAGTGAGGGAGTCAGGAGCTGGTGAGAGGCTGTGCCGCAGGATTCTTTTGGCTAGGGCAGAGCCCTTGGGCCCCTCCCCCCCAAAAAAAAACCAAAATAGCATTCCATTGTCTATGATCTGAAACAATGTCAAAAATATAGAATTTCATTTCTGTAAATTGGCACTTAACGAAATAAGATAACACTCTTTTCAGCTACAGTGGCAAAATAACGCTCATAATTTAGGAAGTTGGTTGGGCTGAGAACTTTTTCGCACCCCCTAATGTTTATGAAATTGATGCTGGTACTGTATATGCTGGTAAATATTTGCAAAAGGCTCTACATTTGACAGAGCCTTCTGTAAAATACCAGGGGAATAGGGCACATACAAACTTGGATATCTCAGTTAGGGATGGGCTATCATTGATAACGGAATATCACTCACTGATAATAGTGCACACTTGGGGAAATTCTATAGTTGCACACTGAAATTTGGGTGCATGCCCAAGTTGTGAGTGTAACTTAATTGATCAATAAGCCCTTAACTAGCAATAATTGAGTGCTAACAACCAGTGGTGTAGTAAGAGGGGTGCGGGGAAGCAGTTCGCCCCGGGTGCCATATTGGTGAGGGCGCAGGCACCCATCCACCCCTCTCTGCCCCCCACTCCTTTCCCGCCCCTACTCCCGTGCACGCACGCCGCTTCCCTTCCCCTGTACCTCTGTAACGTTCCTGGCACGAGCAGCAACCCCTCCAACCTGCTGTCGCACCAGCGTCGGCTCTTCCTCTGATGTCACTTCCGGGCCCTGCACCTAGGAAGTGACATCAGAGGAAGAGCCGACACTGGTATGACAGCAGCTCGGGGGTTGCTGCTCATACCAGGAATGTTAGAGAGCTATGAGGGGAGGGGGGAAGGGAAGCAGCACACATGCGGCAGGAGGGGACAGGGAAGGAGCATGTGGAGATGGGGGACGGAGAGGGGGGGTGGTGGAGAGGTGCCACTGCCCCAGGCACCTCTTACCAACTAATTATTGCAGTTGGCATCAATTAGAATTTGTTCATGCAACTCACTGTGGCCTATTCCATATAGCTCATCACTACAGTTCCCTCTAAGGCTGAGTCGGAGTTCTCCACATACAGTCCTGTCAGTAGGGTGGGAGTTGGTGCCGTTTCACTATCACATTTTCAACGGTGAGTTCAATTTTGATAAAACAAAACCACTGTGGAGAAGATGATGTTTAAGATGCAGGTTTTATTAAAAGTTCAATCCAATAATCCACAAAAGGAATGCCTAGGACCCAAAACGTTGGGGACTGTGGACCCAACACGGTCCATGTTTCAACAAAACTGTCTGCTTCAGTGGTCCCTAAAGGTCCTGATACAGAAACTCATGGAAGAGAGGCTAAAAACCACTCTTGGCAAAACTCTGTGCGGTTGAGAAGTCCTCAATGGCGAGAAAAAGAGCCAAGTTCTGGAGGATTCCAGGGAACCTTCCTGTCTTTAGTGACTGAAAACACAACATTGAATTGCTGCCACCTGCTGGCAGTAATGCAGTTGGAGGACACCCGCTCAGTTTATAGGGAACAGTGCTCAGTGCTTAACTCTTATAGCATGGATCTGAAAAGGGGATGTGGCCAGTGCTTTCTGAAAAGTTGCGTGTGAAGTTATAGAATGTCGTCTAACTTGAGTGTCGATATTTACACCTGGGTCCAGCAGGTGTAAATTCAAGTTAGATATGGGATTTGTGCTTAAGTGCTATTTTATATAAGGCATGCACTGTTTATAGAATAGCACTTTTTAAATGAAATATATATATATATAAATAATTTAAAAGTGCTATTCTACTGTATGTATATATATTTATTGAGCTTTTCAGATATACAATACCAAAATTATAGGGTACAGAGCAAAAACAGAAAAAAGAAGAAATACAAAAACAAATTAAATATTAGAAACAGTTTATAGAATTTCCCATATTTTTCTTAAAAAGTATGCATCGCTTGTACAGAGATGAAAAGAGCACCAGAGAGGGTAGAGTCTGCCGCCTCCATTGGATAAATGCAAAGAGCAGAATGAACATCTGTGGAAGCATAAAATTTTATTATACAACACAAAGCGTGAATTAAAAAAAAGAGTCCCAACATGGTCACGTTTTGCCACCATTGGGCTACCTCAAGTCCAAGAACAAATAAGACTTTTTGTTTCCAACATGCCAGATTTCTTCATATGTGCAAAATCTACAACTGTAATAGAATTTGTGACAAGAAGAAGCGATGTACACTTTCTCCTAATAGTGAACATATGTGTGATAGTTTGCGCATGTGCACACAATTAGGAAAAGAATGTGCCCACACTCCTTTGCAAAGAGTGTGCACTATTGACGACATTTGTTCTGGAACAAACCTCCCCCTATCCCCTGGAAAAACAATGACAGGAAAATTATTTGGCTACCTAAGTCTAGTCCCAATTAGAGAATGACCCGAGGCCAAATTTTTCACCGTCCCCGTGAGTTTTGTCCCTGTCCCATTCCTGAAAGCTCTCCTTAACCGCAAAAGCCTCGGACACTTATGATTATAAAAGGCTCCTTTTACGAAGGCGCATTAGGGCCTTAACACGCGGAATAGCGTGCGCTCAAATGCCACGCGCGCTAGCCGCTACCGCCTCCTCTTCAGCAGGCAGCAGTTTTTTGGCTAGCGCGTGCGGTCATCCGGTGCGTGCGCTAAAAACGCTCGCACACCTTCGTAAAAGGAGCCCAATGTGTTTGAGGCTTGTGCAGCTGAGGACGGAGCTTGCAGGCAGGGACAGGTAAAGAACTCGCGGGGACGGGACGAGAAAATGAGTTTCCTGTGGGGACGGGGAAAAATTTGTCCCCGTATCATTCTTTAGCCCTAATTTCCATTGTATGTAAAATGGGGATTCACCTCTCATAATATTTTGCTTTGAGCTAATACAGCTTACTCTGTATTGATAAAATCCTTAACATTGACATTTTCACTGGTGATCATTTTGCAATTTTACAGTTATGTACGTTTCACTTAAGTAAGTCCTCTAACAGTGACTGGGATTTTCACAATGCAATATAGAAACGTTTCCACTGATCCAATTATGAAATTAAAAAAAATAAGGGCTAACGATGGCCTGTAGAATTCTTAAGCGGAAGTGAGAGTACTCTGCTTACTTACCAAAGCATTTACTTTGGTTGGTGGCACGGTCAACAAAAACTTTGGCAGAGATGACATTACCAAAAGGCAAAAACATCTGCATGAGCTCTGCATCCCCAAACTCCTGGGGCAGATGATATATAAATAGGTTGCATCCTTCGGGACCTATGATGACATATTTGTGCACACAAAAGATATACAGAGATTAGAAAAGAGGTCATACATCGGTGTATTTAAGCATGCCATTTGGCTTATATGTTTATTTAGCATGGTTTCCTTTCATAAGAAGAATGTATACTGTACAATATTCCAATAGATCAACTAATTCCAGTAATATACTTGCTGGGTATAATGCCAACCACTGTTGGCAGAAAATTCAAAAATGAACTCTATAACTGTAAGATAAAGGGGAAAAGCCTCAGAAGCCACGGGGCAAAACTTTGCACCGGAACTATGAAGGGGAGCCATGCCTTTTCAACGGCTCTCCCTCCCCATGCTTCTATCATTAGCTGAAAAACCCTTGTCTTAAGTATTGTTTACAGTACTCCCCCGAAATTCGCAGGGGTTCCGTTCTAGGAACCCCCGCAAATTTTGAAAAACCGCGACTATGGTTTTTATAGGCAGGAGAGAGCAGCTAGGGGCGCCGATGGGTGCGAAATCACTTGCGGTATGTTCTGACCACCTCTCCCTGTTGCTAAAGTCAGGCTCCATCCATCAGGAGCCGCTTTGACATGCAGCTCCTGATGGGTGTAGCCTGAATTTAGTACAGGAAGAGGCGGTCGGAGAATACCGTGAATTAGTGAGTCCTGTGATTCGCGAACTGTGAATTCGCGGGGGAACTGTGGAGTTCACAAATATTGGCTAATCATTAAAGCAGTGAAGTACCAGCTTGAAACACAATGAAAAAAGAAAAGGAAACGCAAACATATCTTAGCTTTTAGATGCTTTGCTGGATACCTGCTTGTGTTCTCCGTCATTTCTCTATGTCAGTGCAAACTGTGTTCATAGCGGGATACAATCTTTGCACTGTACAATATGTACATGCTTTATACTATGACCAACTGTATCTAACCCTGCCTTTCTCTCATAATCATTTTGCAAATCACCAAGCTATTTATTCACATCTTCCCAATAATCCAGCCAAAAATCACAAGACAGAAATTCACACATTTCTATTCACCCACCAAAATACCATCAAATTACTCCTTCAGATTCTCTTATTCGCCTAAAGACCAACAAGGTAAACTTTATTTCAGATCTACCCCCCAATCCATCCAGAAACTTCTAAGCTAACCATTCATCTAAGTCAGTCCTGGAGAGACCCCTTGCCAGTCAGGTTTTCAGGATATCCACAATGAATATGCATGAAATAGATTTGCATACAATGGAGGCAGTGTGTATAAATCGATCTCATGCATATTCATTTTGGATATCCTGAAAACCTGACTGGCGAGGGGGTACTCCAGGACCGACTTGAGAGACACTGGTCTAGGATCGGTTGTGTCCCTCCTCTGCCCTCTTCGCTGCCCCTCCTCCGCAGCACTTGCCCCCTTCCTTTCCCCCATACCTTTTTAACTTCTCCGGTGTGAGCAGCATGCCCTTGTCAGTGTCCGCTCGCCCACTGACATCATGTGCTAGGCACAGATCCCGGAAGTGATGTCAGAGAGAGCGCTGATGTCGACGCGGGCAGTATCCTCGCACCGGGGAAGTATAAAAAGGGACAGGGGAAGGAAAGAGGTGTGTGCTCGCGGCAAGGAGAGGAGCGGGGGAGTAGAGAGGAGGAGGAAAGCCATGCCCTTAGGAAAACCACACCTGGGGCAGAACTCCGCCCCCGCCCCCCCCCCCCCCCTACTACGCCACTGTCTAGAACAGGGGTGTCCAACCTTTTGGCTTCCCTGGGCCGCATTGGCAGAAAAAAATGTTTCTGGGGCTGCACAAACACGCAAACGCTGCAGCAAGACAGAGGAGAGAGCCGGCAAGATGGTAAACACCCGGGGGGCAGAAGAGGAAAACACTGCATCGCCCTTGACCGGGGCCGCACAAAATACTTCACGGGGCCGCAGGTTGGACACCCATGGTCTAGGATATCAGTCTACAGTACTTCCCCGAAATTCAAAAAAACTGCAGCTGGAGAGGCAGGAGAGGGCAGCCGGAGCACCAGCGGGTGAAGAAAATCACTTGCGGTCTGCTCCGACCACCTCTTCCTGTAGTAAAGTCGGGCTACACCAATCAGGTGAATTCGCGGGGGAACACTGTACTAAGAAACCAGCAAGCTACTTATTCATCCGCAGATTTCTAAGCAAACCATTCATCTAAATCTACATATTTACCCATAATCCACCAAGCAGCAGATAATAACCTACCAAACTATTCATTCAGTTATTAATATCTATATTACATATTAATTTGAATGAATCACCAAGATAGACTTTTTTCCACCTCTATCATTTGTCTATCCAAAGGTTTCATCTAGTTGCTAATGAGCCTTTTCCCGTTTTCTAATGGCGTATTGGGGATGCTGAAAAGTTCTCAGTCCAACCAAGAAAAGAACGACGTGGGTATGGTTCAATCAATGATCTGAAACAATAATTTATAATTTACAGTTTATGGTTTATTATTTATAGTCCACCTTTAAACAAGGCGGATTACAACCATACATACATAATTTATAAAACAACAAGACTAAAACACAAACACATCAAATAACATCAAAATTGCCAATTCTTATAAAAGTATTAACCGACTCGCACATCATCTTACGAAGCAAGCGGCGCTTTAACAATTTCTTAAATTTACTCAGATCTTTCCGTTGCCTAATATATCCCTTTCTTTGGCATTGTTGCTCAGAAGCAAACATATGTCTTCTACAGGTCTTGTGGGAGATCTGAATCTCCAAATGCCTGTTGAGTTGGCGTTGCTGCTCTCGTTCAACATCAAGTTGGGTAAAGCAGCCATTTGCACCATCTACCAATTAAAGTGATATACTGGGAGTCTGTTCCATTCTATGGGCCCCGCACATGAAAAAGTACTAGATCTCACAATCTCTAGGTGCAGTTTCTTATGAGTAGGAATAACCAAGTTGCAATGTTCAGCAGAACGAAAAGATCAAAGGGGTACATAGGGCGTCATACAATCCTGCAGATATTTCGGTGATAAATGATATACACTTACGTAAACTAACAGAAACAATTTGTATTTCACTCTGTATTCCATGGTCCACTAGCGTAGTAAGGGTGGTGGGGGGCAGTTCATCCTGGGCGTGGTCTTTGTAAAGGGTGCAGGCACCCATCCTCCTCTCCGACCCCCTCCTTTCTGACATAAGAACATAAGAATAGTCTTCCTGGGTCAGATCAATGGTCCATCAAGCCCAGTAGCCCGTTCTCACAGTGACCAATCCAGGTCCCTAGTACCTGGCCAAAACCCAAGGAGTAGCAACATCCCATTCAGAATCCTAAAGAATAGTATGATTCTGGAACCCCAAAGAGTAGCAACATTCCATGCTACCGATCCAGAGCAAGCAGTGGCTTCCCCCTTGTCTTTCTCAATAACAGACTATGGACTTTTCCTCCAGGAAATTGTCCAAACCTTTTTTAAAACCAGCTACGCTATATGCTCTTACCACAACCTCTGGCAATGTGTTCCAGAGCTTAACTATTCTCTGAGTGAAAAAATATTTCCTCCTATTGGTTTTAAAAATATTTCCCTGTAACTTCATCAAGTGTCCCCTAGTCTTTGCAATTTTTGACAGAGTGAAAAATCGATCTGACATCACTTCAGCTGACATGACGCGGGCAACAACTTTGTAATGTTGCTCTCGCCTGGAAAATTAAAAAGGTACAGCGGAAAGGAATAGCGCGCGTGTGCGGCAGGGGGGGTCGGGAAGGAGCGGGGGAGAGGATGGAGAAGAGGGCAAAGGAGGGACGCCACCACCCCAGGCATCACTTACCTTTGCTATGCCACTGCCATGGTCAACCAGTACAATGTTACAAAATGTGATTTATACACAACAAAATACGGAAAATCCAAATATGATTTAACATGTTCATACTCCCCTTCCCCAAACAAGGCTGTAATAACAGAATTTTGAACAACTTGTAACGTACGCAGGTTGGAAGATGTTGTCCCCAAATACACAATATTACAATAGTCCAGACTGACCAGCACTACAGATTGAAGAATTGCTTTGAAATGATTGCCTGATAAATACATCCAATGAGTAAGTCTTCCTAATCCTTTCTGTAAGTGTAACTTAAAATTCAACTGAAGGTCCAAAGTCACACTCAAATAATCAGGGGCGGCCCTATAATGAGGCCAACTGGGCGGCCCTCTTGTCCCTCTCCCTAGTAACTAATGCTTTCACCCTTCTCCCCACAATCAGCATTTTTCCCATTATAATACCCCCCCACCACATCTACCTTTAGTTTTCTCTTAAAGTTGCAGAGCGGCAGTAGCGATCCCCTGCCACCGACCCCTGCATCTTCTCTCTACTGCGGTACACCCTCTCTGACAACTTCCTGTTTCCATTGGGGCAGGAATCTATTGTTTGTTTTGCTTTAAACATGGGTGACCTGGGCCCCAAAGTGGTGTGTGAGGTTCTGCTGTCATTTACTGTATTACTGAAGCTACTACCCTCTAAGAAACTGCTATCATAGGCAGCTGGCCAGTCTTGCCTGATAGTTGGGGCAGCCCTTGCCCCACCCCTATTTTGGATGCTCGGAGGGGGCGCTAGCTCATCCCTTGCCACAGACAGCAAATTGCCTTGAGTTGCCCCTGCAAATAATGAACTTCAAAACATAGAATTTCGTTTCTGCAAATTGGCACTTAATGAATTAAGATAACACTCTTTTCAGCTACAGTAGCAAAATAATGCTCAGACGTTAGGAAGTTGGTTGGTTGGGCTGAGAAATTTTCGGCACCACCTAGTATACACCTAGATCTACATATTTATCTCATCGTCATTTATCCATCTGTCTTCTCATTCATCATTCCAGCTGTCTTTCCTTGTGCATTCCTCAGTCAGCTTCTGTAACCTTTTCATTTACCCATCCTTCTTTGAACTCTTCCAAGTAGAGAACGACATGGGGACAGATTTTTCCCCATCCTCGCAGGAACTCAATTTCTCTGTCCCGTCCCTGCGAGTTTTGTCACTGTCCCCTGCCCCATCCCTGTAAGCTCTGCCTTAACTGCACAAGCCTCAAACTCTTATGATTTTAAAGTGTTTGAGGCTTGTGCAGATGAGGACGGAGCTTAGGCATTGGTGGAATGAGGCATTATGACATCACAATCTGAGCTCTAGAATGTTGCTACTTATGATTTTAAAGTGTATGAGGATTGTGCAGATGAGGACGGAGCTTAGGCATTGGTGGAATGAGGCATTATGACATCACAATCTGAGCTCTAGAATGTTGCTACTTAGGATTTAAAGTGTCTGAGGTTTGTACAGATGAGGACAGAGCATAGGCATTGGTGGAATGAGGCATTATGACATCACAATCTGAGCTCTAGAATGTTGCTACTTATGATTTTAAAGTGTTTGAGGATTGTGCAGATGAGGACGGAGCTTAGGCATTGGTGGAATGAGGCATTGTGACATCACAATCTGAGCACTAGAATGTTGCTACTTAGGATTTCAAAGTGTTTGAGACATCTGCAGATGAGGATAGAGCTTAGGCATTGGTGGAATGAGGCATTATGACATCACAATCTGAGCTCTAGAATGTTGCTACGTAGGATTTTAAAGTGTTTGAGGCTTGTGCAGATGAGGATAGAGTTTGCAGGAATGGGGCAGAGACAGGAAAAGAACTTGCTGGGACGGGACGGGAAAATGAATTCCCATGGGGATGGGGAAAAAATTGTCCCCGTGTCATTCTCTACCACTTTCCATTTATCCTACTCCTTGTACATTTCTTAAGCAGCAATATCAGTAATAAAGCAAACACGGACAGATCGAAATAGAAGTCTAATCAAGACTAAGGTGTCATACTCAGTAAGAAACGTACCTCAAACATCCGTACTACGGGTCTCACCCCGAGTCTTTCTGGGGTTATGAGCAATATCATTGGTCCTTAATCCTTGCAAAATTTTTGGATTTTTATATAAATATTTTTTTAATTTTTCAATTCAAGCATATTAAGAAAAAATGAAGCGTTGCCAAAAAAAGAAACACTTAGCTTAAGATGACCCGACGGAGAGTCTGCCGTTTCACCAAGGCTTCCTCAGGGGTTTAGTGTTTCAACCACCAAATGAACACTGTTCAGTGGCAACATTCAGTCCGACATTGCAGCTGAATATACCACAACAAGTGAAAATAATGCCGCCTTTACAAACTGTGGTTTGACACCATGAGATCTTAGGGGATTTTCACTACCAAAAGAGACGTGTTGGGGGTAATTCTATAAAGAGGTCATCAAAATTTACGGGCCTTTTAACTAATCTGTGTAAACAAAAGGGGCAAGTGCAGCTCTTTCCCTCGTCCTGAGTCCATTTTTAGCGTGGCAGTAACATGGCCCCATTTTTCCATTAACAGCCACATGCTAATTTCCCCATTAGAATGTGGCCATTAGCGCATGAGCACTTACCAACACCTAGTTTCTAAGTGGTAAGGGCTTATGTACTAAGCATGTGCTAATCAGAACACACCTACTCTTTGCCACCAGACATGCCTATCACAAAAGACCCTGCAGTAGTGATTTTTAACCTGCTGTAAGCATAAGAATTGCCATACTGGGACAGACCAAAGGTCCATCAAGCCCAGCATCCCGTTCCCAAAAGCGGCCAACCCAGGTTTCAAGTACCTAGCTAGATCCCAAGTATTGAAACAGATTTTATGCTGCTTATCCTAGGAATAAACAGTGGATTTCCCCAAGCCATCTCAATATTGGTCTATGGACTTTTAGTAAATTAGCCAAGCTTTTTTCAAACCCTGCTAAGCTAACTGATTTCACCAAATTCCCTGGCACAAAATTCCAGAGTTTAATTACATACTGCGTGAAGAAATATTTCCTCTGGTCTGTTTTAAATCTACTACTTGGTAGCTTTAACGCATACCCCCTAGTTCTAGTATTTTTGGAAAGTGTAAACAAGTGAGTCACATCTACCCTTTCCACTCCACTCATAATTTTATAGACCTCTATCATATCACCACTGATTCGTCTCTTCTCCAAGCTGAAGAGCCCCAGCCGCTTTAGCCTTTCTTCACAGGGAAGTCATTCTATCCCTTCATTTTCGTACATTAGTGCTTTCCGCAGCTTAGTAAAAGGGCTCATGAACATGCATAAATGTGCATAATACCAGCATATATGTGTGCACATGCACACATACACTTCTAAATGCTAATTTCTGACTATGCACTAATCTATAAAGCAGTGTTCTTCAACCACCGGTCCATGGACCAGTGCCGGTCCACAGAAATTTCCTGCCGGTCCACAGGGCCAGCACGTGCATCAGGCCCAAAACAGTGTTCTTCAACTGCCGGTCCACGGTGTGATCGATGCAGAGTTATCTTTGAGCCAGCTCCCTCTTCCTAACTGATTCAATACACAAAGCCACAGGCAGTGGCTCCAACGGGCATCCTGCGCCTGAACCGGAAGCCTTCTCTCTGACGTTGCAACGTCAGAGGGAAGGCTTCCAGATGAGGCACGGGACGTGCAAGGTGCAATTGGTACTATTATGGGGGCGGTGTCTGGGGTGGAGATTGGGTAGAGATGGGCGGGGTCTGGCCCACAACTTAGCCCAGTGTTCTTCAACTGCTGGTCCATGGACCGATGCCGATCCACAGAATAATTCTTTTATTTCTGGACCGATGCCGATCCACAGAATAATTCTTTTATTTCTGCCGGTCCATAGGTGTAAAAAGGTTGAAAAACACTGCTATAAAGCAAAGATACTTGGCTGTAGCAGGTGTTCTCCAAGGAGAGCAGGCATATATTCTCACATGTAGGTGACACAGGGTATGGGCATTGCCTAAAGATTTAAAGAGAGACAGTGCACTTTGTAGTGTCCATTTTGGCTTTGGTGGATGACGTCACCCACATTTGAGAAAATTATGCCTACTTGTTCTCGGAGAAAGTGCCTAAACATGAAAGCGCATAGTTTGAAGTTAGCCATACACATGAACACAGAGTATAAACAAAGCACACAGTTATGCATAAAAATTATGGAACAGTACAATTTATAGATTTTGTAGCAATCTAGATATTAATATTTACACCTTCTCTCAGGCTGGTGTCAGCACATAAGAAGATAGAAACATAGAAACATAGAAAGATGACGGCAGATAAGGGCTACAGCCCATCAAGTCTGCCCACACCATCGACCATCGGGGAAGGGAAGCCGCGCATGCGCAGCAGGAGGGGGGGGAGAAGAGGGGGGAGGGGCTACTCTCACCCTCGCTATACCACTGCTGACAGATGCCCCTTTATAGAATCACCCTCCACATATGAACATTTAATAATTGCTCGCTGAGGTTTATCATGAAGCAGCACCACTTTCAAATTCATTTGTCCTCCCTTTCTCCAGGGTTAGTTACTTGTCGCTGTGAATGAAAGAATACTCAAGGCATCTTAATTTTAAGGCTGATCGTTTGTTTCTATCCCTCCCTCTTACCTTCTCTCTGCTGCTGCGGGATGATGGTTGGCTGCTGAGGGAATGCTTGAGTAATGGGTGCATAGGCCGCTGGGTATGCTGCTGGAACATAGGAGGGCAATATTATTATTATTACCCACTCAGTGTTCTGACATTTCCAGACCATTAGTAAGAGTAGGCACATTTGATTATAAAATTAAAATATCTCCTTACACAGGGGGGAAAGCAAGAATAGTTTAACTTTCACCAGGAACGAGGTAAACAGCTCTTACTTTCAAATAGGATGTGACAGCAGGTTAGAAAATTTTCAGACTTTATACAGCAACACGAGAAAAATAAACAAAATTTTTTACCAATAATTCTTAGGTTAAATGAGAACTGAGTTACTTTCCACTCGAGGCACATGAAAAAGTTAATTATGAAGCTTTTTTTTTTTTTTTTAATGAAAAGGAGACGGGTGTTGAGTGAATCTCTTCATACGTGTGGTGAGATCCCAATAAATACCTACACAAATGAAGTTCTGATCTTGTAATACTGAGATGATAAGGCCTGAGAAGGTTCCACTAATGGACGGGATTAAGGCCGTCGTCGTAACGCATTTTGGAGTGTATGCTTGGAATGGATACGGAGGGCAGTGGTAGGATAAAAGCTCAGTGGTCGGGTAAAAGGCATGGGGGAAGGGTAGCCGACATTGGCCTCCATGTGGGAGCTTATTTGAGCATCTACCTAAAACGCATGAATCTCAATTGGGCACACTAAATAGGTCATTTTGGTGTTTGTCTACCATCATTCATAACACTACTTTCTAAACCGATAGGTTTGAAAGGAAATATCAGTTTTAAGTACATATTCCTGCGCGAATACAGCACGTCATTGCTGTAATCTTGTTCCTACACTGATTTCATGGAATTGTGGTAATTTTAACGTAACACACAGTAAGACAGCTACCGTGTTTCCCCGAAAATAAGACAGTGTCATATTAATTTTAGGCCCAAAAAACGCACTAGGTCTTATTTTCGGGGTATATGCATGATCATTTCTCCCTTACTCTCCTTCACTCTAATTCTTCCTCTTTCCTTTTTCTCCCCCACAGGACCCTTGCCCAGCTTCCCTTCCCTCCCATCCTTTGAGGAGCAGAACCCCTGAGCGAGCATCCCCCGAGCCCCTACCCCCGCAGCCGAACCCCCATCCTTCCCTCCCTCCCATCTGAACCCCGCCGACCACGAGCGAGTCCTAGTACATACCTCCCTAAGCAGCGTCGGGCCGGCAGCACTCTAAACAGGGTCCTTTGTCATCAGTAATGCAGCAGAGTGAATTCACGGGCGGACAAGGCCGAAGCAGCCTGTTTAGAGTGCTGCCGGCCCGACGCTGCTTAGGGAGGTATGTACTAGGACTCGCTCATGGTCGTCGGGGTTCAGATGGGAGGGAGGGAAGGATGGGGGTTCGGCTGTGCGGCGGGGTGGGTGCTTGGGTGTATGTGTGTGTGTGTGTGGGCGATGCAAGGGTTCTGCTTCATAAGGGATGGGAGGGAGGGAAGGGGAAGGGGAACTGCTGGTGAATCCTGGGACTAGGGCTTATTTTCGGGGTAGGGCTTATTTTCGGGGAAACACGGTTTTAAACTTTTGGTTCATACAGCTATATTTGATCATGTAACACCTAGGGCTTATTTTCGGGGTAGGGCTTATTTTCGCATAAAAGGCTGCCCTATCTTTTACCACTTAGCTATGTGGATTTGGCACTGAATATCGGCTGGAACCCATGTTGCTGATCTGATCCCCCCAATCTCCCTTCATTTGAATCCCTTAGTCCACCCTGTTCTGATTCCAAACTTGTAACCTTGATCCAAGTCCCCTTTCCGGACCCCCAATCCCCTCTCTCCCTCATTCCAATTTGCTTTATATGGATAGCTGACCCCTAGCAGTGATACTGTGAACCTACCTCTAGGGATCATCACCACCATTTTGGAGTCCTGATCTGATGGGTGTGGGGGTGGGGGTGGGGGGCATTCACGACCCAGGCAACTAGATATGAGAACCAGGGATCTTCATCAGGTAAGTTCTGGGCATTGTGAGATGTGGGGATAAATGGGTTCTGCATATGTGGGTGGGGCTTGAATTTGGAGGAGTGACTTACAGGAGGATTTGGAATCAGGGGTTTGGGGAGGTTGAAGGGATCAGATCAGGGGATAGAAAAGATTGAAACAAGGGATATAAGATCGAGGACCCAGGTGAGGGGATGGGGGGGGGGGAATCAGAAAAGGGTAGAGGTTTTGGAGACATTGGGAGAATTTGATGTGGTTGAGTGGGAGATCAGACTGGCAGATCTCGGATAATATTCAACTAGGACTTGCATAAATACCGGCGACTAGCTCCTGGCCAATCATGCCTGGATATTCAAGGCTAGTACCTAGACATGGCCCAGCATTGAATATTTGGGTTTAAATAAGCCAGAAATAATCAACACTTAAAAATTGCTGATCCCTGTTGGCTGAATCTCAGGGGATAATTTTTCCCCCCGTCCTATAGCCTCCACTGTTGCCACCCACATTTTAGGCTCCTGAATTTAGGAGTTTAGTCAGATTTTCAGTATAAATTTAAGCATGCCCTAGTATATTTTCCCAAAGCAGTCAATTTAGGAGCCTAACTCTCAAAGTTCGGAGCTTATACTCTTGGAATATCAACTTCTATAACATCAATATACATAATAGTCTCTAAGTCCTTTTCTACACATATATGCAATGCACTAATGCTGCTAGGGAGCTTGCATATTTTGAGATTATAGGAGTTGGCATATTTTGAGATTATATGGGACCCTTTAAGAGCTTCCCAGCAACCTCTGTGCTCAAACATGTCCTTCCTAGCAAACTTTTTATGCAACTGCAGGCTAAGAAAAAACAAATACTGAAACAAGGTGGCGACAGAGAAATATGGCAAAGCAAAGTTTAAGACCTGCGTAGTGCTGCATGCCTGCGTAGGCTTGTTGGAGAGGATCTGCCACAGTGGGACTTTGGGCTAAGAAAAGAAGGAAAAGGAGGAGAAAGAGAGATAGAGAAGAAGCACAGCATTAATGAAGGAGAATATAGATATCCCAGCAAGTCAGTGTTCAGCACATACAGAAGCAGTCAATCACTGTTTCATGAAAGCATGCATACCTTAGCTTTATTGTTTTATCACAGCTAAGATGAACTACCAGCTAGTAGAGCTGTCCAATTCAGGGGAAAACATTTTTTTTCGATTCAAATCGATTTTGCCAATTGACTGGATTCTTCGGTCGGACATGATTCGCTTCGCTTTCTATGACATAGCTTTAAAATTAGCAGGCGGGTTTATTTTGCAGCCTCTTCACCCACCCCACCCCACCCACCCCTTTGCCCTCTCCAACCCCACGCCAGCGCTGTCAAGTGTAAACAAAACAAACACGGCTGGGTCCTAGCTCACACTCGTGATCTAACACATTTCAAATCTGACATATTGAAAATCTTACTTACCATCCATCTTCCATCTCTGTCCCTTCCCTTCTTGCTCCTCCTCCCTGCAGATCCAGCACCCCCAAGGGTCCAGTCTTAAGGAAAATTTCTGCCTGTCCCCTCTTCTAATGTCTTCCTCTATTCCCAGTTACCCATGGCAGTTTGTGAGGGGCCAGCTCTCTCTCTCTTCTCTTCCCTTCAGCCTCCCACCTCATGTGGGCAGCATCCTCTCTCTCTTCCCTTCAGCCACCAACACCACCATCGCCCTATCCCATGTGACAGCACCCTCTCTCTCTCTTCCCTTCCTTTCAGCCCAGCACCCTCTCTTTTCCTTTCCTTCCAGCCCCCACTCCATATGGCTAGCACCCTCTCTCTCTCTTCCCTTTCCTCCAGCCCTTCCACCCCATATGGCTAGCACCCTCTCTTTCTCTTCCCTTCCCATGAGCTGCAGTCTCAGTCTCAGTCTCAGCTGCAGTCTCAGCCGCAGTCTCAGCCAGTCGTCCCCCCCTGTTTCCCTTCTAGGTCTTTCCTCCATGTTCCAGCTCCCCCCTGGGTCCATCAGCAGCAGCAACACCCCCATGTGGGTTCAAGTCCTGCGGTGGTGGCAGTGCCCTTCCCGTGTGAGGCCCTGGGTTTGATGGTGAAAACAGCACATAGAGTACCAGAGGTTCACATCCCTCACCATCAATCTGTACAGGCTTGCTCTTGGGCTTTTCCTGTGCCAGAGTCCTTCCTTCTGATGTAACTTCCTGTTTTGCGAGGGAAAGCCGAAGAGCAGGCCTGAATAGGTGAATCTGATATTTTTTTTTCCAAAATGAATTGATTTGAATTGATTCAGCCAAACTTGGTGAGTCAATTTGAATTATGAATCGGGCAGCACTACCACCTAGTGGCATAATAAGGGGCAATGGTGTCTCACATCCTCCCCCCAACAGTGTGTGTGGGGGGGTTCTCTTAAATGCATTCCCTCAATACTTTTTATAGTTGTTACTGGCAGCAAGCAGCGTCTCCTATCCACTGTTCGCACCTGAAGTCATTTCCTGGTCCCACAAACAGGAAGTGATATCAGAGGGAGAGCTGAGGCCTTGAGAGCAGCAGGGGAAGACTCTGCTTTCTACTGGTGACAACTACAAGAGGTAAGGGGGAAAATGCATTTAAGAGACCCCCATGCAGAGGGAGGAGAGATGCTTGCTCCCCTCCTCCAAGCTGGCACTGAGGGTACTCTGCCTCCCCATCCCCTCACTATGTCACAGCTACCACCCATATTCTGCAATCACTGGTGCCATACTCTCAACAGAAAAAATCTTTTTAAAAAAAATTTAGGGGGGGTCTAAGATAAGCGTGTGTTTTGCACTCTGAGGCTCATTTTTGGAAGTCGACAATAACACTACAAGCAGTAGAATCAAGCAAAGGTGCCACAAATTGGGTGCAAAAAATATGGGCACTAATTTTATAACAGCAACTGCACATAAAATCACCATTAAAGAACAGAACATGCGTTCACCTAACTGTAGGTGCGAGCATTTACACTACGTCAAAGGCTGGTGCAAATGCCTGCGCCTAAAGCTGACAGTTGCACACTTAAGTAATTGTATTCTATAAGTTATGCATGCACCTGTAAGACTCGCCTCTGATTTGCTCCTGTGCACGCCCCCTTTGTACTTGCACGCTATAGAAGTTAGGTGTTAAGTTTATAGAATAGCGTCTAAGTGCATTTATGTGTATAACTACAAATTACAGTCAATTAACACCAATTTAACAATTAATTTAGGTTTCCTTTTACAAAGTTGCGATAGGCTTTTTTAGCGCTGGCCGTGGAGGTATTAGATCCAACGCTCATAGAATTCCTATGCGTATCGGAGCGAATATCGCCATGGCTGGTGATAAAAAAGCCTAATGGGGCTTCGTAAAAGATGGGGGGGTGGGGAGAAGGGGGTCAATCATGCAACTGACACTATTCTATAACTTGCATGGCTAAGATGGAAATTTGGGTGTACAACTTTATAGAATCCAGCGGCAAATATATAAGTGCTTTGCTAACCAGCTTCATTCAACAATAGGATAAGGTTCATATTAGAAAGGCTTGTCTGGCTAACATTGGGAACTGGCTGGACAAGTCTTCAATGTTAAAAATACCTTCCTTCTCCCCTCCCCGCTAACTGACCAAGTCTCATTTAGGCCAGTCTCAGCATTACAGTATGTGCATAAAAATTTAGCCAGAAGAAAAAAAGCCGGCAATAGAGGTGTTTGCAGGGGTTCGTTTTACTTTCGCTGGGTAGCACTGATGTTATCTAGATAACTCTGCTCAGGCAAGTGACATGGTAACTTTATCCACATAACTTTAGAACAAATAATCAGTTTCTCCATACCCTTCACGAGCAACTAAACTAGTGAAGGGTATGGAGAAACTGGAATATGAGGATCGACTTAAAACACTGGGATTGTTCTCCCTTGAGAAAAGGAGACTGCGTGGGGATATGATTGAGACCTTCAAAATACTGAAAGGAATCGACAAAATAGAGCAGAGAAGATTATTTACATTGTCCAATTTGACACGGACAAGAGGACATGAAATGAAGCTAAGGGGGGACAAGTTCAGGACTAATGTCAGGAAGTTCTGCTTCACACAGAGAGTGGTTGACATCTGGAATACTCTCCCAGGGGAGATTATTGTGGAATCGACAGTCCTAGGCTTCAAAAGCAAACTAGATGCATATCTCCTTGAGAGAGGCATATAAAGATATGGTTGGCTATAAAATAAGCCAGGTGTATACCTAGCAGGGCCTCCGCGTGTGCGGATCGCCGGACTTGATGGACCGAAGGTCTGATCCGGAGATGGCGCTTCTTATGTTCTTATGTTCTTAGCACCAAATATCCAGAAAATGTAATTTGGCTATGTTAGCTAGGCTGTGGGTTTCTGAATAAGGACCTCAGCGCAGTTTGCTCTTGTAGCTTTGGTTTTGCCAGTGAAAACAATGACTATAGCTATGAAAATGAATAGTGAAATACAGTGATACCTTGGAATCCGAACGCCCCAGTACTTGAACAACTTGGAATCTGAACAAAAAATTCAAGCAAATTTTGCCCTGGAATCCGAATGCTGCTTTGGAATGCGAACGCCCTGCACGTTGATCGTATGTGTTTGTGCGTACGTTTCCCCAGCGCTCGGGCCACCCGTACGTCGTTCATGTCATTGTCGGAAGCTGTAGTGAAAGCATCTCATGTGATTTTTGCCTTTGTGTAGTGTAGTGAGGAAAATCCTGTATTGCATTATTATTATTTGATAATATTTTACCTTAAAATCCAGTGTATTTACTGTTAAAATTTGAGTTCGTGGGACCCAGGCATGGATTAATCCAGTTTCTATTATTTTAAATGGGAACCATTGTTTTGGAACTCGAACGGGGTTCTGGAATGGATTAAGTTCGGATTCCAAGGTATCACTGTAGTATAAATACAATCCAAGAACTTAAAGTGGTCCCGCAGCAGGCAGCGCCAAATGTTCAAGCCATGAGCAGGCTGGCAAAACAATGGAGCTCTACCACATCACCAACTGAATTAGAGATTAAAGAACATGGGACGTACACCTTCATTAATGAAATAAACTGCATAGAGAAAAGGGTGTATGAACACATCCATCCACCCATCCACATATACAGCGGCGTAGCGAGGGTGAGAGGTGCCCGGGGGTGGTGGCATCTCTCCCCCGCGCCTTCCTCCCTACCCTACCCCCCCTTCCCCTGTATCTCTAGATGTTCACCGCTGCAAGCAACAGGAACTTCAACATGCTTTTTGTGACCCTAGGTGTGGCACCTGGAAGTGACGTCAACAGGAGAGACGGCACGGTCACGAGGAGCACGTTAAAGTGGTTGTGCGTGGCGGTAAACGCCTAGAGGTATGGGAGAAGGGAAGGGGGCATGGTGCGTGGCGAGAGGGGGAGTGGGAAGAGGCAGGGGCAGAAAGGAGGAGAGGTGCTGGCATCCCCACCCAGGTAGCGCCTGGGGCGGACTGCCCGCCCCTTACTGTGCCACTGCACATATACATTTCACTCTAATCGCTTATTGCCTTTGCTCAGCTTATTCTTGTGGAACACTGCCTTAGGTGGAACTTCTTCAAAAAGGTGGTTAGTAAATCCTAATATATAATAATAAGTGATAATACACATAGAAGCGAGTTTTGATTATCATGGGAATTTTTCTAACACTGGTTAGAGCAGCAGGAAAACTAGAGTTCAAATCCTGATGATAACTCTTTGTAACCTTGGGCAAGTCACTCCACCTTTTATTGCCTTGAACACAGACCTAGACTACGAACTCTCTGAGGACAGGGACGTAACTTCTGTACCTCAATACAACTCATCTTGAGCTACAAATGAAAATGTATGAGCTAAATGCAAACACACTAAATAATGCTGGCCACAACTAGATAATCTGGTCTCTTGAGACAATCAAATTACTTGGCAAAACTAACTTGCCTAAAATTGTTATCATGGATCTATTTGTGACAAGACCAATGAAAATAGATCAGGGCTCAATTAAAGGAGCTCTAAGTAGAACATAAGAATTTCCATATTGGGACAGACCAAAGGTCCAGCAAGCCCAGTATCCTGTTTTAACAGTGGCTAACCTGGGTCCTAAGTACCTAGCTATATTCCAAGTAGTAAAACAGATGTTATGCTGCTTATCCTAGGAATAAGCTGTGAATTTTCCCCCAAGCTATCTCAATAGTGGCCTATGGACTTTTAGGAAATGATCCAAACCTTTTTTAAATCCTGCTAAGCTAACTGATGTCACTACATTCTCCAGCAATAAATCCCAGAGTTTAATTATATGTTATCCAGAGCATTTCATAAACATAGTGACACAGCTTGCAAAAAGGTATATATCAACATAATTTGTCTTATCACCTCTACAAAGTTAGAGCTGAAGCTGTGCCCTGTGATTGAACTGGAGGGTGAGGGTCCTTTGCCCTACAATAGACTGACCCTTCTTAAGAAAACATCCTTTTCCATCAAGCACCCTATATGTGGGATTCCAATGTACTGTAAAAAGCCAATACAAACCTGGGATTGGCTAATAATATTTCATGCTTTCATTCTTTGAACAGTAATCTAAAAAAAAATGCACATGCTGCTCTCTCATGAAATACAATGAAATGATCAATCACAAACAATTCCCTCTCCCCAGTCTCCAATTATAAGAACAGGAAAGTTCAGTCAATCTAGTGATATGACTAGACTGAACCTCCTCAAGTACTTTATGTCATACAATCATGAGCTTCCCAGTCTTCCCTTCCCTCCGTCACTCTTCCAGACACACCTGGATATGGATGGATTCCATTGGTGTAAATGGTCTCTGATGCTGGCTGTCCATTGGTCTGTGGTGGGAGAGCACTAAATCCATTTACCCCAATGGGTGCAGCTATACTTGGTACAGTAGCTGTGCTGATTCCTGGAGGTGTGCTCGTGCCTAAGTCAGAAAGGGGAAAAGAATTACATTTCATGCCTCACATGTTTAGACGCTTTTGATTCACAATAAGCTTAACCCCTCCTCAAACAGTTCAACTTTATACAACACAATCTTCCCTCTGCTATGCTCAAATACAGCCTTATTTTATGCAGTTCTTATCCCTTCCCTGATGTTTTCCCCATATTTGCTCTTCTTTTTTTTAATCATATTGTAGTTCTTCCCTTTACCCTTGATTCAAGTTAGTCATGGTTTACATTTTATATGTCTCTCTTATATGTCTCTAGATGCCGATTTTTATTCATGTAAATTGCTTAGAAATTTGTTATAAGCGTTTTATCAAAACTTAAAACTTGAATAGCAGCATTTATGTATGTTCATTCTAATTCTATTAAAAAAAAGCACTGAAAATTGTGTGTGTAAATTTGGGTGCGTACTCGATTTGTACATGCAATTTAATTGAACAAGCTAATTAGTACCAATAATTGGCTGAGCTTTATGATATTACAACCATATACCATTTTACAACTTCATCAGGTATGCTTTTCAATCATTACCAAGTGAAAATCTATTATTTTAAAAAATGATTTATATGTTGGGTGTTCTTTTACCATCACTGTTATTTATTATTTTTTTGTAATCCCAAGAATACTTGGGATTACAAAATTATCCATCGTTCTTTTAACTTTATCATTTAGATCAGTGGTTCCCAACCCTGTCCTGGAGGACCACCAGGCCAGTCGGGTTTTTGAGATAGCCCTAATGAATATGCATGAGTGAGATTTGCATATAATGGAGGTGACAGGCATGCAAATCTGCCCCATGCATATTCATTAGGGCTATCCCAGAAACCCGATTGGCCTGGTGGTCCTCCAGGACAGGGTTGGGAACCACTGATTTAGATTATTTTATATGCTTACTTCTACATGTATATTAACCAAGTTTTATTTTTTAATGCTTTTTCTTATTAAGATACATACCATGTTTCCCCGAAAAACGCATTAGGGTTTATTTTCAGGGGATGTCTTATTTTTTTTTATTTTTTTTTTTTCATGTACAACAATCATCTCTCCCGTCTTCTCCTCTACCCCAATTCTTCCTCTTTCCTTTCTCCCCCATCCCATGTGCAGCATCTTTCCTCCCCTCTCAGTAATGCGGCACAGCGAAGGCCCTGGTGGGGAAGGCTGCAAAGCAGCCCTTACAGAGCGCTGTCGCTGCTGCTGTTTTTGGAGGCCTCAGAGCTGAGGTATGTCAGTCTCACGGTGGAAGGGTCGGTGGGGTTCTGCTGCACAGGGGGGAATGGGAGGGAGGGATAGAAAGATGCTGCAGAGGGAAGGCCCAGCCCCGGTGGGGAAGACTGCGATGCAGCCCATTCAAAGCACTGCCATTACTGTTGCTTTAGGAGGCCTCGGAGTGGAGGTATATTAGGTGTTACCAGGGGGCAGGAGGTCACTGAATTGACAAGTCTGATTTTTTTCAGTGAATCGGGCAGCATTAGTGTCAGGGATGGAGTCAAGGAGTGTCTGGGACATTGTGTGTGTGGGGGGGGGGGTGTCGATCTTAACTAGGGCTTATTTTTGGGGTAGGGCTTATATTAGGAGAATCTTTAAAAATCAGGTTTTGAAATCTTCCAACCACATTGGAGGGGATAGTACTTCAATATTATGTTTTAAATCACCAAGGAGACTTGTTCTCTGGATTCCTACAGAACTTGCCTGTCCCTTGCTATTGAAAATCTGATATTGAAACAGCATCACCACTGGCAGACATGTAGATGGAGGAATCCCAATTATTCCTGGTCCCAGCTGTATAAACTTGACTGCTATTAATATATTGTAACTTATCCAAGCCAGTTTCAGTTTTCTTTTTCTTTTGGACTCTACCATCTTGGATAGATGAGCAGATAACATCCTCTATTTAGTACACACCTAGCATAACTTCCTTTCCAGGTCTACTGGTAAAACTTTGTAAAAGGTATGGAGAAACTGGAATGAATACGAGGAACGACTTAAGAGGCTGGGATTGTTCTCCCTTGAGAAAAGGAGACTGCGAGGGGATATGATCGAGACCTTCAAAATACTGAAAGGAATCGACAAAATAGAGCAGGAAAAAAAATTATTTACAATGTCCAATTTGACACGAACAAGAGGACACGGAATGAAGATAAAGGGGGACGAGTCCAGGACAAATATCAGGAAGTTCTGCGTCACACAAAGAGTGGTTGACACCTGGAATGCTCTCCCAGAGGAGGTTATAGCGGAATCGACCATCCTAGGATTTAAAAGCAAACTAGATGCACATCTCCTTACGAGAGGCATAGAGGGATATGGGTGACTAAAAATTATGCCAGGTATACACCTGGCTGGGCCTCCGCGTGTGCGGATCACCGGACTTAATAGACCGAAGGTCTGATCCGGAGATGGCGCTTCTAATGTTCTTATAATCTTAATGGCTTCCAATGCTACTGTGGTTATTGCCCAAACATCTGAATTTTTACGTTCCTATGGTTTTTCTGGATGGTAACCTGCCACCTACCGTACTAGCTCAAATGATTTCTTGTTATACTGTATAATTACACATTTAATGATTATAAATGGCCATCCTATCCTACACCTTATTGATGGCATCTCCTTTCCGTAGCAGCCTATGAGTTTCAGATACTCTTCTTCAGTGATTTTATTTATAGATAATTGGGCTTAGTTATTTAATGATGCTGAAAAGCATTCGCATGAGTGGATTATAGTGATTACAGTGCTGACTAGTTCAAACACCACCATACGATCAGTACACATGTAGATGAAATTTTTACATTTGAGTGACTTTTCCTATAGGAGCTCTACTTACCAATATCTAAGGTCTGGTTGACAAAATGCCAGGGTATATTGGAGGGCTTTTGCATATTGCACCAAATTCTATACATGGTGCCAACTACATAGTAGACACCACTCGGCATAGTTGTCAATCAAAAAATAGCACCATTTATAGACTCCTACCTAGGAGCATTTAGGCATCGCTAGGTGACCTAGACATAGGCACCGTTCTGTTAGGCCAGTTTTTCACTCGTCTAATTTGGCGGCACCTATGTTGGATGCCTAACGACGCCCAAGTCTGCCACATCTATTCTCAGCCCATAACCACGCCTACTTTTTTTTAACACAGGCGACATTAGGCATCCTTAAGAGAGGGAGGGCGCCTCCACGGAGGCATCACTAGGCATCCTATGAGTTCAGCGTTGAACTCTTAAATTGTTTTATTCATGTTTTGGATTGGCTGAAAATCAGTAGGATCAATTGCCACGCCGATTAAGCCAATTAAAAAATAAAAATTAAGCACGGATCCTGAACTTAGGTGTCGTTAGGCAATTGCAATTAGGGCGCCTAGTGGCACCTAATGTAGGCGTCATTTATAGATTGCCTCTGCGATCCAGGCCCTTCCAAGAACCTGTCAGTAGGTTGCCACAAAGAGAAAGTGACAGAAAGTCTTGGTGATAGAAAGTCTATGTATTAATAAAGAAGCCTCCTTTTTTGCCTAACAGCTAGCCAATAGCAGGTGTACTTCTGCACTAGTTGATAGTCATGTGGCAATAGCCATCAACACAGTGATGTAGTAAGGATGAGTGGCGCACCTCCCTGCCCTCTTCCCCGGTCCATTGCCGTGTCCACTTCCCTTTCCAGTACCTTTATAACTTCTCCGGCATGCCCATGTCGGTGTTGGCTCGACCTTTGATGTCACTTCCTAGGCATGGGACCCGGAAGCAACGGCAGAGAGAGCGCCGATGCCGACACGGTAGCAACCTCGCGCCAGGGAAGTAAAAAATCATGGGGGAAGGCAAGGGGTGCATGCGCAGCAAGGGGAGGAGTGGGGGGGGGGGGGGGCGGAGAGGAGGAGGGATGCCGCATCCTTAGGAAGACCGTGACCGGGGCGGACCGACCTCTCGCAACCCCCTTCCTATGCCACTGCATCAACACACTCATGCAACATTCATTTTCCATATTGAGGGATCATTGTTGATTCTATAAGGCCTAAGTCCAGTTACAAGTATACAATTAGTTCTATACAGCCTGCACGGCAGACTAGAGTACAACTGCCTTGCTACACAAACTTGCTTGACCTAAATTGCGGCCTCTTTGGTCAACTCGGCACTCTCTTTTTCATAGCAGGTGAATTAGATATATGTAATTTAGGGCTCCTTTTACGAAGGTGCGTTAGGGCCTTAACGCGTGGAATAGTGCGTGCTAGCCGTTACCGCCTCCTCTTGAGCAGGCGGTAGTTTTTCGGCTATAATTATTGAATTTTTCTTTGGAGTAGCTCTCAATAAACAAGCTTCTTTTTTTCACCAATTTTCTACCGTGTTTCCCTGAAAATAAGACCTACCCCGAAAATAAGCCCTAGCATGATTTTTGGGGTAGGTCTTAATATAAGTCCTACCTCCGAAAATAAGCTCTAGTTACCGGCAGCAGCAGCACTTTCCCCCGCCCGCCCGCTGCACACTCCCACCTCACCCTACCACTGCTGACCCATCTCTCCCTCCCATCTGCACCACGAGACAGGAATACCTTATAACAGCGTCAGCAGCAATCTACACAGGCTGCTTCGTAGCCTTTTATTTCCTGGGCGTTCCTCTACTGCATCACTGATGATGTCATCAGCAACGTGGCAGAGGAATGCCCAGGAGATAGAAGGCCCTGAAGCAGCCTGTGTAGATTGCTGCCGACGCTGTTAAAAGGTATTCCTGTCTCGTGGTTCAGATGGGAGGGAGAGATGGATCGGTGGGGGTGGGGTGGGGGTGTGTGGTGGCGGGTGGATAGAAAGATGCTACATGGGGGAAGGAAGTAATTGAAGCTGCAAGGGTTCTGCTGCACAGGGGGATGGGAGGGAGGGAGATACTACACAAGGGGATGGGTGAGAGGGGAGGAAAGATGCTGCACATGTGGGAAAGACCTAGTGCCTTATTTGGGCCCCAAATTAACAAAGACAGTGTCTTATTTTCGGGGAAACATGGTAGTTAAACCCCACACACCTGTTGCCACTTCCACTTCTTTTCTTCCCATGTTAATTCAATGCACTTTATAATGATTAAAGAATGACCGTTACCTGATGAGGGTGTCATGGGTGCAGCTACCAATCCACTAACATTGAAGGCTGCCATCTGCTGCATCTGGGCTGCTGCGATCGCAGCCATAGGATTCAGGCAGGTGCCTTGCGCTGCAGCCATTAGTGCTGCCTGCTGCTGCATTATCTTAAGTAAAAGAAGAAGAAAGAAATGGAAGAAATAAAAGATGAGAGAGATAAAGGAGAAAAAGAAGAAAATGAATAAAACATGAAGGAAAATATAAAGCAAACAAAATTAGAAAGAACTCATTATTTATTTTTATGAATCACTTTAGGGCCATTTGTGTTTGGAGATGCATATTGCTGTATCTTACTGTGGTAAGATGCAGCACTTAGCACAATATTTATAGCAGACCTGTGTTAGGGCGATCTCTATAAAACATAGAAGAGCATCCAAAAGGCAGTGAGCTCATAGGAATGCTGGGAACCAGGGCAGGATTAACCAATAGGCCAAGTAGGCACGTGCCTAGGGCCCAAAATGGTCAGGGGGGGCCCGATGAAGGAGGGCATCAACATTGTTTTTTCCAAACGGCAATGGGCCCCTCCAGCATATCGGCCCCCCCTCCCCATCAGCAACGCGGGCCCCCCATCGACGGAAAGTAAGTCAAGCAAGCAACGGGAACTGTAATTGTGCAAGCAGTGCTGCTTGCCCAAAGCTTCCCTCTGACGCAGCTTCCGCCTGGGCGCATGGTGGGGTGGGGCGGGGCAAAGGGGCCCAGTGTACTTGGGTGCCTAGGGGCCCTCGACAAATTAATCCTGCCCTGCTAGGAACTGTAGTAGGAAATCAGTAGGAACTCACAAGAAAGAGCGAGAGAATTAAGTACCTATTAGAGCAGGGATCTCAAAATCCCTCCTTGAGGGCCGCAATCCATTCGGGTTTTCAGGATTTCCCCAATGAATATACATTGAAAGCAGTGCATGCACATAGATCTCATGCATATTCATTGGGGAAATCCTGAAAACCTGACTGGAATGTGGCCCTCAAAGAGGGACTTTGAGACCCCTGTGTTAGATAGCGTTCTAGTGCTCTCAAGGAAAAGGCTAGTCCAGGGGTAGGCAATTCCGGTCCTCGAGAGCCACAGGCAGGTCAGGTTTTCAGGATATCCATCATACATATGCATGAGATAGATTTGCATCTCAAGGAGGCAGTGCATGCAAATCCATCTCATACATATTCATTGTGGATATCCTGAAAACCTGACCTGCCTGAGGCTTTCGAGGACCGGAATTGCCTATCCCTGGGCTAGACTATTTATCAACAGTTGTGCAGAGGATTAGAGCTTGCATCAGATGAACTCCAGCCAGCAGGACAACCAGAAGGGCAGATTTCAGAGAAATACCCTTATGTGGATAATGCTTTTGGCTTAATTGGCAAAAGAAAAGGTAGGAACTATACATTTAAGAAAGTTGGAAGTTTAATTGAGTTTTCACAAAAGACAGTGTGTCAGTGCTCTGTCTAGAAGAGATATAGAGAAGGATTGGCTATGGAACAAACAGCCAGGCTGGGATTCTACACAATGAAGTCACTGTAATTGTACTTGGGTTTCCAGTGTTGGAGGACTGGGCATTGCTGACCCCAGATGAAGTAATCTCCTAATTAGATCAATGTTGCAGTACAGAGCTGGGAAAGGCGCATAAGCTGAGAATTTGTTGTCAGAGTCACAAGCTGTAGATTGGACCAGAGAAAAGGTCCAGTTTGTGGAATGCACGTGGCTATAAAAAATGGCTGCATGTGAATTGCTGGCACGAAATATATAGAGACTTCCCATTTAAACTTGCAACTGAAGACTATAAATATTTCATCAGAGTTCTGCTTATTCTTGATAAGGGAGTTTACTGCTGAGTTCTTGGCTCAAGAAGATAATCTAGAGCAGGGGTCTCAAAGTCCCTCCTTGAGGGCCGCAATCCATTCGGGTTTTCAGGATTTCACCAATGAATATGCATTGAAAGCAGTGCATGCACATAGATTTCATGCATATTCATTGGGGAAATCCTGAAAACCCGACTGGATTGCGGCCCTCAAGGAGGGACTTTGAGACCCCTGACCTAGAGGGGCCACATCAAGACACTCACCAGGGGTAGGCAATTCCGGTCCTCGAGAGCCGGAGCCAGGTCAGGTTTTCACGATATCCACAATAAATATGCATGAGATAGATTTGCATCTCAAGGAGGCAGTGCATGCAAATCCATCTCATACATATTCATTTTCATTGTGGATATCCTGAAATCCTGACCTGGCTCCGGCTCTCGAGGACCGGAATTGCCTACCCCTGACCTATCCCATATTCATTTCTGATTTCAAATATGTTCCTTTGTCCTAGAGGGACAAAGAAAGGGAATGTTAGATCCTAAAAGCTAGTCAAGAAATGTATTAAATTAATTCAAAATAAAGGCATTACCTTAGATCAGGGATCTCAAAGTCCCTCCTTGAGGACCGCAATCCAGTCGGGTTTTCAGGATTTCTCCAGTGAATATGCATTGAAAGCTGTGCATGCACATAGATCTCATGCATATTCATTGGGGAAATCCTGAAAACCCGACTGGATTGCGGCCCTCAATGAGGGACTTTGAGACCCCTGCCTTAGATATTTTTTTGATTGTTTTTATTTGTAACATTTACTTCAGTAGTGAATAAGTACTTGCAAAATAACTTCAAAAACACTGGGATGAAAAAAGAAATGCGATTACTTTTCAAAGGATATTATCCATTTACTAGAATTGGTTAATGTATAACTTCTTTATTCATAGATTTTCAGCCACTGTGGGGACAATTCTATAAGTGGGTGCCCCTGTTTAGACACCCCAATGTTGCATAATGAGAGTCTATTCCAGATATGGGCAACTCCGGTCCTCGAGGGCCGGAATCCAATCAGGTTTTCAGGCTTTCCCCAATGAATATGCATTGAAAGCAGTGCATGCAAATAGATCTCATGCATATTCATTGGGGAAATCCTGATAACCCGATTGGATTCCGGCCCTTGAGGACCAGAGTTGCCCATGTCTAGTCTATTCTATAATAGTGAATCGCATCCCTGCCTACTTTGCATGCCATTGCCCTCATTTGCATGTGCGGATTGGAGGATGGTCGGCAGAGAGGTTAGTGAATACTGCAGGAGGGAAATCTGGTTGCAAACTGATTAGTACACGATCGGTTTGCTTTGTGAATCTAGCCCTTAGGCACTGGTACTGGCCAGGGTTTTAAAGGCTTACATTACAGTTGGATGAAGAACTGTGCACTTAGAACACTTAGGCATGAAAGTGATAATTTTCTCCAAAATTATGCATACAAACAGGTGCACCTCATTATAGAATTGCCCTTTATATAGAATGTGGTCCATAGGGTTACCATATTTTTTCCAGGAAACCCCAGGCACATGGGCCCACTCCGTTCTATCTCCAACCCCACCCCGTTCTGTTCCAGCTCCGCCCAGCTCTGCCTCCAGCCCCGCCTCATTCTTCCTAAAGCCCCGCCCCAACAAAACCTCCTCTCATCTTCCGGACAAGCTCCAGCCACGTCTGGAGGGCCTGGGGCACGCGCGGAAGTGTATGACATCATCCGCTCAGAGGTCCTCCAGAAGCAGCCGGAGCTTTCCAAAACCTGGACAAATGCCGGGTTTTGGAAAGTCCATCTCAAAGCCCATACAGTCCTCTAAAAAGAGGACATGTCCAGGTTTTCCCAGATGTCTGGGAACCCTAATTAAATGGTAGACTGAAAATTGGTAAAAATTGTTCCACTGATATTCGTTTAGTGAAGGAACAGAGTAAAGGACATAAGGAGAAATTATTCATAAAGAGGCAATATTCAGCTACTAAACTGAAAGATAATACATTTCATTTAGGCTTGATTTATAGCAGTCCTAAGCTAAATGATAACAGTGGTGTTAGTGACTACATTATGAAGGCAATTCTGTAACAGGGATGCTTAAAATTAGGTGCTGGAAGGGCACATGTTGATTGACATTCAGCCCTTGGCAGTCAGTCTATTTTAACATACTGGCTACCGTGGCCAGAATTAGCCCTGGTTATTGAATTCTAGATCATGTCCGGCCATCAGCATTGAATATCTGGGGCTAATTCCCGAGATACTAGTCACCAGAGCTTATGTGAGTCCCAGCTGAATATTGGTTGGGAAGTGCATGTTGCCCCTTTAGGATGTCTCTCCCCCTCCCACCCTCTGTAAGCCAACAAGGGTCCCCCACCAGATCTCCTGCCTCCTTCCATCCCTAGTCCCTGGATCTGTAAGGCCCCCATGGTAGCAGGCTTACCTGCCCGTTGCCCTGGTGGCCCAGTGGGGTAATAGGAAGGAAAAATGCCTACTCATTGCTGACTGCTGCAGAAGCCTCTCTAAAATGACTAAGTAACTGTCCACCGTAACTCCACCCTCAGACTGCCCACAAACTGACCTGTTTTAGAGGGGAGAATTTAATGGCACTGTCTGGTTAAGGGCTGATGAATATCCCTGGTGTGGTCCGGATATGTGATTTAAACAGCCGGAAGCCTCTACTGGCTGTTTAAATCACTTTGAATATTGACCCTCTTCTATTAAATAACATCTACTTTCCTTTATAAAAAAAACAAACCAGGTGCATGCCAGTTTAACTTTCATACATGAGCACTTACATCAGCCATAGAGCTAGTGTAAGTGTTAGTTCTTAACTAGTGTAGCTATGCACGTAACTTACAGTGTTTTATAGATTACATGGCTAAGTGTGAGCTCTGCCCAGGTGTACACCTCCCTTGCAAATAAGTTAGGTAGGTCTTTACAACATAATGATTAGGTGTAATTTTGCAATTTAAATATGTGTGCATATGTTCACTTAAATGCTATTATTCTAAACAATTATATGTGTAATGGGAAAATAAATTTAGTTGTCCCCTAAATGCATATTCAGCAGTGCTGACTATAAGGACACCAATAAAATACCTATTTGCAGTGATGCAGTAAGGGGTGTGTGTGTTTGGAGTGCCTTGGGCACTGTCTTGGTGGAGGAGCTGGTATTTTTTTCTCCACCCCCCCCCCAATGGGGGGGGGCGGTCTCTTAAATGCATGCCCCGCAGTATCTCTGAACTCTCCCTGCTGCTCACTCCCCTCCCTGCTGGCCCCCACCCTCCCTCTGATGTCACTTCCTGTTTGTGGGGCAAGGAAGTTACATTAGTGGGTCAGCTCAGCTGGTGCAAGCAGTGGGTAGGAGACCCTGCTCACTGCCAGTGAAGACTAGAAGAGGTACAGGACAGGGAATGGGAGACGGGATTGTGGGAGAGGATGCCAGATGCCTCTGCCGCAGGCACTAGCTTCCTTCATTATGGCACTAGAAAGGAAAGCAGGCACCTACTTTTCTTCATAGAATACTAGTATAACAGGTAAAATGGGCACATATAATCTTGGTGTGACCAGTGGCATAGTAAGAAAGATCTTTGCGTATACCTCCGTCCGTCCTTTTCCTGGGGCACAAACACCCTTACACCCAAGGATAATGTTCGCAGAGGTAACTCTCGACTTACACTTATCACTGACTGATCACGTATCCAAACTAGTATCATCCTCCTTCTACCACTTCCACCAACTAAAATCCATACGTGCATACTTCTCAGAACCCGAATTCGCCCAACTACTATAGGCTTTTGTACTATCCCACTTAGACTATTGCAACACCCTTCTAGTGAGCCTGCCTACCAAAACTCTCCCCGCCTCCAAAGGGTGCAAAATATAGCAATCCGCCTCCTGAAAAACCTAGGCATCCGCGACCACGTCACCCCTGCACTAGCTTCCATGCACTGGCTGCCCATTCAAAAACGCTGCGCCTTCAAGGCCCTGGTCCTCGCTTTTAAAACCTTCCATGAAACAATTTCGCACTACATGATGACTAAACTACAAATCTACTTCCCAAAGTGACCACTGAGATCCCAAGGAGAAAAACGACTGACCATACGTCCAGGCCGCTCCCTCAAAACTGAAACAGCCCGCAAACGCTCCTACTCACATTTCATACCCAGACTATGGCACACCATTCCCCCCCCCCCTTCCATCTGTTAGAACACTAGATGGACTTTGGCGCTTCAGGAAGGCCGTGAAAACCTTCCTCTTAACAAACCCAGCCCCTTGAGGACATGCACCCTGAAATGCCACTCAGAGTCAATGCACCTACGCCACCTACTTGTACCAAATGCTGCTTAGTGCATTTGTTTTATTATCATGTCTATATTGTAAATTATGTCATCTCTGTCCTGTCTCAATTATATTATGGATGTACTTTGTAACCCGTTCTGGGCTCCTTTGGGAGGACGGGCTAAATAGTTGAATAAATAAATATGGGGGGGGGGGGGGCCAACGCTGGCACCTCTCCTACTTCTCCACCCCCCTGCGTATCTCTAAAAGTTTGCAGGCACAAGCAGCATCTTCCAGTTGCTGCTTGCACTGGCCCTCAGCTTCCTTTTGACGTTACTTCCTGGTCGTGGGACCAAGGCGTGACATCAGAAGGGTGCCGAGGCCAGCGAGAGCTGCAGTCGGAGAGTGCTGCTTGCACTGGTGAACGCTGTAACAGGTAAGTATGGGGAGGGGGGGCGCAAGGCACGGCAGGGAAGACGGGAGAGGGGGTGCATGGCTTGGCATGGCGCCGACGACTCCACCCACTTTCCACCACCGGTAGCGTTTCCTTTAAATTCCCCTGCTTTGCGGCGCACGCCAAAGGAGCGCACCTAAGGAGCAGATCCTGCTCCTTTATGCGCTCCTTCATGCAGCTGCTTCACTTATTAAACCAAGTTTCCTCCCCTAACATAACTCAGCTTCTTTTACTTATCTTTCTACCTACACTGTTACTCCCTATATTCATCTTCTTAACTTCTCTTACCTTCCTTAATCATCCAATCCCCCAATCCCCCAACCTTAAAACAATGTCTTCAATCTCTACCATTTGGGGCTGCCGACCTCCCAAGAAAAATCCTCTTCTTTTCACTACTGAACCTCAGGCTAGATTCTATACTACCATCCCAATCCTTCCTTCTTCCACTTTTTACTCCGCTTCAATTCACTCTCCCTTAAAACTCAATATTGGCTTACTAAACGTACGATCAATAAAAAATAAACATCATCTTATACACGATACTATTACTCAACATAAACTTCAAATCTTATGTCTTACAGAAATTTGGCTATCCCAAGGGGAAGAAGCCTATTTAACCCAAGCCTGCCCTCCTAACTTTCAAGCTATCATCCACCCACGTTTAGGTAAAAGAGGAGGAGGTATAGCTGTTATTTTTCATACTTCTATCCCTTGTCAATCTAACACTTCAAATTCACCCCCCACTGCCTCTGTCGAAACCCTTCAATTTTTCATCAGATTCTCTCCATCCTTTAACCTTAAGTTTCTTCTTATCTACCTTCCACCACCCGTAACGAAAACTTCACTTTCTACTTTAATCTCCATTATATCTGAATTCAATATCACTTATCCAGATTCTATTATCCTCGGTGACTTCAATATTCATTTCAATTCCCCTAACCATCACAATACCTCCGAACTTTTAACGCTGATTTCTGACCTTTCATTAACCCCTCTCATCTCCTCGCCTACCCACGAAGCCGGCAACACCCTAGACATGATCTTTTGCCCTATTTCTGCCACCCATCTTTTCAAAAACTTTCAATTTCATCCTTTACCTTGGTCTGACCATTTTCTAATCAGTTGGCACATTGAATCCCCCTCTAAACAATATAATCTTCAAAAACAAAACATAAACGATACACACTCTACTCGCAATACTAACAAAATTACTCTCACAGATATTCAGAATCTTTTCAACTTAAACCTTACAGATTTTTCTTCCCTTTCTTTAGATGAACAAACTTCTCTCTGGAATACCTCCACAACATCCCTTTTAAACTCTCTGGCACCCCAACAGGAAAAAAAGAAATTCACTTCAAACCTGACCCCCAAAACCAAACAACAACCATGGTATAATGAAAATCTCACCCTTCTTCGTAAACAACTTCGCTCTACAGAACATAAATGGCGAAAAACTCCCTCTTACAACCTTCTCACCCTATACAAAGAAAAAGCCTCTCATTACAAAAATGCTATTCAACAAGCAAAAAAAGATTATTACACTAAACTTATATCAACCACTCGTAACTCTTCCACTCTCTTTAACCTCGCTCAATCTCTCTCAAAATATTCAAAAAAAACCACCCGTAATCACCACTCCTCCAGCTAATGAACTAATTCTTTTCTTCGATAAAAAAATTAAAGACATTAGAACTCATCTCGGACCCACCCCTTCTGTTCCTTATCTTTATATACAAAATGATTCCTCTCCTCTCTCATTCAGCTCTTGCTCAACCTTTAAAATGCCATCGTTAGCAAATCTACTTCCCATCCTGCAATCTTTAAATACCTCCAACACTCCTTTGGAGAGCATTCCTCCTTCCTTCCTTAAAAAATTTTTCACCCACTTTGGCCCTTTTATCTGGGAAATGATATCTAAATCTCTATCTGACTGCACTGTTCCTTCGGCTTGGAAAACTGCCCTTGTCTTTCCAAAAATAAAACAATACAATTCTGATCCCTCGCTTCCAGCAAGTTACCGTCCAATTGCTAATCTTCCGCTATTATCGAAACTAACTGAAAAAATCGTCCACACTCAACTATCTGAATTTATCGAGAAAACCCACGTCTTACATCCCTATCAAACTGGTTTTCACTCATCACATTCAACGGAATTATCACTGCTAGGCCTCATCTCAACTATACACTATTATCAAGAACACCAAAAATCCGTCCTTCTTATTTCCCTCGACCTCTCAGCAGCCTTTGATACCATCGATCATTCTCTCCTTTTAAATAGACTCAAAGAATATGGTATCACAGGATCTGCACTTTCTTGGTTCATGTCCTACTTCAAAGATCGCAGCTTTAAAGTCCATGCAATGAATGAAACCTCGATTTCTTTATCTCAAATCTATGGTGTTCCACAAGATTCTATTCTATCCCCTTTACTATTTAATATTTTTCTTTCTCCTCTTCTAACTCTAGCTCAATCTATTGGATTTACGATCTTCGCCTATGCAGATGACATTCAACTCCTTCATCCAATCAACTCCTCCAATAACTCTGACATAAAAGATATAAACAATAAACTGGACTCCATAAACGACTGGCTCTACTCTAACAAACTTTCCCTCAATATCGACAAATCCCGTGGCCTCTTATTCTCAACCAAGAACACTGAATCTTTACAGGAAAAAATTACTATTAAATCAGTTCCAATTCAAATGGAAACAAAAATAAAACTTTTAGGGGTCATTATTGATAAAGATTTATCATTTCATGATCACATCAGTTCTATAATAAAAACATGTTTCTATAAACTTCGCATCATTCGTTCATTAACTTCAATCCTGCAGATCGAATCTATCAAAATTCTGGTTCACTCTCGGATCATTTCTCACCTTGACTATTGTAATTCCCTTCTTAACGGTCTTCCCCAAAAAGAAATCCGACGTCTCCAACTGATTCAAAATACTGCTATAAAACTCATTTATAAACTGGGTAAATATGATCACGTCACTCCAATTCTGAAAGATGCTCACTGGCTTCCTGTGGCACAACGAATCACATACAAAATTATCCTTTTGACCTTTAAAATAAAATCCTCCCATCTACCTTCATTTCTACATAAACTCCTTATTCCCCAATGCTCACCTCGTACTTTAAGATCTACAAATCAAAATCTCCTTTTGATCCCCTCTATAAAACACTTTTACTACACACGGAAAATAAATTTTTCTGTCTCTGCTCCAACATTGTGGAACTCTTTACCACAACCTCTTCGCGACGAGCAACAACTGGATAAATTTAAGATAGGCCTAAAGACTTTTCTATTTCGTGACGCATTCACTTCAGTTTAGTCTCTACTTTTCCTGATATTTTCAATCATTTACCTTCAAAAATTATATTTAAAAAGACTTTTCCCCACCCAAATGTTTATTCCCATTCCCTCTTTCTCCCTTTTCTCTCTACAATGTAACTTTACCCTCCCTTAAACCTCTCTCCTCACTATCAAGTTTGTCTTGTTTATGTTTTAATATACACTATATATACTTCTAAATATTTATTATATTAATTTCTTTCTTTCTTACCTATATTTTTTTTTTATTGTAATGTAAACCGGCCAGATATTTATTTGATGGTCGGTATATTAAAACCTAATAAACTTGAAACTTGAGTAGGGAGGCACATGGCAATGCCAGACACCACCGCCTCAAGCGTCACCCTCCCTCACTATGCCACTGGGTGTGACCACTTACACTAGTCTTAGAGCTAATATAAATGCTAGCACCTAAATTGCTAACCCCACCCCAACTATGTAAATTAAGGGGGTCAATATTCAAAGTGATTTAACTGGCCAGAATTCGCTCCTGGCCGCTGAAAATGTCCCTTTAGCGCCAAACTCAAAATTGACTATTTTTCTTGGGGGGGGGGGGTCTGGGGGATGAGCCAGCACTTGGCCAGTTAAGATAACTGCATAAATAGGGCTGTATAACAGTCCTATTGTTATGTGGTACGTCATAGCTGATTAAGGGGTCCTTTTATTAAGGCGCGCTAAATGCTAAGGCATCCATTATGTTCCATGGGTGCCTTGGCATTTAGCGCGCACTAAATCAGTTAGCGTGCCTTAGTAAAAGGACCCCTAAGTGTTCTATAATTTATGTGCACAACTGTACATCCTACTCACAGTCCGCCCACGCCCACCTCAAATTTACACCCCAAAGCATTTAGGTACCATGTAATAGAATATGCTGATATCCGTATGCCGGTATTCCGTTCATTTATGCACATTCTTGGTGCTCTCTTTAAAGAATTATCCCTACACGTATAGCGTCAATAAATATACATACAACTTGCTATTCATTGCTATTTAATTGGCTGATTAAATAGCGTTTGGCTGGTTATCTGCTAATAATCAGCGGGAGATAGTCAGCCTCTCAGCAGAATATTCACAGTTAGTGGCTAGCTGCCAACTGACTTAACGCTGTACGACTTAGCTGTATAGCCGCAAATATTCAAGCGCTGGCCTTCTATGTTCAGCAGTCAAACTGGGCTGTAGAAATAGCTGGTCGATCTTTGGCTACTATTAACAAATTTGGATGTTTTTGCTTTAAGGTACTATTTGGTTTAGCCCCTACATATAACACAGAACTTTTCTCTCTCTCAACCAATAGACATACGAGAAGCTCACACTTGAATTTTGTTTCTCCACCGGTTAAAAGATGTAAATTTAAAAAGACATCAACAACATCTTTTCTCACATCAAGCAGCATTATGGGGTAAAGATCTGGAACAACTGCTTAGGCCTACTACTTATGGGGAATTTAGGAAGCACCTAAAGACGTATCTGTTCCTGAAGTATTTAGGTAACTGACCTGGACAATCTTACTCCACAATAACTGATCTCCTGAGCTGCTAATCACTAGCTTTTAACTTTGTTAATTCTACTCAATTTGTAGCATCTTTTAATCTTTGTAAACCGCATAGAACGTAACGGTCCTGCGGTATATAAACTGTTATTATTATTATTAGTAGTAGTAGTATTGAATGTTGATATAGCCGGTTAATAGAGGCCAATACCCTCCCCCCCCACCACCCCGGATTTCAATGCCAGTCACCGGAAATGGCTCAGCATTTAATATATGTGCTCGCCGCTGACCACGGGACCTAGCCGGTCTGCATATCGGCCCTATAATAATTTAAGTGTCGTTGCCGTCAGTGCTGAAACTCCAGCTCAATCATTTTAATACGTATTTATTTAATATTTCCTGAAAAAAATCTAACAGTGTAACCATCATACTTTATCAAATACTGTCACACAAAGATAAGGAAGCTTGCTCTTGTATACATTTATATATGCAGGCAGTCAGACATCTGTGAGATCGTTATACACTCATCACAAAAAATAGCTTGAATTTCTTACCGCTTGCGTGTATGCTCCATAAGCACCAAACTGGATTGTCATAGGGTTAAAGATACCCAGCTGGCCTGCCATCTGATGCATTCTCCTCAAAGTCCTCTCCTTGTCTGTGTCTGCAAACTTCACTACCAGACTGGATGAGGCCCCCTTTGGAGAAAAAAAAGAACAATTGAATAGAAAATCTGTAGAAGAGCGCCATCAGAAGGCTTGATAAATGTATTTTGCCTTTTGTAGGTCAGTATGAGAGATGCCGGATTGAATGATGGTTAGGTCTTGCTATCTTGTTATTGGCGTTCTTAATGTTTAAATATAGAGGTTTAGATTGTAAACTACTTTGTTTTAAAGACGGTTACGCAGTATATTAAATTTTTTAGTAAACATACACACAAAGATCTGAGGTGATCTTTTTACAAGAGCGAGCTCATTTTAATTTACCCGCTCCAAAAATTCATCACCTCACAGTGAAATGATTGACAACGAGAGTAAGATGCCAGATATGAAAAAAAAGTATTACATGTCTGTGGTAGAATAAGAGTCACCGGAGAAGGATAGTGTACGGACAGATAAACAACAGGAGATAAGGATATAGAAGTACATATGTTAACTGATTCAGGTAGATTCAGGGGCAATGTTAGGAAATTCTACTTTACGGAGAGGGTGGTGGATGCCTGGAATGCGCTCCCGAGAGAGGTGGTGGAGAGTAAAACTGTGACTGAGTTCAAAGAAGCGTGGGATGAACACAGAAGATTTAGAATCAGAAAATAATATTAAATATTGAACTAGGCCAGTTACTGGGCAGACTTGCACGGTCTGTGTCTGTATATGGCCGTTTGGTGGAGGATGGGCTGGGGAGGGCTTCAATGGCTGGGAGGGTGTAGATGGGCTGGAGTAAGTCTTAACAGAGATTTTGGCAGTTGGAACTCAAGCACAGTACCGGGTAAAGCTTTGGATTCTCGCCCAGAAATAGCTAAGAAGAAAAAAAAAAAAAAAAAAAATTTAAATTGAATCAGGTTGGGCAGACTGGATGGACCATTCGGGTCTTTATCTGCCGTCATCTACTATGTTACTATGTTAACTGGAAGAAGACAAAAAGGCAAGAAAAAAAATGAGTGAAGAGATCAGTAAAACAGGGAACCAGAACTGGAAACTTTTATACATTGAATAAATCAAATGAAATCACTAGATATTAGATTATGTCACTTTAGAAAGACTTTCTCCCCCCATCAATTCTGTAAAAGGCGCCTAAAGTCGTGTGTATACATCGGTGCATGTAGCCAATGTATGCACACAATTAATTGGCCTAACCGGCAGTGATAATTGGCAATTTCCACCTTGTAATTGAGGCTAATTGGGATGAATTAAGTTATTGAACTTAAAACAAAAACAAAAAAAAAGTTACACACAGCTTGGAAAAGAATGTGCCAGTTGCAGTGCATAAATCTGAAAAGGGGGCGTGGTCAGGAGAAGACTGGGAGGTGGATCAGGGTCATTCCTAAATGTTATGGACATTATTATAGAATACGCTCGATCAATGCACAAATTAGGCGCGGGCATTTAGACCAGGTTTTAGCTAACATACATAGTAACACAGTAGATGACGGCAGATAAAGACCCAAATGGTCCATCCAATTTGCCCAACCTGATTCAATTTAAATTTTTTTAATTTTTTCTTCTTAGCTATTTCTGGGCAAGAATCCAAAGGTCTACCCAGTACTGTGCTTGGGTTCCAACTGCCAAAATCTCTGTCAAAACCTACCCCAGCCCATCCACACCCTCCCAGCCCTTGAAGCCATCTCCAGCCCATCCTCTCCCAAACGGCCATATACAGAAACAGACCGTGCGAGTCTGCCCAGTACTGGCCTTAGTTCAATATTTACTATTATTTTCTGATTCTAGATCCTCTGTGTTCATCCCATGCTTCTTTGAACTCAGTCACCGTTTTCCTCTCCACCACCTCTCTCGGGAGCGCATTTTAGGCATCCTCCACCCTCTCCGTAAAGTAAAATTTTCTAACATTGCTCTTGAATCTACCACCCCTCAACCTCAAATTATGTTCTTTGGTTTTACCATTTTTCTTTCTCTGGAAAAGATTTTGTTCTACGTTAATACCCTTCCCACAGGCATTAAGTATAGTTCTATAAAAGGTTTGTGCACAGCCGGATGCGATTCTGCAAGGACCCTAGGTGCCAGAAATGTAGATTCCCTCAAGTATTAACTATAGAATTCTTACATTAGCTTTTATGACAATGCACACTGGCCTTTCCCATTCATTATTTGGCATCTTTTCTTATCCCATATAAGCCCGTGCACGCCCTCTGGTCTGCAACAGTCCTACCAATCATCTGTCCCATCAGTTTATAGGACGAGAATCACCTCCACATGTCATTCTGCTTTTCTGCAATCATTCCCTCATTATGGAACTCTCTTCCACCTGATCTTCGCTCTGAGCTCCCTTATCTGAAATTTTTGCACCCTCCTTAAAACTTATCTTTTTGCCTTAGCATGCGGCTTGGAGGACTGAGCTTGTAGTCAGGTGCTCCGGTTCCTTGTACGGTTTCCTCCCTACTTTTCTCTTTCCTTAAGGATTTGAAGTTCCTTTCCTACTAATTGATTATTGTATTGCATTAAACATTAAACATTTAAATAGCCTGAAATGGCCACAGATATTCTAAATTGATTACTGTAACACATAATATTTGGGAATATCAAAATGCAGGTTTCAGGCAACACAGACAATACAAAATGCAGTTGCAAGAGGGCTGATAGGAAAAACCAGATTTGCTTTAGTCACCCCAGTGATAAAACAACTGAATTGGTTTCCTATAAAATGGAGGGCAGAGTATGTAAAGTTTTGATGATGGCACATTGGGTATTATATGGAAAAGCATGTTGGTATTTTCAACAGACGTTGGGTGAGTATTTTGGATCCAGCTTGTCAACACCATAGTCCTCAACATATTTTTGCTGCTCGGGTGTTTAAAGTGTTACTTTACTCTGTGTAGTGATCTGTTCAAATTCCTGTTCTGATGACTGAACAGATTCTTGTTAAATCATAAGTCAGAATTATGTTAGAAAGAGTATGGAATGATTGTCATGGAGATTGTTTTTATGTATGTTATGTTGTAAGTCACTAGGTTTTAGACAAGAAATACATTTTTAAATAAATAAATAAATGAGTGACCTCCATGCCCACAATCGCGACTGTCATCCAGGGACTTCCCCAGTCCTGGGACCCCTCCCCCCTCTCAGATAAAAAAACAAAATATTAACTGGTTACAAATAATTAAGGAGAGTGTGGCATAGTGGCTAGAGCTAAAGCCTCAGCACCCTGAGGTTGTGGGTTCAATTCCCATGTTGCTCCTTGTGACCCTGGGCAAGTCATCTAATCCTCCACTGCCCCAGGTACATTAGATAGACTGTGAGCCTGCTGAGACAGATAGGGAAAAATGCTTGAGTACCTGATTGTAAACTGCTTAATACACCTTGTCCAAGCAGTATGTAAACCAACCCATTCCCTTCCCTTATAATTTTTTTCAACTCAGCAACTTTTATAGTTCTGTAGATATGAATGTGCATCTCTTTCTATAGCACTTTAAGGCATCATGGATTGTGTCATTACACTATTACAAACCCAACACTATAGTATGCTTCTAAGTGAAGATTCATGGACAATATTGTCTTCTGGGTCAAGCCTATCAAATTTCTCATAGGCTTCATTAGGACAGATCAAAGTGGACTGGGGCAAGCAACATCTAAATTAGTTCTTCTTGGCTTTCCAGGCTGGATGATATCTGAGGATCTGTCATATGCATGACCCAACCCCAGGCTAAAGCCATCGTATGGTAGACCTAAGAGATCACAAGCACCCTTTACTCACCCCCAATCAAAGGCATACAATGCAAGAAAATGTACAACGGCCTACTTGCCACCCAAGCGTACCTGCTGATCACAACACCTGTCTACAAAACCTTCAGGAAATTCATCGAATCTAGCAAATAATTTAACTGATCTTTTCAATCTAGCCCCAGATGCTAACGACTCATCTAGTAATCTATCTTGTAATTTTACTGGGTATGCCCAGATCACCTCTTTTGTAATCTGCCTAGAACCGCAAGATGTTGGCGGAATAAAAGACACTAATGTAATACAATGTATGCCTGCTCAAATCGGGGGTCCAGCATCCTGCAAATCTGAGAGTTCAGGGTGTTTTCTGTTAAAGTTATTAGATCTGGGAACAACACAAAAGTGAAAAAGTTCTATCATTGTAGCTCTGCCATTAAAGACAAATGGTGCTCCTCTACAATAAATCCCTTACCCTATAATTTCTCTGCCCTAGAATATCGTAATGCTCACGCAAGTCAACCTTTCTAAAGATTCCAGGACCAGTTTACCCCCACTCCTCACAAAACATTATGTATCTGCTAGACCTTCAAGACCCCACGTTAGCCCTGTAACCTCCTATAAGCTTTCTAAACAGGTAAGGGCCCATAATACAGTTCTACATAGGAAAGTTACTGAAATCTTGTGTATTTCTACTTCACGTAGCTTACCAGCCCATCACTGATTTTAGTTGATGCTATATAGCCAAATAGCGAAATGTACAAAGTACTCTACTTATATAGCTGAAAGTCAATTCTATCGGAAGAAAAAGCCTCAGGTCTTATCTGGAAAAGCTCAATGCTCAAACCACCTCCGCCCATATCATTGGCTCAAAAAACTTCCATTTAGAATGACTTATTGTCACTATAATTATTTTTTATGGGATTGAGATTTTAAACAATCTCAGTGGCGTCCTGTATATAGCCAACGTTTCATGGAACTTAGCCGTTTCTTCAGGGCTCTCGGACTGCCACTCACTCTGCACAGTTTGGGCTGTTTTCACATGATCTAACCAGCTTGTATTCCATAGGTTGTGGACTCTTTTTATATGGATTTACTGCTCATTGCTGGAATTGGGTTTTCTCTTAGACTACATAGCAAATGTTATGCAAATATGTTTTCTACCTGTTTGTTTCAGTTGGTATGTGCTCCACCACTGCCAATAAAGTACAATTGAAAAAAAAAAAAGTCTATTTAGTGGACTTTTCTGAAGTGCAGAACATTTTCTTTACTGAAAACCTAAGCCAAAAGAAATCCCTAAAGTATGAATCTCTAGAACTGGGAAGATGAATCCTGTGATTCTTCAGTTCTGGAAGCAGAAGACTTTTAGATTTGTAACTCACAATTTACTTTACAAGTTGCAACATTACTTCCCCCAGTATCAGGCAGCCCAAAATGCCTCTACTCTGTCCCCTGACTCACTTTATACTCTATTCATCTGGTGCTCCTGCACTTACCGGCATGGTCTGGCTACCGTGAAGTCTACTGATGGCTGCTTGGGCCTCAGCATGGCTCCCATATTTTACAAAGGCACAGCCTGGAAAGAAAAATGGAAATACATAGTCAGTTGGGAAACTGTTGTATAAGGATATAGTTGGTGGCAGCTATAAATGTGTTATCAGTCACATACTCTGACAATACAAGCCATCAAGCACTGGTTCTTCTATCTCCTTTCTGCTGGAACCAGTATTGAGATTCTAATACCCTTAACCTTCATTCACAAGTATCTGGGTAGTGGTCTCTTCTTTTACAAGTCCCTGGTGTAGACATTGTAGCAATAATTAGAGAGTGACACGGGGACAAAGATTCATCCCCACATTTTCATCCCTGTCTCCTCACCGTCCTTGCAGTCTTAATTTTCTTCCCCATATCTCCCCACTCAAAGCAGATAGATGATTTTATGCAATTTTATGGGCCCAGGGCATTGAAAATAAACATTTGGGGGGCAGAGGGGGGTAGGGGGGAGGGTTCTAGGTAAGTAACAAACCCCCGCCACATAGTCAATAAACATACATCATAAAATTGACAATGATGAAAAAAAAAATCTAAAACTTGAATCAGCCATAAAAATAAGCATGAACCATAGAGCTAATAAAAAGCTTAAAAACAGATAATCACAATAAAACTAAACTACAAGCAAATTATGAACAGAATACTCACTCAAATAAAACAGTGTGCATTTGTCCTATTTCCTATTCTTTAATATGAGGCCTAAAGTTTATAGCATACAATTCAGAAGGGTGAATGGTAATGGGAGGGGCATGGACAGGACAACGGCATTCCCAGAAATTAGGCACTGTGTTATTGAAAACTTGAATTTCCGCGCCCAGTTGCCATCACTTTGGCATAAGGATTTATATCAGGTTTCAGCACCCACCAAAGTTGGGTGCGGGAAATACTATTGAAGATATAATTGAAGTCTACAAAATCCTGAGCGGAGTAGAAGGGGTACAGGTGGATTGATTTTTTCACTCTGTCAAAAATGACAAAGACTAGGGGACACTCGAAGAAATTACAGGGAAATATTTTTAAAACCAATAGGAGGACATTTTTTTTTTTTCTCAGAGAATAGTTGAGCTCTGGAATGCGTTGCCAGAGGTTGTGGTAAAAGCAGATAGCATAGCTGGTTTTAAGAAAGGTTTGAACAAATTCCTGGAGGGAAAGGCCATAGTCTGTTATTAAGACATGGGGGAAGCCTCTGCTTGCCCTGGATCGGTAGCATGGAATGTTGCTACTCTTTGGGTTTTGGCCAGGTACTAGTGACTTGGATTGACCACTGTAAGAACTGGGCTACTGGGCTTGATGGACTATTGGTCTGACCCAGTAAGGCTATTCTTATGTTCTTACTATTCTATAAAGGTTACTTAATGCTAAGCAACTGTGATACAATTGGCACTTACCTCAAAATTCTTTATATAATACCTTAAGTTGTGCGTGCAAATCAATGTGCACTGATTTGCGTGTACAGCTTGATTAATTGGCCTAATTAATGTTGGCAATTGGCAATTTAAATTTAATTTACCTTGTTTAAACAATATTTGATAACAGTAATTGTTGTATTTAGCTTTCTTTCACCTTTAATTGTTATTGGGGTTTTTTAAGTTGCAACAAATAAATACAAATATTTAAATGTTTAACAACTGTGTTGGTGTGAATTGAAGGGGAAACCTATTTAAACATCTGACCGTGATTGTAAGTCACCTTGAACCTAGAAAGGCATAAAGTGACCCAAGAATTGAAGATTAGATTAGATTATGACATCTCATACATTTAATCGTAATAATTAAATTGTAATGTAATTTTCTCTCACTACCACTAGGGGGTTTATACACAGAGCCAGAAGAAGAATCACTTAGTTTCTACCAGCACAACCTTCCACATCTGAATGGCACCATATAGCAGCACATTAAACTTTGTAGTGCATATGGGGCAACACATGGCTCAAAGATTGATCTGCCATGCCATTTGTAGGTAGGAAGCCTAGCAAGTAGGACCTAAAGATTTGGAGTGTAGATAGTGATTGCTTATGCTGGGGGGGATGGATGATAACTATTGTCCTTGGAGGGGGGGGGGGGGACTGGAAGATGAGGAGGTTTGCTGCTGGCTTTGGGATAGGGTAGGAGTGGTGAAGTGAAATCCTGGCATTAAGGGGAAGGGAGGGGCTGATTATGCAGGATGGAATGCTAGTTTGGGAGGCAGATGGTAAGCTTACTACTACTACTTATCACTTATATAGCACTGAAAGGCATATGCAGCGCTGTACATGTTGACATTTATAGATGGTCTCTGCTCAGAAGAGCTTACAATCTAACTTGGACAGACAGACATGATATATTGAGTTGGGGATGCAGAACCCAAGGTGAGAGGAGTTAAGATTTTCAACCTGTTTGTCCACCTTAAGATCATCACATACAATCACACCCAAGTCCTGCTCTTCTGTCATGCACATAAGTTCTTTACCCCCTAAACTGTACCGTTCCTTGAAATCCCTAAAATTGCTGGATCCATGACCACTAGGTAGTGGTGATGGTTGGAAATTCCCTTCTGAGGGGTTCAGAAGCGTCTGTCTGCAGACCAAACATGATGACCCAGGAGCTATGCTATCTACCTGGTGCTAAAATCCAAGATGTTACAGAGAGATTGCCAAGACTCATCAAGCCCGATGACTATTATCCGATGCTGTTCATCCACATTGGCACTAATGTTATTACCAGGTACCCTTGCAAACATATCAAAAGTGACTTTATGGCTCTAGGAGAGAAGGTGAAGCAGTCAAGTGCATATTCTCATCCATCCTCCCTTTTGAGGGTAAAGGCCATAGAAGCACACATTCTGGAGATGAATGCGTAGAGATACCTGGACCATGGGGTGATTTTCCAAGGGCTGCTGAGCAGGGATGGAATACATCTGTCAATGAAGGGAAGAAGTGTCTTTGGTGACAGGCTGGCTAATTTACTGAAGAGGGCTTTAAACTAGAAGTTATGGGGCAGGGTGATCAAAGCCCCCAGGTGAGTATAAGCCCTCATATAAGTAAATCACTGAATACCTCTACATGGATGGGAATAAGAAGTTAACCTTCATAAACTACAAAAGATTGCAGAAAGAGAGACAAGATAAAATATCAGGAAAAGTTAAGAGAGGTTGGTCGAGAAGTCAGGAGAGCAAAGATACAAATGGAAGAAAAAATAGCTGACAGTAAAATGGTTAGACAAAACATTTTTTTTAGATATATCAGTGAAAGGAAGAAGTACAAAAGTAGCATTGTGAGACTCAAAAGTGAAGGGGAGGAATATGTAGAAGCTGATAAAGATAAAACTGAATTGCTTAACAAATATTTCTATTCTGTGAGCAGGACCGCAGAAGACAAATGCGAATAGGAATGGTGAAGTGGTAGACCCTGATCGATTTTCAGAGGGTTTTGTTCATGAGGAGATAGCTAAATTAAAGGTAGACAAAGCGATGGGGCCGGATGGTGTACATCTAAGGGTGCTGAAGGAACTTAGGGAAGTTCTGGTGGTTCCACTGACTGACATTTTCAATGCTTCTCTAGCAACAGGAGTAGTACTGGAGGACTAGAGAAGGGCGGATGTGATTCCTCTACACAAAAATGGAAGTAAGGAAGAAGTAGGGAATTAGAGGCCTGTATGTCTGACTTCTGTAGTAAACAAATTAATGGAAACACTTTTAAAACAGAGAATGTTGAAGTTTCTGGAATCCAGTGGATTACAGGACCAGTGGTAACATGGATTCACTAGAGGTAGATCTTGTCAGATAAATGTGATCAATTTCTTTGACAGTGTGACCAGAGAATTGGGTAGAGGGAATGCGCTAAATGTGGTGCATTTAGATTTTAGCAAAGCCTTTGGCAGTGCACCACATAGATGTGCTCTTGGGATGGGCCCTAAAGTGACAGGCTGGGTCAGGAACTGGTTAAGTGGAGGACGACAGAGAGTAGTGGTCAATGGAGATTGCTCTGAGGAAAGGGATGTTACCAGTGGTGTGCCTCAAGATTCTGTTTTTGGGCCTGTTCTTTTTAACATTTTTATAAGCGATATTGCTAAAGGGCTGTCAGGTAAGATTTGCCTCTTTGAAGGTGATACCAAAATCTGCAATAGAGTAGACACCCTGGATGGTGTGAATAACATGAAGAAAGACATAGTGAAGCTTGAAGAATGGTCTGAAATTTGGCAGCTAAAATTTAATGCTAAGAAATGCAAGATCATGCATTTGGGCTGCAAAAACCCGAAGGAACGGTACAGTTTAAGGGGTGAAGAACTTATGTACATGACAGAAGAGCAGGACTTGGGTGTGAATGTATGTGATGATCATAAGGTGGCCAAACAGGTTGAAAAGGTGACAGCGAAAGCTAGAAGGATGCTAGGGTGTATAGGAAACGGTATGACCAGTAGAAAAAAGGAGGTATTGATGCCCCTGAATAAGACTCTGGTGAGACCTCATTTAGATATAAAAAGGATGGAGTCAGTCCAAAGGAAGGCTACTAAAATGGTGCGTGGTCTTCATCGTAAGGTGTATAGGGACAGAATTAAAGATCTCAATATGTATATTTTAGAGGAAAGGTGGGAGAGGCGCCTACTTTTCTTAATAAACTATTCACATTATTTATCTTGTGCATTCCTACACTTCATGCATGGACATAAATACCATCCCTATAGATGGGTTAAATGTCTGTGCCTATAGTTTGAAGTTCATATGTAAGTCTTATTTTATAATTATAATAATAATAATAACAACTTTATTTTCTATACCGCCAACACACAAAGAGTTCTAGTGCATATACTTGTGTGCTATACTCATGCATCTCCTAAATTTTACCCTCACACAGGTCCATCATCAAAGTACATGCTACGAGTCATGCTGGTGTGTGTATGTTCTTACTGGTTGGCATTTTATGAGAGGCCACTGATGCGCGTAGGCAATTACATATACATGTAAATGATTATAATACTGGTACCTAATCCTAGACAGCTGCTTATAAAATTAATCCCATGGAGGGGCATAAAAATATGTCTAAGTCCGTTTTGGGCCTAAGTCGCTAGTCACAAAATATATATATATATATATATATATTTCAAAAATTGTCTAACTGTACGACCAACTGTTTGATCATCCAGACCACTAAGTTGTCTATCATTATACCCATTCTCATCTAAAAATTTGTCCAAGTCAAAAACTCCTAGAAAAAGACCTTTTGGACATGGGAGGAGCCAGCAAAGTGATGGACTGGCCACCAGACATGGCAACAGAGTAATGGGGCACATAAATATCTCACAACAACTCCTTTATAGGTCATGGTGAGCCCCTAAAACACCCCCAAAACCTACTAGACCCTCCTGTCTACCACCCCAATAGCCCTTATGGCTGCAGGTGCCACCTATATGGCAGTACAATAGTGTTTTGAGGGGTTTGGGGGGTGCACATGTTTCACCATGAATGCAGTGGTTAGAGTGACTTATGGGCCAGGATCATCCTCTCTATGGTTCACTAGGCCACCCCCCAGACTACTAAAGCCACCTCTGTGCAACTCTACTAGGCTTTCCTATACCAGTTGCTGATGCTCTGGAGGCAGGATGTATGTTTCTATTTTGATTTTTATGGTGTTTTTTGTGTGTGTGTGGGGGAGGGGTCAGTGATCACTGGGGGAGTGTGTGGGGGTCTGTACTTTGTCCCTGCAGTGCTTATCTGGTCACTTTGGATACCTTCTGGCCACTTAGACCTGTTTTTACATTGCCTAAGTCACAACGTACAAGTTCCGTCTAGGCATCCTCGTTAAACTTTCAGTTATACTTGCAGTATGACTAAGTCTAGGTTGGCCCACGTCCCGTCCAAATCCCGCCCTCACCACTCCTCCTAAAATGCCACTTTTAGCTCTGGGCGTTCAGCAGCCGGTAGCACTGAAAAGGCCTAAGTCATTTTTAGATACGTCTAAAACCCGGTTCGATTGTTGGCACTTGGACGACGTCTTTTTGATCGTCCAAGTGCCGATTTAGGCGGGATTTTAGACGTATTTCTATTTTGATTATGAGCCCCTTAGAGTTAATTGTACAACTGGTGCCTCCATTTAGGTGCTCCACATGATAAGAGTCTATTTTGTAATAGAACCAAGGTGCTTAAGTTACATTATGGAAACAGAGAAAAATGAAGGCAGAAAAGGACCATATGGCCTATCTAGTCTGCCTAACCATGCCATCTACTATTCCTTCCTCTTCCTTACAGATCCAATGTGTTTGCCCCAAACTTTCTTGAATGCAGACACATTTTTCATCTCTACCACCGCCACCAGAAGGCCTTTCCACGAAAAAGTATTTTCTGAGATTGCTTCTTGGTTCATCCCCTTTCACTTTCATCCTATGCCCTTATAGTTTTCAAGTTTCAAGTTTTTATTAAAATTTGATTCAGTCGCTTATCCAATTTCTAAGCAAAATACAAGTTAAAATAAATAGGGAAAACAAAAACCAAAATTATAATAAGATAAAAACAACGCCATTACAGAGGAATTAAAAAGAATTTAAGAGAAACAACATCAATGAAATGGCATACTAATAGGCGACAATATTTGACAGACAAACATGAAAGAAAAGGGAGCTGGCTTAGAACTACAAGTTGTATAGGAAATAAAGCCAAATAAGGAACAAACAAAAGGAAAGGGAGCATTACTACTTGTTTCTTTGGGGGAGTATGAAAAATGATATGAACGATAAGAACATATGTTGAAGGCTTCTTTGAATAGATGACTCTTCAGTAGGCCCTTGAAACATCAAGGTTGCTCTCCTCCCTTACGGAAGCTGGTAGGGTATTCCAAAGTTGTGGGGCCACTATTGAAAAAAATGTCATGCTGTTTTGTTCCTATTATTCGAAGGGAGGGGAAGAATATTAGTGTAACCTGGTAATGGCATACCTAACAATCTGGTGCTGTGCTTAGCGCTGGGGGAATAAGTGTGGTCAGCTAAATGTAGCAGGGATACAAATAACTTACAGTATTCTGTATGTTATGTGACCAAAGTGGGGCACTTGACAATGATCCACCCATGCTGTGCCCCTGTGCATGCTCCCCTTTGCAAAGGCATGCTATGCATGGTACATATTTATAGAACATAGGCGGAATAGTCACATTTATACGTACTGCATATTTGTCCATATATATCTTTATTCTATCCTTTCCCACATGTAAGGTGCATGTAAATTCCCACCTTTTATGTATCCACTTAGGCTCTCGGTTTGGGCAATTTAAGTCCATTCTTTTAACTCTCTTACTCCAGAAGAAAGGGGTGAGTTAACAAAAAATGAATCTGCCTCATACTACAGTACAATGTTTACGGAGCTCCAACTTTACTGGAGCAACAGTGAACTCCAACTGAATGCTGTACCTTCTGGGAAGACACTTGGAAAAATATTTAGTCCATCAACTAATTCTAGTTATCAGTCTCCTTCTACCATTTTTAGAGTATCTATCTGTCACATTGTGCCTTTCTTTCCTACCGGTTGCTATGCTAGCCCCTTACGGATCTCACCCTCCAGTTGAGTTTCAGTCCCTTTCCACTGGGCTCCTTGCTAAGACTTGCCAAAATAAATTTATCCTGGGAAAAAAGCTCCCTCTCTCAAGTTCCTTCTCTGAGGCTCCTTGGTCCAAGCATACTACTTCCTTCCCCTCTTGGTGGACCCCTGGTTTCTTGTCACTTTTCTCTGCAAGCTCAACAGAGAAACCTTTCACAGATTCTGCAGTTCTCTTCCCCGTAAAGAGTTCAGATTTGTTCTGGGATGAAATTTTGGGATTTACATCCTTTTCTGGTTTAAGTCAAATAAGAGACAAAATGCTGGGTTGGGAAGCGGAAAATGCTGGAGTCAAGCTTGGGGATGAATGAGAAAATACTAGGGTCATCCATAGAGAGGGGGAAGTAGAAAGCATGTGTGTGTGTGTGAGGAAGTGGCAGAGGAGGAAGTTGATACTTATCTTCCCTGTCCCCTCCAAATCACACCACATCTGATTATACAGTGCTGCGTGAGTCTGGTCGCACTTTATAAATAATAAATAGTAGTAGTAGTGTTATGACCACAACTCAAAAGTTCTCAGATATGTCCATCTGCCTCTTCCTTCCCCATACTTATATACTCTCCGTCACCCACCTTATAAACGGCTCCCTATAATCAACTCACTATCCTCTGTCTCATCTCTTGTATGACCATCTTCAACATACAAGTAGATATGTTTTCCAGTTCATATGTTCTGTTAACATTCTCCTACCTTTACTGGCCCCATCAGGGCCTCGTAAGATTGTGCATTCCTCGATCTGTCCAAAAGGTTCAAACAGTCGTCTCACGTCATCCTCTGTTTGCTGCTTCCCCAGCATTCCCACAAAGAGTTTCCTGTCTTCTAGAAACAAACCAAACTTTATTAACAAATCACAGCCAATGGACAACTATAAGAACACAAGACATGCCATGGTGGGTCAGACCAATAGTTCATTAAATCCAGCATTCTATCTCTCTTCGGGTCACTGGTAAGAACCTGGCAGATCTTACTGTGCATATTACTTCCCAGTTACTTATTCCTGAAGTAACAGGTGGAATTTCACACATTTTCCTGGCTGATAATTGTTAATGAATCTGTCCTTTAAAAATGTGTTCAATCTTTTTCAATATATAATTAACCTTGGCTGCATCTTATGCTAAGAAATCTTATATCTTAATTTTGTATTTTCTGCAAAAAAATACCTTCTCCTATTTTTTTTAATGCATTACAACTTAGTAACATGGAATGTCCCCCTACTTCTTATCATCTCTCCTTTCAGTCGTTTACAAGCTTAAAAGCTCTAACCTCTTTAGCATTATCTGTACTTTTCCCAGCTGAATATTTCTCTTTTGAGATGGGAAAACTTGAACTGCATTGCATACAAAAGGTGTGGCTGCACTATTGATTTATAGGCAAAATGCAATTTTCTTAGTTAGGGGCCAGTATGCTAAAGCTTAGTATACACTATTTTTACAGAAAGGGTGGTGGATGCCAGGAATGCCCTCCCGCGGGAGGTCATGAAGACAAAAGTGATGATAGAATTCAAGAATGCATGGCATAAACACAGAGGAAATTTTATACATAGAAAAGGATGGAGTCCAATAAAACCAAAATTTAAATGAGCTTTGATGACAGCTTCAGAGTTTGGGAAGACTTCTACAGTCTGGTCCCATAAATGGCACAAACAGATCAGGATCAAGACTGGAATGGGCTTCAGCGGCAACAGACTTCTATGGTCTGTGTCTCGCATTTGACAGAGCGAGACAGAGATTTAAGTATAGCGGTGTTTAATCATGAAGAAATGGAACCTGGGCAGTGTCGGATTCAACTTGGGCCACCTTGTTGGCAGGCCTTCATCTGCTGACATTCACTATGTTGACAGACAGGTAGTCAAGCATTTTTCCCGGTGGGCTCACAATCTATCTAACATACTTGGGGCAATGGGGGGGTGGGGGGGGGATTAACAGCTAGATTCACTAAACTTACCGATCTGGATCTTTTTGGGCGATTCTTGGCCAAGTTTTGTCATGCGACCGATTCACAACAGATTCTGCTTGTATATGATCTGATTGGACGCACGCCCTACAGCGATCCCATGGATCGCTATATAGGAATCAGAACGCATGCGCAGAGTATCCTTGTTGGTTATTGATGCAATTTGCGCATGCGCTTGCTCTTCACACAAGTGAGCGCAAAAGAAAGGGGGAAAGAGATGGCTGCAGTTTACTTGCTGGTCTACAAGTTGACATTTTAAAAGGAATGATTTGAATTATTTTTTTGGGCAGCCAGATTATGGAATAGAACATGCTTTAAACCCGTGGGAGCAGTGTGGGTTTGAACCCACAACCCAGGATGCAGAGGCTGTAGCTTAACCACTGTGCCACACTCTCCCCTATGGGTCACGTGGCAGTGCATGCCGTCAACGCACACTAAGTTTCAGTAAACGGGTCCCTTTATTTTGTTATTCCTTTCCAAATAATTCCTAATATTTTTCTAAAAAAATATACTTTTAAGCCTGCTGGGGATTTAAGCCTATTGTTTACACAGACTCCAAGCTATTTTTCTTGCATAGTCATTTTTTTTAATTTTAGAACCCAGCATTATGCACCTACAATTACAATTATTCTTTCTTATTTGCTTTGCTACATACTTGGCCACATTCAATTTAATTTACTTTTTAGATACCCAGTTCTTCAACCTCATAAGTTCCTCTTGCAGTTCCTCACAGTTTGCTTGTGTCTTAACTCTTTTGAAAAAATTTGTGTTATCTGCAAATTAGATCACATCCTTTCTACTTGTTGTTCCAGATTAATAAATATCTTAAACATAATGGTCCCAAGACAGACCTCTGGTTCTCCTACATTATTTACCTGTCTTCATGAGAAAAACTGACCGTTTAGTCCTATTTTTTGTTTCCTATCTTTCCATCAGCTACATATCAGTTCACAATAGAATATTGCCTTCTTGTCCATGACTTTTTCATTTCCTGAGAAATCCAGACACACTGTTGGCTATTTTGCCTTTATCCACTTACAAGTGTGTTCATTCTACTGCCCCTCAATATCTCTCCTCTCTCCTTATACACCCCCCATGGAACTCCGTTCCTCAGATCAGCTGCTCTTAGCTGTACCCTTCTCCTCCACTGCCAATTCCAGACTTTGCTCCTTTCATCTAGCTGCCCCCTATGCATGGAATAAATTACCTGAGTTTGTCCACCAATCCCCTTCCCTTACCTTGTTTAAAAGCAGACTGAAAACCCACCTTTTTGATATAGCCTTCAATCCATGACCCTACTCTCCACCATCCCACAAACCCAGCCAACAGATTAACCATTCCCCTTAAAATCCTGTTTGTTTGTCTTGTCTGTTTAGACTATCTTCATTGTGACTCTGTACAGTGCTACATGCGTCTGGTAACACTATAGAAATAATTCATAGTAGTAGTGTGAAGAGTTTCAGTGTTTGGGAAGCAGAACTGAGATAGTGATGTCATAATGCCTCATTCCAGTAATGCCTAAGAGCCAACCTCATCAGTGATGTCACAATGGCTTGATTGTCTTGCACTCCCTTCTGCCCTCCAACTTAGCCAGTAGATAAACCATTCCCCTTAACTGTATCCATGACATCCTGTTTTTCTGACTTGTCTGTTTAGATTGTAAGCTCTTTCAAGCTCTTTCTTTGTGACTCCGTATGTCTGGTAGTGCTATAGAAATAATTAATAGTAGTAGTAATATATACACTTTCAAAGAATGTGAATTTAGTTATGAGATGGAGTAGTTTATTTTTTATTGATAGAAGACAGTCCTGGTTTGCCTTAAGTTTTTTTTTTTTTTGGTTTGTTTTACTGCATTATCCATGATATAAATTGCTTTGAGTTGCCTTTTTTAGGGAAAAATAGTGGTTTATGAAAATGAAATGAAAGAATGCAGATAGATTACTAAGGCATAACTTCCCTTTGATAAATGCAAGCTGGTTCTTCCTTAATAAGCCATATTAATTCATATGAGCAGTAATTTTATTTATGATAGCTTCTGCCATTTTACCCTGTTCACTGGCCTATAATTACCAGGATCAGCTTTGAAGGGGAGATATGATTCAGACGTTCAAATACTTGAAAGGTATTAACCTAGATCAAAATCTTTTCCAGAGAAAGGAAAATGGTAAAACCAGAGGACATAATTTGAGGTTAAGGGGTGGTAGATTTAAGAGTAATGTTAGGAAATTCTTTAAGGAGAGGGTGGATGATGCCTGGAATGCATTCCCGAGGGAAGTGGTGGAGAGGAAAATGGTGACAGAGTTCAAAATGCATTGGGATGAACACAGAGGATCTCGAATCAGAAAATAATGGTATATATTGAAGAACTAAGGCCAGTATTGGGCTTTTGGTTGAGGATGGGCTGGGGAGGGCTTCAAGGGCTGGGATGATTTAGATGGTTGGAGTGAACTTTGATGAAGACTTCAGTAGATGGAACCTAAGCACAGTATTGGGCAGAGCTTTGGGTTTTTGGCCCATAAATAGCTAGGAAACAGGACAATTTAAATTAAATCAGTAATTTAAAGAGAGGGTACAGTTGGGCAAACTGGATGGACCATTTGGGTCTTTATCTGCTGTCATTTACTATGTTACTACGGGTATGTTACTATGAATTCCTTTTTAAAAATTTGGCATTACATTAGGTATTGTCTGGTAGATTTGAACAATAAATTTCAGATTATCAGTAGCAGGTCACCAATGAGCTCAGAACAGGTTACAGAGTAACATACATAGCTTCCAGGTTCATTTATTGTGAATTTATTAATTGCCGTTTTCATGAAGCGATTCACAATACACTGAATAGTAATCAGGTACTCTTAAGTATCTGTCCCGGCAGGCTTGCAATGTTACTGTGGTACCTGGAGCAATGGGGGGAATAAGTGCCTTGCCCAGAGTCACATGGAGCATGCTGGGATCAAACTCACAACCTCAGGGTGCTGAGGCCGAAGTTCTAACCACTAGGCCACACCTCCATGCATATGTTTCAGTTCCTTTGAATCATCACCTTCAAAAAAATGGTTCTGGGGTGAGTGTCTCCCCCAAATCCTCTGCAGTGAAGACTGAAACAAAGAATTCATTTAGATGATCATAAGAACATAAGAAGTTGCCCCCGTTGAGTCAGACCAGAGGTCCATCTTGCTCAGCGGTCCGCTCCCGCGGTGGCCCATCAGGCCTAGTGCCTGAACAGTGGTCCCTGATTAATTTTGTAACTTACCTCTAATCCCATCCCTATAATCTACCTCTACTCTTATCTGTACCCTTCAATCCCTTTGTCCTCCAAGTACTTATCCAAAGCTTCTTTGAACCCCTGTAGCGTGCTCCTGTTTATCACATCCTCTGTAGCGCGTTCCATGTATCCACCACCCTCTGTGTGAAAAAGAACTTCCTGGCGTTTGTTCTAAACCTCTCCCCTTTCAATTTCTCTGAGTGCTCCCTTGTACTTATTGATCCCCTTAATTTGAAAAATCTGTCCCGGTCTATTTTTTCTATGCCCTTCATGATCTTGAAGGTTTCTGTCATGTCTCCTCTAAGTCTCCGCTTTTCCAGGGAGAAAAGCCCTAGCATTTTCAGTCTGTCAGTATACGAGAGGTCCTCCATGCCCTTTATTAGCTTAGTTGCTCTTCTCTGGACCCTCTCAAGTACCTCCATGTCCTTCTTGAGGTACGGCGACCAGAACTGAACTAACAGTTTTTACTAATGCTGTTATCCTTCTCAGCTTAAACTTATTAGTTACAGTAATCACTCATATAGGAAAGTAAATTGATTACCAATTACAGTTACCTGCTTAGAGTAATTACTGCAATTGCTTCTCCTGTACCGATACCACATCCAAGAATACATATGGTAAAAACCTTATGGTACGTGAAGAGGTAAAATATCCATTTTAAACACAACCCCGTTGTGAACATTGCATCTAACTTGAGGTGCAGAGTTACAGAATGGTCACCCAAAGTGACTTGCCCAAGGTCAAAAAGAGGAGTGCTACTGGGAAGTGTGATTTCCCAGCGTAGAACGCTGACCACCTGACCATTCCTACAACAACAAAGGATTCTTTCTGTCCATTCTGTTAGAATATACAGTTCAGCCTTGGAGTCACTCCATTGTTTTTCCCTTAGTACTAAAGGAGAAACAGAGTGAGAAAAAAAAAAAAAAAAGAACACATGAGCAGTACTTAAATGTGTTTTTACTGCCTGAAAAACAGAGGAGTAGCGCGTCAAACAGTTTCCTGCTATGTGAGCCTTTGCAGCCCTGAAGAAGTGACATGTCAGCCACGAAAACGATCGTAGGCTGGCTGCACATAGTTTTGCCGTTTAAGTTTGTAGCTGCTGCTAGCACAGTTTTGCACAGTGGAATTAGAAATATGACTGATTCTCATGTTTTTCTTTTTGCACTTCTCTAGATATATATATATATAGTAGCCACAAAAGTTTTTTCTGCCTATGGTGGATGGATAGTTGGGTGGTTTTTTCCCCCCCCTTTCTATATAACTGAGGCTTTTTCTTTCGTTGGCTTTCATAGGGTATCAGAGTTCAGTGCTTGCTGCTGAGTGTTCAGTTCTCTTTTGGGAAGATTTTGTAAATGGTATTTAGATTATCTTTACAGCGCCATCACTGTACTGTACACGGATTGACAATGGCTGCAATTCAGAGCCAGCACAAGGATATCAGGTGCCTCAGGCAAACCATTGGCCTTCTGCCACCATCCAGCATCCCTGCTTGAATAGTCTGTATAAATGGGCTCTTTGAAACCTGCACATCCTCCCTACAGGTAGAAGGACCTCCTGTTGTTTCTTTGGGTTTGTGTAAATGTCAGATTCTCTTATTTTGTTTTGACTATGGCTGCTTTCGGCACCTACCCCCAAAAAGATGCTGCCTAGTTTTCAAGTTTCAAGTTTTATTAGGATTTTATATACCTCCTATCAAGGTTATCTAAGCAGTTTTACAATCAGGTACTCACCTAGTCTTACCTAATCATTGGGCTGGCACTGCTACAATGTGCCTGCCTTCAACCATTTACAAACTAAGAAGCCAATATTAATTCAAAAAATTTTATATGGGTTTATAGCAAATTTCACTTAAAAGTTGCAACCCATGCAAATGAGCTATGAAAGCTTTCATAGAATTTGACCAAAGACCTAACAAACCTGTGAGGGATTAAGGGATTTTCCCTCTCTAAGACTGCAGTTATGTTATTGGGCGGCAGGGGATGTCAGACAAATTGGGGAAAACTACCTGTCCCAGAATACCCTGAGCTTTGCATTATGAGATCCATTATGGAAGGGATACAGCCCTGCTGAGTCAGAAGGGCAGGACTCGGGCAGGGAGGAGTACTTCTACCCCAGACTGGAATCATTAGAGGAGATCCCTGAGAGAGAAGGTCCTGAGACCCTTCCCTAGCTGTGGGTTGAGGAGATCCCTTGGAAGCTGAATGATTCTTATGAGACTGAGACAGAGAGAGAAAGAAAGAGAAAACCCTTCCCTAGCCATGGGCTGAGGAAAAGCCCCGAGAAGTCAAAAATCTTGTAAGGACTGTTAGAATAGCTGACAGTGCAAGACTTTTGGTGCATGGCTGGCCAAGGTAAGTCAACCTTGCTATACTAAGGATTGTGGACTATGTGTGGGTCTGACTGGGACCAGCCTTGAATCTTGCTTAAGAAAAACTGTTTATCCTTGAACTGAGAAAGGGTTTTGTCATACTAGAGCCTTTGAGGTAACAGACTCAGGTCTGTACTTAAATTAAAAAAAAAAAACAACAACTCTATTATACCCACCAGAGTATCCAGGCTGTTTGTATGAGTGGACACAGCAGGAAAACCTGAACTGGGCTCTACCACTCTACCCTACAAAAATCAAGATAGCCTCAACTTACTATGATACAGTTCTCTGTTTTATGAAAACTGGACCTTCCGAGATGCTTTCACTGGTTTCACTGAATTTGGAATTAACAAGCTGCTTGCATGAATTTGCATTGCAGCAGCTAATTAATTTTGAGTTTGAAAACAGTTTCACACACAATATTTTATTGTTGGTAAAGCAAAATGTTTACAAGGATCATAAAATCAGTCTAGAAGACCCTACGAATTACCGCCCTATTGCTAACATCCCTTTTTTAGCAAAAATCACCGAAAGGGTAATATTTAATCAGTTGTCGGATTTTGTTGAATCTACAAATGTATTGCACCCCAATCAAACCGGTTTCTGAAAAAACCACAATACCGAATATTCATTAATTGGCCTCACTACCAACATTATCTACAATCTTGACCACCACAACTCAGTCGTCCTTTTCTTCCTAGACCTTTCGGCAGCATTCGACACCATTGACCACTCCCTTCTTTTAGACAGGCTTCAATCCATAGGCATCAGTGACTTATCATTACAGTGGTTCACTTCTTTTCTATCTGACAGATCATAGAAACATAGAAACATAGAAAAAAGCAGCAGAAAAGGGCTATAGCCCACCAAGTCTGCCCATTCCAAGTATCCCCTCCCCTGAATTTACTCCCTTAAAGATCCCACGTGAGTATCCCATTTTCTCTTAAAATCCGTCACGCTGCTGGCCTTTATCACCTGGAGTGGGAGTCTGTTCCAATGATCCACTACTCTTTCGGTGAAGAAGTACTTCCTGGAGTCGCCATGAAACTTCCCTCCCCTGATTTTCAGCGGATGCCCTCTGGTGGTCGAGGGTCCCATGAGCCAGAAGATATCATCTTCTGACTCGATGTGTCCCGAGATGTACTTATATGTTTCAATCATATCTCCCTGTTCTCTTCTTTCCTCAAGTGAGTACAGCCGCAATTTTTTTAATCTTTCTTCATACGTGAGATCCTTGAGCCCCAAGACCATCCTGGTGGCCGTTCGCTGAACCGACTCGATCCTCAGCACGTCCTTTCGGTAGTGTGGTCTCCAAAACTGAACACAGTACTCCAAGTGAGGCCTCACCATGGCTCTGTACAACGGCATCATAACTTCAGGTCTCCTGCTGACGAAACCTCTGCGGATACACCCCATCATTTGTCTTGCCCTGGAGGAAGCCTTCTCCACTTGATTGGCAACCTTCATGTCCTCACTAATGATCACCCCTAGGTCGCGTTCCGCCGTGGTCCTAACCAAGGTCTCACCATTTAGTACATAAGTTCTACGCGGGTTTCTCTTACCCAGATGCATTATCTTGCATTTTTTAGCATTGAAGCCTAGCTGCCAAGTAGTTGACCATTGTTCCAGCAACAGTAGGTCGTGTGTCATATTATCAGGTAATAAGCTTTTGCCTACTATGTTGCCTACTATGTTGCCTACTAAGTACGGTATACTTCAATAATGCAAATTCTAAACCATTTTCACACAACTATGGAATCCCCCAGGGTTCAATTCTGTCCCCTTTGCTGTTCAATATCTTTCTTTCACCCTTACTTAGTCTCAGTCAATCTATAGGTTTTACCACTTACGCCTACGCTGACGACATTCAACTGATCCACCCATTTAACCCCGAAAATCCCAACGAAATACTTCTCATCAATCAAAAATTAGAAAAAATTAAAAATTGGCTCACACAAAATAAATTAGCGCTAAATATAACAAAGACTAAGGCTCTACTTTTCTTAACAAAACAGGGACTAAAACTATCAACTCCTTTTTTAATAGACAATATAACTATTGAATTAGTAAAATCACTTAAGTTATTAGAAGTTATCATCGATGATAAATTTTCTTATCAAGAGCACATCAGCAACGTAGTTAAATGCTGTTTTTATCGTCTGTGTTTAATCCGTTCTATGACTAAGTACTTAGAACCACAATCCTTAAACATTTTAATACATTCCCTTGTTATATCCAAATTAGATTACTGTAATTCACTTTTGTTAAATATCACCCAAAAGGAAAAAAAACGCCTACAAATAATCCAAAATACTGCAATTAAAATAATTCATAATGGAAAGAAATATGACCATGTAACACCTTTTTTAATAGAATCACACTGGCTTCCCATAAACCAACGAATAATATACAAAATAGAACTTTTAGTATTTAAAACACTATCCACCAATGAACCACAATTCATAGATCGGCTACTAGTTCCACATACGTTGAACCGTTCCCTGCGGTCTGCTACACAAGGATTGCTTATGGTTCCTTCTTTAAAAATTATAGGAACCAGACGCCATGATATTTTTTCAGTTATGGCCCCCCTTACCTGGAATACTCTTCCCTTATACATCAGAGAAGTCAAAGATCTTAATTTATTTAAAACCAATCTAAAAACTTTTCTTCTTAAAACCTCCTTTAATCTCTAGAATAATTCTTTACATTTTTTTTTTATTTCTTTTTTTCCCCAATTTCCAATCTCTAAAATAATTCTTTTTAGCAATCTTACCCCAACCCCAATGTTTTCTCTCCCCTCTAGACATTCCCTCTCTTTCCTCCTAGGAAAACAACACTTTGTAACTTTTGCCTTCCTTTGTCCTTCCCTAATGTATCCTAGTTCGTCTGTAATGTCAGTCTGTTGTTTACCCCCCTTTTTTAATGTAGTACAATATATATTTTAATGTTGTATGCCATACATCTTCAATGTTACTCGCTTAGAATGTAATAAGCGACTCATCAAATTTAATTAAACTTGAAACTTGAACTCGAAACATGGGTTAAGAATTGGCCTCTAAAGGTAAGCACAAGGAAGTTATACAGGGAGAGGGCAGAGAAGGGAAGTAGGGTCTTTCTGTGCTGCAGAAAGTGGGGTGAGGATGAGGGGAGAAGTGACAGAATATTAAGCAACAAGAATTGTATTTTTATGATTGACTATGTGAATAAGCCACAGACTTAGGGGATATAAATAACTTAAGCAAGACAGAGGTGACGGCAAATAATGGGAATTTCGGGATTATTACCAGCATTTGTCTTCCTTGGCCCAGACGCCTATACGGCACACTAATAGTGTTTGACAAAGGAAATAAGGCAGCTTGTCATGGCTGCACCAAAACAAAATAAATAAATAACAACTGAGGACGATTAATGTCTTGTCAGTTAAGGTGCAAGGAAAATTAGTTGAGGGAATAAGGCTCATATATTGTCTAAAACAGTGTATCCCTGCTAAAGCCTCCTTTCTGTTCAGTTTTTTGATTCTAATCATTCTTTTTCCTGTGACACTTTGGTCAATTGGTTATATTTTAATGACCTTTTCAATATTCTCCTTTTCTCATTCATTTTTCCATTACATTCAAAGCTAACAATCTCCAAGTTTAAAAACTGATCTTTCATTTTGTGTGTGTGTGGGAAGCGGAAGAGTGACACGTCCACAAACCCTTAGGATCGCTCTTTGGATAAGTATGAGGAACCTTGGAACCTTTTCTACTGGGGTTGTGACAAAGTCTTCATATTAGATTAACTATGTTACTTCTGAATTAATTTCCACTGATTTATATATTTGTGGATGTCCCTTCAATATATTTTATGGATTCATCTTATAACTGGTCATCTGGATTGAGGGACAAGTAGAAAGTGTAAATGACCAAGAGGAGATAGATCAAACGCTAAAGTCAAATTTCCAACAATGGATAAGATTAAAAGAATTTATTATGAACATACATTCCATTTAGATATCAGATGACCCTAAATAAAATGGCTGTTCATAATAAAGCCTTCTGATCTTATGCGTGGTTGGACAGTTGGCTTCATCTATCTTCTCTTGACCATCTCTGTTTATCTGGTGTACTTCTGCAGAGATTGTTTCTTCCTGAAGTCTTTTGCTCCACTAGACTGAGAGGCCAAGAGGGCCCCTATTTGCAGCTTGATTTCTAAAAACTCAAAAGCACCTATGCATCTTTACAAAATACAAGCACAAGTACTGCAGGAATTGTGATAAAATATACATGTGTACATATATACCAGACTGCTAAATACCAGGCCTTAACAATAAAAAAAATTATCCTATGCCTCTGTGTTTCTTTAGACATATCAGGAAACATCCTTCCAGTACAATCAAAAAGGAAATCTTTCAGTATCTTAAAAAACAAAAGATGCAATAGCCAGTGCCAATCGGAGCTCAGTGTAAAAATCAGAGTAGCTGGTGTTGCTCCATCACATCAGCATCTTCCAACAATGCTATAACATCTAGGACATTCATAACTTGACCATCATCTTGTGACTGAGGAACACCCCACTTAGATGTCAGTAAATAGTACAATTTAGTTATAAGTGAATGTGATCCTTTGGGAATTTTTAAAACATCCCACAAGGACTTCTTAAACATCTCTTGAGACTGCAGGTGGTATAGGGGAATTAATAATCCTCAAGTGAGAGGAATAGTATTTGCCAGCGTATCTGTTTTTCTTCTAAAACCAGTAAGATCTTAAGCAAACATTGCATTCCTTTTCACAATAGACTGAGATTGAGTTTAAATTTCATCACAAACAGTCTCTACTGCCTTCGTTCCCTCTTGAATACAACTTAATTTAATTTCATACTGTTGAATTGTAGACTCCAACAATTTTATCTGGGGGGACAAAGCTTTACAAAAGTCCAAAATCACCTCTCAAATAGACTGAAAGGAAAAAGTCATTTCAGAGTACATCCAGAGAAGACTGAAGGATCTATTGTAAGGAACCAAAAAAAAAAACCCCACTTCAGGAGCTCCTCATACCACTCAGTCCTTTGATTCACCAACTGGTTTTTCACAGAGATTTGCCCTGGTAAAGTCTCTTTGGGTCCATCCTGTTGAACTGCCATAGCACTTGCCTCATTTCTAAATGCTGCCATGGCTAGGGATGCTGGATGATTCCCCAGAACTAGCAGTGAAGTGGGAATTACAATTCTGGGCTAAACGATGAATCCCTCCCAGGAAATGACGCTAAACCCAGGTGCCAAAACAATTAGGATATTTACTCTGGTGGAATCCTTAAATCCAGAGCTGATCTGGCAAGTAGGAAACCTGTAGTCACCATGGCATGTTGTTTGGAGTGAATGATTTCAAGGGGGAGAAAATAGATGTGCATGCAGGGAAGGGGTGATGGACACTTATGCTTCATAATATTAGTAATGTACCACACTTGCATATGAAAAATCTGCCACTCTATCCCTAACACATTCATTTTAATAAGATCATCTCTTTGACAGTTATTCTATATCAGGCGTCTGTGTGTGAAGGCTAAACAGGCACCTGTTTCAAGTCTCTTATAAAGATAAATAGGTGCCTGTGTTTCTTTATAAAATACTAGAGCTGAAGTGGTAGAAATCATGACTAGATTGATATTGTAGATGTTTACAACTGTTTGGGAGCAAGTATAAAGGGTCACACATAAAGCAGGCATGCACATTTGTATGTAATTAAACCTATCTTCCTCTTGTGTCCTGTAGTGTCATAGTTTTAACAACTGTGTGGTCTTTGTTGGGGTTTTTTTTTTTTTACCCTGATTTTATTACTATTTGTAAATCGCATTGGATTATGATATTGCGATCAAATCAAATTTTTAAATAAACTTGAAACTTGTAACCAGGCTTGTCCGAGTTCAGTTCTCGAGGGCCGCAGACATGCCAGGATATTCCTATTGGATTTGCACTATTAGAATTGTTTGAAATTTATTGATAAAATATATTTAAGAATGAGATGTGTTAAATGATATTTTATTGTATGTATTTAGAGCTGACTGAGAAACCTATATAGTCACAGCCCCTGACGACGCTGGAATAGCGAAACACAGTTCTGTGTCGAGCTGGACTATGCGGCTTTGCCGTGAACTACAGTGAAATAAGAACGGGATTACCAAGAATTGGAGGAGTGTTGAACATTTGGACAGTCTTGTGATGGATCAATATTGAATACAGCATGAATTGACTTTTTAAGTATTACCACGTAGTTACGAGTATTTGGGTGATAGGGTTCTTGCTTTCTATTATAGAGAAATCTTTTTAGTATTGTGAAGTGCAATAATTGTTATCTGATTAATAATAAAAAGAAGTTAAGAAAAATTAATTTGGATATATAAAAATAGCTTCTTTATATTTGCTGCTCATATAAATATGTATGAGATATTCCTTCAAAGCAAAAGTATTTGCGTGCTTTTTATTAAGAAGCTGGTATAATAACACATATAATGCATGGGTAGCTTGTTGCTAAATTATCTTCATTATTTCTATGGGAATTATGAATGATAGTTGAGATGAAACCTGTAGGAATAGATACTGAACTATCGCATCTCCTTTCTCCCTTTAAGTGCCACCAATCTTTGTTTTATTTTATATAGTTGAGAAGGCTTTAATAGCTGTTAAATGTCGTACAACACATCTCGGGAAAGGAGAGAGGACCATGACATAGAGAAGGTACAAGCCTCTACAATTTGTCGCTTACAACTAAGGAGAAAGCTGCTGGTTTCTACTCACACTTTATTGGTTTTTAATCCGTCTTCTATTACATTCTCTAAGTGGGTAAATTTATTTCCTCTGTACCTTTGGGATGCACTGGAGACTTGCTTGTACTGACTGAGTCATGTTTAATAACTAAATCACACTTTGAATATGCAATTATTTACCCTCAGTCTAAAGATTTAATAAACGTAATAGCAGTGAGAAGGTTTGCCAGGAATAGAATACTAACTGTTCCATGTCTCTCTGGTGGCGGTACTTCACGCTGCACAGAGAAATAGGAAGAAATAACATAACAGACAGGAAGCTTAGAAATCAGATTATTAAGAAGAGCTCAGAAAAGACTGTGCCTATTTCCATGCAGCCTCAAGTGTTGCAGGGGCATCAGGGATAAAGAAGCATAGAAACAAGATGGAAGATAAAGGCCAAATGGCGCATCCAGTCTACCCATCTGCAGTATTCACCGTCTGCTCCTCTTCCTAAGGGTTTCCTAACGAAAGCACGCAGGACATTGGCGAAGCGACAATTGCTCACTGACAATCATACGAAGGACTTCAGCACGCTGCATTCAAAGTGTTCCTGTTATCGGACCCGTGATTTTAGTAGCCCCTACCCCACTGAGACCTGACATATCTCCGCTCTGAGGCCCCCTACAGCAGCAGTGGTGGCAGCGCTCTGAATGAGCAGCTTTGTGGCCTTCCCTGCCTGGGTCTTCCCTCTAACAAATTTCTGGGATACAATCGTAATGACTAATAAATGTATATTGATACGTATTGTAGAATATAGTTACTAACAGGGATTCATTCAGGCCACGTACATAAACAAAGTTGACATAACGTAACAAAAAAGTATTAAATCGGAGAAAAATAAACCTCAATTGTGAGATGTTGGGACTACACAAGTACCCAGCCCTCAACACATCATCACGGGTTTATAAAAAAAACTCCGCATACATAGAAATAAATCGGGCTTCCATTTTTTTCAAGAACTTTTTTTGTAGCTATAAACACCCAATTCTATGTGTTATATATGTCAATAATTCGTGACCCGAACCCCAAGTTTGACTATAGAAGCAATGAAGACTACAGCTCCGTTTCAGTTATGTAAGTCGTTTTGGAGGTACAGAGTATAACAATCACAGTTAAGGAAAAAGTACACTCATCTGAACGTATGACATTTCAACAAGGGCTTTCAACTTTATAAACCCGTGATGATGTGTTGAGGGCTGGGTACTTGTGTAGCCCCAACCTCTCACAATTGAGGTTTATTTTTCTCCGATTTAATACTTTTTTGTTACGTTATGTCAACTTTGTTTATGTACGTGGCCTGAATGAATCCCTGTTAGTAACTATATTCTACAATACGTATCAATATACATTTATGGGTCTTCCCTCTGCCATGTCACTGATGATGTCATCAGCGATGCGGCAGAAAGAAAACCCTGGCAGGAAAAGCTGCAAAGCAGCCTGTTCAGAGCACTGCTGCTACTGCTGTTTTGGGAGGCCTCGGAGTGATCTCACGGTGGAAGGGTCAGTGGGGTTCTGCTGCACAGGGGGATGGGAGGGAGGGGTAGAAGATGCTGCATAAGGGGATAGATGAGAGGGTTGGTAGGGTTCTGTTGCACAGGGGGATGGGAGGGATAGAAAGATGCTGCACAAGAGGATGGGTGAAAGGGAAGGAAAGATGCTGCACATGGGAGGGGGGGGGGAGAAAGGAAAGAGGAAGAATTGGGGTAGAGGAGAGGAAGGGAGATGATTGTTGTACATTTAAAAAAAAAAAAAAAAAAAGACATCCCCCCCCAAAATAAGCCCTAATGCGTTTTTGGCCCCCAAATTAATTTTGGGGAAACATGGTATGATTATTGGATACATAGGAGCTAGCTGTGTGGGTGCCTGAGCACCCCCAATATTGAACAAAGACCTTGACTTTGTCCAGAGGGGTAATTTCCATTAGGTTATCATCCCCAATAATTTTGAAAAGTTGGCTCCTGTGTTTGGTTATATAAACAGGGAGTTTTGACCAATGATTATAAACAGGGGTCCATGTTGGTTGCATTATATGTGGCTCTGCACTGAATCCACTGAGGGTTTTTTTCTCCCATTTTTATATATGACAAATATAAATGATTTTCGATTATACTGTAGGACACAGTAAAATGTAAAGTGACAGTCTTCCTTACTTTTTTTAGCTTCACATTTATAGAACTGCCCATATCAAAGCTGCAGAAATGGCAGCTAAGGTGACACCGGAAACATTTTTGCTTGCTTGACACTTATAGGGACCCTTTTACTAAAGAGCATTAAGGGACTCATAATCAAAATGGAAATACATCTAAAAACTGGCCTAAATCGGCACTTGGACGATCAGTAAGACAAGTCGTCCAAGTGCTGATAATCAAACCGGGTTTTAGATGTAATTTAAAATGACTTAGGCCTTTTCAGTATTGCTGTATGCACAGAGCTAAAAGGGATGTTTTAGGAGGAGTGGTGAGGGCAGGATTTGGGTGACCTAGACTTAGTTCTACTGCAAGTATAACTGAAAGTTTAATGAGGCTGCCCAGATGGAACTTATACGTAACAACTTAGGCGATTGAAAACCAGGTCTAAGTGCCCAGAAGGTATCCAAAGTGACCAGATAACCACTGCAAATACAAAGTACAATCCCACACGCACTCCCCCAGTGATCATTGCCCCCCCCGCCATAAAAATCATAATAAAAACTTTACTGCCTCTAGAACAGCAGCACCTGGCATAGGAAAGCCTAGTAGAGCAGCACAGAGGTGGCTTAAGTAGTCAGTGCTATTGGGGTTGTAGACAGGTGGGTCTAGTAGGTTTTGAGGGGCTCACCATGACCTATAAGGGAGTTCTGGTGAGATGTTTATGTGGCACCCTTTTTGTGAAGTTTGCAGCAGTGCCCTGTAATGTGCCCCACTACTGTGTTGCCATGTCTGGGTGTCCGGTCCATCACTTTGCTGGCCCCTCCCATGTCCAAAAGGTCTTGTTCTAGGCGTTTTTGACTTGGATGACTTTTTGGACGAGAATGGGGTATAAAGCTAGACGACTTAGCGGTCTGGCCGGCCAAACGGCTGGACGTATACTTAGACAATTTTCAAAAAAAAAGAAATATTTTGGACGTATTTTTCGGGAATGGACTTTAGACACTGCCAACTTTGGGCGACAAGCGACTTAGGCCCAAAACGGACTTAGACGTATTTTTTTGATTATGCCCCTCCACGCCTTTAAGATGCGATTAGCACACGCAAATAGGATACTGCAGAAACGCATTGAAGCGAGTTGCAGTATTTTGCCTGTTTGCACAAGCTAATCCGCGTGTTGCCAATTTTTTCAAAAAATATTTTTCAAAGGAAGCCCGCGATCGGTGGAGAGTGGACATTCCCGTGTTATCTGGCTAGTGAATTTTGCTCAGTATGCACAACCTGCAGAACACAGAGGTAGCGCGGGAGCAGTAAATATAACTCAGTAAGGCCCTGATTCTAAAAATGGCGCCTAACTCAGCGTGGAGGTCAATCATGGACTAGGCGCCATTTTTAGAATCACGCCTAATGGCACATAAGTGGTCTTAGATTCCGGTAGGCATAGAATCCTTAGGTGCACTGCCATTCAGGCCAGAGTTTTCTTGGCCTAAATCAGTGTGACTAAGGAAGGTGCCTACTGGTGCCTAAGTCATACCACGCCCAATCTCTGTTCTGAAAACACCCCTAACCACGCCTACTTCCTAGTAAGTGCCTCAATGTTGATATCTACTGGGAAGTTATAGGTGCCCTCTGAGTTAGTCATCTACCAGAAAATTAACTTTTACATCATTTTTAATGGTGAAGGTGCACCTAACTTAATTTTTCAATTGGCTTAATCAGCGCTGATAATTGAATAGTGCCATTAAAATCCAGTTTTAAAAATGATTAAAAGTTAATTTTCTGGCAGGTGACTAACTCAGTAGGCACCTATAACTTCCCGGTAGACATCTACAGAAGCACCTACCAGAAAGTACGCATATATAACAGTATAAGAACATAAGAATTGCCGCTGCTGGGTCAGACCAGTGGTCCGTTGTGCCCAGCAGTCCACTCCCGTGGCAGCCCTTAAGGTCAAAGACAAGTACCCTAATTAAGTCTAGCCTTACCTGCGTACATTCTGGTTCAGCAGGAACTTGTCTAACTTTGTCCTGAATCCCTGGAGGGCGTTTTCCCCTATAACAGCCTCTGGAAGAGCATTCCAGATTTCTACCACTCTCTGGGGGAAGAAAAACTTTCTTATGTTTGTAAGGAATCTATCCCCTTTTAACTTTAGAGAGTGCTTTCTCGTTCTCTCTACCTTGGAGAGGGTAAACAACATGTCGCAAACTGTGTGCCTCCTGAGATTTCAGGTGTTCCGCGAGATGCTGGGGAGGAGGAGAGGCACTGGTGCCGGCTGTCTACAGGACGTACCTCTCATGGCATGAGGCACATCCTTTAGGCAATCAGCTGGCACCTCTCCTTCTCTTTGCACATCTTCCCTGCCAGAAACCCCCCCTCCCCCCACCGGTGGCTAAAGGGCCTTTGCGCATGTGCATCAACGTCTGTTCACTCTCCCTTACAGATCTTATGTGTGCTTGTCCTAAGCTTTTTTGAATTCAGATACAGTCTTTATCTCCAGGACCTCCACTGGGAGGCTCTTCCACAAATTCACCACACTTTCCATGAAGAAGTATTTCCGTAGGCTACTTTTGTCTCCTTTTACCTTCATCTTTTGAACCTACCCCATTTATGCCATGCCATCCTCCTCTGTCTGAACACATGACCAAGACCCTTGTCCATGCTCTCATTACCTCACCCCATTTATGCCATGCCGTCCTCCTCTCTCTGAACACATAACCAAAACCCTTGTCCATTCTCTCATCACCTTGCGCTTAGACTACTGCAACGTACTTTTCTTGGGCCTCCCGCTTGTCCGCCTCGCTCCTCTTCAATCCGTTCATAATGCTGCTGCGAGACTCATATTCCATGAGAGCCGCTATTCTCACATTACCCCTCTCCTCAAAGTCGCTTCATTGGCTCCCCGTCCATCTCCGAATACAGTTTAAACTCCTCTTGCTGACTTACAAGTGCATTCGCTCTGAAGCCCCCCTGCCCATATCTCTCTTCACTTATCTCCCCCTATGCTCCTCCCCGTGATCTCCGTTCGCTGGGCAAGCCCCTCTTATCTGTATCCTTCTCTTCCACTGCCAACTCCAGACTCCGTCCCTTCTTTCTTGCGGCACAGCATGCCTGGAACAGGCTACCTGAATCAATACATCGTGCTCCTTTCCTAGCAGCATTCAAATCCAAGCTAAAAGTCTACTTTTTAAAATCTGTTTTCAACTCCTAACTCCCACTCACTGCTGTCAGATACCTATACCCACTATAATCTCCCAAACCCCGCAATGTCCTGTCTAAATTAGATTGTAAGATCTTCTGAGCAGGGACCATCTATTGTATGTTAAAATGTACAGCGCTGCATATGCCTTTCAGTGCTTTAGAAATAATAAATAGTAGTAGTAGTGGTTTCTCTCATATCTTTTGCCTTTCTTCCAAAAATATACATATTGAGATCTTTAACTCTGTCCCCATCTGTTTTATGATGAAGACCACTGACCATTTCAGCAGCTGTCCTGACTCAATCCTGCTTATATCTTTTTGAAGCTGCAACCTCCAGAACTGTACAGAGTAATTTATACAAGGTCTCACCAGAGACTTATACAAGGGCATTATTACCTCCTTTTTCTTGCTGATCATTCCTCTCCCTGTGCACCCAAGCATCCTTTTAGCTTTTGCCATCACCTGTTTGGCCACCTTATGATCATCACATATACTCCCACCCAAGTTCCACTCTTCTTTCATGAACAAATGTACTTCACTCTCTGTACCCCAACTCAAGTTTCTGTAGCCCGAATGCACAACCCTGCATTTTTTTTAGCATTAAATATTACACACATACACATATATACAGACACAAGTGCACATGCATGTGCACACTCACACACACACACATATATATATATAAGAGAGACAGACAGGGGGGCCAGAGAGACAGACAGACAGTGGCAAAAGAGAGAGAGAGAAAGAAAGACAGACAGCGGCTAAGGAGACAAAGAGACAGACATTTATTCTAGCACCCGTTAATGTAACGGGCTTAAAGACTATTATATATATATATATATATAAAAAAAATCGGATGTATCTGTGCGTATGTATGTATGTTCCTGGTTCTGTGGCGTTCCACCTGCCCTGTCCTACTTCCCCTGGACATCGGATGAAGATCGGATGAAGCTAAGTTGTGCTGTTTTCATTTTATGGGAGTTGGCTGGGGGGGGGGGGTTTCCCAGAGTGGTTGTTGTAACTGTTTTCACCTGTGTTTACTTTACACTGTGTTTGATGGTGGTAGTGTTATTTTGATTTAAAACACACATAGGTATCCTATGATGGTGTGTAGGTGGTGGTCTTTCAGGCGCCACCTTGTTGTGTGAAGCATTGCAGCAGCACTCCCGTTGCTGACCCCTCACACTGAGGGTACCTAAACCTTACAAAGAATTCTTAAAGTCATTTATATTTAAGTGCTCATCTTCTCAACACCTGGTGTTGACTTACTTTATGGTGTTTGCTGTTCTGCTACCACTCTTGGAATCCTTGACCATTTTTGCCTTGTTGTTGGTCTTTTTGTAAGGTTCTGTGGCAATTTTGTTTTTGGAGTTTGTTGTGTATGTATGTTCCAGCATAACTCTGAAACGGACAGATTTCAACCAAACTTGGTATACAGATAACTTACTATCTGTGAAAAAATACTGTGGGGGTGGGAAGGGGGTGACATTTTAAAATGATCAAAAACAACAGATATTTGCGTCTTCCCCGTAGTCACTGAGATGAATATTGACACTCTCAATGACGTTTAAGTCCAAGTTCAGCCCCATAGAGAGGGACATTCTTGTGGGAAGGGGGTGACATATAAAAATAATCGAAAACGACAGATATTAGTGTAAAATTCATAGTTTTCGGGCTCACTGAGATGAATATTGACACTCCCAAACACGTTTAAGTCCATGTTCAGCCCCATAGAGAGGGACATTCCTGTGGGACATGTGGGGATAGGTGGGTCATGTGAGGGGGAGAACATGTAGGACATGGGGGAGTGGGGCATGTAGGATATGTGGGGGGGGGGGGGGAGTGGGATATTTTGAGATAAATAAATATCTGGGCAATGCCAGGTAATCAGCTAATAGATAGCTAGATAGATAGATAGAAAAATAGATAGATGGATATATGGGTTGAAAGATCTGGTCCATAGTCCATAGCTGGGTAACTCCTCTGACTCTTTTTTCCAGCTTTGATATGAGGTAAACACTTGACAGTAGTAGACAGAGAAGGTAGAGAAAGGAGCCTGAAAAATCTGCTGCCACAAAATCCCACAACCTTTTCACTGAACAGCCAAGGAAATGAAAAAGGAAAAACACACAAATCAACCCCAAACTTCCTTTGTCATCACATCTAATATAAACGTGGACAGGGTTTGTGACCCAGATGAAAGTTCTATTCATCTGGCGCATAATTGGATGCGTTCCCTATCTCACAGCCAGCAGATTTACAAAATTCTACCGGGAAATGAAAACAAATAGATTGTGTTTAGATAACAGCCATTTTTTATCGGATGTTATCAGAATCAATCAATCGTCTCTCCCTTGCTTCCCTCCCCCTTCTATTTTTTTTCCAGAGAGGAAGGGGGAAAACAGACTTAATAGACGAGACCAGCGAACAGAAATTGAGAGCAAAAAGATAGGCAGGGTTATTGTCAGAAAAGTTTTGGAATTACTAAGTACTAAAACAATATTTTCTTCCCTTTGCTTCTGCTTGCTCATAGGAATGTGATTACAGATATTAGCAATTTCTAGAGACTACGAGTTATATTAAATCAAACAAATGGAGAGGCATTTTCGAACCTGCAAGACGCTCAACCTTCCCCCCCAAATGACCTATTTAGACATTTCAGCCCTTAGGACATCCTACTTTTATGGCCATTAAAAAAAACAACATTCCAATTAAAATATCCAAAACCAAGCCATTTGGGCTGAAAAGTTCTCAGTCCATCCAACTTCCTAAATTTTGAGCAATTCACGGTAGCTGAAAAAAGTGTCATTTTATTTTGCAACGTGCCAATTTGCATGATCGTAATACTATGTTTTGACAATGTTTCAGATCATTGATTGAACCACGTCAATGAAAGGTGTGGAATTTTCAAATGTGGAACTTTGAGCAGTCATGAAGTTCCTATTCCTGAAGAGGAAAATTCCAAAGGAAATCCATGAATGTATGATGCAAACATTGAGTGACAAATGCCCATCATATTCCACAGTGAAGAAGAGGCCTCAAACGATGACATCTCCTGAAATTGTTGACCATTACCATGACCTGATTTTGGCAGATCGGTGAATATCAGCTAAAACAATTACTGAGACCCTACAGATATCCAAGAAATATATTGGGTGTATAATCCACAGACAGCTGAGTATGCAGAAGCTGTCAGACAAGTGGGTGCCCAAATGTTTGAATGCTGATGAAAAATGACATCGAGTGGACACTTCCAAGTTTATTTTACAGCATTTTCAGCAGGTAGGAGCCAACTTTTTGGAACGACAAGTTACTGTTGATGAAACATTGTTACATCACTATGATCCTGAGACAAAACACCAATAGTCCATGCGTCACTCAGGTTCTCATAGGCCAAGGAAATTCAAGACCCAAAAGTCAGTAGGAAAGGTCATGGCCACACTGTTTTGGGATCAGGAAGATGTTGTAATGTAATGACTGACTATCTCCAAGGGGCCAAGCAGTTAATGCGGAATAATACTGCAACTTACTGTGCTGATAAAAGGAGGCATTGAAAGAAAAAGGAGGGGGGAAACTGAGGAAAGGTACTCTCTTTTTGCAAAACAATGCATCTGCTCACAAGGCTGGCAAACAATGGATGTTTTGATGCAGTTGGGGTTTCAGTGCATAGACACCAACCTATTCACCAGATCTTGCTCCATCTGACTATTTTCTGTTTCCAGACCTTAAAAAGAGTTTGAAAGGATGACAGTCTTAAAGTGATTTGGAGGTGATTGCAGCAGCAGAGCAGCATTTCAGTGGGCTCACACTTTCCACTGCAAGTTAGGGTTGCATATGGGCCTAGATCTCCATTTCTGGAGTCCACTACACTGACCACCAGGCTACTCCAGGAATCTGCTTGCAGCTCTGCTAGAACTGGCCATAGTATCTGCAGCTGTCATAGAGACAGATATGCAGATCTTTGGGGTTGAGAGGGGGGTCATTGACCACTAGGGGAGTGTGGTAGGGCATGTTTTCATCCCTCCAGTGGTCATCTGGTCAGTTTGGGCACCTTTTCGGCCTTTATTTGCTTAAAAAAATCGTGAAGCATAATGAAGAAAACCACTTATCTGAGTGGTAGGACAGCGTTATGATCCTTCGATGGTGGCCATCATTTCGTGGCTCAAAATGCCACTGCTTCAGTGCAAAAGATAAAAGGCGCATTGAGCGCTCCCAGCTCAACACCTGAGTTTAGTAAAATATTTGAGCACCATTGACCCACCCATGCCTCTCCCCACTCACACCCATTTTGAGTGTGTGAGACAGTTGAGGCATGCAGTGTTGTAGAACAGTGTTTAGGCAGATCTGCATATAAGTCCTATTTTATGTCGACTAACGTCAATAAGCGATTAATTAGTTTGCATGAGGATCTGAAATCTGCGCCCAAGTTTGGGCTATCATTATAAAATCTGGGGATAAATGTCGCTGTGCTAACTGCAACCTGATTACCGCATGCTAATGCAAATGTGACCTGTCCTCATAAATGACCGGATATAAAACACTTTGAATAAACATAAACATGCTAATGCAACACCTGCAATGTAAAATGCTGAGCATGCCCCAACAATTACCGCATAGCCAATTATTGAGATGGCTTGAGGACATCCACTGCTTATTCTTGGGATAAGCAGCTTAAAATCTATTTTACTACTTGGAATCTAGCTAGGCACTTGTGACCTGCCACTGTTGGATACAGGATACTGGGCTTGATGGACCTTTGGTCTGTCCCAGTATGGCAATTCCTATGTTTTTATGTAATGCATTAATGTTCTAGTTTAAGCCACAGTAACTGCAAAATCTAATATACTTTAGTAAAAGAACCCCTATGTCTGATGTAATGAAGGTGAAAGTGTTGGTTCTATCAGGTTACGCTCCATTGCATTGAATCAGGTTGACATATCAATTTCATGAAAAGGCTAGAGATTTGGGGTAGAGATTTCTGTGCATCTGAAGTGGAGAATCACTTTTCAACGATAGTGCAGAAAGTTTATATGACTACTAAGATTGGTAAGAGGTTTAAAACCTTGTCTACTAAAAATGCATTGATTAGGGTAACATTGGCTTTAATGATCTCCCATTTAGATTTTTGTAATGTATTGATAAAATGGTTGCCAAGGATACCAAGTAAAACGATTCCGTTGATGCAAAAATGCTGTAGCTAGAATAGTCCTGGGTAGTTACTGATGGAGCCATTCAGCTTTTGTTGTATGAGTTATATTGGCCACTGGTTTGGGAGAGTATGAATTATAACATTTGGATTTGGATTTTTAAGGCATTTCAGGAGGGTAGACCAAGGCATTTGATGAATAGACTATGATGGTTGACACCAAGATGATGTTTGCTTTCAAGTCAAAAAGGGTTATTACAGATCACAACAGTAAATGAGGTGTACAGGGAACAATTGAAAGGATGAATATTCTCTGTAATAAACTAAGACAAACTTTTACCTAGCTCAGAGATCATAGTCCATACTGACTCCAGGGCAAACACTTGGGGATGTTGCAGGGTAAATTCACCTCCTGCGAGCTCAACAGATTGCATGGGCTATCATGTTTCTATGTTTCTATCAACTGGCATTCAGCAATCAGCAGCCAGTCTACAATGGCCATTTCACCTTGCACTATTGATGACCTTTGTTGACCTGGAGAAGATTCTTCTAACACCTCTCTAGCCTCTGCAACCTTCCCTCTTGGTATACACAGGCCCAGCGAGAGCCATTGGCCAGAGCCACCAGGCGCAGGAAGGCTCGCTGAGAAGGGCTGAACTGGAGGGTTCTGCAAATCAGGAGTCAAGTTTGTCTTCTCGGTTTATTACTGTGAATCAAGCTATAAAAGAAACTGTCTCTGATAGAGCAGTTAAAATCTTCTTCTTGTGAACTGTACATTTGAAATTGCCATAATTAAAGTAAAAAAAAAAAAAAAAAAAAAAAGATAAAAAAGAATGTTCTTTGTAATAGTACTAAATAGTGAAATAGGATGCCAGTTGGTTTAAGTTTTAACTTAGATTATATAAACTTTTGAATGGTTGTAAAGACCTAGATTTTTCTAGAACTGAGGGTATATTATTAAACCACACTGATAAAACATTATTCTTTATTAACTGCAGTATATAAGTACATTTAAATAAATATATAAATAAGCTCAGATAATGCTTAGCATACTAGGGGGTGCACATTTATGTGCATTCAGTCCATCTGGGCATCTAACAAATTTACGTGTGCAAATCACTTGTAAGCATATGAATTAACACACAGACACTTGATCTGCACATGCGAAAAAGTTACCGTATTCTCTCTAATAATCATCTGAACTATTATAAGAAACACTGAGTTTTTTAAAAGTCTAGGCTGGGCTATTATTGGAGATATCATTTGTCTCTTCCAGCTCTCCATCCCACAAAGAACATTTCTCTCCGACTCTCCTCCCTGCTATTACCATTTCTCTCTTCCACTCTGCCATCCATGATAACCACCATGTCTGTCCTCCATCCCGCCTACTGCAGTAACTGATATCGCTTTCCTCCACCCCCTCTGCTGGGCTGGTATGGGGCCTTGAGAATAGAGAGTGACACGGGGACACATTTTTTTCTTGTCCCCGCAGGGACTCAATTTCCCCGTCCCGTCCCCATGAGCTTTGTCGCTGTTCCTGTCCCTGCCTTAACTGCATGAGCCTCGGACACTTATGATTTTAAAGTGTTTGAGGTTTGTGCAGATGAGGATGGAGCTTGCAGGAATGGGGCAGGGATATGAAAAGAACTCGCGGGGACAGGATGGGAAAATGAGTTCCTGCGGGGAGGGGGAAAAATTTGTCCCCATGTCATTCTCTACTTGAGAATCTGTGCGTGCTCAAGGTTTTGAGCACGCACAGATCCTCAAGGCCCTGCACCGACTCAGTACCATAACCTTGAGATGAAGTAATAAGAGAGATCTAGTCGTCTTGGGGGGGGGGGGGAGAGGAAGGTGAGGAGAGCAATGCCAAGGAAGATGGACAATTGGGGGAATCCCAAATTTTGGGGGTGGTTTTCGATATTGAAGGGAGGGGGAAGGTGGGCAGTTATTGGTGGTGGGTGATTATTAGTGAGAATACAATATACATACAATGTGCATATAGATTACGAGGGCTTGATATTCAGCCTCTCCTGCTTGGTTAAATTCTTTTGAATATCAACCATGGAATATGTGAAAAGAAATGAAAAATCCCACGGAAATCAGGAGAAAATATGAAAATGAACTGAATTTTTTTTATGGCCATGCACATTCCTTTAACATGCCTCAACTGACCCAAACAGTCACATAAGCCATCTACCATAGGCATCTTTTCACACCTATTAATCCCATACAAGATAAATAATTCTTCAGATGTCCTAAACAGCCTCACTTCTTTCCAAGAAATACGCTAACACCTTTTTTTAGATCTAGGGGGTGAATTTTCACATTTATACAATTCCGGGGCTAGGATAACATGTGACCGCAAAAATTTCTTGGCTAATTTGAAACGATGAATTGACTTGAGGAACAAATTTGGGATACTGCCAAGAAAAAAAAAGAAATAACGCTGAAGAAAGAACTTTAAATGGGTTTACTTTCTTGGCTGAGCAAGCGGAAAAGAAATATAGGTAGTGTTTTACATGTGTTTATAGTTGCTAATTGATTCTTATATTTCTTGAGCCCTCCAGGGCTAAACCCCCCCCCCCCAACCTGCTGAATGCACATTGCTTTGAGAGCTTTTGGGCTTGCAGATCATATATAGTATCAGAAATTAAATATAAGAACATATATATAATATAAGACCCTCCGCTGGGTCAGACCAAAGGTCCATCGCGCCCAGCAGCCCGCTTCCGCGGCGGCCCATCAGGTCCATGGCCTGTATGGTGATCCTTGTTTAAATCATTTAAGCCCCCCTGTCCTTCTGTCTATATCTTATCATAGCCTCTCTACCTCTATCTGTATCCCTCAATCCCCTTATCTTTCAGGAACTTATCCAATCCTTCCTTGAAACCCGGTAGTGTACTCTTAAAGGGATTGGTTAATAGTAGAGCTGCATTTCAATTAAAAATTTGCATCATGATTAATCACACAAGGAAAGGTATTTTATTTATTTTTAGTTAGTTCCCACTGCAGTTCTTTGTAACTCTGGGCAAGTTACATAGGCCTCCATTACCCCAAGTACAAAATAAATATCTGTATATAATATGTAAACTGATGACTGTAGCCACAGAAAGGTGGTGTATCAAATCCCACCCCCCTTCCCTTCCGTAAAGGTGTGATAATTTTCCTCCCTCCCACCCCCAGATTATCAGTGTCTCTTAAGGCCATATGGAGAACTATTATTGATTTAAAAATGGCTGTAAGTACAAGGATTGATCAAGGGCTCCTTTTCCTAAGCTGCGCTAGCGGTTTTAGCGCATGCTGCATTGCCGCATGCACTAGATGCTAACGCCACCATTGAGCTGGCGTTAGTTTTTACACGTAGCGTGGGGGGCGGCGCATGCTACATTAGTAAAAGGAGCCCCATGTAGAGTAGAGAATGAGTTAAAGACAATGGTTGTCAAGGTGTCTGGATTAGAGTCTGATTTGGTGACTAAGTCGAATGATTATGTGGAGATGGGGAAAAAAGATGAACGAGTTGCAGAGGGTTCAGAATATGATTACAGCTCTCCCTCTGGATTCGCGGCTTCACTACTCACAAATTCGGTTATTCGCAATTTTTTTTTTTTTCTATTTTTTGCAGGCTGCCTGAACCTCCCCAGACCTTACCTGGTGGTCTAGTGGCGACGCAAGGCAAAAGCGATCTTCCTACGCTCCTTCCCCGGGCAGAGCCGTCATCAAATGGCTGCGTGAGTTCCCGTTAAAGTCTCGAGACTACAACGGTAACTCACGGCAGCCATTTTGACGATGGCTCTGCATGGGGCAGGAGCGTAGGAAGATCACTCCTGTCCCGTGTCACTGCTAGACCACCAGGAAAGGTCGGGGATGCAGGAGGGAGATGGGGATGGGTCAGAGCCACACTTATATATTATTCATGATTTTCCTTATTCGCGGGCCGGCTCGGCACCTAATCCCCGCGAATACAGAGGGAGAAGTGTATACAAGATTGTATGAACTTTCATTGGAAACAGCGGCGTTTGGTCAGGACCTTCAAGGAGTTTGCCCCACTCCCTAAAGGCCCTGAGGGCACTGCTGTGAATTTGATTGGTTGAGCAGTCAACAGGCAGCTGTTGCTCAGCCAATCAAATTCAGATCAGCACAGTCAGGGCCTTCAGTGGGGTTCGGAGAATCTGCAGCCCAAGAGCCCTGCTTTATTTTTGGGGTTTTTCATTTGTTTATTTTTGTTTGATGCAGTTTGACTGGTTGAACAGGCTGCCTATTCAACAAATCAAACTGCATGAAGCGAAAAGTAAACAAACAAAAAGGCAGGGCTGTAGAGCTGGGGGGGTTCACTGAATTCCCTGAGCGCCCTCATCACATGCCACTGATGTAAAATGATGAGGGCACTGATGTAAAATGATTTATGAAATTACCACCAGTACGACAACTCTTGTGTTCTTAGGCAATTTTTAGAGTGAAATGGGCCAATATTCATCCAGCAGTAGTGGATTGGGTTTAAAAAGAAAAAATGCTGACCACTGTCATCTAAGATTCAGATATTCAATGCTAGGCCATTTTCAGGCACAGGCGTTGAATATCCAGGTTAATGGTAACAGGACCATCCCGAATTGGAAACGCGCCCTATGCGACATGCTCCTTAGAGCTCCTATCTCGCCCACTGCATCACAGCCAAACAGGAAAGGCATCTACCTTGCATCATTGTGTGGTCTTACTGCCCTCACATAGCTCACCATGGCCCTGAATGGCGATACCTAAAAGTTATGTGGGCATTGCCGATATTCATTGCCATATGCTCACAGTTAACTATTTAAGTGGGCTACTTGCTTGGCTAGCTATACAAAGACAATAAGAACATTTTCTATCTTTACTTGGACCATAGTTACCAAAACTCTGTAATGGGGGCTTCCTTACATCCTGCATGGATGTCTTTAAAGTAAACTGTAAACTAGGATGCTTCCATCCCCTATACTCACTGGGACGCTTTGTGGCTTTTCTACATCTTATTGGTGCATGTCTATCTGTTCCATAAATATGACCATAAATGAAGTAGCCAAAAGGAAGGAAGAGGCCAATCAAACCCTGAATTTGCACCAATTCATCAATGGAACCACAGACATAATTTCATGCAGAATTGTGGGATGCTGCGGGTACTACATTTTTAAATAAATGTATAGATGCAATTGAGTTAATATCTGAACTAACCCAGCCTAATTCTTAAGGCAGGGCTTCTCAAAGCAACTTTGAAGTATTCTATGCTTCTACCAGTCTGTTTTTCCGGATAGCCACAATGAATATGCATGAGATTTATTTGAATGCAACAGACATTTCAAGAGAAGGGTTACATAGGAGATTTCACATTTCAGAGAAGGCCAGTAGGAGAGAGGAGATCCTATTGAAGTTTGCTGAGTTTGTCTTCCTTGTCTTATGAACCCAGGGAACCTCAACATCCTCGGAGCTTCTGCCATCGTAGTGCCTGACAATTGAAAGGTATGGGCTGGTTTCATCTGTAAAAAGGCTGAAAGGACAAAACAAATGGGTTCTGTGGGCTGCATCCGGTCCAAGAACTCTGTCATGCACTGTAAGTATTCACTCCAGCCCCAGAAGAGGCTGTAATGTCGAAAGCTGCCTATGAAGCAGGTACGATGGGGTAGTATAGTGAGAGAGACCAAGCAAGAATTGAAAGAGAGGCGAAGCAGCAATGGAGAGGTTAAAAATCAAGTGATAATGCAGTTTAGATGATGAGAATAGATTTAGCTCAGGCTCAGGTTCATCAATCAATAGAGAGCAAGGCTGCGTCCGAGGAGTTATTGATTGCTGTGCTGTTTATCTTCACATTTGCTGTGCATCAAATGCAATCATTGCCATTACATGCCGATCAACAACCCCAGAAAAACCTGTGTCTCGATCACTCACAGCTGTCTCCAGTGATAGAGGCTTTATTATGACTGCTGATGAACATGGCTGTCTTTACATTCTTGAGTTCGTATATATAGCCATTTGAGTTCGTATATATAGCCATGTCTATATTGGATGCAGTGGAAGGGCTCATTGTTGCCTGTGTTTGAGCAGCTATTACAGAAACATTCTGAGAGTATGCTTGTTGCAGGTTTCTGAGTCTCGATTCTTCTTGTCAGGTAGAATCGATGTTTCAACCATTATGCTGTGGCTTTCTTCAGGGTATGCTGTTTGTCTTATATAGGAGGTCCTCACACCCAATTTTCATGGGGCTTGAGATGAATGAGGCAGAAAAGTCTGTTGGTCACCAATTTGAATTTTAGTGGGAAAATCAGTTGGTCACAAATTTGAATTTTTGATGGGAAAATCAGTTGGTCTCTTTTCCCCATAGAATGGAAAAGTCTCTGGTGAGTTTAAAGATGTTCTCCCCATGAAGCTGGATTATATGTTCTCAGGGTTTTCACAGCTGGTATCATGCTTGTTGCAGGTTTCCCGGTCTCACCGTGTCTTGTCAGATAGAACTGATGTTTCAGCCATCATGCTGTGGCTTTCTTCAGGGTAAGCTGAATTATAGGGAGAACATAGTAAGGGAAAAAAGAGACCAATTGACTTTCCCACCAGCAGACTTTCCTGCCTCATTCATTTCAAGCCCCAACCAATCAAGTTTAAGGATCTGCTATATAAAGACAAACTGAAGACCTGAGAGCATACTCTGAAGAAAGTCACAGCATGATGGCTGAAATGTTGGTTCTACCTGACAAAGACACAGCAAGACCCGAAAACCTGCAAAAAGCACGATGCCATCTGTGGAAACCCTGAGAGAACATTCTGAGAGCATTAGCGCTCTGATGTGCTAAATCTTTGCTCTAGTCATGTGACAGCCCATTTCAGACTATGAACAATTTCGCCAATTCAGAGGATCAACCTACACAAGGTATACTAGGGAGTTCATAGGGTAGAAACTCCTAGGGAGCTCAGAGTTCATTCCCTGCATTATTTGGACTATACTGGCTTTTGGCTGTCTATATAGATTGCCCAAGACACAACTGCTCTGTATATCAAATAATTTATCTAGTTTAATTTTGAGGCAACCCCATCCAGAGTGATTGTGGGCAGGCTTTTATGTTACAGGTATCAGAGATGATACCACAAGCCTCGAGGCTCTGAAAGACAGCCTTTCGTCACTGTCAGGAAAAGACTTGGCATTTCTGGGTCGTAATGGCCCTGAGCTCTCCAAGGAGTTTTTGAGACTGATCTCCTGTCTGTGTGATTTTTAAACATTCTTGGGAAAGAGAGGCACTAATTAGACCACAGCAGAAGATGTTTAGACAAGAGACAGACATGAGGGAAGCCACTGCTTGCCCTGGGATCAGTAGCATGGAATGTTGCTACTATTTGGGTTTCTGCCAGGCACTCGTGACCTGGATTGACTATTGGACAGAGACAACTGGCCTAGATGGACCTTTAGTCTGACCCCGTGTTGTTCTTATGTTTTCCCTGTACTTGTACATTTTCAGATGGCAATGAGTGCAACCTTTTGAAGCCATGGGATCTGTAGTCCAGTGTAAAAGAAGTGGGAGAACCAGCTGGATGCAGAAAGAGAAAAGTATGAGAGCTTATTTTATTAACGTATGAGAGGCATTTTCAAAAGAACATCCAAGTGGACGTCCATCTTACCATGTATTTTCGAACAGGAAATACATCAAGATTTCCTGTTTGAAAATACATACGCGATGGATGCCTCAGTGCTGGAGATATCCAGCACGAACAGCCATTTTACAAACTGGAATGTCCAAATTACAATTGGGGGGAAAAGAAGGGTATGTTATGACTGCATTCTTAGAAAATGGGCACGCAGACTTCCATGCAGAGTACAGGGGCAGCCTTGTGGTTAGTGCAGTGGATTCAGTGGTGTAGTAAAGGGGGGGTGTGCAGTCTGCCCCAGGCGCGGGCTTCCACGGGGCACTGGCACCCCTCCTTCTGCTCTCTACCCCTTTCCCATGTCTCTCCTGCTGCGCATGCGCGTCCACGCCCCTTCCCAAAATCTTTTTATCTTCGGTGCGAGCAGCGAGCTCTGAAGCTGACGCGGGCAGCGAGTTCTTTGCTACTTGTGCTAAAGTTTTAAAAGCATGGGGAAGGGACATGGGGTGTGGCAGGGGGGCGGGGAAGAGGGTGGGAAAGGGGCGCCAGTCACCCTTGCTACACCACTGAATGGACATTAAGATTGCTGATACACATCATGCTCTATTTAATATCTCTTAATTATTGCACTGAGGCTGATATTATCTAATTCGAAATCCTTTGACTCACTAAATGTCCACTTTTGGTGGCAGTCAGTATAGACGTGAGACGCTAATCTCTAAGTCCTTGCCTCTGCATACTAAAGTTGCTAGGAAATAGACCATTATCGAGACTTATTTAAATTCTGTGTAGCCATATCTATACTATATTATGTTATATCCTATATAATAAAACCCTAGCCGCGCATGCGCACTCCTACCTTCGTGTTCCATTTTCCCTGTTCCGTGAGATGTAGGTCCGGGGTGGCAGGAGTGCGCATGCGCGGGTCCCCAGCCTTACAGCACCTAACTACACTCGCTAGCAGGACTGGCTGCCAGCGCTGGACTCCCTGTTCTGGTAAAAGTAAGTTCTTCGCCTTGCCGCCCACCCCTTCCCTTCCCTTCCCGCGGTTCCGACTCCAGCAGCGTCTGCATCACTCTACACACACTGCTTTGAGGCCGTAGAAGGCCCCGAAGCAGCATGTGTACAGTGCTGCAGACGTTGCTGGAGTCGGCAGGTTTGGAGTCGGGACCGCGGAAAGGGAAGTGGGGGGGAAGTGGGGGGGAAGCGGCGGCAAGGGACTACGAGAGCCGACCAGACTTCTAGCACCCGTTAATGTAACGGGCTAAAATACTAGTCTACATTATATTTCTCTCTACATTACATAACTTCTATACATATCTTTCTTTTTCTTCCTCTCTCATTCTTAGGCCTCTGAGGGATTTTCTCTCCTTTGCCTTCCTTTCCCTTCCCATATAGTTCACACTGGATAATTATATTAATCGTAGATCCCTGCCTCCTCCATAGCAAATGCAGTGATAATAACAAAGTCTCACTTTCGTTACCTGGAAGCCATTGCAAAATTCATTGCACCAGGGTGGCTGCCTGGTCGGCATCGGTTCCTGAGGAAGGGGCGCTTAAGTCCCTGAAACCAGCTCCGGTCAGACCTGCTATGAGGATTACCATGTCATAGCGTGTCCTCCGTCATCAACAACGCTGAACTGCTAGAATAACGAGCAAAGTGATTTGTTATTATCGCTGCATTTGTTACGGAGGAGGCAGGGATCTCTTCGAGGCCCCACATGATAAACAGTTTTTGATAAGTTAGCAACTATATCGCTCCTGTCACCAGTTTAAAAAAACATAAACATTTAGAATCAAATTTATTGTTTGTACACTTCATATTTCATTTATTGCTCACAGGCTGATCCCATGATGGTGTGTGGCTTCAAGCGAGGCAGTGGCCTTGCAGTTTGAGCCATTCTTACAAGCACTGGAACGGGGTTTATTCACCGATTCTTTAAGCTTGTTGTCCCACACTGAGGATACGCCTTTCAATGATATATTATTCCTATGATTATTATTTTGGTGTAGGGGGCAATTTAACGCTTCATGTGGGTAGCTCACGCATCGATCTATTGGCTTTGTTCAGAATGCCTGTAATACCTCAAGCCGTCACTGAACTTGGGGCTAGATTCACTAAGCCCACCGATCAAGTTCTGACCACTTAGTGACTCCTTTACGACCCGATTTCCCACTGACCCGATTCACTAACCTCTGTCCCGATCATCCTCTGATCCACGCATGTAAATGAGGGGGAAATGGCATTCAAATGTAGGCAGGAAGCAATTCACAAAAAAAAAAAATAAGAGACACCAACTTGGTTGAGCGATCCTTTCCGACTGCCCTGCCTTCTGCCGCCCTGCTCTCTGCCCTGCTTCTCTGCTCTCTGCCCCGATCTCCTGCTCTCTACCCATCTGCTCTTTTCCCCGCAGTAAAAAAAAAAAAAAGTAAAAAGCTCTGCCGGGCACGGAGGGCCAGGGCATGTGCAGACCATCTACAGATGGTCTGCACATGCATTGGGATCGCTATTCAACGATCCCTGCAGTCGGTTGGATTCGTGAATCAGCCCTCCCGGACTCGGATCGGATCCGATCCATGCCCTTAGTGAATCTAGCTCTTGGTATTCCTTTCCAGTTTCACATTCAGGGGAGAGGGAAGAGAATAGCAACCATTAGAGGATTAAGGAGGCATCGTGCTTTAATCCCCTCCAGTGGCCAGCTCCTCAACCAGAGCACCTTCTCCTAGTGATTGAACCAGGCTTAACTAAGGAGGTCCTTCTTCTTAGACTTGGACATTTTCTTCTCTTCAGTAATTGCTGCTGTTGGATGTTCTGATTTTGGGCTTTCCCTAGTCCCATCCAAAACACACCCACAATGCTCCCCCTTGCTATTTGGACAAATGATAGTGTTGGCTGTCCAAATCCTGCCTTTGAAAATCAGGATTTGGACATTTCAAGCACACGGACATCTGTTTTGACATTTTGGGACATCTGTATACTTTGAAAATAAGCACCTATGTTATCTTAATAAAACTGGAATAAAATAGACATCTTCTTGGACTTTCAACATAGGCGTCCTCATGTCTATAGCATACATGCAAGATTAGCACACACACTATTACTAAACTAAACTAAACATAAGAACATAAGAATTGCCGCTGGGTCAGACCAGTGGTCCATCATGCCCAGCAGTCCGCTCATGCGGCGGTCCTTGGTCAAAGACTAGCAACCTAACTGAGACTAGCCCTACGTTCTGGTTCAGCAGGAACTTGTCTAACTTTGTCTTGAATCCCTGGAGGGTTTTATCCCCTATGACAAACTCCGGAAGAGCATTCCAGTTTTCTACTACTTTCTGGGTGAAGAACTTCCTTAAGTTTGTACGGAATCTATCCCCTTTCAATTTTAGAGAGTGCCCTCTCGTTCTCCCTACCTTGGAGAGGGTGAACAACCTGTCCATATCTACTAAGTCTATTCCCTTCAGTACCTTAGGCTTATATACCGCATCTTCTCTATAACAGTAGAGCTCGGCAGGGTTTACAAGAAAATTAGAAAGAAGAACAGATACAATATGGATTTGAAATAGTAGGGAGAGGAGCGGAACTTACAACTTTGAAAATAGCCAAGTTTTCAGATGTTTTTGAAATGATTGGAACGAACCCAGATCACGCAGATGAAAAGGAAAATCAGTCCACAGTTCAGTAATTTTGAAAAGTAGAGACTTCCCTAATTTGCCAATGTAGGTAACGCCTTTCAGCGTAGGAAAGGACAATTTAAATTTTTGAGTAGCTCTGGTAATGTCAGATCTTACAGAATTCCAAGGCAGGGGAATTAAAGGAGGAAGGATGCCATGCAAGATCTTAAATGTTAAGCAGGCACATTTAAAATAAACCCTGGAAATTATAGGAAGCCAATGAAGTTTTTGCATAAAGTCAATGCACTCTTCCTATTTGATTCTGAAATAAGTCCATAAGAACATACGAGCTGCCATACTGGGACAGACTGAAGGTCTATCAAACCCAGTATCCTGTTTCCAACAGTGACCAACCCAGGTCACAAGTACCTAACAAGATCCCAAAACAGAAAAACTGATTTTATGCTGCTTATCCTAGAAATAAGCAATGAATTTTCCCAATGCCATCTCAATAATGATTTATGGACTTTTCTTTTAGGAACTTGTCCAAACCTTTCTTTAGATGCTACTCAGCAGGGACCTCGGAAGTGATGTCCCTTCAGTTCTTAGATCAGCAAGGCTTCCTAGAATTGCCCAACATGAGAAAAGCCAGGAAATTATCTTCCAAAAACTAATCAAAGTAAAAATAAACTTAGCATGGAAGGTCTGTGAAAAGAAAGCGAGGCAAATAAATGAAGTCCTTTCTTCCCTTTCTCATTTCTCGGTTTGGCCCCAGTAAATAGGCTGCCTTATAAATAGAATCATTTACTGCAATCTGAAACCCTACATCCAATTTATCTTTCTAAATAGATTGGCAGCTCCTGAAACCTTTCCCAACTGGATTTGCTTTTCCCTTCCCTCCCCACCGTTTCATACCCTTGACGGTCTCTAATTAATGTGATGCCTTAGCATAAATAAGATTTAGAAAGAAGCAGCAGTGGCAGGCACTCTGTAAATCACCTCACAAGATTTAATGGCAGAGACCGAGCGCGCAGGAAATCAAGAGCAGAGCCAAAGACAGTGCCGGGCTTTTCCAGACTCAATTCCACTGCTAATAAATCCCCCCCCTACCCCCACCCCCAAACTCCAAACTTTAGCTTCAGATTTTTTTAAAAAATAAAAAATGGAGACAAGAGAGTGAGAAAGGATGTGATGGATGGAATATTTTTGTGTCTCAGATACCATCTGGCGTCTAGAGCCCTTGGTTGTGAAAGCCCACGACAATCTGAGTGTCTTTCATAGGGCATTCTACACCATATGCCTGAAGAATGTATACTAGGCCAAGAAATTCCCAGGATAGGGTACGAAGCTTGATATGTCAGATGCTTCATGGAGCAAAACAGCTCCTTTTGGTGAGACTGGCTTCACTGCATTTATGCATAGACTCTGCACTGCAGCACAGAGACCAGAGAATGAGGCCTCTCTCTCGCTGGGTATCAACAGGGTACAAACACATTGCAGAAACAATATTGCTGCCAGAAAGTGTGATCAAAACTAAAAATCCTTTGGATATGTTTTTGGACACGAGGACAAATTTTCCCCGTCCCTGCGGGAACTCATTTTCCCGTCCCTACCCCATTCCTGCAAGCTCTGTCCTCATTTGCACAAGCCTCAGACACTTTAAAATCCTAAGTAGCAACATTCTAGAGCTCAGATTGTGATGTCATAATGCCTCGTCCCACCAATGCCTAAGCTCCGTCCTCATCTGCACAAGCCTCAGACACTTTAAAATCCTAAGTAGCAACATTCTAGAGCTCAGATTGTGATGTCATAATGCCTCGTCCCACCAATGCCTAAGCTCCGTCCTCATCTGCACAAGCCTCAAAACACTTTAAAATCATAAGTAGCAACATTCTAGAGCTCAGACTGTGATGTCATAATGCCTCATTCCACCAATGCCTGTGCTTCGTCCTCATCTGCACAAGCCTCAAAACACTTTAAAATCATAAGTAGCAACATTCTAGAGCTCAGACTGTGATGTCATAATGCCTCATTCCACCAATGCCTATGCTCCGTCCTCATCTGCATAAGCCTCAAAACACTTTAAAATCATAAGTAGCAACATTCTAGAGCTCAGACTGTGATGTCATAATGCCTCTTTCCACCAATACCTAAGCTCTGTCCTCATCTGCACAAGCCTCGAACCCTTTAAAATCATATGTAGCAACATTCTAGAACTCAGATTGTGATGTCATAATGCCTCATTCCACCAATGCCTAAGCTCTGTCCTCATCTGCACAAGCCTTGAATACTTTAAAATCATAAATAGCAACATTCTAGAGCTTAGACTGTGATGTCATAATGCCTCATTCCACCAATGCCTAAGCTCCGTCCTCATCTGCACAAGCCTCAAAACACTTTAAAATCATAAGTAGCAACATTCTAGAGCTCAGACTGTGATGTCATAATGCCTCATTCCACCAATGCCTATGCTCCGTCCTCATCTGCACAAGCCTCAAAACACTTTAAAATCATAAGTAGCAACATTCTAGAGCTCAGACTGTGATGTCATAATGCCTCATTCCACCAATGCCTATGCTCCGTCCTCATCTGCACAAGTCTCGAACACTTTAAAATCATAAGTGTTCGAGGCTTGTGTGGTTAAGACAGAGCTTACAGGAATGGGACAGCAACAGCGACAAAATTTGTGAGGATGGGACGGGGAAATTGAGCTGCTGCGGGGATGGGGAAAAATTTGTCCTCGTGTCATTCTCTACTTGTTGGCTAGGCCGGTGCAGGTTTTACCTCCTCCTATGCATTAAAGTTCAAGTTCAATTTATTTAATATACCACAAATATAAAACTAAGAGGCAAATCTAAGCAGTTTACAATAAAAATAAATAAATAAATAAAATGAGCAACAGGGAAGTGAGCTTTGATATACTTCCAGGATTGGAGACAGGGTGTTGGGTTCAGTGGACCATCATCTGCTTGGCACAGCCTGGCTGTTTCTTCTGTTCTATATTCAAAATGCTTGAAAAGAGGAGACTGAGAGGGGACATCATTGAAACATTCAAGATAATGACTTAGTAGATAAAGACAGGTTGTTTACCCTTTCCAAGGTAGGGAGAACGAGAGGGCACTCTCTAAAGTTAAAAGGGGATAGATTCCGTACAAACGTAAGGAAGCTTTTTCTTCGCCCAGAGAGTGGTGGAAAACTGGAACGCTCTTCCGGAGGCTGTTATAGGGGAAAACACCCTCCAGGGATTCAAGACAAAGTAGATAAAAACAGGTTGTTCACCCTCTCCAAGGTAGGGAGAACAAGAGGGCACTCTCTAAAGTTAAAAGGGGATAGATTCCGTACAAACGTAAGGAAGCTTTTTCTTTGCCCAGAGAGTGGTGGAAAACTGGAACGCTCTTCCGGAGGCTGTTATAGGGGAAAACACCCTCCAGGGATTCAAGACAAAGTTAGACGAGTTTCTACTGAGTGGGATGAACACTGAGGATTTAGAATCAGAAAATAATATTAAATATTGAACTAAGGCCAGTACTGGGCAGATTTGCACGGTCTGTGTCTGTATATGGCCTTTTGGTTGAGGATGGGCTTGGGAGGGCTTCAGTGGCTGGGAGGGTGTAGAAGGGCTGGAGTGAGATTTGATGGAGACTTCGACAGTTGGAACCCAAGCACAGTACCGAGAAGAGCTTTGGATTCTTGCCCAGAAACAGTGAAGAAGAGAAAATTTAAAAAATTTAAATTGAATCAGGTTGGGCAGACTGGCTGGACCATTCGGGCCTTTATCTGCCATCATCTACTATGTTACTATGTTATTACGCCAGGCTCCATCTCTAGCAGTATTCAAATCCAAGCTAAAAATCCATGTTTCTGAGGCTACTTTCAACTCCTAACTCTCACTCACCGTAAGATATCTAATATCATCCTATTGTTCCTTCTACTAGAAACTCCTCAACCCCTATATGCCTGTCTCTCTGTCCAAATTAGATTGTAAGCTCTTATGAGCAGGAAACATCTATTACATGTTAAATGTACAGCGCTGCGTACGCCTTTCAGTGATACAGAAATGATAAATAGTAGCAATAGCAATGTGTGACCACACCTGGAATATTGTGTGCAATTTTGGTCACCACATCTCAAAAAAGATATAGCAGAATTGAAAATGATAAAGGCGATGGGTTGCTTCCCTATGAGCAAAAGTTAAAGAGACCAGGGCTCTTCAGCATAGAGAAGAGATGGGTAATGGGAAATATGATAGATGTCTGCAAAAGGGCAAATTCTATAAGAAGCGCCCAAAAGTTGGGCGCCAGCGCGATTCAAGTAAAACTGGGGGCTGTTTAATGAATCAGGCTGAGCGGAACCTATTTTGGAGGCGCCCAAGAAATAGGCCAGCCCTAGGCACGACTAAACGTTAGGCGCCTAGCTGAGCGTTTAAGCACGCTTAAGAGCAGCGATTCTGCAACAAGGCGCCTGACATGTAGCCACGCCCACGCCTAACGTGCATAGCGCCTATTTTTTTTTTTAAGACCGCCTAAACTTTTAGAAGCGCCTTGTTGCAGAATCTCTCTTTCTTGATAGGCGCCTATGTTTCAATTATTGCTGATTAAAAACTCAATTGAGCTTGCTACTCGATTTAGATAGGCGCCTATCTAGATGGGCGCTTCCGAAATAGTTGCCTAACATTAGGCGCTGGTTACAGAATTTGGGCCAAAATACTGAGTGGAATTGTATTGTATTGCATTTATTTATTATTTGCCTTATACAAGTAAACCGACATAATAAATATCATTACAAACATAAAACCATACAAAATACATTCTTAAAAACCCATAAAACACAGGGCAATTGACAGCAGTCACCGTCGGAATTCACAACAGTCCTCCCCACAACCGCAACACTGTCACCCATCCTTCAGCCATTTTCATTTTACAAAAAAAGATGGTGTTTTAGCAGTCTTTTGAATGTCTTCAGATTCCCCTGCTGCCGTATACATGTTCCATTCCTCTGGACCAATGCAGGAAAACACTCCCGCCCTTGATGTTTGTAGTCTTAGCTCCTTTCTAGTTGGGATCCTCAAATCCCAATAGTCAGAGGAACGCAACTTGGGAAGCGCAATACGATACGAAAGACAATCAGTTAGGTATTTGGGGGTCCACCCACGCAGACTTTGATAGACTACCAACAACTTATACCTGACTCAAAAATCCACCTTAAGCCAATATAGCTTGGATTGGGTAAACATGAATCACTTGTTTGTTCTTTCCCAAAAATACAAGGACGAGCTGCAGTAGCAAAGGTGACACAGTCCATTCAGTTCCTATGAGCCGCATCACATTTGCTGTGCCGGGACTCGCTACCACGGCTTTGTAAGAGGGACCCTACATAGCTTCACTCAAAGTGTAATTAAACTCTGGAATTTGTTGCCAGAGAATGTGGTGAAAAAGCAGGTTTCAAAAAAGGTTTGCATAATTGCCTAAAAAGAAAAGTCCAAAGTCATTATTAAGATGGGGAACATCTACTGCTTATTTCTAAGATAAGCAGCATAAAACCTGCTTTACGTTTTTGGGATCTTGCCTGGTACGTGTGACCTGGATTAGCTACTGTTGGAAACAGGATACTGGGTTTGGCAACTCTTTTGTGCACTTCTTGTCAAAAGTGCACATTCTGGGTGACTCCCCTCTCATCTGCACTAATAGCAGGAACAAAGCTTGCAGATGCTTTCTTTGTACATACTTAATACTATCAGTGTTCAAGAAGAAAATTCCCAACAAATTTTGTTTGGGAAAAGTACCGTATTTTTCGCTCCATTAGACGCACTTTTTTCCCCCAAAAGTGGGTGGAAATAAGGGTGCATCTAATAGAGCGAATACGCAAAGCGCGAACTCCCCCCCATTAACTTATTTTAATGTTGCCACCCTCCCTTTCTTGCCAGCCCTCTTCCTCCTCCCCCCCGTGTGTACCTTTTTTTAAAAACTTCTGGCACCTCACTCACTGAGAGCGGCACAGAAGGGTTGCTGGCTTCCTGGTCCACGCTTCCACCGAGAATGGCAGATGCGGCTGCCTTCTCTTCTGTTCTCTGGCGACATAGCAGTGCACTGGGTTGCCTGCCTGGTCCCGCGCTGCTTCCCGCAAGAAGCGGCGGGGACCAGGCAGCCAGCAACCTTTCTGCGTCGCTCTCAGCAGTGAGGTGCCAGAAGTTTTTTTAAAAAAGGTATGCTGGGGGGAGGGAGGAGGAGGAGGAAGAAGGCCGGGGCCTGCCTGCTGCTTGCCATCTGCCTGGGGAGTGAGGAGAGAGAGGCCAGGGCATGCCTGCTGCCTGCCTAGGGAGTAGAGAGTGAGGAGGGAGAGGCTGGGGCCTGCCTGCTGCCTGCCTGGGAGGGAGAGGCTGGGGCCTGCCTGGGAGGGAGAGGCCAGGGCCTGCCTGGAGGGAAAAGCTGGGGCTTTCCTGCTGCCTGCCTGGGGGGGGGGAGAGGTGAGGCCTGCCTCCCTACCTACCCACCCTGTCCCCTGTCCCTACCTGCCCTGTCCCGGCCTACCACTAGATTATCAGAGGGGGGACAGGGTACATAGCTTAGCAAGGAGTGTGGGGTTGGGTGCAGAGCCCCGCAGGGAGAATTTGGTTCAGAATGTTTTTTTTCTTGTTTTCCTCCTCTAAATTTAGGGTGCGTCTTATGGTCAGGTGCGTCTAATGGAGCGAAAAATACGGTACCTATATAAGAGGCATCAACATTTACTCCCTCTTTTACAAAGGCGCACTAAGCTTTTTAGCGAGCTGTAAATAGTAGCATGCGCTAAACACTAATGCGTGCATGCTATCCTATGGACCTGTTAGTGGTTGGTGCACGCGTTAGTTTAGCGTACGCTAATTCCGTGCTAAAATGCTTAGCGCGCCTTTGTAAAAGAGGGCCATAGGCACCGAAAACATGCATAAATGAACTGAATAGCTGAATATATGCTTGGATTTCTGCCTATGTTCCAGCTATGCCCAGTTCTATAAAATAGTTCCTAAATGTGATGGCACGTAGTTTGAAAATGAACATATATATGGATGGAGTCTGGATGATAGTGGAAAGGACCTACTGTTATGTGCATAAATTACAGGATACCATAATCATGTATATATTTTTTACAAATCTAGGCACAAGCATTTACACCAGCTTTATGCTGACACAAATGTTTGTGCTCTCTGGGTTACTCCAAAATACCATCTTAAAAAGTGATTTTCAGCTATAGAGTGTCACACAATGCATGTATTTTTAATTTGAATACTTTCCAAGAGAAGACACCAAATCTGCTTGTACGGTGAAAGACCCTGATTCTATAAAAGACACCTAAATTTGGGCACCTTGATTCACACATGTGGAGGGGCATAATCAAAAATGTGCCTAAGTCTGAGGTTGGACGTCTTGTGCATGACGTTCACAAACCTAGTAGGAAAAATGTCCATTTTCAAAGCTGCCAAACGTCTATCTTATTTTTGAAAATGAGCAAGGTATAAGTTTTGGTCTCTAGGATGTCTACCGTTTTTGCCCATTTTCAAAAATAAAAACATTCACATGAAAAGTGCACAAAAACAAGTTTTGTAGACGTACCCATCAACTACCTTGTCTGATCGCGGCAGAAGGAATCCCCATCAGCTGAGCCAGTTTTGGAGATTCCTGGTGGCTGAGCTGATGGGGATTCCCCCTGCAAGGATCAGCTGAGCCATGGAGCTCTACACCCCTCCCCTAGACATCCTGCCATAACCCTGACATCCCCCTCACATCCTGACATTGCCCTGATATCTCCCACATCCCCATCACATCCAGACATCCCCCTGATATCCCATTCCTCCCCCCCCCACATCACTCCTACATTCCTGGGCCCCCATCCTACATCCCTAGAACCCTCCCGTACCTTCGGAAGAGCAAATAGCAGGAGGGAAGCTCACTCCCTCTTGCATACAGGGCCGACTGCTACAAATGATGGGGCTTCCCCCTCCAAATGCATCTTGGGATTTGTCATTTTGAGCCAATCAGGGCCTTTGGCCCCTCCCACTGCATCCCAGTGGGAGGAGGAAGCCCTGACATTTGCTGCCTATAGGCAGTAGGGAGTGAGCTTCCCTCCTGCCATTTGCAGGAAAGTACGGAGGGGGGGGGGTCCGAGGATGTGGGAGGGGGCCCAGGAATGTTGGGGGAATGGGGGTTGGAGATCTTAGGGGATGTTGGAGAAGATATGGGATATCAGGGGGATGTCAGGATGTGAGAGGGAATGTGGGGGATATCAGGATATTGTTGGGATGTGGGGGATATCAAGGGGATGTCAGGGTAATGTCAGGTTGTCAGGATGATGTCGGGATGTCAGGGGGAGGGGTGTAGGGCTCCATGGCTCAGCTAATCCTTGCAGGGGGAATTCACATCAGCTGAGCACCAGGAATCCCCAAAACCGGCTCAGCTGATGGGGTTTCCTACTGCCGCGATCAGAAGCCTACGGGTTTTTTTTCCCCATTCTTTGGGTGCAGGGAGGGGGTCGTGACCACTGGGGAAGTAAGAGGGGATCATGCCTTAAATCCTCCAGTGGATTTCTTGTCAGTTTGAGCACCTGTGTGGACCTTAGATTTGAAGCCCGCTCGATTCCCGCCCATAACACACCTCCCAACACACCCCTTTGCTCTCGGGACGCACAGCAGCCAGAAAGTTGCTATTAGGTCATCCAAGTGTCAACTTAGGCTGGTTTTTTGGACATTTTAAAGTTTTGATCATGAGTCCCTTAGCCAATCTAGGTAACTAACTTTATTTTTTAATTAGCTTAATCAATGCTGATAATTGAAAAGTGCCATTAAAAAGTAAATAAACAATGATTTAAAAATGTTTAATTATGTGGCAGGTACCTAACTTTGCAGGCGCCTATCACTTTAAGGTAGATGTCAACCCTGAGGCACCTACCAGAAAGTAGGCATGGCTAGGGGCGGATTGTGGGTGAATTTTGGGTGTGGTCTGACTTAGGCACCTAACTCCCTCCCCCACCCCCTGTAACAAAACCGTAATGCAGATTTTTAGTGCCGGCTGCGGTAGTAACAGCTCCGATGCTCATAGGAATTCTATGCGCATCAGAGCTGTTACCGCCGCAGCTGGCGCTAAAAACTGCGCTACGGTTTTGTAAAAAAAAAAAAGGGGGGGGGGGTAAATTAGGTGCACTCATTTAGGCCAAGAAAACCCTGGCCTAAATGGCAGTGCGCCTAAGACCATGTCTGCTGGTGCTTAAGAATGAAAAGGCGCAGTTCTATAAAGGTCACCTCGCGGATGATTGACAATCATGCCCAACGGCACCTATGCGTTTATGGAATCCGGGCCAAAGGATCTGCATTGGCTCTTGGTGTGGGGACAGAGCACGGTTTGAAAATTGTCCTTCAAGACGGTAATTCTGAACAAGTCACTGAAATTCAGACGCTAGGATGCCGTTTGCTATGCACAAATTCTGTATCGGCAATTACGCAACATTTAGGGGCGGCTGCTTACGCCAAGTCAATGAATGTGTAAATGATTGTGACTAAACCCCACCCCCCCCTCTTTTACTAAGGCGCGCTAGCCGATTTAGCGTGCGCTAATCGATTTAGCGCACTCTAATGATTAGTACCCACTAAATGCTAACACGCCCATTATATTCTATGGACGCATTAGCTAATCATTGGTGCACTAAATCGGCTAGTGTGCCTTAGTAAAAGAATCCCTAAATATTGCAGTTGTGTGCATAGCTATCACTGTTCTCGAATCTTAGTGTGTAGGTGCTCAGCACACCCCTGACCTGCGCCCTTCCCCTGTGCACACCCTCCTTACAGTGACATTCTACAGCACTGGTACACTAAGGGCTCGATATTCAAATGATTTAAAGGGCCAGGGAAGGCAATTTACTGGACAGTACCACTGAATATTACTTCTTAATGCCTATCTCCTAATGGGCAAGGTTAGGGGTAGGCCAGGGGTGGAGTTTGAGTGGAACAGCCAACTAGTCAGCTAGGGATGATAATCAGTCCTATAACCAGCTAGGAACCGGCATAAAAGGCTGTCCTAACTTTATGCGGTGAAGGTAACCTGGCATCAGTCTGACTATTGGTCCGTGCCCAGTTACTTTCCAGAGAGTGGATCTGGCTACCTCCTACTCCCTGGAATGGCAACAATTCCCTTGGCCTTATCCTCCCTCCCACCCGTCCTCCATAGATATGGAAAAGTAGACCTGTGCCCTTACCCCCTTCAGATCCACCACTTCTGGACCTACTTTGCAGAATCCTTAGTGGTCCATTGATAAATGGGCAGGAGTTATGCCCACTCACTCCTGTCCATATCCAAGGCAGCAACAAAATGGCTGCCATGACCCCTAGCTACAGGCTTCTGGCACTTCAAGTACCACCATGCCTAAATAATAATAATAATAATAACTTTATTCTTGTATCCCGCAATACCATGGAAGTTCAATGCGGTTAACAATAGAAGAGACTGTACATTTACAGCGATGATACATATTACAGTGTTATTACATTTACAAAGATGTTACATAAATAGCAGTAATAAAAAGGCATATACTAAAGAAGAGACTGTACGTATACAGCGATGTTCCATGTTAAAGCGGTGGTACATTTATAGTGATGTTAAATATGAGGCTATGAAAAGGCAGGGCAATTAGATAAAACAGAGCTTGAGAAAGAGAGGCCATAGTGGCTTGGGAGGGGGGCGTAGTCAGAGGGAATGGAGGCATGTCGAGGTCAGGAGGGTGCAGGGAAGGGGGGAAGGCAGCGTTAGCGGAATTTGTCGAAGAGGTAGGTTTTTAGTGACTTCCTGAACAGGTGGTAGGGTGGAGAGTTGGAGATGAGGGCGGTAAGGCAATTGTTCCATTTGCCCGCTTGGAATGCTAGGGTTCTATCAGTGAATCTCTTGTAGAGGCAGCCTTTTAGGGAGGGAAAGGTGAATAGGTGGGCGTTTCGTGTGCGAGAGGGGCCTGCTATTTCAAGGTGCTCAGACAAGTAGCTGTGAGACTGCCACTAGGGGTCATGCCGACTATTTTGTTGTCACCTTGGATATGGGCAGGAGTGAGTGAACCTTGCTCCTATCCATTTATCACTGGACCACCATGGAATCTGCAAGTTAGGCATGGGAGAGGGGGTCCAGCAGGTGTGGGAGCTCAAGCTTAATTTCCTGTATCTTTAGAGGGTGGGCAGGAGCAGGATCTTCAGGGTGGGGGGAGGTAGGGATCAACCTTGGTGGGGGAGGAGAAGATTTTTACCATTCTGGGGTGGTGGGAGGGGGAATCGGGATTGGGATATGGATGTGGATCAGGGTAAGAATGGTTTCTTTTGGTCCCGGCTGAATATTGGCCAGGATTCACATAAGCTTTGGTAGTCACAGTCCTATGAATTAGCACTAGATATTCAGTGCTGGTGCTTGGATATAGCCCAGCACCGAATATTTGGGGCTAATTTAGCTTTCGACAGTTAGTGTTTAAACAAATGCTGACCGCCGCTAGCTGAATATTGACTAGTATGTTTCTAGAATAATGAGAATAATTAATGCTAATTAGTGCCAATTCACTCCAATAATCACTGACAATTGGTTGTTAGCCCCAAGCGGTGCTTAATTTACCAATTAATTTATGCATGTAACTTGCATAGTTTTATAACCGATATACTAAATTTTGCATGCTAAGCATGAAAATGCGCATGAAAGATTATAGAAATAGGGGGAAAGCATCAGGGGCAAGCGTCTAATAGAAACCATCTCTTGTTTGATCACACCGCCTCCTTTCTGCTTTCAGTTCTACTGCTATGTCATCTCCAGGAACGCAGGCACGTTAACTGACCTCCCTCTATGTCTTCAAACTTTGCTTCTCTCTGATCTAGAAGACCAGCTCTTCTCTCACTCGTGACCCTTGCTGGCAGTGGCGTACCTAGGGTATGTGGCACCCGGGGCCCATCATTTTTTGACACCCCCCCCCCCCCTCATGTAAAATTTTTTTTTTTTTTTTTTTTTTGCAATAACCATGAAATGGAATAAATGGTCAGAATAGAAACAGGCAGTGAAAATTTTCTTTTTTTTTTTTTTTTTTTCAAAGTATTTTTATTGAGAATGGCAAAAGGTCCAGACAAGCAACCATGGTCTGTACAGAAACTTATACATTATCAAAAAGAACACAGAATGAGAGTAACAGCAACAACAAGCATGAACAAGCCTCTCCCAAGAGAAAATTGCCAATGAGAGGCATAGCAATACACAACAAAAGGCCAAAACTTGGGGCAAGCAAACAAATCCCACCCCAGAACCCACAAGAATAATAAGCCGGACTAGACCCTCAGCCATATTTTATAATGAAAAAAACCCCCACAAGCAACAACACCCAGACCGCTCACCAGACACACCAATCCGCACAACAAGCACCCAAGAAACACCCAGCCACCACCCAGACAAAACTACCAGACACACCTACCCCACCAAGCCCAGACCCAACCCCCCCCTCCCCAGAGAGTGCAAGCGCAAAGTGGACCGTGAAAAGGGCAGCTGCAGAAGTGGAAAGCCCCAGATAAGTAGGTTAGCTAAAGAAAGCCCACAGATAGAAGAAATCAGGATAACAGAAGTTCCAACAAATGCTCCCACAGAAAATTTTCTTTTATTGAACCTCATTTATGTAACCATTATTCCAAACATAACATAACATAAATTATGTCTGAATTGTCATGACATCAGAAGTACATATGGAGTAGTTGCAGGTGATGCTTGGGACAGTTCTGATTATGTTAGTTTGGTTTTATGTGTTTTTTTAATAGAAGGGTTTTTATTTCTTTTTTTAAGGTTTTGTAGTTTGTGGTCGAGGTCAATAGGTTGTAGAGTTGGGGGTCAAGTGTTGCAGCTCGAATGGCTAGGAGGTTGTCGAACAGTTTTTTTCTTTTGACGTTTTTGGTTGGAGGGTGTGTGAATGGTGCGTGAGTTCTCCTATGTCTGTTTGAAGTGGATTGAATTATTTAGCTGAAGAAATTAGTTACCCCCCCCCCCCCATTCCACACACATTAATTCTCTTCCATTTTTGTTCCCATTATAAAAAAAACACTGATAAGTTCCCAGGAAAAAAATACATTAAAATAAGAAGTGAAAACAAAGGCCCCTACAGATGAGAACATAACATAAGAATAGCCTAACTGGGTCACACCAATGGTCCATCATGCCCAGTAGCCCATTCTCATGGTAGCCAATAGTGCTGCCTGATTCAGAGAAAAATATTTCATTCGATCCGATTCACCCTGTTGAATCGATTTTTTCGATTAGATTCACTGTTAATGACACCGCTTTTTAAGTTTAAACAAAGTATAACAATAAATTTCACAACAACAATAAATTTCACAAAGTACTTTAAAAAAAAAAAATCACATTTTTCCATTAAAGCAGTTCTGGAGACATTTGCTTGAACAGTCTTTTTTCCCAGTCCATAAGCAAGCAATATGAAAAAGATTTCCTTAATTATCTACTCAAACATTTTTGCTATTTACTTTCATTGTACCTAGACTATTATTCAGTAGAAAAAATTTAGTTTGTTCAATCAAGCAGAACATTCACTCATAGAAGTCCAATGTCCACACAGGATTTGATTGAACAAACAAATTTTTTCTACTGAATAATAGTTTAGGTATACTGAATAGCAAAAATGTTAAAGCCACACAGAAAAGCAGTAAAAGTCAATAGGTTCTCCAAGTGGGAACAACTGAGTGCACCAATCCAGGGCAAGCAGACGCTTCCCCCATGTCTTAATAACAGACAATGGACTTTTCCTCCAGGAATTTGTCCAAACCTTTCTTAAAACCAGCTACGCTATCTACTTTTAACATAACTTCTGGCCACTTCATTTTTAAGCTTAGATCTTTCCTTCCAAACAGAGACCTTGCTAGATGTCAAATACAGCACAAGGTAACTTCACATGGACTTAACTGTGCAGGAAATGAATCTCCTCATACACCCACCATATAGTGCAAAAATGTGCAAAGGTCTGTTTTTTTCTTTCGATCACTACATAGCCTAATGCCACACAAGCAGCGCTGTTACAAACATATTCTGAAGGTCAATGCTAAGGTTGACAAAGTTTCCTTCCTTGGACCAGAAGGAGATACTGACAAACCACTGGAAGAGATTCTAAAACAACTACCCAGAAATAACACCCAAAGACCCACTCAGTGTGTGAACCAGTTGAGTGGAGTGGACTAACTGGGGGTGGAAATGGGCCCAGAGTTTGCTCAGCAGAATTTCCCAGACTACCTCTTCCTCTCAACACACTGACATGCTACCACCACCACCAACACTAGGAACACCTCACCGAGTATGCCAGCAATGCTTATAAACTTTATAAAACACATTATTATATTTTCTTATAAAGCATATATTTTAACTGAACTCAGCCTTGCCATTCACAAAAATAGAAAAGTTCCCATTTCAAGCTGTCTCATGTACACTTTTCAAATCTAACATATTGTAATCACAAAACAGAAAATAAAATTATTTTTTCTACCTTTTGTTCTCTGATCAATATTCAAATCTTGTTGGTCCCAGGCTCTTGTTGTCTTGCTTGCCAGGGTCTCCTTTCTCCGTGCTAACCATCCGTCTGCCATCTCTGTTCTCCCCTTCCGTTTCCCTTCCCTCTCCCGGAGATCTGGCATCTTTCCTTTTTTTTGTCTCCATCCACAGATTCACCTTTTCTCAACTCCCCACCACCCCAGGATCCACCATCTCTCCCTTTCTGTTCCCAACTATCCTCCTATCCAGTATCTCTATCCCCCCTCCACACCATCCCCTGTTTCCAAGTTCTCTCCCTTTCTGTTCCTTCCCTCCCTAAATCCCATTATGCACCATCTCTCTCCCACTCCTCTGTTTTTAGACCCATTATTTCTAACCCCCAAAGTCTGGCATATGCACGTATCTTTGAACCCCCCCTTCCCTCTCTCCCTCTGTGTACTTTTACACCAGGACCCCCCTCCCCCGAAGGTCTGTCCCCCCTCCGAAGGGCTACACCCCACCCCTGAAGACCTGCACCCCCCGAAGGACTTTACCTCCCACCCGAAGGTCTGTCCCCCTCTGAAGGCCTAAACCCCACCCCTGAAGGCCTGCACCCTCCCCGAAGGATTGTACCCCCCACCCGAAGGTCTGTCCCTCCCTGAAGGCCTGCACCCATCCCGAAGGCCTGCACCCACCCCGAATGCCTGCACCCACCCCGAAGGCCTGCACCCACCCCGAAGGCCTGCACCCCCGAAGGCCTGTCCCCCCCCTTGAAGGCCTGACCCCCCTTGAAGGCCTGCCTGCTTGTCCCCCCTTGAAGGCCTATCCCCCCTTAAAGGTCTGCCTGTCCCACCCCCTTGTAGGCCTGTCCCCCCTTAAAGGTCTGCCTGTCCCACCCCCTTGTAGGCCTGTCCCCCCCTTGAAGGCCTGACCCCCCCCTTGAAGGCCTGCCTGCTTGTCCCCCCTTGAAGGCCTGTCCCCCCCCCTTGAAGGTTGGCACCCCCCCAAAGGCCTGCACCCCCTTGTAGGCCTGTCCCCCCCTTGAAGGCCTGCCTGCTTGTCCCCCCTTGAAGGCCTGTCCCCCCCCTTGAAGGCCTGCACCCCCCCTTGAAGGTTGGCACCCCCCCAAAGGCCTGCACCCCCTTGAAGGCCTGCACCCCCTTGAAGGTCGGCACCCCCCCTGAAGGCATGCACCCCCCCTGAAGGCCTGTCCCCCCTTGAAGGCCTGTCCCCCCCCCTTGTAGGCCTGCACCCCCTTGTAGGCCTGTCCCCCCCCCTTGTAGGCCTGTCCCCCCCTTGAAGGCCTGCCTGCCTGTCCCCCCCTTGAAGGCCTGCACCCCCTTGAAGGTCTGCACCCCCCCCCCGAAGACCTGCACCCCCCCTTGAAGGCCTGCCTGCCTGCCTGTCACCCCCCTCCCCCTTGAAAGTCTGCCTGCCCGCCCGCCCGCCCCACCCTGAAGGCCTGATGCCCCGACCCACCCCGAAGGACCATTCGCCCCCCTGGCCTCCCCGCACTACCTATGAAGCAGCCGCAGCAGGATCGCGACGTCAGCTATATTTGCGCTACTTAGGAGCTGCTTCCTGCGTCGCGGTCCCGCCCCCTCCTCTGACGTCAGAGGAGGGACGGGACCGCGGCGCAGGAAGCAGCGCCCAAGCAGCTGAGGGATTGCTGACGTCGCGATCCTGCTGCGGGCTGCTTCATAGGTGTGCTGGAAGGTCAGTGGGGCGAGCGGTCCTTCGGGCGTGGGGGGGGACTGAGCGGCAAGGCCGGGAACACCCCCTCAGGGCTGGTACCCGGGCGGCCCGCCCCCCCCGCACCCCCCTAGGTACGCCACTGCACCGAACCAAACTGATAGAAGGAGAATGAGCTTCTTCAGGGATCTGACCCAGTTCTAATACCTCTCCGTCTCCGTGCCGACCGACCCCCTCAAGGACCGACCCTTGGAAACATGTTTTCAGGCTTGGAATCCAGTTAAAAGGCAATAGACGCTCTGTCTATACCTGGGACCAAACTGAAAGAAATTTGTCCAGCCCTGGCAAGTTCAAACCCAACTCAAACCAAATTCTGCACTCCTGGGGAAGGGGGAGGTTTTGCTTCTGAGAAAGTGCTCCTTAGTACATCAGAATCTCTGTCTGCTTCTTGGCACCAGCACTGGAGAAATAATGAGACGCCCTACTTTCTTTCTGCATGTGAAGCCATCTGGAGGGGGGGGGGGTGTGTTTGTGAGTACCAGAAGGCACTGCGAGGAAGGAACGGGGTATATTAGTAGATCTGTGTGCGATGGAGGGCACTAGGGCCAGCAGGAGTGAGGTACATAGTTAGAGCTGTAGAGGGGGGGGGGGGGGGAGAAGGAGGGTGTCCCTATTGCAAGGGAGGAGTGAGGTTTTCCCTCGCCTTTTCTTCAGTCCTAAAGTTCACATTTTCTGGCTTTGGCTGCCTTCAGCAGTCATGCGACTGGGTAACAAAGCCCCCCTGACCCTGCACGCTGTCTGATTCGGCTGCTGTTGAACAGTTTGCGTGCCGGAACCCTTCTCAGGCTGAGTGGAATTTGGGTTATGAGCTGCAGGGAGTGGTTGTGAATTTCTCCGTGAGAACCTTGTGCATCCTCCTCCAGCTTGAGTTCCGATCCTCCCCGAGGCTGACGTATTTCCTGTTGCCTCAGCTTTCAACAGCAATCTGACCTGGAGGAGGGGAGAACAAGGCCTGGGAATGCATTTATCTGAGTTTGGGGTTTAGGTTTCTGCCACTTGGTGCTGAATGTAAGACGCGCGCACGAGGACGCGCACGCGTAGACGTCCGCACGTAGACGCCCGCACTAGACGTCCCCACGTAGACGTCCGCACTAGACGTCCGCACTAGACGTCCCCACGTAGACGTCCCCACGTAGACGTCCGCACTAGACGTCCGCACTAGACGTCCCCACGTAGACGTCCGCACTAGACGTCTAGTGCGGGCGTCTACGTGGGGACGTCTAGTGCGGACGTCTAGTGGGGACGTCTAGTGGGGACGTCTAGTGGGGACGTCTACGTGGGGACGTCTAGTGCGGACGTCTAGTGCGGACGTCTAGTGGGGACGTCTATTGCGGACGTCTATTGCGGACGTCTAGTGGGGACGTCTAGTGCGGACGTCTATTGCGGACGTCTAGTGGGGACGTCTATTGCGGACGTCTATTGCGGACGTCTAGTGGGGACGTCTAGTGCGGACGTCTATTGCGGACGTCTAGTGGGGACGTCTATTGCGGACGTCTAGTGGGGACGTCTAGTGCGGACGTCTAGTGGGGACGTCTAGTGGGGACGTCTAGTGCGGGCGTCTAGTGCGGGCGTCTAGTGGGGACGTCTATTGCGGACGTCTAGTGGGGACGTCTATTGCGGACGTCTAGTGGGGACGTCTAGTGCGGGCGTCTAGTGGGGACGTCTAGTGCGGACGTCTATTGCGGACGTCTAGTGCGGACGTCTATTGCGGACGTCTAGTGGGGACGTCTAGTGCGGACGTCTAGTGGGGACGTCTAGTGGGGACGTCTAGTGCGGGCGTCTAGTGCGGGCGTCTAGTGGGGACGTCTATTGCGGACGTCTAGTGGGGACGTCTATTGCGGACGTCTAGTGGGGACGTCTATTGCGGACGTCTAGTGGGGACGTCTAGTGCGGGCGTCTAGTGGGGACGTCTAGTGCGGGCGTCTAGTGCGGACGTCTACGTGGGGACGTCTAGTGCGGGCGTCTAGTGCGGACTCAAGCTGGAGGAGGATGCACAAGGTTCTCACGGAGAAATTCACAACCACTCCCTGCAGCTCATAACCCAAATTCCACTCAGCCTGAGAAGGGTTCCGGCACGCAAACTGTTCAACAGCAGCCGAATCAGACAGCGTGCAGGGTCAGGGGGGCTTTGTTACCCGGTCGCATGACTGCTGAAGGCAGCCAAAGCCAGAAAATGTGAACTTTAGGACTGAAGAAAAGGCGAGGGAAAACCTCACTCCTCCCTTGCAATAGGGACACCCTCCTTCTCCCCCCCCCCCCTCTACAGCTCTAACTATGTACCTCACTCCTGCTGGCCCTAGTGCCCTCCATCACACACAGATCTACTAATATACCCCGTTCCTTCCTCGCAGTGCCTTCTGGTACTCACAAACACCCCCCCCCCCTCCAGATGGCTTCACATGCAGAAAGAAAGTAGGGCGTCTCATTATTTCTCCAGTGCTGGTGCCAAGAAGCAGACAGAGATTCTGATGTACTAAGGAGCACTTTCTCAGAAGCAAAACCTCCCCCTTCCCCAGGAGTGCAGAATTTGGTTTGAGTTGGGTTTGAACTTGCCAGGGCTGGACAAATTTCTTTCAGTTTGGTCCCAGGTATAGACAGAGCGTCTATTGCCTTTTAACTGGATTCCAAGCCTGAAAACATGTTTCCAAGGGTCGGTCCTTGAGGGGGTCGGTCGGCACGGAGACGGAGAGGTATTAGAACTGGGTCAGATCCCCGACCCACCCCGAAGGACCATTCGCCCCCCTGGCCTCCCCGCACTACCTATGAAGCAGCCGCAGCAGGATCGCGACGTCAGCTATATTTGCGCTACTTAGGAGCTGCTTCCTGCGTCGCGGGTCCCGCCCCCTCCTCTGACGTCAGAGGAAGCAGCGCCCAAGCAGCTGAGGGATTGCTGACGTCGCGATCCTGCTGCGGGCTGCTTCATAGGTGTGCTGGAAGGTCAGTGGGGCGAGCGGTCCTTCGGGCGTGGGGGGGGGACTGAGCGGCAAGGCCGGGAACACCCCCTCAGGGCTGGTACCCGGGGCGGCCCGCCCCCCCCCCCCCCCAGGTACGCCACTGCTTGCTGGTCTCTCCTTTGGGCATGCTTCACCTTATGTCTTGATCATTGCAAGTCTCCCCTACTTTGGCCTTCGACCTATACAAACCCCCAAAGAGCTCAGCCGTCTGATTGCTTTTGACAGCTGCTGTATCATTCACATGCATATCTGCTTCTTCCATCTCTCCACTGATTTCCAGTCATAGCTCACTGTCTCGCTGAAATACATCTGCTTTCAACATATTCATAATTTGGCTCTGCTCTACCTGTCCTGTACCATTTCTCACTACTCTCTTGCCTACAATCTCTGCTCCTGCAATCAGCTATTCCCTGTTCTACTCTAAATTAAATAGGTCCCCCACCCCACCCCACCCGCCGCCATCTCATTTCTGTATCTTTTCTATTCTTCCAGTTCCTCTCTGGAATCAGCTGTCCACCACTACTCCTCAGATCTAAAACCCATTTCTGCACCCCCTCATCTTCAGGTAATTAACACGAACACTCCTGCTTAACATTACAATTGCCTAAGTACTGTTGTCTACCTCCTGTGAGGACCAGAGGTTTGCAAGATGTCCTGAAGAGTGACATCAAATAAATACCAAGATAAATTAATAAAGTTGCGCTTATGTCCTTGTCTTTATGTATCACTTAGTGCTCCGAGTCATTTATTCACTCAGGGTAGCTCAGCTACATAATGTTCTCATAAATACTCATAACAAGACTCTCCGCAGGGCTGGGTAAGGGTATAGCACTCTCTGTATCAGCAGGACAGAAATGAGGCGGAAAGGACAGTACTGCAATCCCAGAAAGGGAGGAAGTGCCATTGCATCCTAGGTACAGATCAATAAAGAGGGAGCGGAAGGAAGGGCTGTCGCCTACTGCACATGAGAAACAAAACTAGGGGCTGGGAGTGGAAAGAGGTTCTATTGCAGTCTAAAATGGAGGGGGCGGAGCCAATTAAAGTAAAGAAAGGAACAAACCTCCTCGTCCCTCACTGTCTGCAGGTTTCACCTGGATTGGGCGATTCATCTGGAAAATAAAAAACAAAGAGGAAAATAATATGATTAGAGTTTGACTATAAGGGATGGTTATTCAAAGATGGCAGTCCATATATATATTTTTTTCTTAATTTTCTTCTCTAATTCAGAATCATAGCCACGCTTGTGTCTGTTTGGACACAGAATACTCTTATCTGGGACAACAGGTTACCTGTAATGATTATTCCGTCAGTGTTCTGTCCACCACTCAGTAACTAATTACCATTGAGGAGCAAGTGGGCAATGTCACAATGTCAGAGCCATTGGGACTGCCATTTGGAGGTCTCGCCACTTCCCTTTTTTAGCCCGTCTCTCTTTTCTTTACAACCCAATCACTGCATCGGTCACCAGGAGAACAGGACAAAGCCTGTTAATGGTTGAGCTACAACTCCACCATCCCTGGGGGCTCATACTACTACCAATAACTGCTGCTCTCCCATTCCCACCTCCAGCAGAGCTGAGGAGCAGATGTATGTGCTGGGAATCAGCTCTGGGTCATCTATCTGACTTCGTCTGGGTCATTCATCTGACCACAGTCTGCTGTCTTTTTTGACATCACAGCCATTCGCAAACGTCCAGGCCTTGTCTGCGATAACACCAGCATGGATACTTTTCTAGTTAAGCACAACAAAGAAAAATGGGGAGACCCGATGATCCATAGTGAAAACAATCCACCGATGAAAACGAAAACAAAAACTGTGGATACAGATGTTCTGGAGATAATTTATTAAACACTGACATATAAAACCATGAAAATTCAATTTAAAAAGTACAATGACAAAAAATACTGTGATAAAAATCCAACCGGACCCTACACGGTCCGTGTTTCGGCGAACACGCCTTCTTCAGAGGTCCAATGGTTTACAAACTCACATATAAAGAATTGGACTGAAAACAGTCTATTGTCTTTAAACGTGTGAGCAAAGAACACCGCAGACAAGCTGAAGTAGCAAAAAAAAAAGTACTTTTTTAATTGAATTTTCATGGTTTTATATGTCAGTGTTTAATAAATTATCTCCAGAACATCTGTATCCACAGTTTTTGTTTTCATCGGTGGATACTTTTCTAGTTAACGCATTCTTTAAAAAATCATATCAGAACATAAAGCAAATGAGTTACGTAATGCTGAAATACTGTAGTAAGGCCTGAAATTAATTTTTTTATATTTAGCTCACATATTTTCAGTAGTAGCTCAAGGTGAGTTACATTCAGCTATACTAAGGGCTCCTTTTACGAAGGTGCGCTAACCGTCTTAGCGCACGCACCGGATTAGTGCGCGCTAGCCAAAAATCTACCCCCTGCTCAAAAGGAGGCGGTAGCGGCTAGCGCGCGGGGGCACTATTCTGTGCGTTAAGGCCCTAAAGTGCCTTCGTAAAAGGAGCCCTAAGTATTTCCTTATCCCTAGAGGGCTTATAGTCGAAGGGGTCTGTTTATTAAAATGTGATATATATTTATACTTAATAACAATATAAATCCACAATATTTCTGAAATGTTACTCATCAGTGGTGGGTATGTACTTTAAAGATCTACACTTAATATAAAGGATGGAGAAAAAGCCTCAAGTTAAATATTTCACGCAGCAATCACAATTGATTTCACGCTGTCATAACACTAGTCCACATTAATACTGCCCCTCCCCCCGGTGTTATTGTATAAGGGCGTATGCAAGTGGCATAGCACACAACTATAAGGATGCATTCACATGGGGGCGCTAAAGGAGGGGCAGGGATGGTGCGGCCACTTACATGTGCAGTTGAAAGATTACAGTGTTTTCCCAACAAATTTGCGGTTCGCGGACTCACTAATTTGCGGTATTCTCCGACTGCCTCTTCTTGTACTAAAGTTGGGCTACGCCAACCAATCGGGAGCAGCGTGTCAAAGCAGTTCCCGATTGGTTGTAGCCTTACTTTAGTAGCAGAAAGAGGTGGTCGGAGCATACCGCAAGTGATTTTCTTCACTCGCCAGCGCTCCAGCTGCCCTTTCCTGCCTCTCCTGCCTTTTGTACCTATTGTACAGTTACCTGATTTATAGCTGACTGGTTTAAATGTGGGCATGTAAATGTAAGATGTGCTGATGCTAGGTTACACTAATATTCCAGAACAGAATCTGGCCCCCCAAATGCCACTACAATACGCTTTCACTGCATGGAATCAAAGTGCCTAAAAGGTGCCCCTTTTGGGCAGTCCATAATAGACCATGGGGATGAATGCATTTTTCTGTTTAATAGAAAAAGTGGGTCTACCACCAATGCTTAAAGATTTTTATACAGTTAAACTTATCTTTAAAGCCAGGGGGAGTGTATCCCGAGCAGGAAAACTAGGAACATCTCTCCCCTTTAGAATCACAGAACTCTGGAACAACCTCACATCCCCGCTCAGAAATTCAAACTCCCTCCAACTCTTCCGCAAACACCTGAAAACTTGGCTCTTTTCAAAAATCTAACACCTCCCGCTCTCTGATACCCTGGCCCCTCTCTACCCTCTTAGTTCCTTTCTATCCTAATTCTGTAAACCGTGCCGAGCTCTACGCTTGCAGAGATGGCACGGTATACAAACCTAAGGTTTAGTTTAGTTTAGTTTAGAACAAAAGCAGATTTTTCAAGGGCTTCCCCTTCTGCCGTATCCTACTGTATGCCTCTGCATTTCCGGACATGTATATTCGGAAATATGCCATATATCAAAAATCTTCTCATCAACAACACTACTTAGAATCAAGCAAAACTGGTATTCCCCATTGTATGAATACAGCCACCAATGATGAAAGTGAGGAGGAAAAAGCTTTAGAACCCCACTGCCCTCCAAATGATGGTGGGCAGTTCAGAGTAATCACTGGCATTTAAAAAAACCCACAACCCTTTATTGTTTATTGAAAGCTTCTATACCACTACTAATGGCTGGGGAGACAATTCAGAGCAGTTTACATGAGCTTCTGTGAAAGGTGTTACAATACAGAGTTAGACTTTTCTGAGATGGTTTTCAATACAGACACATTTATACCATAATTAATCATCCTACCTATATACACATATAATACTAGTATCGTGTACTATGTTTTATTTGCACACATAGGCCCTGATTCTATAAAGGGCGCCTAAATCTCACCTAATGAGTTATATACATGGACTCCCATGTATATAACTTGCGCCTAACTCGATAGGCATGGGCGTGGTTTGGGTGATGATTCAATATGGGCATTCTTTGATTTATTTACATAACGCTAAGTGACCTAGGGTGTCCATATCATGCCTATATTGTAGGTGAATGAAAACCAGGTCTACTTTTGAGCTTAGTTTGGGCTTCAAATAGATATGAGTTCTATGGAGGGAACTTAGGCACTCTTTGGACATCCTTAATGTGATCTGCTTAATAGCTCTCTGGGATTTATTTTTGCTTTATTAAGGTCAAAATACATTTAATAAGGCACCACATAAACAGGGTACATCAAAACAGATATATTGCTTGCAAAACCTTCTATTTTTGTGGACAAACAGCAATGCTATTTGCTGATTAGAGGAAAACATCCATTAACTGAAGCACAGCACATGAAAAACATAGCTTTAGGTTTGCTAAAAAGCTATCCTTTTTTTTCTAACTAAACAGTGCTCCAATCAGCTCATTCTTGAAAGCAAAGAAAGCACATGAAAAAAAATATAGATTGCATACATAACTTCATTTGCAAAAGCTTAAAAACAGAAAAAAAACAGATACAGACCTTAGCATGGCTTCTACTTCATTGCAAATGGAGGTGTGCAGCTGCACAATGCTGACCTCATTGTGAGATCATCAAGGTGCAGGCTAATTTGTGTATTAGTTAAGATATCCATGGTTGGTTGGCTACCCAATCATATTGGAGTTTTCCTGATGTTAGAAATAAAATCCAAAATGCACTGCCAAAATGCCACAATCCATAGGCACATCCAGTACATATATCCCAGAGTAGCTCTAGACAAACAGGATTATGGAAATACAATGTCCTCGGACCTTGGAGATAATTTATTCAAAATTATCATGATAAAAGCAATCACAGCAATAAAACAGTAGTAAAAAAAACAATCCACACGTGTCTTTTAAAAGGACCCAACATGGGCCGTGTTTCAGCTAAACATGCCTTCCTCAGGGATCCAAAATGTAAAAGATTGTCTTTCACATATGTGGAAAAAGTATATGCAAAATCCTTAAAAAAAAAAAATCAGAATCCAGAAGTCCAATTGCTTGCGCGAAGTGCAGTGCTGAAAATAGTAGCTCTAGGATATCCACATTTGGAACATGCCAAAGACAGGGCAATATGGAACAGAAATACTTTATGCAGAGAAACATGTAAGTGTATAATGACCTTATACCGCATCTCCCAAAGTGTCATATTGAATCAGAGAGATCTAGGATTTTGAATGGCAGTTTCCATTATTCCATCAGGTAATGCTTGGCATAATCAATCGATGGAACAGGTTCCTTCAGATGCATGTGATGAAAATGTAACGGAGCTTTCAACTGAGAGCCCGATGTGTATGCTGTGTACAAAAAAGCTCTTGAACATCAGAGGTCAATCAGCTGGGCTTCAGCTACGATATATAATGCTGTAATTGCAAATAGGCAAAGGAATCCTTTAGAGCAAGACAAAATTCCATCCATAATATCTGAAATGGTTTAATCTTTCCTTCATCCATTAGGACATGGGACAGGTAAATGATGCCTTTGCATTCCCAGTTGATAAAATAGGGAAGTATCATATCCCGGGAGGAAAGCTCCATTATGCCAAACAGGTAAAAGTGGAGTACATTTTTGGATTAAAACCATGACATTGGCAGTTCTACTTCCAGACTTGACGCAGAGGAGTACAGATGACGTAATCTTTAGTAGTTGAAAGAATATGAGGTGAATATCGGGTCAAATTTTATTTGCATGTGAATGATATATTGATTCTTGTGCCTGTGTAGAAGATAATCTAAATGTGACTATATTAAGGGTAAATGACATCATTACCTAAATGAAACACACAGTAAGATGTGTAGTTTCAAACTTAGGTCTCCTTTTAGTAAATGGCGCTAGAATTTAGTGCAGGCCAGCGAGATAAATTCTCCGATGCGCATAGAATTCCTATGAATGTCAGAGCCTGTGCTAAAAAAACCTCTAGCGCTGTTTAGAAAAACCCAGCGTGAATAAGGATAAAAAGAAGCTACTCTGGTTGTGTGTGGTGCACTGGCTAGAACTACAGCCTTGGCACCCTGAGGTTGTGGGTTCAAATCCTGCACTGCTCCTTGTGACCCTGGGCAAGTCCCTTAATCCCCATTACCACAGGTGCATTAGATAGAGTGGGAGCCCACAAGGACAGTTAGGGAAAAATGCTAGAGTACCTGAATAATTTGTAATCCGTATAGAACTGTAGGATATGTGGAATATAAATTATTATTTTGTTTTTTTTAAAAAAAAACAATTCTGTCACTCAAAATAGAAACTTCTCTAAAGTTTTGTGAGTCCTCTCGGATAATACATTATCCTTTGAACCACAGGTAAATTGTTTTGTTAGTACAGTGTTTCTGAAACTGCCTCAACTCCGTTCCATTCATTCTCTGTTTTCAGACTCCCCCCTCCCCCCCCCCCACACACACTTTCTACTGCTGGTCCAGGCTTTCAATGGATCTCATCTAGACTATTGTGATAGTCTACACTCCACCATTTCAGTTACGCTCTACTCCAAATTACAGCGTCTTCAAAATAAAGAAACTAAAATAATCTTTTATTTGACGTTCGATAACGTGACTCCACTTTTGATTTGTTTACATTGGTTATCGGAGCACACCGGGGCCTTTTTTTAAAATTTAGCATGTTTAATATATAAGATCTTTGAAGGAACAAGCCTCAGGTATTTAGTATATTTGTTTTCCTTTCCCAATAAATCATGGTCTACATGAGCTATTGACACACGATTAATTTACTTTCCTTCTCCATTAGATATTCATTATATAAAAATTCTGAATAGTTGGGTTAGTTATTAGGCTATGTATGCTTGGTGCTTCTTATCAAAGGAACCAAGATGTATCGGTTCTTTTCAATGGCAGTTAAAAACATAGGGGTCCTTTCACTAAGACACGCTAGAATATAATGGACACGTTAGTGTTTAGCAAACACTAAATCGGCTAACACACCTTAATAAAAGGACCCCATATTTGCTTAAAAAGTATTTATTGTATTTTATTTTTCTTTTCTTTACGATTGTCTCACAACTGACTGCAATCCACTTGGAGCCTTGAGAGTTTGCGTACTATAAATGACACATTCCCCCCCCCCCACACACACACCCTTTTACATAATAATAATAATAATAATAACTTTATTTTTCTATACCGCCATAGTCAGGCGACTTCTAGGCGGTTTACATTGTAAGAAGGCTGAACATTCAGCGAATAACAAAAGGTCTTAATATAATACAATAAGTCTACTTACAATACATTACAATGAGTCTAAATACAATACAATACAATAAGTCTAAGTACAATACCATACAATGAGTCTAAATACTATACAAAAATCTAAATGGGAAACTTACATACTAATTGGAGTTCTATGGGTTATGAGTACCTGAATAACTGTGTTAGCAATTTTAGCGCTGGGCACGGTGTTAACAGCTCCGATGCTCATGCAATTGCTATGTGCCGTGGCCGGCGCTAAAAAAAAACCCCCACACTGCAGGCAGTCAGCCGCCGGCGGCGCCTCTCCTCCTTCCTGGTATTTCTCTTCCTCTCCGTGCCTCCTCTTTTTAAGCACCCCCCCATTGGTGGTTCGGGGTCCCATCTGGAGGGCCTCCGCAGATGCGCGGACATCGACGTGATGACATCATGCACGTGCATGATGTCATCCCGGTAAACATCCACGCACTTCCGGGTGCCCTTGAGCCGCGGCTGCCGGTTTAGTGTACCGCGGCTTGTAAAGTTTGCAAGACACTGTGCTACGGTTTTGTAAAAGGGTATGTGTGGGGGGGATTTATTACATAAGCTAGTATTTTATAAAGGACGCTCCATGCAAGCACTCTTTGCAGAATACTAGCTTAGCTTGAATCACTCCAACACCTATTGTTAAGAACCATTTATTGAATTTAGCCCTGTGCCACTTACATGCGCCATTACAGAACAATGCTTAGGCTCTGCTGACACTTTTGTTGGTAAATAACACTTATACACATAGGTGACAGTATTCTGCTCACTCCCATATGCAAGAGGTGCGGAAAGGTAGGTGCTCACTTATAGAACTGCCTTTCACATTGCTCAGTGTATCTAAGCATTTTATACATCATTTCAAATAACATGTCCCGATATTAATTTTTTCAGACACACAATAACCGTGAAGGATCAGCCTAGCTGTTCAAGATAGCTGGGTTTCATTCCCGGGTCTAGCTTTTTCTCCTTAGTCTGGCCAGGGTCGGGAATACTGCGCAGGCAACAGTCACAGGGGAGAGAGTCTCAGACTTCGCAACACTTGGTTACGAGCCTTTGGACGTTTGCAAAGCATAGTGAGTCCAGAAGGGAGCTGTGGTCTGCGGCCCTAATGAAGGGCTGTTGAGTAGGCTGGGACAGATAGGAAAAGTGAGATCATAAAAGATGAAAACCTCATGTAGCCTATTTGGATTGAGCTGGATGCCCAAGGGAGCTGCAGGAAACCATCAGACCAAATTAACAAGACAAATTGGATGGTGAATTATGGAGATGTCAATTATAGAACATATTGGTAATGGCATGGATTTCAGCTAAGAAAGTTAACATTAGGAAGTGGGCAGTTTTCCAGTGTATTAAGAAACCTTTCCTGCTCTCAGTGTCCAGTTGCAGCCTTGTATATACTGTAGGATCCTCGAGAAACAGAATTCTCTAATGGTAATCTGCCCCCCCCCCTTAATATTAATACAGTGGTCATTGCAGACTGCTGTGTGCTTTATCGGCGCTGCCTAGTCAATGGAATGAAGGCAGCTTTTAAAGACACAGCAAGTGGCAGATCTTTGAGAGTCCAAGAGCATGCACATGCGTCTGAGGTCTGCTGCACCCCGACTCCTCTTTACGAGATAGGCCTTGAGCAAGCATGCCTGTTTGTGGATTCTCAAAGGCCTGCTGCTGACAATGTCTTTAAAAACTAGGTTCACCGTCTTTTGCCAGCTGTGTGGGTACAGTGCGACTGCCTGCCCCTCTCCTGATGCTGCTCTAGGCAGACGCCTATTCTGCATAGTAGTAGTCCAGCCCTAGGATAAGCTGGAATAAGGGTCATAGTGCAGCTACAGATAGACACACAAATAGTAACAACTTTGCTGCAATATTTGTATTTTTCTATATAGTACTGTTTGTGTCCAAAGACGAGGACTGTGTCTGAATTGAAGAAAGCGTGGGACAGGCACATGGGATCTCTTAGGGAGATGAGGAGATAGGGGATGCTGCAGATGGGCAGATTGGATGGGCCATTTGGCCTTTATCTGCTGTCATGTGTCTATGTTTCTCATTTACAGAGAGGTTACAGATTGGTATTGAAAAAGTGGCAGTGTATTTGAATGCACTTAGAAATAACCTTCTCAAATAGTTCAATGTGGCACAATATTTTAGCATTATAAAAGCCATAAAACTTTATAGCCTACAGAGCTGTTGAATTTATAGGTCACTCAAAATGGCCCATGTGAGTAAGCACATGCCACATTGATTTTTGCTTCTATAAAGTACGGGCTACAGAAATGAAAAGCCATTTGGAGGAGCCTGACGGTGCAAGGATGCTCTAGGACCTGCTCAAGAGTAGAAACACTTCTCTGCGCTTCCTCGGAAGGGAATGGAGCCCGCTTTTCCCACAAGAGCATGTAATGGCAAAAGATAGATTAGCTATCAGTGTTTCTCAACTCGGTCCTGGAGTACCCCCTTGCTAGTTAGGTTTTCAGGATATCTACAATAAATACGCATGAAAGAAATTTGCATATGCTGGAAGTAGTGTATGCAAATCAAGTTTATGCATATTTATTGTGGATATCTTGAAAAACAGACTGGCAAGGGGGTACTGCAGGATTGAGTTGAGAAACACTGGATTAGATTCTGCAACTCCATTGTTTTGGGAGCTAAGGCCAGTGCTGCACTGACTTCTACGGTTTCTCCTGGATTCTATATAGGTCACCCAAAATTTGGCACCCAAATTTGGGTGCGGAGCCTAGAAGCAGGTGTAACAACCAATTATTGATGTTAATTGGCACTAATTCAGATTTGTGTGCGTCAGGGGTAGGCAATTCCGATCCTCGAGAGCCGGAGCCAGGTCAGGTTTTCAGGATATCCACAATAAATATGCCCGAGATAGATTTGCATCTCAAGGATGCAGTGCATGCAAATCCATCTCATACGTATTCATGGTGGAGATCCTGAAAACCTGACCTGGCTCCAGCTCTTGAGGACCGGAATTGCCTACCCCTGGCTTATGTCAATGTGTTGCAAACTGTGTACCGGGGCACACTAATGTGCTGTGGTGAGATTCCAGGTGTGCCATGAGATGCTGGCGAGGAAGAGAGGTGCTGAAATGGGCTGACTACCTACAGGACATGCACATTTAGGCAGTCAGCCAGCGCCGGCACCTCTCCTCTTCGCTGGCGCCTTTCGTCCTCTATACGCCTCACCTCTTGCAGACCCCCCATCCCCCATTGGCTGCTCAGGGTCCCGCCTGGAGGACCTTATCGCATGCACAGACATTGACGTGATGAAATTACAAATGCACATGACGTCATTGCATTGCCATCCGTGCATTTCTGGATGCCCTTCAGCCGTGGCATAGGGTTTAGTGTGCTGTGGCTTCCAGAAGTTTGCAAGACACTGGTCTATGTGCTGTTCTATAACACTGTGACACAAAGTATCTCGTGCGCAATCCCAAAAGAGGTGTTACAATGGGAGGGGCATGGGTGGATCAGGGCCTGGGCATTCCAAATATTTTGGTGCTGTATTAAAAAATACCAGAATTATATGCCCAACATTTACGCCTAGATTCAGTTTATTTTTAAGTAGAATCTCTATCTGTGGGGAGAATTGAGAATTCATTAGGATGGGTAGAGGTGTCATTGAGAGTAGCTCTTGCATTAATAATTTTATTTTGGAAGTGTTCTGCTAATAGAGTGGCTGAGGGAGGAGTAGTATTGTTAGTGGTCAGGTAGGGCTTGGTGTCAGTTAGTGTTTTTAGAATTTGGAATAGTTTTTTGGTGTTTTGGGTTTCAGTGCCTATTAGATTGATGTAGTGTGCTTTTCTCTTGTCCTTTAATTGTGATTTGTATTGTTTGTTGATTTTTTTCCAGGCAGATTTTGTATGATCTGAGTTCAATTTTCTCCATTTTCTTTCTAGTTGTCTACATTGTCTTTTGAGTTGTAGCAGTTCGGAGTTGAACCATTTATCTGATCTCCTGCTGGTTCTGGTTTTGGTTTGCAGTGGAGCTAGATCATCAAGGGTATTGGAGCATAATCTTTTCCATTGTAAGATGAAGTCCTCGGGGTTGTTTTCTAGAATAGTTTCATCTATTTTAGACCAGAATATGGAGGGTTTGATGTGTTTGCGTGAGGTGTATGTTACTTTATTGAGCTTTGTTATAGTTTTTTTGTTTTTGGTCCAGTTGATGTTGAAAGTGTAGGTGTAGTGGTCTGACCAGATGGATCTGGACCATGTTCCGTTAGATGTATGAATTTCTGTTACAGATGGTTGGTGGGTCATGAAGGCTGCGATATCAAGTTGGTGGCCTTTTTCATGAGTTGTTTGTGGATTAAGCATTTGGAAGGATAAGGCTTTGAGAAATGAAAGTTGTCTACTTGTTTGGATGATTGATCTTCTAGGTGTACATTTAGGTCTCCTAGGAGTAGGTTGTAGGTTGCTATTAGTTTTGGTATATGAAGTCTTCCACTTCGGTTCTTGTTCGAGACCAGTTTCCCGGCGCTATGTAGCAGAGCATGCAGTTTAGTGTGTCTTTTAGTGTGGTGCTTGAGAGTTGGCAAGCTAATAGGTCCATGTATGGGTTAGATGTTTTTTCAATTATATTAAGGGTTAGGTCTTGTTTGATTAAGATTGCTAGGCCTCCGCCTTTTTTTTTTTTCTCTGCAGACCACCGTAATTTTGTATCCTTGTGGGCAGACTTCAGTTATTCTGGGGTCTGTGTCAGAGGTTAGCCAGGTTTCTGTGAGGAAAAGACAGTCCAGGTTTTCATAAGCTCTGTTTTTGGACCTAGCGCTCTGATATTTAAGTAGGCGCATTTGAGTGTGGTTATCTCTGTGTGATAGTTGTGAGTTGATTTGGATATATAAGTGATTTGGGGTGCCAGTGTGGTTTAGTCTTAGTGTGTGTTGGTCTTCTTCCCCATGCTGTGGTAATGGAGTGTAGAGTGTTAGATTGTAGGTTTGAATTTCTGTCCCTTGACGTTCTCTTATTTTGGAAGAAAGATTTATTTATATCTGTAGCGGGTGTTGGGAGGAGGTTATTTGCTGCTGTCTTCCAGCTGGTTAAGAGGATTAACAGTAGGAAGAGCTGGGCTCATGAGGTTAGCTTCATTTTTTATTTTAATGGTTGGTGGTAGTTGATAGTTGGTGGAAGGGTCTTTAGTGGTTTGGCTGCTGTTTTTCAGTTGGTTTTACTTTTGGTAGTGTTGTGGGGTGGGTCGCTTCTTGGTCGCTTCGCAAAGGCGTGCTCCGACAGTGCACCGAACGGCAGCGTGCTGTTAGGCACTGAGCCTTTTATTGGCTCAGCGTAGTCCTGTCAGGTGGGGGTAGGGGCAGAGTGTGCTCCCACGCCGGCAAGCCTCCCTGTCCGCTCCTGGATCCAGCGATGTCGGGCCAACAAATTAAATTAAAACAAAATCCTCTATATGGACGTCCAGGCCATTGGGACACCCAGACATTGTCAACCAAAATTTCATCCAAGTGCCCAGAGCAAGACCATTTGGACTTGGGAGGGGCCAGTCCTACTACTATTACTACTATTAATTATTTCTATAGCACTACCAGATGCATGCACCGCTGCACAGAGTCACAAAGAGTAAGAAAACAGTCCTATAATGGACTGGCCACCCAGACATGGCAGCAAGCAGTGGGGCACCTTAGAGGGCACTGCTGTGAACTTCATTTAAATGGGGGTCAAATAATCATCTCTCCAGAATTCCCGTATAGCAGGGGTGTCCAATGTCGGTCCTCGAGGGCCGCAATCCAGTCGGGTTTTCAGGATTTCCCCAATGAATATGCATGAGATCTATTTGCATGCACTGCTTTCATTGTATGCTAATAGGTCTCATACATATTCATTGGGGAAATCCTGAAAACCCGACTGGATTGCGGCCCTCGAGGACCGACATTGGACACCCCTGCTGTATAGGTTATGGTGATCCCCCTAAAATCCACTATACCAGTGGTCTCAAACTCAAACCCTTTGCAGAGCCACATTTTAGATTTGTAGGTACTTGGAGGGCCTCAGAAAAAATAGTTAATGTCATATTAAAGAAATGACAATTTTGCATGAGGTAAAACTTTTTATAGTTTATAAATCTTTCCTTTTGGCTAAGTCTTAATAATAATATTGTAATTTATAGCTAAAGAGACATATAATCAAAAAACTGTTATATTTTACTTTTGTGATTATGATAAACATATTGAGGGTCTCAAAATAGTACCTGGTGGGCCGCGAGTTTGAGACCACTGCACTATACCCACCTGTCTATAACCCCAATATCCCTTATGGCTGCAGGTGACACTTATATGGCAGTAGAATAGAGTTTTGGGGTTTTTTGGTGGGCTCACATTTTCCAACCTAAGTGGCTTATGGGACTTGCTACTCCTCTCTATGGTACACTTACCCACCCACAGAGGCTACTTAAGATACCTGTGTGCAGCTTTACTAGGCTTTCTTATATCAGATGTTCTAGAGACAAGTATGTACATTTGTATTTTGATCTTTGTGGGTGTGAGGGGGGGGTCTGTGAGCACTGGGGGAGTGTGGGGTTGTCTTACCTTGATGCATGCAGTGGTCTTCTGGTTAGTTTGGGCACCTTTGTGGCACTTAGACCCTTCTAAAACAGGTCTACTTCCAAATATATAAGTTCCATCCGGGATGCCATGGAAAATGTTTGATTATCGCTGCAAGACGTCCATGTCTAACCCATCCTTGAGACCGCCCAAAGCCCGCCCATAACACGGCTTCACCATGCCCATCTCATGCGCTGAACGTACAGAGGCTGGAAGACCTTGCTGGACATACAGAAAGATGGTTTTGACTATCGGCACTTGAACATCCTTTTTTTCTGGAGCCATATGGAAACCCTAATTATGGGCCCTTTGATATCTGTTATTTGAAATTTTACTTTTGGTACCTTTTCGCTCAGCAGGTCGCATTTTTCTCTACTTCCAAGCAAACACGTTTTATGTTGCAAATTTCCTTTGGAAAAAGGGGAGAGTCGTAAAAGGGTTAAGAAGTGCGAGTGTTGCCAGGATTAGAGCAATGCTCTAAAGTGTTCTTAATCCCAGATATATTTCACTGCTTTAATTTCAGTTTGCAATATGTGGACATTAAAAGTGAAATGATTAGAAGTATCCTAATCAGTTCTCAGCTTGGTAAGTGACAGATGTTAATCTAATGAAGCAATTAAAAGTAATGAGCTCGCTGTCCCTCACCTTAGTATACCCATCTGTGACTCACAACTTTATAGGCAGGTCTCAACATGTATAGGGAACATCTATGGAACGTCATCATTGTTTAATTTATAAAGGATGATTCTGCCAGCGGTGCTTATTGGCCATTGCTGGCTCATGGAGTTAGGAATGCGACAGAGAAGGGCAGAATCCTTCTAACTTCTACTGTCACTGTGGTAGAGATGAGCTCATTCTCAGATCTTAGAAACATAGAAACTTGACGGCAGATAAAGGCCAAATGGCCCATCTAGTCTGTCCATCTGCAGTAACCACTCTCTCTGAGAGACACATGCCTATCCCAGGCCCTCTTGAATTCAGACACAGTCAATGTTTCCACCACCTCTTCCGGGAGACTGTTCCACGCATCTACCACCCTTTCTGTAAAAAAGTATTTCCTCAGATTACTCCTGAGCCTATCACCTCTTAACTTCATCCTATGCCTTCTCATTGCAGAGTTTCCTTTCAAATGAGACTCGATTCATGCACATTTATATTACGTAGGTATTTAAATGTCTCTATCATATCTCCCCTCTCCCGCCTTTCCTCCAAAGTATACAGATTGAGATCTTTAAATCTGTCCCCATATGCCTTATCATGAAGACCACTTTAGTAGCCTTCCTCTGGGCCCACTCCATCCTTTTTATATTTTTTTTGAAGGTGCTGCCTCCAGAGTCAGAAAACGCCGAGAGCAGTGACCCCTCCTGAGGAAGAGTGCGAAACTCGAGTCGGGGGGCCATTTTACTGTATGGCTTTTAGTTGCATTCACTTAGGAGCACTAGCACTTACACGATTTTTAGTCTATGGCTGCCAAGTGCACAAAAAACAAGCCTTCCGCTTAACACACAAGATAAGTTTGTTTCAGTTACTACTATTACTTTTTGTTTTGATTTGATTTGAATAACACTGTGGTAAAAGCGGGGAGGAATGGGACAGTAAAGGCCGTGATGTTCCCAGAGGCAGCCATAGTTTAGTGACATCACTAAACAGTTTGGTTGTAGGGTCTGAGCACTTTACTTTTATTTTAATAATTATCTTCATTAGAGCTGTGATTAAGTGGGAAATCTTTACATATATTATACGCAAGTCCTTTTTCTTTTCTGTCCCTACTGGGCTCACAATCTAAGTTCTGTACCTGGGACAATGGAAGGTTAATTGACTTGCCCAGTTTCCCAAGTTGTCAGCCCACTGCAGTAACTATTAGGTTACTCCTCTTGTGTGCTAATATTCTATAGCTGCCTAGCTATGCTCTTAGGCCATTATAGAACTGTCACTATCAAGCACTTCCAAAGCAAGCAATACATCTTCTAATCACGTCAGTTTAGCAGTAAATTTTCAGTATGCTCCTCAACTGCTAGCCAGCTATACTATGGTGTGAGGGGGTGGGGGTGGGGGCACAGGGATACAGAGTTCATCACCTCTAGTACTCGGAGAGCTCAGGGGTAGAGAATGACACGGGGAAAAAATCTGTCCCCGTCACCGCCCCGTCACCGGCCCACCATCCTCTGTACCGCCCCGTCACCGCCGATCCCTTCACCGCCCCGTCACCGTCACCGCCATCCCTTTCACCGCCCCGTCACCGCCACTGCCATCCCATTCACCGCCCCGTCACCGTCCCCGCTGCATCCATATAAGCCTTTTTCCTTTCACTCCCTCCTTCCAATTTGAGCCGGGAACACTAGCGATCGCACGGTCCCCGCGGCCACTACCTGCCTGCCCGGTCGATCCTGGTGTTTGGCCGGCTCTCTCCCTTCTCCTCACCTTGGTTTGTGGGTTTTCTTTTTCGCCAACCTGCGCGCTTTCCCAGGGAGCCGCACACGTGCGGCTGCTCAGTGTTCGATCTTCTGCTCTGCTGCAACTTCCTGTTTCCGGTTGCGTCAGAGCAGAAGATCGAGGCTGAGCAGCGGCGGGTGTGCGCGGCTCTCTGGTAGCGTGCGGGTCGCCGAGGAGGAGGATCTGCGGACTGGGGTGAGGAGAGGGGAGAGAGCTGGCTGGACACTGGAATCGATTGGGCGGGCGGGTGTGAGCTGCGGGGACCGCGCGATCCTTCATGCCTCACTGCGGGGGACAAGACCATTCACCGCCCCGCGGGCGGTGAATGGCCTTGTCCCCGTCGCCGCAGCGACTGCTAGTTTTCTTCCCCGTTTTCGGCGGGTGACCCGCGGCTAAAATGCGGTGGCCGCAGGTAAACCGCCACCGTGTCATTCTCTACTCAGGGGATGAACACAGTGATACAGAGCCCATCACCTCAATGAGGGCTCTGTGGATGGGCACAATGATAGAAAGCCTACCACTTGTAGGACTCGGAAGGCTCTGGGATGGGCACAGTAATACAGAGCTTATCACCTCTCAGACCGGACCTTTTCCCATACTATTGTTTCTTTACCCTTTATTGTTTTCTTGAACTAGGCCAGTTACTGGGCAGACTTGCACGGTCTGTATCTGTGTATGGCCGTTTGGTGGAGGATGGGCTGGGGAGGGCTTCCATGGCTGGGAGAGTGTAGATGGGCTGGAGTAAGTCTTAACAGAGATTTCGGCAGTTGGAACCCAAGCACAGTACTGGGTAAAGCTAAGAAGAAAAAATAAAAAAATTTAAATTGAATCAGGTTGGGCAGACTGGATGGACCATTCGGGTCTTTATCTGCCGTCATCTACTATGTTACTATGTTATCCATGCCCTTTTTATTTTATTTATAAACTGTATTTAATTTTTTTTTTCTCCCTGATGTATTGTGTTGGTCAAAAGCCGTATTATTGTTTGGTTCGATCAATGTGTTTTTCTTTTTACCCTGATTTTATCGTTATTTGCAAATCGCATTGGATTAAGATTTTGCGATTAAATCAAATTTTTAAATAAACTTGAAACTTGAAATGAACTTGGATACAAGCACCTATTTTTCCGTATAGAACGGACGCCAAATATACACTCCTTTACAGAATTACCTTTCTAAGAGTTAAACTATCGCTTGCCTGCACGCCTAGTTGGAGCTGAGAAGAAATTCCCAGTTATGGCAGAGCAGAGACAGGACAGTTGCCCACTTCGGAGCTTGCCTGCTCCTCAGTGACTAAAGGGACCACTATTTCTTGTCACAGAGGCATTGAGCATTTTGGGCAGAAGACAGGACTGTCTGGAAGTTTTCTTTTCTGCAGCAGGAGCCAAGCATTACAAGAGCATATTATAGTGTATGAGTGAGTGCAAAAAAAGCAACTGGCGCCCGTGAGGGGAACACATACTGTGCAACACAAAGGAATCTTTCTCATGTGGTGCGGCCTTGCTGAGAGTGTCATAGGAACCAAAGGGGAGCCAGATTTTCAGCATCACAGGTGGAAAACAATAGTATCCCTGCCCCATTCTCTGTACCCAAAGCCAGTACTTTGATTTCAGCAGAAAAACATAACAAAAGAAAAGAACAACATACAATTAATTTAAACAGCATACACTTAGGTAGTGTTACCATATGGCTACAGAAAAAGGAGGATGGATTGAGACATCCAGGTTTTACTTCCAATGGAAGTAAAACCCAGATGTCTCAATCCGTCCCCCATTTCCTGGAGCCATATGGTAACCCTAGCTCAGGGCTGCCCAACTCCGGCCCTCGAGATCTACTGGCAGGCCAAGTTTTCAGGATACCCACAATGAATATGCATGAGAGAGATTTGCCTGCACTGCCTTCTTGGTATGCAAATCTCTCGCATGCATTTTCATTGTGGATATCCTGAAAACCTGGCCTGCCAGTAGATCTTGAGGACAGGACTTGGGCAGCCCTGCTCTAGCTATAGTGGCTAAGTCTGGGCCTACCTGGGTCTGGGCCTACCCGGGTACATTAGAAACAGGACATGTCCTCTTTTTAGAAGACTGTCTGGGTGCCTAGAGGGATTTTCAAAACCTAGCAGTTTGTTCAGGTTTTGGAAGGCCCAGAGCTCGAGACCATGTCTGGATGTCCTCTGCGCATGCATGGACATCAACATGATGATGTCACACTCATGCATGATATCACGTCGATGTCTGTGCATGCATAAAGGATACAGACACAGCCCCCAGCTCTAGGAAGGAGACATGCAATTCATGGGGGGTAGGGGTGGGGGTGGAGTGCTGGGGAGTAATGAGGTGGTGCCAGGTGTCATCTTTTTTGTTTTAAAGCGGAAATCTGGTAGCCCTAGTTATGTTGAGCGGATCAGTTCTTGCCTGGTGCTACCTTTGCTCTGCAATTGCTTGTCACATGCAAGAACAACAATGTTAAATATAAATTCTTTCTTCCTATGACCAGAAAATTAGCACTGGGTTCCTTGAAGTCAATAAAATAGTCTCTCCTCTTTGTTGTTCACGCTATATGAGTTGAACTACAGCTCAAGTCTGGTCCTCGAGATCTACTGGCAGGCCAGGTTTTCAGGATATCCACAATGAATAAGCATGAGAGAGATTTGCCTGCAATGCCTTCTTGGTATGCAAAACTCTCTCATGCATGTTCTTTGTGGATATCCTGAAAACCTGGCCTGGCAGTAGATCTAGAGGACCGGACTTGGACAGCCCTAAACTACAGTATCCCTCGGTACATTTTTGATGCCTTGCATTGGTAATTCCCAACTTAGTAGTATAGAACAAGGGTCCTGAGAATGAGCACAGTTGTCTCCAGAACCAACCAGGAGAAAAATCTAGTCTGATAGGCAGAGACTTAGCTTCATGGCTTTCCTTCCTGCCTTTTTCATCCCCCCCCCCCCCCCTTTAGCTCTAGCTTCATTGTAAAGCTCAGGGTCTAGTCGTAGCTTATTTTGACCTTAAGTGTGGCCCCAGACTGTTCTACCAATCCATCCTTTCCCTTTATCTTCTCTGTAGTTTTACAGCTGGTGTTATCTCCATACAGCTCTTAGTGCACTGCCCAAATCTGTGCACTATTCTAGTAAGGCTGAAGAGGTGAGGAGTGGCCTAGCACCCTGAGGTTGTGAGGTCAAATCCCGGTGCTGTTCCTTGTGACCCTGAGCAAAGCATGTAATCCTCCATTAACCCAGGTACAAAAAAAATAAGTGCCTATATATACATAAACTGCTTTCAATGTGTAACGACCCCCTTCCCCTTACTCCTAACATCTCTCAGTATCTCTCCCTGTCTCGCCTTCTCACTGCACGGCTTCTCAGCCCGGTACAGTCACTTGCTTGACTCACTCTTTACTCCTCCTGCCAATTCATCTTGCTAATTGATCTGTGTATTAGTAGAAGTTGTTGATGCCATTTGATGGCTATTAAAGTCAATTAAAGCTCTTTCGACTCCTCAAAATGACAGATGAAGGGAGTGTTATCTCCTATCCTCTAATGGGCTCACACAGATACAGACACACACACAGAGGCAAACACATGACAACTTGTACAATGTATACAGAATAAATAGAGCCAAACAATGCATCTGCCTCAGTGGCGCAGGCACCTACAAAGTATAGCAGGACACGTCAGCACAAAATCCACTGTGAAATACATAGAGCACCTACCCACAGATTTTGGAGCCCTAGGCACTGTCGGTCCAGTGCTTTCCGCTCCTTCCCTCGGAAACAATCCTTTAACTTCTCTACTACTGGAATTCAGGGCTTTCTTCTCCCTTGCCCTTACCTACCTCCAGTTTCTTTCTCTCACCTATGACTTCAGATTCGGTTCCTCCCCCACCTCTCTAGCCAAACTCAGTTTTCATATTTCCCCCTTACCTGCTTTAATTATTGTTCTCTTCCCCTCGGCCCGAAGCTCCAATCTGATACATGGCACCGTGGTCAGCGTTTGCCGATGGCCTGTCAATCACGCAACGGCACCATTTATAGAATCGCGCCTTCGGGAAAGGTAGGCACGGGATATGGAGGCCAGGGTTTTCAAGGCCTACATTTCTGGCACCTGCCTTTGACACGAATCGCACCTACAGAGGCGTTTTACGGAGCCTAATGCCACGTCTGGCGTTAGACGCACCTACAGCGGCGTTAGGCAACCTAAGGCACCTTCATAGGCATGATTCTGGCGCCCTTTTTTATAGCGCTAGTAGGCACCTTGACATTTGTTTTAAAAGTTATTTTAAGGAAATCAAACAGAGGTATGGAGGGGGTGGGTGGGAATGCACTACTATTTTAATTAAAACTAGGTTATTGGAAGATTACATGCATTTGTATTTTTGATTAATTAAGGGGGGGGGGAAATGATTGCTTTTGAATATTTGTAAGTTCAAAGTACTTTTCTTGATTTGTTATATGTTCAGTTACATGTGTATTGCACTGTCAATATGTGAAAATCAATAAAGATTTTTTTTTTTAAAAAAAAGGTTCTTTTAAATGACGTTTTGCACTTAATTTAGGTGCCAGTAGGGAGTCTTCCAGTGCCTAAGTTAAGGTGCCATTTATAGAATATGACCTTAAGACCTACACTCGTTCTTTCTCCTCCCGTCTCTATTTTCTTTTTCTTCCTTCCCCACCCCTTACACCTAGTGTCATGTCAGCCCAGCAGCAGGAAGGGAGCTGGGAAGACACTTTCCAACCCTGTAAGCCACATGGAGATTTGACGTGACAGTGCTCACCCAAAGGGGAGGGCAGTGCTCATATCTGCAGTCCCTATGAGCTGCCTAGGGGGGCAGTGTTTTTTTTTTCTTTGTCCCCTATGGGCCATATTGGAGGGTTAGAGGCAGAATCCATATAGTACATTGGAGGACCTCATGGCAACAGTGACCCTTTTTGTGCCCCACATATCACATCGGAAGGATTGGCAGAAGTTGCTCTTTTGCCCGGTGGCTACATCAGAGGAGGCAGCTGCAGCTCATGGGACTGGAGGAGGCAATTCTTTTGTACTACATGTTGCCTCCAATATTTTGCTACTCTAGACACAGATCAGCTGCATCTGAGCTAGTGGCGTAGTGAGGGTAGAAGGCGCCCGGGGTGGTGGTGCATTCCTGCCCCCTCATTTCTGCCCCTCTGGTCCTTCCCCTTTCCCCCCACTCTACCACCACACTTGTGCCCTCCCTTCTCCCTGTATCTCTTTAAATCTTTGCCAGCGTGAGCAGCTTCTCCTTCCTGCTGCACATACTGGCATTGGCTTTCCCTCTGATGTCACTTCCTGGCCCTGCAACGAGGAAGTGATTTCAGAGGGGAGCCAGGCTAGTGTGAACAGCAGGCCAGAGAAGTAGCTTGCGCTGGCGAAGATTTAAAGAGGGAGAAAGGGAGGGCGTGTGAGCATGGCATAGAGGGGTGGAGAGGGGCCGGCACCCCCTCCCCCCACCAAGATGGCACCTGGGGTGGTCTGCCCCCCCTTACTATATCACTGACCTGAGAATAAAACCAGACCTAACAATATCCCCTCCAGTAACACACAGTATAGGGGGGGACACAGACACATTGAGCCCAAAATTCAGCTAGCGGCAATCAGCATTTAGCTGACCACCACCAGGGTTAAACCCAGAAATTCAATGCTGGGCCATATCCGGACATCAGCATTGAATTTCTGAGTTTTCAGAGCCCACTAACGCTTATCCAGTTAAGTGCAATATTCAGAACTAAGGCCCTCTTTTACAAAGCCGCAGTAGAAGTTTCTACCGTGGCCCAGAGTGCTAAATGCTCCAACGCTGCTCTAGTGTTGAAAAGTCACAATCCTAAAATATGCACAGAACTCAAATATGTCAATTGGCTTAAAGATACCTTAATCACCACTAATTAAGGTTCTACAGTTCTCTATACAACGGAACCTTCTATTTACAAGTTCCTCAGTGTGCCACACTTCTACTGTTATATTCTTTGTGGTGACCATCCTCATCGGAACATTACAAAAAGGTTTTTTTTTTCAATTTTTCTTATATAAAAAAATCCTTCTCCAGTGTCTTAGTTCATTCTAAAGTGCCAGCGCTTGTGCAAAAATTCATAAATAAGTTGAAACACTATAAAAGGCAACTTATCTTAGCTCAGAACATAACTGTATCATTCCCCTCCGACGCGTTCACATCAGGGGGGGTGCTACCTTTTTCAACACTATTTAAAATGCCGCGGCCATTTTTTTGGGCATTACCGGCGAGATATAGATGGAATTAGCTAGTCGCTAAAAATTTGAGCATTACTGGTAAACTGCCTTTGACTTGTTGGATTTTTATAATATAGGGCAGTGAATTGGCATAACAGAATATTTTGTTTGTTGCAGTACACATCATCCCCTGACCCTGAGAAAGAACGAAACGCATCGGAGGGGAATGATACAGTTATGTTCTGAGCTCTTTTTTTTTTTTTTTCAAAATACTTGGTCAAATAATTTTCTTGCCATCATCAAATTGTTTTTAGTTTATAATCTTTTGTAAACTACGTAGAACTTATAGTTACGTGGTCAAGAAATACCATGTTATGTTATGTTATCAATGATCTGGCAATTTAACCAGCCAGGAGCTATTTCTAGCCAGTTAAATCGCTTTAATATCAACCTGACTACTCTTCTCTACCACGCCTGCACTCCTGGTTTCTCAGATGTTCACATCAGTCTCACAGAGCTGGGTGTGCTGTTTTTAACACTGACAAAAAATGGTCAATAGCCTCCGTTTATTGCTTTAAATAGTAGGCAGCAAAATTTGAAGTGCATTCTCGCTTGTATTGGGAGCCAATGTGAGTCGTGGCATGCCTCTGTGATGTGGTCGAATTTCTTCAGTGAGTAGACCAGTCTTAGGGCTGTGTTTTGTATTGTTTGTAGTTGTTTTATCATGGTTGCTGTGCAGGGGAGATATAGTATGTTGCAGTAGTCTATTAGGCCAAGGATCAGTGATTGAACCATGAGTTGGAATTGTTTTCTGTCGAAGAATTTTCTGACTTGCCAAATTAAGACAATAAAGGGCACTTAGTAGCAGGAAGAGTTTAAACTCAATCTTGTATAAGTGAAATCGCTTGCTGTGTTACCCCCTTTCCCTCTGTTCTTTATTTCTAAAGATATCTAGAGGTTCCTATAAACCATGCATAATGCGTCCAAAATAAATACAAAAGGTAAACTATAATGTAAAATTATAGCAAAATCATATAGATCCCGAAAAACTTGAAAAGAGATGGGCAGAATGTTTTCAAAAGTGCCAGTGACAATTATGCATAGTTTCTATTTGTTCATTTAAATATTTATGTACTTATGATTTTATTGTTCTTCCCTACAGTTTGGCCTCTCACGCTGGTGAAACATGGTCATATCAGGCATATGTGTTTGTTTTTAATTAAAATCCTTGCTTTAATTTGAACTTCTTGTTGGTCTGGTGTTTATTTTGCTGTGATTCAGGAAAGAACTGAAAACTATGCTATTCAAAAAAAATTTGTCAAATGATCTAACCAAACCGCATCGACCCTTCCCAGATCCTGACGCATACTATGGGCTCCTTTTACTAAGCTGCGCTAGTGGTTTTAGCATGCACGCTAGACGCTAATGCCAGCATTGCGCTGGCATTAGTTCTTGGCGCTTAGCGCGGGGTTAGCATGCTTGGCAATGCACCGTGCGCTAAAAACACTAGCGCACCTTAGTAAAAGGAGCCCTATATCTATCAACCTTGTAATCTCCCTGGGAATGCCCAGGCCAATTCTTGTTGTAAACCGCCTAGAACTGAAAGATATTGGCGGGATAGAAGACACTAATAAAATGTAATGATTATATCGCAGATCTTCTGCCTCTTTTGTATTTTCTGTTCTGGGGTCTGAGCAGTCTTTCAAAATATATACAGTGGTGCCTCGCATAACGAACGCCTCGCACAGCGAACGCTGCGCACAACGAACTTCATGTCTTGCTTCCTACAACGAACTTCATTTCACACAACGAAGTCGCCCGAGCTGCATCCTTCTGCGCAGGCACTGCGCTTAACTGCCCTCTCTCCGCCTGGCTCCCTGTGCAGTGGCGGACCGTCGGCTCGCAGGGGCCCGGCGCCTACTGCTGATGCGTTGGGGGGGGCGGAGCTACTCTCGCCGCTTCCCCGATGCTAGAAAAAAAAAAAAAAATGAACAGTTAAGTCCCAGTTTTTGCCGCTGAGACTCTGCCCTCTCTCACTGTAAAATTATTGTTTATACAGTATATCATGGCTTCTAAAAAAAGCAGGAAGGTGATTTCTGTTGAAATTAAACGGGAAATAATTAGAAGGAGTGAATGTGGGGTAAAACAGTGTGACCTCGTCAAAGAGTTTGGCCTCAGCAAAACCACCATTTTCACCATTTTGACAAATAAGGATGCAATAAAATCAGCCAAAGTAGCCAAAGGAGTATCAAAACTATTTCATGAAAAACATAGGTCTTCAATCCACGAGGAAATGGAGAGGCTATTAGCAATTTGGATTAAGGACAGGCAGGTGAAAGGTGATGTGTTGTTTTAAAAAACAATTATGTTTTTAGATGTATCTAAATAAAAATAATAACAAAAAATTTATCTTTTTTTATGTCATCTTAGCATATTTTATGCTACAGAACGAATTATTTTTTTTAACATGTATTGTTATGGGAAAACGCGTTTCACATAACGAACTTTTCACATAACAAACTTGCTCTTGGAACCAATTAAGTTCGTTGTGTGAGGCACCACTGTATATGCATTTTAAAGAGCTCAAACATGAAATTGCTATCGTGCTACTAGTAATCTATAACTTAGTATTTAAAATGGTCCCCTAATGCCTATGGCGTTGCCAATGTAATGGCAATTTTTTTAAAAGGGCTCCATGGTGACTCTGGAAATGAGAGAGATGCTCGGTAAAATGCTTGACCACAATTGATTTTGAAGGGAGGGGGGGTAGGTTTATGCTGTTTAGGAGATTCGAGCCACAGGTGTGCCCTTTGATCTCCTGCTATTGTGATTTTGTAAACTATTTTCTTTTTTTTCTTTTTTTTAATTCTTTATTCATTTTCAAAATTACATTTTCAATAAATATTCTCCCCTTTTTATGAAGTCACGTTAGCCTCTTTTTATCGTTGGCTGCGGCAGTATTAGCTCCAATGCTCATTGAATTCCTATGAGCGTCGGAACTAATACCGTTGCGGCTGGTGATAAAAAAAAAAAAAAAAAGCCTAATGTGGCTTCATAAAAGGGACCTATTATTCAGCAAGATGGCATAAAAAAAAAGCCTTGTTAAATAAATATAGACGCATGATTTTTTTTTTTTCAACTTTCCTATTTTATAATTTGGAGTTATTGTATGCAAGCCACTTTGATTTGTGCTCAATGATAACAGTATAAAAAATGATAATAAATGATACATAAATATAGATATGTGGTATATGGCTTAATGTGAGTGAGTCATCATGAGTTCAGCAAGGACAAGTCTTGAATTACCGATGCATTAGAGTTGGGTTTTTTTTTTTTTTACGGGTAAATGAACAAGTGCATAGCACTGAACTGGTTGATGTAGTGTATTTGCATTTTCAGAAGGCATTTAACAAAATCCCTCATGAGAGACTCCTTAGGAAATTAAGGGCCCCTCTTACAAAGCCACAGTAGCAATTCCCAGTGCGGCAAATGCGACACAGCCCATAGGAATTTAATAAGCTAAGTTGCACTGGCTGCACGGGAATCCTACCGCAGCTTTGTAAAAGGGGTTCTCAAGCATCAAGGGACAGCAGTCAATGTCCTTTTAATGAGGACAAGTTCAATGAAGCACAGTGAGAAGAATAATCCAAATCATACTTACCAGATGCTAGGGTCCACCTAAGAAAAAGATCTAGGGGACATCCTAGACAATATGTTGAAACCTTCTGCCCAATGTGGGGCAGCAGCCAAAACAGCAAACAAGATACTAGGAATTATTAGAAAAGAGATGAGAAATAAAACTAAGTGACGTAGTAAGGGGGTGTGGACTGCCCTGGGTGCCAAGTTGGTGGGGGCACTGGCACCTTTCTGCCCTACCCTGCCCCACCATGCCATCCACGTACCATCCTTCCCCCCACCCTGTACCTCCCAATTATCTTAGCTGATGTGAGCAACTTCTGCCTGTTGCATGCACCAGCCTGGTTCCCCTCTGAATCACTTCTGGGTCACGGGGCCAGGAAGTGATGCAAGAGGGAATTCGATGCTGGTGCGAGGAGCATGCTTGCAGAAGCCACCCATGCTTGTGAAGATTAAGAGGAACGGGGGGGGGGGGGAGGGAGGGAGAGTGCATGGGTGGAATGGGGGTGGGAAGGAGTGGGGAGGGGGCATGGAGAGGAGGGTGTGGTATATATGCCACTGTATATACCTCTATATCGCTCCATGGTGCGACCTCACCCTGAGTATTGCGTCCATTGCTGATCGCTGTATCTCAAAAAAGATATAGCAGAATCTACAAAATCCTGAGTGGTTAGAATAGGTTCAAGTGAATTGAATTTTTATTCTTTCATAAATTACAAAGTCTAGGGGACTGGGGGAGAGAGATTTATCAGGTATAAAACATAGTTTTTCCTTCCTTGTAACTGGAAGCAGATGAATCCAGAGACAATTGGGATGTAGCAAAGCAGTTCTCAGTAGGGTGGGACAGAAAACAGAACCTTAAAAGAAGCAGATACCACTCCACATGGTCTGCCATCCACCAAGAACTGAAGGATAGACCCAAAGGACTGTGATCTTCAAAAGGCACTATCGCAAATGTCCATCTGAAGGATCTGTATCCTGGACAAAGTTTCATGTCCCACCGAGAAAATGAGAGAAGCTGTGCTCCAAGCCTCCAAAGAATAAGTTCTGTTTCATTCAGTACCAATAAGTGAACCGTGAAGACACGGCTACCCCAGGTTGGTGTTGAATAAACCAAACTCAGATCACCAGAGCACTCCAGAGAGACAATGGAGAGCCCCCTGAGCGGTCAAGGGTGAGCCGAGCTGAAAACATTGGGAGACCTCAGGAAAAAAGGTTGTGCATATCCCCCTAGGACAGGGGTAGGGAACTCCGGTCCTTGAGAGCCGTATTCCAGTCGGGTTCTCAGGATTTCCCCAATGAATATGCATTGAAAGCAGTGCACGCAAATAGATCTCATGCATATTCATTGGAGAAATCCTGAAAACCCGACTGGAATACTGCTCTCGAGGACAAGAGTTCCCTACCCCTGCCCTAGGAATTGAATTGCGCAACAGATACACACTCAACTGTCAAGGAAGGTGTCTCATTCAGCAGCCAGTGAAGAATGCACGCTTGAGAGACAACAGTTTGCTCTAGTCCCCAACATGAAGCTCTGTCCAGTCATCTGAACGCAGGCTGTGCCTGATATCCGGTGCCAAAGATGCGCTCCTCTATGGAGCCGCACCTGGTCTCCAATGATCAGTCAGTGCGTGACCTCCAGAGATGGAGTCATGCCCAGCAAACATCCAAAGTGCAGTCGAACCTCCTAAGAAGGCTCTTGTGCTAAGCAAACATTCTGAGCGGTGACCTACATCCAGAGATGGAATCATGCCAAGCAGGCAAGAGGTCCAAACTCCACCACCGGAGATGGTACCATGACAATCCAGCAGGCAGATCCACGCTCTGCATCTGGAGATGGAACCATGACACTCAGGTTGGCAGATCCATGCTTTATATCTGGAGATGGAGTTACGTCAGTCAGGCTGGTGTGACTACGCTCTACATCCGGAGATAGAATCATACCATTCAGACACTATGCAACTCGGGCAGGTGAGCCCACAATCTGCATCCAAAGATGGAGCCATGCCACTCCGACAGGTGGGCCCATGGAGGAGAGTGTGGTGCAGTGGTTAAAGCTACAGCCTTAACACCCTGAAGTTGTGGGTTCAAGCCCACACTGCTCCTTGTGACCCTGGGCAAGTCACTTAATCCTCCACTGCTCCAGGATCATAGTAACATACATAGTAACATAGTAGATGACGGCAGATAAAGACCCGAATGGTCCATCCAGTCTGCCCAACCTGATTCAATTTAAAAATTTTTTTTTTTTTTCTTCTTCTTAGCTATTTCTGGGCAAGAATCCAAAGCTTTACCCGGTACTGTGCTTGGGTTCCAACTGCCGAAATCTCTGTTAAGACTTACTCCAGCCCATCTACACCCTCCCAGCCATTGAAGCCCTCCCCTGCCCATCCTCCTCCAAACGGCCATGCACAGACACAGACCGTACAAGTCTGCCCAGTAACTGGCCTAGTTCAATCTTTAATATTATTTTCTGATTCTAAATCTTCTGTGTTCATCCCACGCTTCTTTGAACTCAGTCACAGTTTTACTCTCCACCACCTCTCTCGGGTGCGCATTCCAGGCATCCACCACCCTCTCCGTAAAGTAGAATTTCCTAACATTGCCCCTGAATCTACCACCCCTCAACCTCAAATTATGTCCTCTGGTTTTACCATTTTCCTTTCTCTGGAAAAGATTTTGTTCTACGTTAATACCCTTTAAGTATTTGAACGTCTGAATCATATCTCCCCTGTCTCTCCTTTCCTCTAGGGTATACATATTCAGGGCTTCCAGTCTCTCCTCATACGTCTTCTGGCGCAAGCCTCCTATCATTTTCGTCGCCCTCCTCTGGACCGCCTCAAGTCTTCTTACGTCTTTCGCCAGATACGGTCTCCAAAACTGAACACAATACTCCAAGTGGGGCCTCACCAATGACCTGTACAGGGGCATCAACACCTTCTTTCTTCTACTGACTACGCCTCTCTTTATACAGCCCAGAATCCTTCTGGCAGCAGCCACTGCCTTGTCACTAGATTAGATAGATTGTGAGGCCACTGGGACAGACAGGGAAATTGCTTGACGTACCTGTATGTAAACTGTTTTGAGTGTGGTTGTAAAACTATAGAAAGGCAGTATACAAGTCCCAGTCCCTTTCCCTTTCCCTTGCTCTATTTTCAGAGATGAAGCCATGCCAATCAGGTGGACCCACGCTCTACATCTAAAGATGGCCATGCCCCATTTTGAGATCTATGTGGAAATATTTATGCACACATCTTTATAGAATAGTGACTATAGAGATACACATGTGAATTCCAGTTACTGCCAATTATCACATAATTATCACCCAACTAATTGGCTTACTAAGCAATTAAACTGCATGCATAATTTTGAGTACTATCTCTCTAGTTACCGTGTTTCCCCCCCAAATAAGACAGTGTCATATTAATTTTGGGTTGAAAAAACACACTAGGACTTATTTTCAGGGCTATCTTATTTTTTTCATGTACAATGATCATCTTTCCCTTCCTCTCCTCTATCCCAATTCTTCCTCATTCCTTTCTCCCCCCCCCATCTCACCCATCCCCTTGTGCAGCAGAACCCCACCGACCCTCCCACAGTGAGACTGACATACCTCTGCTCCGAGGCCTCTTTAAGCAGTAGGGGTGGAGGTTGCTGAATTGACGTGTGATTTTTTTTCAGCAAAATCAGCAGCATTAGTGTCAGGGAGTGTTGGGGACATTGGGGGGGGGGTGGGCTTCGGGGGTTGATCTTAACTAGGGCTTATTTTGAGGGTAGGGCTTATATTAGGAGCATCTTTAAAAATCATGCTAGGGCTTATTTTTGGGGAAACAGGGTATATATATACACACAGTAAAACCTTGGATTGCAAGTAACTTGGTTTACAAGTGTTTTGCAAGACAAGCAAAACATTTTATTAAATTTTAACTTGATATACAAGCAATGTCTTGCAATACAAGTGCATACAGTATACACACATCACAACTGAGCCGATGGTTCTTCTCTCTCTGACACTGCGGGAGTGTAGTGACTGCTCTAAACGAATGAGGTCTTGCAATACAAGTACATACAATATTTTGTATTAAAGTTTTTGGGTTGTGGAACAAATCGTTTTAGTTTCCATTATTTCTTATGGGGAAATTCGCTTTGATATTCAAATATTTTGGATTACAAGCATGCTTCTGGAACGAATTATGCTTGCAAACCAAGGTTTTACTGTAACACAATATATATATATATATGAAAAGAGTGCACAGTGTTTTCCAATAGTGCACACTGTTCATGAATAATGCACACTTTGGGCCTTATTCTATATAGTGCGCCAACAAAAATCAGTACTGACTAGAACAGTGTTTAGTGCAATTCTAAAGCATAACTTTTAAGTGTCCCCATTTAGGCCAGCTAAAACCAGGCCTAAATGGCTGTACCTGAGTTGTGATCAAGTGTATTGAATAACAATGCTCATAACTTTTAGGAATGCCCGCAATCTGCCTACACCCCCTCCCCTGCCCACACTCCTTTAACAAATTCACTTTCCCAAGTTGTACACATAACTTTTAATTAGTGCCAATTTGCATCAATTGCAAGATATCAGTTGCCAATTATCATTGCTAATTAGGCTAATTAAGTTGTGTGTGCAAATTGGCATAGGTTGAAGTGAAGAGTTGATAGGCTCAGGAGTAACCTAAGGAAATATGTTTTTTACAGAAAGGGTGGTAGATGTGTGGAACAGTGGTAGAGGTGGTGGAGACAGAGACTGTGTTTGAATTCAAGAAAGCCTGGAATAGGCACGTGGAATCTCTTAGAGAGAGGATGAGATAATGGTTACTGCGGGTGGGCAGACTGGATGGGCCATTTGGCCTTTATCTGCCATCATGTTTCTATATACATATGAATAGTGGATACTCTTTCCCAGGAGTGCATACACTTTTGGAAGAGTAAAGAGGACGGGACTTTGTGTGTGGTTACAATCAAAATGGTTTACATATTTTACACATGTACTTATTTTGTACCTGGGCAATGAAGTGTTAAGTGACTTGCCCAGAGTCACAAGGAGCTGTAGTGGGAATCAAACTTATAACCTCGGGATGCTGAGGCATCTGCTCTAACTACTAGGCCACTCCTCCACAGTATGATACTTGAAAAACTGAAATATCAGTTTTTTTCTTGTCATTCTGGGCAAAAATGAACACAAAACACTGACATTTCCATGCTATCATTTAAAAGAAATGCACATCCTTCTTCGGTGTCAGGTCAAAAGCGCGCCGGGACAAAGGCGCGCCCAGACAATTGAGCGCAGCGCGCACCGCCGCGCCGCTCTAAATTACTGTTTTTAGTGCTCTGAGGGGGGGGGGGTGTGGGGGGAACCCCCCCACTTTACTTAATAGACATCGTGCCGTGTTTTTAGGGAAAAAGTTCAGTTTACACTAAAATGTGGAGGGTTACAACCCCCCAAACCCCCCATAACGCCGGCGCGATGACTATTAAGTAAACTGGGGGGGTTCCCCAACAAAACCCCCCATCGGAGCCCCTAAAAACTGTAATTTAGAGCGGCGCAGCGGCTCAATTGTCAGTGCGCGCTTTTGTCTTTCGTGCCGTTGTCTATGAACCTCCTTCTTCTATTGTGTTACGGTACCTTGACTATTGGGTGCAGTTCTGGTTGCACCCATCTCAAAAAAATGATATAATGGAGCTAGCAAAGGTTCTCAGCATGGCAACAAATGATAAACAGGATAAAGCAACTCCCTTATGAAGATTAGGGCTCTTCATCACAGAGAAGAGATGAGAAGAGATATAATAGAAGCTTATAAACTCATGAGTGGGGTGGAACAGTTAAATAGGGAATAGTTCTTTAACCTTTTAGACAACACAGAAACAAGAGGACACTCCATGAAACTAATGACCAACAGATTGAAAACAAATTATAGACATTATTTTTTTCAGCAGCATATAATTAAGCTGCGGAATCTGTTGCCAGAGGACATGGTCAAGCCAACTAGCATAGCAGAGTTCAAGTTTCTAATTTAATTTCAATTTAATTTGATTTTGCCTTTTATATTCTGCTTTTAACATTCTAGTTCAGAGCAGTTTGTACGAGATAAAAATTGCAAAACACAAGCATGTAATAGAAAACAAATGACAAATCCAAAAAGTTCCAGTCCAATGCAGCCTGGTTCATAAATGACTTATCTAATGTTAATTTAAGAAGGAAATTCTTAATCAGGTAAGATAATTTGTAATATTCACATGATTATAAAGCCCTGGTAAATGTATAAAATTCAACATCATAGACATAAACACAGGAGCACATCATTCATGTGCTACATAAGAACTGGAACATACCCATCTTAAATTGGAAGCCAGTGTGATTTTAAATAGACTTTTCCCTATTATCTCCTCTAAAAATAATCGTGGTTGTCATGGTCTTTCAACTGGCAGCCCCAGATAAACACTGCGGCAATAATGCAGTTGGGATGAAATTGAGGCCTAGGTTAGATGATGTTCCTCTTACAAACACAGGGCCCTTTTATCAAGCTGCACTAGAAGTTCATAGTGTGAGCTTGTGCGGTAAATGCTCCGATGCTCATAGATTTCCTATGAGCGTTGGAGCACTTACCTTGCCAGCCTGCGCTTGATAAAAGGGGCTGACAATCTAATCTGTCATAGATGGCACAACTTAAAGAAAGATTTCCTATCTGTGACACCTGGGGTTTCTAGATCAGGGCAGAGTCAAGTATAACCCAAAACTTCCAAAACTGAGACCAATGACATTTCAAGTCCTGTTGTAATAGGGTTTTCCTAAGGAATCACCAACCACAAGAATTTAGGGACCAGTATTCAGCAGGGCATATTTGGATAAGACCCGCTGGTTGGGTTGTGTGAAAGTAAATATACACTAGTCTGTGCTCAGTTTAATAATTGTTTATTAATATATCGATAAATGAGAACATACAAGTCTTAAAGGCAGATAAGGTATGTTCTAGATCTAGAGGGACAATAGATCTATTCACCAAACTTCTTGAAATAGTAGTCTGTACAAAACTCACAGCCTACCTAGACACATTTTCTTGCCTACATCCCTCTTAGTATGGTTTCAGGCTCCAACATAGCACAGAATCACCACTACTCACACTACATACCAAAAACAAACAGATGCTCAGCAAGGGACACCATTCAATTCTCCCACAATTTGACATATCAGCTGCTTTTGACTCTGCCAATCATAAACTCTTACTGAATAAACTCAAATGAACTAGGTCTGACCAGAACTATCCTCAACTGGTTCCTGACAAACAGAGAATACTGGGTATGGAAAAATGGCGACTTCTCCCAAAGCTGGAGTACCTCAAAGGTCCCCCACTCTTACCGGTGTTCTTCAACATTTTTATGAACACCATGGGCAACCTAGCCTTCACCGATGGCGAATTTCTACTATCCTACACAGATGATACATTCCTTCTAATCCCACTTTATGCCGACGCTAGGAAGTCCACTAAAAATGTTTCCAAAGGCATTGAAAGAATCTACTCCTGGGCACTCTCCAACAAACTAAAACTAAACACCACCAAAACCAAGCTTCTTTTGTTCCACACTGCCACATAGTTAGCACCCATGGTCCTAAACTTGCCCTCTGGTGCAACCCTAAACGTTGAGAAGACTTCCAAGGTGCTTGGAATCCTGCTTGACTTCACACTTTCCTATGAACCCCAAATATCCAACCTCTGGGAAAAAAATTTCTACAGCTTACAGCAACTAAGTGTAATCAAACCCTATTTCTATAGGAACCACTTTGCGATTCTGGTTCAGATGCTAGTCCTAACTCAACTCGACTACTGCAACTCTCTCTATGTGGGCATAACCTCCTTCCAAATATACAAACTCCAGTTGATTCAGAACACTGCAATCAGTCTGATTTTTGACATAAAAATATGACCATGTCTCTGCATACTACTGCAGGGTTCACTGTCTGCCTATAAATTCCTAAATCTTGGTTAAACTTTCCTGCATTGTACACCATGCACTATGTACCAACTCAATGGAGTAGATAACACAACTGTTCCTCAACCAGAATAAACAACACCCACCAGCTGATCATCCCCTACCCAAGGGAGTGAAATGCAAGTGAATAGTCAGCTTCCCTACAAGAACTTTATAACATCCATAAGAACAGAACTGAATTACCTCACCTTCAGGAAAAGATTGAAAAAACTTACCTATTTGATAAATTCCTTTTAGCTCAGTGACTCAGCTCTTACCTTGACAATGTAATCATCCTCTACAACGTAATGTAACCTTCCTCAACAATGTTTTTGTAACCCGTTCCCTTGTTGTAACAGTATAACCATCCTCTTCAATATCATGAACTATTTCCCCATGATGCTGCATGGGCCTCTTATCTAGTAAATCACCTTGAACCTGAACTGGATTAGTGTGATTAAGAAATCCTGATTATATTAGGTTTAGATCATAATTTTGGGGGGTAGGGGGGATACAATTTCTGTTTCTCTAGATTTTTCAGAGATGGACACCTTAAAAATGTTAGATATTTGGGATCATATTATTAGAAGCAGTTTAGATGATTTGACTGCTATCAAGACAAGAACTGTAAGATCTGCCAATGCTTATTCTTAGTGTAATGATGATTTAAGAAAGGAAAAACAAAAGTTAGAGAGACTCTGGGAGCAGGATAACTCTATTTAAGCTAAGTTAACTTGGACAATAGCAATAAAACCCTATAAATTGCATATTTCTGAGGGCAGGAAGACCTTATGCCTCAGAAATTGGCATTGGTAAGTGTAATACTAAAACATTATTTCAACGTGTGCATAAATTGACACCTCCTGTTTTGGGAGATTTGGCATTAAAATCTCAACCTTCTGCCCAGGATCTTGCTAACTTTTTCTTAACCACAATTGTCATTATATGAAAAGATCTTGAAAAAAAACCTCTCTAAATTTGGAGGAATGTGACAACTACTTTTCAGTTATGCCTCATAGTGCAATTAGAGCTGATTGATTATGGGACACTTTCCAAGCAATCTCTGTAGAAGATCTAGTGCCTTTATTGAAGAGTCTTTCTCTATCCGCCTGCATTTTGGATATATGTCCTTATCTATTCTCTAAACTTCCAGCCTCCATTTTATTGCTAGTGTTCTTCAATAATTTGTTAACTAAGGGATCTTTACCAACAGAGTTGGATCATATTATGCCATCCAGCTTTAGGCCTATTGTAGGTATACCTTTGATGATAAAATTTTAGTAAGTAAGCAGTTATCTAATTTTATAGAACAATTTTCGTGTTTACATTCTACTCAATTTGGATTTTGTCCCAAACAGTACTGAGTTGTTACTTATATTAATTTCTAATGTCAAATATTGGTTAAGTCAAAGTCATCAATCAATTCTATTACAATTGGATTTCAGTGCTGCTTTTGATTCAGTTGATCATATTTTATTGATTTCATTTCTTAAATTTTTTATTGAATTTAAAAAACAAAAAAAACAAAAAACAAACAAACCAAAAACCATACAAACAGAAGAAGAAATAACAGGTCGGGCATAGGAGGTTCTGTATTTAATTGGTTTAATTGTTTTGTCTCTGTTTTGAACAGTCGTGTTATTTTCATCAATAAAAAATTGCTTGAACATAAAGAATTTTTAACTATCCGAATATACTGTATATCAAAGCATGGTGTTTTTTTTCCCCCGAGTTGGAACTCTTTTTGTGGAGTACCTCAGGGTTCACTTATGTCTCCTATGCATTTTTATATTTTTTATGAGTTCTTTGCAGGCAGTGCATTTATCTGATGAAGAATGTAGCTTATTCTTTACCAATGATATTTTTCTGTTGATCCCTTGAGTTTGAACATGGCAGATACTCATAAAAGGATTTCAGAATGTACAGGTAACGTTGTGAATTGGACTTCATTTCATAAACTGAAATTGAATATCAATAAGACAAAGGGGGAGAGTATGGTGCAGTGGTTAAAGCTACAGCCTCAGCACTCTGAGGTTGTGGGTTCAAACCCACACTGCTCCTTGTGACCTTGGGCAAGTCACTTAATCCTCCATGCCCCAGGCACATTAGATAGATTGTGAGCCCACCAGGAGAGACAAGGAAAATAATGAGTACCTCAATAAATTCATGTAAACCATTCTGAGCTCCCCTGGGAGAATAGTATAGAAAAATGAATACATAAATCTGTTACCTTCTGCTTCTCCAGCTATAAAACTACCAACTGGAACCTCTCTTAAAGTCAAGAAAACAACAAAAGTCTTAGGGGTCTTTTTAGATTCTTCCCTTACATATGAAGATCAAATTGTCAATTTATGCTGGAAGACTTAGGACTCGTTTTTACTAAGGGCTCCTTTTACGAAGCCGCATTAGCGGTTTTATCGCATGCGACTTTTTATCATGCGCTAACCCCTGCGCTAGCCAAAAAAAACTACCGCCTGCTCAAGAGGAGGCGGTAGCGGCTAGCGCGGCTGGAAAATTAGCGCACGCTATTACGCGCATTAAACCACTAACGCGGCTTCGTAAAAGGAGCCTTAAGTTGCGCTAGTGGTTTTAGCACGCGCTTAAGTGCACGCTACAATGCCACGCACGCGAGATGCTAACACCTCCATTGAGCTGGCGTTAGTTTTTCTGCGTAGCGCGGGGTTTAGTTCGCGCTAATCTGCAGGGTGCGCTAAAAACTCTACCGCAGCTTAGTAAAAGGAGCCTTAAGTTGCGCTAGTGGTTTTAGCACGCGCTTAAGTGCACGCTACAATGCCACGCACGCGAGATGCTAACACCTCCATTGAGCTGGCGTTAGTTTTTCTGCGTAGCGCGGGGTTTAGTTCGCGCTAATCTGCAGGGTGTGCTAAAAACTCTACCGCAGCTTAGTAAAAGGAGCCTTAAGTTGCGCTAGTGGTTTTAGCACGCGCTTAAGTGCACGCTACAATGCCACGCACACGAGATGCTAACACCTCCATTGAGCTGGCGTTAGTTTTTCTGCGTAGCGCGGGGTTTAGTTCGCGCTAATCTGCAGGGTGCGCTAAAAACTCTACCACAGCTTAGTAAAAGGAGCCTTAAGTTGCGCTAGTGGTTTTAGCATGCGCTTAAGTGCACGCTACAATGCCATGCACGCGAGATGCTAACACCTCCATTGAGCTGGCGTTAGTTTTTCTGCGTAGCGCGGGGTTTAGTTCACGCTAATCTGCAGGGTGTGCTAAAAACTCTACCGCAGCTTAGTAAAAGGAGCCTTAAGTTGCGCTAGTGGTTTTAGCACGCGCTTAAGTGCACGCTACAATGCCACGCACGCGAGATGCTAACACCTCCATTGAGCTGGCGTTAGTTTTTCTGCGTAGCGCGGGGTTTAGTTCGCGCTAATCTGCAGGGTGCGCTAAAAACTCTACCGCAGCTTAGTAAAAGGAGCCCTTTATATATTATGAGACAGCTTAGGCTAGTGAAGTCCTATTTTTTTCCAGCATCATTTTGCACTATTAGCCCAAATGCTAGTGTTATCTCAAGTAGATTATTGCAATTCTTTATACTTGAACTTAAATTCAAAACTGGCTAATAAAGTTGCAGTTGATTCAAAATACAGCTGTAGGGCTAATTTTTGGCCTAAAGAGATAAGATGGTGTTTCTGTAGCATATAATAGACTTCACTGGTTATCTACTAAGAAGAAGAGTTTAAAGCTGCCTGTTTGATTCATCATATATTGCATGTAGATTCCACTGATCATCTTACTTTGTCTTTTTCTTGGTTAAATTATTCTTCTACTAGGTTATGTTGTACACTTTTACTGCACTTTCCACTATCCAAGGCTATACATTTTAAATGTCAGTTCAATTCTTCATTTATTAATTCTACTATTTCTATTTGGAATAATGTGTCATTGCAAATAAGGGCTGAACTTAGTTATTTGAGTTTTCATAAAAAGTTGAAGTTTTTAAAAAAAAAATATGATACTGCCTAGGATATTTTATTTTAATTTGATTTCATGGGAATTTTGATTGATCCATCTATTTTCACTTAGAATCACCTAAGCTCTATACCAGCTTATCCAATTCCTCACCAAACAAACAAAAAAAAGAATGCTCCCACCCTGGGACCACCAGGGCTTTAAAAGTAGATTGAAAAAAAAAAAAAAAAAAGTCCGAAGATGGGATATGTCAGAGTTGGCCAGGACAGGAGGTGGGAGAGATCTCTCCTGTCTTGGACCACTGCTGGACCACAAGGGCTTACAGCAGGCATGGGGGGAGGCCTGCATAGCATCATGGGAGGGAGGGAGGGAGACAGGGTGCAGAGTCTGGTAGGGCAGGTGAAGGATGGAGGAGGGCTAGGTGCAAGGCCTGGCAGATCAGGGGAGGGAGGGGGGCTGGGTGCAGAGCCTGGCAGGGCAGGGCACTTGAATTTAAATCCTTGGAGAAAATGTAACCTAGGTTTATATTTGGATTGGTTTATATTCAAGTATATATGGTAGGTAGAGGCCTACCATATTCTAGAATCCTAGCCTAGTTACAAATATATTTCTAAGATAGAATTTCTTCCAGTTCCGCAGTTCCCCTTGCAGTCCTTGTGATCTGTATAAAGAGAACTACGGACCAACCAAGTTTACTAACCTTTGACATTCCTTATAAATTTGTTCCAAGAATACCATATTACTTAAACTGAGATATACATGTGAGGTACTGTGGCTTTAGCCATGCATTTACCCATAAGGCTGGAGAACATGGGATCAGGACTTTCTCAACAGCTACCAGAGGGAACTGAATGATTGTTGCAGAACTGTCTGTTATCAGGATTGCCTGTCTACAATTGCAACATTTTTAAGAGACTGAATAGTAAAATGTTATAGTTTGTATTTGTTTTCTTGAAACGAAGAACTTTCTCGTTTGCTACTTGTTCTTATTATTGCATCAGGAGTTTATTCTTTTCTTCAAGTTGACACCCTTATTATCATGATCTTTGTTATCTAGAATAAACTTCAATACCAAACACTTGTGGATAAAGCATTGGCTTTAGTTGTTTCTTAAAGCTAGGCGTGTCAGAAAATGGTTTAATATACGCAGGCAAGCGGTTCCATCTCTCAAGACCAGGAAATTAAAAAAAACACACTTGTTTGTATCACTCCATGCTGCGACCGCACCTGGAGTATTGTTTTCAATTCTGGTCTCCTTATCTCAAGAAAGATATAGTGGAGCTATAAAAGGTTCAAAGAAGAGCAACCAAGATGATGAAGTGGATGGAACTCATTTTCTATGAGGAAAGACTAAAAAGGTTAGGGCTCTTCAGCTTGAAAAGGAGATAACTGTGGGGAGATATGATTGAAGTCTACAAATCCTGAGTGGAGTAGAACGGGCACGGGTGGATCAATTTTTCACTCCATAAAAAATTACAAACATTAGGGGGACACTCAATGAATTCAGGAAAATACTTTTAAAACCAATAGGAGGAAATATTTTTTCACTCAGAGAATAGTTAAGCTCTGGAACGCATTGACAGAAGTTGTGGTAAGAGTGGATAGTGTAGCTGGTTTTAAGAAGGGTCTGGACAATTTCCTGTTATTGAGAAAGACATAGGGGAAGCCACTGCTTGCCCTGGATCGGTAACATGGAATGTTGCTACTCTTTGGGTTTTGACCAGGTACTAGTGGATTGGCCACGTGAGAATGGGCTACTGGGCTTGATGGACCTTTGGCCTGACCCAGTAAGACTATTCTTATGTTGTTATGTTTCTGCAAGATGAAAATTTTTAGGAGAGGGAAACACCAAAATCTGTGCAGTCTCAGATTTCAGTGCTGGCCCTGGTGCTTCAAGGCCATATGCACCAGCAGCAAGAGACCTTAAACCAGATCCTTTTGACAGTTAACCGACGCAAACTGATCAAAACAGGGATGATGTGTTCGAAACTGCGATACACTTATAATCAGACGTGCTGCTGTATTTTGCACTATCTGCATTGGTTTAATAGTGCAGTAGTGTATACATTTTACTGGGAGATTTTATAAGTTCCTCTTTCTGCAGATTAAAAAAAAAAAAAAAAGCATTATAATCTTACTCCCAAGTTGTGGAAATCTCTTCAGGACATCTGGTCCTTGAAATGGGTATTTTGAGTTTTACCTCTAACAACACAAATGAGTTATCTATTCAGTCCACAAGGTGGTGGTGTTGCTTTTCTAGGAAGTTGATACATGTGAACACATTGAAGGGCCGGATATACTAATGGTTTTGTTCTATTTTGTGCTTATGGGAAAAATGCTTAGTATATCTGGCTCACAATAAAATGTTATTACTTTACCTGTCAACAATTGTTCTCTTACTTAGTGTTCCTGTAAAGCAGTTGTTCCTCTTAGTCATGTCTCTCTGACATATATAGTGTGCTGCATACCTCTAACCAGGAAATAGGATAGTCTCAGTTAACAGCACACACATATACAATTTGCTCAGTCACAGCTGACAAGGTGGACTCTATTTAATTTACATCACAATTGCCTTTCCATTAAATGTCTCTCAAACTGGTATGCTCTGAAGAGATTCCAGAATTTTACTTTATTTTTTTAAAATTCCCTTCATACGCATACACTAGAATAGAAGACGTGCATCGTGTACACAAGAGTCTGTCAATGTTATGATCGTCTGTGTGTGCAAGGATACAACCGCCCAGACAAGCATCATTCTTTGACGTGATTGGTCCTTGAAAATTAACAGCAAGAAATTTCATTTGTATGTTTTATGCAGTAGCTACCCTAACTTGAGCAACAAAGCAATCAAGGCTTTGTTACCATTTGGATCTTCTTATCTTTGTGAACTTGGATTTTCAGCTCCGACAGAAATGAAATCGGGGGAAAAAAAAGAACGACTGCAGATGGTGGTGGATGATGAAAGGCGTGTTTGCTTGTCGACTTTTAAGCCACGTTTTGAGTTAATTTGCACTCAAAAACAAGCACATCCATCGCATTGATAAGCAATTTTATTCCATCTAGTTTAATTGTTGTTACAATTATCCATACATAGGGTTACCAGATTTTCTGTTCGGAAAATCCGGACACCTTAGACTTGGGCCAGACCCACCACTTCCACAAATCCCCACCCTGCCCCAGTCCCATCCTAGCACTGCCCCCTGCTCTGGTCAGGCAGGAGGGCATCCGTACATACGCGCATGTGAAGCAATGACGTTGCCCTCCTGCCCGATGGTGATTTTGAGGGAGGCTTTTCAAAACCCAGACAAAACATGGCATTTGTCTGGGTTTTGAAAAGCCATCCGGACCGCCGGACATGTCCTCAAAAGGAGGACATGTTCGGGAAAATCCAGATGTCTGCTAACCCTACCCATACAGGGGACATCCAGAAGAACGTCAATGAAATAACTCTCAAATTTAATTTTTTGGGTTGATTTTTTTTTTTTTTTTGCCATTTTATCATTTCAATTATAATGTGCCGTGAAAACATTTGCTCCGTTTAGTGTGTCAGAGCTAAAAATGTTTGTGAGACACCGTGTTAAAAAGTACAGAGTGGTGTACAATACTGCTATCACCCTTGAAAGCTTACACTCAGTGACTCTAGTCTATAAGGCGCCTTCAGCCTATGTCTTGTTGTAGCCCTATGCTAGTCTCTATAGCTGTTCAATGCCGACTCTGAGTCACTGCTTAATTTATAGCAGTTTAATACAGTGGTATAGTAAGGGATGTGTGTGTGTGTGGGTTGGGGGGCGATCCCGCCACAGGTGCTAAGTTGGTGGGGGTGCTGGCACCCCTCTTCCTCTCCGCCCCCCCTGCCCCTTCCCACTCCTCCCCTCGCCACATGCACGCCCCCTTGTCCCCCATGCCTCTAGTTCACCGCCGTGAGCAACAACTTCATCATGCTCCTCGTGACCATGTCGTGATCCTCGTGACCATGTCGCACGGGAAGTGATGTCAAAGGGTGCCGGGATCGCGAGGAGCGTGTTGAAGTTCTTGATGCTCATGGCAGTGAACAACTGGAGGTGCGGAAGAAGGGGGCACGGGTGGGATTGGGGGTGGAGATGAGGGTGGGGGAGGGGTGCCACCGCCCCAGGCGCCTCTCACTCTCGCTACGCCTCTGGCATTATAGTGTGCAGGCATAATTTAAAAAAAAAAAAGAGTATGTGTTCCAGTAAAATTAAAGCAGAGCACACCTAAGGGTTCAAGGTAGAAGGTTAACTTTCTTTGATTTACCACCTTACAGATTAATCTAACCAAGCAGTTTAAAAATCACCAATGCACTTGAGAAGGATATGAACCAGAAGCTGGAGGTTTTAGAGTCATGAATGAAAGCAGGAAAGGCAGGGGCTTGCGAGAAGTACTATAAAGACACCAAAACAAGTGATTTTGCAATCATACAAAATGGATAACTCATTCTTAGCATTTCTTCATCTGGGTTCATTTCTGAAGAGTTCTTTTTTTTTTAATATTAATGTTGCTTGATTGATAAATTGTTATGTACATGCCAGCAACTGAAGATTACCGTATTTTCCCACATATAGGCCGCCCCCTTGTATAGGCTTCAAAAAAATGCCTATATGAGTTTTAAAACTGGTAGATAAGCCGCCCCATTGGAATAGCCTCAGCATATCTACCAGTAACTGGGGCGGCCTATACAAATTTTAAAAATCATCCCCACCCCCATCTTACCTCCCTTGCTGGATGGCCTGAATCGCTGCCGCCTTGAATCACGGCCAGCGGTGCAAGGCAGGAGCGATCTTTATCGATATCCATCCCGGCCCCACGCTGCTTCCTGTATGCCTTTGCCATGAGTTCTCGTGGGACTTGCGAGTCTCACCAGTCCCACCAGAACTGAACTGATGGCATAGGAACGCAGGAAGCAGCGCGGGGCCGAGATGGAGATCAAAAAGATCCCTCCTGCCCTGCACCGCTGGCCGCGTTTCGAGGTGGCAACGATTCGGGCCATCCAGCGAGGGAGGTAAGGTGGGGTAATGATTTAAAAATTTTACATAGGCCGCCCCATGTAACTAGGCCGCACCCCATACACAGGTTTGTAAAACCCATGTATAGGCTGTGGCCTATATGGGGAAATACGGTATTTCAATTGGAAGGACAAATGTGTGTTAATATTTGTTTAAGTGAACATTACAATACCATTACTATTGTAAATCTTTTTTTTTTTTTTACAGTCTTCTTAGCAGAGGGAATTACTTTCAAATGCTATTGTGACCCCAAGAAACACAGCACAGCTTCAGTAAGCTGTCTGGTCAGAGGGAAGGCTATTCAGGGGAGCAGTGAAGGTAGCAGGCATCCAACATGTATAATTTTGGCTATAGGGAAAAGAGACAGGACAGAAGACCGGGGGAGGTCAGTATATTGTTTCTTTATTCAACCTCAAATTAAATTATTATGGATAAGCAATGCCTGCATTTGCTTTGAAAACTTTGCAACATATCTATGCTTTCTAATCTACAACCTATCAAGTCTGATGCATACCATTATAAAACAGCACTAAATCAGCAGAGCAAAATAGATTCTTCAATGACCTGGAACTCCAGCTAGCTAGAATTCCTGAATATGGAAATAAATATTAGTTTTAGGTTGCTTAGGAAGTCATTTTAGATGGCTTGCACAGCATCTGCAAGTAGAAATAGAGACAGTTATATGTGTAAACTGCAGATTTGTGTAAATAGTGAGCTCAGAATGACATTATTTGTATGTGCACAGTAGATAGCCCAGGATGCAAAAATTTAAATGGGACATGTTCAGGGTATAGATTAGGTGGCCCAAACAATTATGGGGAGAGGGATCAATATTCAAACTGATTTAATCAGTCAAGAGAGGCTTCCCTAAGTTCCCTCTGAAGCAGGGATCTCAAAGTCCCTCCTTGAAGGCCGCAATCCAGTCGGGTTTTCAGGATTTCCCCAATGAATATGCATTGAAAGCAGTGCGTGCACATAGATCTCATGCATATTCATTGGGGAAATCCTGAAAATCCGACTAGATTGCGGCCCTCAAGGAGGGACTTTGAGACCCCTGTTCTGAAGGTATTAAAGGAACTTAGGGAAGTTCCGGCAACTCCTCTGGCTGACCTTTTTAATGCTTCTCTAGAGTGGTACTGGGAGACTAGAGAAGGATGGATGTGGTCCCTCTCTCCAAAAGCCGAAGTAAGGAAGAGATAGGGAATTACAGGCCAGCAAGTCTGACTTCTGTGGTAAGTAAATTGATGGAAATGCATTTAAACCAGAGAATAGTGAAGTTTCTGGATCCAAAAAAAATTACAGGATCTTTGACCTGGGGGCCGCCGCGTGAGCAGTCTGCTGGGCGCGACGGACCACTGGTCTGACCCAGCAGCGGCAATTCTTATGTGCTTATGTAACATGGATTCACTAGAAGCAGGTCTTGTCAGGCAGAGTACGGTACAGGGATTCAAACAGGGATTGGACGGATTCCTGAGGGATAAAAGGATAGTGGGATACTGAGGGAGGAGCTGGGATGTAACACAAGTATAGAAAGCTAACCAGGTAATAAGTATAGAAACCCAACCAGGTCGTGCATGTGCAAGACCGGAGGGTTAGGACTTCGATGGGAAGATAGGACTTCAATGAGAAACCAAGGTGGCAAGGGAGCCCCTTCTGGTGATTCAGACAGGTCGTGACCTGTTTGGGCCGCCGCGGGAGCGGACTGCCGGGCAGGATGGACCTATGGTCTGACCCGGCGGAGGCACTGCTTATGTTCTTATGTTCTTAAATCTGATCAATTCCTTTGACTGGGTGACCAGAGAGTTGCGCTAGATGTGGTGTATTTAGATTTTAGCAAAGCCTTTGACACTGTTCCACACAGGTGTTTAAAAAATAAACGGTGCTCTTGGTAATGGCCCCAAAGTGGGTTAGGATCTGCAATAAGTTAAGGCACCCCAGATGGTGCAGATAATGTACCTGAAGAAGCTTAAAGAATGGGCCAAAATTTGGCAGCTATAATTTAATGCTAAGAAATGCAAGATCATGCATTTGAGCTGCAAAATCCTCAGGGAACAATACGGTTTAGGGGTTGAAGAATTTTTGTGTACAAAAGAGTAGCAGGACTGTGATAATCTTAAGGTGGCCAAACAGGTAGAAAAGGTGATGGCAAAAGCTAGAAGGATGTTAGGTTGCATAGGGAGAGGAATAGCCAGTAGGAAAAAGAAGTTAATGATGCCCCTGTATAAGACTCTGGCGATATCTCATTTAGAATATTCTGGAGACAGCTCCTTCAAAAGGGCATAAAGAGGATGGAGTTGGTCCAGAGGAAGGCTACTGAAATGGTTGGTGGTCTTTCTTATAAAGTATATGAGGACAGACTTAAAGATCTCAGTATCTGTACTTTGGTAGAAAGGCAGGCAATGTGACAGAGACATTTAAATACCTTAGGGCATAAATATGCATGAGCCCAGTCTCTTTTAACTGAAAGGAAACTCTGGCATGAGAGGGCATAGGATGAAGGTGAAAGGGGGTAGATTCAGAAGTAACTTCAGAAAATACTTTTTCATGGAAAGGGTGGTTGAGAGAACGACACATATAGGTGCTGAACTGGGCACCTATACATATATCACTGGCATTTCCACATAGAAAATCCTACATGACGCTGTGCTTTTCCTGCATGGAATGTTCCTTCTAAGCTGCGTGTCTGGACAGCCACACACCTCTTTTGAAGACCCCCTTGCAGCAATTCAGGACTGCCATGCCCCAGGAGCAGCACTTTCTCACCTCCCACCCGCCACCATCCTGGCAGCTGCTACTGGTTCTCTACATGAGCAGCAGTGGGGGCAAAACAGCCTGCCTCACTCTAACATGGGCTGCACTCGCAGCCTCAGTATGATCAGTGGCTGGCTCTGCCCCGGAACTGGAAGAGGACATTGGGGCGTGAATGGCAGCTGTGTGGACTGAGGCTGTGTGAGCCCGCAGGAGAGGTAAGCTGAGGTAAGCTGTTTTGCCACTGCTGCTGATCGTTTGGCAAAACAGCAGCAGCGGCTGGGGTGGCCATGTGAGGGAGGAGGGGGAAGTACTTCTCTCGGTGCACAGCACAAGAAACAGCCTCAGAATCTTGGGTGTCAGATGGGGAAAAGAAGAGTCAGAAGGGAGATGTGATGAAAGGGGAAGGGGAGGAGGTAAGAGAGAGAAAAACACTGGATGGAAAGAGAGAGGGGGCTGATGCTGTAAGGAAGGGGGAGGAGATATTAATAGAAAGGGAGAGAGGGGGGCAGATTCTTTATAAAAGGGGGAGGCAGAGGGCAGATAGTGGATGGAGAAGGGGAGAGAACTAGGGTAGATGGTGTGGGGGAGCGACAGAGGTGGGAGATGAAGGAAGGGGGAAGTGAAAGGGGAGATGCTGGATGTAAAGGAGAGAAGATTTATGACAGATGCTGTATGGAAATGAGAGGAGAGATGAGAAAGGTGGTTGACATTGGATGGAAAAGTAGACAGATGGAGAGAGAGGGGGTGGACAGATGCTCTGGATAGAACAAGGGAAAGAGAGGGCAGATGTTGGGGAGGGGAGACAGAGAGGAGGGAGATGATGGAAGGGGGAAGTGAAAGGGGAGATGCATGAAACCAGAGACTGTACCAACACAATTGAAAAAAGTAATTAGTCAGACAATAGAAGTAGAAAAAAGAATTCAATTTTTTGTTTAAGATAAAGTAGTATGGTAGCTGTGTTAATAAATACTAATAAGTAAAAATAGAAATAAGGTGTTATCTTTTTATTGGATTAATTTTAATACCTTTTTGATTAACTTTAGAGCCCAAAACCTCCTTCCTCGGGTCAGGATAGGATACCATAACAGCAGTTACAGTCCAGATCGGAGGAAGGAGGTTTTGGCCTCTGAAAGCTAATTGAAAAATCCATTTCATCCAATAAAATGGTATTATTTTCCATGTTTTGTTTTATTTACTTTATTTGTTTATTTACTTTTTGTTTTATCTGTTAATTTGTAATGTAGTGGTTGGAATATGTTAGTCTGCTATCATTATATGTATTTTGTACAGTATAGGGGGACACAAATTGCTTTCTCTTTCTCTGGTACTGCACTGTATGAAGAGTCTGGCTTCTTGGGGATTCCATTTAATTTTTATTTATATTTTTATGTTGAGGTTACTTATTCCATACTGGGTGAAGATCTGTGTTCTGCATGTTTGAAAGAGATATGGTTTTCTGTTAGCACTGATTGCATGATTGATCAGTTTTAAATCTATTGGAAAACTAAACAAACCAGATTATTAATGTTTTAGTGCTCACTGCAGTGTTTGTGGTAAGTGCTTGTTGCATGACTTATAGCAGTTACTGCTATTATCAGGGCTGCCCAAGTCCGGTCCTCGAGATCTACTGGCAGGCCAGGTTTTCAGGATATCTACAATGAACATGCATGAGAGAGATTTGCATACCAAGAAGGCAGTTCAGGCAAATCTCTCTCATGCATATTCATTGTGGATATCCTGAAAACCTGACTGGCTGGGGGTCCCCCAGGACAGGTTTGGGAACCACTGATTTAGACTGTGGTCTAAGTGCTTGACACTTCATGAATACCTGCCCGGGGCCATTGGTTACTACTAAGGGAGAATTAGGCCTGTACTGATTACCATTTTTTGTTGTTTTTTTGAATTTGATTTTTATTTCAGGACAAAGCTGATGGTGCATTCAGCATTCCATTGTGGGTCCAGTTGAGGAGAACATTATTTATTTACCAATTTTTTGTGTTTTGTAGTATAGTGTCCAATATCAACAACTGGGTGAATGATATACAGAGATTTGTTCCCAAAGGAATTATAGCAACAAAAAACAAAAAAGGAACAAACTAAGAAATTTTAATACCTTTGAAACCAGGATGGCGCTCAGAATCCAAAGATGGAATAGAAATAACTCAAAATGGGGGACAAGCCCCTACAGAGTCTTTCACAGAATCTATCATTGCACCAACTTTTGTGGTAGAAAGGTGATTAAAAACCTTGCCGGACCACCGCTGTATGGACACTTAAGTTAAGTTTTTTGATTTCACTTACTTTTGGAGTTTTGAGCTGTTTGGACATTTAATTCACATTTTTTTTGAATATTTAAAATTTATAACGTTTTTCAAAAATTTTTTTAATCACCTTTCTACCACAAAAGTTGGTGCAATGATAGATTCTGTGAAAGACTCTGTAGGGGCTTGTCCCCCATTTTGAGTTATTTCTACTCCATCTTTGGATTCTGAGCGCCATCCTGGTTTCAAAGGTATTAAAAGTTCTTAGTTTGTTGTAGTATAGTGTGACATATTGCAATAATAGGGGAAATCAGAAGGGGAGTGGGGGGTGGGGGTAAAACTTCTTCACATCATTGTATTCCTATGTACTGTGTTATTTTTTTAATATTTTTAATATATATATTTTATATAAAATTTTATACTTTCTATTCAGTTCAATAGAAATAATTTAACTTCTCAAATTTTTTAAATATAATTTGGCATAATTTTGAAAAATTGCTTGTCTTTGCAACTACCCACCACCGTGCACCAGCCCAGCCCAAACCAACTGCTGCTCGGAACACATCATGACTTGCACATCTGCTTCCCTGGCTTAGAGGGAACATTGCTTTTTGCAACCACTGTTTTTGCCATAAGTTGCATGGGTATTTGCTGCTGTCATTACGCCTGTTTTACCAAAAGCTCTGCTTTCTAATTTAACATCCCAATTCCAATTTCAAAATCCTATGCAAAATGCAGCTTTTAGTCTTAACAATGTAATACTGGTATGTAGCCAACAGATGTCCTACACTCACAACAATTCATTCTAAGTCAACGGTGTGCTATGCTGGCAACATACTGCTATTCTTTTCCTGGTACAGAATAAAGCAGTACCTAAGAACAGAACAGAACAGATGCTGTTCAGATACAAAATTTACTTTCCATATGCAGATTTATTGTGGATCCCACTCCCATTTTTCCAGCAACAGTAAGTGTGCTAGATTAGTAAAAGTCGAGAAAATAATTAAAGACACAGCCATCAATGTTTAGTGACCTTATCTTAAACTTAAACCAATACTTGCAACTTATCTGTTCAAGAGTTCCTCTTACTAAACCGCAGAAGAGCTTCTTACCGCAGGTCGGCGAGGTAAATGCTCCGACACTCATTCAATTCCTATGAACGGCAGGGCATTTACCTCACTGGCCCGCAGTAAGAAGCTCTTGCATGGTTTAGTAAAACCCAGCGTAATTTAGGAATGCTATCTGGATGGTCCCTCTGATAGAATAAGCTTATCTGCATACTGCCTGGATAGCTCCAATATTTCAATATTTTTTATTCCTCTCCCCCAGAAGCACTGGTATCATCTATTCAAAAATGGATAAATTCTTGCTAGACATCAATTTGTCCAGTCAAAATTTCTCTGGGTTTTATTTTTTTGCCCTTAATATTTAAAAAGTCACTTATATAGTCAGCACCCACTACTGGCCACATAAATGCTTTTGCATTCTGTGTTTGTAGGAATAGCCTTTGATAAAATAGGTCCTATTAATCTATGATATTAATGCCTAAACCATAAGAACAGGCTCAAGATCAAGTCCAATTTATTATTTCATATGCCACAAATCTAAGGGCGCCTTTTACTAAGCTGCGCTAGCGGTTTTAGCGCGTGCAGAATTGCTGCGCGCGCTAGACGCTAATGCCAGCATTGAGCCGACGTTAGTTCTAGCCGCGTAGCGTGGGTTTAGCGCACGCTAAAAACACTTATCGCAGCTTAGTAAAAGGAGCCCTAAGTGCTTTGTTAAAAAAAAAAAAAAAAAATGGTCTGGGGAAAAGGGAGGACACAGAGTACAACATATAAAGACAAGGTAAGCAGCAAATATCAGGGAGGTCACGTTAAGAGAAGAATTACAGCATTCATTCATAAGGGAAAGGTGAAGTGAGAGGAACACCAAAGTACAGAGTGGCGCAGTGGTTAAAGCTACAGCCTCAGCACCCCGAGGTTGTGGATTTAAACCCACGCTGCTCCTTATGACCCTGGACAAATCACTTAATCCCCCCATTGCCTCAGGTACATTATTAGATAGATTGTGAGCCTGCCAGGACAGACAGGGAAAAATGCTTGAGTACCTGAATAAATTAATGTAAACCATTCTGAGCTCTCCTGGGAGAATGGTATAGAAAATTGAATGAATGAATAAATAAATATAGTGTGGAAATTTTCAGCCTCTAACAACCAGAGCTGTATTGTGACATCATAATGCCTCATTCCACCAAATCCTAAAAGAGCCAACTTTATCAGTGATGTCACAATGGCTTGATTGTACTAGACTTGGCTCATTTTTACTACATTTTGATTTCTAGAGTGGCGCAGTGGTTAAAACCACTGCCTCAGCACCCTGAGGTTGTGGGTTCAAACCCACGCTGCTCCTTGTGAACCTGGGCAAGTCACTTAATCCCTCCCCCACCCCCCACCCCCACCCCGGTTGCCTCAGGTACATTAGAAAGATTGTGAGCCCACTGGGACAGAGAGGGAAAAATGATTGAGTACCTGAATAAATTAATGTAAACCATTCTTAGCTCCCCTGGGAGAACGGTATAGAAAATTGAATAAATAAATAAATAAATACTGGCTACAAGATCAGCCCAGGTCAGTTGATGGGAGAAAAAGGTCTTGAGAGCGCTATTGAAGTACTGAAAGAAGGGCTTTGCTCTAATAATCAAGGGAAGCTTATTCCAAATCTTCGGGCCAGCAATCCCAAAGCAAGGGTCTCTAATGAGTTCCTGCCAGATAGAATGGTGGGAAGGATCAACGAGAACTGCTGCTACTACTACTATTGGTTTAAAAAAATTATATACCGCCTAAAATGAAGCGGTTTCCAAGAAACACTTCTCCCTCCCTATTCACGGGGGTTAGGGGCAGAGCCGGCCCGCAAATAGGGAAAAATCGCGAATAAAATTTGGCCGGCTCTGACCCATCCACGGATCTTCCCTGGTGGTCTAAAAGTGACGCGGGGCAGGAGCGATCTTCTTACACTCCTGCCCTGTGCAGAGCCGTGCTGCTGAGTTCCCGTGGTCACATGAGACTACAACAGGAACGCTCTGTTGTAGTCTCGCGAGGTCACGGTAAGTGTAAGAAGATGCCTCGCGTCACCACTAGACCACCAGGTAAGGTCCATGCTCTGATCGCCCCCACACCACCTCCAATCACCCCCTCCACCTCTGATCACCCCCCTCTGCCATTGATCGCCTCCCTCCTCCTCTAATCGACCCCCCCCCCCCCGCTGCCTCTGTTCGCCTCCCTCCCGGGGCCATTTTTTTTCAATGCCAATGAGCAATTCTCGGGGAGGGGTCTGGGGAAAAAACATGGATAATCGAAACCGCGAACATCGAAACCGCGAATAGGGAGGGGGAAGTGTACGTAGCATTAAAACAGATACCATTGAATAAAACAAAGACATCCTCTTTCTTTGCACCTTCATATCTGTCTGCTTACATCATATTTACTACTTAGTATGTCTATAGCATTGTTAGACGTATGCAAAGTTGTACTTTGAGATGTAAGAGACAATCTATGCTCAATAGAGCTTACAATCTAATTAAAACAGACAAACAGGCCAAATAGGGGTTAGGGAATTTCTCAGAGAGGGAATGATAAAACAGACATGGGTACTCTTTCAAGAGAGTGAAAGTTGGGAGCTAAAAGCAGCCTCGAGAAAGTGGGCTTTTAGCCTAGATTTGAATACTGCCAGAGATGGAGCTTAAAGTACTGGCTCAGGCAGTCTGTTTCAGGCATATGGTACAGCGAGATAGTAGGGGTGGAGTCTGGAGTTGGCAGTAGAGGAGAAGGATACAGATAAGAGAGACTTACCGATGAATGGAGTTTCTGGGGAGGAGTATAAGGAGAGAGAAGAGAGGAGAGATACTGAGGAGTTGCAGAGTGAATGCACTTGTAAGTCAATAAGAGGAGTTTGAACTGTATGTGGAAATGGATAGGGAGCCAAAGAAGTGACTTGAGGAGAGGGGTAATGTGAGCAGAGTGACACTGGTGGAATAGCAGTCATGCAGCAGAAGTTTCAATGGATTGAAGGGCAGGGACATGGTTTAGTTGCAGTAATCTAAATGAGAGGTGATAAGAGACTTATAAGATCATGAAGGGCATAGAGAGAGTAGAGAGGGACAGATTCTTCAAACTTTCTAAAAATAAAAGGACAAGAGGGCATTCGGAAAAGTTGAAAGGGGACAGATTCAAAACTAATGCTAGGAAGTTCTTCTTTACCCAATGAGTGGTGGACAACTGGAATGCGCTTCCAGAGGGCGTAATAGGGCAGAGTACAGTACTGGGGTTTAAGAAAGGATTGGACAATTTCCTGCTGGATAAGGGGATAGAAGGGTATAAATAGAGGATTATTGCACAGGTCCTGTTCCTGTTGGGACCCCGCGTGAGCGGACTTCTGGGCATGATGGACCTCAGGTCTGACCCAGCAGAGGCATTGCTTATGTTCTTATGTTTTTATGTTAAGAGTGTGGGTAAGGGTTTTGGTTGTGTGGTCATAAAGGAAAGGTCAGATTTTGGTGATATAGAGAAACAAATGGCAGGCTTCAGTGGTCTGTTGGATCTGTGCAGGGAAAGAGAGGGGAGTCAAAAGATGGCTTCAAGGTTGTGAGCTGACAAGACAGAGAGAATGTGTGTTTTATCCCCAGAAATAGAGAATGGGGGAAAAGGAGAGCTGGGTTTAGGTGGAAAGATAATAAGTTCAGTCTTGGCCATGTTCAGTTTTAAATGGTGGTGAGATATCCAGGCAGCAATGTTGGACAGGCAGGCTGAGACTTGGGCCTGCATTCCTGTAGAAATTTCTGTCGTAAAGAGGTAGATCTGGGAGTCATCAGCATAGCGGTGATACTGAAAACCATGGGAGGAGATCAGAGCACCAAGGGAATGAGTATAGATGGAGAGGTCCCAAGACAGAGCCTTGAGGTACACTAACGGAAAGCAGTGGAGGAGGATCCACCACTGCAAACACTAAAAGTGTGATGGGAGAGATAAAAAGAAAACCAAGAAAGAACATAGCCCTGAAATCCAAGTGAGAACAGTGTATCAAGGAGTAGGTGGAGGGCAACAGTGTCAAAAGCAGCAGATATATTGATAAGGATAAGGATAGAATCAAGACCTTTGGATCTGGCCATAAACTTTAGCACATAGATTAGGTGAATGGAGGCTTTGTGGTGGTGTGTAGGGAATCAAGAGTTTTCTTAGAAAAGAAGGAAAACTTCATGAACAGTTCTTAGAACAAACCCTGGCCAATCAGGTTTTTAGGATGTCTACAATGAATATGTATAAGAGATATTTGTAAGAAATGGGGACCATATGCAAATATATCTCATGTAAATATCTCTCACATTGAGTACTGTCTGCAATTCTAGTTGCTGTATCTCAAAAAATATGTAGCCGAATTAGAAAAGCTACAGAGAAGAGTGACTAAAATGATAAGGGAATAGAACAACTCCCCTCTGGAAAAAGGCTAAAGAGGTTAGGGCTCTAGCCTGAAGACCAGATGGCTGAGAGAAGATATGATAGAGGTCTATAAAATCTTGAGTGGTGTGGAATGGATAAATGCAAATTGATTGTTAACTCTTTCAAAATGCATAAAAACTAGGGTACGCGCTGTGAAGTTATTAAGATGTTTGAAGTAAATCAGAGAAAAAGCTTTTTCGCTCAATGCATAATGAAGCTCTGGATTTCTTTGCTGGTAGTCGTGGTAAAAGCAGCTAGTCTAGCTGGGTTTAAAAAAGGTTTGGCCAAGTTTCTAGAGGAAAAGCCCATACGCTGTTATTAACAGGGTTAGGGAAAGCCATTGCTTATCTGTCATGATAAGTAGCATGATACATTTTGGGATTCTGCCAGGTACTTGTGACCTGAACTGGTCATTATTGGCAGCAGGAGATTGGGCTTGTCTGACGCAGTACGGCAGTTTCTATGTTCTTAGGTTAGGTTTAGGTTTGTTTTTTTTTTAATATACCGCCTATCAAGATTATCTAAGCGGTTTTACAATCAGGTACTCAAGCATTTTCCCTATCTGTCCCGGTGGGCTCACAATTTATCTAACGTACCTGGGGCTATGGAGGATTAAGTGACTTGCCCAGGATCACAAGGAGCAGCGCTGGATTTGAACCCACAACCCCAGGGTGCTGAGGCTGTAGCTCCAACCACTGCGCCACACACTCCTCCTTAGGTTATGTTCAAATCTATCTCACACATATTCATTGGCTAGGGGAGTCCTCAAGACTGAGTTGAGAACCTCTGTACTAGACATTTTAATCTTTTCAACAGATGACATTCAAAATAATGCAAGAAACTTTCAAGCTACTTTTATGGTCAGGCCTTTCTTGCCTGGTTAAGGCCTAGTGTTTTCACTGTCAATCAGAATGCAGTTTTTAAAACAAAAGAACAAAATAAAATAACAGAGAAGAGAAATTGTTATGTTGCCCAAGTGGCTAGATATAAGCTAGTGTGACAACTGGATCTTATATTTTTTGTTTCTGTTTGATTTGACATAACCGAAGCAATATCAATAAAATGGCAATGTGGTGGGTTAGGGTGGCCTTCTTTTACAATAAATGTCTTAGCCTCGTCTCAGTATTTATTTCCACTAAAAGCTTTGACATTTTATAATATAGTAGAGAATCATTATCCTGTTGCCACTTGCCATTGACATTATCCATTTTATAGATCTTTATAAAGCCAATTAGAGATTGCCATCATCTTACAAGTGAGACCCTTTTATGCTTAACAGATGTTTTCACATGCAAGGCAACAGCAATATGGTCCACATATTAATATTTTTTTAAATTTTCTATTGGTGGTAATATATTGCATTATAAGGAGCTCCATGAGGCCCTCATCATTGGAAGAATGATCTGACATATTTTCAAAAGAAGTTTAGATCAGTTCCTGGAGGAAAAGTCCATAAAAAAGGTATTAGCCAGGTATACTTTGGAAGAGTCATTACTCCTCTCTGGAAAAGGGCTAATGAGAAATAGATTCACTTTTTTGGGATCTGCTGGATACTTGCAATTCAAACTGGCCATTGTCATAGACAGGATGCTGGGCTGAATGGTCCTTGGTCTGACTCAGCATGGTTTTTGTTATATCCCTGTTATTTGGCTGTCAAACTGCTGCTAGTCTCCTTTTCATAACATCTGCATCAAAAATGCATATTACAGAACAACAATAAGAGTCTCAGTGAACCTTCTTAGCATACAAATAAATTTTGCCTCATATCAGTGAATGATTTTTCAGTCTATGAGTCTAATGTTACAGAAACAAGACAAAGACCATAAACATGGAAAATGATGAAGATTTTGAGCTTGAAGGCGATAGAATAGAAGTTGTACAGGATTTCAATCTCCCGGGCTCTTTCGTAAACAAAGAAGCCACTAGTAGGGAAGAAATACTCCACAGAATAGCACTGAGTTGCTCTTCAATGAAGGCCCTTGACAAAGTATTCACAGTCAAGGAAATAACATTCCAAACAAAGATCAGACTTGTCCACACACTCATTTTCTCAGTGGTCAGTTACGGATGTGAAAGCTGGACACTATGAAATCAAGACAGAGGGAAGATCAACTCATTTGAGCTTTGGTGCTAGAGAAGGATTTTATGCATGTCGTGAACTGCCAGAAGAACTTACAAATCAATTCTGGAACAGATCAAACCAGCTGTGTCACTAAAAGCCCAAATGATGAAGTTACAACTGTCTTATTTTGGTCACAGTATCAGAAGAGAAGGATCATTGGAGAAGGACATTATGATAGGGAAGATCAAAAGAACCAGGCAAAGAGGGCGACCTGCCATCGGATGGCTGGAGATGCGGAAAGCAACCATGGGGATGACGCTGGAGGACCTTACTGGACTAGCACAAAACCCGATCTCTTTTTAGATTTGTAATTCATCAGGTTGCTAGGACTCACACATGAGTCGATGGCACTTAACTAACTAATGTTGCAATAAAAACTTTCCAATCAATGAAGATTTCATATGATTTTCTCTTACAAGAATACCTTTCCACTATACTGATTAAGCTATCTCTTTTAGAAATGGACCCGGGAATTTTATTTGATATTATTGTGTTTGTTATGATGGTACCTTATTAATAGTACCGTATTTTCATGCATATAACGCGCGCGTTATACACGATTTTACAAACCGTGCATAGCCGTGCGCGTTATACGTGTGAGTGCGTTTTATAACTTTTTTTTTCAATCCAATCGGCATCCCCCCTACGAACCAGCATCCTTCCCCCACTCACGTCACCCCCCTTCCCCACGATCCTACATCCCCCCCCAGCACCGCAAAACATCTCTTACCCAATTGGGCACCGGCACCAGCACCAATGCACAGGACGTGCCAGTGCCAGTGCCCGAAGATCCTCCCTCGTTGGTTTGGGCTGGGCTGGGCTGGGTGGTGCGGTGCGGGAGAGATCCTCCTTCTTCCTGCGCCGGGCTGGATTAGGCTTTGAGCATTTGCGCATGCTCAAAGCCTTCTGGTCTCGCTCTCTCCGAGATTATCTCGGAGAGAGCGAGACCAGAAGGCTTTGAGCATGCGCAAATGCTCAAAGCCTAGTTCAGCCCGGCGCAGGAAGAAGGAGGATCTCTCCCGCACCGCCCAGCCCAGCCCAGCCCAGCCCAAACCAACCCAAACCAATGAGGGAGGATCTTCGGGCACTAGCACTGGCACGTCCTGTGCATTGGTGCTGGTGCCGGTGCCCAATCGGGTAAGAGATGTTTTGCGGTGCTGGAGGGGATGTAGGATCGCGGGGAGGGGGGAGGGTGACGCGAGCAGGGGGGGGAAGGATGCCAGTTCGAAGGGGGGATGCCGGATCGGATTGAAAAAAAAAAGTTGTAAAACGGGGGTAAGCGAGCGGGGGGGGGGGGAGGAGGATGCCGGTTCGGAGTAGGTGGGAGGAGGTTTTAGCATGCGCGGTATACGCGTGGGCGTGCTATATTAAATTTTTTTTTACATAAATTTGTGTTCCCCGCGCGCTATACCCGTGTGCGCGTTTTACACGGGTGCGCGGTATATGGGTGAAAATACGGTAAACATACTAGCCCAGTGAATGAAGTAATAGAAGTTTCACATAATGAAAAAAAAAAAAAAAAAATCATTACTGTCGCAAAAAACTCATCCACTAGGGATATACAGCCCTCTAATATCTATTTTATATGATTTTTCTCTCTCATTTCAGTTACAATGTCATATATTATACATACTATAAAGAGGGCAATTCTCTATAGATCACCAAAAGTTAGGTGCCAAGATGTTGAATGCTGAGGGCCTTATTTATTTATTTAAGTATTTATAGCCTAAGTGGTTTACATTCAGGTACTCAATCATTTTTCCCTATCTGTCCTGGTAGGCCAACAATCTATCTAATGTACCTAGGGCAAAGGGGGATTAAGGCGCAAATACTGTGATAGGCACCTATTTTGGAGGCACCCATCTAGATAGGCACCTATATAAATTGATCAACAAACTCATTTAAGCTTTTTAATCAGCACTAATTAAAATTTAGGCGCCTATCAAGATAAAGCGGTTCTGCAATAAGGCATCTCTAAAAATTTAGATGGCCTTCAAAAGATGAGGCGCCTTGTTGCCGAATCTTTGCTCTCGAGCGTGCTTAAGCACTCACATAGGCGCCTAACTGTTAGTGGTGCCTCAAGCTGGCCTATTTCTTGGGCGCCTCCAAAATAGGTGCCACTCAGCGCGATTCATTAAACAAGCCCCCAATTTTACTTGAATCGCGCTGAACAGTGCCTATGTCGGTGCCTAACTTTTGGGCGCTTCTTATAGAATTTGCCCTTAAGTGACTTTCCCAGGGTCACAAGGAGCAACATGGGATTTGAACCCATAACCTCAGGGTGCAGAGGTTGCAGCTCTAACCACTGTGCCACACACTTCTATATATATAGTGCTAAAAAACCAGCGCTGAATAGAATAGCGCTTAGTATGATTCTACACACGTACCTTTTATAGAATCACGTTAAGTGCCAGTGCATCGCATAACTTTTAGGCATACCCATTTAGACCAGCTAAAACCAGGCCTAAATGCCCGCACCTAAGTTGTGCTCGGATTGGGCGTATTCTATAGCGATGTGCATAACTTTTAGGAATGCCCACAATCTACCCATGCTCAAAGGTTCTGCTGCACGAGGGATGGGAGGGAGGGAGGGAAGGATAGAAGCTGGGCAAGGGTTCTGCTGCACATGGGGAAGGTAGGGAAGGGAGGAAAGATGCAGCACATGCGGGGAAGAGAAAGGAAAGAGGAAGATTTGGGATGGAAGAGAGGAAGGGAGAGATGATCATGCACATACCCCGAAAATAAGATAAAGGGCATTTTTTTGGGCCCAAAATTAATATAAGACGCTGTCTTATTTTCGGGGAAACACAGTAGTAGCGAATGAGAATGAATCTGTGAGATAATTGGGAGAAAATCCAACCGAGATTTTGTAACATGCTAAGTATAAAACTGTACAGGTTTATAGGAGGAGAGGAGTGGCCTAGTGGTTAGAGCTGCTGCTGAGGTCATGAGTTCAGTCCCTGCCTGCTCCTTGTGATTCTGGGCAAGTCACATAACCCTCCATTATCCCAGGTACTACAGTTGCATTGTGAGTCTGCCGGGACAGATAGGGAAAGAGTACCTGAATGTATTGTAAACCGCTTTGGGTGAATCTCTTCATGAAAAGGCAGTTAATCTAAATAAATAAATATAGAATTAAGATGTATTAGTGGAGTGCACATTAATCAGATAGAGTACAGACTCTTGCAAAAAGTGTTTATTCTTTGCTGCTCCGGACTGAAGAGGTGGAATTGCATTCAAGGCCATTCCCCCAGAATTAAACCATGGATATCATCCGCTATAGCAGGACATTCTGTTTCACATTTTTCCAAATGAGTTATGAATGTTAAGATTATGGTAAACGAATTTCCCATTACTTCACTTAATACAAATTCATTTTGAGCAGGTGATGTGACCCTACAATCTGCATTCCTGGGTTTCCGCTAACTCAGGGGTAGGCAATTCCGGTCCTCGAGAGCCGGAGCCAGGTCAGGTTTTCAGGATATCCACAATGAATATGCATGAGATGGATTTGCATGCACTGCCTCCTTGAAATGCAAATCCATCTCATGCATATTTATTGTGGATATCCTGAAAACATGACCTGGCTCCGGCTCTCGAGGACCGGAATTGCCTACCCCTGCTCTCACTCTGTCACTGACATGAAGGAAATTCTGTAAGACTTCAAGGCAGCAGGAGGGTTTCTGTGCTTCACCTATAACTTTCTCAAGACTTCCAAACTCATAACTTTCTTAAGAATGTAAAAGGATTTGAACTGAAATATCCTAAACAAACATGAAAGGTTTGCAAACCTCATTTTAGATTAACCCTAGTTCTTATTCTGTTGGCCAAACAAAATTACCTCTGCTCCCCAAAGCTACAAGCAAAGCAACACTCCATTGCCCAATGAAAAGAATCTTCTGGTTAAATTATTTAAATATATGTAAATTAATTCAAGGAAAGCCAGCTGCGGTGCCTGAGGGCAGGTTTGATTGACAGCCTTGCCCACCGTGCTTTTAACTCTCTTAGTGTGTATGCAAGACAGCAATATGCATATCTCTATCTACATAGAAAGAGAGAGAGATTTTTTTAAATTATATTTTCTCCTTTATCTAAAATCACTGCTTTTAGCCTTCTGTACTAATGGATTACTTCTTTGCTTTTACTAATTCTCTCTTGATTACCAGAAAGGCATATGTTCAGTGGCATACAATTGCTTGATAATGTAAATATTTGGACACCTCATGCAGATCATGATGGGGTGATCGCTGGAGTCCGTTACTGACAGCACAAAAGGCTCCACAAATTACGGGATGCATTTTGTGGGAAAACATTTAGAACAGGGAAGGAGTAGGATGACATAAGGAGGTTTGGGAGAAACTTGATCATTTTGCCATTCAGTTAATTTCTCGTAATCTTGTCTGCTACCCAGCTCCAGTTATCTTTTCCCTATCTCTTTTCCTCTGAGTATTCTTGGGTTCCTAGAGCTCTGTCTGTATCATACCTCTGTTTATTTCTTTTTTCCCTGGCTCTTTTCCTATATCTGTCTATTTCTCACTGTCAGAATGTTCCTCTGGCTCTCCAAATCTCTGCCTCCTTTAATCTTCTACTTTCCACTTCTTGTCTTCATTGTCCTTCCTTCTCCTTATTACTACTCTCTTTTTGTGTCTCTTTCTTTTATATGGCTGTACAAACTTGCCAAAGTCTTATAGTGCAACTCTAGAGAATTCTCACAATTTTTTCCTGGAGACTTTGTGATTCACTGGACTTTCGCAAACTGTCAGTTGATAATTCTGCTAGATAAATGAAGAAAATACAAAACAGAGCTCATAAAAAAAATTCAGGGGTGTTGGTGGAAGGGGTTGAGCTGCCTGTCTAGTTTTTTTCCACCGTCTCTTACTCTTTCTACTTCTCCCTTCTGCCTATCTTAATCCTCACTCCTCACCACAATGTCTCCCCTTACATTTGAGCTGTCCTTTCTTTCTCTCTGTCCCGCCAGTTTCTGAAGACATGGCAGGAAATCCCAATGTGCCATCAGTGTTCCTCTGCTTCGTGTGTTAGCTTCGCCAGTCAGAATTAGAGCTGACACTGCCATCAGGTGTAGGGCACAATTTAGTGCTCAGTCTCTTCACACGCTGCAGAGAAATTCAGCACCTCTCTGAACATGTCATCTGTGTCAGTATAAAGTTAATAGGAAGAGATGATTTATTAGAGAAGTTTTATGGAAGTAAAATGTGGAGCTGGTGCACTAGCAGTGTTGTGTACTGCCAGGAAGAAGATGGGTTTGATTTATGGCCTCAGATTCTGTTTCCCAGTGGAGAAGGAGCATCAACTATCAATTAAATGTCTTACCTGCCTCCCATGCAACACTCGTACCCTCCTTCCCGCCCCCCCTCCCCCCGCTGTACCTCTTTAAATCTTCACCAGGGTGAGCAGCTTCTCTGGCCTGCTGCTCGTGCCGGCGTTGGTCTTTCTCTCTGATGTCACTTCCTGGCCCCGTGACCTGGAAGTGATTTCAGAGGGGAGCCAGGCCTGCGCGAGCAGTAGGCTGGAGAAGTTGCTCAAGCTGGAAAAGATTTAAAGAAGTGCGGGGGAGGGGAGAAGGGAGCGTGTGAGTGTGGCATTGGGGGGCGGAGAGGAGTTGGTGCCCCCACCCAGGGCAGGATTAATTCTTCAAGGCCCCTAGGCACACAAGCACACTGGGCCCCCTAGCCCTGCCCAACCCATGCCCCGCCCCCTGCCTCCATTTATTCACCTGTTTTCTTATTTACTTCTTTATTTCCACTTGTATTTCTTTTTTTTAATGCAAAACAAACAACAAAGATTACCATACCAGTGCCAGTGTACAGAGTTCCATGCAAGCCCCAAACATCTCTGAACAAATCCCCCCTTCCTTCCCTTCCCACCTACTTGCCCAGGACTTTAATTCTGAATCCTTTTCATATGGATATAAAAGTGTTCAAATGCATTGTAAAGCAGTAACACTTTCCAAAACATAAGTCTATATTAATAACTAAGTTTGCAACTCCTCTGAACTGCCTCACTCTATGTCATCCAACTGTAACCCATATGCATGTATAAACAACCAAATCTGTAACTCCTCTAGTACGTTCCACTCCATGTAACAAAACGACAAGGCAAGTGGTCCACCAAAGAATCCAACGGTCCACTAAGGCAAGCGGTCCACCAAAGAATCCAACGGTCCACCAAGGCAAGCGATCTACCAAAGAATCCAACGTGGAAGAAAAGAAGATCAGCAGACGATAAAACAGAGAAACATGATGGCAGATAAAGGCCAAAGCTTCCCCTCTGAAGCGAGCCTCCCTGGCGGAAAAAGGAAGCTGTATCAGAGGGGAAGCTGTGGGCTGAGTGCCGCTTGCAAGATAACGGTTGCTGAACTTACTTGCTTTCGATGCTGGGGCCTGTCGCCGTTTGAAAAAAAAAAAATCGTGAAGAAAGGTGACCTGCGAAAGTGAGGGGAAGGGACACCCCACAGGGCAGCTGCTCTGTTTGCCCTCCTTCAGCAGGCTCCCCTGACAATTTTGGACCCTAGGCACGTGCCTACCCTTTAATCCAGCTCTGCCCCCACCATGACGGCACCTGGGGCAGACTGTCCCCCCCCAAGCCCCCCTTACTATGCCACTGTCTGTGTAGTCTGTGTTTGCATGTATGTATTTTATAAAAATGATTTAACTGGCCAGAAATGGCTGCTGATAGTTTAAATCATTTGTTCAGACTATCTCCTAATTTTCCGAGGCACTCAACCGGCTATCACTGCTGAAAATTAGCAGCACCTAAATGAAAAGTGTCTATTTTTGGGACATTCCTGGATAATTGACCAGCGTAACTGCATAAATTGGATCACATACGGCCCAGTCCTATCTTTAGGCAGCAACCCATGGCTAGTTAAATTCTGAATATCTACTTGACTGGCTATGTGCTATGTGTTAGCGGGTGCTACATATAAACTGGATATTCAATGCCAAAGCCTGGATATGGCCCGGCATTGAATAGCCTGGAATAATGTTGCCTTGGCAACCAATGTAATTGTAGTGCAGTTTGAGAAATGCTCACTTCTGCCGGATGAATATTTACCCCACACATTGTAGCTCTGCTTCCACGCCACCCAATCCTGCACGTGGAACTGAATTTTATAAATGCACGCTAAGCACTATTCTATAAACAATGCTCAAGTGGGAAGTGTTCATGTTTAGGGGCAGCACTGTGTTCCCATTTTTTTTTTTAAATCCAAAAATGAGGCGAACAGCCCTATTCTGAACCAGTCTCAAATACTCAAAAAATTGAGACTGGTTCAGAATATGGCTGTTCGCCTCATTTTTGAATTAAAAAAAATGGGAGCACATTACTCCTTTTTATCAAAAACTTCTCTGGTTGCCAGTAGAGTGCAGAGTCCTGTTTAAGTTCTCTTGCATCTGTTATAAAGCAGTCTTCGGGATGTTACCAGACTATCTCGCTCCTCACTTTTCCTTGAGTCCCTCCATCAAGAGTACACGTAAGATTAACCTATTCATTATCCCTCTATAAAACCTTGTCATTATAAGGAGAGAACTTTCCCATTCCAGGCCGCTAAATTAAATAAGTGGCTTGGAAAAACTGTGTTAGAGGCTTCTTCTTATTTCTATTTTAGAAAACTGTTAAAGATACACCTGTTCAATAGGCTGATATCTTGATGCGTTCCGTTTTTAAATTACCTATGTTTCTAATTGATGTATTTCAATTTTAACTGCTTGTTTTTACCTTTATGTTATTTTATCTACACTGTATGTATTAACTTCCCTGTTGTGAACTGCTTCGAACCTTTGGTATAGCGGTATATAAAAATAAAATTATTATTATTATTATTAGGTGCCGCAGGCCACGATTCTGCAAGGAGCCTAGGTGCCAGAAAATGTAGGCCGGTAAAACCCTGACCTACATATCGGGCCCCATAACAAAACCATCAGATGAGCATAAAAATATATAAATTGTTTTATTACAACGAATACTAACAATTCTCAATTGCCCAACAGGGCCACGTTTCGCCCCCTTCTGGGGCTCCGTCAGGGGCTGAGCCAAAACCAGGTCAGTCACAATCTAACTGTAAACACAACACAGAAGTCAGTAGCACTCTACCTTTGCACACAGCTCGCTGTTCTTTCTTATAATCACTGAAAAGATTTTGAGATTGCTTGCCTATCTGATTTTGGGATCTACGTATCCGGTGCCGGGTCCTTGCTAGCCGTGATTCTGTACATGGCACCTGTTTGTGACTGGTATGAGGCAGGTGTCCATTTTCTAGCTCTTGCTGCAGCAGACACCGTTTACAGAATCAGCCCCCATGTGTGTGTAAATGGAGTAAGAATATAAGAACGTAAGAATTGCCGCTGCTGGGTCAGACCCGTGGTCCATCGTGCCCAGCTGTCCGCTCCCGCGGCGGCCCTTAGGTCAAAGACCAGTGCCCTAACTGAGTCTAGCCTTACCTGCATACGTTCTGGTTCAGAAGGAACTTGTCTAACTTTGTCTTGAATCCCTGGAGGGTGTTTTCCCATATAACAGCCTCCGGAAGAGCGTTCCAGTTTTCCACCACTCTCTGGGTGAAGAAGAACTTCATTACGTTTGTACGGAATCTATCCCCTTTTAACTTTAGAGTGTGCCCTCTCGTTCTCTCTACCTTGGAGAGGGTGAACAACCTGTCTTTATCTACTAAGTCTATTCCCTGCATTATCTTGAATGTTTTGATCATGTCCCCTCTCAAGGGAGAAGAGGCCCAGTTTCTCTAATCTCTCACTGTACGGCAACTCCTCAAGCCCTTTAACCATTTTAGTCGCTCTTCTCTGGACCCTTTCAAATAGTACTATGTCCTTCTTCATGTACAGCGACCAGTGCTGGAAGCTCTGGTCAAAGCTCACTCCAGCCCATCTAAACCATCTTCATGTACAGCGACCAGTGCTGGAAGTCCGTCAAAGCTCACTCCAGCCCATCTAAACCATCCCAGCCGTCCTCAACCAAATGGCCATATACGGACACAGACCGTGCAAGTCTGCCCAGTACTGGCCTTAGTTTTTCAATATATACCATTATTTTCTGGTTTGAGATCCTCTGTGCTCATCCCATGCTTTTTGGAACTCTGTCACCATTTTCCTCTCTGCCACCTCCCTCGGGAACGCATTCCAGGTATCAAGCACCCTCTCCGTAAAGAAAAATTTCCTTACATTACTCTTGAGTCTACCACCCCTCAACCTCAAATTATGTCCTCTGGTTTTATGTCTCTATGTTCAGAGCATATACAATACTGGAAGTGTGCACATTGTATCTTGCGCCTACTGTAGGTGTGCCCATTCATGCCTGCCATTGACCCGGATAAATGGGTGCATCTACATTGAGATGCACCAATACAGGTTCACACTAGTATTTAATAATGGAATCTGGATGCCCAGATGTCATTACAAATTAGGTGTTCCCCATGGTGCATCAGGGTGCCATCATCCAGGTGCCCCTTCGTAGAAAAGCAGGAACATAATCTGCGACTATTCAAGTTATTTGAAAATTGCCTTCTCTTATGTACCCTAATATAAAAATTGCTGGAGCTACCTGCAACATACACACCATCATGCCAATGCCTATACTTTTATGTTGGTTGGAATTTTATTAAAAGCCATTTCCATATTACATATGGACCTATATTTGCAGAAAAAATTTACAAATTTACCCTCGATCTGTGTAAGTGTATCTGTGTATATTCACTGGTGGCCCTTGTCCATTTACCTTGGCTAGATGTTTTCTCGGAGATACACCCTACATCTTTTTCTTTAAATCCTTGCTTCTTAGAGACAGGGTGTTTTAACTACCTTGCTCAAAAAAGCTATAATTGAACCTGTGTTGAGAAAGCCTACTTTGATTCTACTATAGTTCAGATTTATAGACCTATTTCTAATTTACTATTTCTGGGTAAGATTATTGAGAAAGTAGTTTATCATCAATTGCTTGATTTCTTGGAGGGGAGGGGGGTCTATACTTAGTAACTTCTAATCACACAGTTATTATAGCATAAAAACTTTACTAGTTTCAATGATTGACGAAATGTACAGAGGTATGGGACAGAGGTAGAGTTTGGTTATTGTCATCTTGGATTTCAGCTGGTTTTAATACAGTGCAAAGTGACTGTTGGATTTAGGAACTGGAGGTAGTGTTTGATCATGGCTTTCTTCTTTCTTGGAGGATTCTTTCTTGTGGGATTGAATTTTATCTGAGCTGTGGCAATTGCAATGTGGGAGACCACAAGGATCAGGTCTTTCCCCAATTTTAGCTAACATTTTCCTCTGGTCCTGGTATGAGATCCTTGATTCTGGTTGGTCCGAGATATTATATCTTTGCTTGCTGAAGATATGCAAAGGAAACACAAGTACTAAGGGAATGCAAGGACTGAATCAAGGACTGGTTAGATTGGCATGGTGACCTCAGCAGAACATGCTAGAATCGCATGCCTCCAAGTTGGAGTTCTTTGGATTGGTCAAGCAAAGCCCAACAAGAATTTTATGATTTAGGTGTATGGTGATTCCTTAATAATTGAGAGAGAGAGAGAGAGAGAGAGAGAGAGGTGCAAAATTTAGGGATCTGGCAAGATTCTTTGTTTAATTTAATGCCAGAATTTATAGTCCACTCAAGTTCCCTAAGGTTCTGAGTGGATTTCTACATATCACCAAATGAACTTTTCCAGGAGTTTTTCATCAGTTAAGGCTGATTAATAGAGAATGATACGGTGACAAAATTCATCACCGTTCCCGTCCCCACGGATAACCACGGGAAACCATCTTCATGTCATTCTTTAAGGAGAGAGGGAAGAATCAGAGTATAATTGGGACAACCACTGTCCCACAAGCTTTGCTTTGAAGAATGCTGGTGTAGAAAAACTGAGGTTGAAATAGACACTAGAAAATGACATGGGATTATTTCCCGCAGTTATCCGCGGGGACGGGAACGGTGATGAATTTTGTCACCGTGTCATTCTCTACTGATTAAGCAACTGAATCCATATCTGTCAGCTGATCATTTGATATTAGTGGTATAGGCACCACTTATAACTATGCTAGACTATGGGAATACAGTGTTTAGGGGTCTTTTGATTAACCCCCTAAAAAACAAACAAACAAAAAAACAACCAATAACCTGCAGTGCATTCTGCTCCCATAAAACGCAGTGCTTGACTGATTCTCAGATTGAATTTCAGGACCACATCTCACCAGCGTTTCAGGTTCTTCAGTGACTCCCAGTTAAAGAGCAGCCTTAAAATCTCGATGTTGGGTTTTGGGGTTTTTTTTTTTCAAGATGAGAAATCAAACGGGACCACGCTTGTCTTTCAGATTTGGTGATACTTTGTATGCTGGGTTGTGCTCCGCTAGTGATTTGTTAACAGTGCCAGAATTTATTGGTGAATGCACCGTGTTTTGCGTTGCCCATGAGTAAAATTCGGTGCGATTTTGTAAGGGGGTTACAGTGTGGTTACGGGGCAGGTTTATGGTTGACTTGAGGGTTTATTAGGGGTTTTTTGGGGGCCCTTTTACTAAAGCTTGGTGCATGCTAACAGGCATTAGTGTGTGCTAAGTGCCACTTGACCCATAGGTATACAATAGGATGTGCAGCTTTTAGTACCCGCTAATTCCATTAGCACCCGGCTAACCTTTATTAAAACAGCCCCTTAATAAGTTGATATATTTGTATACTCTGTTTTATTCTGTTGTACATCATTCTGACTTTTTGTGATCGAGGGGATTGATAAGTGTCACGAAACTCTACACAGCTAGCTTATCCATTTAAAGCTATGTGATTGGCTTTCTCACTGATTATTGGGCCTATTATTTACTTAGAATTGATAAACTTCTTCCTCATAACTTCTTTCCTCCTCAGTCAGTTTCTTAAGCTTTATGCTTCTCCCTTTGTCACACTTCCTGTTATCTCTCACTGTCAGGTTTTCTCTGCCTCTCTCCCCATCGCTGTGCTTTGCTTATGTTTTCTTGTATTTTCTCTCCCTCACATTATTTCTTTGTTCTTCTTTCAACACTCTCTTTTCTCATCTTCAGTCTCTGACCCTAAGCAACCTTAATGACCTGTTCTTTCAGTCTCTACCCCGCTTACTCACCTCCTACCCTGCCATTGCCAGCCTGTTCTCCTTTCCTGCCACCACCAGTCTCTGCCCATCATCAGCCCCTACCTTGCCACCGTCAATCTCTCTGCTCCTTTCTCAGTCCCTACCCTGCTACTGCCAATCTCTGCTCCTTCAAGTTTCAAGTTTATTAGGATTTTATATACCGCCTATCAAGGTTATCTAAGCGGTTTTTTTTGTTTTTTTTTACAATCAGGTACTCAAGCATTTTCCCTCTCTGTCCCAGTGGGCTCACAATCTATCTAACGTACCTGGGGCTATGGAGGACTGAGTGACTTGCCCAGGGTCACAAGGAGCAGCGTGGGGTTTGAACCCACAACCCCAGGGTGCTGAGGCTGTAGCTCCAACCACTGCGCCACACACGCCTCCGCTCCCGGCCCTAACAGTTTCAGTCTCCGCCCCTTCTTCACTCCCAACCCCTGCCACTTTCATTCTTTGCCCCTTACTCAGTCCCTACCCTGCCATTTCCAGTCTCTACCCCTCACTCCATACCCTACCACTACCAGCCCTTGCCACTTTTAACCTCTGGCATTTCTTTAACCTCCCTCCCTTACTCTACCACTTACAGTTTCAGACCCTTACTCCCTCCCCTGCCCACCACCATCAGTCTGTGACCTGTTCTGCCTTTCACCTGCTACTGCACTGAGTAATTTCATGTTCCACAATACCCATTTTTCTTTATCTTTTTTTTTTTTACTTTTTTTATTTTAAATAGCACTACAATTACATTGGTTGCCAAGGCAACACCTCGCGCTTCCCCTTGGTTGCCACGGTGACATGCCATGTGCTTGAAACAGTAACTATGGCAACCGGCTAGGCAGTCACAGATGAACAATTTACTTTGTGGCAAAGTAATCATTGCAGGGCGGGCTGCGAGTACAGGCTGGATATGTTGAAAAGAAAAACAAAGGATTGGATAAACAAACAGAAAATAATAGTAATAAAATTAAAATAACAAAGCCACGCAAAGGCAGCAATCTCTCCTCTCCCTTGCAGCCTTGTGCATACAGAGGGGAAGCATTTGCAAGCCTGAATCTAAATCCTATGTCTTCAAAGAGTTTTAGGTGCTGCAGGGCATTTGGTGGCAGAATTATAATTTCTGAACATAAGTCAGCTTGCATGTCGTATATTGACTATTTGAGCTCCTCTTAGCAGCTCTTGTTAGTCACAGTCTAATTTTGTCTAATTATTCCAGCAACTAGCCATTATCTGGTGAAACATTCCCCATAGGTTGCAAGGTCCTTTCAGCCCAGGCGGCTATTGGTGTTTGAAGGCCGGTCAGTGCTTATCTGTGATGTGACTCTGGGGCTAGGCAGGGACACTTCGCAGTTAGACATGTACAAGGAATAAATTACCCGAGTTTGTCCGTCCAGCCCTTTCCCTTCCCTTGTTTAAAAGCAGACTGAAAACCTACCTTGCTGATATAGCTTTCAGTCCTTAACCCTACTCCTCTGCCCTCCAACCCAGCCCGCTGATTAACTGTTTCCCTTAACTATATTCATGACATCCTGTTTGTCTTTGGGAAGCAGAGACGGGATTATGATGTCATAATGCCTCATTCCACCAATAAGAGCCAACCTCATCAGTGATGTCACAATGGCTTGTCCTGTACTCCCCTCTGCCCTCCAACCTAGCCAGAAGATTAACCGTTCCCCTTAACTGTATCCATGACATCCTGTTTGTCTGTCTTGTCTGTTTAGATTGTAAGCTCTTTTGAGCAGGGACTGTTTTCTTACTCTTTGTGACTCTGTGCAGCGCTGTGTGCATCTTGATATATACCGGTAATATGCTAAAAATGGGGTCTGCTTGTCACTGAATGGTGGGGCACACACAGACCCCATTTTTAGCATATTACCGGTATATATCAAGATGCTGTCATTTATTGTTTTTGTTACTGGGCTGAAAATGAAGGCTTTTGATACAGGCCAAAGCTGTTCTTTAAAATTTAAGAAGCTAGTGAGTGCTGCCAGAGCTCTTCCATTAAGCTGTGCTTCATTCCACCAGCAGCACCACTGCACCTGCCAATATTGCAAGCATTTGCAAAGTGGGTGAAAACCATTGTGAGTTTCTCCTTGGATCCTGGCACCTTCTTTCAACCGTACTGTTATATCACAGTTAATGAGCAATCATTAGAAAGTTGCATTGATAAAAACCAAAAAACGAGTTAAATTAGAAGAAATACTACAGCATCCATCAAAAGGAAATTTCCACCATAAGAAGCAGTTTTACACCCTCAGTTTTAAAGCTCAAGTATATAGATCGGTGCTGAACAATGGAGGACAAACCCCCCCTCCAAAAACAAAACAAAACTGTGTTATGTGCTATTCCATCAAGAGATGGTGCCCTTTATTGAATAGTGCATAGTGGCGATTCTCTAACTTTGGGCACCAGACATAAAACCACTGAAACTTGATATTAATACTGGTGCCCATTTGGGAGCATTGATCCAGTATTCCATAACTACACATATGGAGGGGCATAATCAATGGTGCACCTAAATCTGACTTTGGACATGGAGCGCTAGAAGACCAATGTCGTTAAGAGAAAAATAGCCATTTTCGAAAGGTGATCCATTACACATCCAACCATCATTTTGTTTTTAAAAAATCATCTATCTGGACATTCTGGCCACCGGCATCCAGGACGCCCAGAACATCTAACTTTATACCCCATTTTCGACCAAAATGTTGTCCCAAGTCCAAAGCGCCTAAAACAAGGCTACTTGGATGTGTGAGGGGCCAGTTGTGTAATGTACTGTCCACCCAGACATGGCAACAGAACAGTGGGGCACCTGTGAGAACATTGCTGTGAACGTCACATAAAGAGTGCTACATGTACATCTCACCACAAAACCCCTTGTAAGTCATGGTAAGCCCCTCCCTCTCCAAACCCACTATACTTACCTCTCTACCATTCTAATAGCCCTTTATAACTGCAGGCAACACCTACATTGCAGCAGAGTAGGGTTTTGGGAGGTTCTGATGGCCTCAGACATTCTACCATGAATGTAGTGGTTAGAGTGGCTCCTCTTCTCTATCGTTCACTAGCCCACTCATCTGGCTACTTAAGACACTTGTGTGTAGGTCAACTAGGCTTTCCCATACCAGATCCTGCTGCTCTGGAGACAGGTATGTACTTTTTTATTTTGATCTTTGTGGGGGTGTAAGGGGGGGTCAGTGAGCACTGGGGGAGTGTGTTGAGGTCTTTACAGCCCTGACCACTCCTCCGGATACGTCCCTTTCAGCTCTGGGCACACAGCAGCACTTAGAGGAATAAGAAGTCCCGCTAGACATCCAGAAAGTCAGTTTCGATTATCAACACTTGGATGCCTTGTCTATTAGAACGTCCAAGTGCTGACTTAGGGCTAGATGCACTAAAGTCAGTCAGTAATACCAACTGGATCGCTGTTGGCCGATTCTCTGGTTCACTGTGGAACAGTGATCGATGTGCTACCAAGTTTGCATGCAAATCATTTGCATGCAAACCCAACAGATCAATCGCTCAGCGAGCGATTGACACATGCACAAAGCCCTAACAGCAGTGACAGGGGAAGTAGCCTCCTGTCACTGCTGTTAGGGCTTCTTTTTTTTTTTTTTAATGGCACAGATGTGCGTGTGTTATACACGCACAATGTGCCCTAATAAAAAAAAAAAGAAAAAAAGCCCTCTGGGCTGATGGCCCTCCCCAATGACTCCCCCATGAATTGGCACTGTGACCCCCCCATGGCAGCAAAAATGCTAGGAAGGATGCCTACTCCCTCCTGCCTGGCCCTCCTGCCATGCCCCCACCTGGTCCTGGACCCCTGTGCCACCGACTTCCACATCATCCCTTCCCCTCCCCCTTTCCTCCCGAAGAAAAGGCAGAAGAAATGCCCACTCCCTTCTGCTACCAGATGCTCCCTCAAACACCACCCCATGTGATGCAGAGGGAGGGCCTAAGGTCTGACATCTGAGCAAATCAGGACCTTAGGCTCTTCCCTCTGTATTCCGTGTGTCACATGGGGAGAGACCTAAGGCCCTAATTTGCTCAGACATCAGATCTTAAGCATCACATGGGATGCTGAGGGAGGAGCCTAAGGCCCTGATTTACTTAGGTGTCTAAGGCCCCTCCCAAGGTATGGGGGATTCGGGGAGTTGGGGAGGGGTTCGGGGGAGCATCCGGTGGCAGGAGGGAATGGGTATCCCTCCTGAATTTTTTTTCCTTGTGAGGGCAGGGGATGGCTCAGGGGGGCCTCCATTCGCAGGAGGGAGTGGGCATCCCTCCTCCCAATTTTCTCTCATGGAGGGATTCCTGGTACTGCATTTGTCAGGGGTTGTTGGGGAGGGCCGTCATCGGCAGTGGGGGACTTTTTTCTTTTTTTTTTTATGGGACAGATATTTTGCATGTGTAAGTTACATGCTAAAATACTGATTTTAGGTGCCAAGATTTACACCTGCCATAAACAGGGCATAAATGTTTAGGCCTACATTTCACATGCCAATGCTGACTTATGCTAGTATTCTATAATAGCATCTGGTGTACAGTTATACAATTGCCCCCAATGTGAGAGAATTTTATATATGGTGCTGAATGTTAGGTGCTAATTCTGTGCCACATTTTCAGCATGGGAAAGCATTCTAACAGATACAAGGCACTGTAACAGGGCAGAAATGGCAGAGCCAGGCTAAAACATGCTTATATTATGCCCTTTTTAAAAAAAATTGTTTTATAGTTTTTAGTAAGAACATCAGATTATGTTCAACATAGATACAATATAAATAAATAAATGCATTTATATATAGAATGATATCTAGTATAAATTTATAGAATAACACCTAGTGTTTCTGTGCAGCTCTGCAAAGGGGGTGTGGCCATGGGAGGAGCATAGGTGGGTCAGGGGTGTGTTCCCTTAAAATGAGCGCAGTGTTATAGAATAGTGTGGATCAGTGCCCAACTTGTGCACTTTTCACCTGGTTTCAGTTGGCGTAACTCTTCATGCCCAAAGCTGAGCACCGAGTCCAGTGTTACGCTCAGTTCTATAAAGGATGCTAATCTTGGCATGCCTATTATAGAATACTGTTCAGTGCCAAATTGTGAGCACCATTCACTGAATTCAGCCCATAGTGCTTATCTCCTGAGTTACAAAACTCCAGTATGTGTATGAGAAAAGGGGTTAGATACAGGAAACTTTGGTTGGTAGCGTATGTTGTTGACGCTCATAATTCCTATGAACTTTTCAACCGTGCATTTTTTCCAGCTCTCCTAAAGGTTCAGTTTTCGATATTCTTTCATATATATTTTTTATTCTTATTTTGTAACACTGTCTATGTCTTCTTTAGTATTTTAGCTGGCTACATTTGTCAGTTTCATCAGGTCTTGCCACGGTCTATTTGTCACCGTGCCCCTTTAATATTAGTTTTGGGTCATGCAGATGTGATACTTTGTCTTGCGGCATTATTTCAATTTTTTTTTTTTTTTTCGTACTAAAATCAAATTTTTTTTAAAGCGCCATAAACAAAAAACAGAAACATTTAATAATCACTTATTTGATTAATAATAATAATAACAGTTTATATACCGCAGGATCGTGAAGTTCTATGCGGATTACAATGATTAAAAAATGCTACAGATTGAGTAGAATTAACAAAGTTAAGGGCTAATGATAAACAGCTCTAGAGATCAGGTATTGTGGACTAAGATTGTACAGGTCAGTTACCTAAATACTTCAGGAACAGATATGTTTTTAGGTTGTTCCGAAATTCCCCATAAGTAGTAGGCATAAGCAGTTGTTCCAGGTCTTTACCCCAGAATGCTACCTGATATGCGAAAAGATGTTGATGTTTTTTAAATTTACATCCTCTAACTCGTTTTGTTTTTTATGACTTTATTTTAGCTCTTCAGTGGCACGTTTTAAGTTTTAAAATATATATATATTTTTTCCATGGTCTGTTCTGCTGGAGCCCCATATTATTTTGCAGTTTATGAGGCTTATGTTATGTCTTGCTGCTTCCTTTTGACTCAACCCATAGCTTTAGATCCAATTTTCTTATCATTGGGATTTATTTTGTGTATAATTTGTGATCACTTGTTCACTTTTAAACAGCAATATTATTCATTTATTTTACAGTTGGTTGTGGTTTCATTTGATCTTTTTTCAACTTGGGTACGTTTCACTCTCTCCATTTCTTTCTTTCTTTCTTGTCTTACTTTCTGCCTCCCCGTTCTTATTTTCTTTTTTGATTTCTTGTCTTTTTTATTTCAGTTCACTGTTGGTACTTCTTTATGTAATGTAATGTAATGTAATTTATTTCTTATATACCGCTAAACTCCGTTAGGATTCTAAGCGGTTTACAGAAAAATAGACAATAGGGTGCATTAAAATTATAAGTAAAATAGGTACTTAGAAATTCCCTTACTGTCCCGAAGGCTCACAATCTAACTAAAGTACCTGGAAAAATGACAATTAGTAGAGTAATGAAGAAATAAAATAGAGAATAGATGAGAAAAATAAGAAAATAAACATTCTAATAAGATTACAATGATCTAAAGGACTTTGAAAGGTTGAAAAAAGAGGGGAGATAAGAATAGATGCAGATGGAGAACCGTTGAAGCAATAGAATTCTGGGGAAATTTAAATGAAATTTGAATGATAAAATAAAACAAAATAAGTGGTAAAACAATAAGTGAGATTTAAAAATATATCAAACTAAAAAGAATTGAAAATAAAATCAAAACAGTCAAAACTGAAGTCCAGCTTGAACGGGCCCCCGAGCCAACCGTTGGTCCGATGGCCGGACTGCAGCCCTCCTCTGTCGGCTCTCCCCTGCTGGAATGGGGGAGTAGCGAAGACTGCACTTTATTATCTTTCAATCATTTTATTACATATACTCTTGTCTTGACTGAGTTTTACTTTTGGTCTCTTTTGGTGTTACCATTCCTCTATCAGCTCTATTATACATTAATCATTCTATAATATATACCCTTGTTTGGCTCTCACCCCTGGTTCCTTTTGGCTTTATCGTGCCACTTTGGTTACATAGAAACATAGAAACATAGAATATGACGGCAGAAAAGGGCTATAGCCCATCAAGTCTGCCCACTCTAATGACCCACCCCCCTGACTTTACTCCCTTAGAGATACCACATGAATGTCCCATTTTCTCTTAAAATCTGACACGCTGCTGGCCTTAATCACCTGCAGAGGTAGACTGTTCCAATGATCGACCACCCTTTCTGTGAAGAAGTATTTCCTGGAATCACCTCGAAATTTCCCTCCCCTGATTTTCAGCGGATGCCCTCTGGTGGTCGAATGACCTATAGGACAGAAGATATCATCTTCCACTTCGATACGGCCCGTGACATATTTGAACGTCTCAATCATGTCCCCCCTCTCTCTTCGCTCCTCTAGTGAGTACAGCTGTAACTTATTTAGCCTTTCTTTATACGTGAGATCCCTGAGTCCCGAGACCAGCCTGGTGGCCATTCGCTGAACCGACTCAATTCGCCGCACATCTTTCCGGTAGTGTGGCCTCCAGAATTGAACACAATACTCCAAATGAGGTCTCACCATGGATCTATACACTGGCATCATCACTTCAGGTCTCCTGCTGACAAAACCCCTACGGATACAACCCATCATTTGCCTTGCCTTGCCTTGGTTGTTTATTATGTTCTGTTTATCTTAGTTTTGGATATCTGTTTGCTTGTTTTCTAATCTTTCCAAAATTTTTGCTTTGAGTTCTCATTATTCCCTTATTATATACCTTTTTCATATGTTCATTGTTATTTGTCTATGTAATTTTATATTCTTAATATTTTAACGTGTACATTTTAAGTCATTTTATTTTTGGTTAATTAGGACCCCTGATGAAGGCGTGTTACCGAAACATGGACTGTGTCGGGTCCTTTGGTTTGTTTTAATATGTTGTTTTTAACCGCATTTATGTGATATAATAAGTTCAGCCTGCATCATTGTACGTGTGTCTGCATTTTCTCTTGTTTTGCCTTGCCATATACATGACATAACATAACATAAAGATCTGGGTAAGTTTATGAAATTGTGAAATACAGTTATACACTTCTCCCTCCTAATCCGTGGTTTCAGTATCCATGGATTCGTTTATTCGTGATATTTGGGGGGGAAAAGAAATGCTGCATATCGGACCTTCCCCAGACCTTACCTGGTGGTTTAGCGGCGACGCGGGGAAGGAATGATCTTCCTACACTCCTGCCCCGTGCAGAACCGTCATCAAAATGGCTGCCATGAGTTCCTGTTGTAATCTTGAGACTACAATGGGAACTCATGGCAGCCATTTTGATGATGGCTCTGCAAGGGGCAGGAATGTAGTAAGATCGAACCTGCCCTGCATGGTTGATAGACCACCAGGTAAGGTCTGGGGAAGGTCCGGGACGCAGGAGGGAGGCAGGGGTGGGTCAGAGCCGGCCCTAAAAGTTATTCACAGTTTTTTAATATTCGCGGGCCGGCTCTGACCCTAACCCCTGCGAATATTGAAGGGAAAGTGTACAGTTATTTTATTTGATCTAATCTAAACCTTAAGTTTATATACTGCATCATCTCCATGAGAATGGAGCTTGACACGGTTTACAAGAACTTAAAATAGTGGGTAGAGAAGAAGAAAAAGGATTACATGAACTTATGTGTAGAAGGGGGGAGAGAAAGGGGGGAAGGATAGAGCTACAATTTGCTAAAAAGCCAGGTTTTCAGTTTTTTGCGGAATAACTGAAGGGAGCTCAGGTTCCGCAGCGGGGTGGTGAGGTCGTTCCAAAGACCTGTGATTTTGAAGAGAAGGGATTTTCCCAGTTTGCCTGAATAGTGGATGCCGTGTGGAGAGGGGAAGGCTAGTTTAAGCCTTTGGGCAGTTCTGGAGGAGTCGGGACTGGAGGAGTTGAAAGACAGTGGGATAAGAGGAGGCAGGATTCCGTGAATGATCTTGAAAGCCAGGCAGGAACATTTGAAATGGATTCTGGAGATTATTGGGAGCCAATGAAGTTTGGCAAGGAGTGGGGAGGCATGGTCAGACTTGCGTTTTGAGAAGATCAGTTTGCCTGCAGTATTCTGGATTAGCTGGAGTCTTAGAATACTTTTTTTTGATAGATTTAAGTAGATGGCGTTGCAGTAATCTAGTTTGGAGAGGATGATGGATTGGACAAGGATGGCAAAGTGTTGTTGGCTGAAGTAGGATCTAGCTTTCCTCAGCATGTGAAGGCTGAAAAAGCATGATTTTGCCAAGGAGTTGAGGTGGGCATTGAGGTCATTTGATATACCGCCATTATTAACAAAAAAAAATAAAGTCAAAGCGGTTAACAATAGATAAAAATCAAAGGGAAATAATTAAAAACCAACAATAAAATAACAGGAAAATATTATATACTGTACAATTAACAATACTAGACACAAAATGACAATCAAGGGCAGGAAAGGCTTACAATATCAAGAGGTAAAAACAGGAGGATAGAGGGGAAAATGCGAGAAGAAAAAAGCAAAGGAAGAATTAAACTGAAGTATTAAGAACTAGGGTCAAACACCAGTTTGAAATAATAGGCTTTCAAATGTGATTTAAATGATTTAAGAGATTTTTCTGTGTGCAGATATAGCGGAACTATCCAGATATTCCAGAGCTTTGGGGCCATTATAGAGAAACTAGAACCTCTGTAAATGTCTAGAAAAGCTGCCTAATTGATGGGATAATCAGCTCCCTTCTAGGAGAGTATGGAACGCAGCTCCCTTCTAGGAGAGTATGGAATCAGATGAGAAAATAAGAATGGAGGAGAACCAGAATCCAGTATCTGAAAAGTAAGTAGGTTATATTTATAAAGAATCCTGAAGGAAATGGGAAGCATGTGCTCAGTTTTGAGAAGCGGACTAATATGGTCACATGTTGCCATTAGTTTTGTAAAATGAAGTATGATGGTTAATATTTTTATAAGAATTGGCAATTTTGATGTCGTTTGACTTGTTTGCATTTTCAGTCTTGTTGTTTTATAAATTATGTATGTATGGTTGTAATCTGCCTTGTTTAAAGGCGGACTATAAATAATAAACTATAACATAAAAATGTATATACCTCAACACCATGAAGTTCTATGCGGTTAACAAAACATAAGAAACTGAACAAGCTCAGTGAAATGCAAAATATTAAACTTCTAAAAATGTAACAAATAAATGTGTCTTTAACAATTTTCTACAATGCTGGCCCTCACAGCCAATAATGTGCGTAATTACAGAAAAGTGCTTAGGTGCACTTTTGGCATGCATGCACACGTGTGTATATGTTAGTATTTTAAACATCTACCCACACAACCGACACCTACTTTATACTGTACCTACTTTATACTGGGCCTCTTCTCCCTTGAACAGAAGAGATTGAGAGGGGACATGATCGAAACATTCTAGGACTGGAGGGAATAGATTTGATAGATAAGGACAGGTTGTTCACCCTCTCCAAGGCAGGGAGAACGAGAATTGAAAGGGGATAGATTCCGTACGAACACAAGGAAGTTCTTCTTCACCCAGAGAGTGGTAGAAAACTGGAACGCTCTTCCGGAGTCTGTCATAGGGGGAAACACCCTCCAGGGATTCAAGACAAAGTTAGACAAGTTCCTGCTGAACCGGAACGTACACAGGTAGGGCTAGCATCAGTTAGAGTGCTGGTCTTTGACCAGAGGGCCACCGCGTGAGCAGAATGCTGGGCACGATGGACCATTGGTCTGACCCAGCAGCGGCAATTTTTATGTTCTTATGTACAGTAGAATGGGAGAAAGGTAGAGTTTGTGGCATGAAGGAAGAGATAGGAGTTGAGGTCCAATATGGAGTGAGGCAGAATCCAAATTCTATAGAATGTTTTCCCTTGTTAGGGGTATGCATGTGAAGAAAAGTTCTGTCTCTTTGTATCATTTCAGATTTATAGCATTCCTCTTGTTTCCATTTTACATCTATATTGTTTCATTTGTTCCTTTCATTTTAGAGAGTGCTAAAATAGTTTTCAATCCACTAAAACAGCTTAGTGCATGACAATGTATTTTTAGATCATTTTAGAATGACAGAATGACACAGAACAAAACTTTATTATTTTTGAGCCATTTTGGACGGGAACTGACACAGAGATATATCATTGTCATTTATGATATATTTTGCCTTATGTCTTTTTATGACTTTATTTTCATTTATTTTTGCTTTTGAAAGTAATAGTACAGTGTACAGTTTGATTTATATTTTATGTTATTTTTGTGTATTTTGTAAACCATCTAGAATGTAGCTGGTATATAACTGTTTTCAAACATATAAATAGTTGTTTTCGGGTAATTTTAAAATGACAACAAATCTCTGCCTTCCATCAGTAAATATGACTTTTAAATTACCTTCTAAGTAAGGTCTAGAGTAAGCAAATAAACAAATAATTTCCAAATATGTCTAAGACTTTCATCTGTTTGCATGAACTGGTCTATGGGACACGCTTCCACAAACAGATGCAAGGTTTGCATCGTACCTTTTAAAAAGTGGTGTTTGGGGTTTTTTTTTTAGAATAGAATCATAAGAATGGAAGAAGCATTCAGCTTGGCCTTGCATTACAGACTATCATCTCTCTATTATATGTAGACACGGTATCTCTTGAAATGCATTCCTATTTAAATCAGGATAAGCATAAGTACATTATGAAACGAATGCATGATTTATACAACGCTATGAATTATTCATTCAACTCGGCGCATTTGGTATTTCTAAATTAATTGAAAGTCCTAGAAAATTTATGATTTCTGTGGGCTGTATTTTGCAAAATTCAGAGGCATGCAAAAAATGATATACAGATATAAATGTGTGCGCGACAGAGTTAAACGTCCCCCTGAGCTGGCCCAAATATCTTTCTGCTGAACAATAAAAGCAGGACACAAACTAAACAACATGTGGATAGTATTTCTATAACAAGGCACCTAGGATAAAAGGATACGCAGGGGCCTGTTCCAAGCCTTTTCTATAAAGAAAAGTAGGCACTTAATTTTCTTTATAGAAAACCAGTACAAGTGGCAGAAAACATGCTTATATTTATGGTGCAATCACTTACACCAACTGTACCTATTGTAGATGTTAGAACATGCATAAATTATAGAGCACTAATTTATAGGTCTGATATTCATCCGGCCATGGGCACTGTTGTCCTCCAACTGCATTGCTACCAGTAGGGGGTGATGCTTCAATATTGTGTTTTCAATTGCAAGGGAAAGGCAGGTTTCCCTGGAGTCTTGCAGAACTTGCCTGTCCCTCACTATTAAAATTGCGAAAGTGAAAAATCACCCTGCCCGCCCCCTACTGGCAAGACTATAGATGGAGGACTCCTTCTCAGTTCGGAGGGAACGGTGGCAGTGCTTTTGCTGTCCGCCACTGGCATTAAACCCAGAAATCTTATGTTGGGCCATATCTGGCTGCTGGAATTGAATGTCTGTTTTGTTTTTTTTGGGTTTTTTTTTTTTAATTTCCTATTAAAAAGTTAACCAGTTACCGTAATTTGTTAGCAGTTAAAGACATGCCTCTCCAATCATGGTGCATGGGCATGTCGTGCCACTGGGGCTTGCGCACCTCTAAGAAGCTGAAAGCTACGCCATCGGTGGTTTCACTACCAGCTGGGTCTCCCAAGACGGGCAGCTTTCAGTGGAGATGTCAGACTAACAATGCACCACTTATCTGGGCAGCAGCAGATGGGCAGCGTTGGAGGCAGAGGATCGTGTATGATGCAACAACGACAACGAATTTATACTGCGCAGAAGAAAGGCCCAGCAATCTACTTCTTTATTCTCCCACAAAAACTTGATGATATTCATCAAGTCACTGGGACTTGAACACGAGTCGGCGGCACCTAACAAAGACAGGACTGCTATTTTGTGGTCAGTTTTAAGTGCTAAGCTTATCTGGTTGGGTGCAAGTGTACCGGTAGGGGCTAACCGTGAATATTCAGTGGGAGATAACCAGTCATCTCCTGCTGAATATTTGCGCACAGCTACGGAAATCGTGTTTAACTAGTCAGCGGCCATTTCTGACCAATTAAATAGTGCTAAATCTCGGGGGCATGCCCACTTCTGCATATTTTGCTCAAGCTTTACCCATGCGCAGTCCACCAGCAAAGAACGCACTATAAAAACACAGTCTGCGCTTTTCTGCTAGTCGATGTTGTCTCTTATAATAATAGTTTTATTTTATATACCGCCATACCCAAAAAGTTATAGGCGGTTCACCACAATTAATTAAAATACAAACAATGCAAACCATCGAAAACAAGTTATATGCATATAATATAAGAAAAATGCATACATGCCATATAAAGAGGGTACAACAATCTTAAAAGAATAAAAGATTATAATAATAAAATATATTAAGATGGCTAGAATTACACCATTTACACACATTCCTTGCCTCCTTATAGCATTATCCCCAAACCCACATATGATTTAAAAAAACAAAACAAAACCCAAACCCTACAACTTGGTAGAGACATTTAATTCAGAAGGTCTTGTCCTTACCCACATTTCAGAAAGTTATTAACGTTATTATTAAAATCAATTTTTATTTATAAAATTGTGAATTAAAATGATTTTTCTGTAGTTCACTGGAAATGACCAGTTTTGTGTCTTTGGTGAACCGCATCAATCCGTGAGGTTTTGCGGTTAATAAATGTGACGTAATGTTGATAAATAACTCGCGTCCTCAAGTTTTAAAAACAAATACTGACCGCCAAACTTCCCCCTCTTATTCTATTTCTACCAATCTGCTTTATATGATCTAATTTTGTGATTTCTGGTTGACCCTCTTTTCCTTCGCAGGCCAAAAATCTCCAGATGCTTGCCCTTTCGTACAGACCAGAAAGTTTATAGAATTAAAGTCCTTCGATATTATCAAATATCACAGTGTAAAGTTTCCAGAGATATTAAACAAACCTTTAGCACTTTAACTATTTACTCTAGAAATGATACAGCTGTTGGATCTAATGAGCAGCTGCTTTAAACTATTAGTCTAGCAAGTCTCATATCTAAGGGGTCAATTTTTTTTTACAAATTACTCAGTGGCGATTTTGTCCGATTTGTTGCTGAATCTGAATCTTAAAGCCTTATCTCCATAGCCACAGCCATAGCATCCAACAGTAAGGCAGTCATTTTGGAAGGGCTATTTGTGTTTGAGACACGCATAAACTGGCACTTAAACATTTATCTTGCATAATTTATATATTTATTTATTTAATTCAATTTCTTTCCCACTCTCCCCAAAGATCTCAAAACAGGTTACAGGTTGACATACATAATATACCGTTAATAGATTACAATTTACCATAGTTACAGTACAAGGTGGTTGTTTTTTGTTTTTTTTTTAATGTAAGTTTTTATCCTAATTCGACACATATATTGTAAACCGCTTGGATCCGTTTTTGGTTGTATATACGGTATATAAAGATTTTAATAAACCTAAACATACTAGGGATCTAATACTAATATACGTAGAAGTGGCATAATTAAAAAAAGGTCTAAGTCCGTTTTGGGCCTATAAGTCGCTAGTCGCCCAAAGTCCATTCTCAAAAAATACACCCAAAATATTGTTTTTTTTCGAGAATCATCTTCTTCCACGTCCAGCCGTTTAATCATCCAGACCGCTAAGTCAACTATCTTTATACCCCCATTCTCGTCCAAAAAATCGCCCAAGTCAAAAACGCCTAGAACAAGATCTTTTGGACGTGGGAGGGACAAGCAAAGTGATGGACTGGACACCCAGACATAGCAACAGAGTAGTGGGGCACCTTACAGGGCACTGCTGTGAATTTCACAAAAAGAGTGACACATAAATATTTCACCACAACTCCCTTATAGGTCATGGTGAGCCCCCCAAAACCTACTATACCCACCTATCTACTACCCCAATAGCCCTTATAGGGCACCTATATGGCAGTACAGTACAGTAGGGTTTTGGTGGGTGCATTTGTTTCACCATGCATGCAGTGGTTAGAGTGGCTTATGGGCCTGGGTCTTCCTCTCTATGGGTCTCGAGCCCACCCCCCAGACTACATAAGACATCTCTGTGTAGTTCTACTAGGCTTTCTTATGCCAGGTGCTGATGTTCTGGAGGCAGGTATGTACTTTTTTATTCTGATTTTTATGGCAGCGGGGGTGGGGGGCCAGTGATCACTGGGGGAGTGTGTGTGGGGTCTTTACTTTATCCCTGCAGTGGTTATCTGGTCACTTTTGATACCTTCTGGGCACATATACCTATTTTTAAATCGCTTAAGTCACAATGTATAAGTTCCATCTAGGAAATCTCATTAAACTTTCGATTATCACTGCAGGACAACTAAGTCTAGGTCGGCCCACATCCCGCCCTAACCACTCCTTCAAAAATGCCCCTTTCAACTCTGGTCCATAGAGCAGCACTGAAAAGGCCTAAGCTGTTTTTAGATACAATTATCGACACTTGGATGACCTGTCTTATAGGCGGGTTTTTAGATGTATTTCCATTTCAAGTATGAACCTCATAGTATACAGTTTACAGGTTACAATTTACCATAGTTCCAGTGCAAGGTTCTTCAATACAAGTTTTATCCTACTTGACAAATACTAGGGATCTAATATCAATATACATTAATATGCAGTTTACAGGATAAATTTGATGTAGCTACAATGCAAGATTTATCAATATAAGCTTTTATTCTAACGTGACACATAACACTGGTCAACAAGCATTTTGCTACTGGAGTTCTGTACCTGTGCCTTAACAATGGCCACATGCTGACTCAAAAAACAGGATGTGATAGACAAAAACTATTTTGAGATTTAAAGTTATGCATCAGTTTGGGTTTATATCACTTTCGTCAATAACGCTACTGTGAAGCTTGGATATTTTACTTTTTCTGTAACACAATATTGCATTTTACGACAGCTCATCGATCACATATACCAGTAATTTGAAAGTTTATACTACAAAATGATTGTGCTGCTTTTTCTTCCAGTGAATTTTTATACAGTATTTTGTTTGTTTTTGCCTAAGATATTATAATTATGAACAGACGAGATTTGGGTTAACCATCCTGATAATTTCTGTTATGTCTGTGGATAATTTACTGCACAATCAGCACCTAAGTAGTACGTTTGGTTTCAAGAAAAGTGAAGCCAAAGTCAAAGAAGGTATTTTTATTGGACCTGAATCCATGAACCGATCCTTGATGATGCATTCTAACAGAAGCTGAACCCAGATGAGTCAGCAGCATGGGAAGCATTCATGCTGGTTGTTCAGAATTTTCTTGGTAATCACGGATCAGAGAATTATGCTGAGCTTGTGGAGAACATGCTGACCTCATATCAGCTAATGGGTGCCAGAATGTCACTTAAAATGCATTTCTTACATTCTCACCTTGACTTCTTTCCACCCAATCTTGGTGATGTCAGCAATGAGCATGGGGAAAGATTTCATCAAGATATCAAGGTGATGGAAAGCAGATATCAGGGAAAGTTCAATCCCAGTATGATGGGAGACTATTGTTGGTTCTTGTAAAGAGAGACAAATGTACAGTATAAGCATAAAAGAAAGTGTCTCAAACATTTCTGAACAAGCTGACATCACTTTTGTGTGAGTTAAGAGAGGCGTAAATATATGCTGTAACATGTTTCCTTATTGTCTTCGTGTTTGTTTTCAGAGTAAAATCCTTAACACAAGTTTGGTGGGACACAGTTCATACTCACAATATTGTGCCGATATGTCAAACTATCTAAAAAAAAAAAAAAAATCAGTAATGTGTATCTCAGAAACCTGATGTGCTAGCTGAATTTCAATTACACACCTGAAATCAGAGTCATTAAATTAACTTAGAACACGTCTTAAGTTCTCAGTAGCAAAGAAAAACCTTTTTTTTGTTGAACAGTGTAATCTAGGGGTGTCCAATGTCGGTCCTCGAGGGCCGCAATCCAGTCGGATTTTCAGGATTTCCCCAATGAATATGCATTGAAAGCAATGCATGCACATAGATCTCATGCATATTCATTGGGGAAATCCTGAAAACCCGACTGGATTGCGGCCCTCGAGGACCGACATTGGACACCCCTGGTGTAATCAATATACATTCATATTTCTTTGTAATCTATCGGCCTTAGGATGGAAGCTCGTGTAAAGTTTAAGTTCGCTTGCCTCTGTTTTAAAGTTTTCTACGGTCTAACCCCTAAATACATCACTGACCTATTCTCCTTCTCAGCCAACAAACACAAGAGAAGCTCCCACTCGCACTTCGTTTCTCCCCCGGTTAGAGGATGCAAACTAAAAAACACCATGAGCATCTTCTCTCACATCAGGCTGCTCTATGGGGTAAAGACCTAGAACAACTCCTATTGCCCACCACTTATGAGGTATTCAGGAAACGCCTCAAAACTCACCTATTCCTGAAACACCTAGACAGCTGACCCACTTCCTTCCTTCCCCTCTCTTGCCCTTTCTCCCCATTGTTCCCACATCCCTTAAGTTAACTCAACTTGTACGTCAACTCAACTTGTACCCCACTAATCTTCTGTAAACCGCATAGAACTTAACGATATTGCGGTATATAAACTGTTATTATTATTATTATTATTATTAGGCAGGGGAGTTAGCATCTGACTATTTTCTGTTTCCAAACCTTAAAAAGAGTTGGAGAGGGCAATAATTTTTGAGTGATTTGGTGGCGATTGGAGCAGTATTTTGGGGGAAGGGTTACAGAAACTTCAGACACGAAGTGCCAAGTGTGCTAAACTTAGGGGGTGAATATATGGAATAACTTGTAAGCTTCCTGTCTCCATGCCCTTCCCTTCTTGGTTGGGCTGAGAACTTTACAGCGGCCCTTTATATATTCTTTGACTTCTTTTAAATTACTATCTCCTGTGAAAACAACAGGACACAATGCCATCTAAATGGATTAAAATACTATATCGAGGACTTTTACCATTATCGCTGTTGATGGTTAAAGCCTTTTTTAGTGGAAAGATCCCACAAGTTGGAGGCATGCAGTGGTTGATCCCATTTTAAAAAGTCCTTGTCATCAGATCATTCTACTCCTAATAACTACAGACCTATTTCAAATTTTATCTTTTCTGTCTAATTTAGTAGAAAAGGTGGTGGTTAAATAGATTACTACCTTTATTGACATAACTAATATATTACATCGACGGCACTCAGGTTTTAAGGAGGGCATAGTACCAAAACAATTTGTAAGTGTTTTACTTACTGAATTACATAGTAACAGTGGCATAGCGAGGGTAACTGGCGCCCGGGGCGATGGCACCCCTCCCCCACCCTCTTCTCCACCCACGCTCCTTCCCAAACCCTCTGCTGCATGCACGCCCCTCCCCCTTCCCTTCCCCTGTACCTTTTTAATTTTCCAGGTGAGAGCAACTTTCCTTTAATGATCATCTCAACTCTCTGGTTAAAAAAAAAATGTTTTTTTAGTCTTCACATGTTGAGGAAAGTGAGATCCTCCGCCAACAACATTTTGCTGTCCTTGTACAATCAATCGTTCTTTCCAGACTGGACTATTATAATTCCATCTAAGTCTAACCGAGAAAAACCTTCAAAGACTTCAGCGGATACAGAACACTGCGGCTAGGTTGTTCTTCGCAAAAAGCAAATTCGATCATGTTTCCCCGCTTCTGTCAAAACTTCACTGGCTTCCGGTGATTTCTAGGATTCACTTTAAATGTACCTGCCTAATGTTCAAGATCCTACATGGCATTCTTCCTCCCCTAATTCCACTCTCCTGGAATTCTTCGAGACCTAACACTACCAGATCCGCTCACAAACTCAAACTATCTTTCCCCTCGTTAAAAGGCGTCATGTATGCAGGTAAATTAGGGAAATCCCTTTTCTTCAAATTCACTGAGCTTTGGAATAACCTCCCTGCCCTGCTGCGGAACCTAGGCTCATTCCAATTATTCCGAAAGCATCTGAAAACCTGGCTTTTCTCCAAAACGTAAAGCTATCTATTTAAAATGTAAAGCTAGCTATCCTCATCTTAACCTCTAATTTCTTATTATGTCCTTCCCTCATTTACTGAATTTACATGTAAACCGTGCCGAGCTTTATCTTTATGGAGATGATGCGGTATACAAACTTAAGGTTTAGTTTAGTTTAGGAACAGCATAAACTTGCTGCCCGTGTTGTGTCGGCTAGCCCTCTGATCTCACTTCCTAGGTGCAGGGCCCGGAAGTGACATCAGAGAGAGGCGACACCAACGTAGGAAGCAAGTTCGTAATGCTGCTCATGCAGGAAAAAATTAAAGAGGTACAGGAGAAGGGAAGGGGTGCATGAGCATGGCTGGGGGGGGGGGGTCGGAAAGGAGGGGGCAGAGAGGAGGACGGATGCCTTCGCCCTTTACAAAGACCCCGCCTGGGGCTGACCGCACCCCCCCCTGCACACATACTACTTATTATGCCAGTGCATAGTAACATAGTAGAGAAAAGCAGATAAAAACATGAATGGGTCCATCCAGACTGACAAACAGCCATATTCGTTTTCTATTTATGATTAAAGCAACAAATACTTGATCCTGGCATTTCTTTGACATTTTGGGGACTGTAGAAGTCTACTTGGCACTGTCCTTAAGTTCTAAGTGTCTAAATCCTTAATTTACAAAGCTGGGCCTGCAAACGGCAAGGGGTGTGGGATCTAGGCATGTTGTGGCTGGGAAAGGGGTGAAGCAAATTAATAGATATCTAATTCCACTTTTCAGAAAGGGACTAGGGCCCTGATTCTTTAAAAGATGCCTTAAGTTACAAAAACACACCGACCCACCAAAATCTATAAAGTGTGCCTAAAATTAGACTCCTTTATGGGCACACCTAGACCATGTAGCCACCTAGCTTATTTCAGTAATAGGCTAAATCAGAGGAGATAATCAACACTCAACACCTTTTAATTGAACTAAGTGGAATTAATTAACATAAGAACATAAGAAGCGCCATCTCCGGATCAGACCTTCAGTCTATCAAGTCCGGCGATCTGCACCTGCGGAGGCCCAGCCAGGTGTACACCTGGCGTAATTTTTAGTCAAATACAAAAAACTAAACCCAAGTGATTACTATACAAAATGTACCAACAGAAAAATCCAACTCACTTGATGAGATCAGTGCATATCCCTGCAACCACTTTCTTTTAGAACTTTTTATCTCTTTTGTTTTGGTTTTATTTAAATTCAGGAAAAGGCCTCAGAAAAGGAGCCTACGCACAGTCTTGTCACAGACCAGGGAATTCTGCGTAGTTTTGTAATGCTCCAAGCTCCAGTCATAGGCCATAAAAACCGGAATCTATTTTTGATTTTATTTAAAATATTTTCATAAGTGTAGCTCTATTACTTTTATTATTCAACTTCTGTGTTAACTTATAACCAAATTTTTGTCTTTACTTTCATTATTTTTGCAATAGTTACTCTTCAGCAACAATTAAGCATAATATAGAATGCGCCTCTCTCTACCTTTGACAAAACTGTGCGTAGGCTCCTTTTCTGAGGCCTTTTCCTGAATTTAAATAAAACCTAAATAAAACCAAAACAAAAGAGATAAAAAGTTCTAAAAGAAAGTGGTTGCAGGGATATGCACTGATCTCATCAAGTGTGTTGGATTTTTTTGTTGGTAATTTTTAGTCACCCATATCCCTCTATGCCTCTCGTAAGGAGATGTGCACCTAGTTTGCTTTTAAATCCTAGGACGGTCACTTCCGCTATAACCTCCTCTGGGAGAGCATTCCAGGTGTCAACCACTCTTTGTGTGAAGCAGAACTTCCTGATATTTGTCCTGGACTCGTCCCCCTTTAGCTTCATTCCATGTCCTCTTGTTCATGTCAAATTGGACATTGTAAATAATTTTTTTTCCTGCTCTATTTTGTCGATTCCTTTCAGTATTTTGAAGGTCTCAATCATACCCCCTCGCAGTCTCCTTTTCTCAAGGGAGAACAATCCCAGTCTCTTAAGTTCCTCGTATTCCAGTTTCTCTATACCTTTTACTAGCTTCGTTGCTCGTCTCTGCACCCTCTCCAGCAGTTTTATATCCTTCTTTAGGTTGGGAGTCCAATGTTAGACACATTGGTCTCCCAACCTAGTGTGGTCTGACCATTGCTCTTTAAAGCGGCATTATAACTGCTGTTAATATTTATTAATGTTGGAACTACCAGATGTACAATGTTATACCCTTTAATCCGCTGTATGTACAGTCTCTCTTTATTGTAACTACAGTTTATCTATATTGTAACTACAGTTTCTCTATATTGTAAACCACTTCTCTTTATTGTAAACCGCCTAGAAGTCGCAAGATAGTTGGCGGTATATAAAAATAAAGTTATTATTATTATTATTATTATTATTTATCATGCCTAACATTGTATTTGCTTTCTTTGCCGCCGCCGCACATTGTGCCGACGGTTTCAGGGTCCTATCTATCAGTACGCCCAGGTCCTTTTCTTGTTCACTCTTACTCAGTATTGCTCCTGACATTCTATACTCGTGTTCCTTGTTCTTTCTGCCTAAATGCATTACTTTGCACTTTTCCACATTAAACTTCATCTGCCATTTCTCTGCCCATTTCTCTAACTGAAATTGAAAATTAGGTGCTTAATTTGGAAGGTGCCATTTATAGAATTCAGTCCTTTATGTTTATTAAAATTTTCTATACTGCTGGACTTCAGCAGGTCACTGTGATGCATATAAAGAAATTTCATTTAAGATAGAAAAGACCTAACCATTCACTAAAAGACTAATAGAAATATATCTACTTCCATACTGACAACCCTGCAGATAAATTTCAACCAGCTTAAATATCTGAATTAAAATATGTCTTTAACAGCCCTTTAAATATTTTCAAGCAAGGTTCTTTTCATATTAAAGCAGGGAGACTGTTATATAAGCTAGATACAAGCCCCCCAAAAAGCAGTTTCATGTGTGATTTTCCAAAACGCCTTGGAAACAGAAGGGATGACCATATGATGGTCATTTAAAGATCATAAGGTCCTTCCTGGAACATATGGGATAGCCTAGAAACCAGATATAAAGGGATGTGCTGATCTAGAAATATACATGTTAAAAAAATGAATGGCTTGGACCTGGCAGCTTCCATGTGAATTTGTTGACACTTCCATGTGGAAGAAGGGCTTCTGAAACTGCCATGTAAAAGTGGTGCAACTTTCACATGTAGCCGCCACATCTTATCAACCTACTGTACAAATGCAAGTGATGCAAATTAAATAGTGAAGCCATAATTTTAATGCATTTCACTTTGGAAGTAGACATAAAATACTAGATTCAATAAATGTTTGGGACCCATTGACAACATTTTGAAAAGATTGATTATTGTATTTAGCCTTTTGATTATATGCATCCAGGTTGGGTGGGTGGGAGGGGGATATGTAATTAATTTATTATTGGATTGCAAGGTTGTTTATCTTGTTCATTTGCATTATATTAAACGTTTTTACACTTTTAGGAAGGATGGGTGGGGAGGGGGTTATGTATTGATTGTATCATTAGAAGGAATTGAGTGCTGTCTATTGAGTTTATTGATTGATAATATGTTGCACTTTATGCTGGTTTTAAAATGAATAAAGATTAAAAAAAAAAAATGCTTCTCAAGATTTGCCAATGAAAAAATTCCACATGAAGTTGATTGCTATTTATCGAATAATGCTTAGAGCTGAGTTCTGTGCCAAACTGAAACCTGAGGTAAATCCTGACATGTAATTTAGGCGCGGATCCCCGGCATTCAGTAATACTGCATGCATCTTTGTGAATGCCTCTGACCTGCCAATGCTCCTCCTATGGCTATACCACCTAAAAGATTTGCATGCAGATCTTTATAGAATAGCAGGAGCAAGATGCAGGCACAAAATAAATTGTCACCAATTAAGGCCAAAATTATTGGTGCCAATTGGCTCATTAGCCAACTTAGTTACACACGCTTCTCAGAATTTATGGAATCCGGGGGAAACTACTTTAGACGCCTTTAATTCCTCATGTAAAGTCATGGGTGAAATGAGCACTTTTAAAAAAACCTACGTGTGCCATTTAGCAAGTGTAAAAGCTGACAGAGAATATTTCCCAATATCCCGCAGATTCTCTATATGGGGTTTGAAGATTCAGTGCCAAAATTTTGGTGCAGAGCCAAGATGCAAATGCAACAATATTTGTTAACAAGCCATTAACTATCAATTAATTGGCCATATTAATAATAATAATTTTATTCTTATATATCGCCAAAGCCATAGTAGTTCGAGGCAGTTCACAATAAGAGGAGCTGGACAATCAGCAAAGATAGGTACAAAGAAGGTATTAAAGTACATGAAGCGGACACAGGAAAAAGAGAGCAGGAGCCTGCTGCGAACAATCGGCGAGAGTGGGGCACTGGACAGACAACAAGTTAATTGGCAGAAATTTGGGTTTTGCAACTTGAAAGGGTGGATTTCAGTTCCGGCTGCGGCTGCTGTTGCAAACTGCCACGTGAATTGTGTTCAAGCACAGCAAGATTGTTTTCCCCTGAAGCAGTCGTAAGTTACGGCAAAATGAGCGAAGAGTCTCCAGCAGTCTCCGACATCTCAGATAAGTGACTCGCCCGCTTTCGCACATGGGCGGCTAGATGGTTTTATTTTGTGACCTTCATAGGCACAGTTTGTGGAGTTCTTTTTGCCAGTGATAATGAGCAGCCTTGTTTTACTTGATGTAAAGTGATGCTGAAGTAATTTTAAGGCTTTTTTTCTACACATATACGTATGGGGTTCTGTCTGCTGTTGTGTCACTCTCAATGAGCCGTCCATGAGAAACATATAATTATTTTGATTTTGTTATATATTTAGGAGTTTTTTTCTGACCCACGAAGGCCTTTTCTCCACCTTATATCTTTATGGGTCCTGTTTTCATTCATATTTTTTATATATAGGTGTGAGGTGAATATAGGTAACTGTAATCCCCTATTATTATACTGTTACCCAATTTGCCAGTTTTCCTAATCTCCGAAAACATTTCTTCATCTGTTTGCTCATTCTGTCCCAGGGGACATTAACGTAATCCTATCCATATGTTCCTTCCCTTCAGACATGAAATTTCTATCCATATGGATTCCATATTGCTATCTATGTCATGCATAATGTTTTTTTTATTTTATTTGATTCAATTCCTTCTTTAATATATAGCACAACACCCCCCCCCCCTCCAATTTGATCTACTCTATCCTTGTGATATAATTTGTACCTAGGTAATACAGTTTCCTATTGATTATCCTCCTTCCACCAGGTCTCTGAGATGCCTGTTATATCTATCTCATTATTCAGTGCTATATACTCTAATTTGCCTATTTCATTTTTTAGGCTTCTAACATTTGTATTTAGACACTTCAAATTGTGTTTTTTCCTTGTGTAGAAGAAGACAGGGATAATTTGAGTCCTTTACTCTGCCTTACTCTTAAGCACTCCTGGCTTTCTTTCACCATTATTTATACCTCTCAATTGGGACTCCCTAAATATCCTGTTTCAATAGTATCCTTCAAGCACATTCCGCACTGAACCATCTGCTCCTGGGAAGCTGTTGGCTCCCCCCCCTCATCTTAGTTTAAAAGCTACTCTATCTCCTTTTTAAACGTTAGCACCAGCAGCCTGGTTCCATCCCGGTTAAGGTGGAGTCCATTCTTTTGGAACAGACTCCCCCTTTCCCATAAAGTTTTCTAGTTCATAACCAATCTAAATCCCTCAACCCTGCACCACCATCTCATCCACGCATTGAGACTTTGGAGCCCTGCCTGCCTCTTGGGTCCTGCGCATAGAATGGGGAACATTTCTGAAAATGCTACCAAGGAGTATCTGGATTTCAACTTTCTACCTAAGAGCCTAAATTTAGCATCCAGAACCTTCCTCTCACATGTTTCTATATCATTGGCACCTCCCCTGCAATAACTAAAATCCTATCTGATACATGAGGACAAGTGACCAGGCAATCCTAATGCCCACCAGCCACCCAGCTATCTACATGCCTAATGATCGAATCACCAAGTAAAACAGCTGTCCTAACCCTTCCCTTCTGGGCAGAAGTCCCTGGAGATACATCCTCAGTGTGAGAGGATATTGTATCACCTGGTGGGCAGGTCCTAGCTACAGGATTATTTCCTACTTCACCAGGGTAATGCTCTCCTTTTAGGAGACCTCCCTCCTCTAAGACAGCACAGAGGCTGCTAGACTGGAGATGAGATTTCTCTATAACATCCCTGTAGATATAATTTATGTACCTCTCTGCTTCTCTCAGCTCCTCCAAGTCTGCTACTTTAGCCTCAAGGGAACAGACTCATTCTCTGAGAGCTAGGAGCTCTTTGCAGTGAGCACACACATATAAGTTCTTGCCAACTGGGAGATAATCATACATGTGACACTCAGTGCAAAAGACTGGATAGTACTCCTCTTGCTGCTGGACTACTGTCTGCATCTTATTTTTGAGTTGATTAATTACACCCTATAAAGGTTGTAGGAATATTAGCCTAGTATAGAGAGCCTTATGATTATATTGTTTATTTAGTGTTTGATTATTGATTATTGATTATTTAGTGTTTGATTCTTAGCCAGTAATGAAATGTAATAAGAATGTGTAAAAAACAGTTCTCCTGTTGTCTAATTAAAATAATTGACTATAAATTAAGACTGTAAGTAAAGAAATAAGCTAGGGTAGGAGTGCTTTTCACCTGGAAAAAGGACATATTCCTGGGGACCCCTTTTGTCCTTAATAACATCCCCTTAGAGTTAGTATTAACTTTAAAAATCCTAGGTGTTATTGTTGACGACAAATTATTGTTTCACGACCACATCAGTCATATAGTCAAAACATGCTTCTACAAATTACGCTTGATGCGCTCAATTTCTACATTTCTTGAGCCCAAATCCATCAACATATTAATTCATTCCCTGGTTATAGCCAAAATGGATTATTGCAATTCTCTTTTACTTAATATCTCACAAAAGGAAAAAAGAATACTCCAAATTATTCAAAATACAGCTGTTAAACTTATCCATAATGCCAAGAAATACGATCACGTCACACCCTTAATGATTGACTCCCATTGGCTCCCAATTAGCCACTGCATCACCTTCAAGGTACTATTTTTAGTATATAAAACGCTAATTTTTAACGAACCCCAATTCATAACTAGAATGCTCATCCCTCATAATACCCCTCGACCTCTCCGGTCAACTTCTCAAAATCTCTTAACTATCCCTTCCCTGAAAATTGTAGGCACTAGAAGACACGATATGTTTTCGGTAATGGCACCTCAATTGTGGAACTCATTACCTCAATATATTAGAGAAGAAAAGGATCTTACTTCCTTTAAAAAAGCTTTAAAAACCTATCTTTTTAAAGACGCTTTCAACAGTTAAATTTTAGACATACGACCAAATGCTTTAGGTCTTTAACTTTTTTACCCACCCTTTTGTCTTTCCCCTTTTTGTTTATTCTCTTTAAGAAAGAATTGTAACTTTGCCCTCTTTTCCTCCCTGACTCATGTTTATTTTATACTTGTAAGTCTGAAGTTATTTTGTTGGTTTTTACAACCCTGTTTTTTTTTTTTTTTGAAAGTTGTACATCGCTTAGCAAATTGAATAAGCGATTCATCAAATAACAATAAAAACTTGAAAACTTGAACTTGAAGACTAAGCCAGACCCTGCAATGCCTGCCAGAGACTATCTCTAGCAGAAAGTTTAAGTTTAAAAACTGTAAAACTATAAAAGGCTTTTATACTATAGAAACTAGCTAAGTAAAGTTTGTTCTTCTAAGATCTAAACTGTCTCTATTAAGCAACCTACAATTTAGATTTTTATCCCCCAAATTATCAAAGCTCAGAGCAAAATAATGCATACTTACCCAGAGAGATGTCCTCCTCGTCTCTCCTCTCCTCCCCTCTCAGAAAGAGAACTGCCTTCTCTTCTCTCCAGTTAGAAAGAATGGTACCTTGGACTTTTCCTCTCTATTTAGTAGGTTTGATTTTTAGGTGACTACTACAAACAGACCCTTTGAAGCTAACACAGTAATCAGATCCAGAAATTGAAATGACAAGTAAGGTGTTTAAATTTGCAGGTGACACAAAACTATTCAAAGTTGTTAAAAACACATGCAGACTTTACAAAATTGCAGGAAGACATTAGGAAATTGGAAGACTGGATATCCAAATAGCAGATGAAATTTAATACAGAGAAATGCAAAGTGATAATCCAATGATCCAAATTATAGTAACTAGATGCTATGATCCACCTTAGGGGTTAGCACCCAAGAAAAAGATCTAAGTGTCATCATAGACAAAATGCTGAAACCTTTTATCCAATGTATAGAGGCAGTCAAAAGAACAAACAGGATATTAGGAATTAAGATGGTAAATAAAACCAAAAATATTATAATAACTACCGTATTTTCGCGGATATAACGCGCGCGTTATACGTGATTTTACGTACCGCGCATACCCCTCGCGCGTTATATGCCTGAGCGCGGTATACAAAAGTTTTTAAACATAGTTCCCACCCCGCCCGACGCCCGATTCACCCCCCCAGCAGGACCGCTCGCACCCCCACCCCGAACGACCGCTCGCACGCGCTCCCACCCGCACCCGCATCCACGATCGGAGCAAGAGGGAGCCCAAGCCCTCTTGCCCGGCCGACTCCCCGACGTCCGATACATCCCCCCCCCCGGCAGGACCACTCGCACCCTCACCCCGAAGGACCGCCGACTCCCCAACAATATCGGGCCAGGAGGGAGCCCAAACCCTCCTGGCCACGGCGACCCCCTAACCCCACCCCGCACTACATTACGGGCAGGAGGGATCCCAGGCCCTCCTGCCCTCGACGCAAACCCCCTCCCCCCAACGACCGCCCCCCCACCAAGAACCTCCGCCCGTCCCCCAGCCGACCCGCGACCCCCCTGGCCGACCCCCACGACACCCCCACCCGCCTTCCCCGTACTTTGTGTAGTTGGGCCAGAAGGGAGCCCAAACCCTCCTGGCCACGGCGACCCCCTAACCCCACCCCGCACTACATTACGGGCAGGAGGGATCCCAGGCCCTCCTGCCCTCGACGCAAACCCCCCTCCCTCCAACGACCGCCCCCCCCTCAAGAACCTCCGACCGACCCGCGACCCCCCTGGCCGACCCCCCCACCCCCCTTCCCCGTACCTTTGGAAGTTGGCCGGACAGACGGGAGCCAAACCCGCCTGTCCGGCAGGCAGCCAACGAAGGAATGAGGCCGGATTGGCCCATCCGTCCTAAAGCTCCGCCTACTGGTGGGGCCTAAGGCGCGTGGGCCAATCAGAATAGGCCCTGGAGCCTTAGGTCCCACCTGGGGGCGCGGCCTGAGACACATGGTCGGGTTTGGCCCATGTGCCTCAGGCCGCGCCCCCAGGTGGGACCTAAGGCTCCAGGGCCTATTCTGATTGGCCCACGCGCCTTAGGCCCCACCAGTAGGCGGAGCTTTAGGACGGATGGGCCAATCCGGCCTCATTCCTTCGTTGGCTGCCTGCCGGACAGGCGGGTTTGGCTCCCGTCTGTCCGGCCAACTTCCAAAGGTACGGGGAAGGGGGGTGGGGGGGTCGGCCAGGGGGGTCGCGGGTCGGTCGGAGGTTCTTGAGGGGGGGGCGGTCGTTGGAGGGAGGGGGGTTTGCGTCGAGGGCAGGAGGGCCTGGGATCCCTCCTGCCCGTAATGTAGTGCGGGGTGGGGTTAGGGGGTCGCCGTGGCCAGGAGGGTTTGGGCTCCCTTCTGGCCCAACTACACAAAGTACGGGGAAGGCGGGTGGGGGTGTCGTGGGGGTCGGCCAGGGGGGTCGCGGGTCGGCTGGGGGACGGGCGGAGGTTCTTGGGGGGGGCGGTCGTTGGGGGGAGGGGTTTGCGTCGAGGGCAGGAGGGCCTGGGATCCCTCCTGCCCGTAATGTAGTGCGGGGTGGGGTTAGGGGGTCGCCGTGGCCAGGAGGATTTGGGCTCCCTCCTGGCCCAATATTGTCGGGGAGTCGGCGGTCCTTCGGGGTGGGGGTGCGAGTGGTCCTGCCGAGGGGGGAGAAGAATCGGACGTCGAGGGGGGGCATCAGGCTTTCAGGATGGGGACAGGACTTCAAGGGGGGACAGGCAGACCTTCAAGGGGGGACAGGCAGACCTTCAAGGGGGGACAGGACTTCAAGGGGGACAGGCACGGAGAGGCGGGGCAGTGCACCGAAAGTCAGGGCGGGTGAATGGTGAGTCGGGGCAACCAGAGGAGAGTCGGGGCAACCAGATGAGAGTCGGGGAGGGCGAAAGGAGAATCGGGGTGGCCAGAGGAGAGTCGGGGAGAGCGAAAGGAGAGTCGGGGTGGCCAGAGGAGAGTCGGGCAGCATGCGCGTTATATGCCTGAGCGCGGTATAGAAAAGTTTTTGTACATATCATCGTGATTTCTGCGCGCTATACCCCTGTGCGCGTTTTACAACGGTGCGCGTTATATCCGCGAAAATACGGTATATTGTTCCATGGTGTGACCTCACCTTGAGTATTGTGTCTAATGCTGGCCTCTGAATCTCAAAAAAGATATAGCAGAATTAGAAAAGGTTCAAAGATGAGAAACTAAGATGATAAAGGGGATGACACTCGTCTTATATGAGGAAAGACTAAAGAGGTTAGGGTTCTTCAGCTTGGAAAAGAGATGGCTGAAGGAAGATATGATTGAGGTCTACAAAATCCTCAATGGTGTAGAATACAAATGAATTTTTTTTTTAACTCTATGAAAAGTTACAAATACCATGGGACGCTCAATGAAGTTACATAGAAATACTTTTAAAACCAATAGGAGGAAATATTTTTTCACTCAAAAAATAGCTACATTCTGGAACTCATTGCCAGAGGATGTTTAACGTAGCTGGGTTTTAAAAAGGTTCTTATGTGGTTCAACTTGGCAATTTCCATGTTTTATTCAATATAATTTTTTTTCTTTTCTATAATTCACTATTCATCATCAATGATTTGATTTTTTTTATTGCTTGATTTATTTGTTTTATTGATGTGTTGCAATTCACCTTGAACTCTGTGTAGACCAAATAGAAGACAAATGCCAATATTCAAAACAATTCAGTTCAGTTAATTAAGATTTTTTTGAAGAAATTCATGCAAGGCAGTATACAGTAAGTATAATAGCTGCACACAGACAATGTACAATTATAGTGAGTATGACTAATAAAATGCCAAAATAACTGCCTAGTACACAATTAGAATAGCTAGGTGAACTTGGAGATAGGCATTGTAAGAACATAGAAAAACATTCATATATTGGTACACATTGAAAAACTGTAACACATTTTTAAATAAAGTCTGAAGTCACAATGTTAACATAACATACTGTATATGTGTGCCACAGAAGTGAACCCTTATATCTAAAAAGAGGAACATTCTGGACTTTGTGCTCCTAAAAAAAAAACTTGGCTTGAAATATGATGTACTGCTTAACATTTACATCACTGGATAATTCATGTGCCACTGGCATCATTATAGTCAACAATATCTTAAGATAGATACAGACTGGTTCTTATTTTAGAAGCCTCCTTCATGATTTACATTTGTAAATACCAGCATTTACACATGTACGAGAAACATTGAAAACAGAATTTTAAAAAGCTGGGATTTCAACATGTTCATTTGCAATGGGTGAATATGACAAAGAAGGTGTAGGGTACGGAGGGGATTGGGGAACCAAGAAAAACATGTATATTCCCAATTTCTGAAGGGGAATGTCACATCTATGACCACTGAGATCAATCGTATGCACATAAACTGGTCCCAGTTACATACAGAACATGCAAAAGTGCTAATTTTGAAGCAGCACGCAAAGGAGGGATTAGGATGGTCACTCTCTTAATCTCCAATGCTTATTTTATCCCTTCAAAACTGATAGCGCATAATGACCGCAACCTCTCTACCAAATTGGGAGTACAGTGGTACCTTGGATTACGAGCATAATCCGTTCCAGGAGCATGCTCGTAATCCAAAATGCTCGTTTATCAAAGTGAGTCTCCCCATAGGAAATAATGGAAACTTGCTTTGATGCGTTCCCCCCCCCCAAGAACCGGCATTGCTCCCCTCGAAGCCCCCCCCCCCCGCGATCAGGCACCCCCCTGCGATCCGGCACCCCCCTGCCTCGAACCGGCACCCCCCCCCCGGCCACGATCTGACCCCCGCCACAATCTGACCCCCCCCCAACACGATTGGGCACCCCCCCAACACGATCCGACATCCCCCCGACACAATTGGGCACCCCCCCCGCTGCTTCTTACCCTCATCTGGGCACTCTTGAAAATCAGCTTCCTCCTCTGCTGGACTTTGAGTATCTGAGCATGCTCAAGGCCTGCGAGTTCACGTTCAGAACGTGAACTCGCGCCAGCAGAGGAGAAGGCCGATTTTCAAGAATGCCCAGATGAGGGTAAGAAGCAGCGGAGGGGTGCCCAATTGTGTCGGGTGGGGGGGGGGTCGGATCGTGGCGGGGGGGTGCCCAATCGTGTCGGGGGGGTCAGATCGTGGCGGAGGGGTGCCAGTTCGAGGCAGGGGGGTGCCGGATCGCAGCGGGGGGGTGTCGGATTGCGGGGGGGGGGGGGTGCTCGTAAATCGAGCCATGCTCGGTTTCCGAGGCACCGATTTTGCAAATGTTTTGCTCGTCTTGCAAAACACTCGCAAACCGGTGCACTCGTAAACCGAGGTACCACTGTATTTAAATACATGTCTGCGTGCTGGTACTTACACGTTTAAGGTACTGCAATACCAGCTTACATGTGCTGCCTCTTAAAAATATAAGAATAGCCTTACTGGGTCAGACCAATGGTCCATCAAGCCCAGTAGCCCGTTCTCATGGTGGACAATCCAGGTCACTAATACCTGGCCAAAACCCAAGGAGTAGCAACATTCCATGCTACTGGTTCAGGGCAAGCATTGCAACATGGTTGCTCTTGTTACTGTTGAATAGACAAGGGCTGGTTTATGGTTTATTTATTTATATACTGCCCTTACCCAGAGCGGGTTACAAAAAAATACATACATATAAATTAATACCAAATAATACAATACAGCACACACTACTTACAACACACTAAGTGGGCGACCAGCACTCCACTTTCAATACATGCTTCAAAATCATGCTCCATATTTCATCTGACATAAAAAAGACGCCCTTTTAAGTAATCGCTTGAAACTTTCCAAATTATGCTGTTGACGTATTTTAAGGGTAGCTATTCTCTTGAAAAGTAATGCGACTACCCCTGTTTTTCTTTCCAAGAAGCAGATGTGGCAACGCTGTGCGGGTTCAAGTGAAGCTCGCACATCGAGGTTTCTGAACGTACAGTTTTCATTGTTGGGTCACAGCGAGAGGAAGAACTATTTGCATTTCGTCGCGGCAGATGAGGAAGCCATGTCTGCGAGAGTATGTCAGAGGTGTGCGGCTGAACTTTGTGTTAAACTTGGAGAGAGGGGAAATGGGACTCTTGAAATGTTACGGCAAGTATACGGTGGTGAAACGATTCGCCATGCTGCAATATTTCGGTGGTGAAAACACCACAGCCGCGGTGCTAAAAGTAATGTCACAAAACAGTCTACTGCACGTCTTTGAATCGTTTTTGAAATGCTGCAAAAAATATATACACTGAATGTGAAGCACTCTACTTTGAAAAAGAAAAATATTCAGATCCTGCGGAGTCATCTGACTCTGAATTTAAAAAACAACAACAACAAAAAAAACACCCCAGTCTCATTACCTTTCAATCTGCCCGCGTACATGCATTTTTGTATGTATTTTAGAAAAGGCTCCGTGTTGGCAGATTCTTTTCTAACATACTTTGGGAATTTGATATGTCCTGATGTGGACATCTTAGTTTTGATTTCCACATTCTATCTAAAATGGGGGCTGCATGATGGAGTAGGTGACAGCACATGAGAACCAATTGGCCCATCCACTTTGCCAAGCTGTCTTCCTCTCACTCAACCCTATTGCACATAAAAAAAATAATAATAATTCTACACAATACTATAAATATTTTCAAGTTTAAAATACCTTTTTTGTAACAAATAATGAGGGATAAAGGGGTCCATTTTCTAAAGCATGTTGAGCAGAGTGTAAATTAGCACACACTGGGGTCCTTTTACTAAGGCGTGCTAGCCGCTTTAGCACACGCTAAACGCTAACACATCCATTGTAGTCTATGGACGCATTAGCATTTGGTGTGCGCTCATATTTAACGTGCCCTAAAACGGCTAGCGTGACTTAATAAAAGGACCACACGTTGGGTAAAGAAAAACTTCCTAGCATTTGTTTTGAATCTGTCCCCTTTCAACTTTTCCGAATGCCCTTCAGACTGTTTATTGAGCATATCCTCTATAAAGGTAGGCATTTTTCATCACCCGTTGAGAAATGGCTTGTCCTTCAAGCGGGTGGCTTTTTCCTCCCACCTACTTCCCCCTTTCTGTCATGAATTTAGAGAGGCAGAGAGTATCGGGGAAAAAAAAAAGCCAAAATGATGAGACCACTACAGAGGCCTGCAAGGGCTGTCACTGGTCCCTGGGCCTTGAATTGAAGAACACTGCTTTCTGGACTAGTGCTTAGGGCCAATTCTTTCTGGCGCCATTTTTTCACTTTTGAGACGCTTTACTGCTGTCGGCGATTTTTGGCGAACTTGATATACAGGCATTTGGTTGTTATTCTCCATTTTTTGTGGCATATTTTAACCCACTTTTTACCATGGACCCCTGACGAAGGTGTGTCCGAAACAGGGACCGTGTCGGGTCCCCTAATTGGTAAAAGGGTTTTATATATTGCTTTTTTTGTCATATTAAAATTTGCCTGCATCTTGTACATAGTCTGCAGTTCTGCTTTGTTTGCCATTTTTTTCAGTGCCATTTATCTGTATATAATGAACATATTGTTTGTAATCTGCTATCTTAAAAGTCCATGTTAGAATCCTGAGACTAATGTATTTTGATTTTGCACTGTATATAGCCCTCAATCCATAACCTTACTCGCCTCTGCCCATCAACCTAGCCAGCAGATTAACCTTTTCCCTTAACTGTATCCTTGACATCCTGTTTGTCTGTCTTGTCTGTTTAGCTCGTTGTAAGCTCTATTGAGCAGGGACCGTCTTGTCTGTGACTCTGTACAGTGCTGCGTATGTCTGGTAGCGCTATAGAAATAATAGCAGTAGTATTAGATAGTATATCAAGTCCACTCTCCTTTCCCTATATAATCCGCCTCTGGTTACCCATTGGAATCAGTTAAACATGTTTTATTATATGATAATTCATAGGAAAAAGAAGTTACCTCCTAAAATCCTTTGTTAGCATTATGAAACTGCATAAAATGTATTTTAGTATTACACAAAACTGCAGGAGACTTATATTCCACATCTTACATGTTCTAGTGCAAGTCACAGTAAAATTCAGCAAATTAAGGGAACAAACATCCCAAGAGAAACAGTAAATTAATTGGTTAAAAAAGTAGACTTTAAACCTTCAGGAACTACCCGAACTTTATGCCCTATTATGGTCTCAATACATATGCTTATCTGTCTCCGAGGAGTCTGAAATATACCACAGGGAAGGAGATTTCATAAAAATCGGTCGGGGATGTGAAGATCTGGATGAATTTGGGGAATCTGTGAATTAAGCTCTTGCAGTGCTTTTCATACAAAGTCATTTTGGCCACTGCAGGCAGAATAGCAGGAAACCTCCTGTTTTTGCCAAGCAGATCTTGTCAAAGGAAATATTTACAGCCCAAAAAAGATATTTATTATGTCTGCAACAGGTAGTTTGCTCTGCTTACACCCTAATTTTTGCTCCCCAGATATCTCCAAATGCCTAGTCACCCAACTACAAATGTGTTTCTTTCTTTGCCTCCCAGATCTGGTCTGACTCTTGCTGGGTATGGGTGCAAAACTGGTTTAGAATTTTCATGCAAACACCAGTTCCCATTATTTCCTATGAGAGAAGTTATTACACTTTATAATATTTTTACATTTGTGAAAGAATAGGAAAGCAAACTGACATAAATCCTCTTTTTTTTAAAACTCTGTGACAGAACACCATATTTTAGCAGCTCTCTCTCCTGTTTTTAGCCTCTATTAAAGTTTCATATGCAAAAGCTGCTTTACAGAAGCAATGCTACTTGGGGGATTGCAGTGCGCTCCTTTTGAAAACTGCTTTGACAAACTTTAATAGATAGGGAAGGTGATTTCAGAGCCATCCACAAAAGTGAATGCGCTTAGCATATGTGTAAAAAGTAGAAATTTTAGAATGAGGAAGACACACACTTTCCTTTCTAAAAATTCTGAAATGAGGTGGCATAAGATGAAGGTGAAAGGGGACAGACTCAGGAGTAACCTAAGGAAATACTTCTTCATGTTATGTTATATGTGGTCTTATATCCCGCCAAATCCTCACTAAGTGGAGTTCGAGGTGGATTACAATCAGCAGTATTATCGTTACATAGAAGTAAAATACAGTGCAGAACCACAATTTTTAACCGAGTGTAACTAGGATTAGTGCAAATCTCTATGGGAAGTGAGTTCCAGATTTTGGTAGTTTGATAAACTGAATGATTTGCAGTGAGTTGATGTGTACATATTTTACTCCTTTCAGAAAAGGAAAAGATAAAGTCAAATTGTCAGAGTTTTGATGTTTTATAGATCTGCCGAATAGTTCAATAAATCTGGAAAAACTATCAGAAGCATCTCCATAGAAATAATGATGAATTTGTGGAACAGCCTGCCAGTGGAGGTGGTTTAGACTAAGATGGTATCAGAATTCAAGAAAGCTTAGGTCAGGTATGAGGGATCTCTGAGAAAGAGAGCTGCGTGAGAATGTGGATCATAGGAATCCCACCGAACCTTTGGGATTCCCAAAGGGCTGGAAGAAGTTACTATGGGATTCTCACAGGAGTGTTTTAGTGATGCCAGAATGAGGCTTGGAACACAATACATGAGGCAACTGGAGCACCAGAATGAGGCTTGTAATACCCACAAGAGGCAGCTTCAACACCAGATTGAGACTTGGAACACTCTGGTTGAATAGTGGATTCCACTCAAAAAATGCAACTGGTTGTTGAGGTTAGGAGGAAAAAAAGAAGAGTTGCAAGTGAGTAAGTAATAGTTTAAACTCCTGTGGATATGAGTGAGGATGAAGGAGATCAATTGTGGGGATGGGTAGGGATGGAATGGATCTTAATGGGTATGGGTTAGATTCCAGTGAGGATGGACAGGGATGGGTAAAATGTCTGCCCAGTGCAACTCTCTACTCTGAGGGAGAAGAAGGGATGTTAGTGCGTATGAATGAACATAATGGATAGGCCATAAGAACAGCCATACTGGGCTAGACCAATGGTCCGTCTATCCCAACTTCCTGTTACCAACAGTGGCCAATCTAGGTCACACTACCTGGCATAAACCCAAATAATAGCAACATTCCATGCTGCCAATCCTAGGGCAAACAGTGGCTTCCCCCATGTCTGCCTCAGTAGCAGACTATGAACCTTTCCTCCAGGAATTTGTCCAAACCTTTCTTATGTTAACCACTATAACCACATTCTCTGGCAATGAGTGCCAGAGCTTAACTATTTTTTGAGTGAACAAATATTTCCTCCTATTTGTTTTAAAAATATTCCCATGTAATTTCCATTGAGTGTCCCCTGGTTTTTGTACTCTTTGCCACTATTTTTCTTTGTTTCCATGGAAAACCACTGTTTATACATGAATCCAGCAGCAGCAGGCACATGCCTTTATGGTTGCTCTAGAACAGGCATGAATACATATGGGTATGTCTGCCAAGTACATCAAATTTTACAAAGTACAGGGGCAATTCTTTAACTGGATGCTTCCATTTAGGCAACCTAAGACTACACAGTAGGAGTCTTATATGAACTTAGGTGCCAGGACTTATGTTATATGTTATGTTAATCAGGTTTTCTATTCCGGCTTTACCTATTCAATTCAAGGTTGGATTACATTACAAGAGGGTTGAGTCAGTTACCCAGGAAGTAATAATGAACAGTTTGACATGGACATTGAATAGAGTTGCTAATACAGGTAGATCAGTAGGTCATAGTAACAAATACATAGTTACAAGTTTAAGTAGGTCATCATTGGCTCATCATTACGTACCAGAAGTTGCATTAGTTTAGAAATGGGCTTTTATAATTACCATTTCAGTTACTTAAGAAATGCTTTAAAAATTTTTCTGAATCTGAGATAGTGGTCACAAGATTATAGTATAAGTAGTAGTTGGATCTAACATTTTGCTAATTGATATTGGATGGATAAAGTAATTTGCATGGTAGACTTTATATTGTTGCATGCTGGGAACTTTAAGTGGAAAAGATATCTGGTGGAATATCTGTTGGAAGCGCCCTGGAATAGGATGGCCAACTCTGTTAGGTAGTTGGGGGTGTTGCCTGTCAGGATCTTAAAGGCAGTGATGCCTAATTTAAACTAGGTGTTTTGATTTCCATAGTCCATATATGAGTCTTACTGCTACATTTTACTAGTTGTAGACATGACAGCTCCGTTTTAGAGAAAAGAGCTAGTATCACATTACAGCAGTCTAGTCAAGATAGGATTAGGGATTACACTAAGATTCAGAAAGCCTCTGTATCAAAGTATTTTCTGACGGATCTTAGCTTTCTCATCACAAGGAAAGATTGTTTTATTGATTGAATGTGGCTCTTCATGGATAGGTGGTTATCAAGTTCTACTCCTAAAATTTGGGATTGTAGTTCTAGTGGAAAGTCTGTGTCATCTACTGTAATCTTTGGAGTATAGCGTGGGTCAGTTGAGGGTCCTGGCCAAAGGAATTTGGTTTTGTTCTTATTTAATTTGAGGTGATGTGATATGTTGAAGTCTACTTTTCTATGATGTGGACACATTTTTTAACACAAATGAGGAGCCAAAGGTGGTCTGATCCAGTAAGGCTATTCTTATTTTCTTAATATTTTATAATCTATGCATGTAAAAGTATGCCTCACCCAAACTTCACTTAAACTCCACTCATGTGAACGCCTATCTGCAAAGTACACACCATTGAAAATTGGTGTTTACTTACAAAGTAGTACATTGTCAGAAACTGCTCATATATGTGCATATGGGTTCGCATAGAAACATGATAGCAGATAAAGGCCATATGGCCCATCTAGTCTGCACATCCGCAGTAACCATTATCTCTTTCTCTCTCTGAGAGATCCCACGTACGTGTCTATCCCAGGCCCTCTTGAATTCAGACACAGTCTTTGTCCTTCACCACCTCTTCCGGGAGACTATTCCATGCATCTACCACCCTTTCTGTAAAAAAGTATGGAGCCTATCACCTCTTAACTGCCTCCTTTGCCCTCTCATTGCAGAGTTTCCTTTCAAATGAAAGAGACTCGACTCATGCACATTTATATTATGAGAAGACTTGAATAACAACATACAAGCTTACCTGCCACTTAAATCTAAGTAACATTTTACAGAATTATCTCCTGCTTAGCATACCTATGCAAGACAGCTCCTCATTTTTTCTTATTGTCACCTCTTTGCAACCTCTCTTACTCTTTCTGTTGGGCCTCAGACACTCTTAAGTTACATTAGGAATAATTATTTAAAATGCTGAATGGTAGCGATAGCTATGCTGACACAGGTCATCTAAAGTTAAGCACCAGGATGCTATATACTAAGGGCAAATTCTAAATCAGCAATTACCCACATAATTGCCATTATAGAATACTAGGGTAAGTTTGCAGTTACACGCCACACTTTAGGGATAAGGTCAAGAGTAAAGTACTTTAGGTGTACTTAAGCTAGCTCAGTGGTTGGTGTAAATATTCGTGCCTAACTGCTAGTACTCTATAACCTCCCAGTTCCACATTCCTCTTATAGCTGCACACTTTGGATTTTGGCCACACAATCTGTAGAATACCAGCCATGAGCAGTTATGAGCATAAGTGCACATTGGTGTAAATTAGCAACAGTTAACACCTGGGTTTTAATTTCAGTTAGCAGCTAATTAAACGACTCAACTAATCATGAAACAGACACTATTCTATAACTTGCACATGCAACTTTGTGCACCAACCCCCCACCCCCACCCCCCCGGTTCTAAATATGATGCCCAAAGTTGGGCACAGAATCAAGTTGTGTGTGCAACGGAATTGATCAAAGAGCCCTTAACTGCCAACAATTGGGTGGTAACAACCAATTACTGCACTTGATTGGCACCAATTAAAATTTGTACATGCAACTGGCTGTGAGCTATTCTATAAGGCCTGGCATCTGACTCTCACAGTGTGTTTCTGAAAAGGGGGTGTGGCCAGTGGTATATCGGGGAGGGGGAGGTTCAAAGGTTTGTACATGGAATTATAAAATTCGCCCGAAGCACGGTTAGTTTGGGCACTGGCATATACGTGCCCAAAAGTTTGCCACCAGATCCGTGCCAAAAGCTACTCTATTCGCTTTATAGAATAATGCTTATTTATTTATTTTAAAGATTTCTTAACCGCCTAAAACTTGGTGATTTTACAAAAAAAAAAATAAATAAATCATATAAAAAATAAAAAACATACAGCACATATGATACAAACAATAACAGCAGTTCCTTCATACGGCACTCGACAGCGTATCAATACAAAAACATTCATAACCCAGAAAAGACATTTATTGAAATGCTTCTACAAATAATGTAGTCTTCAGAAGTTTCTTAAACTTCTGAAAATCTACAAGAGCTCTTAGTGGTCCAGTCAACTTATTCCACAGCGTTACTCCCATGAAAGAGATAGCGGAGGACCTAGTGCTCTCATAGTGCGCTGCTGAGAAACCAGTCAAAATGACAATTGTACTGCCCCCCTCAGATCGCAGTGCTCCGAGTGGCCTATAAAGTGCCATAGCCTGCGGCAAATAACATGGGATCCCTCGTTATCAGTGTTCAATTTTTTCTGTGCTGAATATTCAGCACCATTTATTGTATTTCCTCCTAAGTGTAAAATTGTACACAAAAAAAATTATAGAATTGGGGGGGGGGGGGGATTGTGTATACTTTCTACAAGCATGTAAACATTTTAACTCGGTTACTAAAGAGGAGGAGTGTGCTTTAGTGGTTAGAGCTGCAGCCTCATCACCGTGAGGTTGTGGGTTCAAACCCTGTGCTGCTCCTTGTGACCCTGGGCAAGTCACTTAATCCTCCTCTGCCCCAGGTACATTAGATAGACTGTGAGCCTGCCAGAACAGACAGGGAAAATGCTTGTTACCCATTCTGAGCTCCTTTGGGAGGACTGGCTAAAATAATTAAATAAATAAAAACACACATTTATGAAACTACGGATTCCTGGTCTATAGACGGATCAAAAACATGAAACACATATTGTCAAAGATTTCGCATTTCTTTTTCTCACTTCCTTTTCCCCAGCGACTCCCATGCCATGGGGCTGTGTGCAAGTGATTTTGAGAACTGAGTTTAAATGAGGCAGCATGGGACTAAAAGTGTTGGGTAGACCCTTTGGGCTCCTTGACCTCGGTTTCTATTTTTTATTGCCAAACTGGAGAGATAACTTTTGGGCAATAAACGTTACTGAGTCCTGAATGTGAGTGAATCCAGCTCCCTTGAAAAATCGTGAACTACTTCTGTTGTATTTTTTGACAAGATCAAACCTAATAAGGTACCAGGTTGGACAGATGTCCCCTGCACTGCTGACTCTGGCAAATACATAATGATGAAAAACTGAAAAATCTCTTTTCCGCTCCATTGTGCAATGGTAATAAACGTGAGCTCTCTGGCATTATTAAATGTCATGAGAGGATAATAACTGGAAAAGTGCGGGAATGGGGGGGGGGGGGGGAACGACACCTAGAGATCTCTTCAGTGCAGTCGGTTTGCTTTTTTCTTCTCTTCTCTACTTGCCATTGGCAGAAAGAGGTTGATAGGTGAGATGATTTTCTTTTGTTGTTTTCATTTGTTATATTGCAGCCTTATAGATTACCTCAATCTTATTTAAAATACATTAAAAAAAAAACAAATTCCATGATCCCGTGTCTTAGCATTAGCTTGGAGAATATAAGGGAATATTCTATAACTGGGCCCCTTCATGTAGGTGCCCCATAGGCTCTGTGGTAGGATTCGATTCTATATGGAACCTAGGAGGGGCCAAGATTCTATAAGTTACATGTAAGTGGGCGCCTATGTCCGACCCCTGTATACAACTCCCTGCAAATATGCCAATTGTATAAACTGGCACCTCAATTTACACACCTCACTGCTGTGCAGCCTACAATGGCACCTTGGCACCAAGATTCCAAAATGGAAAACTAACCCTTATGATTATTATTATTACAACATAGCTTATATACCAAGCTATCCTTAGTCACCACATGGAATTTTCCGCTCAATGGCATGGTCAATTACCATGCCAAGCAAGCTTGTCAATTCAATTTTGGTTGCGCTTGGAATTTAGTTAGGCGTCACTAAGATCGGAATAGGAATAGCACATGCACTGTCCCAAATAGAATAAAAACTACGGCATAAATAACAATTTTTCTTAATGAAAATGGCTAAGAGGAATGAAAATTTTATACCTATGTGTGCATGAACTGAAGAACTGAATATAGAACAATAATTTTCAGAAAATGACTGAATAAAAGCTAGAATTATTCCCCCCAATATTCAGCTGGTGGCAGTCAGCATTTTTGAAAGGCCGCTGCAAGGGGGCTGCGCTCCTGCCCCTGAAGACCCCGCTGGACCATCAGGTATGTAGGTAGGCCTGGGAATGGGCAGGGAGACAGGTGGAGAGGTCTTTGAAGTGGGCAGGGAGGAGTGGAGAAGGGATAGAGACGAAGCAATCATTCATGGAGGGAGGAAGTACTTTTTTTTTTTTTTAAAGGAAACAGAAGAAATACTTATGCATATCTTGGCCCAATATTCATCTGGGGCCCACATAAGATGAGTGGGCGGATTTAGGACAACTTATCAGCAGTCCTAGATTCACCCACTCATCTTATATGAGCCCTGGCTAAATATTGCCAGGGCCCGCATAAGCCCCAGCTCCTCCTCAGCACCACTCCCTGACCCTCCCCTAATCAGCCACTAAATATCAACATGTACGGTAATCGCCGATTGGTGATTTAAGCTGGCCAGTGCCTTTCCAGCCCGCTTAAATTGCTCTGAATATCAGGTCCATTGTGTTTGTTTTGCACAAACTGAAACTATTTGCCATGAGTTTGAGACCAGAATAAGAAAAGAACAAGAACTACTATAAAATTTTTGGAAGAGGACTGAGTAAACACTAGAATTAAGACTGTTGTCAGAGCTAGAATAAAATAGGAATAAAAAAAAATATGGTTTGTAACTGAATAAGAACAAGAAATAAAATTAGGAAATAATTTAATAAAATAATATTAGGAAATTTCAAGATGTGTGGGAGCCATTAACAAAATTTTCTAATGATTAGTTGTTACTTTTCCCTTAATTCTTAAAGTTCATTATTCAGAAGGGGGGGAATTTTAAGTATAACATCTTATATAAAGTAATTTAATCATTTATTATGAAGGAGTGGGAAGGGAGGGAGATAAGATTTTATGATTGGTATTATTGCTGAATATTAAGTGATATTCTCAATGTGCAAATATGTTTATGTATTATCACACTTATTGTATGTATAAAAATGAATAAAGATTTACAAAAAAAAAAAAAAAATTTATGCTGAGCTAAAATATCACTGGTGGCATGTACCTCTGGGCCAAACTTTTCCGGTCAGCGGCACGCTAAACTCAGTGTCCCAGCCAGAAGGCACCCGGAAGTGTGCGGGATGTCGATACGATGATGTCACGCATGACATCATCATGTCCGCCCATGCGTGGAGGCCCTCCGGCAGCAACTCTGCTACTTTCTCTTTGGTGGGGGAGGAGGAGCCAAGTCAACGAGGAGGAGAGTTGTCAACGCCGGCTGACTGCCTGCAGGACGTGCCTCCCACGACGACAGGCACATCCTAGATGCAGTCAGCCGCCACTGGCGCCTCTCTTCCTTACTGGCGTTTCGTCGGGGCACAACTGGAATCTGCTGGGACATACTAGTGTGTCACGGCACACAGTTTGAGATACACTGCTCTAGGCACTAGTTTAAAGAACTGTCTTCGAGTAATTTATCCTTTCTGCTATTTTGATGCCTTTTTACCATTGCCCCCTCTCCCTCCCTCCTTGTCTTCTTTCCTTTACAATACTGTAGTTCTCCCTCCTCTCCCCTTGTTTGCTAGTTTACCCTATGTCTAGTTTGTTAGGCCTACATTATGTCTCATTTGTTATTTGGTGTTAGTCCCTCCCCCCCCTTTTTTTAATGCTTTATTTTACTGTACAACGCTTCAAATTTTATGATTAGCGTTTCATCAAATTTTAAGAAAACTATGAAACTATAAGTATAGCAGCTATTTGCAGAATTGCACTGAGGCTGAATAGAGGCAGGTATGTGTCTATATGCACACATATATGCATATGTATATGCCATTGCTGTAATCATTGATATGCATAACACGTATAAATGTGAGCACCTAGTTTATAGAATTGTCCTTATAATGTGCACAAAAGGATTTACCTGAATGATTAGTGTTATCAGACATCTGGATTTCCCCGGATAAGTCCTCCTGCCTGACAGATATCCCCGGATGCCTTCCTGGCCGATGAACAGGCAGCAGGGGGGGGGGGGGGCTGGGTCAGAGCTGAGGGCGGGGCAGGGCTGGGCATAACAGGATGGACCTGGGGACAGATCTAGGGGTCCGGATTTTATTGATATAAAATCTGGTAACCAGTGTTCCCTCTAAGCGGGCGGGTGTTGTGAGCAAACTTTTTTCACCGTGAGCCAAAAATATCGGGCGCCAGCAAGTTATGAGCCAACTCGCCCGATTCTCCTCTCGCCGCCCTGCCATCTGCCGTACGCCTCTTCCGATCGTGCGCTGTGACGAGAAACGTGTGCGCTGCGATGTAATATTTTGTGCGCCAGCGCACGCCAGCGCAGCTTAGCGGGAACACTGGTTCAAATGGTTTTATTTATTTCCCCAAATTTATTTTTGTTATACGCATTGAAAATATTTGATATTGCGTTTAAATCAAAATCTCAATAAACTTGAAACGAGTGCCCGTGAGATTGTGGGAGGGTTAAATACTCAAAACTTAGAAGTTTTTGCTACGCCAGCTTTCTGGTATCTTTACATACAGTGGCGTACCTAGCATATGTAACATCCGGGGCCCATCATTTTTTGGCACCCCCCCCCCATCTGTAAGAAAAACATGATTTTTAGTAACAAACCACACGTCACACATGAGTACCTAGGAAAAGGCAGCATCTTACATATTGCAGTGAGCAGTACATCAATACACCCATTGTAAAACTAAACAAGCCAGACCAGCACAGATCAATCCTACACCGTCAATCCTAACAGAAAACCATGTCTTTCGAACACACAGAACACAGAAAACACCTTCGCCTAGTAAGGAATATGTAATCACAAACTAACCCCTCCCTCTTTTACAAAACTGTAGTGTGGATTTTAGCTACGGAGGTAACAGCTCTGATGCTCATAAAATTCTGAGCATCAGAGCTGCTACCACCAAGGCTGGTGCTAAAAACGCTTCACAGTTTTGTAAAAGGGGGGATAAAATAAAAATACATAGACAAAGGTTAAATTGAACCAGCAAGAAGCTGGACTCTGCATACAATGCTTCACAGAAACAGTGACACATGTCTCCTAAAGCAATAAATAAATAGAAATTTTTTTCTACCTTTGTCTTCTGTGGTTTCTCCTTTCCTCATCTTCTTGTAACTCTCTTCCTTCCATCCACTGTCTGCCGTCTCTCTTCCCCTATATGGCATCTTCTCTCCTTCTATGCCCCTTCCAGAAACTGTATGCCTCCCCCTTCCATCTCTCCTTTCACCCCATTGGTCTGGCATCTCTCTCCTCGCCTTCCCTCTCCCACACCTCTCCTCATAGTATGGTATCTCCCCTTCCCTGATTCTCTGGCATCTCTCTCCTTTCCTTTTCTTCCATCTTTCGCTCCCCCTCCATGCTCTCACATCTCCCCCTTCCTTTTCCCTTAGACTGGCATACCTTCCTCCTACGCTCCAAGCCCTGGCATCTCCTTTAATTCCCTCCCTCATCTTCCTTCTCCCTCCAGCTGGGTACCGCAACACTCTTCCCTGCAGCTCTGCACTTCCCCACAATTGCCATGCTTCGGTTCCTCTTCTTCCTTCCTTCCTCCCCCCCCCCCCCGGGACCCTGCGGCACCATCAACTCTTACTCCCTCTAATGTCGGCCCTGCAGCTCCAGACTTCCTCGCACCTTCTCCCCTCCCCCTTTGGATCGCTATTATTTTAAATGTTATAGCCGCGGAGCTGTATCCATCAGTGGAGATGTCTAACCTCGGCCTGCCCCGGAACTCTTACTGCAACAGTGACTTCCTGTTCCTGCCTAGACGGGCGGCTGCTGCAGTAAGAGTTCCGGGGCAGGCCGCGGTTAGACATCTCCACTGATGGATACAGCTCCGCGGCTATAACATTTAAAATAATAGCGATCCAAAGGGGGAGGGGAGAAGGTGCGAGGAAGTCTGGAGCTGCAGGGCCGACATTAGAGGGAGTAAGAGTTGATGGTGCCGCAGGGTCCCGCGGGGGGGGGGGGGGGGAGGAAGGAAGGAAGAAGAGGAACCGAAGCATGGCAATTGTGGGGAAGTGCAATCCCCCCAATGCGTCCCCTTACCTTACCTCCCCTTACCTTTGCGACGCGTGTGTGCGCTGTGAAGAGAAACTTTGCGCTGCGATGTAATATTTTGTGCGCGAGCGCAGGCCAGCGCAGCTTAGTTTGAAACCCTATGAATGATATTTCCATCAGCATGTACAGCAATACCCATAAAATGTAAACACGACAGAGAATAGTGAGGTAGATATAGGGGTTTCATAGGTTGGAAAGACTCTAACCCACTTAAACCCTGATTAGTGGGTTCAGGAGGGCACTTAACCAAGCAGCATGGGTAGGGTTACCATATTTTGAGAACATAAAACCCAGATCCATGGTCCCGCTCCATCCCTGCCTGGTTCCGCCTCCAGCCCTGTCCAGTTCTACCTCCAACCCCACCCAGTTTAGTTCCGTTCCCCCCCCCCCCCCTCCTGTGTTTCCCGCGCTCCGGCCATGTCTAGAGCCATGTCTAGAGGGCCTCGAGCATGCACGGATGTGTGCGACATAATCCGTGCTTGCTCAGAGGCCTTCCAGATGTGGCCAGTGCTCATCAGGGATTTCCAAAACCCAGGCAAACTTCCAGGTTTTGGAAAGTCCGTCTGGGTCCCCGGACAGTCCTCTAAAAAGAGGACTTATCTGAGTTTTTCTGGACTTCTGGTAACCTTATGTCTGGGGGATCCAGAACATATGCAGGCTCCGGCAATATTCAGTGTTCACATACCTAACTAGGCACCTATGTTTGCCCTGTTAGGTGTATGGATGCCAGCACTAAATGTCAGCTTGCAGTCAAATAACTTCTGGCCCCACCAAGGATCCGGATATTCAATTCCTGTGATTGGACAGGGCCCAGCACTGAATATCCGGGCCTAATTCAGCCTGTGGCTGTTAGTGGCTTTTAAAATAACTGACTCATCACAGGGCGATGTCATCAGTGATGGAAAATAAATTTCAGAGCTTTCTAGGTGCACAGGAGGCTGCAAAACAGATGAGCAGAGATCTGCATGGCATCATTGGGGAACCTACTGCAAAGCTTAAAAGTCAAATTTTACATTTATGCAGACGACATCACTTGAGTTTTTCCCCTAACAAACCTATCTCCTGAGACAAAGATCCACCTGGCATCCATATTAAAGCAAATCAATCAATGGATGGCCCAATTCAAACTGAAACTCAACTCAGAAAAAAACCCAAATTCTTCCTGGCTAGCCCGAATGACAAACTCAAAGACTCTTCAATTTCCTTGAATGGTCAAGTCTATCCTATTGTCAACTCCTGGGAGTAATTCTATCCTATTGTCAAAAATTTTGGGAGTAACTCTGGACCGTCACCTTACTCTTGAAGCGCACACTGAGCTATTGATTAGAAAAGGCTTCTCGATTCTATGGAAACTAAGAACCATCAGAAAGTACTTCGATTCAACTTCATTCCGTTTATTGGTGCAAGCCTCCATACTAAACTTACTCGACTGCTGCAACATCATTTATCTGGGGTCTTTCAAGAAAACTATTCAAAGACTCCGAATCATCCAAAACTCAGCCGTCCGACTGATTTTTGGCATTAAAAAAATGGGACCACATAACCCCCAATTACCAAAAACTTCATTGGTTGCCCCTGGAGGCAAGAGTCTTGTTCAAATTTGCCTGTCTTGTTTTTAAATCTATACTTGGCTCGGCCCCCACATACCTGGTCGCACATTTCAACTTGGACTGCCCCAGCAGATCTACACGCAGAGTCCACATGTTCACCCATCCATCAATAAAGGCCTGCCGATACAAAAGATACCTAGACAGAACACTTGCTTTCCAGCAGGCCAAATGAACAACTGGCTGAGCAACTTAATAACGCACTCTTCATCCTATCTAAGTTTTAGAAAACTAGTAAAAACAAACTTGTTCAACCGATTTGTAACCTAAATGTTCCCATTGCCCTATCGCTTTACTCCATCTGATTTTTACCACGATCTCTCATTCCCGCTCTGTTCTCTGCCTACATGTATTGATGTCTGTCCATTGCGCCTATTCTTGCTGATTGTATCCCTGTATCCACTTCATGTACTTTAAAACCTTACTTTGTACCTATCTTCGCTGATTGTCCAGCTCCTCTTATTGTAAACCGCCTAGAACTACTACGGCTTTGGCAGTATATAAGAATAAAATTATTATTATTATCATCATCATGGAGAACCATGAATTAAGCATTCTGGGGATAAAAGAGAGCTTTTGTCTTGTTTAGTCAGGTTCTAGGTGAACCCCCTCCCCCAACCTCGTGGGTTGATTTCTGACAAGAACTTGGGGAAGAAAAGAAATCTTTGTTTACATTGGGCTTAAAACCAGAATTCCTCTGTCTGTGCTGAATCGAAATAAGAGAGGTTTCTGACTGTCATTTGGCTGAGCTGCAGTTGAAATGAAACAAGTTCATAAATGTCGCATGGCTGAGTGTTTACAGAAGGAGTTGGGCAGCACCTTATGCAAATTATTCTCCAAGGGATAGACACACAGGCAGATGGGAGGAATTTTATACCTCTTTTAGGGAATTAATTCATGAAAGTAATTCATGAAAGGGAATAAAGCTTGTGGGAACCCATATCGTCTGCATACAGAATGAAAGGAGCTGCAGTAGATTAGAATAAGGGAAGTGGAAATCTGCTCCCCATGAGTTTAAGAGAGAAATAAATGGTTGGGGTTTTACACAGAAGCTAGGGTTTTTTTTTAAAGTTTTGATTCAGTTCAGATTACTGAGTCATATCTAGAATTAGTTGAGAGGAAGCTCTGTTTCAGTGCTCTTATGAGAGCTCGTAATACTGAATGACAATAGGTGTGTACTCCTTGAGGCTCTCCTGAAGAAGGAAGAGCAAACCTTGGGAGCCTGGCTCAAGGCAAGAGGCCTTTGGGAGCAACTCAGGGTAGAAGGAAGAGGAGCATCAGCCCTTGGGAGCATTGTTCAGGGCAGAAGGAGGAAGAGCAGTAACCCTTGGGAGCTGGCTTAAGGCAAGTGGCCTTTGTGATCAGCTCAGGGCAGAAGTAAAGGACCTGTGTTGGCACTTCTGGTCCATAGGGCAAGGAGGAACAGAGGTAGCCCTCTAGAGGGAGTCCTGTCACTGGTGGTTGCAGAGCCCTGTTAAAGGCTGGTAATCTGAACCTGAGCAGGGAAACACCCAAGAGGATCCTCTTGCAGACACAAAGACCTCTGGTGTATGATTGGCACCAGGGGCCCAACAGAGGAACAAGACCTCTGGGGTGCGATTGGCACTAAAGTCCAGCAAGGAGTGACCACTAGAGGAGGACAGCTCTTGGAAGGACAGCAGCCCTCAAAGCCAGGAGACCGCAGCAGAAACAGGCCTAGCCAGCTTGGAAGAACGACAGCAGCCATTTGCCTATGAGAGCTCCAGAGGAAGGGGTGAGATCTGAGGACTGGGTGAAGGTGGACTGGGAAGGAGAGGAGAGAATTAAACACACAGTCACACCCACATACTGAGAATTTAGGAGGAGCTTCCAGCTACTGCCTGGCAAACAAAACTGAAGACATTTAAGGTTTCAAATCAGTTAATGGCTTTAGATATCTGAATTAAACACTAATGTTATTGCATAAGTATTGGTTTAAGTCAGTGAGTACAGAAATTGGTGAAAGCTGTTAACTAGGTCTATGTAAATTCTTCCCAAAAAAACTTATTTAATTTATTAGCCAGACTTGTTCACAAAAGTCTTTCTAGATTTCTCCTGGGAGAAGAAGAGGGGAATACCACCCGCTAAGACTTGTTTTCTCCAAGCAGGTATCAATAGAGATTGCCTTTAGAGGAATACAGCTAGGTCCAACACTTGCCAGGCAGTGGAACACCTTTTATGGTTAGAGGAGCCATACAAACCAATCTCTGTCCCTGACCCCAAACTCTTTCATTGTTGATGCTGTACTGGGCAAAACTGGCCAATATAACCCATTCTGCCGCTTTTGCATGCCTCTCTATCCTTTTCCTAATTTTTCAAAGGAAAAACTTCTCCATTGAATGCAATCGATTAGATCCATGCTGTCTACTTTGCTCTGGTTTGGATACTGTGAAACAACAACATGTTTTTACCACCAAAAGCTTCTTGCAGCACTCTTCAGTATGTCTCCCTCCTACTCTAAGGCCTTGTCTGTGTATTTCAAATGTCTGTTTTTTGATGTCTAAGGTTTTGAAGTGGATTTAGCAAAGGCTAACACCCTCTTGGGAAAGAGAAAAGAGCAGAATAGCAGAGGGAGAGAGAGGAGGGTTCAAAGAGAGGAAAGAGAGAGAGAGAGAGAGAGAGAGAGAGTGAAGAGAGCATTTACACACAAGAAGTCTGTAATTAGTGTAAAAATAGTATCTGAAAGTTTCTCTCTCTTGGTAACTGGAATGACAGCAACACGTCACTGCCTTTCTCTTCTGCATATAGTAAAGAGCCGAGTCTCCATAGCAACTGCCTTACTCGTTGCATCTCCAGGGAGATGACAAAAAAAAAAATAAATAAAAATGTCAGGGCCTGAGTGAGAGATAACTACTTATCTCGGGAAATCAAATGTGTTGTTCTTGGGCAGGAGGGAGGGCAGGGGAGTGAAGATCCTGCCAGATAACATCTTTTCTTCTTTCTCCTTTGCCTTTGTCATCGTCAGCTACTGAACCGTCTTTGGCAAGAGATCTCCCTTCTTTCACTTTAAAAGACAGCAAGATCCAGAGGAAGAACACAAACGGATGTGAGGAGCGTGCGCCAAAGAGCAGATGAAAGAATTTGAGATAAAAGAATGGTGGGTGACACTTGGCTACAACTTTATGGAACCCCCCCCCTATAAAAAGCAACGGTTTGGTAGGCTACTAAGAAAATAATTTAATGGATTTATGCAGTGAGTCATTTTTGTTATGCGTGTGGAATGGCCAGGACCAGACAGCTCCATTATGGGCAGAATAATCCCACAGCTCTTGCTCTCCTCCTCCCCTCCCCTCAAGTCTTTAAAAGCCCATTCAATTTAAAGAGAGAGAGAATTACTAAATGCTAAATCCAAACACCTCTCCCACTGAATCTTTCAATATTGGGAGCTTGGTTCTGTCCAGAGAGGTTAGATATTTTCCGATTGATGCCAAATTAGATTTAATTAGTAATATCTTTCACTCACTCATCTTAAGGTTTGCAAAAAAGTGTCTTAACAATTACAGGGATAGGATCACATTTTAAACTTAAAATCCAGAAAGAAAAAAAAATAAAAATCTGAATTTTCATATCTAGGACAACAACACCGAATCTGACTTTTCACTTCATAATAGGCATGTGGAATCTCTCGGAGAGAGAAAGAGATAATGATTACTGTGGATGGGCAGACTAGATGGGCCATTTGGCCTTTATCTGCCATCATGTTTCTATCATGAGAACACAATCCTTTTTTGCTAGTTTAGACCCTTCTTCTCCCTTATCCCAGATGGCATGCTCATGGCTAGATTTGCTGTCATTATGATCTTAGGAGAGAGGGATGCCCATTCCAAACTTCTGATAGATTGTGTCCCTTCCTGTCACTACACGAGCTGGCTGTTCTCTGTAGTATATCTCCTTCTGACAGAATAAAGAATTAAAGTTTTACACACATAGCACAAAGTCAGCTTTTTTTTGCCTACTTAGAAACCCAGTCTTGGGCATGAATGAAAGGTACTAAGAATCTTTTCTGTTCCTGAGGATACAAGAGATGTCTCTTCTGAGACCATTCTTTTATGTGTATTCATGGTCCACTTCCCTTCCATCCCAGACTATCACGCTATGGCATACTGAACCCTAGTTTCGTCACCCGGAAGCCTGAGGTCATCATGCCATTATACAGAACCATGGTGAGACCACATCTGGAATACTGTGTGCAATTCTGGAGGCCACATTTCCGTAAAGATGTGCTAAGTGCAGAGTCAGTTCAGCGGATGGCCACTAGGATGGTCTCGGGGCTCAAGGATCTCTCATACGAAAAGAGGCTGAACAAACTGCGGCTCTACTCTCTCGAGGAACGTAGGGAGAGGGGAGACACGATTGAGACATTTAAATACATCACCGGACGTATCGAGGTGGAAGAAGATATTTTTCTTCTCCAAGGACCCTCAACCACAAGAGGGCATCCGCTTAAACTCAGGGGCGGGAAATTTCATGGGGACACCAGAAAGTATTTCTTCACCGAAAGAGTGGTTGATCATTGGAACAAGCTTCCAATACAGGTAATCGAGGCCAACAGCGTGCCAGATTTTAAAGGTAAATGGGATGCCCATGTGGGATCCTTAAGAGGGTGGAGTTAAGGATGGGTCATTAGGAGAGGGATCTCCAGGAGAACAGACTCAGGGGGGGTGGGTCTGTGGAGTGGGCAGACTTGATGGGCTATGGCCCTTATCTGCCGTCATTTTTCTATGTTTCTAGTTGGTTGCAATAGAATTGGTTGTACTGCAATGCTGTTTATTGTTATTATTTATTGAAAGCTTCTATATTGCTACTAATGACTAGAGAGTCAATTCTGAGTGGTTTACATGAGCTTCTGTAAAGGTGTTACAATACAGAGTTAGCATTTTCGGAGATGGTTTTCAATACAGACACATTTATACCATAATCAATCATCATGTGGGCTAACTTTGCGGACGGCGACAGGACAGAGAAGAATAAATCTCCACAGAAATCCACAAGACAACGCAAAGTGGAAATGGCAAGGAACAGAAGCATGACGAAAAATTGAAAGCAAGATCTTTATTGGCTGACCCGACACTGCTGTGTTTTGGGCAAAATGCTTGCTCCAGGGGGTCCGTTGGCTGTCTGAGTTGCTGCTATACAAAAATGATGTGTAATCTGTTTCTTCATCTTGTCTTGACCATTTGCATCTCGTGCACGGGCTTCACAGCTGCTGGTGCCATACCCTCTGAAGCAAATTGGACAAAGGAGATGCTGAATTGTGGGAGAGCCTAAACTGAAGGAATAGTAACCAAATACAAGCAAACCTTGGATGGCAAGTAACGTGGTTTGCGAGTGTTAAGAACATAAGAATTGCCACTGCTGGGTCAGGCCAGTGATCCATCGTGCCCAGCAGTCCGCTCACTCAGCGGCCCCAAGGTCAAAGACCAGTGCTCTACATGAGTCCAGCCTCACCTGCTCACGTTCCAGTTTAGCAGGAACTTGTCCAACTTTGTCTTGAATCCCTGGAGGGTGTTTTCCCCTATAACAGACTAGAGAGTTGCACGGTGACAGAAATCCCACCCATCCCCGCTAGGATCCTCTCTGTCCCCACCCGTCCCCGCCAGGATCCTCTCCGTCCCCACCCGTCCCCGTCAGGATCCTCTCCGTGCCCACCCATCCCCACAAGGAATTACCTCCATCCCCTCCGTCCCCATAAAAAGTAGCAATTACTTCTGAAAGGATCATCAATTCCACAGTTTCTTTTGTGTTTGCGCTGCTGTTTTCCTTGTGGAATCTCTTTGGTGGAACCCTTTTTTTGTTTTCTGTTCAGGTAATTAACTTATAAACCCCCTCTTTTACTAAGGCTGATGTGTCCATTATATTATATGGACGAACCCTGCTTCCAAAGCCTTCCATCCCCGTGGGAGTCCCGTTGGCTAGAGGGGGGTCCCCGTGGGAGTCCCGTCAGTTAGGGGGGATTCCTGCGGGACCTGCGGGATTCCCGCAATCCCTGTTTCCGTGCAGACCTCTATAACAGACTCTGGAAGAACGTTCCAGATCTCCACCACTCTCTGGCTGAAGAAAAACTTCCTTACGTTTGTACGGAATCTATCCCCTTTAGAGAATGTCCTCTCATTCTCCCTACCTTGGAGAATGTGAACAATCTGTTTTTAATCTACTAAGTCTATTCCCTTCAGTATTTTGATGAGCAAAACATTTTATTAAATTTTAACTCGACAAACGAGCGTTGTCTTGCAGTACGAGCACATATCGCGCGTCACGTCATCACACACAGTTGAAGCGCGCCCATCTTATGCCGAGTGCGGTTGAACATAATAAAAGTGTCACACCCAGTTTACCCATAGCTCACAGCATACAATATTTTGTATGAAAGTTTTTGGGTTGTGGAACGAATTGTCTGAGTTTCCATTATTTCCTATGGAGAAATTTGCTTTGCTAAAAGAGAGCTTTGGATTATGAGCATGCTTCTGGAACGAATTATGCTCACAAACCAAGGTTTTACTATATCTGTTTCCTAATGGGAGCTGTGGCATTTGATTCAGAACACATATCAGTGGGTCTCTTTCTGGTGTGAGAGTGCTGCTATTTGTTCTCAGACAGCCAAAGACTCCCGACTCATAAGAACATAAGCAATGCCTCTACTGGGTCAGACCCGAGGCCCATCGTGCCCAGCAGTCCGCTCACGCGGCAGCCCAACAGGTCCAGGACCTGTGCAGTAGCCCTCTATCTATACCCCTCTATCCCTTTTTCCAGCAGGAAATTGTCCAATCCTTTCTTGAACTCCAGTACCGTACTCTGTCCTATTACGTCTTCTGGAAGCGCATTCCAGGTGTCCACCACACGCTGGGTAAAGAAAAACTTCCTAGCATTCGTTCTGAATCTGTCTCCTTCCAACTTTTCCGAATGCCCTCTTGTTCTTTTATGTTTTGAAAGTTTGAAGAATCTGTCCCTCTCTACTCTCTCTATGCCCTTCATGATCTTGTAGGTCTCTATCATGTCTCCTCTGAGTCTCCTCTTTTCCAGGGAGAAGAGCCCCAGTCACTCCAATCTTTCAGCGTATGAAAGGTTTTCCATGCCCTTAATCATTCGTGTCGCTCTCCTCTGGACCCTCTCAAGTATTGCCATATCCTTCTTAAGGTACGGTGACCAATACTGAACACAGTACTCCAGATGCGGGCGCACCATTGCCCGATACAACGGCAGGATGACTTCTCTCGTTCTGGTCGTAATACCCTTCTTAATAATACCCAACATTCTGTTTGCCTTCTTCGCGGCTGCTGTGCATTGTGCCATTGACTTCGTTGTTGTGTCCACCAGTACACCCAAATCTCTTTCAAGGCTACTTCTCTCTAACACTAATCCCCCCATTTGGTAGCTGAACATCGGGTTTTTTCTCCCTAAATGCATGACCTTGCATTTCCCCACATTGAAGTCCATCTGCCATTTATTCGCCCACTCCTCCAGTTTGCTTAGGTCCCTTTGTAGGTCCTCACACTCTTCCGCATTTCTAACCCTTCTACAGAGTTTAGTGTCATCCGCAAATTTGATAACTTCACACTTCGTCCCCGTTTCCAGGTCATTGATAAATACATTGAACAGCAGCGGCCCGAGTACAGACCCCTGCGGAACCCCACTCGTGACCTTCCTCCAGCTCGAGTAATGACTCAGGCAACGTACCGAATTATGGCCATATCGGGTAGGCTAATAAAGATCTTGCTATTTCAACTTGTTGTCACACTTTCATTCTTTGCCATCTCTGCTTTGTGTTGTCCCTTGTTTAGGGGACAAACATATTTTGAGAAGGATTTTGTTATTCCTATGCTATTTGTATACTGATCTAGGGATTATTAAGTTAAAGATAACTTGTATTTTCTTTAGCTTTATATTTTTTTTAAGAGGCAGATTCCATTTGTTTACGATAAAAATATGAAGGCGATAGCGCCTTGATGTGCCATCAAAAGAATGGCAGTTGTTTACACTTTTGGAACAGGATCACTAAATCCTATTGCTTGAATTTACATATATTTACTTCTCAGCAACAAGCACAAGCAGATATCAACCATTTTCATTTTACCAGCCCTGACAGAGTCTGTTTAAATTCATTTCAAAATAGAATTCCTACCAGCTAATAAAAGCAAAGTCAGCTGTAAGTGGATCATAGATGACATGCAAGCTCCCCATTCTAATGCAATCCATCCAACATCAATCCAGTTCATAACATCTCAATTCTGTCCACTTAATTCCACAAAATCCAGCTCTATACAATCCAGAGTTATAGCAATAAAGTGAAACACAATTCAGTCTAGAAAACCCAGATTAATGAATTAAAATCACATACATTGCCCTTCTGAAAGCATTTTAGCCAGAAAGTAAACTGTTATCTTTCTTCACTAGCTCTAGTTCTGGTATCTTACGCCCTGAAGGGATTCATTACTCTTTTATATTCTGGGGTTAGGGTGGAATTCAAAGGAAGAATGATTTCTACAAATTCAGGAGAGTCCAGTGTGATGCAGTCCAGTGATATTTGTAGTTGAGTAGTCCAGCACAATCCACTTCAATTTAATTCAATCTGTAGCAGAGGATCTCACAACACATTCCTCAGGGCATACCTAGCCAACCAGGTTTTCAGGATATCCGCAATGAATATGCAGAGATAGATTTGCATTCAATGGAGACAGTCAGGCAGATTTATCTTGTCCATATTCAGCACTGATTGGTTGGGTTGAGAGGATTGGGTTGAGAGCCCCTGATCTACAGAAGTGTTTCTCAACCTTTTCAAGCCAAGTACCCCCCTAAGCCTAGCAAATACCAACCGAGTAACCCCGCCCAATCTCCGCCCCAGACCCACCTAAACTCCGCCCCTGACTCCACCCCCATAATAATTGTACTAATTGTAATGCAATTTCTTCCATCCATTTTTCATATACACACAATATAATCTTATTAATACATAATGGTAACCACAAAATAAAAAAACCACAAAGTACATTGTATGCAGCAGCAGCAGCAACAGGGAAGGGCCAGGTGCGTGCGATTGCATGCAGCCAGCCTTCCCCCCCCCCCTCAAACATCAATTCTTACATCAGATAAAAGGTTCCAGGCCAGCCAGACAGCAATTGACAGAATTGACATCAGGGGAAGGCTTATGGGCTGGCCACGTGCAGTCGCTGCATGCGCCTGACCTGGCCCTGTTTCTGCTGTGGAGCCAGCGGGGGGGGGAGGGGAGGAGGGGGGAATGGAGCGTGCTAAGTGGCAGGGTCAGCTTTGGGGGTAGGGCAGGGAGGAATCGGCATCAGAGGTAGCTTCAGCGGGTGGGGGGCAGGCAGGGAGAGATCCCAGGCGGCAGCCAGCCCACGTACCCCCAACAGATGCGTATACTGCAGGTTGAGAAACACTGATCTACAGTATTTAAAATAATTCAGCAACACTCAATTCAGTCCATGGTTCAACATCACTCCTGTGCCTGGGTGTAGTGTTGGTAGCACATGGTGTACTGTGTCTGCTCATGCCTCTAAGTGTGCACTGACTGGCATAGTAATGGCACCATAGCAATATCTGTCTACCTGGACTACTATAAAGGTGCCAGGAAATGCTGCAGCCAGGGCCAGATTTAAGATATTGATGCTTATAGGCAAGACTGGAGAGTCGTGGGAAGTGAAAGCTTCTCACCCAGAGAAATCAGAGCTCGGTTCTAAAGCACATGGAATCAGGCTCTTGATAAGATCTGGTATGTAGTGCCTTGAGAATGTGAAGCCCTAGGCAGCTGCTTATGTTACCTATGCCTGAAACCTGGCCTGATTGCAGCTGGTCCAGTCCCGACTTGGAGATACTGAGAATGAAGGGGAATGCAGGGGAAACATAGAGCCCACTCTGAGAGAAGGCAAAGAGGGCACTGATTGCAGTTACAAAAAAACTCACTAACCAGCATGGAGACAGAAGAAAGATACAGCAGCTGCTGGATTGGAAACACCAAGATGCACAAACAGGATAAACGAGAACAGCAGGGTGTTGAAAACTAGGGAGAAAAACTGGATGGGACAAAGGAGGAGAGAGACTTGGGAGGGTCAAGATGGGGGAAGGGAGAGACCAGGAAACAAAAGGATAGAAAGCTGGCCACAGAGTAGAATGGGGGAAAGAGACCGGTGGGGATAAAGACTGAATATATGACACCTGGAGTCGAGACAGTGGGTCTCATTTTCTCTTACGTTAGATGTCATGCAAAGGCCTGGGTTTGTCTTGTCGAAGTAAAGCCCAGATGTCTATCTGTCCTCCTTACTTCCATTGCTTTCAGTAGAAGTAAAACCCGGATGTCTCAAACTGTCCTCTTTTTTTCTGGAGCCATATGGTAACCCTACTTTCTGCCCCTGCATTTTTACAGCCAGTTTCAGAAGTTAGCCAATCAGGAACCATGTCAGTGCTTTTAGCCTGAGCTCTCTGTCATAGCAATGTTTAATTTTGCAGTCTAATTACCTCCTGTGTGTTATAAAACTTTTTGACCTCCCTTTTGACACCCCTATTTCTTAACTCATGCTGTCCCTTTGTATTTTACTATTGCCAACAGCTCTTCTGTATCTGCACTTACAGGTCCCTTTAGGAATTTAAATAGCATAACCATTTCCCTATCTCTACCTACTCTGCCTCAGAGTTGTCCCTATCAGTGTCTGAAGTCTATTTGCAGAGATAAGGTTTTCATTCCTTTTGCTGTTATTTTATCATTTTCTCAGTCCCCCCCCCCCAGACTGTCCCTTTACTACTGATTTAATATCTTTTTTTATAATGAGATGTCTAAAATTGGATGCAGTACCCAGAATGTGGCCGTGTCTTGGACCTAAAAACAACAAACCCTGTGGTCATGCCAGGATTACAGAAAGGCGCCTTGAAGGCAAGCAGAGCCAGGAATATTTTAGATAAAGAAACTGCAATGTATCTATTTTCTTGATTAAATTCTGTGGGTCTGTCACAAATGTACATTGGCTGAAGAAAACGAAAAGGAAGAGCTGGTATAAGTTAAAATTATAAATAGGTTGCAACAACATTTTAGGTGTAATTCTCTTGGGGGGGTTGATATTCAGCTGATGACGCTCTGCGTTTTGCTGACCGCCACTAGAGTTATGCCTAAAAATTCAATGCTGTACCATGTCTGGGCTCCGGCACTGAATTTCTGGAGCCAGCAAAACTATGGTTAGTTCATCAGCTTCAAACAGATTAGCATTACCACCAATTCATCTAGTTCAGTGGTCTCTAACTTGTGGCTCGGGGGCCTCATGCGGTCCGCCTGGTACTATTTTGAGGCCCTCGGTATGTTTATCATAATCACAAAAGTAAAATATAAAACAGTTTCTTGATCCTAGCTGTAAATTACAATATTATTATTAAGACTTAGCCAAAAGGAAAAATTTATAAACTATAAAGAGTTTTACCTCATGCAAAATGGTCATTTCTTTAATAAGACATTAACTATTTTTTCTGAGGCCCTCCAAGTACCTACAAATCCCAAATGTGGCCCTGCAAAGGGTTGGAGTTGGAGACCATTACCTTAACTGTATCCATGACATCCTGTTTGTCTTTGGGAAGCAGAGCTGATATTGTGATGTCATAATGCCTCATTCCACCAATAAGAGCCAACCTCCTCAGTGATGTCACAATGGCTTGACTGTCCTGTTCTCCCCTCTGCCCTCCAACCCAGCCAGCAGATTAACCGTTCCCATTAACTCAGTGGTCTAACACTCACGGCCCGCCAGGGACTATTTTGAGGCCCTGGGTATGTATATCCTAATCACAAAAGTGAAATAAAACAGTTTCTTGATCATACGTCTCTTTAGCTATAAATGACAATATTATTATTAAGACTTAGCTAAAAGGAAAGATTTATAAACTATAAAGAGTTTTACCTCATGCAAAATGCTCATTTCTTTAATAAGCCATTAACTATTTTTTCTGAGGCCCTCCAAGTACCTACAACTCCAAAATGTGGCCCTGCAAAGGGTTTGAGTTGGAGATCACTGATCTAGTTAGACTAAAGTCTACTTGCAATTCTGCATTTTTTTTTGCATCTGTTCCAAATAATTTACGCTGCAAGGTTACATATTCAAAATTTAAAGCCTCCTTAAAGACTTACCTTTTTGGACTTGCATTTTCTTAATTTTAGGGCTCCTTTTACTAAGGTGTGCTAGCGGTTTTTAGCGCATGCTTTGCGCGCGCTACAATGCTGTGTGCGCTAAACGCTAACACCGCCATAGAGCTTGCATTAGTATTTTTAATTTAGGGCGTGGTTTGCGCACGCTAAAAACGCTAGCGCACCTTAGTGATTTTAGGTTTTATGTGATTTTTAAATCTTGTATTTCTTAATTTTTGGCTAACAGACTACGCTGTGACTAATAGACTATTAATTTTTCTTTTATTATTATTATTATCTGTTCTTTAAATATTGGAGTTCTTTTCCTTTTTAAACTGTTGGAAACCGTACTGATGTTTTATCGAAGAGCGGTTTAGAAATATTAATAAAAATAAACATATTCAACACTTAACTAGTAATGGGATACCAGATAAAGGGTCCCTTTTACAAAGCCATGGTAGAAATTCCTATGCGCTACTATAACGGTTTTCTACACGGTTTTTTGAGAGTCTAGTTCTTAGACAGAAGCTAATACAGACGTGCTATGGTCAAAGGACTGAGGCACCGTGTAAACTAAAAAGAAAATTAAAGTAAGAAGCTTCTGCTTGGCTTCCTGATGTAGCTCCTTGCAAAACACGGCTCGTGTCGAAGCCGGGGTTTACCAGCAGATAAGTGCTTTGTTTCATCTTAGTAACATCTATACGTACATTCAGTAAGCAACCTGAAGCCGTGAGTGCTTAGATTATAATGTGCTGTGATTAGAATTTCATGCACCACAGGTAATATTTTATTACTCCATGGCACCCCTATGAAGTATTCATCTTTGAGCACATGAAGATTAAAAATTGATATTTAAATGTTCTATTGAAGAAGAGGATTTTCACGGGTGTTGGTTTTTTTTTGTTGAAACTATATCCATCTTTGGCATTAAATTTTAACATTCAACTTTCTTCCATTTTTCTGCTTTCTTCTCAAAATCTACTTTTACATGTCTTTCCTTCCGATCTATCCTCCCTCTTTCTTCTCCACTATTCCCATCTATCCATAAGAAGCATTTCTTCTATCTCTCTTCCCTTCCTTACCCATCGCTGTGCACCATCCCCTTTCCCTCCATCCCTGTGCACCATCCCCTCCCTCTCTCTCCCTCTCATATGGTCTGACAACTCTGTCATTCCCCCCTTTCCCCCTCCTATGGTTGGCATCTTCCTCCTCCTCTTCCCACAGCCTGGCATATCTGTCTCCTTCCCTCCCCCTTCCCATGGTCCAACATCTTTCTCCTTCCCTTCCCTGGTCTGGTATCTCTCTCCTCTCCTTCCTGCAGTCTAGCATACCTATCTTCCCTCCTTTCCTTCCATTCCCTGGTTTGGCATCTCTTTCTCCCTTCTCCCATCACCCTTCTCCAGAATCTGACATCTCTCCCTTCCTTGAGTCGTCTCTCTTCCCTCCCAGTGTAACATTTCTCCCTTCCTTCCTCCTTTCTGCTCCCTGCAGTCCAATATCTCCCCTCCCTTCCTCCTTTCTGACCCCCTTCCAAATCCAACATTTCTCCCTCCTTTCCCTCCACCAGTCCAATATTTCTTTCTCTCTGCCTCCTGCATGCTTCCTCTCTTCCAGTCCTCATTCCATCCCCCAACCAACATCTTCCACTCTTCCCTCCAAGAGTCTAACTTTTCACTCTCTGCCCTCTCTCCCTTCTCCTGAGTGTGACATTTCTCCTTCCTTCCCATTCATCATCATTCCCTTTCTCTCCATGAGTCCAACACTTTCTGCATCCTGCACACTTTCTCTTTCTCTCTCCTTGCCCCCTTCCCTCAAGTGCAACATTTCTCTCTCCTTGTCACCCCCCAATCCATCTCTCCCTCTCTGTCTCCTTGTGCACTTTCTCTTCCCCGACTCTTCTTTACCCCACCCCACAATCTACCTTCAATTGTGGCCCAAAGGACATCGTCGGTGGCAGCCAATTACATAAGCTGCCCTGCCGCCGGCACTAGCATCTCATCTCTACTGCGGGCCCACCTCTGATGAAACAGAAGTTACATCAGAGAGGGCGTGCCACAGTAGTGAGAAGATGCGGTGCCATCAGCAGGTCAGTACAATTTGCTGCCGCCAGTGACATCCTTTGGGCTGCAAATGAAGGTAGGAATAATGATCTCGCCAATTTTGCGGGGGCCATGGTTCTCTGTTCTGACACCTATGGTAGACATTAATTTGGGTCTGCACTAATGTCTATTGAGCATTAAAACCTGCACTAGCTCTTTAATGTAGCTTACTAAAGAACCACTGGCTGAAAATAGGTAAAAAATTTAGAAACCTAATTTAGGAGCATAAATTTAGAAGCTAGTTTTTTTAAAATATCATCTCTGCTTTTTATACCATTAAAATAATATCAATTCTATTTCAGTCTTGTGGTGTCGACCTTGGCAAACTAAGTCTTCAGCATTGATTATATACACTCCCTGGCTCCCAGCAATGGAGCACCATACAGATCTTCCTTAATGCTAATGTAAAATACCCTATCTATTCCACTATTACGCATCCCAAGAGCTTAAATTCTGCCTACATATGTCAATCCTGGCATGTGCATTCTCTATCAGCAAAGCCAGGAAAAATTACCTGACATGAATAGTTTAACAAAGCTTAGAGCTCATAATAAATTGTTCATACTTGCAGCAAATTGCTCCACAGAAGAGAATTAGTCATCATATACCGGTATGTCTGTCCATCCAGATATCAAACATTTCAGTGATCACTTAGACCATAATCATTGCCCCTACAACTGGGTAAATATGTTTTGACCCCTTATTCAAATGTCTTCAGCAAGGATAACAATTGCATTATGAAAGCTTTACAAAAAACCCAAACGCCGTTATTGTATTTAGAAAAGCTGTTCGTATAAAGTGAATATAAATCTTCAAATCCAATAATTGCAAGTCTTAATTAGAGACGCATTAGCATTGGGCTACACCAAAACAAAGGGAGAGAGGGACAATGACCAAAATAAACAAGTGTATCACATGAGAGAAAATATACTAATCGTTTACATAAACAAAGAGTCATAGGGGAATAGGAGAATGGCTGGCAAGAATGGTGCTGTCCTGTGCCTGTACTCTTAAGCTGTACCCAGTCCTCATGCCCCAGTTCTTCCCCTTAGTTCCAATTATTGGTTTACCCATGTAAACTTCCTCCTAATTACCCAACCCTCGAGCCTGTTCCTCTCCTGAATTCATTCCCCTTAGCATCTCATTTGCTTTTGCTGCTTTCTGGTGCCTGGGGCCACTGTGTGTTTGTGCCTGACCACCCTAGTCAACAGTAATAGCAAAGTCACTCTATATATCTTAACACCAAAAATGTTAATGATGCCTCTTTTACTGTAATTGAAACTTATGCTCAGAGACATGAAGGCGAAAATACCGCCTCACCACCCAATCATTGCATTGTTCAATAAAGTGTCAAGATGATGATGTTAATCACTATTGGATTTCTAAAGGCCAAGCTGGCTACAACTTTATCATCTTATAAATGTAGCTTAAAGAAATAAAACTTAGCTTCGGAATTGACGTGCCATGTTTCGGTCCTGCTTCAGGGAACCAATATAACTCTACTGCACCCCTCAACAATGGGTAATGAAGCCTCATGCAGTTTCAGAAAGTCACATCCTGACCGCAAAAGTTTTACTCTCTCTTCTCCCTTCCTTTTACCCCCCTGTCCAATAGTACCCTTTCCCTGCTCCCCCTGTCCAGCAGTATCCCTTCTCCCTTGCTTTTACCTCCCCACTGTCAGTTCCTTCAGGAGTACTGGTCCCAGCGATAATCTTTGCCGCTTCAGCCAAGGCCGCTGTCCCGGTACATCAGTAACCGCATCCTCTGCCCGGGTTTCTGCAGCGCTGTACCTGGGTGCCCACACCACCCTCCACTTTCTCTCCCCCTATCACCTGGATCCCCGGGCCCTCTCCTCCTCCTCCCGTTGCCGGGGTGCCTGCAGCGCCCCTTCTGTCCAGCTCTCCCCAACGCTCGCACCCTCTCCCTGACCTCCTGATCCAGGGTGCTCGAGTATCCCCCACACCAGACGGGGACAGGTCACAGAGAAGAGGGAGGCTGGGACACCAGCGTGAAGAGGAGGAGGTGGGGATAATAAGCTGAGCGTGTGACTGTGCGGCGGGCCCTCACTTCCTGCTCGGCTCTGTGGGCAGCGCTTGTTTGTTGTCGTTCAGCCCCGCTTCCTCACTCCTCTCTCCGGCACAGTGCTCAACAGAGGCCTGCTACACGTGAGCCGCGTAGGTTGAAGACTGGAAACTGTCTCGAGAAAGGGTGATGGGGAAACCGCTGCAGGCAGAGTTCTTCTCTATTACGCATGTGGGGGCACGGCACCACGGATCACGGGCTCACCAAATTTGAAGTGTGCATGTGCGCTAAGGGTATTATTATAGCGGATGTACGCTACCATTTCCTCATTTGTAGGAGTCAATGCTTACGGTCAAAAAGTGATCGCAAAAAGGTATGGTGCCTGTATTGGCCGCTATGTATATTTATTTATTTTGATTTATATCCCGTCCTCTCAGAAAGCTCAGGACAGGTTACAAGAGAACATACAAAGATTCAATAGGTGTCAAAGTCCCTCCTCGAGGGCCGGAATCCAGTCGGGTTTTCTGGATTTCCCCAATGAATATGCATTGAAAGCAGTGCATGCAAATAGATCTCATGCAGATTCATTGGGGAAATCCTGAAAACCCGACTGGATTGCGGCCCTCGAGGACCGACTTTGACACCTGTGCAATAAACAGTGGAGACCCTATCTACAAGACAGGAGCCCTTTAAAATAAGCTTTTAGAGCGGCGTACTGAAGTCTTGTGCTCAATTGTCCGCTTTCAAATGTCGGCGCACGTTTGTCTCGCATGCTTCCGACTGTGAACCGACAAAAGGGCCAACTGTCAGTGTTCCCTGTAAGGTAAAGCATACACAACCACACATTTGTTCTTAATGTGGCCATGCATCATTCCTGAATCTGCTACAGGAGTCTATGCTACTGGAAATACTGTTCAGTGAAATCAAATGAAATTGCCACCGCGTTCTTAAGTACGAGTTGGACTTAAGTCGGACGTCTGTAACTCAGGGAGTGCCTGTACTGTAATAAAATCTATCAAACTTCCACATAAATTACATAGAGTTTCAAATAATTTCACTAGCTCACTGTTCTTCAACCTTTTTACATCTATGGACCGGCAGAAATAAAATAATTATTTTGTGGACCGGCATCGGTCTGCAGACCGGCGGTTGAAGAACACTGGGCTAAGTCGTGGGCCAGACCCTGCTCATCTCCACCCCAGACCCCTCCCCCATAATAGTACTAATTGTAACACTATTTTTTCCATTCATTTTTCATATATTACACACAATATAATCTTATTAACAACGTATCGCTCACACTGCGGACCGGCAGTTGAAGAACACAGTTTTGGGCCTGATGCACATGCTGGCCCTGTGGAACAGCAGGAAATTTCTGTGGACCGGTGGTTGAAGAACACTGCACTAGCTCATATGGATTTCTGTCCATTATCATCCAAGTGCAGCAGCTGCACATTATCTACAAACTGAAATCTGAAACCCTTGCCCATCCTTATACCCTGTGCACACTCAATGGTCCTTGTGACATTTTTGTGGATTTTGTTAAGTAGACTAGAGCCCACAGAGCTCACATGCTATACCATATTTCATACATGATCCAATCTGTGGTGGATTGAAGATCAAATTACCAGTGTGGAAAAAAAAAAAAAAAGACGCAAAAACCTAAAGTCATTGATTCAATTCGTGTCTCGACAGCCTCAAACATTTAATTTTGAAGACCACACTGCTGAGGAAAACAAATTAAATATCTTCTGAAAGTACTATTGAAAACTGTTTTTTTCCTCCCAAATGAGCCAATAAGTATCTAAATATTTATCTCAACAATGTCATATTTTTTTTTCAGTCTTAGTTATTTTAAAATAAGTTTTGAAATAACAAGCATGTCAAAGCTTACGAGCAAATTTCAACAAGAAATAGGGAGAGTTATAACATAACATATGGAGGAAGGGAAAGGGGAAGGGAGGTAAACAAGGCACAGCAAGTACACGTTCTGAAAAGATGCATAGACGTTAGGAACAAAGTTTAGCCTCAAATCTTGTTATGTAGCGAGGGAAATTAAGTGGGTAACTCTTTCCCAATCTATAGTTTTAACCCCTTGTTCATTTGTGTTTTTGAATTATATTTAAACCCACCCTCCTCTTGTGTCCTGTAATGTCTTAATTTTTCCTAAAAGTTGGCTAATGCTAGATCAAGAAGGTCTATGCTGGTAATATTTGAAATAGAGACTGTGGATCTCAAGTGCCCGCAGCTATTTTGCCGTCAGAACAAGTCCTGGCTAATAGGCCGCATGCGGGCTATCGTCCGTCCAATTGTCTCTTTTTTACTTAATTTTTGATCTTATTATATCATTTCTGGACGGCCGGGTAGAATACTACACCCGAGCTAAGTACCATAGATAAAATGTTAAATAAGAGAGCAAATATACATCTATATGCATAAGCCATGTAATGTCAAGGATACCGGTGCCCTTAGAGGCAAGTGCGATTGAAAAATAAGAAAAGAAGAACAGTAAAAGTTTTCATATAAAATAGAATTAAAAATAAGATCAAAAATTAAGTAAAAAAGAGACAATTGGATCGATGATAGCCTGCATACAGGCTATTAGCCAAGACTTGTTCTAACGGCAAAATAGCTGCGGGCACTTGAGATCCACAGTCTCTATTTCAAATATTACCAGCATAGACCTTCTTGATCTAGCATTAGCCTATTTTTATTTGTTGGTTATTTTTCTTACCCTGATTTTATCACTATTTGTAAATCGCAAAAAAAGACAAAAAAACATGACATAAGAAAAAAAAAGACAAGCCCCCCCCAAAAAAAACGGCAGGAAAAAATGCGAAGCAGAAAACAAAACTGCAGTGTAATGTAAAAGATGCAGGATTTGAATAAAAAGTCATAAAAACATATATAGCATACATAAAAATCTGGTTCTAGTATTCATGTGGACCATACCTGACATGGTCCCTGTTTCAAAGAAACACTTCTTCCTCAGGGGTCCTAAAAAGAATGGTAACATGAATGGGATTGAAACAAATGTGAGTGGTACTGTAAGTGATATGAAATATAAGACCAAATGGTGAATGTGAAAAGATCCCCCCTTTCTTTTGAAAAGTTCTGAGAGGACAGGATATACAATTAGGATTATTTGTAAACTAGTCTTTAAGCCCGTTACATTAACGGGTGCTAGAATATATGTCTGTCTGTCTTTCTTTCTTTCCATCTCTCTCTCTCTTTCCCGCTGTCTCTCTCTCTCCTTGGCCCCCTTTCTCTGTCTGTCTTTCTTCCTTTCTGTCTGTCTCCCTCCCTCCTGCTGTCTGTCTGTCATTCTTTCCCTCCATTTCCCTGTGCAGCAGCAGCAGCAGCGGTATTTGCCTTCCCCTCCAGGTCCCTCTGCAGCAGTAGCAGCATTTCCCCCCCCACCCCACCCTTCCCTTCTCTTACCACGATCTGGCCTGCTCCATTCGGCCCCTCCCCCGCGTTCTGGCCTGCTGCGATCTGGCTGCTCTGTTCGGCTCCTTCCCCTTCCTTTCACGCGGTCTAGCCTGATCCATGACCCCTACCCTTCCCTTTTAGCATTCCCCACAGGCAGGCAGGCCCAGCTTCTTCCTTGCAGCTTGCGGCTGGAGTCCTCTTCTTTGTCGGCCCCCCTTCCCTTCCTGCGATCTTGTCCGCTCGTGCCAATTTTTTTTTTTAAAGTTTAAAGGTGCCATGGTGGTTCGCGGCTGGAGTCCTCTTCTTTATCGGCCCCCCCTTCCCTTACCACATTCTGAAGGTTTTTTTTTAACGTTTACAGGTACCGCGGCAGCTCCTCTCACGATCTCCACCAGCGTGGAACCCTTGGTGCGGCTCATGAGAGGAGGCGACACCACAGCTTTTAAACTCCGCAATTGGCACAGCACAGGTGCAGAAGACAGTCCTGGAGACTCGCGCATGTGCACTCTGCCGACCATGGACCTACAGATCAGGGAACTCGCCGGTAAGAGTGCGCATGCGCGCTTAGCATTTTATTATAGTTATGATGATTAGATTATGATATTGCGATCAAATCAAATTTTTAAATAAACTTGAAACTTGAAATAAACAGTTTTAGTGTGGACCATTTGCATAAAAAGGTATGTATAGAGTCGGATTTTTTTTTTTTGCCATGCAGTGTTCATATCTGTAGGTTAAACAAACTAAATTCCACCATTTATCATAAGAAAGGTGTTTTAAGTCTTTACATGAGGCACATCATACTTTTAAGGCAATACGGTAGCCATTAAGGTGTCTAGTAAGTTATAGCCAGCATCGGAGAGGAGGTCATTATAGCAAACGCTTCTTCAGATAATAGTTTTGTAAGAAAGAGGTTCAGAGATTTGAAAGATGTCATTTAACGGAACATCATCCCCAAATGTATGAAACAGAAAAAAAGCAAGCCTGTTTATTAAAATAAAACCCACCAGCAAAACAACAATAACAAATAAACTCTGCCTCGGATTGGAACTGATGTGTCAATCGTGCCTGTCAGTGGAATGGCCTTTGATGCAGCACATTTCCAGGACTGTGATGCCATATGCTTAATGTAATAAAAAAAGAGGGTGAGTATGATTTAAAATAACATTTACAGAGCCCTGGAATGTCATTTTGATGTGTCTCTCTCTTCTTTGCACTGCAGTTATTAAACTCTATTGATTCTCTGGGACTGTCTGATGTTTGTAAATGTCAACCCAGCTCCAGAGTTTCGAGGGCCAGATGGGAACTCACTTCTGAAGCTTTTGATTTCACAGTTTGAGCATCAGGGAAAGGGAATAGGAGGTGGTAAAGGACGAAAGAAGGGAAAGGGGAGGCAGTAATGGAGGAGAAAGGGTGAGATGTACGGAGAAAGTCAAGAAAAATATTTGCAACAGATTCTATTATTTTGTGCAAGGTTTTAGCACTGCGCCTTTTGTGCTTATTTTTTGATTTATTAACCAGCTTTTTTGACAGAGATCCATGCACAATGGTATAGAGCAGCGTTTCTCAACTTGGGCCTGGAGTACCCCCCTTGCCAGTCAGGTTTTCAGGATATCCATAATGAATATGCATAAACTTGATTTGCATGCACTGCCTCTGTTATATACAAATTTCTTTCATGCCTATTCATTAAATAAGCAAGTTGGATATGATAGTAAGGTGATGTTTGTGGTGTCTGTCAGCCTAGCATTGCTAGCAGTCAGCATTTTCGGTTGGCCTAACCAATGTCAGCAAAGGTCTATGGGACATTATATCAATCTGACTCTGGAATGTTGATGCAGATAGACCCTAAATGCTCCTGCACATAATTCACATATATTTACGCATCCAGCCAGACTGGATTGTATATCAAAAAGATAGGCTACTTGAATGGGACAAAGAAGCTATAGACTAATCCCATCTACCATTCCTGTAAAAATAATAATAATAATAATAATAATTTATTTCTTATATACCGCCAAAGCCGTAGAAGTTTGAGGCGGTTTACAATAAAGAAGGGCTGGACAATCAGCGAATGGGTACAATCAGAGAAGGAGTACAATCAGCAAATACAATCGGTGAGTGGGAGGTGTTACACCTTCCTTATCAATTAAACTAACCATTGTTTCAAACAGTTTACAAATTATAAACAGAAAGATACTGGGAAATACAATAGTTTCTATTTTAGAATAAGATTCCAACCTATAAAAGCCTCCTCTCTGCAACACCCCTCGCTCTCTCTCTGGAATCTGAAGTTTGGACTATCACCCCCCTCCCCTCTCTCTTTCTTTGTCCTCACAGCACCTATTCAGGAAGCTGTCTTTTCTCTCTCATTCACAAGAGCACAGAAGCAGTCTCTGAATCTACTCTGTACGTTTGTAAGTTTCAAGTTTATTTAAAATTTCTTATACCGCCTAATCAAACCTTCTAGATAAGTGTACAAAATTGTTAAAAACATTTGTTAGCTAAAATACAGTTTAAAAAGACAAAACATCACCAGGAATAACGACTTTCAGAGACGTATAAAAAACATTGACAAAAGGGAAAGAAGGGCTAGAACTACAATATATATGCTTGATGTATCTCTATAAATCTTGCCTTTCTGTACATTATATTCTTTATGCAATCACTCTTAGCTGTCTTTGTCAGTAATTTCACTTCCCTATGAGAATCTTCTATGAGGGTATTGAACCCGGGGCATGGCGGATTGTAAGGCCACCACAGTATATCATTGGGGCTTATTTGCTTCAAATTTACCCCTCCGAAACCTTACATTTTGGGGGCTAATCCTTACAGTGTTAACCTAGTAACTCATGCCAATAACTTCCCCCTTAATTAAAAAAAGAAAAATGTCTCTAGAAATCAAAATAAATGCTTTATGTAATAAAAGCGAGTCAAGTATAGGACATTGTATGTAGCATCATTGATGAGGTTGGCTCATAGGCATTAGTGAAATGAGGCATTATGACATCACAATATCAACTCTTTTTTTGCCAGAAACTGAAACGCTTCAAACAAAGGTGGAAAGTTATCAATGCGGGCTTCTGTTAAGACGGTTATTTTACCACAGGTATAGAACACAAAAAAGTCCGCCAAAATAGTGCCACAAAACCAACCACAAAGCAGAAGGCAAAACTCGTGGAACTGATAATCTTTTTTTTTTTTTTTATAATTCTTTATTAATTTTCAAAAATTACATTAAGTGTTAAATATTTTCATTCACAGTAACAATAAATACATCACTTATAAACAATCATTGGTATATTACATAGATTCTTATCCCTACCCCTCACCCATCCCTCCCAATCATATACTCCATTATTGTATGATATATGTAATAATAAAATACCCCCCTCCCTACCTCATAAACTGATAAACATAAGGGAAATAATTTTACTTAATCCTGACAATATTTTGTTAATGGATTCCACACATCCTGAAATTTTCTTAAAATATCCCTTTTTGTAAAGCAATAAATCTTTCCATTTTATAGATATGGCATAAAGAATTCCACCAAAAGTTATAATTTAATCTCCTCCAGTCTTTCCAATTATATGTGATTTGTTGAATTGCCACCCCTGTCATTATTAGTAATAATTTATTGTTATTCTCAGAAATCTGACTTTTTGCTCTCATATCCATACCAAATATCACAGTATCATAGTAGATGGAACTGATAATCTTGTTATGCATTTTATTTGAAAATGGTGCAGAAATATACACAATAAAACAAAAAAAATCACAGTAACAATGTGGCATAGACCCGACACAGGCCGTTTCGGTCGTGACAGCGACCTTCTTCCGGGGTCCGGTCTTGTTGTAAGCCACAAGCTTAAAAATGCAAAACGACGCAATGAACTGTGTGCGCGACGAGTGTAGCCTGTGAAACGACTGGGACCCTCCAGGCACCTAACTGCAGGCACCGTTTACAGAATCTGGGTCACGGTGTCCACAAAACTGACCCCCCTCTTCTATTAAACTGCGCTAGCAGTTTTTAGCGCAAAGAGCCGCGCTGATTGGCCCCCCGCTGCTCCCGCTGATCATAGGAACTCTATGAGCGTCGGGAGCAACGTGGGCCATTCAGCGCCACGCCACGCGCTAGAAACTGCTAGTGCGGTTTTGTAAAAGGAGGCCTAAGCTGTTTGCATACGCAAGCATTAAATAAACATAAAATTCAAGAGAAAAATAAATTTACCCTAAGAGGGACCTATTTTGAAGTGCTAAGAATATGCCTATTTCAAGCCTATTCTACAAAGCAAAATAAATGCCTTGATTTTAAACAGAATACTAGCCTAATGTATCAAACACACACCTATATTGTCATGTATGCTAACCATAGAGCTGGCATAAATGGTCGCACCTAGATTGTTTCAGAATGCACATAGATGCCCAAACTCTGTTCATGTGAACACCCACCTGCAAAGTCTGTCCCAGGGCAGGATTAACCAATAGGCCCAGTAGGCACGTGCCTAGGGCCCAAAATGGTCAGGGGGGCCCGATGAAGGATGGCATCAACATTGTTTTTTCCAAACGGCGATGGGCCCCTCCAGCATCGATCGGCAACGCGGCTCCCCCCCCCCCGATCAGCAACACGCTGCCCCCCCCCATCGATGGAAAGTAAGACAAGCAAGCAACGCGGGTACGAAAGGCAACGGGAACTGTAATTTTGCAAGGGGTGCTGCTTGCCCAAAGCTTCCCTCTGACGCAGCTTCCTGTTTCCGCCTGGGCGCATGGTGGGGTGGGGCGGGGCAGGGGGCCCAGTGTACTTGTGTAATTAATCCTGCCCTGGTCTGCACCACCACATCTTGGCATGCAGTTAGAAAATACCACATACATGCATACATGACAAGAATGCCGGCCTCAGATATACTCTTGCTGCCTACAACAAGGCCGTTCTTAATAGAATATTCTGATACAGTTTTATAAAATCACCTGTGGGTATGCGTGTAAAGTACGCACCCAAATACTTGGGGGATAATTTCATAACAGGGCATGTAAAAAAATTTTCGAAGCATCTATTTTATCATTATATTAAAATAGCAGCATACTGTATAGGTCATATGTGGTATATAAATTTCTTAAATAAATATAGTTCTTATAAAAATGGCCAATCCAAATCAGAAAAACCACACTGATATTTAAAGTGAAAGGAATTGGGACTCGTATACCGCCTTTTTGTAGTTTTTACAACCACATTCAAAGCGGTTTACATACAGGTACGTCAGGCATTCTCCCTCTCTGTCCTGGTGGGCTCACAATATGTTTAATGTACCTGAGGCAGTAGTGGATTAAGTGACTTGCCCAGGGTCACAAGGAGTAGCGTGGGGTTTGAACCCACAACCTTAGGGTGCTCACACACACAGAGGACAATAAAATAAATGAAAAAGGGAGAGGATATCACTTATTGGCAAAGGTGCAACATCAACACACAGTGCTACTCAACTAGGCCTAACACAACGCTACTCAGGCTACAAGATCAGTAGAATAGACATGCATGACAGATGCTTCCAGCACACAATCAACAACTGTCCCTTTTATTATATTCTCTCTCTTGCTATTGAGACCTCTATTATGCTCCTTTAAATTAGGCTGTGTCAAACAGGAGCAAATTCTATTTTTGTTCCAATGAGATGAGCATATCTTTAAACATGTGTGACAGCTTCAGAGTCACGGCTCAATTCCCACATGTAGAGTCTTAATCCTCAACCTCACTTTTCAGATTGTTGGACACCGTGGAGTGCTGGGAAACAGAGCCCAAAAGAGGAAGCAGATCTTTAGCTTACCAGATCATATTTTGACATGGTGCCTTATCCGCTGGCCCTCCCTAACGCTTAGCTGCCCAAATCCTGGCCCGAACAGTGTCAGTACAGGAAATCCTGGAGTTTTAGTCTCAAAACTGCAGGGAATAAGTAAAAAAACAAAGCGCAAATGAATGATGCACACCAAGAGAGAGAAGGTGATGAAATAAGGTTAAAAAAAAAAAAAGGACCGAGACAAGGAAAAACATTAAGCCAAAAAAGTGAGAGATGTGAAGACCCATTTTAAATAGAGATTGGAGCTGAGACGGTGAAGTCATGGACAGTTCTGGAGGTATTTTAGAAAAAGGTCAGCAGTGTTGAACCTTTACTACAATATATGCAAGAGTTCACACGCACTTGCCAACACTTGCAACTTCCACATGTATTTGCGCACACAAACCTAAATGTGTAGATGCGACCAGTTATATTACGAGGCTGCTGTTCCTACATGGTTTCATTTCAGAGGTCACAAACTGCACTAGTTGAAATAATTACTTTTGTTAAACTGGTAAGCCTGACTTCAGTGCTGAGCAAAATGGTGCAGAGAATGGCCACCCGGATGGTCTCGGGACTCAAGGATCTCCCATACGATGAACGGCTTGACAAATTACAGCTATACTCGCTCGAGGAGCGCAGAGAGAGGGGGGACATGATCGAGACGTTCAAGTATCTTACGGGCCGCATCGAGGCGGAGGAAGATATCTTCTTTTTCAAGGGTCCCACGACAACAAGAGGACATCCGTGGAAAATCAGCGGCGGGAAACTACGAGGTGACACCCGGAAATTCTTTTTCACTGAAAGGGTGGTTGATCGCTGGAATAGTCTTCCACTGCAGGTGATTGAGGCCAGCAGCGTGCCTGATTTTAAGGCCAAATGGGATCGGCACATGGGATCTATTCACAGGGCAAAGGTAGGGGAGGGACATTAGGGTGGGCAGACTAGATAGGCCGTGGCCCTTATCTGCCGTCTATTTCTATGTTTCTATGTTTCTAATTATTGAAAAAAAATAAATAAATTGTGGAACACTTAGACTTGCATGATTTAACGGGACAGAGTCAACATGGGTTCAGTCAAGGGAGATCTTGCCTCACCAATTTGTTTGACGTTTTTGAAGGTGTGAATACACATGCACATAATCACCCTGTTGCCTGACTAGGCATTCTATGACAAACCCTCTTATCACTTCTCCCACCCCAACCATTTCCTGTGAAAATATGAAAGTGCGGAATCTTTTTGAAGAACCCTCATATATTACATACAGATACTTATATAGTGCTTGGGGCATTGGAGGGTTAAGTGACCTGGCCAGAGTCACAGGGCACTGCAGTGGGAATCAAACCCAGGTTTTTAGGCCACTGCACCAATCGCTAGGCAACTTCTTCACTCATGGATTCTCAGATAGCTGTCAGTTTTCAGGATATCCACAATGAATATGCATGAGATATAGTTGTATGCACTACCTTTATTATATCTAATCTAATCTAAGATTTCTGAATCACTCTAATACCATTTAGTTCAAGGTGATTACTTCAAAAAGAAGCCATAATGATTCTATGGGAAAATACAATTCCTTGAATTAAAAGATGTCTTTATAATTCTTTAACTAAAAGTGTTGACCTTGTAATCTACCGTATAAAAATGTTTTCAACATTCTACAAAATTTCCAAGAACTAACTTCTGTCCTTATTTGTATAGGTAAATCATTCCAAATAGCAATAGCAGCATATGCGTATATTTCTAAAAGGGGGAAACTGCAATAAAAACGTTATAACTCAATCTTTTAGATGAACAATGCAAACGTGAAAAGAAGAAAGTGAAATGATCAGAAGCAAATCTTTCTCATGCATAGTCATGACTGCCTTGTTGTGTCTTGAGAACTGGGTTGAGAACCCCTGATGGAGAGGACTATCTGACTTACTTATGGGTGGGGGGGGGGGGAAAAACCCCAACCCCACAATAAACATAAGAAACAGGAAGACAAACTGCCCAATATTCAGAGCAGGGGAGATAGCTGGCTGTATCCTGCAGTCTGCGGTGGGACTAGAAATTCAATGCCGTTACCATATCTGGGGGGTTTTGACTGACCGAAACATAGCTGGCTAAACCAATATTCATTGGCTAGCCAGCCAAGCTCTATTGGCCAAAGATAGACTTGCTTTTTAGGTAGGTCTATCTATCCTCTGAACTTAGCCAGCAAGCCGTTGATTATTGGCAGTGACTGGCTATCTGGCATGACATGACCAATCACGGGCTTTCCGCCAAACAGGATATTCAGCGGGAGATAGCTGGTGATCTCCTACTAAATATAATAAATAAAAAGCTGTGTAATAAATGTTCTTGATAAAGATGTTTATTCAATAAAACACATAAGCGATATGCAAAAATCCATACAGAACGTTCAAAGTTCTAGCCCATACAGCAGTGGTCTCAAACTCGAACCCTTTGCCGGGCCACATTTTGGATTTGTAGGTACTTGGAGGGCCTCAGAAAAATTTTGCATGAGGTAAAACTCTTTATAGTTTAAAAATCTTTCCTTTTGGCTAAGTCTTAATAATAATATTGTTATTTATAGTTAAAGAGACATATGATCAAGAAACTGTTTTATAGGTCACAACTTCTCCCTTTCACTTTTAGACCTTGCTTTATTTGTAAAACATTTTCAATTACCCTCGTGATGTTGTTTTTCCTTAAATGTTCTCTTACTTTCTTTAACAATTGTAGTTCGCTCCTTTTTCCCTATGTATCACTAATTAATTGTGTACATCGATTGTATGTTTACCTGTTTAAATTGTTTTATTTTGTCCTCCCCCAAAATTTTTTTTATCGTTATACGCATTGAAAATATTTGATATTGCGTTTATATCAAAATTTTAATAAACTTGAAACTTGATAAACATACCGAGGGCCTCAAAATAGTACCTGGCGGGCCGCATGTGGCCCCCGGGCCGTGAGTTTGAGACCACTGCCATACAGTAATCCACATGAAAATGATGGTGTGAACCCAACACGGTCCATGCTTCGGCAATAGCTGCCTTTTTCATGGGTCACAAAATACAAGGGCTCATACAACGCTAATTATTGTAGCACCGTGGGAAACCTCTTCAAGCAGCTTATCGTTTATGTGTTTTATTGAATAAACGCCTACATCAGAAACATTTATTCCACAGCTTTTTATATATTATATTTTTGTTTCGTGGTGTTTCCTTTCGCTGTGGGTTTTCTTTGGTTTTTGAGCTCCTACTGAATATCAACAGATAGCCAGCTTCGTGCTATTTAGTCATCTGGGAGTTGTTCCAAGCCAGCTACATAACTCTGAATATTTGGGCCGTGTGCTTAAATTATGTCCGCCCCCAATACCATTGAAAATATCTTTAAAAACAAGAGAAGAAAATAGTGGACTGAATAGTAGAGGTGTTGCTGATGATACCACAGATTTTGAGATCATGTTTACCAATCATATAATCATCTTCTGATCACACTTTCCACTACATTTTTCTCCCATTCTCAGTGTTTAGTTGATTGATGTAGGTGCCGTAAGTGGTCTCCCGGTGATCCACGTCAGATATAATTTGTGAGGCGTTTATGATGTTAATTTCTATTTTACTCCTCCTCTCTTTCCCTGCTTTCACCCTTCCTCCTCATCCTCCCCTCCGATTTCCACGATGCTATTGCATTGCCCTGAGCTCACTCAAAATACTCTATTAAACTCTGTCAAGATGGCAAATTACTTCCCATAAATCACACCGAAAGGCAATCGCTCTAAGTAAAAAAGCATCAAATCTCTTCAGTCGCAACCTGCTTCCGACTCAGCCGCACCAAGTTATCTGTTTCTTCCGACTCAGCACTAACCCCCAATTCAGAACCTTCCCCCTTCTACTTCAATGTCCTAATTTGAAAAAAATAAAATAAAAAATGTCTTTGAAACAAATGTGTGTCCTGAAAAGTTGTAGTGGTGTTGCGTCACTCAAGAAACAAGAATTAATCTAGAAATGGGAAAAAAAATCTGACATCCAGCTTTTTCCCCAGGCTGAAAATGGAAAAGTGTCCACAGAATAGTTGGAAGCCCCAAAGGCTTTTCTCTCTATAGCCTTATTGTATTGCACAAATAAAAACTTAAATAAGAATCAAACCCAGCCTAGACCAGCCGTACTGATGTGCATTAATCTTCATTTCAAATGGCTCAGCTCAGCTCATTAAACCTTTCCCACCTCCTAACAAGCGTGGCTCTGTTGCCTCAGAATTAATCCTACATTTTATGCAGAGTATTAGTTTACATGACCTGCTAATGTAATAAAATTTTCAATTTTCACACAACCATAAATCAAAGTCATTTCTTTTTCTCTCTCATTCTCTCTCTATCTGTCCTTCTCGGTATTCCATTGTAATAGATTCCCTCTCCGGTTATCTGTTTATCTTCTTGTCAGACTTACTAATACTCTTCCTTCCTTTGTTCCTCTGCCTATCTTTTGTTAACTTTCTTCACTTGCTTTCTATTTATCCCCCCTCTCTATCATATTTGTCATCGTTTTTCCTCGTTTGCCATCGTTTGTCATCGTTTTAATTTACAATAAAGAAGTTTCTTTGCATGACAAGCTATATGTACACAAACTGTAAAATGTAGTACCTGAATGATATAAACCTGAAGACATCATGGTCTGGATTCTATAAGTGGTGCTCACATATGAATATATAAGGGAGCAAACAATACATGCAGCAAAATTGCACTAAATAATAACAAGCTTGCTAATGATGAATTGCAGAAAGGGGTCATCCGGGAAAATAATACTTAACAACAAGCAAGCCTCAAAACCAAGAACCAGGCTTCAAAATAAACCATTGTTAGAAGAATCTGAAGCCCAGCTCCTATCACTAGGAGACTGACTCAAGTCAATTAAACCACCAAATGAGAAGGAACCACTATACAGTAACTCAGCTCAGAGACATAAAACTCTGAAGAGGGGGAGGTTACCCCCTCTTGGGGCAAGAGTTTATCATCCAATCATAGCATGATTATTGATAAAAGCGGATCCAACTCAAAGGTGTTAAGGTAATTGGTAACTGTATATATAGCTCTTAATAGTAATGCTTTCAAAAAGGATTTCCAAAAAGTAATTGCACTCAGGTTGTCACTAGCAATATGAAAGCTTCACTTAGCTTATTTGCAAAGAACAGCTCATCAGGGTCCCGACGCGGCCCCGTTTCGGTGTCTGCTTCAGGAGACCCCGCCAACTGAGAGTTGAAAATTGCTAAAGAGTCACACCATGTTCAAGTTCGATAACTGTGATCGGTCAAAAAATTGAAAAGTTCCGTGCAATCATGCTATGATTGGATGATAAACTCTTGCCCCAAGAGGGGGTAACCTCCCCCTCTTCAGAGTTTTATGTCTCTGAGCTGAGTTACTGTATAGTGGTTCCTTCTCATTTGGTGGTTTAATTGACTTGAGTCAGTCTCCTAATTACAGCTAAGTTTCTTTTCTGACTCTTTTGATATATTGTCCCTGCTGTATTGGAAACACAGCTCCTATCACTGGCTTGCTTTTAACAGTCAGGAAAAACAGAAGAGTAAAAAAAAAAACCCACACGCCACAATAGTGTAGGACTGTTCTACAAAACCCCGACTTCTTAATTCTAAATCAGAACACCCCCACCCCCCAATGCAAAACACCAGCAGCTCAACAAAATGTCACTGTAATCCACTCAGGCATTGAACACTTATCTTAATATCCTGAATATCCATCGAGTTAAAAAAACTTCAAATTGGATCCAAATAACTTCTTTCAAACAGTCCTATAAATCCAAGTCCAGCCAGAGAGGATAAACAATCTCGACAAGGGCCCCTTGTTTTGCGGCTTCCCGCTGTTTCAGGAGAAATAGATCTAAGTCTGGTTCGGTGTGGTTTTTAGTTCATAGTAAGCTCAGGGTCTTGGAAGAGAAAGTTTTTATAGTTTTCTGAATTTGAGGTAGTGGTCACTTAAGCACAGCTTGAGCGGAAGATTGTTCTATAGATTTATGAGATGGTATTGAATGGACAGGGATAGTTGTCTGGTAGATTTCTGGTTCTTAAACATTGGGAATTTCAGTTGGAGGAAATTTCTGGTTGAATATCTGGTGGAGTCTTCTAGTAGTATTCCTAGGTCTGTTAGATAGCTGAGTGTGTTACCACTTAGGATTTTATATACTGTGATAACTAGTTTGAATTTTATTCTGTTTGTGATAGGCAACCAATATAGTTTATTGCAATAGGGTTGTAAGTGTTCGGATTTCCATAGTCCAAAAATAAGTCTAACTGCTGAGTTTTGTACTAATTGTAGATATTTTTGTGAGCGAATTAAAGCAGATAGCTAGTGCTAGAATGCAATAGTCTAGTCTTCATAAGATTAATAATTGTACTAGGATCTGGAATAGTTTGGTGTCAAAATCAGAAAGGATTAGCTACGGCTTTTGTGCATGTTGATGCAAGTTTAGGGTGTTGTCTATTTCTACTCTTATATGCGGGAGTGTAGCTCTAAGGTGATAATTGGAAAGTATCTGGGGTCATTTTGAAAGCCTATCTAGAGGAATTTTATTTTATTTATTTATTTTGAGCTTAGGATGGTGGGTGAGCATCCCATTTTCAACTGTGTGGAAGCAAGCTTTGATGTTGCATAAGATATCAGTTAGAAGTGTAGTAACCAGCAAGATAACTGCAATGTCATCGGTGTAGATATAGTGCTTAAACCCTGCCTGTTCTAGGGCTATTCCTAAAGATTGTGAGTAGGTTGAATAGTGTAAGTGAGAGCGGAGAGCCTTGCGGAAGAGCACGGAAGAGGTTTTGTAGTGCCGCATTGATGTGTTATGCTAAAGGTTTCCAATTCAAAATTTTTTGCTTGCCTCACAAAGAACTTCATCAAGGTATGCCACTCTACCTTTCCAACCTGATTCTCTGTTACACCCCCCGAGTAGATTCCTTTGGACCCTAGATGCTAACCGACTTGTCCTCTTCCCCTCTTCCAAGGCTTACTACAAGGCTAGATGACATTCTACTTTCTTCTACATTGCACCAAAGCTCTGGAATGCCCTGCCTCAACCCATTAGAAGACTTCCAACCCTCCCCAGCTTTAAAAAGACTCTAAAGATGTATTTTTTTTTCCAAAGAGGCTTTCAAGTACATTCCCTTGAGAGATGGTGTGGCGGGTATGCAAGAGGGAGGGCATGTTGACTGTGTGCTGTCATTTTTTAATTATAGAGTTCTTTTCTTTCTTAGTCTATAAACTGCTTTGATCTTAAGAATTGTTGTATATAAAATACTCAGTAAATAAATAAATAACATAGAAACATCATCTCTCAATGTCTTCCATAGATGGTAATAGACTGTAGAAACATAGAATTTAGAATATTATGTACAATTCTGGAAGCCGTACCTTCAAAAAGATATAAAAAGGATGGAGTCGGTATAGAGGAAGGCTACTAAAATGGTGTGTGGTCTTCATCATAAGGCGTATAAGAACAGACTTAAAGATATCAATCTGTATACTTTGGAGGAAAGGCGGGAGAGGGGAGATATGATGGAGACCTTTAAATTCCTATGTAATGTAGATGCGCATGAGTCAAGTCTCTTTCATTTGAAAGGAAGCTCTAGAATGAGAGGGCATAGGATGAAGTTAAGAGGTGATAGGCTCAGGAGTAATCAAAGGAAATACTTTTTTACAGAAAGGGTGGTAGATGCATGGAACAGTCTCCCAGAAGAGGTGGTGGAGACAGAGACTGTCTGAATTCAAAAGGGCCTGGGATAGGCACGTGGGATCTCTCAGAGAGAGAAAGAGATAATGGTTACTGCGGATGGGCAGCATTTGGCCTTTATCTGCCGTCATATTTCTATGTTTCTATGGCAGATAAAGGCCAAACGGTCCATCCAGTCTGCCCAGAGCAGGATTAAGGCATAGGCAAACTAGACTCAGAGCCAGAAGGCTTGGTAAGTTTGTGGATATTTTCAGAGTATAGCCTACTACAGCTGTTCATGGTCCGTCCGTCCCCTTCAGAGGCAGTAGTATGTTCCAGTCAATGGGAAGTCTGCTCTATCAGAGGAAAGAGGGGGCTGAGCTGCAAGGGCTGTGGGGGAAGCAGATCTCTGGGACTTTGGAGAGAATCAGTGGAACTAGGTAGGGGTCTTGGGGACGCTGAAAAGGATTACGATCGAAGAATAGGGGAAAATGTGAAGGGTTTAGGCAAATAGTTAACAAGGTCCCATATCTGAGACTGAATGTTCGCATTTAGCCAATTAAGCACCACTTAGTTGGCCTGCGCCATTTCTAGTCAGTTAAACAGCACTGAATATAAGTTTTATTAGGATTTTATATACCGCCTATCAAGGTTATCTAAGCGGTTTTACAATCAGGTACTCAAGCATTTTCCCTATCATTGGGCCAGTGTCTATATTTATGCACCCCTTGTGCTCTAAATAAATATTATTGTACACATACCCACAAAAGTGCCAGCATCGCATCTAGGTGCTATTTGGCAAAGGGGAGAGTGTGGCGCAGTGATTAAAGCTATAGCCTCAGCACCCTGAGGTTGTGGGTTCAAACCCATGCTGCTCCTTGTGACCCTGGGTGAGTCATTTAATACCTCCCCCCCCCCATTGTCCCAGGTATGTTAGATTGTGAGCCCACCAGTCCAGACAGGGAAAAATGCTTGAGTAACTGAATAAATTCATGTAAACTGTCCTGAGCTCCCTCGGGAGAACAGTATCGAAAACTGAATAAATATATACCAATCTTCAGCCAGCTATCTCCCATTGAATATCCATGGTTAGGTGCAGATGTGCTATTTAACCGACCAGGAATTGTCCCTGGCTGTTTAAATAGTTTTGAATATCAGGGAGTCGGGTGTCCGTTTCTAAAGCACAATATGTTGTGAAGCTTTTCAGTTTTCTTAACAGTCCCCAAAATATTACATTTCTCAAATAATTCAGCGTTCTCTTTCGCTCCTTCACACTCGCACAAGCCCTTTTTCCTCCCCTCTCCTTCTCTTGTTGTGCCCTGTGCTAAGCATGCAGACACATTCCTCCGGAGCAGCCTATGAATATGAATGACTCTTCAGGCTGTTCCTGGCAGAGACTCAGCCATCACTTTACGCTCTTCCAAAGCAATTACATGTGGTGCCAAGCATGCTTTATCTGACATCAGTGCCACTATGGTGATATAAATGGTAAACTTCTAGTTCTTCCCAGAATTCTCTGTGAATCCTCCCCAGCATTAGAGAGTGGTTGGGCTCTGGGAAAGAAAAGGCTGAGGCCCCAATTTTTTTTCTTTTTTTTTGGGGGGGGAGTGGGAGAGGGGGTAAGGAAAGTAGGAGGAAGGGATAGGAGTGCAATCACCTTAAAAGAATTTGCACTTAGCGTGCATTATTTCAGTGTCTAGCTTTGGACACCACTTAACAGAATCTAGCACTATGTGTGTATCTGCATATTTTTGTAAAATAGACACAGGCATCATAGCTCCGCCTTTACTCTGCCTAAACTCCACCCCTGGAAATGCCTACGTGTGAAGCACACACGACAGACTTGTAGACACAGTTGTATGGCTGAGCAATTTTATAAAAAGTCTTTCCACATGTAAAACTAGCATTGCCAGTGGAGGTACCTTTATAACTTACCCCAATCACAAGCAGAAATTTAAAGAAGGCACATTTTTGGCAATGCTTCAGAGCATGCATCAGTTGCCATATTATATCTTTGACCCCACTTCTACCTGATGTACCTCAACCTAATGTACTTCCAAAACACTTCCAGAAAAAACCTGACTAAACTTTACACGCCAATGTAATTTTGAAAGTTCTCTGTAATGTCGCTGTCTGTATACAGCCTCTTCCCTTATAAACCACTTAGAACTGTTTGAGGTATAGCGGTATATAAAAATAAAGTAATTATTATTATATAACAGCAGTACACATATATAGTAACACTATTACCTACAGAATCAAGGCAACTTCAAGTCAAGGCAACTTCAACCTTTTGGCCTGAGGTTTAGAGGACTGCTCAAAGGGTAATTGTCAGGGCAGGATTAATTCATCGAGGGCCCCTAGGCACACAAATACACTGGGCCCCCTGCCCCGCCCCACCCCACCATGCACCCAGGCGGAAACAGGAAGCTGCGTCAGAGGGAAGCTTTGGGCAAGCAGCATCGCTTGCACAATTACAGTTCCCGTTTTCTTACCCGAGTTGCTTGCTTGTCTTGGGGGGGGGGGGCCCAGAGTTGCTGATCGATGCTGGAGGGGCCCATCGCCGTTTGGAAAAAACAATTCTCTTTCATCGGGCCCCCCTGACCATTTCGGGCCCTAGGCACGTGCCTACTTGGCCTCTTGGTTAATCCTGCCCTGGTAATTGTACTTTCCTTTCTGGGGTTCAGAATCAGCTCTCTTTGCTAAAAGATTGAGCTTCAAAGGATGGCTCCCTTACCAGAATCTGCCACTTATATATAAAAGGTGCGAAATTGCTTCTTATATATGTATACTAGCTGATTACCCGGCGTTGCCACGATATTTATTTATTCCAATCTTCCGGTATCAATAGACTTGTATTCAGTGATTACGCCTGGTAAAACGGGAAGTATTTGATTGTTTATTTCGTGAACATTTTTATTTTTAGCAGCAAAAATGTCTCTATGGGGCTGAACTTGGACTTAAACGGCATCGGGAGTGTCAGTATTCATCTCAGCAAGCCCGAAAACTATGGGTTAGACCAAGGGTGTCCAATGTCGGTCCTCGAGGGCCGCAGTCCAGTCGGGTTTTCAGGATTTCCCCAATGAATATGCATGAGATCTATTTGCATGCACTGCTTTCAATGCATATTCATTGGGGAAATCCTGAAAACCCGACTGGATTGCGGCCCTCGAGGACCGACATTGGACACCCCTGGGTTAGACACTAATATCCGTCGTTTTTGATAATTTTTCCCTTTCATCCCAAAATGTCCCACCCCTCACATGTTCCACCCATCCACCCACATGTCACCCCCCACAGGAATGTCCCTATCTATGGGGCTGAATTTGGACTTAAACGGCTTTGGGAGTGTCAGTATTCATCTCAGTGAGTCCAAAAACTATGGGGTAAAACCTAATATCTGTCATTTTTGATAATTTTTTACGTCACCCCTTTCCCACCCCCCACAGTATTTGTTCCCAGATAGTAAGTCATATGTATACCAAGTTTGAGTGAAATCTGTCCATGCGTTTCAGAGTTATGCTGGAACATACACACACACACAGATACATCCAATTTTATAGATATAGATAAGCATCATTATAGACACACTAGTGATGCTACTCTTTTGAACATCTTCCTTTCTAAAATGGGCTCTCTATTGTGCATGGCATTAAATATTTTCAGCGACACTGCGTATGTTATAAAAGGCCCCTTTTACAGAGCCGTGGAAGCAATTCTCCCACAGCAAATGTACTAAAGCCCATTCAATTCCAATGGGCTTTGGTGCATTTACCGTGGCAGCATTGCAATCGTGGCTTTGTAAAAGCAACCCTTAGTGTTCACTAAAACCATTTATAAAATACTTGAGTGGTTTGAAATGAGCAGACTTAGATACCCGGTTCTCTACCTTATGCGATGTTATCCTTTTAGACTCATTGTTTACCCACATACAGGAAGCGGGATTCTATAAAAGCCTAGTTCTGTGTGTCAAACACTGTTTTAGCCATGGAAATACCTTTGGAGATAGCATTTTAAAGCAGTAGAGTCAACCCTTTCAGGACCATAAGGATCGTAGACCAATTTTTGTGGTTTTGACGACATTTTTATGGTAAAAAGGGCTTGCAGATGCCAAAAAATTGATTTTTTTTGTGAAATATCATTATTTTAAAAAAAAAAAAAAATCAAACTTCTGGCTTATGGACAGTGTGGCAAGTGAATCTTCTCATCAATCTGGCAACGACGCTAATGAATGAATGTCGGAACCAGTTTGTTTACATAAAGGCAGTATCATATGGAATCCGTACATATCAAATTTAGAACTGTAGACTATCCCAATCAAAATTTATAGGATTTTAAAGTTATGGGACAAATATGTCCCTTGGTCCTGAAAGGGCTACAGGAAATGGAAGATGGATTTTCTCTTTAGACATAACCCCACTGAGAATGTGTATGATTAAAACTCAGATAAAACGGTGTGAAACAGCGCTAGAAGCTTGAAAACTAGTTTTGCTTTGCCCCATTTTGAAAGAATCATTTATTTGATTTGATGCCTGCTCCTTCAAGGAGTTTAATGTGAATACGTTTCACCAAGAACCTGTTTTGATCTTGCTGAAACGTTTTTTGCATTGAACTCCTGGTAGGAACATAAGAATTGCCGCTGCTGGGTCAGACCAGTGGTCCATCCTGCCCAGCAATCCGCTCACGTGGTGGCCCCCCAGGCCAAAGACCAGTGCTCAAAATGAGTCCAGCCTCACCTGCATATATCCCAGTAGAGCAGGAACTTGTCCAGCTTAGTCTTGAAACCCTGGAGGGTGTTTTCCCCTACAACAGACTCCAGAAGAGCGTTCCATTTCTCCACCACTCTCTGGCTGAAGAACTTCCTTACGTTTGTACGGAATCTATCCCCTTTCAACTTTAGAGCGTGCCCTCTCGTTCTCCCTACCTTGGAGAGTGTGAACAGTCTGTCTTTACCTACTAAGTCTATTCCCTTCAGTATTTTGAATGTTTCGATCATGTCTCCTCTCAGTCTCCTCTTTTCAAGGGAGAAGAGGCCCAGTTTCTCCAATCTCTCACTGTATGGCAACTCCTCCAGCCCCTTAACCATTTTAGTTGCATCAAATCAAATAGACATTATAACAAACAACAAAACTATATGAAAACAAACAAACCCTAGTATAAAGCAGCAAACTACAAATGGCTAATGATCTCTTGACATTCCCGATTCCCAGACCATACTTCACATGTGCATGCTGGAGTGAAAAGCCATGCATTTTAGCAGTTGACAAACATGTACAAAAATGACACCACAAACAGAAACATATACATTAAAAAAAGTCTGCTCCGTATGTGCATAAGTCCCCAGAGTCTTCATAAATCACCCAAATTTGGGTGCGGATCATACATCCGTGCATAATCCAATTAGCCAATTAGGAATTAACAATCAATTATTGATGTTAACAAGCATTTCATTCGTAGCAAGTAAGAGTTATGCATGGATCTGCCCTGCGCTCTATTCTATAACATGCAGGCCTTAATTTCATTGCACAGAACTCCATAGAGGGTGAGCCATGGGAGGAGGCACATGGCTGAGACAGGGGCGTTCCCAGGATTTAGGCATGCAGTTATAGACTACTTGGATTCATGCGCCTAAATGACATTAGTCAAAAATCAAAAGGAGGGCAAGTGACTCAACAAATCTTGGCTGTTGAGTGACTAAAAATAGATATTGCAAATATTGTGAAATAATCACTCTACTTCTTCCTAGTACAAATGCTAATACTAGGAAGAAGTAAATTACCGTATTTTCATGCATATAACGCGCATACGTGTATGACACGCTTATGCGTATAGCGCGCGGATCCAAACCATTTGTGTAAAAAATTTTTTTATATAGCACGCACACGCGTATACCGCGCAAGCTGCTATAACCTCCTCCCGCCACTCCCGCTTACTCCCTCTTCTGGCCTGCGAACCGGCATCCTCCCCCCCGCTCGCGTCACCCCCCTCCCCCGCGATCCTACATCCCCCCCAGCACCGCAAAGACATCGGTCGCTTACCCGATTGGGCACCGGCACCAGCACCAATGCACAGGACGTGCCAGTGCCAGTGCCAGTGCCTGAAGATCCTCCCTCGTTGGGCTGGGCTGGGCTGGGCTGGGCTGGGCGGTGTGAGGGAGATCCTCACTCTTCCCTGTGCCAGGCTGGACTGGGCTTTGAGCATTTGCGCATGCTCAAAGCCTTCTGGTCTCGTTCTCTCCGAGATTCTAAGATTCAGAATCTTGGAGAGAGCGAGACCAGAAGGCTTTGAGCATGCGCAAATGCTCAAAGCCCAGTCCAGCCCGGCACAGGGAAGAGGGAGGATCTCCCTCGCACCGCCCAGCCCAGCCCAGCCCAGCCCAACGAGGGAGGATCTTCGGGCACTGGCACTGGCACGTCCTGTGCATTGGTGCTGGTGCCGGTGCCCAATCGGGTAAGCGACCGATGTCTTTGCGGTGCTGGGGGGGATGTAGGATCGCGGGGGGAGGGGGGGAGATGCGAGCGGGGGGGGGGGGAGGATGCCGGTTCGCAGGGGAGATGCCGGATCGCACTGAAAAAAAAAATTGTATAACGCGCTGACACATATAAACGCGCATGGTTATACTCGGTTTGTAAAATCATGTATAACGCGCATGTTATATGCGTGAAAATACGGTAATGGCAAGAATGGCAGCTTGTTGATAGTTTGTGAGACTACACCCTCATTTTGAAACTGAGTTGAAGTGTACTGTCAGTTCCCTGAAGCAGTATCGAAACGTGTCACGTCGGAACCAGCGAGCTTTAAGCTAAGTTTCATAAATTTCAGTACATTCTTAAGTTACCAACATAAGATGTATAACTTATAGCCTCTGTGGCTTGCACAAGTCTAAACAATTACCATCATTCCCAATCTGAAACCGAATTGAACGCTGCAATGATTGGGTGATGAGGCGGTGGTATCTGCCTTCATGTCTCTGAGCAGAGTTCGATTAGCAGTTGATACATATCTGATTTAGTCTACTGTAATACGACTTCTAGAGTGACTATTTCGCAATATTTGCAATACCTAAATGACGTTGGGCAGGAGAAGGCGATGGCAAACCGCTCCTGTACTCTGCTGTGACACATCGCAGGGTGGATTCCTCCCTGCGCATGTTGCCGCGAGTCAGTGGTCAACTCGGTGGCATGATCCATCCATTTCCCTGCCAGACGTAGCCGGCCATCCTGAATATTAGCAGCCAGCCAACTAAGCGATGTGACATAACCAATTAGCAGCTGGCCACTAATCACAAATAGTCAGTGGAGATAGCCAGCTATATTTCACTGACTATTAGCGGTTAGCCAGTGTGAGCATTTACACACGACTTTGGGAGGTGAAATTGCTCACAACTAGAGTTAGGCATGGAAATGCATGCTAAGGGCCAGGTTCTATAAACGGCGACTTAACGTAGGCACCTAGATTGGCATGCCTAGCTGATCTACATACCTAACTTAAGATAAGATAAGCATGAGATAACTATTAAAAAAAAAATAAATTGCTGTGGGGCGACCTATTTTCTTCATCACCCATCTAAATGTGTGATAGTGTATTGATCACAAAAATATGTTTTCTTTGATCCTAGTCAACTGACAACCTTCCTGTCAGCCGTTCTCCTAAAAAAGGAGTGGATATCTGAAGCACTCATAGATTTTGATTTCCTGACTCAGCCAACAACCATTATTTCATCTTCACTTCTAATTCTCGCTGATTTCTACATTTTGGTTCTATTATTGAGGACTTTGAATTAAAGTTAAGCTATATTAAGTTATCTCGGACTAGTGGGTTAGTAGGATATAATTTATATTGTACTTTATTTGTTGCTTAACTTTATCTTTCTGTACAAGTGTTAACTTGATTGTAATTGAAAATTGATAAATAAATTAAAAAATAAAATAAAAATTGGGGGGATGGGGAAATATATGGGTGTTGAGTGGGTGTTCCCATGATATCCAGCTAGTGCATTTTGGTTAGCATGCCCTAACCAAAAAACGCAGACTTAATAGTAAGTTTTCCTGCATTAACATTAGCACATGACCTGCGTAAAAATATTTTTACAAAGTCTAAATAATACTGCATAAAATCTGGGCTTAGTGTACACTAAATTCCTGCAGTAAAACACTTTAGAAAAGGGCTTCTTAATACCTTACTGCTGCTACTACTACGCACACAGTGTTGTACATTAAGCATGCAAGAGACAGTCCTTGCTCGAAAGAGCTTATAATCTAAAAACACTCTCTAGAACAGGGATCTCAAAGTCCCTCCTTGAGGGCCGCAATCCAGTCAGGTTTTCAGGATTTCCCCAATGAATATGCATTGAAAGCAGTGCATACACAAAGATCTCATGCATATTCATTGGGGAAATCCCGAAAACCCGACTGGATTGTGGCCCTCAAAGAGGGACTTTGAGACCCCCTGCTCTAGAACAACGGTTCCTAACCCTTTCCTGGAGGGACCACCAGCCAGTCAGGTTTTCGGGATAGCCCTAATGAATATGAAAGGGGTATATTTGCATGCCTGTCACCTGCATTATATGCAAATCTCTCTCATGCATGCTCATTAGGGCTATCCTGAAAACCCAACTGGCTGGTGGTCCTCCAGGACAGGGTTGGGAACCACTGCTCTAGAAGATATCAGAAGCCAATGAATAGGTTTTGGACATAGGTTAGATATGATCCTGGTATCTACATTCTATCATCTTTCTTTATCACAGTGATTTAAATCCCTAAACCAGTGGTTCCCAACCCTGTCCTGGAGGACCACCAGCCAACTGGCTTTTTGGGCTAGCCTTAATGAATATGCATGAGAGAGATTTGCATATAACAGAACTGACAGGCATGCAAATCTGCTCCATGCATATTCATTAGGGCTAGCCTGAAAACCCGATTGGCCTGGTGGTCCTCCAGGACAGGGTTGGGAATCACTGCCCTAAACCCTCTGCAAACAAAAGCATGAGTAAAGCAGCACTACGAGACTTGTTTGAAACTGGCAAATTTAAAAATTCGACATATGGGTCCACAGTGTGTTTTACATGAGTTAAGCTTGACACTTTTTTATATGGTGGGGTTTTTTTTTCCCATTTAGAATTTGCAGGAAATTATAGCCTTGGGCAACAGTAAAAGATAAAGCAAAACAGATTTGCAAGCTTTTTTGTACTTTTTGACCTACATTTGCCCAAAATTCAACTTTGGTCATGTATGTAGTGACTTTCATATCCTACACTTGGCATGAGTGAAAGTGCAAATAGACAGGGACAGCCTGAATGATGATCTCAACTGGCAAATTTCACTGTACTTGTAAGCAAGCACACTGCCACGGACGTGGTTAGGTGATGCCGTTTCAGCCGTGATTCCTGTTGAGAGTGCTGTTACTAAGCCCACCCTGATTAAATTCTGCCACTGGAAAAAAAAAAAAAAAAAAAAAGGAACAGAAAAGACAAATGCAGATGGTTTTAGAGCTACACTGAAATCCTAAACCCAGTTGTAATTCAACTGCAATTCAATTTTCGCACCGGTTTAGAGAGACAGCCCCTAATGTGATTGGACAGGTGGTGTCTGCTTTATTTCTCATAATGCCTCAGCCAGAATTTCAATATCAGCAGCTCCCTTCTGTAATCTGTCATGGACCAGCGATCTGATTGGCTTGGAGCAAAAGTCCAGAAGCCCAGAGCTATCCGGTGGAACTCCCTTCTGTCCTCAGGCTGGTGCCAGTCTAAAGAATGAATGGAAGACCAAGCTAGAGAAGACAGTATGAGCAAAGGAAAGAAATACAAAGACTGAAAAGAAAAAAGAGACAAAAGAATGACAAGAGGAGAGAATGAAAGAAAGAAGGATGTACGAGGTCAAACAATTCAAATTATATGCAATTGGAATAGGATGAAATGCCACATTAAAAAAAATCAAACAAACACGTAACAGTTTTGCAAATACGCTGCACTGATACACACTGAATAAAGGATATGGAATGAGGCATGAGTCAGTTCCCTTTGTAAATGCACATACAAAAATATGGGGCTTAATATATATTTTTTTAAAGCTGTACTAAGAACATAAGACTTGCGGCTGCTGGGTCAGACCAGTGGTCCATCGTGCCCAGCAGTCCATTCCCGCGGCGGCCCTTAGGTCAAAGACCAGTGCCCTAACTGAGACTAACCTTACCTGCGTACGTTCTGGTTCAGCAGGAACTTGTCTAACTTTGTCTTGAATCCCTGGAGGGTGTTTTCCCCTATAACAGCCTCCAGAAGAGCGTTCCAGTTTTCTACCACTCTCTAAGAAGAACTTCCTTACGTTTGTATGGAATCTATCCCCTTTTAACTTTAGAGAGTGCCCTCTCATTCTCTCTACCTTGGAGAGGGTGAACAACCTGTCTTTATCTAGTAAGTCTATTCCCTTCATTATCTTGAATGTGGCCGATCCATAAAGATTCGACTGGTGGGGACTCGTCGCTCACAACCTTCCCTGCTCTCTGCCGACTTCTCCTGCCTTTTTGCTCCGACTTGCCTGCCCTGCTCAGCCCCGACTCACCTGCCCTTCCCCGCAGTATGAGTCTGTGGTTTTAACCCGCGGGTTTAAAGCGGTTTAAAACCACGGGCTCGCGAAGTAAGAAAAACAAAACAGTAAAGTATGTAAGTAAAAAAAATTAAAAAAGCTCTGCCGGGCACGAAGGGCCAGTGCATGCGCAGACCATCTACAGTCAAGAAAGATAGTCTGCGCATGCTGAAGGATCGCTCTCCAGCAATCGGTGCGGGGGCGTTCCAACGATCGCCCCCATTTGCATGCAGGCTTATAGTGAATTTGTCAGCCTGCCTGCAATTGCCCACAGATCGGACACGGAAAAGAAGGTTAGTGAATCTAGGCTATAGTCTTTAAAAATAAGGATAACATTGATGCCTTCTTCAGCTTTTAACACAAGCATCCTGTTTGAAAATGACCCCCATAATGCACAGTCTGAAATCGAAAGCACCAGAATCTGTCCAGTTTCAAATATCCTCTCCCTTGGGTATTGTACAAATGCAAAAAAATTGCAGTGTCTCATCTGCATATTCTTTCAATAGCCAGCGCTGCAAAAGAAAGATCTAACATATGCATTTTATAATGGTTAATCATCTATTTTGGTTTGCTTTCTATTTCAAGCGCTGCCCGATAAGTGCTCCAGACATGATGGAGAATGCTAGCTGAGTAACGTTAACACATTGTTCATCTAGCTGCTGCTTCTGGACACTTTTCACAAGGTTCACGCAGGGGTCATTTGCCAGTGGCACGCACAAGCGCCGTGAATGCATGCTACCTGCCGCAAACACAGATTCACCTGGACAACCGAGGAGAGATGAGAAATAGCAGGAGCGGAGAAATGGGAGCCAGAAAAAGCATTTTGTTCTCCAATGTGCACAATATAAGGGAAAACAAGAAACAATGGGGGATCGATATTCGTAGCAATTTAACCAGCCAGATACAACGCCTGGCCAGCAAAATCCCATTTTCAGGTCTAACGGGTCATATTCTGTGGCATTTAACTGGATAGTGTTGCTGAAACCAGTCCTTTTTAAACTTCTCTGGCGTGGGCGGCTTGCCCTTTGATGTCATTTCCTAGGCGCGGGTCCTGTAAGTGACATCAGAGAGAGCGCTGATGCCGACGCGGGCAGCAACCTCACGCCAGGAAGTCAAAAAAGGTGGGGGGTGGCAAGGGGAGGGCACGCGCACGCAGCAAGGAGAGGAGCGAGGGGGCAGAGAGGAGGAGGGGTACCGCACCCTTAGGGAGACGGCACCTGGGACGGACTGCCCCCTCCCCCCCTCACTATGCCAACTGGCTGAAACTGTCTGGTTAGCGTCCATTTCGAAACCAGCTATTTTGGGGGTGTTCCAGGGGCAGAGTCAGCACTCAGACAGTTAAGTGCCAATATTCAGCACTTAACCAGCTGAAGTAACCGCACATAAAAGTCAATTCTACCTTTATGCACTGCCCCGTAGCCAGTGCCGAATATCACACTTAACCGGCTATGTTTACGTCAGTTCTGTATGCCTGGACATTCAATGCCAGGGCCTGGACATGGCACAGCGTTGAATTTCCAGGGATAACATTGGTAGCGGTCAGCGAAACGCTGTTTGCTGTCGGCTGAATATCGAGCCCAACATTTCCTGTGGACTAGTGAAAATCTATCAGAGAGGGAAGTTCTTTAAAGCCATTCAACAGTGTAAACAGCTCTTTACTAGGGACGTGGACTCATTTGAAACAACATGAGAAATGTCGATGTGTCTCTTTAAACCCAAAATGACAAATAAAGACCAATGTCTGAGGATTTTTCCTGCAACAAAGGTACCTCATTATTCAGTAATAATAGACTTAGTAGATAAAGACAAGTTTATGGTAACCCTAAGTTAAGGGCTGAATATTGGAACTTAATCAATCAAGTGCCAACTCCGTGCTCAAAATGCCCCCAAAGTAGCCAGCTTTGAGGTAGGTGCTAGCTGGTTATTTGCAGCAGCACTAACCGGTTAGGTGCCTCTGAAAATGACCGGTTAGTCCCAAACAGGCAATTTAACTGGCCAGAAGCCATTTCTGGCTGATTAAGTCATGCTGAATATTGACCTCGTGATTATTTACAGAATAGCACTTTTTTCAGCTAATTAGGGATGCTTTGAGGGTACAAAAATGAGTGTCTATTGTTGTTTTCATGCCACAGGTAACTTTTTGGGTGGAATCAAAAATGTATGAGCCAGGAGTCCAGAAGAAACAAAAAAGAATACTGTGGAGTGACAATATTCCTGAAATGGACTTTATTATGTCAAAGTTCCAAAAGTACAATAAAGCAATCCACATAAAAAACCTGAAGAAGACTATCTTGTCGAAACGCGGACCGTGTTGGGTCCTATGCTTTCAGCAGACTAGGTCCTTTAGGTTTTTTATGTGGATCATTTTATTTTTATGTGGATTGCTTTATTGTACTTTTGGAACTTTGACATAATAAAGTCCATTTCAGGAATATCGTCACTCCACAGTATTCTTTTTTGTTTCTTCTGGACTCCTGGCTCATACATTTTTGATTCCACCCAAAAAGTTACCTGTGGCATGAAAACAGTGTTCTTTTTGGTTTCTTCTGGACTTTTTTCTCTGTGAATATCTTGGGGACAATTTTCTTTGCTTTTGTCTTGAGTCAGGAGTCAACACAGAATAGAAGCAAGGGAGTACCTAGACAGTTAGGGAATGGTCAGTCATATTTAGTGACTCTACCCAGTTCAGTACTGCTGAATATTGGCCAGCCAGCTCAATGGGTTTTAACTGGGCAGAAGCTTCTCCTTGGGTCTATTGGGCCTCTGGTTTAATAGGGCAGCTCTGTTGGTGTCTATAGTTAAAACCTGAAATCATAAACCTTATGCGTCATCTTGTCTGTGCACATTTCTGCTTCTTTCATACATTGTATGAAATAATTTCCAGAAATATGTGGTTTCAGTAAAAGGTCTATGAGCAAAATCAGGAGAGAAAGTTTCAGAGACAGATATTAGAGTCTTGATTTATCAGGGGAGGGCTTCCGGCAATAAATGCCATCTAAATCTGGATCACGAGAGGGAAGGGGAGACAAAGAAACAGACAACCCCCCCCCCCCCCAGAATGTCATAGATTAAACCGTGAAAGTTTATGAAAATGGTAGCTGAAATTTGCCATGTAGCTTAGAGCTTACTCAGGCAGGGACCATCTTGTCTGATTTGTCGCTACAGGGATACACTCTATTAAGATTCATGTTTAAGGAAGAATCAGGTGTTATTTCCATCACTGCTAGACTCCTCAATCAGGATTCAGTCTGTGTTTCCACTACAACCTAGAGAGAAAGAATGAATGCATGGAAGCAGACCTCGCCCCCATCCTGGTGACACAGAAAATGCAATCAAAGCTGCCGCCCAAGCCAACCCAGGCTTTTTTTTCTCATTCTAATTAAGGAGGGGAGACGGATGAGATGGGGCTGGCATCTCTCTATACTGGGAAGTCTCCCAACAGTGATGGGATGCTCTTGAAATTTGCTCACCCTTTGTTCCTGGGCAGTGTTTGTTTTGAATCACAGCTCCATGTCTACATTTTATTATTCCTAGAGTATATATGTCGGAAGATCTGCCCAGACAATAATAGTACAAGATTTGGGGTTAGCAGACCCTTACTAAGGAATCTCATTTTCCACCACCAGGTCTCTCCTGTGCCATGGTTCAGGGCACAACAATTGCCTGTAAGATTGTCAGAGGATAGAGAACTCACAAAAGCTATTTCCATAAATAAGCAACACCGGGTAGGCACCAAATACTCACATGTGTTACAGAATACTGGCATATATGCAGGTAACTGGTGCCACTAATGGGCACATACCTGCAGATATGATAGACACTATTCTATATCATATGAGAAACATAGACACATGATGGCAAATAAAGACCAAATGGCCCATTTAGTCTGCCCATCTGCAGTAACCATTATCTCTTTCTCTCTCCGAGAGATCCCCCGTGCCTATCCCAGGCCCTTTTGAATTCAGACACAGTCTCTGTCTCCACCACCTCTTCTGGGAGACTGTTCCATGCATCTACCACCCTTTCTGTAAAAAAGTATTTCCTTAGATTACTCCGGAGCTTATCACCTCTTAACTTCATCCTATGCCCTCTCATTGCAGAGCTTCCTTTCAACTTAAAGACACTCGACTCATGCGCATTTACATTACGTAGGTATTTAAACGTCTCTCTAGAAAAATGATAATAACAACAATATATAAATCAACCTCTAATCAAAAAAAAATGTTATTAGTCAAGTGGTGGAAATGCCCACTGAAAAACCATTTCCTTACAGTGGAGAAAAAGCCTCAACTTTCTTTCATGAGGACGGTAACCCAATGAGTTTTTCAGCCGTTCTTATTCTGTATCATGGGCAAACAACTCTACTATCTTTCAAAAATGTAATCTTTCGAAATGGGAACATATCCCACCACTGTGCACAGGGAACAGGTAAAAGAACCTAGGGAAAAGTTTCACTTATCTTCACAGCTGTTAACAGACCCAGGATCGCAATCCGACGCAATGATCTTCCTGCATATTCGGCATTGAGGTGAAGATAAGGAACCGGTATCCAAGTCCAACAAGGCTCTTGTTTCACCAACAAATGGCTGCTTCAGGGAGTTCCCTCCTATTCCGTCCAACCCTTTCACGCAGTGCTGGCGATTCATTTTGCTCCCTCTTTGTTCCTACCTTCCCTCTTTCTGCCTCCACCATGATGACATCGCAGGTATCCTGGGAATTGATTGGTAAGATGCTAAAGGGAGAGGGCAGAGCTAAATGTGTGGTATAGGACCAGCTTAGAGAGCTGTTTGATTCTGTCAGTCCCTCTTTGACCTCCCTTGGCACTGCTAGAATAGTACTTAGCACTGATATATCTCAGCGCTCACTTTTGAGCGCTGTTTACAAAAATCCCCCTGAGTGAGCATTTTATAATATACATTATGTACACATATGCATACTTTACATGCTAAAGGCATAAAGTCAGTGACCTCAGTCTAGGTGCTAATCCTGTAGGATATGTGCCTGGTACGTTATGCTGTATTGCATATACATATATTAAATATTTCATGACAGCAGATAAAGGCCAAATGGCCCATCCAGTCTGCCCATCCTCAGCATCCACTATCTCCTGCTCTCCCTATCCCACGTGTCTAGCCCACACTTTCTTTGTCTTCACTACCTCTACCAGGAGACTATTCCACACATCTACCATGCATTCTGTAAAAAAACGTATTTCTTTAGATTACCCCTGAGCCTATCACCTCTTAACTTCATCGTATGCCCTCTCATTCCGGAACTTCTTTTCAAATGAAAGAGACTTGCCTCATGCGCATAGATATTTAAATGTCTCTATAATATCTTCCCCCTCTACTGCTTTTCCTACAGAGTATACAGATTGAAATCTTTGAGCCTGTCCCCAAACGCCTTATAACATAGATCACCAACTATTTTAGTTGGCTTCCTCTGGACCGACTCCATCCTTTTTATATCTTTTTGAAGGTGTGACCTCCAGAATTGTGCACAATATTCTAAATGAGGTCTCACCAGAGTCTTCTACAGGGCTATCAATATCTCCTTTTTCCCACTGGCCATTCCTCTCCCGATGCACCCGAGCATCCTTCTATCTTTCGTCGTTGCCTCTTCAATCTATTTGGCCACCTTAAAATCAGCACATACTTTTGTACTCAAGTTCCACTCCTTCTTTCATGCACAAAAATTCTCCACCTCTTAAACTGTACCCAGTGGTATAGTAATGGGGGCAGAACACCCTGGGACCATCTCGGTGGGGTCACAAGCACCTATCCTCCTCTTCACTCCCCACTCTTTCCTCTGCTGCATGCGCATCTTCACTCCCCCCCCCCCCATTTGTATCTCTAGCTCTTCGCTGGTGCGAGCAAAAGCTCCAATCTGCTCGCACCGACCTTGGTGCTCCCCTCTGACGCTACTTCTGGGTCCCGTGACTAGGAAGCGACGTCAGAGGGAAAGCCGACGGCAGCACGTTGGAAATGCTGCTCACGCCAGAGAAGCCAAACAGGTATGGGGGAAGGGAAGGAGTGCGCGTGCAGTGGAGGGGGGGGGAGAAGAAGGTAAGGGGGTACCACCACCCCATGCATATCCAACCCTCGCTACGACAGTGACTGCACCATTACCTTGAGTTTTTATAGCCCCAATGCATTGATTCCTATGTGTCTCTACAAAATAGGCTGCAAATTGGCAACTTTTTAAAAAGTTAGCCTCTATGACAGGGGTGTCAAAGTCCCTTATCGAGGGCCACAATCCAGTCGGGTTTTCAGGATTTCCCCCCAATGAATATGCATGAGATCTATTAGCATACAATGAAAGCAGTACATGCAAATAGATCTCGTGCATATTCATTAGGGAAATCCTGAAAACCCGACTGGATTTTGGCCCTCGAAGATGGACTTTGACACCCCATATAGCTGTATGAGTATTGCTATATTCTGGTTAAAAAAAAAAAAGAGTGGCCATGCACATACCTCTGGGAAGAGCATCTGGGTGTGGGGATTCCAAATTTAGATATAATGAAATTAAATGATACCTGCACTAAGGTTTTAGTTTCAGTAAGTGCCATTGTGTAAGCATGAAGTGATACCGTGTTTCCCTGAAAATAAGACACTGTCTTATATTAATTTTGGGCCAAAAAAAGGCAGTAGGTCTTATTTTGGGGGATGTCATCTCTCCCTTCCTCTCCTCTACCTCATTTCTTCCTATTTCCTTTCTCTCCCCCACATATGCAGCATCTTTCCTTCCCTCTTACCCATCCTTTTGTGCAGCAGAACCCTTGCAGCTTCTATCCCTCCCTTACTCCCATCCCCCCGTGTAGCATCTTTCTATTCCCCCACCTCCCACTGCTGCCGCTCACCCCCCCCCCACCTCCACTGACCTATCTCTCTCCCATCCAAGCCGTGAGACAGGAATACCTTATAACAGTGTCAACAACAATCTACACAGGCTGTTTCATAGCCTTCTATCTCCTGGGCATTCCTCTGCCGCGTTGCTGATGACATCATCAGTGATGCAGCAGAGGAACGCAAAGCAGCCTATGTAGATTGCTGCTGATGCTACTATAAGGTTTTCCTGTCTCACGGTTTGGATGGGAGGGAGACATGGGTTGGGGAGGGGGGGTGCGTGGCAGCGGTCGGGCAGGGGGAAGTGTTGCTGCTGCTGGCGACTAGGGCTTATTTTCGGGGGTAGGGCTTATATTAAGATCTACCCCAAAAATCATGCTAGGGCTCATTTTCGGGGTAGGTCTTATTTTCGGGGAAACACGGTAGCATGCAAGTGTGAGAGTGATTGCAGCAGGACAAGATGTGAGAAAAAGGCCATAAATGAAGGGGAGAGAATATCAAAGGGCTGCAGAGAGATCCACCGAAGCTGAAACCAGCCAAAGAAGCAGGAGCAGAGTGATCAAATAGACATGAAAAAGACAGCATGAAGTGGAAAGATGCAGAAACATTTTTGGGTGCCACAAGCTTAATGAAAAAGAATTTCCAAATATACCTGGATAGGTTGCCTATACATGTTACATCTTATGAGCTCCAAAGGGAGGGGGGGCTCTCTTTGAATTGATGCAAGTTCTAGGTAAGTGGTAGCAGTAAAGTTGAGAGACTGAGATTACACTCCATATACCTGGCTTAGGAGTGAGGTTCATTACTGTCACAGTAGGTGCAAATCAAACCCATTTGGAGAGATTGTCCCCGAGTGAAGACAACAGTCTGAAGGGCCAAGATCCAGGAAGGGGGGAGGGGGATATTGTTTCCATTCTTTTCTATTGGCTAAATGAGGCCTTTCAGTAAAAAATAAATAATAATGCAAGTTGCTTTTTAAATGAATTTAGCTGAAATGAAAGGTGATTTGGGGATTGGGAATACTTATGTAAGAAAATCCTTTTTGCACAGTAGACACGGTTACATTACAGAATGACACGGGGAGAAATTTTTCTCCGTCCTCACGGGAACTCATTTTCTCATCCCAGCAAATTATTTTCCTGTCCCTGCCCCATTGCTGCAAGCTCCGTCCTCATCTGCACAAGCATCAAACACTTTAAATCATAAGTAGCAACATAAGATTGTGATGTCATAATGCCTCATTCCACCAGTGCCTAAGCTCTGTCCTCATCTGCACAAGCCTCAAACACTTTAAAATCCTAAGTAGCAACATTGTAGAGCTCAGATTGTGATGTCATAATGCCTCATTCCACCAATGCCTAAGCTCCGTCCTCATCTGCACAAGCATCAAACACTTTAAATCATAAGTAGCAACATAAGATTGTGATGTCATAATGCCTCATTCCACCAATGCCAAAGCTCCGTCCTCATCTGCACAAGCCTCAAACACTTTAAAATCCTAAGTAGCAACATTGTAGAGCTCAGATTGTGATGTCATAATGCCTCATTCCACCAATGCCTAAGCTCCGTCCTCATCTGCACAAGCCTCAAACACTTTAAAATCCTAAGTAGCAACATTGTAGAGCTCAGATTGTGATGTCATAATGCCTCATTCCACCAATGCCTAAGCTCCGTCCTCATCTGCACAAGCATCAAACACTTTAAATCATAAGTAGCAACATAAGATTGTGATGTCATAATGCCTCATTCCACCAATGCCAAAGCTCCGTCCTCATCTGCACAAGCCTCAAACACTTTAAAATCATAAGGGTTCGAGGCTTGTGCGGTTAAGACAGGAATGGAGCAGGGACAGCGACAAAACTTGCAGAAACGGGACGGGGAAATTGAGTTCCTGCGGGGACGGGGACAAACTCTGTCCCCGTGTCATTCTCTATTACAGATTCATCAGTGGGTTTCACATATCTTCAATAGGGCCCAGTCCTAGTCACTCACCTGCATTTTGCCACAAATGACCAGTGACACAAACTTGTGCATCGTAGCAGTCTGAAGCAGTCAAGAGCACAGAGCCATCTATCACCATTTTACGGGAAGGGATATATAACACAGACCTTTATAGACCTCGCGGATCTAAAACCGCATGTCCTTAAAAATCTGAGGTCCGCGCCACTTTTAGTCTCTGGCTCTGACAGACCTCTATGACATTTTAGCGCTGACGGATCCTAATGCTTTTCCCTCCCTATGCTGAGACGAGCGGCAAAACTTACCCTGAGGTCTGTGCCACTTTTAGTCTCAACATAGGGAGGGAAAAGCATTAGGATCCGTCAGCGCTAAAATGTCATAGAGGTCTGTCAGAGCCAGAGACTAAAAGTGGCGCGGACCTCAGATTTTTAAGGATGTGTTCAGATCCGTGAGATCCGCGAGGTCAGAAGCACTGCAGACCTTTGCGCACATTTTTTAACCCCCCCCCCCTCAATCCAGCTATTTTCCATCCAGTGTCATATCGCGGGGGCTCTCGGAATCAGCGTGGAGGGAGAGATCTGGAGGAAGGGATGATCGGGCTAATTAACAAAAGCCACGGTGCGCCTCCTCTCTCCTTAGCCATTAGGGAGGGCAGAGCCGGGGGCCTGAGCTGTGCGTGCAGGGAAAATGGTGGAATAAGCTAAAAGGCAGACTTGTCAATGCACGGACCTCAGATTTTTAAGGACGTGCGATTTTAGATCCGCGAGGTTCGTATGGTTTTACCCCTTCACCCATATTACAGTATAAAGCCCTGTTTTACAGCCCTTTTCAAAAAAATAGTTCAGCCATTCGTGCTGTGACCAGTGATGTGGTCTCACTATTATTGCTCTGCACACAGCAGTGGATGTCCACATAGGGGCAGGCTGGTGAATCGGTGCTTTAGAAAGTGGATTTGAGCTTCCACATGGCATTTTGATTGCATTTCTGCTGCCCTGATCTTGGCTAAAGTTTTCCCCACTAAAAACTTTCACAACAATCAATTAATTAGAATCAAGCTGGAAGGGATCAAGAAAGGTTGCAATAAATACACAGAATAAGGTGCTTATCGTCCCGGCACTGTCGGCATTGTTCTGAGATATTAGACTAACGATGCAAAACTGCTGCAAAAAAAAAAAAAAAGATTCTTAAGCACTGGCGTTGCTCATGCCCAATCCCCAAACCAGCCCCATTACTGCATTTCGGAGAGGATAAAAATAAAAGCAATGCCGTCTCTAACTCATCCTCAAGGGCAAATAAATCCTCCTTACTTTGCCTCCTCACATTTTATGGCGCTGAATGAGCTGTTCAAAGTTTAATAACAATCAGAACGGCAAATGGTTTTAGGAGAATTGCAGCCCGAGCCTTCGCCTCCAGCGCTTACCCTTGAGCCATCAGAGCTCATAAATAAAGATAAGGTGGTGATATAGTGGATCAGCCAGAGGTCTGTTTTTTTGTGTGTATGCACTTGTTACAGCCTTCCTATCCAGGGCACTACTGAAGCCAATTAGTTGGACATCGGAGCTCGCAGCGCAGACCACAGCACGTCTGCTTTCGATAAGGTTTCAAGTACCCTGCATACACCTGGCACCCTATACAAATAATGGAAATGTGGACGACTTGAGGAACGTGGCCTGGGAAGAGCAAGAGTCTGGACGGTCTTCTCTCTGGTAGAGCCAACCAAAGGCAGCTGGCTTGCTTTCGCTAGAAAACAAAGCTCTGGCACTCACAGCCACACTTGGGGGCTTAGATTTATTTTTAGACTTGCTAGCATGCATTAGTATGTGTTATTTAGAATCCATTTTATACCGTAACACCTATTTACTAATAATGCAATTTAATGGCGTTAGTACATGCTGAGGTGGCAGTGCACTTCTGTCAATTTACCTCTTAGGTTTTGGGGAGGGAGCTAAGCAAAATGCTTGCCTATGTCTAAAACTCCTGGCATTGATTTTAATCTTTCTTGGGTGGAAGTATAGACTTTTTATAATGCAGGAAACTTGGCAGGTACTATATGCTCTACCTTTTTTTCATGGAAGATTAGGAGTTCCTCTATAATACATCATATAGTTTATGTGATACAAGAGTGCGGGCACCTGTATAGACAGGCTTGGGGAGAAAACTGTACATAAGCATTGCCATACTGGGACAGACCAAAGGTCCATCAAGCCCAAGATCCTGTTTGCAACAGTGGCCAACCCAGGTCCCAAGTACCTAGCTAGATCCCAAGTAGTAAACAGATTTTATGCTGCTTATCCTAGGAATAAGCAGTAGATGTCCTCAAGCCATCTCAATAATGGACTTCTCTTTTAAGAACATAAGAACTGCCGCTGCTGGGTCAGACCAGTAGTCCATCATGCCCAGCAGTCCACTCACGCGGCGGCTCTTAGGTCAAAAACCAGTGCCCTGATTGAGTCTAGCCTTACCTGCATCCATTCCGGTTCAGCAGGTACTTGTCTAACCTTGTCTTGAATCCTTGGAGGGTGTTTTCCCCTATAACAGCTTCCAGAAGAGCGTTCCAGATTTCTACCACTCTCTGGGTGAAGAAGAACTTCCTTATGTTTGTACGGAATCTATCCCCTTTTAACTTTAGAAAGTGCCCTCTCGTTCTCTCGACCTTGTTGGTCATTCCCTTTCACAGCCACCCAGACATCCTTCCAGTTTTTGCCACTTCATTATCTTAAGTTTGTTCCATTTAAGCATAAGCATTGTGGATATCCTGAAAACCTGAGTGACTGGGTGTGCCCTGAGGACTGGATTGAGAATCAGTGCTTTAAAGTGACTCCTTCTCAGGTGACTTCCAAATACAGGTCACCCTCCATATTCATAGGTTCGGCACTTGTGACTTCAATTAATCATGGTTTTCATCTCACTGATCCACCCTGCCTCTCGAACCTCTCCACTTACTTTTTAAAGTCTGGTGGTCTAGTATAGAGAATACACCCAAACAGGAGATTCTACCTCCTCAAGGAGGAACACAGAAGAACAAAAGAGGCAACCTGTGGTGCATGAATAAAAGATTAAGCACCACAGGTCACCTCTTTTGTTTTTCTAGCATAGAGAATGATACGGGGACAAATTTTTCCTCATCCCCGCGGGAACTTATTTTCCCATCCCGGTGAGTTCTTTTCCTGTCCCTGCCCCATTCCTGCAAGCTCTGTCCCTATCTGCACAATCCTCAAACACTTTAAAATCATAAATGTTCAAGGCTTGTGTGGTTAAAGGCAGAGCTTACAGGAGTGGGGCAGGGTCAGGGACAACGACAAAACTTGTGGGGATGGGATCAAGAAATTAAGGTCCTGCTGGGATGGGGATAAATTTGTCCCTGTGTCAACCTCTAGTCTAGCTGTGAAGTGGGGCAGGAGCGATCTTCCTACGCTCCTGCCCCATGCAGAGCTGTGAACAAAAATGGCTGCCATGAGTTCCCGTGGTTACACGAGACTACAGCAGGAACTCACAGCAGCCATTTTTGTTTGAGGCTCTGCAAGGGGCAGGAGCGTAGAAAGATTGCTCCTGCTCCGTTTCACTGCTAGGCCACCAGGCTTTAAAAGGTTAGTAAGCGGAGGGGTCCAGGAGGTGGGGGTGGGTCAGAGTCAGCCCTAAAGTTATTCACAAATTTTTCTTTTTCACAGGCCAGCTTTGTACCTAACCCCAAGGATATGGAGGGAGGAGTATAACATGCTGGGATCTCCCAAAGCTGCTGCACAATGCCTGGTATTAGTCCCTGTTCTGAGTTCTGGCATACTCATAATATTGAAAAGGATGACTTCAGCTAGGAGCTCCTACATAACATCGTTGCACTATTTATTACTGAGACTCTTGGCAAAAGAGATGGGAATAGTTCTACTCATCACCATACATAAACACATCCACCATTATTCATCATCGTTTCCCCTGTACAATAGCACTTCCAGAGGGTTGTTAAATATCATAAAATGCAAAATACTGAACAGAATCTGCATGAAAATGGATAGATTTGAAATTAAAATAAGCAGAACTGCTGGCACCTATTTATTTGAGTTGCATGTCATTTTATTTAAATACACTCAAACCATTCCATTGTAATGACTGCAATAAGTCCTTCAACTTAAATGCTTTCTCTTCAAATAGTTTTATTCTTGATCGGGTCCCTTTTCTAATCAAGATTCTGTAGTTTTATATTCATGCATGTAACCCTGTTTCCAGAAGCCTGGGCTGGAGGCCTAGAGATGCTACAGACATTCTACTTCAGCACTTCTCTTTTATTCCCATGACCCTCGCATAGGAAAACCAAATCTAACTTATCTAATCTAATCTAATCCTTAGGTTTGTATACTGCATCATCTCCACATTCGTAGAGCTCGACGCGGTTTACAGTAGGAGAAATAGGAAGGAACTACAACAGAGGGTTAGAGGAAGAAGTGTGAAGAAAATTTAGAGGACTTGGGAAGCCAAGATATAAGAGTTTCCTTGATTCCTAAATTGGAGGGAGACTTACATTTTTTTGAGAAAAGCCAGGTTTTCAGATGTTTGCAGAAAACTTGGAGAGAGCTCAAGTTCCGAAGAGGGGAGGTAAGGTTGTTCCAGAGCTCAGTGATTTTGAAGTGGAGGGAGGTCCCTAGCTTTCCTGTGTGGGAAATGCCTTTTAGCGAGGGGAAGGATAGTTTTAATTTGTGGGAGGATCTGGTGGTATTAGGGTTTGAGGAATTCCAAGAAAGAGGGATAAAGGGAGGGGAGGATACCATATAGGATTTTGAAAGCTAAACAGGCGCATTTATAGTGGACCCTGGTGATTATCGGAAGCCAGTGGAGCTTGGCCAGGAGCGGGGAGACATGGTCAAATTTACTTTTAGCGAAGATGAGCTTTGCTGCGGCATTCTGAATCCGTTGGAGTCTGTGGAGGTTTTTCTTAGTTAGGCTTAAGTAGATAGAGTTGCAATAGTCCAATCTGGAGAGGATGATGGATTGGACAAGGAGGGTAAAATGTTTTTGATGGAAGCAGGATCTAACTTTCCTCAGCATGTGAAGGCTGAAAAAGCATTTTTTTTTACCAAGAATTGGAGGTGGTCATTGAAGGACAACTTATAGAATTAACAACACATATACGGCCCAGTATCCAAAAGTGCTCTATAAGGGACCTATCTGTGAATTTTCAAAGGCCCTAACTGGACGGTGATGGTTGAAAATTCTTACAATCCACTGCCGCACCATCCGGGAAACTCTGGAGCGAGGTAATGGTGGAATCTGGACTTTCCACCTAAATCTACGGAGAGTCATCAATAATTAGCCATTATCCATGTAGCTATATAAACAGTGTCCAGAAAAAAACAGGACCCTCAACATTTTTCCAAATTATCCCAAAAACATCCTATTGCAGCAGAAACATCTGCCTGAAATTTAAGACATTTCCGAGTACTTTATTTTTCAACAGGATGGAGCTCCAGCGCGTCAAGCTTGCAAAATAAGTTGAGCTCTTAATTAATGAAACCCCAAAATTCATTGAGAACAACAGCTCGGTGGCATCGAAGATTTCATGAATGTGCCAAGGTTGAAGAAGGACCCTTTGAACACAAATTATGAATTAAGTAAGAAAAAATCCCATTATTCTAAAGGTCATACTAAATGTTTAAACAACTACAAAGTATTAGCATATTTTCCGATCTAGCACTTACCTGCAAAATCTGCCTATGAAGATTTTGAAACTATGTAAGCAGTACTTTTCCTTCCAGATATCAAAATGTCACAGCTATACAGAAGAAGAGAATTCTATAAGGAGCTATTTAGATTTAGAACATAAGAATAGCTTTACTGGGCCAGACCAATGGTCCATCAAGCCCAGTAGCCCGTTCTCACGGTGTCTAATCTAGGTCACTAGTACCAAAGGAGTAGCAATATTCTATGCTACCGATACAGGGCAAGCAGTGGCTTCCCCCATGTCTTTCTCAATAACAGACTATGGACTTTTCCTCCAGGAACTTGTCCAAACCCTTCTTAAAACCAGCTACGCTATCCACTCTTACCACATCCTCTGGCAATGTGTTCCAGAGCTTAACTATTCTCTGAATAAAAAAAAATTTCCTCCTATTGGTTTTAAAAGTATTTCCCTGTAACTTCATCGAGTGTCCCCCTAGTCTTTGTAATTTTTGATGGAGCAAAAAATCGATCCACTTCACTCAGGATTTTGTAGACTTCAATGCTATCTCCCCTCAGCCATCTCTTTTCCAAGCTGGAGAGCCCTAACCATTTTAGTCTTTCCTCATACGAGAGGAGTTCCATTCCCTTTACCATCTTGGTCGCTCTTCTTTGAACCTTTTCTAGCGCCGCTATAGCTTTCTTAAGAGAAGGAGACTAGAATAATCTGGCTACACACTATTCTGTAAGTAGCATTTTATGATGTATTCTACTGTGTCTAAGGGGGGGGGGGTGCTGTCCACCCCTGGTGCAGTCTTCCTAAGGATGCGGTACCCCTCCTCCTCTCCGCCCCCCTTCCCTTTTTACCCTTGGTACCATCAGTCACCAACTTGCCTGTGTTGGCTTTGGCACTCTCTCTGATGTCACTTCCGGGACCCACGCCTGACGTCAGAGAGAACACCGAAGCAAGTTGGTGGCTGCTCGCACCGAAGTTAGAAAGGTATGGGGAAGGGGCACACATGTGTGGTGGGGGGGAGGGGGCACCAACATCCCAAGCACCTCTCACCCTTACTACGCCACTGGTGAGAGAAAAAGAGAAAAAGAGCACAACAGCTAGGGTGGCCTCTGCTATACTTCCAAAATACAAGGTGTCCCCTTGAAATGAAGCAGCAAGCTTTAAGGTGACATCAGGAAATACTTTTCCACAGAAAGAGTGATGATGCCTGGAATGTCCTCCCCGAGGGACAAAAACGGTGCCAGAAATCCAAAAAGCACGGGATAAATACAGAGATCTCTAGCTAACAAAAGATGGGATCAAATGAAAACAAATGGCACAAAAGGTGGTGCCTGCACAGATTGGAAGGTATAATCTTGAACATCCTGATGGCCAAGTGCAGTGGGCTTTGATCCTGGCGAACTGGGCTCGATTCCCACCGCAGCTCCTTGTAACCTTGGGCAAGTCACTTAACCCTCTATTGCTCCAGATACAAAAACTTAGATTGCGAGCCCCCTAGGGACAGGTGCCTGCATAAAATATGCACAGCACTGTGTATGTCTAGCAGCACTATTCGAGGAGCCGCTGAAAAAAAGTTCTCAGCCCAACAAACAAAGTTGGGGCACTCTCCATCGAGGGCTGTAAAATTGGTCCAGTGATTTTCCACTTTTTTTTTTCATTCCGTTGGAAAAATACAGAACAAAATAAGTGGAAAGTTGCTGAATTAAGTGTATAGCCCTTGATGGAGACTGCCCCAACTTTGTGGGTTGGGCTGAGAATTTTCCAGTGGTCCCTCATAGAAATTAGTAGTAGTAGTAGTAGCAAACATAGAGGAGGCTACCTACTGTATATTTTCTGCACAGAGTGACTACTTTGCTATCATTTGCCCATAGGAGGTGCTCAGTGATAGAATTGCTCTCTTAGCATGCACTAATTCCCGCATTAATTGCATAATTTGGAATAGATGGAGAAAGGAGTGAAGTGTGCCTTGCAGGTAATGCAAAGTAATTTATAGCAAATAACACTGAACATTTAACTCCACCTCACTAGTAAAGTCAGAAAAGAAATCCAAGCTCAGACAAGTGTGGCTGTTCAAACAAAAGTTGATTAATTGGGGAATTCCTAAGAAAGAATAGAATCAATGTTAGGGGGGGAAAAAAAAATCAATCTAAATTCTCCTGGGTATGTTCAAAGAGTAAATTAAGAATCTGTATGCAGTTTTTCATTGTTTTAATTGACGGGGAGGGTAATTATGTAAATAATTTTCACGCATAAAGGCTGATTAATGCAACCAAATGGCCTCTTGTAAAATACTAATTGACGTAAAAGTACACACCATGCCGGGCTGGTCTAACCATTAGGCGTGACTAGGTAGTCGCCTAGAGCGGCAACTTCTTGGAAGGCAGCAAAGACCAGCTGCAGTCTGCAGTTCTGACAGCTGCAAGGACTCAAACAGCTACCAGCATTTCTTAAGGATTTTTGTGCGATGACCAACACCGTTGAGTTTAATTATAAAAAAAAATCTTGGGGAGGAGGGTGAGCTGCAGACTACGGATCTGAAAGTTAATTGACGTTAGCTCTGTGATACGATGGCATGTACTTTGTCAGTAGGGATGTTTAGGGGTGGAATCTAGGCAGATTTTTCCAGTACCGTAACTAAAGCGTGCCGACAATCGCGCGCTGACAATCCTGCACAGGACTTATGTATGGGGCCTCAAAACAGTTCCTGTTAGCGCTCTGAGAGGGTGCGTGAGGTGAACGCCCCAGTAAATTTACAAGTGTTTGCGCTTCCATTGGGGGGGTATGGGGAAGGTAACTCCCCCATTACAGGAGGGAACCCCCCATTACAGTGGAAACTACCGTTTCCCTTCGTTTTAGGGGTATTCAGCAGTTTTCAGTGTAATGGGGGGGGTTCCCCCCCCAACAGAAGCGCAAAAACTTATAAGTTTAGTGGGGGGGTCCCCCCACACCCCCTCAGAGCACTAACAGAAACTGTTTTAAGGCAGAGCGTATAAGTCCTGCGCGGGATTGTTGGCACACGATTGTCGGCGTGGTTTTGTCTTGCGCAGTTTTGACGTGCCACCGATTTTTCAGGTAAGTGTTAGTTCATGCATGTGTGAATAATCTCCACGCAGCAGTTGTGCCTACTGAAAACTAACCATAACTGACCATATTTGCTAGGTAGGTGCAAATTCTGCACCTTGGTGTCTTTAAAATTGCACCAAAATAGGGAACCCCTTGTTGTCTTAAACCTAACATCTTCCTATAAAATCACCCTCATCATGTTTTTGATTAGGCATCCCTCCTGCCATTTTCGCTGCCATGGGGGAGGGGGGCAGCATGGTGCCGGTTCATGGGGGGGGGGGCATTGGGAAGGGCCATCAGTGCGGGAGGGGGCTTTTTTCATTTGTTAATGGGGCAGGTTGTGTGTGTAATACACGCACAACATCTGTGCCATCAAAAAAACAGAAGCCCTAAGAGCAGTGACAGGAGGCTGCATCCCCTGCCACTGCTGTTAGGGCTCTGCACATGTGTCATTCGCTCACTGAGCGATTGATCAGTCAGGTTTGCATGCAAACAATTTGCACCTCCGTGCATATCATTTGCATGCAAACTTGATAGCGCATCGATCGCTGTTCCACAATCGGCCAACAGCGATCCATCGGTATTACCAACTGACTTTAGTGTATCTAGTCCCATGTCCCCGCTCAAATCTTGAGTTTTGACTAGCATATGCTTCTTCTGGCACCTCCTGTTAAAGAGCAACATAAACCTCTTTTCCCACCGGCAATTCGCTATTAGCAAAGCCTCTATAAACTCTGAAGCCCTCTCAATAAGGAGAAATTGTTGATTCATACTTAATAGAAGATGATTTTATAAGCTTAAGAGGGCAAGTTGGTGCTATTTTAAAAAGACACATGGAAAGGCCTTTTCAGTAGAACGCCCAAGTCAGAATCGGGATGCCTTGGCTCATAACATCACGCCGGGGGAAAAGCTAGAGGTACAGTGAGGGAGGGGGGAAAGTGAAGGCATGCACATGCTGAGGGAGGAGTGGGATGGAGCGGAAGGGGAAGAGGAGGAGGGGCCTGCCTTCCTCTTACTATGCCACTGGTTGGACATCCTAAATTTGGGCCTTCCCTAGTCATGCCCTAAACACATCTCAAAACGCCCCCTTGATAGTCGGATAAACTACAGTATTGGACACCCAAATTTTGCTTTTTGAAAATTGAGGTGTTTGGCAGATGGATGTTTTTTTGGAGCATTTTGAAACATCCATCTGCTTTGAAAATGAGTGCCATAGGTGCCTCTCTATCTTTATAAAATATGAACATAAACATAAATCACACCTACATTGCAAGTCTGGGCATTTTAGCTGATGTCTGTGTCAGCACTTAGACTATTTATGCATAAATTAGCATATTTAATCATCTACATGTGTACTTATGAACACTGCCCATCCTCCATTCAAACTCAACCCTATACATGCCTATCAGCATGTACAGGGCTGAATATCCACCATCATGTTAGATTACATATTTTTACATTAGTGGAAGGGTCTATTTATGCCACATACACACAAATATGACTTTATAAAATTACCCCAATATGATGCTTTAATCAGGATACAAGGGGCAGAAAGAGAAATCATCATCATAGTAAGAGATAACATAAGAACATAAGCAATGCCTCTTTGGGTCAGACCTGAGGTCCATTGTGCCCAGCAGTCTGCTCACGCGGTGGCCCAACAGGTCCAGGACCTGTGCTGTAATCCTCTATCTATACCCCTCTATCCCCTTTTCCAGCAGGAAATTGTCCAATCCTTTCTTGAACCCCAGAACCGTACTCTGCCCTATTACGCTCTCTGGAAGCGGATTCCAGGTGTCCATCACACGTTGGATAAAGAAGAACTTCCTAGCATTCGTTTTGAATCTGTCCCCTTTCAACTTTTCCGAATGCCCTCTTGTTCTTTTATTATTTGAAAGTTTGAAGAATCTGTCCCTCTCTACTCTCTCTATGCCCTTCATGATCTTGTAAGTCTCTATCATATCCCCTCTAAGTCTCCTCTTCTCCAGGGAAAAGAGACTCAGTTTCTCCAATCTCTCAGGGTTTGAAAGGTTTTCCATCCCCTTTATCAGACGCGTCGCTCTCCTCTGAACCCTCTTGAGTAACGCCATGTCCTTCTTAAGGTACGGTGACCAATATTGGATGCAGTACTCCAGATGCGGACGCATCATTGCCCGATACAATGGCAGGATAACTTCTTTCGTTCTGGCTGTAATACCCTTCTTGATTATGCCTAGCATTCTGTTTCCCTTCTTAGCGGCCGCTGCACACTGTGCCGTCGGCTTCATTGTCATGTCCACCATTACCCCAATAAATCTTATCCTGTGAGAGTCTAATATATATAACTATAGACACAGCTCCAGAAGAGGCACCAAAGATGATTTGTGGGTAATATAAGGGAACAAGCCTTGAGACAGTCTTCTGGCGAAACATGATGTCATGTTGGGAGTTCCCTCATGAAACATCTAAGATGAGTGATATTTAATGCTATTTAATGATGCAATAAAGCTACTAAGGGCTCCTTTTTTCAAAGGCGCGCTAGCGGTTTAACGCGCGCTAGCCGCTACCGCCTCCTCTTGAGCAGGCGGTAGTTTTTCAGACAGCGCGGGGGTTAGCGCGTGATTAAAATCACGTGCGCTAAGCCCGCTAGCGCGGCTTTGTAAAAGGAGCCCTAAGTAGTAGATTTAAAACAAACCGGAGAAAATATGTAATTAAACTCTAGAATTCATTTCCGGAGAATGTGGTGACACCAGTTAGCTTAGCGGGGGTTTAAAAAAGGTTTGGATAATATGCAAAAAGAGAAGTCCATAGGCCATTATTGAGATGGCTTGAGGAAATTCACTGCTTATTCCTAGGATAAGCAGCATAAAATCTGTTTTACGACTTGGGATCTAGCTATGTTTCTATGTTTCTAGGTACTTGGGACCAGTGGTTAGTAGGGAAGGTGGGGGTGATCCGCCCCAGGTACAGTCTTGGTAAGGGCGATGTCACCTGTCCTCCTCTCCGCCTCCCTGCTCCTTTCCCGACGTCCCTGCCGTGATGTCAGAGGGACAGCCGATACGATGTGGGCAGCAAATTCATCAAACGCCTGGAAAATTAAAAAAGGTGAAGGAGCAGAGTGGGTGGAGCAGAAGGCAGGGAAGGGTGCCACCGCCCTGGGCACCTGTCACCCTCGCTATGCCACTACTTGGGACCTGGATTGGCCATTGTTGGAAACAGGATACTAGGCTTGATGGACCTTTGGCCTGTCCCAGTATGACAATTCTTATGTTCTTATAAGTTATTAAAAATAGTATTAGGTAGAACCTAATGAAGATGAATGGCCATAGAAGTTTCAGAGTTGAAAAATGTAACCTGAAAGTAGCCGCTGAAGTCCACCAAACTAAATACAGTAAAACCTTGGATTGCAAGTAGTTTGGTATGCAAGTGTTTTGCAAGACAAGCCAAACATTTGATTAAGTTTCAAGTTTATTTAAAATTTCTTATACCACCCAATCAACCTTCTAGGCGGTGTACAAAGTCATAAAAATATACTTTGACTAAAATACATATTTAAGATGACAAAACATCATTAAAAATAACGATAATGTTTAAAAAAAACATTTAAAACAAAGACAAATGGGAACAAAAGGTAAAAGGGCAAGAACTACAAAAATCAAGTAGAAAGAAAACCTATAGGGAGCAAAACTACAGGAAGGGTAGCTAAAACTAAAATCAAGCTACATCAGGGATCTCAAAGTCCCTCCTTGAGGGCCGCAATCCAGTTGGGTTTTCAGGATTTCCCCAATGAATATGCATTGAAAGCAGTGCATGCACATAGATCACATGCATATTCATTGGGGAAATCCTGAAAACCCGACTGGATTGCGGCCCTCAAGGAGGGACTTTGAGACCCCTGAGCTACATTACCCTGAAGGCATCAAGAAAGAGGAATGTTTTTAACTTTGTCTTAAAATTATTAAAAATTGATTCTTCCCGTAAATAGGACAGAATATTATTCCAAAGAGAGGGAGCGCTAACAGAGAAATGGTAGACCTCATTGTGTCTATATACAGTATACACACATTACATTGTACTTGTTAACCACGTACCACAAGTTCAATGCGGTTTACAAAAGACCATTAACAGTAAACATAAGTTAGTTAATCAGATACTTGGAGAAAAGGTAGGTCTTCAGCTGTATTTTAAAATGTTTATAGGAACAGGCTGCGAGCAATAATGCTCGGAATTCTTTGTCATGGGAGGCAGCTTGGCACGCTAGAGTGTGATTAAGACATTTCTTGCTTCTGCAACCCTTAACAGAAGGACAATTAAACAAGGGGTGGGTTTTTCTACTATAATTATATGAAGCTAAAGAAAATCTGTTAACCAAGTAAAGAGGAGCTGTTCCATATAGGGCCTTATAACAGAAGAAACCCAACTTAAACAGTGCCCGAGCCTCATTGAGCAGCCAATGTAACTCACAGTAATAAGGTGTGACGTGGTCATATTTCTTCAGGCCGTAAATCAGCCTGACCGTTGTATTCTGTATTAGTATCAGTCTTGCTAGTTCTTTCTTAGTGATTGTCAAATAGACAATGTTACAATAATCAAGAAGACTTAATAGTAGTGATTGTACCAATAGTCGGAAGGCAGCAAATTCAAAATAAGATTTGATTGTTCGTAGCCTCCACAAGGTGAAATAGCTTTTACGTACCACCGCATCTATCTGAGTCTTCATAGTAAGGTGCTGATCTAAAACAACTCCTAATATTTTAACTGTTGGATGAATTGTATATGAAGTTGAATTTATACTAATGGAGGGTTCAGGAAGAATATTACTAGGAGACGCCACAAAAAAACTTTGTTTTGTCAGCATTTAGCTTGAGTTTGAATTGCTGCATCAAAATGGCCATCTGTTTTCATTATAGTCTCAATTTTGGTTGTAATCCGAGGCAGAGCTGAGGTAAAAGATATGACGATAGTTATATTGTCAGCGTAAATGAACTTTACAGTATCTAAGTTCTTCTCTCTCTCTCTCTGACACTGCAGGAGTGTAGTGACTGTTCTAAACAAGTGAGGTCTTGCAATACGAGTACATACAGTATTTTGTATTAAAGTTTTGGGGTTGTGGAGTTTCCATTATTTCTTATGGGGAAATTCGCTTTGATATACGAGTGTTTTGGATTACAAGCATGTTTTCGGAACGAATTAGGCTCGAAAACCAAGGTTTTACTGTATATTTGAATACTGTGAGTACTAAGCTGTGATTACAGATACAAAATACTCCTAACAGTTTGAGCCAGAGCTAGAGAAAGTTCCTTGTAGAGCCATGTGAACAGAGAGCATCTCATGGTAGGACCTAGCTTGAGCAACCGTAACAAAGACAGTGCCACCCGCAGAGAATGTTCTCGAGAGGGACTGCACCAGACAGCGAATCTAACAGCAAGAACAGCTGAGAAAGGACACCCCCCATCTGCAAGAGCCGGCGTTGAGAACATGAGAGAAGCTCCTTGCCTCCAAGGTGTAAAGATTAAGCTCTGAGAACCGTAACAGTTTGCTAATAAGAAAACATGTCTATCTTCGAAGATGCCAGACTGTATTCATCATTTGTTGAAGAAAAAAAACCTCCCTGGCATTTGATAGAGCATCTCGGTAGCCTCCTGAGACAGGAACAGTTTGTTAGTCTTAGCAAAAAGAACTCTGACCCCAAAGTGTGTGGGTATGCTGCATTAGGCTTGTTAGAGGAGAGAAGATGCTCTCCGACCCTGAGGTGTGCAGATACTGCATTAGGCTCTGGTGAAAAGGCATTACAAGAGATGCAAAGAGAACAAGTTATTTTTCAAGTTTTTATTAAAATGTGATTAATCGCTTATCCAATTTCTAAGCGAGTTAAGATAAAAAACAGGGAAAACATGATAAAAATAAAACAATGCAATTGACATTAACAGGGAAAGTACAATTTAAAAGAAACATTATCTAATAACTGGCATAATGAGGGGGACAGATATAACAGACAAAACGTGAGACAAAAGGGAAAATGGGTTCGACCTACAAATTTGATAGGATCGAAAGCCAAATAAGGAAAAAAAAACAAAAGGAAAGGGAGCAATACTACTTGTTTCTGAGAAGGAATTGTAATATATTATGAGGAATTAAATCAAGTGTTGAAAGCTTCTTTGAATAGATGACTCTTAAGTAGGCCTTTGAAACTGAGCAACCATCAAAGAAGGCAGTCACTCAGGGTCTGATTCTGTAGAGGAGATTTATATTAGGCCTTGCCAGGCACCCTAATCAAGGACACCTGGCTTTGGAATCCATGCGCAACTTTTTTTTAATTGGCGAGGTAATCGACTGCACCAGTTTTCAGCCAATCATAAAAAATTTAAACTAACAATGAAGAGTTTTGTGCCAAACTCTTAGGACATCTAGCAATGTGTACATTGCTGATGCCTAATGATGCTTATCTGAAAAGTAGATGTGATTAGAGGCAGAGAAGAGATGTGGTTGACTTAGGCATCATTAGGCATCTGAGTTAGGCCCTGCTAAATTAGGTCAAGTAAAACCTAGCCTAATATACTGGCGCCTACATCTAGGATGCCTAGCAATGCCTAAGTACACCTAGGCGCCACTCGGTGGGATTCTATAAAGGACGCCTAGCAATTGATTGACAATCGTGCCGAGTGGCGCCTAGAATATAGGCACCGGTGGGCGTGGTTTATAGAATCCAGCCCTCAGAGTAGCATCATTTTCGGTGTAGCTTACACTAAGATTGATACGCTGGCCAACAGTCGCCCCAACTGTTGGACAGCATATGAATCTCAGTCAGAGGAAAAGAGACGTTCTGCTTCAGCTGGTGAGAAGTTGTTTTTTTAAAAGAAGCCCGCTTCTATACAACTCATTCTGTACTTGGACTAGTTTGCTGCTCACCTTGCAACTTAGATCAGTTCCTCATAATTGATTTTGTACTACTCATCTTGTCCACATGGCTACAAAGTAAGCTGTATTGTAGGAAAAGCATTAGCAAAGAAACATAGAAACATGATGGCAGATATAGGCCAAATGGCCCATCCAGTCTGCCCATTCGCAGCATCCACTATCCCCCTGCTTTCCCTAAGAGATCTCACATGCCTGTCCCATGCTTTCTTGAATTCAGACACAGTCTTGTCTCCACCACCTCTACCGGGAGACTATTCCATGCATCTACCATCCTTTCCTTAGATTACTCCTGAGCCTATCACCTCTTAACTTCATCCCATGCCCTCTCATTCCAGAACTTCCTTTCAAATGAAAGAGATTTGCCTCATGCGCATGTTTCTATCATGTCTCCCCTCTTCCATCTTCCCTCCAATGTATACGTATTGAGATCTTTAAGTCTGTCCTATACACCTTATGAGGAAGATCACCAACCATTTTTAGTAGCCTTCCTCTGGATCAACTCCGTTCTGTTTATATCTTTTTGAAGATTCTAATGTGTTCTTATTAGGGGTTTCGTTGGTATCATCCTGTCATTATATTCAGTGGCATAGTGAGGGTAGGAGGCGCCCGGGGTAGTGGTACCCTCCTGTGCCCTCCTCTCCACCCGTATTCCATCTGTGCCACTCCCATGCCCTCCTTGACGCCCCTCTGCCACACTGACACCCTCTCTACCCTCCCTCCATAGCTCTCCAAATCTTCGCCAGAACCAGCAACTTCTCCGGCCTGCTGTGATTTCAGAGGGAGCCAGGCCAGCGTAATAGGCTAGAGTAGTTGCTCATGATGGTGAAGATTTTAAAGAGGTACAGGGGGCAGGGAAGGAAGGGTGTGAGCGTAGTTGGGGGGGGGGCATGGAGGTACCGGCATCCACACCAATTCAGCGCCCGGGGCAGTCTGCTCCTCTGCAGTATTCCATTGCATAGCACTTATATAAGCGCTCACACCTAAATGGATGAAAAATATATCCATTCTCCACTCAGATTTTGGCTGTGTACATGCCAATCTTCAAAGTATGTGGCATTGCATTTAAACATCTTTACACAGATTAGCCCGTAGCTGGACTGTTGGCATTTACATGCATATTTGCACACATACAGGTGTATATGTCAGCATTCAGGTCATTTACATGTGTATGTGGTATGGAAATGTTGGCATCTACTTTACTGAATTCTCCCTAAAGACAGCCCATCTAAACGTACATATGGGGTTCAGCAGGAAATGCACTTTTAGACAGACTGGTGAGCAGAGACACATTGGGTGCATGTTTTGGACAAGTGTGACCACATACGTAGCACTCATGGGATGATGTATCAAATCTATATGCTTTATTTGCTATGCGGTAGATATTCAGCTGGAGGCGGTAAGTGGTCTTTTCACAGCTACTGGTGTTATTCCCAGATATTCAGTGTCGGGCCAGGTCCAGATTTATGCAGCCAGTTATCTCTTACGTGGTGATGCACAATAATCAGCACTTAACTGCCTAAGCCATAGCATTAAGATAGAACCTGAAGGGAAACTAGTATAAAATTTCAGCATAATTTAAAGATTAAAAGCATCTTTAAAAAGGAAACTCTTCGTTACTTTTAAAACGGCTAAGATCATTTTCCTCTCTTACATGCTGAGGCAAAGTGTTCCAAAGTTGCGGAGCCATCACTGAAAACATATCATGCCGTTGAGTTCCGATAACTTTTAGAGAGGGGACTACTATGAGTTTTTGATTAGTGGACCGGAGGGAACGCGATGCACTATAAGAGATAAGAAATTTATTAATAAATTGTGGTTCATTAGTGGAAAGAGTTTTAAATACCAAGAGTAAAATTTTAAAAGTGGGAGCCAGTGTGATTTAATCAGAAAAGGAGTGATATGATCATATTTTTTCCTGTTATGAATGAGTTTAACGGCCGTATTCTGGATTATCTGAAAATGCTTCTTTTCTTTTTGTGTGATATTTATTAATAAAGAATTACAGTAATCAAGTTTAGCAATAATTAAAGAGTGAATTAATATATTTAGTGATTTTGGCTCAAGAAACTTCAAAATCGAGCGAATCATTCGCAGTCTATAAAAACAAAATTTGATGGTATTGCTTATGTGTTCTTGGTAGGAAAATTTATCATCAATGATGACACCCAGTATTTTTAATGATGTTACAAAATCCAGATGAAAAAGTAAAGCTTTTGTTTTCTGTATATTTAGAGCTAGCATGTTGAAATTAAGCCAGTCTTTGATCATGTCAAGTTTTTTGTTAATCTCAAGTATTTCCTCTTTGTTTTCTGGATTTAGAGGGTGCGAGAGTTGAATGTCATTGGCGTATGTGAAGGTAGTGAAGTCTATAGACTGACATAGACTTAATAGGGATGACAGAAAAATATTAAACAATAATGGAGATAGGAATACCATAATTAAGAGTGTGGAGGGGCATAATAAAAAAAGGTCTAAGTCCCCTTTTGGCTTAAGGCCTTAAACGTTGAAAGTAGAAGCAGGGAAAATGTCCATTATCAAAAAAAATGTCCAAAAGGAGGCTTTTTTTTTTTTTTATATATAATGGCCTGCCTCTTCATTCAGCTGTTTAAACGCCCAGACCACCACTACGTCTAAACTTATACCATATGATCAACCTAAAAAAAGCCTAAGCCCCAAACGTCCAAAACAAGGGAGCCAGTCCTTCGCCTAAAAGCTGGATTCTGTAACTGGTGTCTGTCAAAAAGAACACCGGTTACGGAATCCACCCCCCCCCCCCCCCGACGACATCGGGGCAAGAGGGAGCCCAAGCCCTCTTGCTCCCGGCGATCCTAGAACCCTCCCCTCGCCGATAACAATTGGACCAGGAGGGAGCCCAAGCCCTCCTGGCCACACGACCCCCCGTACAAGAACGGGCAGGAGGGAGCCCAACCCCTCCTGCCCAGGCGAACCACCTACCCCCCACCCCCACTAAAATACAAGCAGGAGGGATCCTCCTGTGGGCGGGGCCTTAGGCACATGGACCCAACCCGGCCCATGTGCTTAAGGCCCCACCCACAGGAGGAGCCTTAGGCTCCTGAGCCTATTATGGTTGGCCCAGGCGCCTCAGGCCCCACCTGTGGGCGGGGTTTGAGCCGCCTGGGCGAATCCGGCCCCATTCCTGAGCTGGCTGGCCTGCCAGACGGGCAGACTTGGCACCCATCCATCTGGCGAACAATTTCAAGGTATGGGGTGGGATTGGGGGTGGGGGGGGTCGTGGGGTCAGTGGGGGGCCGATCGGGGGTTCGGGGGTGCGGTCATGGGAGGGTATTGAGTCTAGGGCAGGAGGGCCTGGAATTCCTCCTGCCTGTATTTTAGTGGGGGTGGGGGGTAGTTGGTTCGCCTGGACAGGAGCGGTTGTGCTCCCTCCTGCCCGTTCTTGTAGGGGGGGGTTGTGTGGCCAGGAGGGCTTGGGCTCCCTCCTGGCCCGATTGTTATTGGTGAGGGGAGGGTTTCAGGATCGCCGGGGCAAGAGGGCTTGGACTCCCTCTTGCCCCGATCATAGTTGGGGGTTCGCGGGGCAAGAGGGCTTGGGCTCCCTCTTGCCCCATCGAGTCTGGGAAGGTCGGGGTGCCATGGGGCAAGAGGGCTTGGACTCCATCTTGCCCCGATCGTACTTGGTGGGGCCAGGAGGGTTTGGGCTCTCTCCTGGCCCGATTGGAGGGGTGGATCGCTGCAGGAGAGATGGGTCATCTCTCCTGCCGCTTTAGCGATCCCAAGTGCCGCATTTGGTGGCACTTGGTAGTATTGCTATTGCGGCATGGGAGATGACCCATCTCTCCTGCCACGATGGTTGCAGTGGGGGGTGGGTAGGTTGCCGGGCTGCTGAGCTGATCACGCCAGCCGCCATCAGCTCAGCAGCCCCTTTTTCGGCACTTATACCTGTTTTGACTTGGTCTAAGTCAAAACGTATAAGTGCCGACTAGGCAACCTGTTAAAATCTTTGGTTATACGTGTTGTACGCCTAGGTGTAGGTCCCGCCCACTGCCTGCCCTTTCCCCTCCTCTAAAAATGCCTCTTTTCTCTCTGTGCGTTTAGAAGCAAGGGAAAGGCCTAGGCTGGTTTTAGATACGTCTAAAACCAGCTTTGATTATGGGTACTTGGACGATCAGGCTTTTTGATCATCCAAGTAGCCATTTAGGCCACTTTTTAGATGTTTTTTTAAATTTTTTTATATGAGCCCCATAAGGTTTTGATACAGTGTCATTTGAGTTAACTATGGATGATTGATTAGAAAGAAAAGATCTGAACCAATCAAGTATTTGATCACAGACACCTATGGATTTTATTCTATCAAGAAGTAAGGCATGATCAATAGTGTCAAATGCTGTTGACAATTCTAAGGAAAAGAAGATGACAGGGTTATGATGGTCTAGGTGGTAAAGTATATTTGTGGTCAGACCAATCAATGAGTACTCTGTGTTGTGGTTTTTCCTAAACCCTGTCTGGTTTGGATGTAAAGCATTGGTTGATTTGACAAAGTCTGATAATTGATCAAATACTATTCTTTCTGTTAGTTTAGCTAAACACGGAATATTGGCAATGGGGCGATAATTTGATGCATCCTCAAGGCTGGATTATGATCCTTTATTATTGGAAAAATTGTGGCAGTTTTCCATGACAATGGTAACAAACCAGAGTTAAGGCTAAGAGAGTGTATAAAAGGACCAAAACAAGAAAAAAATTTTTTAAGATGGATGGAGGAATGATCTCTGATCGGGAACCTTTTAAATTAATTCTTTGAAAAAGACGCTCAATATCAGCTAATGAAGGAAGGTTAAAAGTGGAACATTTAGCGAGAAGTAAGTGGCAGTCATTTAGAGTATTAGTAGGATCTCCAGATGAAGTATGGTCAAATATTTTCTATATATCGCTAACTTTTTTGCAAAAATAGTCGGCAAGGTCTTGAGCTGTTGGGCCGGTCTTAAGGCTAATGTCTTGTTTCTGAGAGATCGGGGCAATAGATTTCAAAATAGAGTAGAGAATAGAAGGATTTTTTGCTTTTAAGATTTTGGTAGAATAGTAATTTCTTTAAGCGCAATTAATTTTCATCTTGTAGTAGGAAGCGTGTTCTTTATAAAGTTTTAAATTTGTAGGTGATCTATTTTGACGCCATTTCCTCTCAAGAGATCTTAATTGTCTTTTGAGCAAAAAAAGCTCATCTGAGAACCAGAGATTTTGTGAAGAGATAGTTTTGGTGATTAAAGGTACTTCTTAATAGAGATTGGATTTCTGAGTTCCAGATGATGAACTGTTCTTTTAATGTGTCAGCATTTAGATTTAATGTTGTTGGGTTGAATGAAGAAAGGATATTTGATAATTCTAATTTTGTATAGTCACGATATGAAATATTTTGGGGCTGTGGAACTTTTATTTTTTTTTCTTAGAGTGGATCTTAGTTGAAATGAAATGATGATCTGACCAAGGAACAGGTGTAATACAAAGATCAGAGTAAGTAAGGGTTTGTGATTTTGGGATTAAAATCATGTCTAGAGTGTGTGCTGCGGAATGTGTTGGGCCTTGAACTAATGGTTGAAGATTAAGAGTCGCAAAGGGGTTGCAAACCGATCGGTACACGATCGGTTTGCTTTGTGAATCTAGCCTTTTGAGTTTAGTGGTCTGTGGTGATATTCAACGGCACTGACCGGTTAAATGTTGCTAAATATCAGGAGATAGCCTAGCACAAATGATTTTACCAGCCAGGAGCCGTTTCAGGCTGGTTAGATCCAGTGGCATAGTAAAGGGGAGCGGAGGGGGTGGACCACCCCGGGCACTGTCTTCGCTGGGGGGGTCCCGACGCCTCTCCTTCTATCCGTCCTCCTGCATACCTCCTAAAAAATTTGCCGGCACGAGCAGCATCTTCCATTTGTCGCTTGCGCCAACCTCTGCTCCCTTATGATCTTACTTAACATAGTAAATGAAGGCAGATAAAGACCAGAATGGTCCATTCAATCTGCCCAACCGTACATCTCCATAAGCTAATCATTTCATTTAAATGGTCCTTTTTCTTAGATATTTCTGGGCCAGAAACCCGGAGCCCTGCCCGATAGTGTGCTAAGGTTCCATCTCCTGGAGTCTCCGTCAATGCTCACTGCAGCCCATCTTAACCGTCCCAGCCATTGAAGCCCTCCCCAGCCCATCCTCAACTGAGCGTCCATATACGGGACACAGACTGTGCAAGGCTGCCCACAGTACTTGGTCACGGGAGGGACCAGGATGTGATGTCAGAAAGGAGCCGAGGCCGTCCCGAGCGGCAGGTGGAAGATTCTGCTCTCTCCGGTGAACATTTCAACAGGTACGCAGAGCGTGGGGGAAGGGGGGCGCAAGCAGCACAGAACAGCGGGAGGCGCATGGTACTGCGATGCAGGGCACTACTGCCCCGGGGCGCTTACCTCCCTCGCTATGCCACTGGTCAGGTCGCTTTGAATATCTACGCCTGTAAGTTTGCTTACATGAAGAATTTTTCAAAAATCGTTTGCCCGTATTAAAGTCTGCAGATACAGTTTTGAAGAGCAAGTGCATGCTTTCCCTGGCGACAGTTGGTGTAAAATACATAGGGCTCCTTTTACTAAGCCGCGTTAGCGTTTTTAGCGCACGCAGCATTTTAGCACGCGCTAAACCCGCCCTATGCGGCAATTTAGCGTGCGCTATTCCGCACGTTAAAGCCCTAACGCGGCTTAGTAAAAGGAGACCACAGTTAAAGTGGAACCGACCCTGCAGCAAGCAGGCAACTGGATCACAACTCCCTTCTCCCCCACCCCTCCGGAACGAATTTGCTTCATGAAATGAACTGCACGAAAAGCCGGATAGAACGCTCAGAACTGGGTAGATAGAAGCGAAAGGAGATTGTCTAATGAAGGCAATAACAGGAGCAGGCCCTCTTCAGAGTCAGGGACAGCCAGTTTTACTTAGTGTATAAATCCTAAGTGATGTAGTAATCTCGAGGTGCTGAAAAGAAATTCAGTTGCCTTATAGGAAAGCATTTCCAATTTATCTAGCGATTCATTTCGTGGGCATTGTGTGTATGTGTGTGTGTACATATAGCAAAAATAAAAGGCTTCGCTCAACAGAACCGGCTCATTTCAATTTCATTTCACCTTCCTGTCTGAAGCACTACAGTATTAATCTGTGACCTGTCACAGCCATTCCCACACCCCCATGCCTAGAATTCACTAACATTTCCTTTACATTTCATACTCCCTTTATTCAAAGTTAATTTAGCTGCCACGCTGATGGCGATGGAAACCCTAGCCCTCCATTTTCAATGGCAGGGGGTGCTACAGAGACAAGCCATGGTACGATGCACGTAAACTTTAATCCTGCCGAATGCAGAGATGCTACTTAAATACTGCAGACAAGATGGATGGGGGCGGGGCTAGGGAGGAAGGCGGCAGCATGATTAACTGTGGACTTTTTGTTAGGTGCATTTACGGGGTTTTTTTGTTTTTTTTTAATATTCTTTATTCATTTTCAAAATTACATTAAGTATAAAATATATTCATTCACAGTAACAATAAATATATCACTTATAAACAATCATTGGTACATTATATAAATTTTTATCCCTTCCCCTTTCCCATCCCTCCCATCCATATCTTCCATTATTATATAATATATGTAATAATAAAAATACCCCCTCCCTTTTTTAAAAGAAAGTTACCTTTTACAGTTGAAATGTATCCATTTATTATTTAGCCATATTTAAAAATCTGCCGTACACCCAAGCAGATTACAAAGAGAATCAATAATGAAACAGATAAACAACAAATTCATAAAACAACAAAAGTAGCACAACATATACAGAGGGCCCACAAAAACACTCCTTGATTTTAAATGGTTACAACACCAAAATTTATTGGAATATTCTTTCACCTTTGAGGCTACAGTTTCATCAACTCATAAAGTTTCATATGGTATCTGTCGATTACATACACTTGATGTGCGCCCCACCTGTTACTTGGCAAACATCGATGCGATAATCGAGCTCGGACCAGACTCTCCGAAGCATATCCGGCGTGATCGCGTTTACAGCTTCAGTGATGCATTCCTGCAGATCATCCGTAGTTGCGGTTAGCAGAGGTACATACACTGTCTTTCACGTACCCCTAAAGGAAAAAGTCACAAATAGCAATTTCTGATGATCTCGGGGTCCATTTGAGGAACACCTGGTCATTTTGTCGCGTTGCATTGCCTGAAGGTTGTAACTTCTGCACCAATTGCAGTTTTTAAGGGTGAAAGTGCAAGCGATTGTGTAAGATTTTGCTAACCGTATATTTTCGGGACTTGCATTTGCTGTCATCTTATTTATAAATATATTCCAAAAAGTTTTGATTTTGTAATCATTTAAAATCAAGGCGTCTTTTTGTGGCCACCTTGTACTAAAATAAAACATTAATGCGAGTGAAAAGAAGATGAATAGTGCAGGCTGGCTTTGCCACTTGGTGAATTGGGTGTCTGCCTAGGATGACACGATTTGAGGACAATGGTGTGGATCTAGCATATGCGAGAGCCTTTCACTTTCTGGGCCCCGGATTTAAAAAGTGAGCATTGTGCAAAACCTGTAGGCATAGGTCCCACACAAGTGCTGCCTTGTCCCCCCAAGGCAGACTTTCTGCTGGAGGGTCTGCACTTCAGGAGGGTCTGAAATTAAAGCCGTCAACCTTCTTTAAGCTGGGGACTGGTGTGGAAGGAGATACATAGGTGTCAGGAGCAGCCCAAAAGTGAAGTAGGAAGGGAAGGGAAAACTGGATGCAAGATAGAGTAGGGAAGGGAAGACAATACAAGTGGTCACCTGGGGGGTAGAGAGGGGAAGGGGAGATGCTAACAAGCTTGGGGGTAAGGAGGAGAAGGGAAGGGAGATGCTGAACTATGGTGTGGGTTGGTAGAGCCTTGAGCCATCCCTGGGGGGGGGGGGAGAGGGGGAAAAGGTGATGCATGGCTAAATGGTCACTTAGGGAGTCTGATATCTTGGTCCAGTCATGTCCCATTTTTACAGCAGAAACTGCTGTTTTAGGCCATAAGAGTTTACATTCAGTTTAGGGATAAAATTTCAGCATCAGAATTAGAATCAAGTGACTATGTTGGCCCAGGCTACTGGGAGGATGATTGAATGAGCCAAAAGATAGGTGTTTTAAATTTTTTTTTTTTTTTTTTTATTCACCTAGTTTTTCATTTGGTAATTTGGATTTTTAAGATACCATTAAATAGAAGCTTTTTTTAATGACCAATGATGACTTAATATATGGACAGCAAAAGTGCTGTGTCTGTGTTGAGGCCTTTTTCATTCCATATTGGTATATTTGCATCTCAGTACGGAGCACATATATAGAATGGCTGGTAATTATATTCCATTGTTTCCAATTTACCCTCTCCATTACAAAGCTGTGTTTTAAGTGCCAGCCCCCTTCCCCTTTACAATTCGGCGCTAGTGTTTTTAACGCAAACCGCGGCGGTAACAGCTTGGACACTCATAGCAATTCCGACGGCACTACAAACATTGGCGCAGCATTGTAAAGGAGGGAGATTAATAAGAAGAGTGGAATTTGGATATAGGATTGCAGCTAATGCTGTATACTTTCCATATCTTCTAGTGGATTTCTTTAACCCCTTCGGGTTTGCAACAAACAAAGTATTCTGAATTTATGAGCAAATTTGACACCGATGATTGACTTGTGCAAAGGCAAGTCCATGGCAGAAGTGCAGCCAGGTTTTGATGTCAGGCGACAGGTCATTTGTAAAATAAATGCCAATGGGAGGCTGAAGACCTGAGTCACATAGGTGCCATTGCATCCAAGATCCATTTGGGGAAGCGGCCGCTTCCCTTGTGTCCTACCTAACTGTGCCTCTGACCCATGGCCGCACCAATTTTCCTTGGGAATCCCAGAGCTCTAAAGGAATAAGAAAGCTTGCAGGAAGTGGAAGCTGGATTACCGTACTTCCTACCAAACACAGGAGAAGCCAGAGCCAAGTATGCCTAGCAATGAAAGCCTGGAGCAGATTCTGTATAACTCTTTCATGGAGAAGTAGAAGCAGTGTCTATCAAGTTTATTAACCAATAATGGTTGGTGCAGCAGTCTGAGAACCAGGGTAGCCAGGTTTGATACTTTGATTCCCACTACAGCTCCTTATGACCTGAGCAAGCCACTCTACCCTCCATTGCCCCAGGTAACAAGAATAAAATAAACAAAATACGTATCTTAGATTGTGAGCTCCCTGGGGACAGAAAAAGTACCTTTCTATAATATGTAAACCGTTTTGATTGTACCACTGAAAGGTGGCACATCAAACCCCTTCCCTTTCCCATTATCCCTCGGATTTTAAAGATGAAACCCAAATTTACACCCCCAAATTTTGGTGCGCTAATGAGATGTGCACGCAAATTAATTGGTTAATGAGTTCTTAACCATCAATAATTGGGTGCCAACAACCAAGTATTCATTAAAATTTGTGCACACATCTGGCCAAGCACTATTCTATAAGGCAGGGGTAGGGAACTCCCATCCTCGAGAGCCTTATTCCAGTCGGGTTTTCAGGATTTCCCCCAATGACTATGCATTGAAAGCAGCGCGTGCACACAGATCTCATGTCTATTCATTGGGGAAATCCTGAAAACCCGACTGGAATACGGCTCTCGAGGACCGGAGTTCCCTACCCTTGCTATAAGGCGTGGTACCTACCTCTAATAGCGCATAACTCAAAGGAGCATGACCAGGGGGGCGTGTCAGAGAAAGGGTTATCATATGGATCGAGACATCCGAGTTTTACTTCCATTGCTTTCAATGGAAGTAAAACCCGGATATCTCAATCTGTCCTCTTTTTTCTGGAGTCAAATGGTAACCCTAATCAGAGGCATTCTGAAAAGTTGCATGCATAGTTCTAGAATACTGCTCCAGCACTCCTAATTTGGGCATTTACACCAGGTTTCAGCAGGCACTAATTAGGGCTAGCTTCTATAAATGGCGCCTAAAAAAGAAATCAGTCCCCAAAATTAGAACTATTCTTTAACCAGCACTCAGAATTAGCTGCCATTTATAGACTAACACTTGGCACTGGGAACTGCGCCTACTTTTATGTGTGGTGTAAATTCTCATGCCTAAGGCCCTTTTTTACTAAGAGGTTTCTACCATGACCTGGGGCACTAAATGCTCCGACGCTCATAGGAATTCTATGAGCATCGGAGCAGCATTAGAGAATTTAGCGCTCCAGGCTGCAGTAGAAACCTCAACCGCGGCTTAATAAAAAAAGGGAGGGAGAAAATTAGGTGTGGATCCCCCCCCCCTTATTCTATAACCATGCTTGTAAATTGCAGGAAAGCCCCTGATCTGCTAATGACCCACTCATGCACAACAGACAGCTCTTTCTGAGTGGAAAAAAAATGGAGAATTAGGGGTCACGATAGGAAGCTCCAAAGGGGTACACTCAGGAGAATCAAGAAATATTTCTAATCGAAAGGTAGTGGATGCCTGGAATGGAATAGAATTTGGCAGCTTGATCACATTTAGTTGAAATGGCCAACCTCCTTAAGAGGTATGTAAATGTGTATAGGGTATTTAGCGGCAATTGTAAACCTAGTATTACATGTGTACATACATAGGACAACTGATTTGGTATAAACATGTGAATATAAGTAGGATGATTAATTATCGGCATAACCATGCCAGCATTAATAACTCTAACACCACCACAGAGCTCTGGGTATTTCAATATAGAGGCCATGCATTGTAACACCTCACAACTCCTTATGGTAACATCTCTACAGAAGCTAATGCATCATATCACCTTTACAGAAGCTCATGTAGTGTAGCACCTTTGCAGAGGCTCATACAGACCACTCTGAATTGACTCCTCAGTCATTAGTAGCGGTTTAGAAACTCTCAGTAATCATAATGGCAGTACACAAGACTACAACTAGAGAGCTAAGGCAGCCATTTTGATGCTGGAAGCTGCTGAGACAGGGCATGAATGACACGGTGACAGAATTCATCACCGTTCCTGTCCCTGCAGATAACCGCAGGAAGCCATTCATTCCTATGTCATACTTTAAGGAGAGAGGGAAGAATCAGAGTATGAATGGGCTCAGCCACTGACCTTCAAGCCTTGCATTGAAGGATGCTGGTGTAGAAGGACTGAAGTTGAGACAGACACTAAAAAACGACTGTCTCTTGTATCCAGAGTAAATATTGTAAAGTCATAATGCCTCATTCCACCCATACCTAAGAGCCAACATTATCAGTGATGTCACAATGGGTTCATCAACCTATAGTTGGCTCACATAAGAATCAGAGTAAGAATGGGCTCAGCCACTGACCCTCAAGCCTTGCATTGAAGAATGCTGGTGTAGAAGGACGGAGGTTGAGATAGACATGAAAGAATGACAGTCTCCGGTAATCAGAGCAGATATTGTGATGTCATAATGCCTCATTCCACCAATGCCTCAGAGCCAAACTCATCAGTGATGTCACAATAGCTTCATTGTCTTATACTTGGCTCACATAAGAATCAGAGTATGAATGGGCACAGCCACTGACCCTCAAGCCTTGCATTAAATAATGCTGGTGTAGAATGACTGAGGTTGAGAAAGACACAAAAGAATGACATGGGATGGTTTCCCGCGGTTATCAGCGGGAACAGGAACAGTGATGAATTCTGTCACTATGTCATTCTCTGGTCTGATTGCTCGTACCCTTTCCCCCCACTACTCATCAGGAAAGCCCACAGACGGTGCCAGGTGGGTTCAGTGGCTGGGACATTACTTTTTAAAGAGGATAAGGGAATAGGGAGTCTTTCAGATGATGATTGGAGAGGGGGAGGGGGGACTCTTTTTACAGCAACAGCCTCTTTAATTTGCTCCCCAGGAGTATTAGGCCACTCATTAGTAACCTGATGCTTCTGGGGAGGAATATTAATAACGCCTCTTGAAGCGATTATACCTTTCAATGAATAATGCAACTTGCGAGATTACACACAAGCTGCATTATTCATTTTGCATAATAATGAGCTGCTCTGCATGCATATGCATGCTTTCCATCTCATTATTAATTAACATGTTTTGCAATAAATAATTGTATGTTATAAAGTAACGCACTTTTTCTCAAATAATGCATACTATTTGATAAAAGTGCCTTATTCTCTTAGTACAGCTTAGCAACTTTCCCTCCTAATGAGGCATTGGGGCCTACTCTGTTCCGAGTCACAAAATACATTTGCAGCTTCACATCACAACCGACCAGTATAGAAAAGGCAATTAACTGAACTGTACATGTTTTGGCTACGATGGCAGTATGAACTCAGGGCAAGAAGCCATAAGCTTCTGTATGTACTCCATTCTCTTCACTACTCCATTTACATATTCTCTGAAATATTCATTGACACAGACTCCAGAGGAATCAGTGGGAAAAACTCCAGCATTCAGGAACTCACATAAACATAGACACAAATACCTGTTTATTATATTCAAGCAGCAACCCATCAAATCCTTAGCAAGCTTTTTTTGTAAGAGAAATTACTAGTATGGTAAGGCCAGCAGCAATACAAATGTAAAATAAAAATTAAAAAAAAATTCTAAACATACTGTAAATTCTTCATGGGCAGACTAGATGGGCCATTTGGCCTTTATCTGCCATCATGTTTCTAGGTTTCATGCTTCATCCCTCACTCAGAGCTGTCCACGCTAGTGAGTTATTCAGTAAAAAAGGGTGATAGCATTTCTACTTAAGTATTTACAATAAAGGCATATAGAAGTGGAGGTGTGGCCTATTGGTTAGAACTGCTGCCTCAGCATTCTCAGGTTGTAAGTTCAATCCCAGCCTGCTCCTTGTGACTTTAAGATTACCATTTGGCTCCAGAAAAAGGAGGACAGATTGAGACACCAGGGTTTTACTTCCACTGAAAGCAATGGAAGTAACGAGGACAGAAAGAGACATCTGGGCTTTACTTCTATTGAAAGCAATGGAAGTAAAACCTGGATGTCTCAATCCATCCTCCTTTTTCTGGAGCCATGTGGTAACCCTATTAGTAATTCGTCTTCTAAGATTTTTTTCTCAGTTTTTACAGCTCTGGATTAGGTGTCACTAAAAGGGGAAGTCTGAGGTTTTCTTTCCTTTGTACTGCAGTAGGTTTTCCCTGGGTGTCTCTTGGAGATCATTTTGGGGTTGTAGCCTTTCTGTTTGAAGGACTCAGTCAGGACTTTAAGGTGTTTATCTCTGTCTCTTGGGTCAAAGCACATACAATGGTATTGTGTGGTTTGGCTTTACTGTATACAATGGATTTTTTTTTTTTTTTAATGTGAAAAGGTAGAAGCTGAAACTGTGTGAGGCAGCTGCATCTGTCAGTTGGTTGGTTTCCTGCTTATAAATGTTTGCATATAGCCATTGCTGATAGACACAGTGGCATCTAAAGAGTTGACTGTTTCTGTGGTGTAGTTAATTTTTAATCCGATTGAATGAATGGGATGCATTAAAAGAATTGTGAAGTTGTTTGAGTCTTTTATCCCTCAGTCCAAATCATTATACTAGTAATATTTAAATGCATAGGCAATGGAATGCTTCTTGGTTTTGGGGGGGGGGGGGGCCCAGGAGCTCCACCCCCAGCCCCGCGGAATCCTACGGTGCGGCCTCTTCCCAGCTCCCGATTTCCCACTCACCTCCTCCCGTTACTGCACTTTTAAATCGTCAGGTGCAGCGTCGGCGAGCAGGCCTGCCCTCCCTGGAAGTAGAATTAAGTGCTCCGAGGAAGGCTTGATCGCCAACGCTGCGCGGTGGCTGCCGGAAAAAAAATTAGAACACCAGGAAGTGGGTGGGAGGGTGGGCACCAATCAAGAGACCACCAATGTATGGGGGAGGTCATGGCCCCTGTGGCCTCTCCCCCACCATTCTGATGCCTATGTTTAAATGGTTTAATCTGATATGTATTCCAAAATATCTATTCCAATTCTGCCATGAAAAAGAACGGCATATTGTGATGCACCCTGGTGCCCAAAGATGTGCCCATGAGTTACAGAACTCAAAAATGCTTTTAAATATCAGCCTACTGGCTTATGTCATTTGGTCCGACTTGTAACAAATGTATGCTCCCTCTCTGTTGTATACCATGTGTTGTTTTCTGTCTCCTAAGCTACCTCTCTTCTTCATTTGCATCTATGCTGCTCATTCTATTTTGCAGCACTTTACTCCCTACCTATGTCATTTTATTAATCTTTCTTCAACTTGAGCTCTTTCTAATAGTAATAACAATGTATGTGATTTACTGCCCATCTGTGGTATAACTAACATGATTTACAAATAGTATATGCGGGTACATTCTTTGTCCCTGGTAGGCTTTCAATCTTTTTTTTTTTTTTCATTAGGGTTAAGTGGTTTGCCCAAAGTCCGACAGGAGGAATCGAAACTGGTTCTCAGTTCACTACACTAACCACTAGGCTACCCCTCCATTCTGCATCTCTACTCCTACCTCTTCATTGCTCTCAGCTGATTTCCATTCCTGCCTCTCTATTTCATATTGCTTTTCCTATTCTTTTTGGGCTCCTATAGATCAGGGGTAGGCAGTTCTGGTCCTTGAGAGCCCTCAGGCGGGTCAGGTTTTCAGGATATCCACAATAAATATGCATGAGCTAGATTTGTATCTCAAGGAGGCAGTGTATGCAGATCCATCTCATACATATTCATTGTGGATATCCTGAAAACCTGAACTGCCTGTGGCTCTCGAGAACCGGAATTGCCTACCCCTGATCTAGATCTTCTGTACCTTTCTTTCACCGTTCCTTTGCTGCAGTGTCTCTCAAACTTTTTTTTTAGCTCCATCACACTAAACAGAACAAATGTTTTTCACGGCGCATTATAACTGAAATTATAAAATTGCAATCAATGTGATGGATAAGCTTGTTTTTAAGTGCAAATTAACTCAAAATGCCACTCGATATTCGACAAGCAAACATCATTCTCTCTTTTTATTTTTATTTAATTTCTAACAGAGCTGAAAATCCAAGTTCACAAAGATAAGAAGATCCAGATGATAACAAAGCCTTGATTGCTTTGTTGCTCGTTAGGATAACTACTGCATAAAAAAAAAACTACCTGCCGTTCCTTTTCAAGGACCAATCACGTCAAAGAATGATGCTTGTCTCGGCGGTTGTATCCTTACGCACGCAGACGCTCATAGCATTGACAGACTCTTGCATGCGCAATAAACATGTCATCTATTCTAGTGTATACTTATGAAGGGAATTTTTAAAACTAAAGTAAAATTCTGGAATCTCTCGTGGCACACTAGAAATCTCTTCAGGGCACACCACTGTGCTGCGGCCTACCGTTTGAAAGATACCGCTTTACTGTATTCTCTTGCTGTTTCATTCTCCTTTTTTAAATCTCACTGTCTTTCTCTCTCACTTTTATTAATGAACTTGCTCCCTCTCCTTTATCCTTTTGTTCTCAATCTTATTTTCAAAACATTCTCTTTCATGTCTTATGTCTCTTTCATGTCTCATTCCACTCTTGTTTCTACTGTTTGTGACTCCACCCAACTTCCCAATAAGGCAGAAAATGAGAGGGCTCAGCTGATCCGGTGTACAAATGAGAAACAGGTAGTGCTAATTTTTCTCTTACTGGTATGTTTGGGGGTTTATAAATATGGGAAGGTCAATAACTAGTGTTTCTTTGGCTGGTTTCTAAAGGGTATACTGGTAAGCCTGATTTATGGGGACTGTTTTTCAGTGCCAAGGAGAGAAATAGGAGAACTACAAGACTGCAGGAGGGTGATGAAAGAACAGGGTTCTGGAAGAGTAGACTGCTGGCAAGAGTATATGTTTCAGCATGATTCTCCAGAAACTGGTGCGAATGTGGCTGGGGACAGAAGAGAGCAAGGAAGAGGATGACTCAGGGAGGAATCTGGCTGTTTTGATAGAGCAGGACTTTGGCTTCTGATAATGCCCTACTCTATGGTCTCCAGGGAGTGTAGGTAATACTATGGCTAGATAACACAATCTGTTAGTGCAGTGTATTGCAAACTGTGTGCTGCCCAAGATTCCAGGGGTGCCGTGAGACGCCATGGAAGGGGAGACGCGCCTCACCTTCTCTCTGCATGTCTTCCCTTCCAGCACCCCTTCCTCCCCCCCGCTGGCGGCTCAGGGCCCCATTAGAGGGCCTTTATGCATGCGCAGACATCGACGTGAGGATGTCATGCATGCGTGTGATATCATTGCGCTAACGCCCACGCAATTCTGGATGCCTCAAGTTGCGGTCAACACGTTTTAGCGTGCTGCAGCTTGGCAAAGTTTGCGAGGCCCTGTGTTAGTGCCTCAAAACTGCCAGAAAAAAAAGTTACGGTATGCATTCAAAACAAAACAATTAGTAAGCTCAGAAGCTTTTGAGGAGTAGGCCGTTGCTTGGCCCCAAGCTTTAGATCAGGGGTGTCCAACCTTTTGGCTTCCCTGGGCCGCATTGGCCGAAAAAAAGTTTCTGGGGCCACACAAACGCGCAAACGCTGCAGCAAGAGAGAGGAGGGAGCTGGCAAGATGGTAAACACCCGGGGGCAGCAGAGGAAAACACTGCATACCCCTCGACCGGGGCCGCATAAAATACTTCACGGGGCCACAGGTTGGACACCCCTGCTTTAGATTGCCCAATGTGGTTTCTCACCACCCCAACACTCTCAATGACCACCATCTCAATGACGACTTACTGGAAATATACTGCCTTGTATAAATAAACTGATATACTAGGCACAAAATATACTGCCCTTTTCTAAGGTTTCCAATCGAACAATATCACAAACCACCACCTTAGATACTCAATTTCAGAATCGTTTATAGGACATCAGCGGTGCAGCCGAATTTCATACACAGATCAAGTAGCACCAAAATCTTCACCGGTCTGTCTTATATTTTATATTATTGGTTTTTATCTATCAGGATTCAAATACTCATATCTTTATAGAAGCATAGCAGGGGATCTTCGTCCGACATAGACTATGTTTCGCCCATAGGGGCTTTATGAAGGTGTTTCCTCTATCGATAAAGAGATAATCAATAAATAGTATTCAACAAAGCTTTTTACGACTATACTTAAATTCTACTAGGTTAGTCCTGGATTTTGGTGCTACTTGATCTGTGTATGAAACTTGGCACCCAGCTGCACCACTGAGGTCTATAAACGATTCTGAAATTGAGTATCTAAGGTGGTGGCTTGCGATATTGTATAAATAAAGCCAGTTGTATGTATGAATTAGTCAGGGATATGTTAATATGTCTTATTTCACCTCCTCTGCTCTCCCTGTAGCTCTTTCCCTCTCCACCTTGTCTCCCCCATTCTAGTAGGGTCAGGACTGCAAATATCCCAGATGCGCACTGCCCAAATTATCCCTCAGATACTGAGCACGCAGTAGTTAGCATGTTTTAAAATGCTGGCTGCCGTAGGCAAATAAATACGAATACTCAGTGGTAGCGGTTGTGCTGAATAGTGTAGATAGACCAGTGAGCTGCCAGCACTGACTGGATAGCAGCAATATTCAGCCACAATCTGGATAACTTCTCCGGATAGCACTTGGGCCCGATAGTCAGCCATCGGTGTCAGAGCACTGGCATTGAATTTCTGGGTTGGTGGAGCCAGCTAATACCCAGTGTAGCTGGTTAGGTGTGATATTTAGCACTTAGCCAGGGTGTCAAGTCAAAAGCGCGCCGGGACAAATGCGCGAGCAGACAATTGAGCGCAGTGCGGAGGCGTGCGCTGAAGAAAATTACTGTTTTTAGGGCTCCGACGGGGGGGGCTTGGGAGGGGGAACCTCCCCACTTTACTTAATACAGATCGCGCCTCGTTGTGGGGGCATTGTGGGGGGTTTGGGGGTTGTAACCCCCCACATTTTACTGAAAACCACTTTTTCCCTGTTTTTAGGGAAAAAGTTAAGTTTACAGTAAAATGTGGGGGGTTACAACCCCCCAAACCCCCCCCAACGCCGGCGCGATTTGTATTAAGTAAACTGGGGGTGCTCCCCAACAAAACCCCCCGTCGGAGCCCCTAAAAACAGTAATTTTCTTCGGCGCGCACCTCCGTCTTGCGCTCAGTTGTCGCCGCGCGCCTTTGTCTTCCACGTTGTTGTCTATGAACCCTTAGCCAGCTATGGGTTGCCGCATAAAGACAGGACTGACTTTTATGCAGTCCTGCTTATGAAGTTGCCCAAGCTGGTCAAGCGCCGAGTATCGGCACTTAACTGGCCACGTGCTGACTCTGCCCCCAGAACGTTCCCCAAATCAACAATTTTCAGTTTGGAGCTAACCAGTTATTTTCAGAGGTACCAACCAATGATGTGCCATTGAAAATAGCCCCTAGGAGGTGATTTAACCGACAAGGAGTCATTTTTGGATGGTTATATTGCTTTGTATACCGACCTGTTATTTTTACTGTCCTAAGCTATCCAATTAGCAGCGCTGAAAATTGCAGCATCCAGATAACTTGCGTCTCCGTCCAGACTTCCTCTCTGCTCAAACTTAATCCAGAAAAAACGAAATTCTTCGTTGCCTCTCCTCACTCGCTTGACAACAAAACCTCACTATGCATCAACAAATATTCAATTACCCTATTCAGCCCACCATGAAGATACAAGGGGTAACCCTGGATCAATGCCTAACCATGAAAGACCAGGTAGACTCCGTAATCAGAAAGGGTTTTTTCACTCTCTGGAAACTCAGATCCATTAAATCTTATTTCGATACGTCAGCATTCAGAATCCTAGTGCAATCCCTCGTACTAAGTCAACTTGACTACTGCAACATAGCCTATTTAGCAATCTCCCAAAAGAATATACGACGTCTTCAAATAATGCAAAATGCTGCGGTCAGACTTATCTTCGGGCTGAAGAAATTCGATCACGTGACACCTTATTACCGACAGTTGCACTGGCTGCCGACGGAAGCACGTGTAAAGTTTAAATTCGCCCGCCTCTGCTTCAAAGTACTATATGGACTAGCCCCCAAATACACAACGGACCTTTTCTCCTTTTCCACCCAACAAACATAAGAGAAGCACACATTCAAATTTTGTTTCCCCTCCAATTAGAGGTTGCAAACTGAAAAAACACCATGATCACCTTCTCTCACACCAAGCAGCCTTATGGGGTAAAGACCTAGATCAACTGCTTTCGCCCACTACCTACGAGGAATTTAGGAAGCGCCTATAAACACACCTGTTCCTGAAATACCTAAACAACTGACCTGCTCTTCTCTCTCTCCTCAATAATGGTCCTCCTGACCTCCTACCCTTTTCCTCTCTCCCCTCTTAAGTTCGCATAGAACTCTTGGTTCTGTGATATATAAACTGTTATTATCATATCGTAATTTTCGCTGTATTTTTTGAATTGCATGGCCTTCTCCTAACAGGCCCACTTGGAAATTTCTCCCAATCTGTATACCTTATACTCTCACTCAGCAAATTGTATACCTATAATTTTGCTTCCTTAATGTTTCTGCACTCTGTATTTCCTCTGACTATCTGCACATTGTAACTCGCTGAATGTCCAGCTCTCTTGATTGTAAACCGCCTAGAAGTCGCAAGATTGTGGCAGTATAGAAGAATAAAGTTATTATTATTATTATTATTACCCCAAAACTATTTGGATAGTGTTGAGGCAGTTTGTCAAGATATCCAGCAATACTACTTAGATCAAGCTTGTCCAACCTATGGCCCTGGGGCCAGAATCTAGCACTCCATGTGGTTTTGTTTTTGGCCCTCAGAGCTTGTGGTGCTTATAGCAAGATTCCTGCTTCCATACCACGACTCAGAATGATCTCTGTAAGTATGAGCCGAGCAAGTGTTAACCTTTTATTGGAGAAGACATATTTGAGGTATGAATACATTGGATATGTGTGCCAGTTCCCTCAAAAAGCATGAGCTTGTATGTTTGATTTTCAAAAAGCAGTGTTGAAAGACAGAGAACAGAGTAGGTTTAAATGCTCAATATTCTGAAAATATTTCTTCACACAACTCTGGAATTTGTTGCCAAAGAATGTGGTGAAATTAGTTAGCTTAGCGGGGTATGAAAAAGGTTTGAATAATTTCCTAAAAAGAGAAGTCCATAGGCCATTATTGAGATGGCTTGGGGAAATCCACTGCTTATTCCTAGGATAAGCAGCATAAAATCTGTTTTACTACTGGGCTTGTTGGATCTTTGGTCTGTCCCAGTATGTTTTTATATAGTCAGTTTTAAGATCCATGAATAAAGTTTTGCAGTTTCTTGTACATATACAGTACACTCACCCCCAAATTCTATTTATGGCATCTAAACTTCTGTGTCTACTTTGGGGTGTGTAGCCGATGTACGCGAACAACTTAATTGATTAATTGGTCTAACTGATGTTAACTGCCAATTAACACCTCGTAATTGATGCTAATTCGGACTATTTGAAAACTACACGTACGGCTCGGAAAGCACGATTCTGTAAAAAAAAAAAATATATGCCCCAGTTGCAGTGCGCAAATGTGAAAAGGGGACATGGCAGGGGAATCGGGGTTGGATCAGAGCATTTCTCAAAGTTAGGCGCATTGTTATAGCAAACGCTTGCTGCGTGCATAACTTAGGCGCAGGCCCGTAGGCCCGGTTTTAGCTGGTCTAAATGTCTGTGCCTAAGTTATGCATTGCACTCTGGTGTTAATGTAATGTAATGTAATTTATTTCTTATATACCGCTAAACTCCGTTAGGATTCTAAGCGGTTTACAGAAAAATAGACAATAGGGTACATTAAAATTATAAGTAAAATAGGTACTTAGATATTCCCTTACTGTCCCGAAGGCTCACATTCTAACTAAAGTACCTAGAAAAATGACAATTAGTAGAGTAATGAAAAAATAAAATAGAGATAGAAGAGAAAAAATAAGAAAATAAACATTCTAATAAGACTACAATGGTCTAAAGGACTTTGAAAGGTTGAAAAAAGAGGGGAGATAGGAAATAGAAGCAGAAGGGAGAACCGTTGAAACTATAGAATTCTTGGGAAATTTAAATGAAATTTAAATAATAAAGTAGGAAACAAACCAAGTGGCAAAACAATGAAAGAGATTTAAAAATAAAATATCATAAACTAAAAAAGAAAGTGAAAAAATAAAAACAAACAGTCAAGACTGAAGTCCAACTTGAAATGACTTCACTGCTTTGGCTGCGAAACTTCTCCAGATGTCATCCGATCCTTGTCAGCAAACCGGAAGCCCCAAATCCAGAGTCTCCGGTCATCAACTCGTCTAAGGTATTCACTCTCTCCTCCTGCATGTCAAATTCGCAGAATCTGTCTCCTTTCAGGACAGGCACCGCTCGCGTCTCTCTGACCGTTTGAGGCGCCAACCATGGCCTCCCCCTCGTGGTGGCGGTCGTGGGGGTCGCTCCTCATCATGGCCGAAGCTAGCGGCTGCAGCGCCTTCTCTGAGTCGACGCTGCTCAGCAGAACCAGGCTGGCTTCAGGGCTGGGTGCCTCTAGCGGCGGGCGAGCACAGTTCTACATAAGGTATAAACAACTTGTAGGATCACGCTTAATGCCACACCCAAGTCAGTGCCGGTTTTCCAGGTGCGATACATAGAATCAGGCCTTCATTCCACACGTGGACTAGCTTGCCACAGATACTGTAACTTAGATCAGTTCCTTATATCTTGTTTAACTGTACGTAGAGCATGTATTGAGTTTAACTACCCTTCTATTTATGCCATCTGTCTCCGTACCACCCATTGTCCCCAACTCTATTCCTGCACTTTGACCTTTGGCTGTACAGTAAGCTGTATTGTAGAAAAGCTTTAGCATCATATTTGATATTTGAATGCTGTAATGATTCTTTATTAGATATTTCATTAGTATTGTGCTCCTAATAATAGTAGGCTTATGCTTGAATAAGCTAGTTCCAATTATTTTTTTGTAGTTGCAAGAACCTTTTTGGTGCTTAAATATACTTGCATATACAGAGACTACAGACCTCATTAAAAGCATGAATAGGTTGGTCTTGATTTCTAGCACTTATGTTGTATATTTCTTTCTATTTTGCACAGCATTTGAAATTCTATAATACCCATTTCCTGAAGAAGCTCTTTAAACAACCAAAGAGCAAAACGGAGATCTTCCGTCGCACTTCATTCATGCAGCTGGGTAGAAAGCAAAACCCAAGCTAAGTACTATATAGAATTCATTATAGGTCTCCATTAGGAGTAAAAACGAACATAAGAACATAAGAAGTTGCCTCCACTGGGTCAGACCAGAGGTCCATCGCGCCCAGCGGTCCGCTCCCGCGGCGGCCCTTCAGGTCTATGACCTGTGAAGTGGTTCCTGACCATTTCTATAACCTACCTCTACTTCTATCTGTACCCCTCAATCCCCTTAACCTTTAGGAACCTATCTAAACCTTCCTTGAACCCTTGTTCTGTGCTCTGGCCTACCACAACCTCCGGAAGAAGAAAGTATACAAGCTATTTTAATTAATTGTACCCACAGGGGTGATTTATTTATACCTTAAGAGTTAGCATAAATATAAAAAAGTAAAGAGAAACATCTTTGACCAATGATAGCTCGCATACAGGCTACTTGCTAAGACTAGTTCTAACGCCAGATAGCCGTGAGCACTTGAGGTCTGTAGTCTCTGTATATACAAGTATATTTAAGCACCAAAAAGGTTCTTATAACTACAAAAAAATAATTGGAACTAGCTTATTCAAGCATAAGCCTATTATTATTAGGATTGTTGGAGCAAAACACTCGCACTGAATGCATTTATTAGTATTGTGCTGACACCGTATTATATGTTTGTTATGTGAATTCAGTGCTGTTAAATGTGTATATTTTGGATACTGTTTCATGGTAGTCCTATTATCAGGTTTCAATTTGCTGTTTTCAGGTTTCCCTCATTCACTGTATTTATGCTTATGCTCTTAACAAAATTGTTAATTATATGTTAAACAGCTGTACACTGCTTTGGGTGAATCTCTTTACAAAGGCTCTTAATAAATTCCAATAAATAAGTAAATATATGGCCTTCATAACTGAGTCACAATACTCAGTATTAGCAGACCCCTTTCAACAGTGTACATGGTAGCATGTCAACATCTGATCTAAGGTAGATATTGCATTTCTAAGCAACAGCATGCGTGGAGGGGGGGGAGGAGAGAAAGTATAATACTTTTTACCGTGTGCATGGTAAAGCTTCATTTGCTTATGGCATCCCTTCATGTGTATTCATGGAGATCCTAATTTAAGCATGCTCACAGTAATATCTTCCTGGACCACTTTAGCATGCATCTCCAGGGTCCCTTGTGTACGCTTGAGCTAATGTCTTTCTGGACCACTTTGGCGTGTACAGTAAGACCTTCCCGCATAGCACAATATTTTTCCATGCACAAGTAGTACTTAAGATGCATTTTTTATGCATTTTCAAAATAATGAATATACAAGTGATGCTTGTTCTGAAATAATGGACAAATAGAAAGTTCTAAGAAAACAAGACAAAATTAAAGCCTATAGCTAACATAAAATTTATATATATACACACACACACATTACACCCAAAAGGGAAGGGGATGGAAGGTGAAAATAATAGCTTGGAGAAAACTACAATAGACAAACGTTATCAGATAAGACAAAGGTGTGATATTCTTCTGATTACATTTAAAACATCAAATTGTTATCACCGTTACCATCCCTGGGAGCACCAATAAACTTCTTTACATCCTGGGAAAACATGCAGCTGCTCTGGAACACAGAAAATATAATTCACTCCCGCATACTTAATTAAATATTTACAGGAATATCTCAAGAAAAAAGATGCACCTATCCCCCAAGGCTCCTGGCGCGTGGCCAAGAACAGCTTTCTTCTTGCCTGTGTTATTACAAAGTCTCAAAAAAACAAAAAAAAAAAAAAACCAGACTCTATGCCCCATAAACAGAGGCTTTAAAATTACAGAACTAGAGTGACATGATCAAATTAAGGTCCTGTTCAAACACCGGTGAAATAAGTCATGTAGCTCTTGCCTGTATTTTCAAACTGAAACACTCCAACACTGCAGATATATCCAAAAGAATCAATAGTCTTAGCGCATTTTCCGGTGCCAGCCTGAGCCAGGGGGACTTCTTATCGTGCATCAGAAAGACAGAATATCTTATATGCTGGGGCAAGGATTCAAGGTGGATTTTAAAAATCTTATTCAAGCACCTCTTCAACAGATCTCTAGGAACAATTCCCGAGAACCAAGAAAAGTTTCAACAGGCAAAGACTGAAACTCCCTGTAGAGGTTTCCCCACTGTTTCACTCTCCTGTTCAGATAGATTTTATCGTGAGATCTCCTGAGCTGCGCTGGCCTGCGCTCGCGCACAAAATATTACATCGCAGCGCACAAGTTTCTCTTCACAGCGCACACACGCGTCGCAAAGGTAAGGGGAGGTAAGGTAAGGGGACGCATTGGGGGGATTGCACTTCCCCACAATTGCCATGCTTCGGTTCCTCTTCTTCCTTCCTTCCTCCCCCCCCGCGGGACCCTGCGGCACCATCAACTCTTACTCCCTCTAATGTCGGCCCTGCAGCTCCAGACTTCCTCGCACCTTCTCCCCTCCCCCTTTGGATCGCTATTATTTTAAATGTTATAGCCGCGGAGCTGTATCCATCAGTGACTTCCTGTTCCTGCCTAGACGGGCGGCTGCTGCAGTAAGAGTTCCGGGGCAGGCCGAGGTTAGACATCTCCACTGATGGATACAGCTCCGCGGCTATAACATTTAAAATAATAGCGATCCAAAGGGGGAGGGGAGAAGGTGCGAGGAAGTCTGGAGCTGCAGGGCCGACATTAGAGGGAATAAGAGTTGATGGTGCCGCAGGGTCCCGCGGGGGAGGGGGGAGAGGAAGGAAGGAAGAAGAGGAACCGAAGCATGGCAATTGTGGGGAAGTGCAGAGCTGCAGGAGCTGTTATAGCCGCGGAGCTGTATCCATCAGTGGAGATGTCTAACCTCGGCCTGCCCCGGAACTCTTACTGCAGCAGCCGCCCGTCTAGGCAGGAACAGGAAGTCACTGTTGCAGTAAGAGTTCCGGGGCAGGCCGAGGTTAGACATCTCCACTGATGGATACAGCTCCGCGGCTATAACATTTAAAATAATAGCGATCCAAAGGGGGAGGGGAGAAGGTGCGAGGAAGTCTGGAGCTGCAGGGCCGACATTAGAGGGAGTAAGAGTTGATGGTGCCGCAGGGTCCCGCGGGGGAGGGGGGGGGAGGAAGGAAGGAAGAAGAGGAACCGAAGCATGGCAATTGTGGGGAAGTGCAGAGCTGCAGGGAAGAGTGTTGCGGTACCCAGCTGGAGGGAGAAGGAAGATGAGGGAGGGAATTAAAGGAGATGCCAGGGCTTGGAGCGTAGGAGGAAGGTATGCCAGTCTAAGGGAAAAGGAAGGGGGAGATGTGAGAGCATGGAGGGGGGAGCGAAAGATGGAAGAAAAGGAAAGGAGAGAGATGCCAGAGAATCAGGGAAGGGGAGATACCAGACTATGAGGAGAGGTGTGGGAGAGGGAAGGCGAGGAGAGAGATGCCAGACCAATGGGGTGAAAGGAGAGATGGAAGGGGGAGGCATACAGTTTCTGGAAGGGGCATAGAAGGAGAGAAGATGCCATATAGGGGAAGAGAGACGGCAGACAGTGGATGGAAGGAAGAGAGTTACAAGAAGATGAGGAAAGGAGAAACCACAGAAGACAAAGGTAGAAAAAAATTTCTATTTATTTATTGCTTTAGGAGACATGTGTCACTGTTTCTGTGAAGCATTGTATGCAGAGTCCAGCTTCTTGCTGGTTCAATTTAACCTTTGTCTATGTATTTTTATTTTATCCCCCCTTTTACAAAACTGTGAAGCGTTTTTAGCACCAGCCTTGGTGGTAGCAGCTCTGATGCTCAGAATTTTATGAGCATCAGAGCTGTTACCTCCGTAGCTAAAATCCACACTACAGTTTTGTAAAAGAGGGAGGGGTTAGTTTGTGAATACATATTCCTTACTAGGCGAAGGTGTTTTCTGTGTTCTGTGTGTTTTCTGTTAGGATTGACGGTGTAGGATTGATCTGTGCTGGTCTGGCTTGTTTAGTTTTACAATGGGTGTATTGATGTACTGCTCACTGCAATATGTAAGATGCTGCCTTTTCCTAGGTACTCATGTGTGACGTGTGGTTTGTTACTAAAAATCATGTTTTTCTTACAGATGGGGGGGGGTGCCAAAAAATGATGGGCCCCGGATGTTACATATGCTAGGTACGCCACTGTATGTAAAGATACCAGAAAGCTGGCGTAGCAAAAACTTCTAAGTTTTGAGTATTTAACCCTCCCACAATCTCACGGGCACTCGTTTCAAGTTTATTGAGATTTTGATTTAAACGCAATATCAAATATTTTCAATGCGTATAACAAAAATAAATTTGGGGAAATAAATAAAACCATTTGAACCAGTGTTCCCGCTAAGCTGCGCTGGCGCACAAAATATTACATCGCAGCGCACACGTTTCTCGTCACAGCGCACAATCGGAAGAGGCGTACGGCAGATGGCAGGGCGGCGAGAGGAGAATCGGGCGAGTTGGCTCATAACTTGCTGGCGCCCGATATTTTTGGCTCACGGTGAAAAAAGTTTGCTCACAACACCCGCCCGCTTAGAGGGAACACTGCTCCTGAACCCTTTTCCAGTGCAACACTTCTCTCCAAATTCTCCTTGAACTGTTTCTCAAACCCCTCAACCTACTGATCAGTTTCTGAGTATGAAAATTTAAACCAGAGAAATATACATATATACAGCCCAACCTCACTGACATTCCAGCCAAGCATCTACTGTAGTGTAATCGCTAATAGCTTCAAAAGAGGGTTTTTAGATTATCTGAAATTGAACCCTGCAGATTCCAAAAGAAGACTCACCCCATTACTCCCTGGACTCCAGCTTTCTGTCTGCCCTTTTCCTGCATTTATTTCTGAGACCACACATTTGGCTCCATCTCTTCCTCGAACAGTACCCATGGAGCAAGCTGCTGATCACTTCCTGCCAACCTCAAATCAATGACATCATTATTGAGCTGGAAATTTATTTCCTGCTATATTTAAAAAAAAAAAAAAAAAAATAGGTCTGAAGTGATCCACTTTGTATGGATATAAGCCCATTGCTGCTGAAATAGAAACCCAGAAATATTTTTTCACTCAGAGAATAGTTAAGCTCTGGAACGCATTGCCAGAGGTTGTGATAAGAGCGGATAGTGTAGCTGGTTTTAAGAAAGGTTTGGACAATTTCCTGGAGGAAAGGTCCATATTCTGTTATTGAGAGAGACATGGGGGAAGCCACTGCTTGCCCCAGATCGGTAGCATGGAATGTTGCTACTCCTTGGGTTTTGGCCAGGTACTAGGGACCTAGATTGGCCACTGTGAGAACGGGCTACTGAGCTTGATGGACCACTGGTCTGACCCAGTAAGGCTATTATGTTCTTATGGTAAATAAAGGCCAAATGTCCCATCCTCAGTAACCATTATCTCTTCCTTTCCCTATTGGCTAAGGCTCTTAACATTTGCATCTCCTCTTCCTATAGGCTAAGGTTCTTTACACCTGCATTATGATGTCATCAAACTTTATGGTTATAGAAACATTGTAACCATTATCTCCTCCTTTCCCTATTGGCTAAGGCTCTTAACATTTGCATCTCCTCTTCCTATAGGCTAAGGTTCTTTACACCTGCATTGTGACTTTATGGTTATAGAAACATTGTAACATGATGGCAGATGAAGGCCAATGACCGATCCAGTCTGCTCATCCGCAGTAACCATTATCTTCTCCTTTCCCTATTGGCTAAGGCTCTTAACATTTGCATCTCCTCTTCCTATAGGCTAAGGTTCTTTACACCTGCATTATGATGTCATCGAACTTTATGGTTATAGAAACATTGTAACATGATGGCAGATGAAGGCCAAATGACCCATCCAGTCTGCCCATCCGCAGTAACCATTATCTCCTCCTTTCCCTATTGGCTAAGGCTCTTAACATTTGCATTTCCTCTTCCTATAGGCTAAGGTTCTTTACACCTGCATTATGATGTCATCTAACTTTATGGTTATAGAAACATTGTAACATGATGGCAGATGAAGGCCAAATGCTGCCCATCCGCAGTAACTATCATCTCTTCCTCTCTCTAAGAGATCCCACGTGCCTATCCCACACTTTCATGAATTCAGACAAAATCTCTGTCTCCGCTACCTCTTTTGGGAGACTGTTCCACACATCTACCACCCTATCTGTATAAAAGAATTTCCTTAGATTACTCCTGAGCCTATCACCTCTTAACTTCATCCTATGCCCTCTCATTCTGGAGCTTCCTTTCAAATTAAAGAGATTTGCCTCATGCGCACTTATGCCACATAGATATTGTGAACTCATGTGTTGCCCAGATGGAAGTGGATTTTGCAGTTTGAGTCCCTGAAGAAACCATTGGACTGTTGGTGAAACAAGATCTTTTAGGAGGAACCTTGAATGCTGCTGAAAAGGAGGTTTTCTAACAGCTAAAGTTCTGGCGCCAGAGCTAAGTTTTTCTTTTTTCTATCTTTCATCTGTTGTTTTGGAGGCCTTACAATATGGGCTTTTTTGATAAAGTACTTATATAAAGAATGAAAAGATATAAAAATATTAATTTCTAATGTGCACAGTAGTGAGTTCTATATTTCCCTAGATCCCGACATTCTTTTTGGGTGTGAGTTTTTTTGCCAATGACAAAAACAGTGTTAGCTTAAAAATCATCAATGATTGTTAAGTGACATATTATTTGAGGCTTTTTCTCCACCTGTTTGATTGAATGTTTGATCTGAGGAATTGAGTCCACTGCTGGCGAGTGACATTTTTCAGAAATTGTTGATTTAAACATCTCTATCATATCTCTCCTCTCCTGCCTTTCCTCCAGAGTATACGTATTGAGATCTTTAAGTCGGTCTCCATATACCTTATGACGAAGACCACTGACATTGTGAACATATGTTGGATTAATATTATAGGTTCTCATCATCTTGCATTGGTTCATGATGGCTTTGCCTCTGCCAGATCAATGATCTGGTAACCCCATTGCCCAGGGGGGTCACACCTGACAGCCAGGCAAGGCTAGCCACAGGTCAGGGATTAATATTCACCAAATGAATGTATGATGAATTGAATCATCATCTCCCCCAAAAAAATCTTTAATGTGGGTTCCTAAACCCAGTGAGCTCTTGCCAGTGGTTCCCAAGAGAGTAAATATGGGTTTCTTACTCAGGGTTCCCAAGCCTCAGATGGGTTTCTTTATGGTTCCTAAGCTGAAGTCCTATTTAAAAAAGTCAGAAAACCTTTTAACAATACAGTGTGCTGAAATCTTCCACCCAGCAAACAGGGTGGAAGGAATTGTTAGGAAAGTGATGGTGAATAAGATCATGAATATTATAATGTCTCTGTATCGCTCCATGGTGCAACCTCACCTTAAGTATTGTGTTCAGTTCTGGTTGCCCTATCTCAAAAGCGAAATAGCGGAATTAAAAAAAGAGCAACCGAATTTATAAAGGGGATGGAACTCCTCTTGTATGAGGAAAGACTAAGGGCTCTTTTTACTAAGGTGCGCTAGCATTTTTAGCGCACGCACGGTACACTTCTAGAATAACGCCAGCTCAATGCTGGCATTAAGGTATAGCGCGCGGCAATTTTAGCGCACGCTATTCTGCGTGTTAAGGCCCTAAGGCACTTTAGTAAAAGGAGCCCTATAGAGGTTGCGGTTTTTCAGCTTGAAAATGAGATGGTTGTGGGAGGATATGATTGAGGTCTATAAAATCCTGCATGATGTACAATGGGTAAAAGTGAATCCATTTTTTACTTTTTCAAAAATTACAAAGACTAGTAGACGCTCAATGAAATTACATACAAAATATCTTTAAAACAAATCGAAGGAAATATTTTTTCACTCGCGTCGTAAGCTCTGGAACTCGTTGCCAAAGGATGTGGTAACAATGGTTAATGTATCTGGGATTAAAAAAAGGTTTGGACACATTCCCAGAGGAAAGGTCCATAGTCTGCTATTGAGACAGACATTGGGGAAGCCCCCGCTTGCCCTGGGATTGGTAGCATGGAATGTTTCTACTATTTGGATTTCTTGAATTGGTCGATGATGGAAATAGGATACTAAACTACCATTGTTCTGACCCAGTCTGGTGAGTCTTATATAGTAAAAATAGTAACATAGTAGATGACGGCAGGTAAAGACCCGAATGGTCTAGTCTGCCCAATCCAATTCAATCTAAAAATTTGTTGAGTTTTTTTCTTCTTCTTCTTCTTAGCTATTTCTGGGCAAGAATCCAAAGCTCTGCCCGGTACTGTTCTTAGGTTCCAACTACTGAAGTCTCCGCCAAAGCTCACTCCAGTCCATCTTCACCCTCCCAGCCATTGAAGCCTCCCCAGCCCATCCTCCACCAAACGGCCATATACAGACACAGACCGTGTAAGTCTGCGCAGTACTGACCTTAGTTCTTCAATATTTATTATTATTTTCCGATTCTAGATCCTCTGTGTTCATCCCACACTTTTTTTTGAACTCCGTCACCATTTTCCTCTCCACCACCTCTCTCGGGAGCGCATTCCAGGCATCCATCACCCTCTCCTTAAAGAAGAATTTCCTTACATTGCTCTTGAGTCTACCACCCCTCAACCTCAAATGATGCCCTCTGGTTTTACCATTTTCTTTTCTCTGGAAATGATTTTGTTCTACGTTAATACCTTTCAAGTATTTGAATGGCTGAATCATATCTCCCCTGTCCCTTATTTCCTCTAAGGTATACATATTCAGGGCTTCCAGTCTCTCCTCACACATCTTTTGGCGCAAACCTATCATTTTTGTCACCCTCCTCTGGACCACTTCAAGCTTTTTTGTGTTCTTATATATAGTACACCCTCTCTACTCTGCTCCTGGTTTGTCATCCCTTGCCTGCCCTGTGTCCTGCCTCTTAAGATGGCTCTTTACTTGGGAGGGAGTATAATTAAGGGAAAGCACAATTTCTTATAGACTCCCTTATAGTAGACATTTGCCTTTATACTGAGGCGTGGTCTGGTAGCCTATCTTATAAGGGCCTTTACATTGCCTTTATAAAATAGGTTTAAAGTACCAGTTTGAACTTCTCACATACATATCCTATTACAAAATTTCCCACACGTATATAATCATTAATCTTGCTCCACATGAAATTGCTTTTATAAACCTGTTTATGTGTGGATGGGTTTGTATTTCTTTATTTATACCCCCGCTTTTCCCAAGGCGGGTCACAATAGAATACATACACACAAAGAATCACATACAGTACAACAAATCGAACTTGAATAAAACAAAGCAGTGATAATGTAAAGCCTCCTATAAGTACAAAGAGGCTACCAGCGCCTCGCATCAAAAAACTATAAAATCAAGTCCCTTATTTCATCTTACAGAAGAGGTGTTCCTTCAACATTTTCTTAAAACTACTCAAACATGTTTGCTGTCGTAAATATCCCATTAAATATCGCACATCGTGCATGGAAGCAGTTTATGACATCATAATTGTTCTTGTTATATATTGTAACGTATGGACATCCGCTTTCCAGCAAGGCTGTGTTTCAGTTGACGCACGTTCCAAAAACCCGCAGCATTCTCTATTCTAAAGGTATACTCATATTGGAATCAGATGCAATGTGAGATCCCAAGGCACTGTACAGACCTGGAATGTGGTGCGCTTCATACCTTCTTGCTAAACATCTGCAGCTCATCTGCATGCTGCACATGCACTCCCAGGGCATGCAGCGCAGTTCTGGGATTGGCTCTTGCAGGCAATGTCCTCCTGCTTTTGATGGATACCTAGCAAAGCTTCCAATTAAAGCGAAAATTACCATATGCCTTCACACCTGTTGCATTTCATCAGAGGGCTTGTTTTCTTATGTACCGTATTTGTAAGGTTTTCTCTGCGGTGGGTTAAAACAAAAGGCAATGGGAACGAGTTCCATCACACATCACTTGCCTTGTATACCTCAAGGAAAGAAACATCTTCCACCCCAGCCACCCTATCTGGTGCCCCCAATTAAAATACCAGGGCACGTTCACCATCATTTCATCTCTATGAAAAAAAAAAAAAACCACAACAAAAGCTGCTTTGCATTAGCAAACATAAGCTAGCTCAGTGTGCCTTAATGGCTTACAAGGGTCCAATTTTCAAACCACTCACTTTGATGCAAACTACGCAGATGCCTTTAATGCATGTGCTCTACATTATGCAGATTTTCAAAGAGAAACTAGCATCCTCATTGCTTCTCCTTGAAAAGTAGCAAGTGCAAAGTACCCTTAGGCAAGGTAAAAGTCTTCATGTACTTTGAACCTAAGAACATAAGAATTGTCACACAGGATCAAACGAAAGGTCCTTCAACCCCTGTATCCTGTTTCCAACAGTAGCCAAAGTCAGAAGTACTTGGCAGGATCACAAAAATTCTGATTCTGGCCCTCACCCCACCCTCCCCCCTCTGCGTTAAATCCCCAAAATACAGTCATTTGATTCTCTGTTTCTTGATGCCTTTGATCTTCCAGGCCTGGTCTGGATTGAAAACTTTAAAAGGTCTGTCCTCATCTGCACAAGCCTTGAACATTTTAAAATCATAAGTGTTCGAGGCATGTGCGGTTAATGCAGAGCTTACAGGAAGGGGACAGGGACAGTAACAAAACTCACGGGGACGGGATGGGGAAATTTGAGTTCCTGCAGGGACGGGGGACAAATTTGTCCCCGTGTCATTTTCTAGTCCAAAGGTTGCTGATCCAGTGTATTTTAGGACTGTTATGCTACCCAATGAAATATGCCTAAGGAGTTTCTGACCCAAAGAATGTGCCTTGGCCCAGCAGATCCAGAGACCTTGGAGATCCCCGTGGTATGTGGGAGAGGAAACCACCACCTCTACCAACCAAAGAGAAGACAAAAGTGCAAGAGATCAAACACCTACCTAACAGTACTTAAATGATCACCTTGCTGCTACATCAAAGCTACCTCCAGCACCCACAGACTACCCTTTGGAACCGCAGGCCTTGTGAATAGCAGATCAGCTGCCAAGAAATCTTCAGTAATTCATGATGTCACCATGAACAGCATCTGGATAGCTTAGAAATAAGTGAAGCCTGGCTAGATGAAAGCAGGGGTTTACCACTGGTTAAATTATGCCCAGCAGGTTTCAACCTAAAACATCGACCAAGACCAAGAAGATGTGGTGGAGGAGTAGCTTTTCTAAAAGCATCCAGAAATTTTCAGCACTGACCAGCCAGGTTTAGCACCCCCCACTCAGGCCATACAAATAGCAGCTCTATCTTTGGTTGCCATAAACTTAATTGGCCAGCGCCGAATATTGACCTAGCCAGTTAAGTTATGCCAGAGAAACTTCCCCCCCCCACCCCAATCCGAGGATATTCGATATTGGTCACTTGAAACGGCCCAGCATTGAATATCCACGGTCAGCGCTGACCACGAGAGTTAGCTGGCCTGCCTCCCATAGTGTGAATATTGGCTGGTATGTCCGATCTTCAAGACCTTTAAAGGAAATGGTCAAGAGGACTTAAAGAGGGCCTTTATGGCTCGGATTCTCTAAACGGCGCTGGTTTATAGCACCCGGTAGGTGCCCAAACTCAGTAAAAAAAAAAAACCAACAACCCCCAAAAAGCCCCAATTAAACTGATGTTGTTAACTGATATTCAAGGCACCTACTGGCGCCAGAATCACACCTCCGTGGTGCTTTCGGTTGCATAACGCCACTGTGGACATGGCTACTTCCAAAAGAGGTGATAGTGGTAAAGCGCCTTTGGAGACGTGATTCACATCATGGTTCACAGTCATAAGCTCGCTAGACAAAGCCGCGCCGACATTAGAGAGCAGACAACTGAGCGCAAGACTCAAGCACGCTGCCATAAAAGTTTATTTTAAAGAGCTCCGACGGGGTGTGTGAGCGAGAAACCCCCTAGTTTACTTAATAGTGTTAGCGCTGCCATTGGAGGTGGGGGTGGGAGGTTTGGAACCCCCTATTATAGAGGAAACAACTTTTTGCTATTTTTTAGGGGAAAAGTTAAGTTTTCTGTATAATGTGTGGGGTTGCACCCCCTACCCAACCCCCAACGGCAGCCAACAGCAGTGCGAAAACTATTAAGTACAGTGGGGGAGGGTTCCCCCCACACACCCCCTCTTAGCTCTTTAAAGTAAACTTTTTATGACGACGCACTGGAGTCTTGCGCTCAACTGTCTGTTCTCTAATGTTGGCGCGGTTTTATCCGGCGTGCTTTTGTCCTGTTACTTCACATCATAGATAGGCGCTGGAAATGTAGGCCTACATTTCCGGCATCTACCTTTGCCACAGGTGTGATTCTGTACCTGGCGCAGTCATATCAATGACACACAATTGGAGGCTGTAAATTCTATCTTAACCGCACAAGCCTTGAATACTTATGATTTTAAAGTGTTTGAGGCTTGGGCAGATGAGGACGGAGCTTAAGCATTGGTGGAATGAGACATTATGACATCACAATCTGAGCTCTAGAATGTTGCTACTTATGACTTTAAAGGGTTTGAGGCTTGTGCAGATGAGGACGGAGCTTAGGCATTGGTGGAATGAGGCATTATGACATCACAATCTAAGCTCTAGAATGTTGCTACTTATGATTTAAAGTGTTTGAGGCTTGTGCAGATGAGGACAGAGCTTAGGCATTGGTGGAATGAGGCATTATGACATCACAATCTAAGCTCTAGAATGTTGCTACTTATGATTTAAAGTGTTTGAGGCTTGTGCAGATGAGAATGGAATTTGCAGGAATGGGGCAGGGACAGGAAAAGAACTTGCGGGGATGGGACAGGAAAATGAGTTCCCACGGGGATGGGGAAAATCTGTCTCTGTGTAATTCTCTATATGCTTTGAAGATGCTTATGTATAGGTGCATTGTTACAGAACATCTCCCCCCCATCTACCCAACCCTTCCTTTTACCAACGCGTAGCACGGGTTTTAGCACCAACAACGGTGGTAACTGCTCCGCCGCTCATAGGAATTCTTTGAGCATCGGAGCAGTTACCGCCGCTGCCGACGCTAAAACCCGCGCTATGCATTCGTAAAAGAGGGGGCAAGTTACAGACTAATCTCTTGGATGGGGCTGTTGGTCCTTTGATAGTTAAGATAAGTGTTCCATGATATTATGATGCAATAAGGAATGATAAAATTAAGGAAGAACAGGAACTTTTGGATAAGCTTTTCTGAGACAATGAGAGAGGTTCCTTCTAATAACTTCCTTAACTATTGCATACAAACCTGACCAATGAAGATTTTGGTGAGCCACGAGTAAAAGCGATGTACTAGCTCATGTGAAATATGCCACCTCCGATAATACAAAAAAAGGCAGTTTAAAAAAAATTATTTGAGGAATAATTGAATATTGTCAGTTTGAGTTATATGAGCGTGCACTACTGAGATTGATTAATATGTTGGGCTGATTTTCACACTTGAAAACAAGTCACAGACTAGACACCTGGTACAATTAGCAAATATCCATTTCAGTTACAAATAATTGCTATTAAGGCTACATTCCCCAATTTAACTAGAAGTGGCACGTCCATGTAGTAAGGAAAGGAGGCAACCGCTCCCCTGAGTTATCCTGTGCAGAAACATGAAAGACACAAGCCCTGCTGCATGAGGCTTACCATCCAGCAAGACATACCAGATGCTGAGGGGCGGGCCGAGTTTAGAGATTTAGGGGCTCCTGCTTAGAGAATGACACGGTGACAAAATTCATCACCGTTCCCGACCCCGCGGATAACCGCGGGAAACCATCTTCATGTCATTCTTTAAGGAGAGAGGGAAGAATCAGAGTATGAATGGCCACAACCACTGACCCGCAAGCTTTGCTTTGAAGAATGCTGGTGTAGAAGGACTGAGGTTGAAACAGACACTACAGAATGACAGTCTCTGGTATCCAGAGCAGATATTGTGATGTCATAATGCCTCATTCCACCAGTGCCTAAGAGCCAATCACATCGGTGATGTCACAATGGCTTCATTATCCTTGGCTCACATAAGAATCAGAGTATGAATGGCCACAACCACTGACCCTCAAGCTTTGCTTTGAAGAATGCCGGTGTAGAAGGACCGAGGTTGAAATAGACACTAAAGAATGACATGGGATTATTTCCCGCGGTTATCCACAGGGACGGGAACGGTGATGAATTTTGTCACCGTGTCACTGCTCTCCAAAGGCTAAACAAGAAAACAGTCAACAGGGGTGAGACCCCATTGGCTTTTGAAGGCAAATTCACTATTCAGCTAATTGAGGTGCATTGCATGCAAACAAGACTCTTGTGGATATAATTGGCAAAATATTTGACCAACATTTTTCTTTCTTTCTTATATTCATCCCAACAGATGCTGGACTGCTGAAGTCCACTGACAAATGTTTTAGAATCCAAAATACCAAACACAATGGGAAGATCCCTCAATATTCAGCTGGGAGCAGTCACCATTTTTATTTTTATTTTTTGGTCCACCACTAGCATTAAAACTGGAGATTCAATGCCAGACCTTGTCTGGGGCTTTGGCATTAAATATCCTGCTATTTTTTTTTTTTTAAGCATGTTCATGGTTCATAGACAACGGCGCGAAAGACAAAAGCGTGCGCCGCCGCGCCGCTCTAAATTACAGTTTTTAGGGGTTCCGACAGGGGGGTTTGTTGGGGGAACCCCCCCCAGTTTACTTAATAGACATCGCGCCGGCGTTATGGGGGGTTTGGGAGGTTGTAACCCTCCACATTTTACTGTAAACTGAACTTTTTCCCTAAAAACAGGGAAAAAGTTCAGTTTTCAGTAAAATGTGGGGGGTTACAACCCCCCCCACAACGCCCCCACAACGCAGCGCAATATCTATTAAGTAAAGTGGGGGGTTCCCCCCCATGCCCCCCATCAGAGCGCTAAAAAGAGTAATTTAGAGCAGAGTGGCGGCGCGCGCTGCGCTCAATTGTCTGGGCGCGCCTTTGTCCCGGCGTGCTTTTGACCTGACACCGATCAGTTAAGTTAATGCTCAGCTTTAACTGGCCATGGGCTAGCAGATAAAGATAGAACAGCTATTAATGTTTTTATTGACAGAAATTGCCGTACCAGAAGAGATGTGCAACATGGAGCGGTGTCATGATGGAGGATGTTGCCCATTCCTCAGGTCGCACTTGCTCGCCTCATGTACAAAAATCTGTTGTTAAAATGTTTTGAACGGAACCATAATAGCTGCTCAGATCCTCAGAAATTTCCCTAATAGTCAATCGCCTGTTTGATCAAATCATTTTTTCTTACTCTTTCAACATTTGCTTGGGTTTTTGATGAAGGACGGCCTGATCTCTCCTCATTTTCAACCAATTCACAACCATTATGAAATCACTTGAACCACTTGTAAAACCATCTTCGCGGTCACTGCAGCATCACCATAGACTAATTTTAACATTTTTTGTCCGTTTCTTTAGCATTTTTTTTGCAGTTTGAAACAAAATCTCATGTTGTTCGTGAGCTATGATTAAGGCGCACTTTAAAAAAAAAAAAAACCCACACCTTCTCTCAACTCTAGCTCGGTTCATAGACAACAACGTGGAAGACACAGGCGAGCGCCGACAACTGAGCGCAAGACGGAGGCGCGCGCCAAAGAAAATTACTGTTTTTAGGGGCTCCGACGGGGGGTTTTGTTGGGGAGCACCCCCAGTTTACTTAATACAAATTGCGCCGGCGTTGGGGGGGGTTTGGGGGTTTGTAACCCCCCACATTTTACTGTAAACTTAACTTTTTCCCTAAAAACAGGGAAAAAGTGAAGTTTTCAGTAAAATGTGGGGGGTTACAACCCCCCAAACCCCCCACAATGCCCCCACAATGTGGCGCGATCTGTATTAAGTAAAGTGGGGGGGTTCCCCCCCACGTCCCCCCCCGTCGGAGCCCTCAAAACAGTAATTTTCTTAGGTGCGTGCCTCTGCGCTGCACTCAATTGTTTGCTCGCGCCTTTGTCCCGGCGCGCTTTTGACCCGACACCCTCTAGCTCACAACTGGCTGACTGGACCGAACAAGCTGAAACTTGTCACACACTTTTACAAAGGTTTGATGCGCTGATTCCTGTATTGAAGATCCCTGATTTTCTGTTGTATGGTGGCCGGCAGCAGCATTCACCGTATCATTTTTGAGGTAATTGTTACATTTCAGCTGGTAACTTTGAGTAACCTAATGTTTCATTTATTGCTTGTGATGCTAAATTTCCTAAAATGAGTTCTAATCGAATCTTATCTAATCTTTGGTCTTTACCTAATTGTATATGTATATTTAAAATTGTTTACATAGATGCTTTTAGTCTTCTCTGCATCTATGGGCTTCTTTTACAAAGGCGCACTAAACCGCTGGACGCACTAGTTGCTATCGCCTCCTCTTGAGCAGGCAGTAGTTTTTGGCCAGCGCGGGGGTTAGCGCATGATGAAAAGTCACACGCGTTAACCCCGCTAGCGCACCTTTGTAAAAGGAGCCCTATACTTTACATTTATAAAATCATTTGTTCTAATCTAATCTAATCTAATCCAATCTAATCCTTAGGTTTGTATACCGCATCATCTCCACGTTCATAGAGCTCAATGCGGTTTACAGTAGGAGAAATAGGAAGGAACTACAACAGAGGATTAGAGGTAGAAGTGTGAAGAAAATTTAGAGGACTTGGGATGCCAAGATATAAGAGTTTCCTTGATTCCTAAGTCGGAGGGAGACTTACATTTTTTGAGAAAAGCCAGGTTTTCAGATGTTTGCGGAAAACTTGGAGAGAGCTCAAGTTCCGAAGAGGGGAGGTAAGGTTGTTCCAGAGCTCAGTGATTTTGAAGTGGAGGGAAGTCCCTAGCTTTCTTGTGTGGGAAATGCCTTTTAGTGAGGGGAAGGATAGTTTTAATTTGTGGGAGGATCTGGTGGTATTAGGGTTTGAGGAATTCCAAGAAAGAGGGATAAAGGGAGGGAGGATACCATATAGGATTTTGAAAGTTAAACAGGCGCATTTATAATGGACCCTGGCGATTATCGGAAGCCAGTGGAGCTTGGCCAGGAGCGGGGAGACATGATCAAATTTACTTTTAGCAAAGATGAGCTTGGCCGCGGCATTCTGAATCCGTTGGAGTCTGTGGAGGTTTTTCTTAGTTAGGCTTAAGTAGATAGAGTTGCAATAGTCCAATCTGGAGAGGATGATGGATTGGACAAGGAGGGTAAAATGTTTTTGATGGAAGCAGGATCTAACTTTCCTCAGCATGTGAAGACTGAAAAAGCATTTTTTTTTACCAAGGATTGGAGGTGGTCATTGAAGGACAGTTTGTTCTGTAAAATCTCATTGAATTTTATTTAATCACTTGTTATATGTTAAATTTCAATAAAAAAAATTTCAAAAATGAAAATGAATTCCAGCTGCGACTTTTCATCACGCGCTAACCCCCGCACTGGCCCAAAAAAACTACCGCCTGCTCAAAGGAGGTGGTAGCGGCTAGCGTGGCTGGTGGTTTTAATGCACGCTATTACGCACGTTAAACCGCTAGCGCGGCTCGATAAAAAGGAGCCCGTAGTCTTATTTGGAACTTTATTAAAACCTAAGGACTCCTTTTACTAAGGTGCGCTAGCGGTTTTAGTGCGCGCTTAGCGTGCGCCACAATACCGCACGCGCTAAACGCTAACACCTCCATAGAGCTTGCGTTAGTATTTTTCATTTAGCGCATGGTTAGCGCACGCTAAAAATGCTTGCGCGCCTTAGTAAAAGGAGCCCTATGGAGTCCAATTAATGCAAGCAAGAATCGATTGCTTATTATGACAGGAATTACTATGCAGCTAATTACAAAAAAATTGGAACAACTGGGACAGACTAAATCATATCTTTTGGTGGGAAACCCTGTGCCAATTTTATAGATATGAGCGAAATAAACTCGGAACAATTGGGACAGTATAAAAAAATGTAAAGAGACTTGAGGCCCATTAGCAAATTTTGTAAAAACTGATCACTAGTATAAGCCTTTAATGTAGCATCTTTCTAATCATTGTAAACCGCATAGAACTTCACGGCCCTGCGGTATATAAACTTATTATTATTATTTAATTTCTGATTGAGTTTCACACACATCCAGGGAGAGAAGGGAGGGGGGGTGATATGTACTTATATTATTATTTGTTGGATATAAGTGCTGTTTATTGTACCAATTGTTTGTATATTCTGTTGCACTTTGTGTTTGTTTTTTAAATTAATATAGAATTTAAAAAAAAAAAAAAGGAAAATGAAAAGGATGGCACTTAGCATGATTCTATAAAACCCCTCTGAAGTTATGTGCACTTTATAGACTCATGCCGAGTGCCCGTACATGTACCTACTATTTGGAGTCACCCATTTAGGCTAATGAAAACCAGGCCTAAATACTAGCGCCCACTGTTTCTTGTACATGGATTGGACACGTTTTATAGCAGTGCGCTTAACTTTTAGGAATGCCTATGATCCACTCATGTTCCTCCCCTAGCCACGCCCCCTTTTGAGATTTGTGCATTAGAATTTATGCACACCACTTTTATAGAATGTGCTTAGAAAAGTTGTGCCCATAACTTCTAATTAATACCAATTAGCTTCAATTATTATAACATAAGAACATTAAGAATAGCCTCACTGGGTCAGACCAATGGCCCATCAAGCCCAGTAGCCCGTTCTCACGGTGGCCAATCCAGGTCCCTAGTACTTGGCCAAAACCCAAGGAGTAGCAACATTCCATGCTACCGATCCAGGGCAAGCAGTGGCTTCCCCCATGTCTTTCTCAATAACAGACTATGGACTTTTCCTCCAGGAACTTGTCCAAACCTTTCTTAAAACCAGCTACGCTATCCGCTCTTACCACATCCTCTGACAACGCGTTCCAGAGCTTAACTATTTTCTGAGTGAAAAAATATTTCCTCCTATTGGTTTTAAAAGTATTTTCCTGTAACTTCATCAAGTGTCCCCTAGTCCTTGCAATTTTTGAAAGCGTGGAAAAAAAAAAAAATAGATCCACCTGTACCCATTCTGCTCCACTCAGGATTTTGTAGACTTCAATCCTATCTCCCCCTCAGCCGTCTCTTTCCCAAGCTGAAGAGCCCTAACCGTTAAGTTGTGTGTGCAGCTTTTTTTTTTTTTTAAGTCAAGGAAATTTTATTAGCATTTTATATTCATACATACAGGAAATAAATAAATAAATGCAATAATCATTAAGCAACAAACAATAACCCCCTCCTCCCCCCTTTCCCCTCACATAGTAAATAGAATAAAACTTTTGAAACAAGTTGTGACATACATTTTGTCATATATGTATGCGCAGTTTTGGTTGCACTATACTAGTATATCGCAAACCGTGTACCGCGGTAGATTCCAGGTGTGCCACAAGATGCTGGTGAGAAGGAGAGGTGCTGGCACTAGCTGACTGCTCACAGGACGTGCCTCTCGTGGTGAGAGGCATGTCCTATAAGAAGTCAGCCGGTGCTGGCACCTCTCGTCCTCTCCGTACCTCTCCATTTCCCCCACCAGCCTGAGGAGGCTCAGGGCCACGGCTGGAGGACATCCACACATGTGCATGACATCACCGCATTGACGACTGCACATGTGTGGATGCCCTCTGGCCAGAGACCCGTGTTTAGTGTGCCGTGGCTTCAAAAATTTTGCGGCAAACTGCACTATACAGAATCTGGCCCTATATGTATTATATCTGTATGCTTTTTAAAAATTTATGAATGGCATTTGGGATTTTGTTGTAAGCAGCTTTGAGAACACTTGTCAGACTGAATGGTAGGATATTAAGTGTAAAATGGAATAGATGAGGAAAAAACACTGGTTTTCTGTTGGGGGGGGTCTGGGCAGGAGGCATGCTGCAGAAGACAGAAAAGCATTCTGCCTACCATCACACCTTGAGGACCATTGGCAGGACTCAATGGTCCTCACACCTCCACGGGTGCGAGCGTGGAAAGCATTCTTCTCTGGCGACAGAAACGGAAGAAGCACAAGATTAGCACTGAGGTGGCAGGAGGGAGCGGGGAAAGGAGGTGTTTTGCAAGGACTGATTTATGGCAGGTCATTTACTTGGCTTAAAGACGTCTGAGAGATTTCATTTTTCACCATCAATTTGGTTCTTTTTTTTCCCCCCCTGACATTTGCATCAGTTTTTGTCATTTTCAATTTGTTTCCTTGATTTGCTCTGTATTGATATTCCAGCCTCAACACTTTTCCAGGAGAGTCATTAGGAGGAAAAAATAGATACAGAAAAACCTTAAAGTGCTACTACCATACAATTAGGAAATAAATCCAGGAAACATTCTTGATGTGTCCTTTCTCTGTATTTCTATTCTTAAGCAATCAGAGTGAATTACTGGGAAAATTAAACAGCCCTCTTCTGAGAGTAAAACGGCGGCGGTAAGAAAATGCATCTCTGCGTTTGAAAAACCAGTGTTCAGACAAAAATAGTGCTTGTTAATAATAAAGTAGATATACAATATATAAAAAAGAAAAGCACAAATATTTAAGTGCAATGTGCTCAGACCACCAAGAACACCTCGGTCATGGAAACAAACGACCAATGAATCGGAGAACCATCCTAGCACATGCCGTTCTCCATAGACCAGCCCAAGATGGAAAAAAAGAGGCAACAGAGAGCAACCATATGCAAACTCATGCAGCAGCAAAAATAATAATAATCACAAAATATAATCAAAAAGGCCTTATATCAGAAAATTGCATCCTATATAATAAAACCCTAGAGCGCACATGCGCTCTTGAAAAATCGTGATCACTGGCGCCATGTTTTCTGATTCCTTGGCCGTGTTCCATTTCAGAACGCGGCCAGGGATCACTCTGGCCACTCCCCTCCTCACTCACCAACCCGAAGCAAGCTCCTCACCAAACGGAAGCAAGCACCTCACCTCCCGCCCTCGCTCACCGCTGCTGCTGCCGCTGCTCCTTCTCTTCGGGGCAGCCTGAGATCGTGGCCGGTTTTGACGGGCCTCGCGGGCCGCTTTCCGGCCTCGGTGGCACGTTCCCTCTGATGCACGGGATCGCGTTGGGAGGGAGCTTGCTTCCGGGTTGGGGAGCGGCCTGTGAGGTTCGCTGGGGCCAGCCACCATGATCGCGGCCTGGAGCAGGCCAGAAGACGCCGAGATGCAGGGAGGGTAAGCAGGGGAATCAATACAGGGTGCCAGAGGGAGAGGGAAAGGGGGCTGCTTTGGGGGGAGGGGTGTGCTGAGGGGAGACAGAAGGGGCCATGGAGAGACAGGGAGAGGGAAAGGGGGCTGCTTTGGGGGAAGGGTGTGCTGGGGGGAGACAGAAGGGGCCATGGAGAGATAGGGAGAGGGAAAGGGGGCTGCTTTGGGGGGGGAGGTGTGCTGGGGACAGACAGTTTTGCTCTGGGGAGAACACAGAAGGGACCATGGAGAGACAGGGAGAGGGAAAGGGGGCTGCTTTGGGGGAGGGGTGTGCTGGGGGAAGACAGAAGGAGCCATGGAGAGATAGGGAAAGGGGGCTGCTTTGGGCGGGGAGGTGTGCTGGGGACAGACAGTTTTGCACTGGGGGGAAGACAGAAGGGGCCATGGAGAGACAGCTAGGGAGAAAGGGGGCTGCTTTGGGGGGAGGGGTGTGCTGGAGGCAGACAGCTTTGATCGGGGGGGGGGGAGGGGAGAGACAGAAGGACACAGACAGCGGCCAAGGAGAGAGAGATAAAGAAACACAAACAGACAGACACACATATATTCTAGCACCTGCTAATGTAACGGGCTTAACGACTAGTAAGTAAATAAAACCACGTTCAAACAGGACAGACAGGGCGAAATGCTTGAGTACAATAAATTCATGTAAACCATTCTGAGCTCCCCTGGGAGAACAGTATAGAAAACTGAATAGATAAATACAATTCTTTGCTTTGAAAATCTTTATCTCTGTCTATTAAATGTGCTGTGCTTTCTTGCTGCACCTTTGATGACTTTATGCCATGCCCATAGGCACATATAGAAAGCACGGAAAAGATAACACGTGTGATGTAATCGCATTACTTCTCATTGTCAACCAAGAAGGGAGCATGGAAGTTGGAGGGTCATAGACAGATTGGGGTGTTACTGATGTTTTCACATGTAATGTAATGTAATGTAATTTATTTCTTATATACCGCTACATCCGTTAGGTTCTAAGCGGTTTACAGAAAATATACATTAAGATTAGAAATAAGAAAGATACTTGAAAAATTCCCTTACTGTCCCGAAGGCTCACAATCTAACTAAAGTACCTGGAGGGTAATAGAGAAGTGAAAAGTAGAGTTAGAGGAAAAATAAAAATAAAATAAACATTTTAACAAGACAGCATTGATCTAAATACTTTGGGAGGTAGAAGAGAGGAGAGAAAGGAATAGAAGCAGAAGGGGGAGCCGTTGAACAGTAGAATTCTGGAGAAATTTAAATGATAGAAATAGAACAAAACAAAGACAAAAGGCAAAACAATAGATAAGATTAAAGATAAATCATAAGCTGGAAAGAAAAATAAAATAAAACTTTGTCTTCAATCCACGGTTTCAGCGTCAGTGATGAAGTGGAGCAAGTAAGTTTAGGAGGAGCGATTGACGTTTCCAGAAAGGGCTTCTTCAGGGAAGAGACTTGGCAGACAGTCCCAGGATGCCTATGTCTCCTCCCCTGCGATGTTCTCCCATCCATGCATTCCCTCCCAGACACACTGCCCGTGCCCCAGCCGCTCCAAGGAGGCTGCCCCAGATGATTAATAGAAACATGTAATTATAGAACAAGGCTCATGCCATTTTTTTAGGTGCAATATATAGAATTCAGCCCTATCAGTTTTTCTGACCACTGCATTAACTATTAATGTCGGTTAAAACAGATATTGAGGGGACGGGGGGAGGGAGTTCTGAATAGGTCAATCAAATTTAGGTGCCATGATGCTAAGCTAGTATTCTATAAAAGTCATACTAGCTAACATGCATTTTTCTTTCTAATATCTATTTATTTCTATTTCTATCCCATTCTTCCAGAAGCTCAGAATGGTTTACATGAATTTATGTTACTCAAGCATTTTGCCCTGTCTGTCCTGGCGGGCTCACAATCTATCTAATGTACCTGGAGCAATGGGGGGATTAAGTGACTTGCCCAGGGTCACAAGGAGCAGAGTGGGTTTGAACCCACAACCTCAAGGCGCTGATATAATAAAGTACCTGAATGTAAACAGCCAAGGGCTGGTGTAAATATTCACACCCAACTAAATCCCTGGAATACCCATGACCCACCCACAACCCTCCTGTGGCCGTAGCTCCTGAAGGGAACAAATCTCTCCAACAAGGAGTCAGAAGGCCACAGGTGCGACATACACAGGAGGAACGGCACATGCCGGTAGAATGTGGACTTGTATAAGAGCTTTCTTCATTTATACACCCCTGAGGAAGGCCTTCTAAGCCGAAACCCGGACCGTGTTGGGGTCCAGTTCAAAAAAGGATTTTAAAAACTCTCTGTTAAGCTTGCACCTATGTTTTAGCTATTTATATGTTTTCAATAAATTGATTGTCCTTGAAGTTGGTTGACTACGTCCTTCCCCACTCCATTTTTTTGGTTTCTATAAAAATTAAGCACACAAAAATTAAGCACACAGGGCAGATCCATGTGTTACTCCTATTGACTGTCAATTTAGACCTTGTTAACGCCAATTACTTTGTACGCGGATCTTCAGTTCACATACAGAATTGAGCACCCAATCCTTGAATAACCTATATAGAATTCCCCAGTAAATACCTAACACAGCTTAATAATGAATCTCCTAAGCCTTACTAGCTGTTTTTCAGCATGCACAAGTCCTTGCTCTAGGAAAATTAAATCATTTTTATGAATTAGGAAGGAATGGGTTGGTGTCAGGATTTGAAAAATGCACAATAACCTGCCAAGACCCTTAAAAGGCAAACATAACTCAGCTAACAGAAGAAACAGCTCTAGTACTCCTCCTCCTTGTGTGCCCTTTTCTTGCCATTCCTGAGGTGAACCGAGGGGACATGGAAGGTAAGTACATAAGGGCTGCCTGGTTACAGAGAGCAAGCAGGCACACTATTTTGTGAAGATACGAAGGTGCTTATGTGTTTTTATAAAATACTAGTGTTAGTGGCATAGACACACTGCTGACATAGACATTGACACCTGACCTGGAGTACCATATTTTCACTCATATACCGCGCACCCATCTAAAACACGCACACGGGTATAGCGCGTGGGAAACTAATTTTTATATACCGCACACACCCATATACAGCGCATGCCGCCCCGACTCTCCTCTGGCCACCCCAACTCTCCTTTCGCCCGCCCCTCCTCTGGCCACCCCGCCTCTCTTCTGGCCACCCCGACTCTCCTCTGGCCACCCTGACTCTCCTTTCGCCCGCCCTGACTCTCCTTTCGCCCGCCCCGACTCTCCTCTCCCCCTTGAAGTCCTGTCCCCACCCTGAAAGCCTGATGCCTCCTCCCGACATCCGATTCACCCCCCCCCCCCGCAGGACCGCTCGCACCCCCACCCCAAAGGACCACTCGCACGCATTCGCACCCGCACTGGCACCCCCACCCCGAAGGACCGCTCACACGCACTCGCACCCGCACCCCCACCCCGAAGGACCGCTAGCACCCCCACAGCCTCCCCACCCCCCCCCATCATGGAGAAGCTCCTACCGTTGTCCTGCTGCTTCCTCTTGGCGGTCCCAGCCCTTCTGTGAGCCCTGCGTCTGCGCTGCTTCCTCTTCCGGCAGTCCCGCCCTTTCTCTGACATCAGAGAAAGGGCGGGACCACCGGAAGAGGAAGCAGCGCAGATGCTGGGCTCACAGAAGGGGCGGGACCGCCGGCAGAGGAAGCAGCAGATCAACGGTAGGAGCTTCTCCATGATGGGGGGGTGGGGAGGCTGTGGGGGTGCTAGCGGTCCTTCGGGGTGGGGGTGCGGGTGCAAGTGCGTGTGAGCGGTCCTTCGGGGTGGGGGTGCGAGCGGTCCTGAGGAGCGAATCGGACGATGGGGGGCGGAACTATGTAAAAAAAATTGTAAAACGCGCTCACGCGTATAACGCGCATGGTTATGCACGGTTTGTAAAATCATGTATAACGCGTACGTTATATGCGTGAAAATACGATAGGTGTTGATGTCTGTGCCTAGAGTTTTTCTATGTAAAATAAATAAGTGTGACCCTCCCAGGAGAATGCCTCTGCGGGTCACTATAATGATGGGAACTAGTAGAGCTGCCTAAGGAGAAATGAAGTGTGTAAGTTTCATGGCTCCATATCATTCCCTTCTTGGTTGGGCTGAGTAGCGTTACCAGACATCCGGATTTCCCCGGACGGCTTTTCAAAACCCGGCACTTTGTCCGGGATTTGAAAAGCCTGGAACAAATCACTGTCGGGTAGGAGCGCATCCACGCATGTGCGGATGCTACGCGATGATGTCACGTGCACACGTGGGTGCGTGTGACATCATCACGTCGCATCCGTGTATATGCGGATGTGCTCCTGCCCGACGAGAGCAGGCAGCGGGGGGGCAGTGCTGGGGTGAGACTGGAGGCGGGACTGGGGCTTATGGGGCGGGGATGGGTGGAATTGAGCGGGCCTAGGGGGTCTGGATTTTCCAAACAGACAATCTGGTAACCCTAGGGCTGAGATCTTTTCAGTGGCCCATCGTATAAAGAGCACCCATCCCAGAATGCCGGTTATAGGATACCATTCAATGCCGATTTTAACGTCAAATTTTGAGTGCCATTTACTGAATCCAGCCCAATTGTCTAAATTCTGCAACCATGGGCCCGATAGCGAGCCTATGGTGGTCAGAGACTTTTACAGCATGAGCAGAAAAAGAGTCAAACATTCAATGCTGGGCCAATTCCAGGACTTGCATAGACTATCTAGGTCATCAGTAGTTGCCAGAAGTTATCTGGGTACCAGCTGATAACAACCTAGATATAGTTCTGTCCTAAATTCACCTTGGAACTTACCCAGTTAGCAAATTAAAATTTGCCACTAACCAGGTAAGTCCTGGCCCTCACACTAACTGGATAACACCATGGCGGTCTGCGTGGATTTTCAATGATACTATTCAGTTATGCACCACTAAAAATCTGAGTGCGACCCTGGTTAGCGGAGAGATAACTGGCAGGAGCCTCTCCTACTCAATGAGCTCCCTTTAAATATTGACTCCAAAAAGAAGACTAATGGAGGAAACTTGATTTACAAATCTATACATTGGTACGAGGGATCTTCAAAAATTTTCCACCCTTATTTTTTTAACACTATTTCTTAAATATCTCAAAAGCAAAAACCATCACTTTTCCACATAACTACCCTGTTGCTAGACTGACTAATCACATGACATTCTATAACATGTCCTGTAACACTTCTCCTGCCCCAACCATTTCTGGCAAAAATAAATAAATAAATAAATATGGAAGTGCGGAAATGTTTTGAAGAACCCTCATATTTTCAGAAACAGAAATGACTGTATGGCTTTTATATAGTGATTTCGCAGCATTATAATTATCAGGGGGGCATTGGCAACCTAGCTCATTCCGCGGGCAATTTACAGTAACCCACGCGGAGGGGCATTTTCAATAGGACGTCTATGTCTGATTTTGGACATTTCCTGCAAAATGTCCAAAATTAGACTTCCAGAAGGGTCCATTTTTGAAAATGCTGGATGTCCAAAATTTTAATATATTTATTTATTTATTTTTTAATCATGTAGTTAGACATCTTGGCCACCAGGGCATTCAACTAGATGTCCAACCTCAGGATGCTTAACTTTATTCACCATTTTCGACTGTCCAAGTTGACAACATCCAAATGAAGCCCCTTTGGATATGGGAGGGGCCATCTTTCTAATGGACTGGCCACACAGACATGCCAACAGAACATTGGAGCACATTAGAAGGCACTGCTGTGAACTTCACATAAACAGTGCCAGAAGTACATCTCACCATAACCCCTTGTAATGTATGGTGAAACCTCTCAATCTCCCCCAAAACCTACTATACCCACTTGTCTACCACCCCAATAACCCTTATGGCTGCAGGTGGCACCTATAAAGAGAATGATCCATTCATTATCAAAAATCCTAGACTCTACAGCTATTAACATATTAATACACTCACTTGTAATCTCCAGTCTTGACTACTATAATGCTCTCTACAAGGGCATTACACAGAAGGAGCTCCATCACCTCCAGATCATTCAAAACACATCATTAAAAATAATCACCAACTCTAAAAAATATGATCATGTTACCCCATTATTGAAAAGGGCACACTGGTTACCAATAGGACACAGGATAACATATAAAATTCTTCCAAAAGGTTCCTTGACATAACCTTCTCCTTCCAGGCGGCTAAACTGAACCCATGGCTAGCCCAAATTGTGCTCGACGCCCCCACCTACCTTGATTTCAGAAAAAAACTCAAAACATACTTATTCCATGGACAGAACCCGTAACACACCCGCTTCTTCTTCTTCTTCAACTCCCCCCCAATGCACGTGAACCTCCATCTGCTCCTTCTTATTGTACTCTCCTAACCTGTTAACTTTAATGATCTGTATTTTCCTGTAAATAAATTTTACCTCCAATTGTACACTCTTGTATATCTCGGTCAACTTCAATGACCTGTACATTTCTAAATTGTTAACTCCAACGACTTCATTGTTTGTAACCTTAATTAATTGATGTGAACCGCCTTGAACTCCCTGGGTATGGTGGTATACAAAATAAAGTTATTATATTATTATTATATTTAAAACGTCCTGAATTCATAAATAGACTTCTGATCCCCTATAATCCCTCAAGAGCCCTACATTCTTCTTCAACTCACCTTCTATCCGTTCCCTCTCTTAACCATATACTGTACATACATTATATCGATATGGGTGACATGGAACCGGCAATTTAGAGGGGGATTTCCTTGAAACAGCCTGTGGCGAAACATAGTCCTATGTCGGAATATGTACCCCAAGCCATGTTTATGAGATGAGTATTTATTTAAAACTAAATAATTTAAAAAAAACTTTAAATACATTATTAAGCACTAGCACTTTAAAGAATATTGGACCGATGAAGAAGCTGGTGTTGCTAACCTGTGTGTGGAGTTTGCTATGCACATATTACACCGCTGAGGTATAACAAAAAGCTTATTTAAGGTGGTTATCTATAGAATTTTGCAAAAGAGATAAACCTTAAATTTATTAATTTTGAGTGGTGAAGCCTTTGAATCTTTTATGCTTCATAGATGACATATTTTTGGAAGGTCAACACGGTGGAGCAATTTCATGCATTTGTACAATGGTTGAACAGTTGTGATCCCAATCTGTCTTTTACCGCTACTGTGGATTACGGCGTTATTTTGTTTTTGGACATCAGCATTAAGCTTGAGCAAGGAAAGTTTGAGCAGAATTTGACTGGGAAGAGGGGGGGGGGGGAAGACATCAGCACCATTAAATTTACACTGGCAAGAAAAATCTCATTGGTTGGACGATCTGAAATTTGTAGTACTGGAGTACTTGTTGATAATCAGTATCAGACTGTTCTCACAAAAGAGGAGTAACATGATTAAAATTTTTGGAAACAGTAAGAAACCTAACTGCAGAATTTTGAATTAATTGCAATGTTTTAGTTCAGAAGTCATAATCCTTTGTAACATACTATTACAGTAATCTATGTTAGAATAATCGAAGAGTGAAGAAAAATTAGGGCTGTTTATGTAAATAAACGTTTTACCGAATATAATAATTTTAATTTGGAAAAAGCCCCACTGAATGATTTGAGATAGGAGATGACGTTGGAAAGAGAGGGTGGAATCAAATAGGACTCCATCCGAGTATTTTAACAATAATGCTGATAGCGATTGGAGAATTTGCTATGGCAATTGGGATCTGAATGCCTGTGCGAGAAATTTGTTTTGAACTGAAATCCAATCTGCTAAAGAAGATAAATTTATTATTTGAGCTGGATATATCTGAAATTTTCTTGTGGATCAATTGCTGCTACAATTTGTATATATCGTCAGCATATGCAAAAGCTGCAAGTTCCAATGGCTGAACAAGTTCCATTGAATATTTACAGTTAACCCTAGACAAACTATTCAAATGGCCTTGAGCCTCTCTGAGCCATTTAAATCACTTTGAATATTGGGTAGACTGTTTCCATGTCTAAATACCAGCACTTAGATGTGGAAAGTGCTGAGTGAGGCTGCTTCTGTTTCCCACATTCGGCTAAGTAATCTCTGCTTATGCTCAAAGTGCCAACCAAAATCCATGTGTTTCTGCCTGTTCTTATACAAAGCTTACAAAAGGCTTTGGTAGATCCTTTGGAACATCAGCCAGAATTGAGCACATTCTGACCTGCACTCTTCGATTTCAATCTCAACGTTCTGTGTAAAATGGGGCTTTTAGCATTCTTTCTTCAAGGTACCAAAGAATAGCATAGCAAGTGTTGTAAATCAGGATTGAGGCATAATGTCAGAAGTGTGAGCAGTCTATACTCTTGAAACAACGTTGCAAGTTGGAATTGAAGCTCAGTAGCTAAACTGAAGTCCCTGTGCTGGCATAGCACGAAATGCATTACAAAATCAAGTGGGACATGTTTACCCAACTGAAGACTACAGAAAGAAATGCAAATAAATAAATAAATTTAAAACAGTACAAAGATGTCCTTAAACAAACAATACTGTAGTGTCTTTAAAGTAGGTTCACTGATGAAAAGCAACATCTGCATAACTGACACAAACTTTTGAAAATACAGAGGCCCTTATTTACTTGTACTAAAATGCTCTGTTTTTACAACATTAGATGCAAAACTTCTGGGGTAATTGTTGGGAGTGTTCCCCATATTTTTGGAAAGGTTGCCAGGCAGTTAACAAAGAGCAAAATTCACTGCCACATGTTAACTGCATCTCAGAATTTGGAACGCAGCTAGTTACATCTCTTAAAATGAAATTAATTACATTACATTATCTGTGCATTAGCTTTAATGCTCAGAAATGACCTCCACATTAATTGTGAGGCACAGACCTCAGCTGTTTCCTGCCACTTCCTGTTCCAAATTAGTGTTTCCTACATTAGCTGTTTAATGCAGAAACAAGTACATGCAAGCAGTTAATGTAGTGTCTTTGTGCATGGCAGTTCTCAGTAACACAACATAATAGACAGACGCCAAAATGTATTGTTGGAATGCCTACCCCAACCCCAACCCTGAGAAAACCTTATCCAAGTGCAAGAAAACACCCCATACACACTGTGGAACTGCATGCACACATGATGAGTGGATAGTTTTCGGAGAACCATTTTGCATGGGTAAAATTATTTATATTCCTGTGTATCTATCTATCTATCTATATATCAATACACCAGTCTGGCCTTATTGGCATGATAAAAGTTCAAATGACTCGAACACAAGTTGTGTTTCGGCCTACAGGCCTGCATCAGGAGTCAAATATTCTAATGTGTCAATACACAAAGAGATGAATACATTGAAGATCATGTGATGCCATGGGCAACTCAAATGTAAACGCAGTTGTGAAAAACTGAAAACGTCAAACTGCCATTGCTAATATCTAAAATGCAATGGCAATTTGACATTTTTAGATTTTCACAACTGTGTTTACATTTTAGTTGCCTGGGTACACTGACAAATGCACGCCGGACAATTGCGCCCCGTCAATCGCATCCCATCACATGCATGCACCGACAACTGCATGTAGGATAATGGAGCCCTGTCAATCGCGCTAGTGTTAGGGTAAGGTTTAGATGAGGATTATGGGAATCCTCCCATAATCCTCATCTAAACCTTACCCTAACACTAGATACCAAGTGAATATTTTAAGTTACTTTGTAACCCTCAAAAAGACAAAATAGTATCCGCTGTATGGAGCGCGATTGTCCTTTGCGCATTTGTCGGTGTGAGCATTTGACAGGGCACGATTGATGGGGCGCAATTGTTGTGTGCTCATTTGACGGGTCATGGTTGCCCATGTCATCACATGATCTTCAATTCATTCATCTCTTTGTATATTGTTGTATCAGAATATCTGTCTCCTGATGCCTATAGGCCGAAACACGACCCGTGTAGAGTCATTTGAACTTTTATCATACCAATAAAGCCAGACTGGTGATTGTTTCCGTTGGTTTATTGTCTACTTCGTCTCTTTTTTGTTGCTGATGTCTTATTTTTGGAGAGAATTCATTCTTCGGTTTTCTTTACACTTATAGCAGGGGTAGGCAAATCTGGTCCTCGAGAGCCACAGGCAGGTCAGGTTTTCAGGATATCCACAATAAATATGTATGAGACAGATTTGCATCTCAAGGAGGCAGTGCATGCAAATCCATCTCATACATATTCATTGTGGATATCCTGAAACCCTGACCTGCCTGTGGCTCTCAAGGACCGGAATTGCCTACCCCTGACTTATAGCAAATCATAGTTGAAAGAGAAAATATTTTACAATTAAGCTCCATAACAGTCTAAGGGGAGAAGTTACCAAGGTGTAATAAAAAGGCACATGTTTCTCATGGCAAATGAATAATGCTGTTTGCAAGCCAGTAGAAGCCCTTATACGAAAACATTATCATTAGTGGTAGTGCCACACGATTGCCACTAGAGGTTGATTCCCCATTTTGGGTGAAGATGCCAATGATGTCAAGGATTTTGAATAACATGGGCCCAGGGTAATCTTCAGAAGGGTGGGAGGTCTTTAGGGGAAGTTTCAGGTTGAGGAGTGGTAATTTCTGGGGATATTGGCCAGTAAAGGGGTTCCTTGGGGCTGGGGTATCACAAGGGGGAGGGGGCTTGATTGGGAATTCAGCCCAAGTGGGGCTTTCAGCCTAGAGGGATGTGCTCTGGCCATTACTACTGCCAATGTGTGGGCCACAGCTTGGCAGTCTGATGCTACTATACTAAATGGGGAGAATGTAGATCAGTGGTTAAACCCTGGGGTTGTGGTTTCAAACCCACATTGCTCCTTGTGACCCTGAGAAAGTCACTTAATCCTCCACTGACCCAGGTACATTAGATAGATTGTGAGCCCACCAGGAAAAATGCTTGAATAAATTCATGTAAACCATTCTGAGCTCCCCTGGGCGAACGGTATAGAAAATTGAATAAATAAATAAATAGTGTGAAAAGTTTCAGCCTCTGATAACCAGAGCTGATATTGTGACATCATAATGCCTCAATGGCTTCATTGTCCTATACTTGGCCCACATTTTGATTTCTAGAACGGTGCAGTGGTTAAAGCTAGAGACTCAGCACCCTGAAGTTGTGGGTTCAAACCCACACTGCTCCTTATGACCCTGGGCAAATCACTTAATTCCCCCCCCCCCATTGCTCCAGGTACATTACATAGATTGTGAGCCCACCAGAACAGACGAGGAAAAATGCACCAGTACTTGAATAAACTCATGTAAACCGTTCTGAGCTCCTTTGGTATAGAAAATTTTTTTAAAAAAAATTATATTGCTTGCAAGATGGCTTACAAACAGCATTACAGAAGTTACCAACCTGCTGTACTGGGATATCATGTGTTGGTGACTCCTTTAATAAATTAAAGTGAGGTATAATGGTAAAACCCACCATATATTATACCTTTCTAACTTTCCTCTTAATCAGTTAAACCTCATTAATTAAACATGGTGCTCCTCTGTCCAGCTAAAGTTGACAATTTAAGGAGCCTATTTCTTACGTTCCATTAACACTCCAATGTAAATATTAATTCACAATAAAGCAACATTCAGCATTAAACAATTCTTGGCGTGTGTTTAGACACCAATGTGCATTAAAATCCATGGTAAAAAACACAAACACCATGCAAATGCAGCAAGGGAGGTGGGGAAGAAGCGAAACTGAATACAGACACGCTCAAAATTTAGCACACATTATCAATATCATGTGTTAACAACAGGCAGTTAAAGGGTGTTAAGTGCTCTTGGCACACTTTTGGCCTTGCAGCCACACTTTCAATTAACTTCTAGGACCCCCTCCTGAGATTTTCATAATTAAACTCAGCCATGATTGCCCCAATATCACCCCTCCCAGAATCATCCTGTCAAAACACAAATGATCATATTTTTTTAAAATTGACACCACAAATTTCTACATAATGAGGGCAATTTTCAAAAGTCATTTACCTGGGTAAATGAGCTATCTGCAAATTGCCTTCCGTCCCTGGGGGTAGAAGAGGTGCTTCTGGGTCTCTGGGTTTATGTAGATATCATGGTATATTGTTCTGCTTTGATTGCAGCTGCTCTTTGCTGGACTTCCCTCCCCAAGGAAATGCCATCCTATGCGACTGCCTAGTTTGCTTCACGGTTCAGCTGGCCCTGACTAATGACAATGTGGGTTTTAGTGCAGAATTTTAACTACACCTTCTGAGATGTAGTCATCTACATGCCACACTATTTTTCAGACATGATGCATGTAAAAAAAAAAAAAAGCACTACATTAATGCCAGATTTCAACCACATCCCATTTCAAGTTTTTTCTAGAATCACAGCATGGAATGTTTGCCCTTAATAAGCATTAATAGCGAGTCTTCTACCTCTGTTTATTCAATAGGCCCCAAAATAAGCAAAGTACATAAAAGTAGGTGACTCCTGGGACATGCCAAACTGGTCAACTGTTGACTTCAACTCAACTGGTCAGTGTTGACTTTAGGTAAATTGTACATTTAATTCTAAAGTAGTCTAGTCAGCCTTTATGACCAGCTAGATTGAGATGAATCGTCAGTTCAAAACCTATCTAGTTAGGCTAGGCTGAAAAATCACCTTCTGATAACCAGTTAAAATAATTGGCTATCTTTGCAGTCCGATGGCTTGTTGACAGTTGACCCCATGGTATTTAACGGATGTTCACTTGAGTTGAAACAGACAAATGAGCCAATGACCCTCAGGCTGCCATCCCCAGATTCACAGTCTCAGGTTTAGTCTTGGAGGGCCTTGCTAAGATGAGTTACGTAAGCTGACATTTATTCAATAGGAGAACATCCAACCACCTTGGGTGAATGTGTTCATAAATAATCCTAATAAATAAATACATTTGAATCTCTCTGTGAATAAAATCTAGGGGGGGGGGGGAGAGAAGCTCTGCTCAGCCAAAAATATATATCATCTCCTACTACTTTACATAAGATGGATACCAAAGTGCTGCCTCCCCATTATACACCCAACATTTTCACACATAGATATATTCACACACAGAGGTCAAGGGCTCAATCCGTGACAGGACCTACCACTGAAGGGAAACACTGAGTAAACTGACATTTTCTTCCTTATTCAAAAGAAAAGCATAAAACAGAATAATCCCTGTATTTCTGCTGTACAAACAAGCCCTGATGCATGTCACTAGGAAAAACTCAACAAAATTTGCGAGGGTTTATTTTTAAATCCAAAATGACCAGTCCCTGTTTTTTTGTTTTTTATTGGGGGCGGGGGGTCTGCTTTTAGGCTCTCAGATTCAAATCCTGTTCCTAGATGAATATGACAGTCGATGACAGATGAGAGAATTTTTCTAGTCAGGAACCAGAACTACCAAATTAAAAAACAAAATAAGAGAAATACTCAAAACCTCATAAAAGGATACCCATTTCTTACATTCTGTTTTCCAGAGACTTGGAGGGAATTTCAGATTCAACTGGGGGAGGGGAGGAGGAAGGATGGGAAGAGAGGCAGGAAAGGAAGGAGGGGTGAATGTTAATAAAGCACAGCTTTTCTCTCTGGATAAGGCCTCTGCTCCAGGCAGGTTCCTCTGAGGCTCTTTAGCTTTGAAGACACAAAAGAATAGAATATGGGGAAAATGGACGTAGACAGAGAGGGAAAGGAAAAAGGAGGAAGAGGGGAGGGGATAAACACAGCCTACCTCGACACAGAGGATTTTGGAACCGGCTGGCACCCACACAAGGGGCATCCGACAGTTGGGGTGAGGAGGAGAGAGTAGTGGAAGCTGCATTGTATAGAAGAAGCCGCTGCTGCTTCGAGGGACTAGCACAGTGCTGAGACAGAGATGCACGGCATACACACACACACACACACATGCACACACACTCCGAGAGCACCAGTTTCTGAATACATCACTGTGTCAGGGAGAGTGCTGAGGAGGGGGGGTGATAAGACTGACTCCATTTCTGTAGCTGAGGCCTGCCGGGACATGGTCTGTTTCTGCACAAAATGAATATTCAAAAAAAAGGAAAGAGGAGCTCTCCAGGCCTCATTTATTCAAAAGGATTTTTTTTTTCCACATAGGGACAAAATATGTCTAAACCTTTTATAAGCTAGGCCTTTTTCTATATCTCTTCGTTCTTTCACTGGAGGCAATGAAATTATACATATCAAATACTGATCTTCAGCCTGCCCATCACCACCTCAGCAATTCAGGAGAATCAGAGTGGGCATGAGAAGTTATACAACGTCCCACTGCTTCGATTTTCAAACTGCCCACACATCTGCAAAATCCGGACGCAATTTTTCCACAGGGATTTTGCGCCGAATCTCAAAGTGTACGTTCACTCTAAAAATTGCCATCGACAATGGTATCTTCAGACATCTGGACTCTTTGTGAGGACAAAACAAACAAAACACTTGTGGATCAATATTTGAAGCGATTTAAAAAACTGTCCAGAAATGGCTGTTTGGGGCTAACCAATCATTTTCAGTGGCACTGAACTGTTTAGTACCGTTGAAAATGTCCAGTTAGTGCCTATGTCAAAATTGATTATTTTAGGGGCAATCCAGAGGCAAAGTCAGCACTTGGCCAGTTAAGTGTAATATTCAGCTTTTAACTAGCCAAAGTAGCTGTATAAACAGGGCTATCTTTGTGCATGCCTAATAGCTGGGTAAAGGCTAAATATTGCCATTAACAGACTATGCTTTACCTGGCTCCACAAACCTATTATGTGACCCTTCAATGTTATCTTTTTCAAAAAATTTTGGGAGTTCCATCCCCTCTCCCATTGCTGTCTGCAAGTCTGTCTATTTTAGTTAACATGTGTGTGAAAATGTTCCCGTTACCCCTTTTTATATTTGTAATTCACTTTGAAACTATTCCCCTTTTCTATTAAACTGCGCTAGCGGTTTGTAGCGCAGAGAGCCACGTTGAATAGCCCGCGCTGCTCCCGACGCACGTAGGAACTCAATGAGAGTCGGGAGCAGCACGGGCCATTCAGTGCAGCTCTCTGCGCTAAAACCCACTAGCGCGGTTTCTTAAAAGAGGGGGGTATGTTATAAGTGTTTGCATCAAATTTTAATAAACATGAAATATGAAACCTGGCAATTCAATGCCAAAGTCTGGACCTGGCCTAGCATAATACCAGTGGCGGTCAGCAAAATGCTAAGGGAGAAATTCTAAAACCGGCGCCTACATGTAATAAAAATTGGGGTGACAAAAAAAACAAACAAACATTTAGTTGCACATACATTGACAAAATTATAGCTAGACGACAGGAGGAGAGAGGGAGTAACTACAAAATTTTAGAAAAAGGCAACAATGAAGGATCACATAATAGGAAGCGGATGGAAGGCCGGAATGGAATGCTTAAAAACAGGAAGTCTGCAGAGATGCTATTGGTTGGAATAAATTTAATTTTCAAAAGCATCTTTAAAAAAAAAAAGTTTTCAAAGAACTTTTTAAAAACTTGTCTAGTACCGCTTCTCCACTGATATATCCAGGCAGTGAATTCCATAGTTGTGGTGCGGCTACTGGAAATATTTCTGCTCGTCTTGTGCCGATAACTTTTAGAGATCGTACGGAAAAAAGATTTTGATCAGATGACCGCATGGTTCTGGATGGAGTGTATGGAATCAGTAGCCTATCTAGGAAGGTAAGAAGATTATCCTGGCAGATCTTAAATGGCAGTAGTGCAATTTTATATGAGATACGATGGGGTATTGGCAGCCAGTGAGTATGGCTAAGGTTGGAAGACACATAGGCGCAATTCACGGCATAGATAGGCACCGGAAATATAGGCCTGGAAACCCCGGCCTACATTTCTGGTGCCCATCTGTCCCGGAGGCATGATTTGGTATACAATTCCATGGCGTGATCGACACACAATCAGCGGCCATGTTTTGGGCGGCTGCCAATGTTGGCGTCATATACAGAATCCTGGCCAAATTGCCACCAGCCAAGTATTGGGTCTTTGTGTTTTTGAAAATTCAAAAGCACAAGCACATTTCCAAATCCCACCTCCTTGAATGCTATCTGCTAATGAGGGTAAAGTTGCACGCAAAGGGAGATAATTCCATAAAGAGATTGTCAGCGGTTAGGCACCGGGAGCATGCATAAATGACCAAAATACCAACATTATAATTTTTTTATTTACTTAAAAAAATGTCTTTCCTGCCTAATACCTAAGTAGGTTATGGCTCAACATACGTAATCCATCGACAAACAAAACATAAAATCAATGTCACATCTCAACCCACTCTCCTATTATCAGTAACTCAGGATTAGAATTCATGCACAAACGAATGGATTTTAAGCAATCACCTGAATTGCTCAATAGGCCAGTGGGGGCCATTATTCCAGATACTTTATGTTCTAATGTATAGCATTAGGGTTACTAGATTTTCTGTTTGGTTGGGAGAAGAGGTGTCTAAGGGCACTCCTTTTCTCCCTCCAACCTTGCCATGGATGAGCTTCTCCTGACAAAAAAGTCTGGTGGTCTAATGACCTGCCTCTTGAGCATTGGCCCCAGGCCTGGTCTCTGGCTACCCCAAAACTTAAAAAAATGTCCTGGTGTTTTGATGCCCCTCCCTCCATCCCAGTCACAAAATAGTCTGATGACCCAGTGACCCTCCTGGCCAGGTTAGGCTTAATTCACCTGGCAACCTTCCTGGCCATGCCAAGCCAGGCCTGACTCACACATTGTCCCACCAACTACCTAGGTCAGGCCTTGCTCAGACCTCCCAGGTGGTTTAGTCAGGCCTAGCACATCCCCCAGACCCTCATGCTTTGAAGGAAGCAGGAGCAATGCTCATTTGCTCCTGGTTCTCCAGGCTACCATCTTCAAAATGGCAGCACCCTGCCCAGTGCATCCTGGCCCCAACCCTGGCATGGGATGCACTGGGTTAGGTCTAATTATCATACAAGTTTCTCCCTTATATTGTAACTAGGACCCACCCAGTGCATCCTGGAATACACTGCACTGGGCAGGAAGCTGCCATTTTGATGATGGTAGCCTGGAGAAGTTACTAAAATATGAAGTTCATTCCTTCAGTTTTGAAATGTATGTTTAATTATAGGCAATTTCGTAAATCCTTGACAATGTTTTTATTTCATAAATTTATTCTATCAGAAGTGTTATGAATATAATAGGGATGTTTTAATCTAAATTTATACATCATTATTGATATTCACTGAGAATATTCAGCTTCTGTCTTTGAGAACTGCCTAGATCTAATCAGGTAAAGGCGGACTATAAATGCAGAATGTAATGTAAAATTAAGGCATGACACCTCCTCAGCCCCCCTCCCCCCCAGTGGCTGTGGTCCTTATCCCTCTCCCCTGAATGTGAAACCAGCAAGGAATACTGGGCTTTATTGCAGATTCGGGTATTATGGACATTCATAACAGACCGGAAGGCAGATTTGAGGAGTAGCCTAACAGTGCAGTGGACTGAGAACATGGGGACGAGATTCCAGTCCCACTTCAACCCCTTTTTATTAAAAAAAAATTTTGAACCCTCCAGGGCAGAAAAATACCTACTGAACCCGAGTATATAAGATGCCTGCAAGCCTGAACACTATGGAAGTGGTGTTTAATTGGATACAGAAGGCATTTTTCTGCTCCTGGAGGGCTCACAATTGCAAAAAAAAGTCCAAACAGCTGAAGTGGAACTTAAACCCGAGATCCCCTGATCCTCTGCACACTGCTCTATTACGCTATGCTCTGCATAGGTGTTTGTGTGGCCGTTTTACAAGATGGACGGTCATATGCTGCAATGCGTTCCAGAGCTTAACTGAGTGAAAAAATATTTCCTCCTATTGGTTTTAAAAGTATCTCCCAGTAACTTCATCAAGTGTCCCCTAGTCTTTGTCATTTCTGACGGAGTAAAAAAATTGATCCAGTTGTACCCATTCTACACTACTCAGGATTTTGAAGACTTTAATCATATCTCCCTTCAACTGTCTCTTTTCCAAGCTGAAGAGCCCTAACTTTTTTAGTCTTTCCTCAAATGAGAGGACTTTCATCCCCTTTATCATCTGGCTCGCTCTTTCTTTTCTAGTTCCGCTGTATCTTTCTTGAGATAAGGCAACTAGAACTGAATGCAGTACTCCAGGTGATACAGAGACATTATAACATTCTTAGTCTTGTTAACCATCCCTTTTTAAATAATTCCTAGCATCTTGTTTGCTTTTTTCGCCACCGCTGTACATTGAGTGGAAAGTTTCATCATATTGTCTACAATGACACCCAGATCTTTTTCTTGGGCGCTAACCCCCAAGGTGGACCCTAGCATATGGTAATTATGATTTGGATTATTTTTCCCCAGTGTGCATCACTGCATTTATCCACATTACATTTCATCTGCTACTTGGGTGCCCAGTCTTTCAATTTCCTAAGGTCTGCCTGCAATTTTTCACAATCTGCATGTGTTTTAACAACTTTGAACAGTTTAGTGTCATGTGCAAATTTAATCACCTTACTCGTCATTCCAATTTCAAGATCATTTACAAATAAGTTAAATAGCACAGGTCCCGGTACAGATCCCTGTGGCACTCCACTATTTACTCTCTACCATTGAGAAAAATGGCCATGTAACCCTACCCTCTGTTTTCTATTTGATAACCAATTCCTAATCCACAACTGAACTTTGTCACTTATTCCATGACTCTTTAATTTTCTCAGGAGCCTCTCATGAGGAACATTGTCAAAAGCTTTCTGAAAATCTAGATACACTACATCAACTGGCTCACCTTTATCCACATGTTTATTCACACCTTCAAAGAAGTCAAGCAAATTGGTGTGGCAAGATCTCCCTTGGTTGAACCCATGCTGACTCTGTCCCATTAAATCATGTTGGTCTAGTGTTCCACAATTTTATTTTTTATTATTGCTTCCACTATTTTGCCCAGCACTGAAGTCAGGCTTACTGGTCTGTAATTTCCCAGATCTCCCCTGGAACTCTTTTTTAAAAAAATTGACGTAACATTTGCCACCCCCCAATCTTCAGGTACTACAGACGATTTTAGCAACAGGTTATGGATCACTAACAGCAGGTCAGCAATTTCATGTTTGAGTTCTTTTAGCACCCTGGGATGTATATAATCTGGTCCAGGTGTTTTATCACTTTTTAACTTGTTGATTTGGCTTAGTACATCTTCCAGTTTCACCGAGATTTTTCAGTTCCTCCACATCACCCTTGAAAACCATTTCCAGTTCAGGTAGATCTCGTACAAATGCATATATAGTACATCTGCTCTTTTTTTAAAGGAAATTTTCACACAGCAAATTTCCTAATCACCAGCACGTCCAAGTGGCGATAATAAAAAAATGCCTTTCTGGATGTCTAGCAAGGTTACACAGCCTCTGTACATCCAGAGCTTGAGATGAGCATGGTGGAGGCATATTATGGGCAGGCTTTGGGCATGCATATGGGCAGGTTAGACTTGAATGTTTTGCAGTGATAATCGAACAGTTTTCAAGATGTCCTGGATTGAACTTAGACATTTGGACCTAGACCTGTTTTAGAAGCATCTAAGTGCCACAAAAGTACCCAAACTGACCAGATAACTACTGTAAATCAATCTTTCCCCACTTTAAGCTACACACTCAATCAAATTACTGTTGAATGGACTAATGCTTTTTCAATGGACATTCAGAATCCACCTTTTCATAATAGAATTGGTGATATTATGTGGTACTCCTCATCATTCCATCTTTATATTCAAGTGATTAATCTTTTTTTATAAAACTTTTTGTTATAAATTAGAATAACTTATCTTTTTATCTTTTATCATCGGTTCCCCTTCCTGACGCGTTTCGCATTTCTTTTTCAAGGTCGGGGGAACAAAGGTTAAGAGTAAACTTTATCCATTTCAATACTGCGTCGGGAAGGGGAACCGATGATAAAAGATAAAAAGATAAGTTATTCTAATTTATAACAAAAAGTTTTATAAAAAAAGATTAATCACTTGAATATAAAGATGGAATGATGAGGAGTACCACATAATATCACCAATTCTATTATGAAAAGGTGGATTCTGAATGTCCATTGAAAAAGCATTAGTCCATTCAACAGTAATTTGATTGAGTGTGTAGCTTAAAGTGGGGAAAGATTGATTTATTTATTGTATGGTGAGTCAGCTAACTGTGGTAGAATGCATCAAGGTAAGACACCCCCACACTCCCCCAGTGCTCACTGACCCCATTCCACTATACACCTGGTATGGGAAAGCCTAGTAGAACATCAGGTATGTAGAGTTGCCTGGTGGGTGGACTAGTGAACCTTAGAGAGGAGAACACAGGCCCATAAGATGCTTAATCTATGGTATTAAGTATGAGCCTATCAAAAACCACCCAAGCTCTACTATACTGCCATATAGGTGTCACCTGCAGCCATAAGAGCTATTGGGGTGGTGGATAGGTAGGTATAGTAGGTTTTGGGGGGGGGCTCACCTTAAACTATAAGAAGGTTATGGTGAGATATAGATCTGACACCCTTTATGTGAAGTTCACAGCAGTGCCCGCTAAAGGTACCCAACTTCTCTGTTGGAATGTCTATGTGGCCAATCCATTACTATGCTGGATCTGGATTGGAACATTTTGAGCATGGACATTTTTGTATTCAGAAATGGTCTAAAGAATTAGCTGTATGGTCTAAAGAGTTAAATGTATGTTTCCCAGACCCAATATCTGAACATCTTGGAGGATATGTTCAAAGTCCGACTAAGACTCACTATCAAAAATGCCCCTCCACTATTTTTTACAGAATACATATAAATCATGACTCTGCTTGTGCACTGGCCAAACCCCACCCCAGAATATGCCTAGACAAGAGTCATGTAAAAATATGTGCATTGTTGGCACCATGAGGTTGTGGGTTCAAACCCACACTGCTCCTTGTGACCCTGGGCAAGTCACTTCATCCTATTGCCCCAGGTACATTAGATAGTGTGAGCCCGCCAGGACAGACAGGGAAAAATGCTTGAGGTTCTGAATAAATTCATGTAAACTGTTCTGAGCTCCCCTGGGAGAATGGAAAAGTGCCTTTGTAAAATAAGCCCTTTAAGTGCTATGTTCTGGTTCTGCTCATGACCCCTCTGCTAAAGTCATCCAATTGGTATAGCCATATAATATGTTTATGTTTATTAAAAGTTTTAATCGTACTTTGGTTTATCAACAGCACGGTGTACAAAATACATAAAAACAAGAAATGAAAAGAATGTCATTTAAAATAGGAAAGCAAAGAAGAAAGACAAGAAAAGGAAATTAAATCCAAGTAATCTATAAATCTAAAAAAAACCCAAAAACAAAAAATAAACTAAAAAAACAATTTTTTTGTTTAAATCTTGTTTAAATCATTGCCAAAAAAAACTGGATCCCAAGTCACCAATCCTCTCATAAAAATGCGTCTTAACCATTGATCTGAATTTGACATAAGATAACTCGGAACGAATTATGATATGCTTCGGTCTGCCAAGCTTTTTACTCTTGCTGCTGCCCTGCCTATACTATTTGCCCCTATTTCTGAGCCACACCTTCTGCCTATAGCTGTACTCGCTTGACTTCTTTGACGCTTCTGGTTGTTTTTATCGCGATTATGTTTTTCATGTGTTTGTTTTCTCTGTACCTTGCCTTGGAATAAAGGTGGGTTATACATTTTGAACCAATGAAATGACATACAGTGACTGTTTCCACCAACGTTCTAGCTCCAATTATCAACTCTATATTTCAGCCTCGCTTGCTCACATTTCACTCGTTCTACCCACATCATCCAAAATGCTGCTCTCATGACTTATGACACCAAACTATTAATGGAACTGTGCTCTGGAAATTTTCCTGCGATCAACCTCACTTTTCACATAAGAATTTTTATGCATTTTCAAAATACCTTGACCTTATGCTTCCTACCATGCCCAGTGTATTCATCAAAACCTATTCATATGCACAGTCATGTGTTATTACAAATACACAGCAGACTACGTTTTAGAGCCTTTATCTGTGGTCGCCAATCCAAAGTGGCATTAGGGCTTCTTTTTCTTCCTGCTTGGGAGCTATGATTTATTTTTTCAGTATATTGATTTTAACTGGTGTTGCTTTAGGCTATGTCCAGAGCAGAATAGAAGATCTTGGATGTTATACAAGCAACAATGAAATAAATTATTAAAATTCATCTGATGGACCCGACTAAGATGTATTTGCTGCAATAAATCAAATGTACAGAAAGCATCACCGTGTAACTTGTGAACTGTGACAGCAAAAGGAGTCCATTTTTTTTAACTTAACTGGAATCTTTTTAGGCTATGACATCTGTTATTGGATGAACACAAAAGATATCAGGATCGATTAGTTCAACACTGCAACAGGCTTTAGAACTCTAAAATCAGTATGTCCTGAAAACAGGTGCTCCTTTAAAGAACTGCCCTCTATAAAGCAGTGCCTCCTATGATATAGGAGGGGACAGACTTAAAGATCTCAATATGTATACTTTGGAAGAATAACAAAGAAAGGGGTAAACACCAGGGAAATGAATGTAAACCAAAGTGACTTGACACAGGCTTTATTTCATAGAGAATGCCATCATCAGGAGTCCATACAGCATGAAAAGTATCTTAGCAGTTATGTAAGAGAAGGAGCTGTATTTAAAATCAAAGTTGTTATGAAACTTCCAAAGCACCATCCAGCAGTACTTTGGAAGAATGGCTGGAGAGAGGAGATTTTTTTTTTTTTTAAACTTATATCCTGCCTACACATCTCTAAGTGACTTACATAAAACATGCATAATAAAAGTAATTCACTAACTATTCAATTAAAATTAATACATAACATAACATTTATCCCAATTTCACAAAATCATAGCTGCATCTCCCTAAAAATGTGCATGTAGGAAAAAAATTTACTTTCAGCTGCATATTCATATAAATTGTAAAAAAAAAAAAAAAAAAAAGAAAGAAAGAACTGGTCTTACACAGTTAACATAAGCCTTCAAAAATATATGATTTCAATGCCTTTTTGAATTACATAGAGGATGAACATGCATGCAGTGAGCCAGGTAAAGTATTCAATAATAATGGCCCGGCAATTGAGAATGCACTCTCAGTTGTAATAGTATAATGCACCTGCCTCACATCTGGGACCGGTACTTCTGAAGCAGCATCAGATTGTAAAAATCTATCTGATGTCCACGGCGTAAATGCTCAGGAGGCAAGTCTCTTTCCATTGAAAGAAAGCTCTGGAATAAGGCAGCATAAGATGAGAGTGAAAGGGTACAGACTCAGGATCTACTTCTTTATGGAGAGGGTAGTGGATGTGTGAAACAGCCTCCTGGTGGAGATGATAGAGTCAAAGATTGTATCTGAATTCAAGAAAGCATGAGACAATCTCAGAAGATTTCTACAGAAGAATAAAGGTTAATAGATGGTATGGAAGAGCAGACTGGATAGGCCATGTGATTTTTATCTGCTGTCATTCTCTATGTTTCTATGTTTATGTCCTGAGGATCAAGGAGGCATTTGAGTATGCAGGGAGGAATCTTATCACATAAATATACTCAGTAGGTGCCTAGCACAAGGCACCTACCAGAAAGTGGGCATGATTGGGAGCAGATTGTGGGTGGATCTAGGGTGTGTTTTTCTTGTAGGCACTTAAAGTAGACTTAAGCACCAGCATTTAGGTCAAGAAAATCCTGGAATAAATAGGGGAATCTAAGTCCACTGTAGGTACCACTAGGCATTATTCTATAAATGGCACCTAACTGAAGATTGACAAGTGCTATGTGTTTCATTGCTCAGCATCTATGACTTGGGCACTGTTCATAGAATTGGGCCAAAACGATGGTCGGTAAAGCCTATCAAATTGGCCAATTCAAATTTTTTTAAGTGAATAAAATTTTGATATTATTGAGGCCACAAATCGGATTTTGTTCAGAAAGTTAGTCTCAAGCTTAATGTATCTATCACAGAAACAAATAAGAAACTTAAACACATAAGAGATGCCAGTAATCTTTGGATCTGAAGAGTCTCCGATACAAAATCTGTCTTCCTACCTGGCTTCATATCAGACAAATGTTGTCATTACTATTCAGTTGCTTTCTATAAACAATGCACTGATCCTTCTTGATAGTGTACCCAATTATAACAAATACTGGCTTATGATAAACTTAATCCAAATCCCCTAAAGTAATCCTTGTACAATTTTTAGGATCCATCAAGGTTGACTCTTAGCACATTTAAGCGTCCTTTTACCAAACTGTGGGGAAAAGTTGGCATTTAAAAGTTAGAGACCAAAGAAATCAAATTAGAAAAGCTTTTAATTCATTTTTCCAGTTATCCAGAGAAGGGAAAGGAAAGCCACTGACGAGAGGAAATTATTTGTTAGATAAAGGAGATTATAAAAGGTTGCAGGGGAAGCGTGAATGCTGATGGCCTTCTTTCTGAGGGAAAAGACTACAAAGAGAAAAGAGGTTTCTTTAACTACAGATTGTTTAAAGATACACCTTAAAAATGAATCAGTATCTTATCCTCTAATAGCATCATTTCCTAATTGTGGGCTGCATCATTAGCTGTAGCTCTGGCTATTAGTGGAAGAGATATGTAGGGTCTAGTGGTCATTGCCCAGTGATTTCAGTGAGCTCCCTACAGCAATTCAGAGCCTATGTACACTTTCCAATCACTTATTCTTGCTGGGCATTGCATGACTGCTGGGCAGGATATATATACCTAGCAATGTGGAATTAAAATGTAAATATAGTACGAGTCCAAAACAAACCACCGGGACAAGATTCTTAAAATTCCTGTTGACTGCCTCAATACCAGTTTCCATGGAAACATTTTAAAATATAGACAGACAGTCATAGTAATAATCCTTTTAACTTCTCTAACCATGACATTATCTTCTTAACTATTTATTTGCCAGTAAGGCTCGTTGATTAAACACTCTCTCAAGCCCCTCATTCTTTGACTATGGAAAGTGACGACGAGGTCACTGTAATGAGTAGTTAGCTTTTATAGGTTGCGGAAAGGGCTTACAAATATGTCTCCCAAGGTTCTGCTTTCTCTACCATCCCCAGCCCAATGCAAGGTTTAATGTTGCAGTCCAGCTGTTTGCATTATACGAGTTGCATGGGTTGACATGTTTATTAACCAATCATATTTTCTTTATTGGAGGAGACGCAGATATCACACAATTCTAAAGCATTAGGAACAGCAGTGGCAGGCAGAATGCTAAGATAATATTTCTCAATTCTTGGACTCTAAGAATGCAGCAAAGGAGGAAAACATCCAGCAATTACGAAGGGGAGACTAATATTTAACAATGGCAGGAATACATATGTTTTCCAGTGCTGAGATTTTAAGAAAAGCAGTGACAGGAGATACTAATAATTTGTCTATTTTGGTAGGATGCAAAAGAAATGAACTGTTCAGAATAATTATGACAAGCATAGCCATTTCCCGTCTTCAGCTACAAAGAGGTCTGGTTTTCAGGGTAACCTAAATTTGCAAAAATTCTCCAGTTTATTAGATAAAAAGTATCTTATAAATATTTATCTGTGAATAACTGTGCTACGAATGGATCTGACTACATAAAGCTGCTGTCCAAGGTTCTGAAATCCAGCCCTGGTTTGGAATGAAATCTATTTAAATGGAGTATTTATTACAGTGAGGTAAAAGTCAGGCTTTTATCGCGCCTTAATTTCCCCTGGGAGTGACTAAACTGTAGTAGCTCAGTACTGCAAGTTAGTCACTCCTGCAGTATATGAATAGTGCAAATTATGATCAGCTTTGCAAGTTGTACTCGTCACAGGACCTGGGAGCATCAGATGCTAAGCTATGACCTGATGATTCTGGGAACCTCTTAAAAGGACAATTGCAAATTCAACTGCTGTCCCTACTCCCCCTTATCTCTGATTCCCCCCCCCCCATGTCCCCTATACATGCTACTTTCCTGATAGCTCTCTCTACACATCCCCTCTCCAGATGTTCCCAATCACTAAAAGCACCCCCACCTTTATTAATCCCTGGCATTTAGTGGGGTTGGAACAGGAGTGATTCCAGTTTCTCCTTTCCTACACTTGCCAGAGTTGGGTTCAAAATAATGCCAGCAACCCTTAGTTGTAGTACCATTAGGATTTAAGCTGTCATATAAAGGTCTTTTACTACCATTAGAGGTCATTGGCACCATTTTGAAATTGACACTAGCAAGGGGCAGGAACAACTAGGAATTGATCTTGCCCTGACCGCACTAGACATAGAAACAAAGTAACATAGAATGTGACTATAACTGAAGTCTACAGGGAGAAAAATATACACTATCCAAACTTGAAAATCAAACTCCCAACATCTAATACACAATCAATGAACTAACAATTAGTGAAAGAAATTAAAATTTAGTAATATATTTTGCAGCTTGGTGCTGCTCAATATCATTCTATACTGGGAACTTAAAAGTTCTCTACAGTGGCACAATAGTTACATCATAAGTTGTTCAAAATGAAGAATGTTTTTACAACAGTTCCAATGTGCAGGATTGTTTCCTCTCAAGTAGGAGGAATAAATAGAAGATGCAACAGAAAGTGTGAATAAAATCAGTGTAAAGGCATCACCTTCATCAGGAATATGAAAAGGTTTCTAAGCAACGTATTATAAACCCCAGCATTAGAAAGAGCAGAAGGAATAGTAAACTCCCCAAAGCTTTCTTCAAACCAAAAAGGTATGTCGGCATCGTATACTGTAGATTTTAATTTTGGATACATGCATGTAACGGAAGAATTGCTTCTGGCAATCATTACTATGTCGTGTATATTCCAAATAAAACGTGGAAGAGGAATGCCTCAATGCTACTCATGCGCTTGAAAATGCCATAACTGATATTATTATTCTTAAGCTACCCAGAGGATTCTTGTTTAGAGGATAGCGGTAAAAAATTACTCAGTAATAAGCAGAGGGAGAAATGTTTTACTGATGTAGAGTGACATTTTAGAAAGGAATTAAAGTGTCCTGTCCAGGTCATGACAACTTAAGTTGTGCTAATATTTTAATGCAGGATCTACCAATATAGAACCTGTTCTAATATATACAGTGAGATATGCCAGTATACATACCTGTATGTTAGACATTTTAGATACATATGGAAGCCCTTTGGATTCAACCGGAAGGGCTGATAACATTGGGTGAGCATTCCAGTTAAGGGGAAGGAAAATTGTGAATAAGGTTTGGTGGGAGGGGGAGTTATAAAGTTTGAAGAGGAAGGGGTAAGTGGGACAAAGTTAATTAATTAGGGGTTAAATAATTAAGGTGCTGGGAAGAAGAGAAAGAAGGGGATTGGTCACTAATGGTAGAGAAAAAAAAGGAAGGAGTGGATTGATGACTTGGGGAAGTAGTGATGGGATTAAGAGGAAAGAAAATTTAGGAGTTTTGGGCAGGAACAAACTTTGGGGGTGATAAGGGTGGTTGGAGGCTGTCCTGCTCACCCTCCCTTGGTTGGGAGGTGGGGAGTTGATGGGGTAGAAGGGATAGGATGCAGTCACAGCTAGCAAGAAAAGAAGGGTGGGGAGGAAAAGAAGGTTGATGAAATTGGGGTAAGATAGGTGGTTGAGTTTAAGTTAAGCTCATGTCTGATACTGGCATGAGTTGGAGCATGGCCTTGCAGTACCGCAGGTCATGCATTTTTGAGGTAAAGAAAACCGTTGAAGAGATTGTTTGACCTAAATGGTTACGTAACCATCTAGCTGGGGTGGTTATTTAATATTGTTTGATATTTGCTTTAGCATGATGTTACTATTGTTTGAAATTGTGGTTGTAATAAAGCTGCAGCCAATGTTCTACCATTGATGATATTGTCTGGATTTTAATTTTTGGGAGGTGTATGAAGTAAGTAGGAGTGATTGGAATTACAAGTGCCAATATTAATGTCTATTTTTTCTGATGTTGTCACAGAGCCAGAATTGCTTTGGAGGGGGTGAGGGGAAGAAACACTGGAAGACTAAAAGGGTGATCACTGAAATTAAACAGATCAAAGATAAGACTTCTATCTATGAAGCCTGATCTCACCGGTTATCTTATATAGCAGGCACTGAATATCAGCATCTGGCTGCATAGGTCTCCTAAGTCAGCTGGTTTAAGAACATAATAGCATAAGAGTTGCCATATTGAGACAGACCAAAGGTCCATGACGCCCAGTAGCCCATTCTCATGGTGGCCAATCTAGGTCTCTAGTACCTAGCCAAAACCCAAGGAGTAGCAACATTCCATGCTACCAATCCAGGGCAAGCAATGGCTTCCCCCCATGTCTCTCTATAAGCTTTGGTGAACTTTTTGTAGAATACATGCGACATTGTAAATATCATGGCTTGGGTGTCACAATTCCCATCCAGACATGGGGGCAATTCTGTAACATAGGTTTTAACATTCACATGCCAATTACATGCATAAATGTTTGGAATAATGGTATTTTTATGCATATGTGTGCACATATGCATGCAACTACCAATATACTGCTTAGGCACTCTTCTGTAAATACCTGCTTAACTTACATAGCTCATATTTCCAAGGGGGTATACACATGAGCAGAGCTCAAGAGTGGGGCTCAAACATATGTGCACCATTTACAAAATACCGTAAGTGACATGGTTATCTGCAGCACATAAATGCTTATATACCAGCCCTATGATTGGTGTAAGTGCTTGTGCATGAGTGATTTGTGAGTATATACCCGATTATGGTAGTACTCTCTAAAGCAGTGGTTCCCAACCCTGGCCTGGAGAACCACCAGGCCAATCGGGTTTTCAGGCTAGCCCTAATGAATATGCATGGAGCAGATTTGCATGCCTGTCACTTCCATTATATGCAAATCTCTCTCATTCATATTCATTAGGGCTAGCCTGAAAACCCGATTGGCCTGGTGGTCCTCCAGGACAGGGTTGGGAATCACTGCTCTAAAAGGAAAGTAATTGTCTAATTTCCTTTAGAGAATAGGCTCCTAGGCCCTGATTCTGTAAAAGACGCCTACTTAATTTTATAATTGGCACTGATAATTGAAAGCACCATTAAAAGCCAACTAAAAAATAGGCGCCTAACTCAGTTGATGTCTATTACTTCGAGGTAGAATTGTGTACAATTCTGGAGACTGCACCTTCAAAAAGATATAAACAGGATGTGGCGTCGGTTCAGAGGAAGGCTACTAAAATGGTTGGTGGTCTTCATCATAAGGCATATGGGGACAGACTTAAGATCTCAATATGTATAACTTTGGAGGAAAGGCAGGAAAGGGGCGATAATAATAACAATAGTTTATTTTTATATACTGCCAAACCGTCAGTTCATGGCGGTTCACAACAACAATGCAATAGTCGTTAGTAGTACAAAGTCATGCCGCAATGTTACAATAAAACAACACAAGTCTAAGTAATACAACACTAGGCTAAGAAATAACAGCAACCTAAAACATTGTTAAAAATAGAATTCGGATTGATCATACAAATTCATCAAATAATCGATTAAGAAGTAATTAATAAAGATTAAAAATTAAAATCAATTCTGTGTTTCATGTTTTTTTTTAAATAGATAAGTTTTAAGTTCTTTCTGAAATTGATAATAGGAAAGGGATGAGGAAATAAGAAAGTTAGAATTCATTAATCCAGCCTGGAATGCCAAGGTCCTATCTAAATTTTTTTTTTTTTATAACATCATGCTTTTACTGTCGGAAAAGAGACGTTTAAATACCTAAGTAGCATAAATGCACACGAGGCGAGTCTCATTTGAAAGGAAGCTCCAGAAGGCATAGGATAAAGTTAAGAAGTGATAAGCTCAGGAGTAATCTAAGGAATTTTATTATTTTTTTTTTTTTTTACAGGAGGGTGGTAGATGCATGGAATAGCCTCCTGGAAAATGTGGTGGAGACGAAGACTGAGGGCTCCTTTTACTGAGCTGCGCTAGCGGTTTTAGCATGCGCTTAGAGCATACTTCAATGCCCCGTGCGTTAGACGCCAACGCCTCCATTGAGCTGGCGTTAGTTTTTCCACATAGCACGGGGGATTAGCGCACGCGCTAAAAATGCTACCGCAGCTTAGTAAAAGAAGCCCTGAATCTGAATTAAAGAAATCCTGGGACAGGCACGTGGGATCTCCTAGGGAGAGGAGGAGGGAATGGATACTGCTGATGGGCCATTTGGCCTTTATCTGCCATCATATTTCTGCCTCTGTGTTTCTAAGGCGCCTATTGGCAAGTAGGCATACAAAGGGGCAGATTCAGGTTGGAGTGGAATGACTTAGGCACTGGTAGGCACCTATCTTAGGTGCACTCATTTAGGCCAAGAAAAGCCTGGCCTAAAGGGCAGTGTGCCTAATGATTTAATGCCTACCAGTACTGATAGGCATGATTCCATAAGCAGCTCCTAGCAAATGAGCGACAACCACACCGAATGGTAGCTAGGAGCTAGATGAAAGGACCAGAGTGGAATTGTCCAAATAAAAGACATGTGCACTTAACAAAGGGGGTCCTCCAATCCGTCTGATGATATGAAGATCTTTATTGTTCAAAACATCTAAATGACACATTCACGACTCAATGACTCGACATGCACATGTTTCGGCCCTCAGGCCTGCCTCAGGAGTCTTAAAAGACGTGATAGATGAAGTGCACGATACAGTGGCACGCAGTTGGGTCTGGCTTAAAAGGTCAAGCATGAAAGAATACCATATCGCGTATTAGTCGAGTGCTAACGATCGTCACCAAGAGTCAATTATAGAATCAGGGCCATGCTGCTCCATCTGGATGCCTAGTTGCAGGCACCTGCTTGTAGAGTTGTCTTTTCTATGCGAAATGTGGCTTTAATTGTTCTTATAAACAAAATCATCTTATACCAATTATGTACATTAAAAAAAAAACATACTGGGAATTTTAAGTTGTTCAAAATGAAGAATGTTTTTACAACAGTTCTAATGTGCAGGATTGTTTCCTCTCAACTAGGAGGAATAAATAGAAGATGCAACAGAAAGTGTGAATAAAATCAGTGTAAAGGCATCACCTTCATCAGGAATATGGAAAAAGTTTCTAAACAACATATTATAAACCCCAGTATTAGAAAGAGCAGCAGAATAGTAAACTCCCCAAAGGTTTCTTCAAACCAAAAAGGTATGTCGGCATCATATAGATTTTCATTTTGGATGCATGCATGTAGCAGAAGAATTGCTTCTAGCAACCATTACTATGTCGTGTATATTCCATATAAAATGTGGAAGAGAGGAATGCCTCAATGCTACTCATGTGCTTGAAAATGCCATAACTGTTCTTAAGCTACACAGAGGATTCCTGTATATAGGACAGCTGTAAAAATTACTCAATAATAAGCAGAGGGAGAAATGTTTTACTGATGTAGAGTGACATTTTAGGAAGGAATTGAGGTGTCCTGTCCAGGTCATGACATCTTAAGTTGTGCTAATATTTTAATGCCAGGATCTACCAATGTAGAACCTGTTCTAAGATATACAGTGAAATATGCTGGTACACACACCAGTATGTTAGACATTTTAGATACATATGGAAGCCCTCTGGATTCAACTGGAAAGGCTGATAACATTGGGCGAGCACTCCGGTTGATAAGAGGAAGGAAAATTGGGAATAAGGTTTGGTAGGAGGGGGGGGGGGAGTTATAAAGGTTGAAAAGGAAGGGGTAAGTGGGACAGAGTTAATTAATTAGGGGTTAAATAATTAAGGTGCTGGGAAGAAGAGAAAGAAGGGGATTGGTTACTAAAGTTAGAGAAAAAAAAAGGAAGGTGTGGATTGGTGACTTGGAGAAGTAGGGATGGGATTAAGAGGAAAGAAAATTTAGGAGTTTTGGGCAGGAACAAACTGGGTTTTTTTTTTGTTGGGGTGGGAGGCTGTCCTGCCCACCCTCCGTTGGTTGGGAGGTGGGGAGTTGATGGGGTAGAAGGGATAGGACGCAGTCACAGCCAGCAAGAAAAGAAGGGTGGGGGAGAGAAATAAGGTTGATGAAATTGGGGTAAGATGGGTGGTTGAGTTTAAGTTAAGCTCATGTCTGATATACGCTTGGAGCAGGGCCTTGTGGTACTGCAGGTCATGTATTTTTGGGGTAAGGAAAATAGTTGAAGATTGTTTGACCTAAATGATTACGTAACCATCTAGCTGGGGGTGGTTAGGTAAAGTTGTTTGATATTTGCTTCAGTATAATGTTAGTGTTACTGTTTGGAATGGTGGTTGTAATAAATCTGCGACCAATTTTCTGCCACTGATGAGATTGTCTGGAGTTTAATTTTTGGGAGGTGCATGAAGTAAGTAGGAGTGACTGGAACTGCGAGTGTCTATGTTTTCTGATGCTGTCACAGAGCCCACTATCCTTGGCCAGAATCGCTTTAGAGGGGGGTGAGGGGAAGAAACACTGGAAGACTAAAGGGTGATCGCTGAAATTAAACTAGTCAAAGATAAGACAGCTATTTATGAAACCTGATTTCACCAGTTATCTTATATAGTCAGACTCTGAATATCAGGCACCTTTCTGCATAAATCTCTTAAGTCAGCTGGTTTAAAAATATAAGAGCTTAAGAGTCGCCACACTGAGACAGACAAAAGATCCGTCAAGCCCAGCATCCTGTTTCCAATAGTGGCCAACCCAAGTCGCAAGTACCTGATGTCACCAGTTGGGTTCGCAAGGAGACTGCGGGGGTCCACCGACAGGTGGCAGCACGACCCTGGCGTGGCTCCCAAAGGGGGGGGGGGAGACCCTACACAGTAATTCAGTTCTCTGGTGTAATAATAATAAATCAAAAAGCTCTCAGACCATTGCAGTAAATTTAATAATAAAACCCCCCACAAAAAACTGTTTTACTGGCTTTCACGCAACAAGCACACAGTTCATAATCCAACATGCACAACTCAAGCTCTGCCCCAGGTAAGTAGCTTCAAGTTCATAATCATGTCCTGGGCAGCTCCATATAGGAAAAAAGGAAAAGCAAAAATCCAACAGCAATTCCGCTAAACGCTTTGGAGACCTGGGCTTTAGATTATCACAGCCCTGAGCTTCACCAGGCTCTTGCGATTTAAACAACAATAAAAAAAACTTCAGCGCAATGCAGTTCAAACTTTGCCTCTCTAGGCTGTAGCAACTCTCCAGTCCCTGGGGACTGGGAACAGAATTACTGGGTTCACTTTTAATAATGGTTTTTAACAAGTACCTACAAAATTCCCAACCCTCCCCAATTCTGGAAGTCACCCTGTTGCAATGCAGCAAACAAATAAACAAAAAAAAACCCCACACACCAGCTTCCTTAGTGCTCAGTCCCAGCTGGTGTACAGCAACTCAATTAAGGCTCTGCACAACCCAAGCTCAGTTCAGCCCAGCCCCCACTCCAACTTCTTAAATGCAGTTCTTTGATAACCAGTTCATTCAGCACATTGTCCCAGCAAAATATCTCAGATAAAAAAAAACAGGCAAAAATAAGTTACTGGCAAGAAACTGCCAAACTCACATCCATTTGTTCTGCTGTGTCTCCAGGCATTTCACAGGCTGTTATCTCCATATTTTCTTCCAGGGCTTCCAACTCTGGAGTATCATGGGGTGCAGGGCCCTTGCCTGGCCAGAAAAGCCCTATCTGCTAGGTTTTCCTGAGCTGCCTGCTTCACACTCTTTGAGAGCTGTTTTAAACTGTTAAAGCCACTCCCTAGCTTAGGTGGCTAGGGCACAGGTCTGTAAGCTCTCTGGCTCCCTCTCGGTTCATTGGGTATATTACAGTTTGGGAACTTTTTAAGGGATCTTGCTCTCCTGACAGGCTCTGGCTCTAGAATGGGTTCTGGGTCAGAGTCAAGCTCATTCCCCTCAAGATAGGCAGCCCTGTCCTCTACAGCGTCTGAGGCTCTACCTTCAGCTGGTTTCCTGCCTCGGGGAACTGGTTTAGCACCTGACTTAACCCTGACAGGTTCATCCTTAGAGATGGAAATGTCACACTGGCAAGACCCCATAGAGTAAAACATATTTTATGCTGCTTATCCGAGGAATATGCAATAGATTTCCCCAAGTCCATTTTAATAATGACATTGATTTTTCTTTTATGAAATTAGCCAAACCTTTTTAAACCCTGCTAAGCTAACTGCTTTTACAACATTTTCTGGCAACAAATTCCAGAGTTTAATTACAAGTTAAGTGAATAAATATTTTCCCTGGTTTGTTTTAAATCTACTACTTAGTAGCTTCTTTGCATGTCATTAGTCCTAATATTTTTGGAAAGAGGCCCAAAACATGAATATTCAGCAGGAATAACCATTTAATTCCTACTTAACATTTATGATTAGAAGCTATTTAACTGGTCTTTGGCCATTTCTAACTGGTTAAACAGCTTTGAATACTGACCAGATAATATTTATTTTAATAGATAGTGCACAGTGACAGCAATATTGAGGTTCCTCAGAAGAATTCAGCCTTTTAAGTTCCAAGATATATGGATCACTATTTTAGGAAAGAGAGTTGCCAACTGAAGGATAATCTTCTAGGATAGCTAAGTCATGCACAGGAAACTTGAAAGGGATATTATTTAGAAAATATGTAGTAAAAGTTTCAAGTTTTATTAGGATTTTATATACCGCCTATCAAGGTTATCTAAGCGGTTTTACAATCAGGTACTCAAGCATTTTCCCTATCTGTCCCGGTGGGCTCGCAATCTATCTAACGTACCTGGGGCTATGGAGGATTAAGTGACTTGCCCAGGATCACAAGGAGCAGCGCGGGATTTGAACCCACAACCCCAGGGTGCTGAGGCTGTAGCGTCAACCACTGCGCCACAAAGCTAAAAACAAAGACATTTTAGAAAAAAAAGAAGACATATTCCGGGGTCTTGATGGCTCAGAGAATTGACATGTATTACAGAACCTTTTATAGTTAGGTCATTAGTTCAGAGGTTGTAGAGCCTTTTATAGCTAGGGCACTGGCTGAGATCTAAATCAGGTTGACAGTGACCAAAAATCATTGCAATTAAAGCACAGAAAAAGACCATTTGGGCTATTCTGACTGCCCATTCATGATAACTGCTAAGTAACAGCGGGATCTGGATAGACCCTGCTGTCTGCCTACATATATATATATATATACACATAATCACCAACCCCTTATCTTTACCCCTTTCTTAATTCTCAAAAAACCACTAAGAGTCATTTTTGTTGGTAAAATTAGCCGCAGCTCAGTTTATTAACCAAACATATAACAATTTAACTCCATTAACATAATGAACTTGAATAAACCAAAACCTCCCGAGCTACAGAGCGTCTTAATTTATTCCCTCAACCCTGCCACCACAGCAAGAGTCAGAGGGGTGGCATAACCCTCATACCCCTTTTCCGGGTCACCTGACCCACCGGGCACGGCTCCCTGCCGTCCCAACACTCATCACCTGATGAGCCTCCTGACCCTGTAGCTCGGGAATCCGCCACAGGCCTGTAACCTTACAGGCCCCCCCCCCCAATAAACCGAGCTGAGGCTACACACCCAACCCAAGAACCCTCTCACAACCTACGGAGAAATCATCCAACAGGAGATCCCAACCAACATCGGAGAGGTGTACTCTATCCCTATGATACAGACCCGCACACGTGACATCCACCCAGTCATGCAGGATCTGACCACCCCCAAACTCCACCACCCATTTTCCCACCTGCCGATTAAACTTCCCCAGCCCCCTGGTCCAACGCCTAGACGCTAGACACCGAGGCCGGGGAATAACGTCCGACCAAACCACCCTAGCCCTCGGGAACTACTGAAACACTACCCACAAGTCATCTTTGATCACGTTGATGAGTTGTCTCCCAGACATGTCATCGAAATCATTACCCCCCAAATGTAACAAGATGATGTCCGGATGACGGGTACAACCGCGCTGATCTGCCAAAAAAGGCAGCAGCTGATGCCATCGCATGCCGCGTTGACCCCACCAGGACACACGGACTCCGCGATGACCCAGGCCAAGATGACGTCCCCCTGGGCGGATAGTTGCTCGTTCACCGGCCCAATGAACGAACGAATGGCCCACAATCCAAACGGAATAACCCCTCCATCTGGCATCTGAAAAGCAAAACAACAAGCTCAGCATAGTACAGTACCACACACCCGCCCACACTGCAACACCCAGATTCTCCCCACTCACTGGCCCCTATTCCCTTCCTCCGCTCCCGATACGTCGCTCCCAGGTCTAATGTAACCCCGAAAAGCTCCAGAAGCCCAGCACCCGAGACGTTGAATGCCGGCCTCTGGCAAGCCGGCTGCACTAGCACTCGTCGCCGCACCAATTCGGAAAGAGTGCGTCCCGAACCGCCCAGGCTCCATTCCACATCTCGCCAATACCCGCCGCAAAACAGCCAGGAATTGGAACCGCGACAACGGAGCCCCATCCACATGTATAAACAGGACCGGAGAATCCCCACTACGCACTGCTAAATAAGCTCCCATCCGTTCAACGGGACAAGAGATACACCCGGCCACACGCCTTAGCAAAACCCACTGACCCTGACCCTCTTGGTCAGTTTTAGAACTGACCACATAAACATGTACCGACTGAGAGCCCAAACGCACATGCTGCACCAATAACCCCCTACCCCTGGCCCCATCCGCGGCACTGACCAACAACTCGCCCACTCGAAACGCACCGAAAAAGGCCAAAGAATAGGCAGCCCGAAACAAACAGGCCTCGAAAGGGGAACTAGCAACCTCCGGCAAAACCTGAAGCAACCACACCAGCAGCTCATGTCGAATCGGCAATCTAGTGTCCCCCCTCTCAGGCACTGCTCTACCCATGGCCCGAAGCAAACGCTGCAGCATGAAACTGGACGAAGGGCAAGCCCAACCCAGAGCCCGGCAGAAAAAGGAAAAAACAGCCAAACGCCCACGCACCACCCCCCGTGAAACCCCAGCTCTGAAGGAATCCAGCACAAAGTCCTCCAGGAAGGACTCGGCCACATCCCCCGGGGACCAACCTCTACCAGACAAAAAGAGCGCTACTACCCGAAACCCTGCAGAATATCAGGACCACGTGGCAGGAGCTACCGACAGGCGGAGCATCTCCCAAACTCCTTCACGTCCAGGCGCCACAAATGCTCCGGCATCGCAGTACCTTCCTCCGCTGCCTCTGGCGCCAGCCGACGAAACTGCTGAAAATTGAAACGGGATAAAGCGTCAGCAATTCCATTCTGTATCCCAGGGACATGACGCGCTCTAATAAACAAGTTGAGCCGTAAGCAGCGCAGCACCAACGCCCGCATCAGCCCATTAACAGCTAAACAGCGGGCAGCCTGTCTGTTAACCACCTCCACCACACCCATGTTATCACACCAGAAAACAACTTTGCGATCACGCAACAGGTCAGGCCACAATTCACAGGCAACTACCAAGGGGAATGATTCCAGAAGAGTGATATTTTTGGTAAGACCCCCCTCAACCCAATCCGCAGGCCACTGCGCAGCGCACCAAGCACCCTTACAATACAGACCAAAACCAACTCCACCCGCAGCATCAGAGTACAGTTCTAGATCTCCATTAGACACCGCCGGCGCCTGCATAGGCAAGGTGCCGTTAAAATCCCGCAAAAAACAAACCCACATACGGAGGTCCGCCCACACAACTGCAGGGAGCCTCAAAAATGCTTCCTGTCGCGTACCCCTGCTGTGGCCGCAGCCAAGCGGCGGGAAAAAGCTCTTCCCATGGGCAAAACCCTACACGCGAAATTGAGAGAGCCCAGCAGTGACTGGACCGCCTGCAATGTGGTCTTCTGCGAAGCCAACACGAGCTCAATAAAACCTATCAACTGTTGAACCTTGGCCGTCGGCAGGCGCATCACCAACGCCTCCGTATCCAACTCAATACCCAGAAACACCAGGGAGGACACCGGACCCTCCGACTTCTCCCGGGCCAAGGGGATACCAAACTCCTCTGCCAGTTGCTCAAAAACCTCCTTCAACCGAGCACAATCATTAAAACCCCCAGCACCAATGAACAGAAAATCGTCCAAATAATGTACCACCGAATCCAAACCCGCCTGCCGCACCACCACCCAATGCAAAAAAGAACTGAAGAGTTCAAAATAGGCACAAGAAACGGAACAGTCCATAGGCAAACAACGGTCATAGAAATAAGCGCCATCAAAACGAAAACCGAGAAGAGGATAAGACCGCGGATGAATGGGTAACAGACGAAAAGCAGATGCAATATCGACCTTCGCCAACAAAGCACCCCTACCAGCTTTCAGAATGAACTGCAAGGCACAATCCACAGACGAATAACGCACAGAACACAGGTCACGTGGAATACCATCATTCACCGAGGCGCCAACCGGTCTCGAAAGGTTGTGAATCAAGCAAAACTTGCCCGGCTCTTTTTTAGGGATCATCGCCAATGGTGAAACCATCATTTCCGGGAAAGGGCGCTCGTGGAAAGACCCTGCAATCCGACCGAAGCTAAGTTCCTCCCTCAACTTATCACGAACCACCGCAGACAATTGAGAAACAGAAACCGCATTGCGCACCCGTGCAACCGAAATCTCACCCTGAAAAGGAATCTCAAAACCAAAAGAAAAACCACGTTCCAAAATCTCCGCCGCACGAACCTTGCCATAACGGCGCAACCACGGACGCAAGGCCCCCACCCGAATAGGAGTGGGCAACTGCCCCGGCAAACCCTCATTTGCTCGCAGCGGCCGGACCCCCTGCCGGACGTTTTGGGCACTTGAGGGCAGAATGCGGCTGTCCACATTGAGAGCAGACATGGCAGAACCTGCAGTCTGGGAACGGACAGCTGGATTTGTTAAATCTCCAACAAAAATCTGATCCCCCTCCCACTCCCGCCCCCACCCCCACCCCTGCTCGAAAGGGCCCACCACCCCCCGCACTCCCTGGCGGGCCACGGCCACTCACCACAGGCGCACTCAAAGGCTTGACTGACATGTGTGTGAGCCACAAGTTAACATCTTGCGTGCCCCACGACATGTGGGCATTCTCCTCCATCTTGTCTCTAAAAGCCTTATCGTAGTTAAGCCACAACCAGCCCCCAAAACGCTGATAAGAATCAAGTACGGAGTCCGCATAAGCCAACAACAGCCCATAGTCCCCTGGACGCGCACGCCCCCAAACACTAGCCAGCCGCAAAAAGGAGCGCATCCAATTAAGGATGGACCGAGCTACTGGTAACTGCTTAGACTCACTAACCCCACGCTTCGATTTCTGAAATATATCAATACAGGAACGCCGCCGAATCTTGCGCCGCAGTGCTCTCGGTACTTTCTCCCAGAGTTCCGTCACGCTACTAATGCCAGAGCACCCTGACTCGGCCCAGCCGGCGCCTCACCACCGCCAACCACTGAACCACTCGCGCCGCCAGTAATATGCCCAGAAGAAGAAGAAGACGCAGAAGACGATGAAGAAGAAGAGGAAGATCCAGAAGAAGATGACCCCCTATGCCGCCTCCGTCTACCCCTCCCACGCTTCCTGACCTTCTTCCCCCCAGCAACCACCGCAGGCGCCACATTACCCGATGTAGATGGTCCCGCGACGATCTCCGCAGCCGACACGCCACTCGCAGCAGGACCGGCCTCCGAAGTAGATCCGTGTGTAGACACAGAGGCGCCGCCCCCAGCAGCCCCCACCAGAGCAGAAAAACCAGCAGTGCCACCACCAGCCCCTGCCCTCGCCGTCTCTGGGTCGCAGGACACCGTCGCCACTGCTCTGGCATCCCGCTGCATCTCCGACACGCCTCCAGCTGAGCTGGACGGATGGCTCCAGGCTGCTTCAATGCTGTAGGGGCGCTCAGGCGCCGACGAACCCTGTGAAAATAAAGCAGAGCCAGAAGCCGAGCCCAGGAAACCACCAACAGGCATTTGCCAACCCGGCCCCCCAAAACCAGAAGCCCCCAAACCACCAGGGTAGCCACTTCCCCCCCAAGGGGAACAAGAGGAACCCGGCCCCAAACCAACCGGACCTGCCCACCATTGAGGAAAACCCCACGGAGCACCTCATGTACCCTGCAAACCAGAAGGACAGGGGCCCAGACTTCCGCCCAAAGGGGTCTGAGGCCTCGCCCCTTCAACTACCGCGCCCAACGCACCGCCCCGCTCCCCCCTCCCACCAACCGGTAAGGACTCACCACCCCTTGCAGACCCACCAGCAAATACTAACCCCCCAACATCAGCCTGAACAGCAGACACCCCTCCAGAGCCACCTTCCACAGTTAACCCAGTCTCCTCCAACAGTGCACTAGAAGTGCCTGAGCTGCAGCCAGCCGACCCGGCAGAACTCTTCCCACCCGACTTCCCCTTCCTCTTCTTAGACTGTGACCCTGCACATGGCCCCGCAGCCCCAACGGAAGCCCTCCCACGCAAACCCAAACCGGAGCTGGCGATCGCGATGGCCAACAACGCCTCCGCTTTTGACCGCCTCTCCGGCCTACCAACCCCACTGCCACCCACCTGCTCGGACGGGTCCTCCACCAACGAGGAACCCGCCAACAGGGAGACCTCTACTTCCTCCTCCGACGCCGACTCAGACTCCCGACGAGCAGCCATAATGTTTATTGGGGGTTTTTTTTGGCAACAGCACGAGCCCGACTCTGTACACACGTGCCGGATGAAAAAACCGCCCTGGAGGACCTGAGGAGGAGTCGAGTCCTCCAGGGTGCCGGCTATAAACCCTCGTCCCCGCGTCGATCCACCAATTAATTTAAACTATCTACCCTGACAGGCTCTACAACCAATCGATGCCTGTCTATTTCTGCCCTTCCCCCTAACTACCCTAACCCGCCTACTCCCCCAGCCGACGGGCAACGCGAGGGCTCTACCAGCCCCGCATTACTTCCGCCCGTCGACACAAGGTCTTGGGCTCCTATTTCTACAATCATCTCCTCTTCCTCAGAGATCAAAAGAACATTAGCTTACCAAACCAGCCTCTGGGGTAAGAACTTTAGTAATTTGATATCTAATTTCTGTTCGTATCAAACTTTTAGAAGAATGCCCAAAACTCATCTATTTGCCACATTTTTTAGATAAGTATTCTGTAATTTAAATATGTAATTCTCTGTGCATATTGTTAACTGCATCGAACTGCAAGGTTTTGCAGTATATAAATGGTTTGTTATGTTATGTTATCCATTGTGACTCTTTCATGCCATCTTGTATTCAAATATGGTCCTCATCTACACCACTGTTACTGGGAAGCCATTCATGTAACTACCACCCATCCCATAAAAATATTTCCTTAAATTATGTACTCAGAGCTTCCTTTCAAATGAAAGAGACCCACCTCCTATGCACTTATAGATATGGAGGCATATGAATACCTCTATCATATTTTTCTTTTCTTGCTTTTCTTCCAAACCATATCTATTGAGATCTTTCAATGTCTCCCCATATGTTTTAAGCTGAATATCATGGACCATTTTAGTAAATGCCTCCTAGATTGATTCCATCCTCTGGTAGATGTCTGGAATGTCCTCCTAAAAGAATGATGGAAAGGAAAATGGTGACAGAATTCAGGAAAGTGTGGGATGAGCACAGAGGATCTCTAATTAGAATATGATTGGTATAAATTGAAGTACTAAGCTCAGTATCAGGCAGACTTGCTGTCTATGGCAATTCAGTTTAGGATGGGTTTGGGAGGGCCTTGGGAGCCTCAGCAATTTGGAACATGAGGATGGTCCTTGGCAGACTTTCACGATCTGAATCCCGCAAATGATGAGATGGTTTGGACAGGCTGGTGTGAGCTTTGATGGGAATTCCAGTAGTTGGAACCCAAGGACAGTAGCGGATGGATTTCTAAGGTCTATGGCCCAGAAATAACAAACAAAAAAAGACACTTTAATTTAATCATGAAATTGTAATGCATGTAATTAAAGGGCAGACTGGATGGACCGTTCGGGTCTTTATCTTCTGTCATTTACTATGTTACTAGGTTTATATCCATCTTAAGATACAATCTCTAGAATTATATACAAGTACAGTAATCTAACCCCGCCCATCCTTTTTAAAAACCATAGCGCAGTTTTTAGCACCAGCCGTGGCAGTAACAGCTCTGACACTCGTATAATTCCTACTGGTTATTCCTTTCCTTATGCACTTAAGCATCCTTACTATACTGTTCTGCTAGGATTTGCAGCCCAAATACATGACTGTCATTTTTTAGCACTAATTATTAGTTCATTTTTCATGATTCACCAGATCTCTCCTCCTCTTATCCATATTATCCAGAGTGTCTACCTTGTTGCAGATTGCAGCATCCTTTACAAAATGGAACATATTTCCCTACAGCCCTTCTCCAAGATCATTTACAAAAAATGTTGCAAAGAATGCGACAAAAACACCATTTATATAAAAATGAATTGGTGGTTTCAATCTAATTCCTGGTGAACAGGTATCTACACCAAAAAGAGAGCCCAAGGAGGCCTCAACGATAAGACAATCAAGGCACAACCCGTGGCTGAATTATTGACATCTCATCCTCACGACTCCTTTGTTGCGCCTGAACAGGTATCTACAACTCGAATTTCAACCATCACCGTTAGGTATAACCAGGACATATCAAGCTAGGCTGCCCTGCAATGGCAATAGGAAGTGAATCTGTAAAAATAGGCACTTGTTTCCTTTTGCCATTGGAGGCTAGTATGGCTGTGCCCTGGGTGATTTGCCCACTAGTGCTCCCTAATCCATCTACTTCACTGCTGCCAGTAAGAGAAGATGGTGGGCTGGTATCAGTTTTTGCACCAAAACAAACCTCTTGCAGGTGCAAGAAAAAGCGGAGTAGATTAATTGGATGCTATCAGGTTTATTATATACAACAAATCATAAAATATATAAAATGATATAAACAAGTGATATAAAATGAAGTGCTAGTCCATAAGGCGAAAAAGCCTATATTAGCCAAAGCTGATCTTGAGACGCAATATAGTCATTTGCACCAGCAGATGATATCAAAAAGGTCCCAGATTGGTGCTAGGGAGTAAGGCGATATCAACTGTATTAGCCAAAATGGTCCTGAGGTGAAGAAAGTCAATTGCTGGAGTGCTATGTGGCAGTCCTGGGAGGTAGGAAGGACCCTACATGGTCCGTGTTTCGGTGTGTGGAAATGCCTTCAACAGAATGAAAAACTGGTCTTCGTGATATTTGGAGCATTGAGATTAAGCAGTATATTTCTGCATCTCGATGGCCGCGTATTTGGACTTGGAGGATGAGATGTACAGCGCCAGCATCTATGAGACAAACTTGGTTTTTTCTGTTACATAGATCTTTTTGGACCCCTGTTAGGTTACACCGATTAGATAATCTAATAGATGCTGGCACTGTCATCTAGACATTGGGACGCTGGATCATCTGTTCTAGTGTCCTTTGATACTTAACTTTTGGAGGTCAATTTGGGGTAAGATTAACAACATATTGGATTCATCAATTCCACTGATGTTTGAGTTGGTCATTTGTGGAACACTATTACATGTTAAGCCCCCTATGGATCAATATAAATGCCGTCTTTCCTTTATCATGACTGGGATAGCCACGCAGATGTTTACCTGTAACTGGAAGAACTACGACCGTTTAAATTTTCCTTTTTTGGTGGGCAAATCTGTGCTCCAGCTATAGATTTGAAAAAATGAATGCCGATAGTTTGGGGCCCAGTAATTTCTTTAAATTGGTTTGGGGCCCGTTGACATCTTATGTTACTTTATTATAGCAGGGATTTGATTATGAATTAGCATTGTTTATTTATTTTCATATACATCCAGGGAAGGGTGGGAGGGGAGGGCTTGATTTCTGTCCTATTTATGACCTATGAATATGGTGTCAGGTCAAAAGTGCGCCGGGAGAAAGGCGCGCCCAGACAATTGAGCGCAGCACGCGCCGCCGTGCCACTCTAAATTACTGTTTTTAGCGCTCCGACGGGGGGGGGGGGGCGTGGGGGGGATCCCCCCACTTTACTTAATAGACATCGCGCTGCGTTGTGGGGGCATTGTGGGGGGTGTGGGGGGTTGTAACCCCCCACATTTTACTGAAAACTTCACTTTTTCCCTGTTTTTAGGAAAAAAGTTCCGTTTACAGTAAAATGTGGAGGGTTACAACCCCCCAAACCCCCCATAACGCCGGCACGATGTCTATTAAGTAAACTGGGGGGGTTCCCCAACAAAACCCCCCATCAGAGCCCCTAAAACTGTAATTTAGAGCAGCGTGGCGGCGCGCGCTGCGCTCAATTGTCGGCGAGTGCTTTTGTCTTTCGCGCCGTTGTCTATGAACCATGAATATTTACACGATTGGAGAGTGGGAGGCTATTATTAATGTGAATAGAATAAGGATATTGGAAAGATCTATGTTTTGTGGTTTATGGAATTAACAGTGGGTGGAATTAACAGTGGGTCGGTGGGAGAAATAGTTGGTTATGTATATTTGTAAGCTGATTGTGTTTCTACTGATATGTTATATATTATATATCTGCTTATTGCACTATTGAAGTTTTGAAAATCAATAAAGAATTAAAAAAAAAAGTTTGCAACCTTTTACAGGTGGGAAGATAAAGTAAAAAAAAAAAAAGAAATGCCTTCATCAGTGGTCCATTGCTGAAGATATATGTATCTGAACCATGCACAGCACACTTTAGATGTAAGGGTACCACATAATACTTGCACAAGCCAGTAATGGAGGTAAAATACCGGAGAATTACAAAGCAAAACTTGCTGTTCAAAATGAAAGGTTTGTCACCCGACATCGACGCTGAGCCGAAAAGCTAAGTAGTTTTTACACCCCTCCATATTTGGATCCTGTGTGGTTGTACCACTTACACAGCCCTTGAGAGGAGGTTGTATATAACTGCCTGGAGTCTCAACAGAGAAGATGTAATTATCTCTTCAGTCCCAGAAGTGGTCATTCTAGATCAGAGTTTAGGCCAGGTGTTTTCAAATCTCAAGGTTTCTCCCAATGGTATATGGGAATAGATGTTATGTGCATGTCGGTGAATTTGTGTGTGCATTCGGCCACTTTCATTACAGAACTTGGATTCTCATTCACACACTAGATGCCTATTTGTTTTTCATAAAATCTCACAGATTTATCCAGGAAGTTCCACTTACCTAAATAGGAGCAATTTTCAGTCGGATAAATTTAGGACAGCATAAAGGCTGTCCCAGCTTTATCTGTTCATTTATCTGGGTAGCGGTCTGAAAATCACTGGATAAATGCTGGCTGCCAAGTTATATCTGAATATTCAGGGCTGGCTGATATCTGGACATTAGTGCTGAATATTTGGTTATAAAATTTTCATGGCCTCTGGCATTTAAAAATGCTTGTAGGGCAAGTCTATAAATTGGCTCCTAGACTTATGCACAGCTTACACATGCCAGGCTTACAGGCCTATCTGAAGCTAAGCAGGGTTAGGCCTGGCTAGTACCTGGATGGGGGACCACTGGGGAATGCCAGGTGCTGTAGGCTTCAGGGCCCTATGTGGAGCAGCAGTAACATAGTGGCGCCACACACACTGTGCAGGAGAAGGCAATGGCAAACCACTCCTGTTCTCTGCCTTGGTTCAGTGGTCTACTTGAAAGCCTACACTCATATGTGTCAATGATTTTTCACTTAAGTGTTATAGTGCATAACTGCAAGGGAGGATATATATGTGACTGCACTGGGGTGTTGCCAAGTGTGCAGCTTACAGAATACTATCTGTTCAATTTATTTAATATATCACAAATATAAAACCAGGGTTAAAATCTAAACAGTTTACAAACTCATTTAAAGGAGGGTTAAGAAACAAACTAATACCAATACAAGGACAAAAACAACCAACAACAAATGAAGAGAGAACGAGAGGTTAATTATAATAAAATCTGAGGTGTGGAAAAGAGTAAAACATCAGGCTAGGGAGCACTCAGGCACACCAACCAGCCACAATGACATAAATGGACACACCAGAATTTCAGCATGACAAAGCAGCTTTATCCTATTATTCTATAATGGCTAAGGCACACCTATGTGCCATTATAAAACTGGTGCTAAGCCTTATCGTGAAACCAATATTGAGGTGTGAAGTTATAGACTTGGCCTCATACAACCATAGCTGAACATTACCCCCTTAGTTTTATGCATGCTCCAAGTCACTCTTTTGTCAAAATTAATTGGCATCTTTCCATCACCACATTACATCTTCCTCCTGGCTTCTGACTTATTTTTTTTCTCCCCCCCCTTTCTTGCCCTTTCCAACTTTTCTATCATTATCTGCTACTTTCGCACTCACCTGCCAGATTTTTACTTCTTAGGCTTCCCTCTCTTTATTCTTGTCTGCCACCGCTTCTCCTATTTCCCTCAGACTTTCCGCATTTCCTGCAACCGGCTTCTTATCTCCATTTGTACGAGGGTGAATCAAAAATTAAAGGCAATTGTTAAATTATGTGATAACTGGAACGGAGCTAGCAAAATACTGTACAGTCCATTTTTAACCTGTACTTAAATTACTGTATTGTCCTTGTATTTAAACTACTGTATAGTCTTTGCATTGTCCAAATGTACGCCACTGTGAATGTTTGCTTGTGGATCGTTCTGAACTACTGGGAGGACAGGATAAAAATCTAAATAAATAAATAAACATATGTACTCATACATTGTCTGTTAGATAGTTCGTCCATGCACGGTGCAGCACTCGGCCTTTAGTTGTACGGCAGCCATGAGGTCAGAAACATAGACACTCCATTGCAAGATTGCACCATCAAAGGACAACGTTCAGCAGTGCGCTTCTTGGGACAGAGGGAGCGAAATCTTTGAAGATTCACCGTCGGATATAGCGTTAACAAACAGTGCAAATTATTGTGCATTGCTGCAAAATGAACTTTAAACTGCAATTTGCAGCAAAAGAAGAGGAATGTTGGCCAAAACAGCCTTGCTGCACCATCACGATGCATGTCCTCATACATCAGCAGCAGCGAAAGAAGAGAGAGTGTAACAGCTTGGGTTTGAACAAATTCCACATCCTACTTATAGCCCGGATCTGGCACCTAGTTATTATCACATTTGTGGTCCACTGAAGGAGACACTGCGAGGTTGCAGATTCACCTCTGATGATGAAGTAAAGGAAGCGGTGCTCACCTGGCTTAGGGAGCAGCTGAAAAACTTCTTCTCTGTAGAAATGCAGAAGCTAGTTGAATACAACAAATGTGATGTCTTATTTGTCAGCCTGTTCCTCTCTATTTACTGACCTTCTTGCAGTCTCCCCATCTCTAAACCAAACTAAAACTTGAGTTTATAGACCAAGTCATCTCTATAAAACTAAAGCTCGACTCGGTTTAAAGTAAATAAAATAGAAAAGAACAATAAACTTTACAATTTGGAAAATAACCAAATTTTTAGATATTTATGATAGGTTTGAAGAGAACCTAGTTCTCTCAACCACAGAGGAATATTGTTCCATAATTCAGTTGTTTTGAAAAATAAAGACTTCCCCAATTTACCAGTAGAGGCTATGCCTTTCAGAGAAGGGAAGGATAATTTAAATTTTTGCATAGTCAGACCAGGTCTTTTAGAATTCCAAGACAGAGGGATTAATAAAGGACAAATGCCGAACAAGATCTTAAAGATTATACAGGCACTTTTGAAGTGTATCCTGGAGATTATTGGAAGCCAGTGAAGTTTAGCCAAGAGCGGTGATACATGCTCAAATTTGCTTTTACTGAAAATAAACCTAGCCGCAGTATTTTGAATCAGCTGAAGTCTCTGCAGGCTATTCTTGGTCAGCCTTAGATAGATAGAATTACAATAGTCTAACAGCTCAACCTATGGACCTTGTGAGGCACTATTTCAGGGCACCAGTGATAATGGGTGCCAAAATTCAATTTGGGCTACCTTCAAACTCCTAGAGGGATAGATGATAGACTGGAATTTTGATGCCCTTTTGAGTAGTGGCTCGTGGCCAGCAGGGGGTGCTGGTTATGGGACGGAAATGGGAATGGATGTTAGGATATGATAAGTGCAGTATTTTTTGTGGAGTTGTTTTCTACAAAAGGCCAGTTTTTCGTATGATTCTGGGTAATTCTAGTTAGACAAACATCTGTGTCAGTTAAGGACCACGCCCAAATAGAAGCGTACGGAAAAACAGGTGAATAAAAATTTTAATATAATGTAGCTAAGGCCAGAGAAAAACACACTAAGGATTAATATAAGGGAAAGCATAATAATATCTGTGTATGTACTTTGCTGTTGAGCCAAATCATGGTGGAAATCAGGATTACATGGAATCCATTTTGGGTTCTTTGTGTTTACCAGTGACTAGTTTCTGTTTTCTTTGTCCTCTCTGAGTTTTTCCCACTCCCAGCAGCGTGGTGTTAAGTAATACCACATGTACTGTAGACTGGCTAGGAAGATCAAGTGTCCTAAACTAAGAGATAAAATGCATTAAGTATGAATGTATGCAAGGGGCCCCGAATGAACGAAGGAATGATTGATATATGAGAGATATATGAAAGAATGGTGTGTACTTAATTTCTAATATTTTATATATTTTAAACCTGAAGAAACACTAAGGAAAATCCTGAGGCAACATCTGGGAGTAATTAGAGACAGAGACTGTTGCTTCAGTCTCCAGCATAGGAAGGGGGGGGGGGGGCATTGGAAGCACATGCTTATCACTGTATGTAACATGAAGCTGTCAGCTTTCCTCTTCCAGACTAAAGTTACTGTCAATTTAGGGAGAGATTGAGAATTTCTCAGCACTCTGTTAATAATTGTAGAATTCTTTTGAATATGTTAATGTTAATTCAGAAATCAAAAGTAATTTTCTGAAACTTTGTCTAACTTTTAAATGTGGAGGAATGTTTCTTTGTCCAACTTTAAGACCACCCATAGGATTGTTATTGGTTGATTATGATGATGATGTCACGAAAAGCCAACAGCATATAATAGGAAATTTGGAGCTAGTAAAACGAGACCGTTAGGAGAAGGCCAGTATTTTGGCACCTCTAACGATCTCCCATAAGCGCAATCGGTAAGCAATGATGCTGTTCTTTTGATCTAATAATGGAAAAATCGAAACAATAATTCAATAAATCTTGGTTATAATTTTTAAAACCTTGCGCTGGTGTCATTTTGCATGTATAATTATTTTCAAACCTGAAAGCTTTCACAAATGGCGTCAATGACCCTTGCTCACCTTTATCAGTATTGTCCTGAGCCAATGCCTCTCCTTTTCCAGCAGGAGGGGCGCTTAAGAGAGAGGGAGATAGTAGCTTACAGATGGGGGGGAAATGGAGGGAAAGACACCAGATTATGGGTGGGGGTACTAACGCAAAGGATGACTAAAAAAAATAAGAACATAAAAATAGTCACAATGGGTCAAACCAAATCTGGCCCAGTGTCCCATCTTCACAGTAGTCAATCCAGGTCACAAATACCTGGCAAAAACCCAAACAGTAGCAACATTCCATGGTACCAATCCTGGGCAAGTAGTGGCATCCCCCATGCCTGTCTCAATAGTCACTTGAGCAGGCCCTTCATCTTTTGGTATTATCTGCTGTGTTTCTGCTCTGCCAACTTTGAGAAGAATTTTATAACTAAAACCCTGGGGGGAAAAACGTTTCAGAAATGTGCATATTTTATGTTTAGTTTATACAGGAACATAGGCATGAAAAATGCATGCACATGCAATTTGCACAACTTTATAGCTGCTCTGAGACTGGTGTAAAAATGCACACATGCCACGTGTATCTTCACATTATGGCTTGTATGTATAGTTGAATATGGATATACAGCTACACAATTTTAGAGAAACTCCTTTTCAGCATGTGAAAGAGATTTTATATGCAAAAACTCCATTTTAAAATAACCGACGTCTCTCCTCCCTCAGGGCCACTGGATGCTGTCCATGGTCCTGATCTTCATTTCAGCTCCAGCATTGCACCAACAAGCAGGACGCCTTCCTCCCGTCCAGAAATGACTTTGTGCAGATTTTTATTTTGCTTTTACCAAATCCCCAATGCTAAACTGAAGTTTAAAAATGAGAAATATAACTTTTCAACATTGATGACAATTCCTGTAATGGGTTATCTAACGCAACTCAGCAGTGCCCTATGATAAAAAGCAAAAGAATTTAATGTGATTTTTTTTTTTTTTAACATCAGAAAATCTAAGTTTTGCAGGTCAATGTAAAAGCATCTACATTTATAAATAGTAGTTTTTACACATGTGGGTTATTTATAAGTATATGTGAAGAGGGCCAGGATGCAGATATTTGAAGGGAGCAGCTGAAAACATATACACACCAGCTCCAAGCAAGAGTAGATATCATAAATATGCTCATTTCATCCAGGCTTTAAATAAGGGATTAATGTTCCATAATTTCCCAAATTTTTGATTTTGCCTTACAATTTAAAAGAATGTGAAGTTTCAGTAGTGAACTGGAGCCACCTACATACATACCTTTGTGAAATTGGATCATTATGCATATAAGTAAGCAGAGTCAGTTCTTCATATAATCGCCGGCACTTATTTATGGAAGCTGTGGAGTGATGTAACTTTTATTTTCTATGTATAAGTTTGAAAAACTGCTGCTGTCACTGTACATTCCAGCAAATACACTTATATTTGCCACTATCTGTATAAGTATTTAATAAAAGGCTCTGAATTTGGCAAAGCCTATTCTACACTACTCTAGTCAAATATGAAAATTGGGGACAAGTTACACACAATGTAACAAGAGTGAAAAGGTGCATATATCAGAAAAAGAAAAAATCACTCTATGGACCTGTTCAAAGAGTAAAGTTGATTGAATGATGTAACTCAGTTCACCAAAACTTGCTCAGAATCAAGGAGGGGAAAACTGGGGCGAGCCCCAGAAAAACCACCTCACAGCCCAATCATCGCATGAAGGGTAAACGGTAACATTATATCATTCCATGTATGCTTTGTATTTTGAAAAAATATTGGCGTTTGAGCACTGTAATGATTAGATAGTTTTTTAAGTCGAAGAACTAAGCAAACTTAACTTATAGCTTGCGGGTTCCAGGTGGAAGAACATGCGATGGGTGCAGAGCTTCAGGATGGACTAATGTCTCCCATATAGAAGCGCAAGTGGCGCAGGTTAACTGCTTAACTGCCCCAGTTTTCCCCTCCTTGATTCTGAGCAAGTTTTGGTGAACTGAGTTACATTATTCTACACTACTGGCAAAAGGTGAATTCTGATCTGGAGATCCTATTTCCCACAACAGAGCGCCTATGCCAAAAGGGACTTTTGGTGTCTCATTTTTACATTGAAAGAAAATATGCATGAAAAACTTCTACAATATCTTGAAACTATGATTAATACATATTATGAAATTAAATTATGAAACCTATAAGTTTCATTGGTCAATGGTAAGCTACTAGACCATGAGTATCTCAGCCCTTCATCAATATTTCTTCTTAAAAAAATTGAAGCGATTTTCACATGACAGTTTTTTTTAAAAAAAAGAGGGAGATTTTAAAGCTGCACTTCATTAGTCTGACTACTTTTGTTGTATATGTTTTGGTTGTACTATGTAAACATAAACAAAGCTATGACAGAAGAGTGCATAGTATGTTCTCACCTGATCATGGCACAAAGAATGAAGGGAATTGACTTAGTAGAGCCAGAAAGATTGTTCACCCTCTCCAAGGTGAAGAGAAAGAGAGAGAACTCAATAAAGTTAGAAGGGAAAAGATTCTGTACAAACGTAAGGAAGTTCTTCTTCACTCAGAGAGTGGTGGAGGTCTGAAACGCTCTCCCAGATGCTGTTACAGGGGAAAGCACCCTTCAGGGATTCAAGGCTGGATAAGTTCCTACTCAGATAGTGCATTGGTCTTTAACCTAAGGCCCTCTGTGTGAGCGGACTGCTGGGCACGATGGACCACTGGTCTGACCCAGCAGCAGCAAATCTTATGTTCTTAGCTCTATTTGACCTCATTACTCAAAACATAGTCTTCAGATAAAATCACATTCTCCATAGGTTGTGGGCGATGATGAGTTTTAATTGCATTTTGGCTTGCCAATTTCCTCCTGTTGGTTTAGTACTTCCTGTTCAATTACATCCAACCTCTGTTAACCAACAGTGCCATGAACCTTCATTCTTTACCACCACCTGGGATATTTCCCTTCTTTTTATAATCTTGCTAGGCCAGCTATTCCAGTGATAGGCATTTGCTGGGAGCCAGAGACCACATATCCCTTAAGAATTGGTATATTTGTATCCTTGTTTAGCCAATAGGAGTCTATCATTGAGAGATGGCTGGGACTCCTTCCAGGGGCTGTGAATGCTGCCTCTGCAAAGTCCCCAGGCTCAGCCAAACTGAAGGCTAGACCTGGGAATAAGATTGAGCCTTCCATATGGCAATGCACAACACTGCTTCTGAGCTGTCAGGCAAGCAGCCAGTACTCAGACAATCATACAACTGTCATTCTTCAGCAGCAGTCAAAGGAAACTCCATTGAGATATACGGAAAGACTTAAGATATCTTTACCCTCTCAGAGAAGATATGATGTTCAGAACTACTGCAAGTACTGCCTTAGAGTGGCTGATTGCTTTTCTGAAATGGATTTCTAAAACTATTTTGAAATAAAAGATTAAACTAAGCTTTATGGATATTTACAGTACATTTCAATTTTATTTATTCATTTAGATTTAGCTCAACTAGCAATTCAAGGTGAGTTACATTCAGATACACTAGTTGTTTCCTTGTTCCTGGAGTACTTACAATCGAAGGGCCTCTTTTACAAAGCCACAGTAGCAAGTGTCATATGGCAAATGCACCAAAGCCCATTCAATCCCTATGGGCTTTATGGAATTTACTGTGCTGGTCCACACTATTCAGCACTGAATTGGAAGCCAAGAACAGGCTTCAATGATGAGAGACAAACACACAACCAAGGAGTTGTGAGGATAAGATGTCAAGTATTCAGCCAAGAATGTGCAGTTCAAAATATCACTTTATTGGTAGATATGCCACAAAAGCTCCAAGTCGTTGGCTGAATACTTGACATTTTATCCTCACCACACTATTCAGCTTCATAAAAGAGGTCCAAAGTTTGTACCTGGGGCAATAGAGGGTTATGTGATGTGTTCATGATCATAAGCAGTAGCAGAATTTGAACCAGGCTACCTTAGTTGTCATTCAGGTGCTCCAACCTGTAACCCATTCTGAGCTCTTTTGGAGACAACGGGATAGAAAATGAATTAAATAAATAAATAAAGAACCCAGTGGATTCTAACCCAGTCCTCAGGGCACACCCAGCCAGTCAGGTTTTCAGAATACTCACAATGAATATGCATGTAATCAATTTTTATGAACTCTCTCATTCGTATTTAAATCTGTTTCATGTATGTTTATTGTGGATATCCTAAAAATCTGTGTCTCCTGGACTTGGCAGAAGGGCTTCGAGGTAAAATAACATTATTCCCCGATGAAGCCAAACTGAGTAATGTAGTGGGCAAATGCACAACAGATGAAAATTCAGTGCCCGACAACATGATGCACGACCTACTCCTACTGGAGCGATGGTCTAGGACATGGCAACTCAACTTCAATGCCAAAAAATGCAAAGTTATGCACCTGGGCAGCCAGAATCCATGCAAGTCTTATACCCTTAATGGAGAGATCCTAGCAAAAACGGTAACAGAACGAGACTTGGGGGTAATCGTCAGTGAGGACATGAAGTCTGCCAATCAAGTGGAGCAGGCTTCGTCCAAGGCAAGACAAATCATGGGCTGCATACGAAGGGGTTTCGTCAGTCGTAAGGCGGAAGTCATTATGCCATTGTATAGATCCATGGTGAGGCCCCACCTGGAATACTGTGTGCAATTCTGGAGGCCGCATTATCGCAAGGATGTGCTGAGACTGGAGTCGGTGCAAAGAATGGCCACCCGGATGGTCTCGGGACTCAAGGATCTACCATACGAAAAACGGCTTGACAAATTACAGCTATACTCGCTCGAGGAGCGCAGAGAGAGGGGGGACATGATCGAGACGTTCAAGTATCTTACGGGCCGCATCGAGGCGGAGGAAGATATCTTCTTTTTCAAGGGTCCCACGACAACAAGAGGGCATCCGTTGAAAATCAGGGGCGGGAAACTACGAGGTGACACCAGGAAATTCTTTTTCACTGAAAGAGTGGTTGATCGCTGGAATAGTCTTCCACTACAGGTGATTGAGGCCAGCAGCGTGCCTGATTTTAAGGACAAATGGGATCGGCACATGGGATCTCTTCACAGGGCAAAGGTAGGGGAGGGACATTAAGGTGGGCAGACTAGATGGGCCATGGGCCCTTATCTGCCGTCTATTTCTATGTTTCTATGTTTCTATGTTAACTACTCTAACCACTAGATTACTCCTCCACTCCACTCCATATGTTTATGTTTATTATGACTTTTTATTCTGCCTAAACTACAAAAGTATATCTAAGCGGTGTACAAAAACTAAAAAGAAATGAAACAAGAAAAGGAACTCCATTAACTTAGCAGTAAAGGAGATGTCATTCTTTTTAAAAAAATATTTACAGCTGGTTGCTTGGGCACTCAAATGTTGTCATGATAGAACTCACATGAAGTAATGCATTTTCAGTAAAGCTTTAAGCTTAGGGAAAGATGCTTCAATGCGAATCATGGATGGGAGATCATTCCACAGTTTTGGGGCCATAAAAAAAGCTGAATTTTGGGTCAATACATGTGATGTCAATTTGGATTGGGTAGCTTTAACCTATTGGTGTCCATGAAGAGTAAAGTATGAGTTGGAGTAGAAGGTATAACACCTGATGATAGATATATGGGTTTACTATCCCTTGAACTACAAATCTCAAATCTCAAAAAACCCTTCTGTTCCATGAGACAGCTAAGACTCATAAGACCCTACTTCCACGAATGATGCTTCACCATACTTGTACAAATGCTAATTGATTCGTGTAACTCCCTCTACACAATACTACCCCGCAAACTACAACTAATCTTAAACACAGCAATTAGACTTATTTTCAAACTAAAAATAATATATGGCCCAATCTCCACCTATCTCAAACAGTTATATTGGCTACCCATCACTACTTGAATAAACCTCAAAATCTCCTGTATAATTTTCCACATCCTACATGGAAACTCTGCCATGTCATCATAAACGTATTCACTTCTTCATGGTACACCTCAACCAAAAATCTTAGTAAGCTTCTGATGAACTATCCCTCAACAAAAGGCCTCAGATGTATTTTCAACAATATGTTTCCATATACCAGCCCAAAGATATGGAACAACCTGCCAACAACCATCAGATCTGAACTACTTCATGTTCTCAAAAAAATTCCTAAAGACTTATTTCTTTGACATCATTTCTGCCACAGAAAATTGATCCTTGAGACTACAAAACACCCTGCAACTTCTCTTACACTGCACACTCCGTCAACCAGGTGGCTTTGGATTATAAAATACCTCTACTTTCTACCTCAGAGCAACACTCTTTAAAGAGGACTAGTTTCTCTCTTCTTGTATTGTACCATCTCACAAACTGTTTTGCAATGTATTCCCTGGAGCATCCTTGTACTATACTAAATTGCATCTCTTTAAATTGTACTGTAAGTCACCTTGAACCTATTTAGGCATAGTGTGACTCATAAATCCCAGATTAGATTAGATTAGATTCATCAGAGGAAAAGACTTCGTGAGTTATGATAAGAATTTTGAAGCATTCTAGTTTTCAAAGTGATGAGCTCTGAATAACAAATTTGTGCTCAACACTAAAGCAGCTCAAATTCTAATGGCTGGCTCTATAAATGTTTTCCCCATCCCATTGCATATTGTTCTGTAATGCATACTCACTTTTGAAATAAACCTGTAGGTCAGATTTCATAATCTCAGCAAAACAAAGAAATGCGGTTGCTGTCTTACTCCACGTAGATTTTTACTCATCAAAATAACAAATAGGCCATTAGTGATATCCCATCTACTAAGCTACAGCTAAGTAATAGACAAATTATTACATACTGAATTGCAACTTAAAAGAATGGCTAAACATCGTCAGTTTTATTGTACTGGAGGTGCTGTGGGAGGCGGATAGGAAACCAAAATGATGTTTAGTCGTTATGGTTACCTGAACAGCAAAGGAACAAGACAAGAAAAAAAAAAGTTGCTTTCTGAAGGCATAAATAAAAACAAACATATTTATAAAGCTTTGCTCTGCATCCTAGTTTATAAACACAGTAATTGGAGAAAGGACAATGCCTGGCTTTTCAGCTATAAAAATGACTGTGCAATGGTGACTTTTAACACGGTAAAATGCCAAATCATGAGGCAAAATTTCAATAAACATGGCCCACGGTTACTCCCAAATAAATGTTTAATTGTACAGGTATACTACAGAAGCAGTGTCCTGTCTGGATCCTATCTCTCCGCCCCCCCTGTTTCCCCTCCCCATTTAAAAAAAACCCAAAACAAATGGCAGTGAATCTGTTCAAGACTTTTAGTAAGATCTTTGACAACTGAACCTACTGTACATGGCTTCTCAGAAATGAACCTTTCCACTAGAGATTGACACGGTGACAAAATTCATCACCGTTCCCGTCCCCACGGATAACCGCGGGAAACCATCTTCATGTCATTCTTTAAGGAGAGAGGGAAGAATCAGAGTATGAATGGCCACAACCACTGAGGTTGAAACAGACACTACAGAATGACAGTCTCTGGTATCCAGAGCAGATATTGTGATGTCATAATGCCTCATTCCACCAGTGCCTAAGAGCCAATCACATCAGTGATGTCACAATGGCTTCATTATCCTTGGCTCACATAAGAATCAGAGTATGAATGGCCACAACCACTGCCCCGCAAGCTTTGCTCTGAAGAATGCTGGTGTAGAAGGACTGAGGTTGAAACAGACACTACAGAATGACAGTCTCTGGTATCCAGAGTAGATATTGTGATGTCATAATGCCTCATTCCACCAGTGCCTAAGAGCCAATCACATCAGTGATGTCACAATGGCTTCATTATCCTTGGCTCACATAAGAATCAGAGTATGAATGGCCACAACCACTGACCCACAAGCTTTGCTTTGAAGAATGCTGGTGTAGAAGGACTGAGGTTGAAATAGACACTAGAAAATGACATGGGATTATTTCCCGCGGTTATTCGTGGGGACGGGAACGGTGATGAATTTTGTCACCGTGTCATTCTCTACGTTTCCACCTCTTTCTCTAGAGATGAAACTCCTAGACAACTGAGATTTCTCACCTCCCTCCCTTTCAAGGCCCCCTTTTATCCCCTCCTCCTGATCCTCTTTCAACCCCTCTCTGAAAGTCGCCTAGAGCCTGAATAGGTATGTGCGACTCACAAATAGAAGATTAGCTTAGATCATTAAACTCAATAGCATGTTAAATATTACTACTATAGCTGAATTGTCAGGAGAACAGCTCACACCTTTTTCTGACTCACACAGCTCACATGAGTAATACTATAGTTTATCTCCATGAATGCAGGTGGTATAAAGCCGTAGGTGGCAATTCTATAAACTGGCACTTCCTGTTTGGTGCCCCAGTGCAGCACAGGAAATGCTTGTTCTATAACAGCAAACGAACAAACAGTGGAGATGTCCAAAGAAAACAGGTAAGCTGGTGGCCATGTGTTTCTAAAGGTTTCTCACAACAGCTGGATTTTCTTCCTGAGTTTCTTCATTTGAGCGCTGCATTAGCCTTTCCACATACTCGTCACATAGAGTGGGTCAAAGGCCTTATTGCCACTAAGCATAAGACTCCTGATGCAGGCAGGTTGGGCCAAAACATGTACATGTCAAGTCCTTGAGTGAATAAAGTAGAGGCGAACCTGTTTTCTTTGGACATCTCCAATGGTAGTTTATTTGTGATTGACTCATGGAGGTGACTTTCCTGTTCTGTATAGCTCTATAACATCATCAGGGTGCCCTGATGCTGTTTCAGAATATTAAGGCAAACCCACATTGGTGCACACCTGCTTATGTCAAGTCATCATCATGCACCTAGAAACATAGAAACATGATGGCAGATAAAGTCCAAATGGCCCATCTAGTCTGCCCATTCGCAGTAACCATTATCTCTTTCTCTCTCTGAGAGATCCCACTTGCCTATCCCAGGCCCTCTTGAATTCAGACACAGTCTCTGTTTCCACCACCTCTTCCGGGAAACTGTTCCATGCATCTATCACCCTTTCTGTAAAAAAAAGGTTTTCCTTAGATTACTCCAGAGCTTATCACCTCTTAACGTCATTCTATGCCCTCTCATTGCAGTTTCCTTTCAAATGAAAGAGACTCGACTCATGTACATTTATATTACATAGGTATTTAAATGTCTCTAACATATCTCCCCTCTCCCGCTTTTCCTCCAAAGTATACAGATTGAGATCTTTAAGTCTGTCCCCATAAGCCTTATCACGAAGATCACACACCATTTTAATAGCCTTCCTCTGAACCAACTCCATCCTTTTATATCTTTTTGAAGGTGTGGCCTCCAGAATTGTACATGATATTTTAAATGAGGTCTCACCAGAGTCTTATACAGAGGCATCAATACCTCCTTTTTCCTACTGGCCATACTTCTCCCTATGCAACCTAGCATCCTTCTAGATTTCGCCGTCACCTTTTCAACCTGTTTGGCCACCTTAAGATCATCACATACAATCACACCCAAGTCCCGCTCTTCTGTCATGCACTAAAGATCTTCACCCCCTAAACTGTACCGTTCCCTCTGTTTTTTTGCAGCCCAAATGCATGACCTTGCATTTCTTAGCATTAAATTTTAGCTGCCAAATTTCAGGCCATTCTTCAAGCTTCACCAGGTCTTTCTTCATGTTATTCACACCATATGGCATGTCTACTCTATTGCAGATTTTGGTATCATCTGCAAAGAGGCAAATCTTACCCGACAACCCTTCAGCAATATCATTTATAAAAATGTTAAAATGAACAGGCCCAAGAACAGAACCTTGAGGCACACCACTGGTACCATCCCTTTCCTCAGAGCGATCTCCATTGATCACTACCCTCTGTCGCCTTCCACTCAACCAGTTCCTGACCCAGCTTGTCACTTTGGGATCCATCCCAAGGGCACTCAGTGTATTTATCAGACACCTGTGTGGAACACTGTCAAAGGCTTTGCTAAAATCTAAATACACCACATCTAACGCACATCCTCTATCCAATTCTCTGGTCACCCAGTCAAAGAAATTGATCAGATTTGTCTGACAAGACCTACCTCTAGTGAATCAATCCATGTATCTGTTAGCAGTCTGTAAGATTTGCGCTTTGATGAGTGAAACTCCCATGTCCACCCCCATGCTCTTCTCACACCCCTTTTCAACTGTATACCATGCCACTAATGCATGAGCTTACAGAATAGCACTTTGAGCAAGAGTAGGCTTAAGTGGTGCTTATTCTGTATGTATTCTTATATAGAATTGTCCTTCTTTTAAGCAGTGCTACTTTCCCAGCTTTGCCCCGACATTGTCCTGCAATCAGCTTTTTGAATGCTACATGAAATTACTGTGCTTGTGAGTTGTCACTCTACTCTGGGAAAGAGTAGGCATGAACCCCTCTTGCACATGTGCCGACTTGTGATAGAGACAGTGGTCATCTCTGCCTTAAAAGCAGCTGCTTGCTCATTAAATTGGCTCTGTTCTTTCCAAACGATTTGTCTTTCAACAGGATTTAGGAAGGCTATTTTCCTGTCATCCCTGTCCAATTGAAAACATCACTTGCTGTGTGCCACTTACATGTTCAACACCGCCATTCCTCAGTCAATGGGGCTCATTTAAAGAAAAGAAAAAAAAATCCAGAAAACAACATAACAGGGGAGATGGACGGCTACCTGTCATCAAAACATCCAAAGCAAAGAGCAGCTAAAAAAGCATCACACGATGCTTAGTTGCCAAAATCCAGACATCTGCAAAGTGGGCATTTCATGGGCATGATGTAGGCATGACATTGGTGGGACCTGGGGATGCACATCTTGGCATGATAACAGATATCAAAAGGATTTGTTTGGGCATTCTGAAATATGCCCAGATTTAGACCTGCTTTAAAAAGCAACTAAGGGGAGCAGTAAATTGTCTTTTGACCCACTAGCAATTTGGTTGTGTTGGAGATTGGAGAGCAAGTGAGTATTTGCCTGAACTACTGGAGAGCTGCTGAGTGCTGTAGTACCTACCTGTCTATGTCCCTGCCTGAACCCTAAACAGCCCTGCTCCTCTGCTTGCCACCTCTCTCGTCCCACACCCATACCTTCCAAACCCTATTCACTCCCTTTCTCCACCCACTCCCAGTCCTCTCCACTCCCAGTCGGTTCATAGACAATGGCGCGAAAGACAAAGGCGCGCCTGGACAATTGAGCGCAGCGCGGAGGTGCGCGCCGCTCTAAATTACTGTTTTAAGGGCTCCGACGGGGGGTTGTGGGGGAGAACCCCCCCACTTTACTTAATAGACATCGCGTCAGCGTTATGGGGGGTTTGGGGGGTTGTAACCCTCCACATTTTATTGTAAACTTAACTTTTTCCCTAAAAACAGGAAAAAAGTGAAGTTTTCAGTAAAATGTGGGGGGTTACAACTCCCCAAACCCCCCACAACACCCCCACAATGCCCCCACAATGCGGCACCCCCCCCCCCCCGTAAGAGCTCTAAAAACTGTAATTTAGAGTGGCGCGCGCCTCCGCGCTGTGCTCAATTGTCTGGACGCGCCTTTGTCCTGGCGCGCTTTTGACCTGACACCCTCCCAGTCAGTCACTATGCTCTGTGCCGCTGCGTTGTCCATTGTCCAGCAATTTGACCAGATGCAGCAAGGCCCGGAAACCTGGAACAAGTGCATTGGCAGCTGCAGAAACCCTGAGAGAGAACATGTAACCCAGCTTCAAACTCATCAGAGACTTTTCCACTCTAGGGAAAACGAAACCAACTGATTTTCCCACCAAAATTCAAATTGGTGACCAATCAGGTCAGTGGACCCATTATTTACAAAGACAAACTGGAGACCTCACAGCGTACCTTGAAGAAAGCCACAGCATGATGGCTGAAACCTTGGTTTCTACCTGACAAGACGCGGCGAGACCCAGAAAGCTTCACCAAGCAGTTACATTTCATGTACTGCAAGATCGAGTTGTTATTGTTTGTTTCATACGGTTTACTAATTTAGCGTACAAAGTGGTATTTGCACAGTTCCGTGCACAATAGCACATTGGCCTTCGTCTATAACGCTGAGAAATACTGTGATACTGTGGAGGATTCCTCTCTGTGCTTCTTTCAGTGAGAGCAATGAATGTTTGTTTATGGAACACCAAAACAGTCTCCTTGCGCTGCTCCATCATCCGCTGGATCAGTTCCCCGTGGGATTGCAGGAATGCAACCTGAAACTGAATTATACATGATGTAGGAATCAACTGAAACAGAGCAAAGGAAAGGAGCAAAATGACAGAACTGACTGAGACAACAGATTTCTTTTAGACGCCTGCCTAAAGTATGTACAAATAAAAATGGATTGTGAGACCTTCTCTTTATCATTAACTGGGATGCCTTAGCTGAACTTCAAATTCGAGCCCAAAGTTCTAAAGGGTTCATAGACAACGGCGCGAAAGACAAAGGCACGCCCAGACAATTGAGCGCAGCGCGGAGGCGTGCGCCTCTCAAAATTACTGTTTTTAGGGGCTCCGACAGGGGTTTTTGTTGAGGAACCCCCCCACTTTACTTAATAGACATCGTGCCGGCGTTATGAGGGGTTTGGGGGGTTGTAAACCTCCACATTTTACTATAAACTTAACTTTTTCCCTAAAAACAGGGAAAAAGTGAAGTTTTCAGTAAAATGTGGGGGTTACAACCCCCCACACCTCCCACAACGCCCCCACAATGCGGCGCGATATCTATTAAGTAAACGCCCCCCCCGTCGGAGCCCTAAAAACATTAATTTTGAGCGGTGCGCACCTCCGCGCTGCGCTCAATTGTCTGGGCGCGCCTTTGTCCCGGCACGCTTTTGACCTGACACCGTTCTAAAGGGAAAGGGACTTCCATCCTGACTTTTTTGTAGTTTTTATAACCACACTCATAACCAGCATGGTTTATGTACAGATACTTCAAGCATTTTCCCTGTCTGTCCAAGTGGGCTCACAATGTATCTAATGTGCCTGGGGCAATGGAGGACTTGCTCAGGGTCACAGGGAGCAGTACAGGATTTGAACCCACAACCTCAGGATGCTGAGGCTATAGCTCTAACCACCACACCACATGGCAGTTCTCTAAAGGGTAAAGGGTGCAGGAACAGTTATATGCATTTTTGTGTGTATGTCATTAGAATAATCACGCTAAATCCAAGCAAGCAAGCATATATTTGTTCTTATCATAATAAATCCACAGCGAATGATCTTCTGAGGTATATAGCCTTTAAAGTATGTTGACTCAATAGTCTACTTCTTAAAAGGTTTTCATCTTCTTCATTAGGTCATCAAAATGTTTTTGTTTGGGGTTTGTTTGTTTTTTCTAATCATTTAACTTTTTCAAAATTTAAACTTAAAATTATCTATTCTTTATGTCGATTCAGATTTCATCTCATTTTACCCTGGAGACTGTTCTTTCCTCGACATGAATTCATGTTTTGCCCATAAGCCGAATCATGAAAGTCTCCTAAGAAAATAAACCAGTTCTGTTAGGGTGAAATTATTAACTGCAACTACATATCACTCTTAAACAAAAAAAAAAAAAAGAAAACATTATAACAAGGAACCAATAGCCACATGTCTCCAGCAGCTTCCAAATATATTTAAACTTTGTAACAAAATCAAACAAACTTCAACAATTATCTAAAGCTTGCGTTAAGTCTTCTGTGGCTTGTTAACATGGCCAGGGTGTCTTTTAAATCTATTTAACTGAATCAGCTGAGTCAGGGCAGCCAATCATAGAGTCTCTTCAAGTTAACGTCATTCATTCAATCTGCTGGTGTAAACCCAAAGGCTTAACTGAGTCCCATAATTAAAAAAACAAACAAACCTATTACTGTTCTTTGTTATTAAGAATCTTCTTCATCTTCTTCAACAATGTCCTTCAGATCCAAGGATTTATTTATTTTTACCAAAGACCCATAAGAGCCCCAGGGATCCCCCTAGTCACCCTATAGTATCAACAAGGAATTTGGTCTAGGAATCTTTATAAATTTTTGTAGATCTTTTTTTACAGAGAGGTGACAAAAATATCTTTTTATTTACAGACTACATCTCATTTTTAAAGCTTTTTTTTAGAAGTTTTTCAGATGTGTCTTATTTTGTCACATTTGATGTTTTATTATACACATGTATACTGCAGGATAAAGCTTTGCTGGTAATTGAACAGAGTTTGGCTAAAAGATCTCCCCCCATATGAATCCCTACTCAGTATTTGATTGAGCTAGCTCAGTTAGTTATTCAAAATAATTATTTTTTGTATGCAGGATCATTCTTCTAACAAAAAAGTGGTGTAGCAATGAGGTCCACCTTAGTGCCTTCAGTGACAGCTTTATATATGACATGGTTTGACGAGAAGATAGTTTATACAGCTGTTGAATTTGAATCTATTATTTTTGGGAAAATATTATTTGGATGATATTTTCTCTTTGTGGAAGGGATCAATAGTTAAACTCTTTAAATCCAAGTTCAAAGTTTACTATGACTTACAATCCAAGTTTAAAGTTTACTATGGATGTTTTTGATATGTAAGTGTGATGGATCATTAGTGACTTCAGTATATCAGAAGAAAATGGCTTGTAACACATTACATATTAATCTACCACTAAAGAGGTGGAAGCGGATTAAATAAATATTAATACATCGGTAAAAGCTATGAAGCAATTTACGCAGTGAGTATGACAGTGGGGGTTCATAGACAACTCGGTGAAAGATAAAGGCGCGCGCCGACAACTGAGCGCAAGACGGAGGTATGCGCCGAAGAAAATTACAGTTTTTAGGGGCTCCGATGGGGGGTTTTGTTGGGGAGCCCCCCCAGTTTACTTAATAGAGATCGCGTCGGCGTTGTGGGAGGTTTGGGGGGTTGTAACCCTCCACATTTTACTGTAAACTTAACTTTTTTCCCTAAAAACAGGGAAAAAGTGAAGTTTTCAGTAAAATGTGGGGGGTTACAACCCCCCACACCCCCACAATGCCCCCACAACACGGCGTGATCTCTATTAAATAAAGTGGAGGGGTTCCCCCCCACGCCCCCCCCCCGTCGGAGCCATAAAAACAGTAATTTTCTGCGGCGCGCGCCTCCGCGCTGCGCTCAATTGTCTGCGTGCACCTTTGTCCCGGCGCGCTTTTGACCTGACACCGAAGAAACGGCTACACGCCATGAAACGTTGGCCTATACACAGCATCACTCATAACTTCACAATTTTTGAAGGCAGCTTACGCATTTTGTCCTGCATAAGGTAGTGGACATTGCACATTCCCCTCGGAAGTTTTTTGCCGATGATGTGGGTGGAAGAGGTTTGAGCATTTTCATGCTCTGCCATAATATTAACTGAGGCTTTTTCATCCGTTGGGGATAGTGCTCTTACATTGCATAAGCGGAATAGCTTTATTCATTAATATTTGTAACACATTACTACATTTTACAAGTTTTCATCCTTATAATTTGTGAGTCTTCTGATTAATCAATTTCTTCGAATTTGTTGCATTTGTTCATCTGTAAAGGAATTGAAACAGCAATCTAGGTTGCTGCAGGATTACTTTTTGGAACGAGGATACTTTAAAGAAGTTCTCTAGAGGGCCTATTTACAGGCAAGATATGCCCAATGGGAATTACTATTAAAATACCATGAGAAGGAGAAATCTGAAAATCTTGTATGTGTTTTGCCATATTCAATATTATCTGTGAAGATTATGGGCTCCTTTAACAAAGGTGCATTATGGCCTTAACGCGCAGAAGAGCGTGCACTAAAATGTCACGTGCGCTAGCCACTACTGCCTCCTCTTGTATAAGGAGCCCTATATTAATTATACATTCCCATTGGAGGATTCTACAATTACATAAAGTTTTCCAACAAGATCCTATATTTGCCTTTCATAGAGGTAAAACTTTGGGTAAGTTATTATCACAAAAAGCTTGATTGGGAGCCACAGGAAGAGGAAGCCGTACACTACTCATGTGGTAATTGTCAATGGTGCTCTACAAATCGTACTGGACATGAATGGAGGAATCTCCATACTGGACGTTATATAACAACAACATCCACATCTTGCTCTTCATCATCTGTGGTATATATAATAACTTGTCCAGGTAATATGGTGTATGTTGGAGAAGCATTCATTAAATCAAGATTAGATTGAATGAACACAAATCGAAAATTAAAGACTGGTAATGTGCAACCTCCAATAGTTTCACTGCTAAACAAGATTCTTAAATATATTTGGAAGCTGCTGGAAACATGTAGCTATAGGCTCCTTGTTATAATGTTTTCTTTAATGTTTAAGAGTGATATTAAGAACTTCACCCTAACAGAACTGGCTTATTTTCTTAGAAGACTCTCATAATTCAGTCTATGAGCAAAACATGGATTCATGTTGAGGAAGAACAGTCTCCAGGGGAAATGAGATGAAGTCTGAATCGACATACAGAAAAGATAAGTTTAAGTTTAAATTTTGAAAAAGTTAAATTATTTTTTTCTAAAAAACCCAACAACCAGACTTTGATGACCTAATGAAGAAGATGGGAACCTTTTAAGAAGTAGACTATTGAGTCAACATTCTTTAATGGTTATACACCTCATAAGGTCATTCACTGTGGATTTACTATGATAAGAACAAATATATGCTTGCTTGGTTGGATTTAGTGTGATTAATACAGTGCATGTAAGTTTAAAATTTTAAGCTATAATTCAAGTCTGTGTCATTAGAATAATGACATATATGTATATCTGTGCACACATTTATTTATTTATTCAATTTTTTAGGCCGTCCTCCCAAAGAAGCCCAGAACAGGTTACAAAGTACATCCATAATAATCCAGACAGAACAGAGATGACATAATTTACATAAATTACAATATAGACATGACAAAACATATGCACTAAGTAGCATCTGGTGAGATTAGGTGGCGCAGGTGGGTTGACTGAGTGACATTTCTGGGTGAATGACTTTAAGGTGCTGGGTTGGCAAAGAGGAAGGTTTTCATGGCCTTCCTGAAGTTCCAGAGTCCATCTAGTGATCTGACTGATGGGGGGGATGGTGTGCCAAAGTTTGGGTATGAAATGTGAGTAGGAGCGTTTGCGGGCTGTTTCAGTTTTGAGGGAGCGGCACCTAAGCAGCATTTTGTAAATATGGACATATCTTGCACAGCATGTATTTTACAGATAGGTGGACACATGGATGGAACGCGTTTGGTTATAATCTGCCTTGTTTAAAGGCAGAATATAAATAATAAACTATCAAGTTAGCTATACCTCTTAAGGTGTTGTTAACTGCGCTGTATTTTCTGCCTCATTAGTAAAGCTCTGGATTAGGCACCAGAAGCATTCTGAAGCTGAGGGGAAGGCTTAGCTGGTTAATGCTGATTTTCAACATTAGCCAAGCATACAAACAATTTTCCTAAATAGAGTTTGCTAAGTTTTAGCTGGATTGATATAGGATAACCATCAGCCTCAATGTAGCCTGCAAGTGAAAGGAACTTAGACATCTGAAACTTGGGGAGTCAATATTCAAAGCAATTTAACCAGGCAGGAAGGGCTTCGGCTTGGTTAAACCACCTCTGTGAGGCTATCCAGGGACATTTAGCTGCACTTGACCTAATTATGCCCCCTGAATATTAGCGCTAAGGCCTAGATTCTATAAATGGTGCCTGAAGTTAGGCACAAAGATTGGCATGCCTAGCTAATCTAGATGTCTAACTTAATTATTTAATAGGCTTAATTGGCACTGATGACAAGCTTAATTAACTTGAAAATGAGCTCAAGTTACAATTAATTGGATGGTAGGAGTCTAACTCAGTGGGTGCGGTTAAAGGATATAGGGTGTGCTTTCTATGTAGGTGCCTGGCATAAATAGGGGGGACGCCTAAAGTTCTAAGCTATAAAACTGGTTATTCAGGGGCGGAGTCAGCATTTTGGTTAAGTACTAATATTCAACCGTAACTAGCTATGTTTAATCAGTCAACTATAGCCACATAAACAGCAGCCTGATCTTTGGCCAGTTTAACTTAACCAATTAGAGCTGAATATCAATACTTAACTGCTTAAGTGCTGGCTGTCCGCACATATCCAGATATTTAATGCTGATGCCCATTCTTGGCCTGGCATCGAAAATCCAGGCACAAAGCCAATGGCAGTGAAAAAAAAAATATCTCTGACCGCTGCCAGCTGAAAATATATCACTAGCTGATTAAGCCCATTTGAAAAATTAGTATCAGTGAACATGGGGAAGCTATCATCCTTATATCATTCCTTTATATGAAATAAGATGCAAAGTTTAATTTATAGAAGAGTAAGAGGGAACAGTACTCCAAACAGTTTCCCTAATCCCTTCAGAAAGCACTAAATAACTCATATATAGTAACATAATACCTCTAATACTTACCAGCTACTGAGATCTTTGTCCTTTATCATATAACATGAAGTCTCTGGCTGGTACTTCCTCAACGCTTTCTTTACAGATGGAAAACTGATAAAATGCTTTGAAATGTCACCTAATAATTGACTGATTTGTTGTGTAAGACTGGTAATTAGTAAACCGCAAGGATGGCTGAACTAATTTTATGGTTTGCTTTGTGACTGCATGGCATGGGGCTCTAAGCCATTATCAGCCATGTCATGCAGTACGATGATCATATATTTCAGGTGTGCTACAAAGCCTGAGGCCAAAGACCAGGGCGGAAATGAGATACCTGTGACTCCCCAGTCCCGTATATCCTGGAGGGCACCATTAGTATTTATAACATAAATTTAGAGTCCTAAAGTGCATTCTTGCATAATTTTGTGACTACAGGCCATAAGCTTTCCAAATCCTGGACTCAAGGGCTGAGAATATTGCTGAGATGCAGATGGAATTGAAAGAAACACTTAAAAAGAGGCTCTCTGCATTACCACTTACTTTCCCTCACTTCTTGGGGAGGGCTTTATTGGTCTGGGAAATCTATGATGTCTATTTGATAGTCAGTTGCAGGCCTCTCGTAAACAGTGCAAGGCTTGGCTGTTGGTTGGGCACTGTTTCCTCTAAGCTGAGTGGGAGTCCTCCAACTGCATTACTGCCAATGGGTGGGTGGAGCTTTTAATATTATGTTTTCAGTTGCCAGGAAGAGGCAGGTTCCATGGAGTCCTGCAGAGCTTGCCTGTTCCTCACTACTGAAAATATAGTGAAATAGCACCACCCACTGGCAGGAATGTAGGCGGAGGACTTCCACTCAGTTTATTTATTTATTTGTTTAGATTTTTTATTCCATCATCGCAGAAGCTCAGAACAGGTTACAATAGGACATTCACAATGTAAGTTAAAGACATGAGCAGTTATAAACAGAATACAATGGGAATCTGATTGCTGAATGCATTTTTTAGCGAAAGAGGAGAGTTTTCACAGCTCTTCAGAAGGCCATCAGTGAGTTCAGAGGTCTGATCTCACATAAGAATTGCCGCTCCTGGGACAGACCAGTGGTCCATCCTGCCCAGCAGTCCGCTCACGCGACGGCTCCTAGGTCAAGACCAGTGCTCCAAATGAGTCCAGTCTTACCAGTTTAGCATGAACTTGTCCAACTTTGTCTTGAAACCCTGGAGGGTGTTTTCCCCTATAACAGACTCCGGAAGAGCGTTCCAGTTTTCTACTACTCTCTGGGTGAAGAAGAATTTCTTTATGTTTGTAAGGAATCTATCCCCTTTCAACTTTAGAGAGTGCCCTCTCATTCTCCCTATCTTGGAGAGGGTGAACAGTCTGTCTTTCTCTACTAAGTCTATTCCCTTCAGTATTTTGAATGTTTCGATCATGTCCCCTCGCAGTCTCCCCTTTTCAAGGGAGAAGAGGCCCAGCTTCTTCAGTCTCTCACTGTATGGCAACTCCTCCATTCCCTTAACCATTTTAGTCGCTCTTCTCTGGACCCTTTCAAGTAGTACCGTGTCCTTCTTCATGTACATCAACCAGTGCTGGACGTAGTAAACCAGGTGAGGGCGCACTATGGCCTGGTACAGCAGCATGATAACCTTCTCTGATCTGTTCGTGATCCCCTTCTTGATCATAGTTCCATAGTCGAGGAAGAAAGTGGCTGAAGAAAGTTTGCTTGCAGTTTCCATTTTGAGAAATCTTTTGCCAGGTACTTGTGACCTGTATTGGCCACTGTGGAAACAGGAAATGGCTATTCTTATGTTATTCTTATTCTTATTTTATTTCTTATATACCGCCAAAGCCGTAGTAGTTCGAGGGGCTGGACAATCAGTGAATAGTTTAGATGACTTGTTCTCCTAAGTTTGTATCTGAGGCAATAGAGGGTTTAGTGACTGGCCCAAGATGACAAGGAGTGTCACTGGGATTTGAACCCAGCTTTCCCAGTCTATTGCTCCAGTAGACTGCTCCAACACTTGTCCTAACCTCTGGGATAACTGTCTTGGTGCCGGTGTTGAATCAGCAGTAGCTGGATAGCTTCTGGTGGCTGCTGACTATCCAGGTATTCAGCATCAGTATCCTGGTACAACTCAATGCCAAATGTCTGGATATAGAAACCCCCTCACCCCGCCCCCTTCCCAGCATCCAGCATTTTTTTTAAATGTTGGCCACTGCAGATTTAACATTACCGCCATAGCTTCCCACCCCTAAAATGCACAGGTTTCAGCTTTTTCCTATAATACAAGCAATTATTCTCTAACCTCAACTGAACATAAAGGGATCGTTGTATAAAGCAGTTTCTACAGGTGAAGCATGTTTTACACATGGAAAAAGAGAACCGAATTCACCTCTGTAGGCACATGTTCTGGCAGGTTCACACATACTTATGCACACCATAGATAGGCATTCCTGGTCACAGACGCAAAGTACATGTGTATAAGATGCATAGGTAGGGAAAGAGAGACGCGCGCTAGGATCACCCAGGAAGCAAATTTTAGGGAGGAAACGGAGAGTGGAATCTGCCTGATCTAGTCAGGATATGTGGAATTTCCATACTATTTTGCAAAAGGCTCTGACAAACGTAAAGGGGGCAAATTCTATAAGAAGCGACCAAAAGTTAGGCACCAAAATAGCGTGATTCAAGCAAAATCGGGTGCTGTTTAGTGAATCACGCTGAGCGGCACCTATTTTGGAGGCGCCCAATAAATAGGCCAGCTCTAGGCACAACCAAAAGTTAGGCGGCCGTGCGAGCGCTTAAGCACACTTAAGAGCAGCGATTCTGTAACGAGGCGCCTAACACGAAGCCGTGCCCATGCCTAAAATGCATAGCGCCTATTTTTTTGGGAAAGCCGCCTAAATTTTTAGAGGCGCCTTGTTACAGAATTGCTCTTTCTTGATAGGCGCCTAAGTTTCAATTATTGATGATTAAAAAGCTTAATTGAGCTTGTTTTTCAATTTAGATAGGCGCTTATCTCATTGGGCGCCTCCGAAATAGGTACCTAACATTAGGCGCTGGTTACAGAATTTGGGCAAAAGCCTCTTGTAAAACAAGAGAAATGCTGCATACAGCGGTGTAGCGAGAGTAGGAAGTGCCCAGGGCAGTGGCACCCCTTGCGCCCTCCTCGACACAAACATCCTCTGCGCTCTCCCCACCCCTCACCCTCCCCATTTGCACCCTCCCTTCCCACCCCCATACATTTCCATATCTTCACCAGTGCAAGCAGCTTCTCCAGCCTGCAGCTCGCACTGGATTTCCCTCAGATGTCACTTCCTGTCCCCATGACCTGGAAGTGATTTCATATGGCACCAGGCCAGCACGAGCAACAGGCTAGAGTAGTTGCGTGTGACGGCAAAGATTTTAAAGAGGTAGGGGGCGGAGAATGGAAGGCACGAGCATGGCATGGGGGGGCAGAGAGGTGCCAGTATGCCCATCAAGACAATGCCCAGGGCGGTCTGCCCCCCCCCTCCCTTACTATGCCACTGGCTGCAAATCCAAGCCCATCTGTGTTCAGAGGGATCAGCAATTTTAGAAAGCGCATGCATGAGAAACAGCATACAGTACACCACCAATATAGATACTGGAGCAGTTTTGTAAAATTGCTACTGATCCCTGCATTGGTGCCTTCCCCCCACACTAGGCAGCCTCCACCCCAAAGCCAGCTTCCTCTTCCTCCTGCAGCACACACAACTTCCATCGAGCAAGTTACCTTCCCCCAGCTGTACACACAGTTCCCTCATGCCTACTTCTCCTTTCCCACTGGCATCTGACTTCACCTCAATTTCACCAAACTCTCATGCAACTCCCCCAGTGGCATTCAAACTCCACTTTGCATGCCTCCCACCATTGCAGCAACCATCCCTGTGAAGACTCCCTCTCCATGGAGGAGGCCTCCATATGTGGGCAAGAGTCTTATACATAGAGCGTCCCCCAGATGAACTTCTTCCCCCTCAAAAATCCATCCCCATCTACCTCTCCGAACCAGTATCTGGGCTTACCAGGGGGTCCTTGATATTTTATATGCTCTTCCTAGACTCCACCCATCTTCAAACTATGAGCAATCACATTTTATTATTTGCATTTATAATACTCACATTTTACACAAATTAACTACAAGGAAATCATGATCTACATCAATGGGAAGAAGCAACTGAAATATTATACATGAAATTTAATTTTAACAATTTAAACCCCACCCCCATCTTCAATGTTCTCTAAATTTTATCTTACATCCATTCATATTCACCCCTCAACAGATGCTTCTTTTTCAATCAGCAATCTTTCAAGCTGGATAGGATCAAAGTAAATATATCTTATGGAAAGCAATATCACACATTTACAGGGAAACAGGAGGAAGAACTTTCAATTTCAAGAGCTCCTTTCAACACAGCTGTGTGGTCCTAGCCCCATCCGGAAAAATCCGGACTAGGTGGCTGCAAAACTGAAAACCTTTCTTCTGAAAATACAACTTTAATATATTAATCTTTTCCCATGTGGTCGAGAGGGTGGCCTGAAGGGTCGCCCTTTTAGTAATATCCTCCTGAGAGAATTCCAGGAAATTAGTCAAATGAAATTATTCTAAATTGGCTCCCTCCTTTGACCCCCTCATTGACCGCCCCAGATTGAGAAATAGTCAATTCTTCCGCTCTTTCTAACTGCAATATCTCCTTCAAATATCTAAGCAACAATATCTCAGGAGACAAAATATGACATATAGGAAAATTCATAATGTGTAATGTTTTTGAGCAAATATGATTTTTTTTTTTTTTTTTTAGAAATTCCAATTGCCCGTGGATCAATAAACTTCTCTTAACAAAAACTGCAGAAACTGATTGGAACTTAACTGTAGATGAAGAAATTTGTGACAGTTTGACGTCCATCAAGCCAATTTTTTGAATCCATGTCATGAAACTTGTCAACTGTCTGCTGAGAAAAACCACAAAGATGACTCCTCCCACACTCCGCCCATGTGAACGTCCACCTGGAAAGTGTATGTAATCGAAGAGAGGCACATACGTACAGAATGGCCCATAGCTGTATTACTGTTATTTATGAGTGGTTTGAATCCCATTGTAGCAACTTGTGATCTTGGGCAAGTCATTGTACTCTCTGTTGCCTCAGCAACAAACTCAGACTGTGAGCCATCCAGTGACAGAAAAATACCCACTGTACCAAAATATAGACCACTTCTAAAGCTTTTGGATTTGCAGGCGATCTAGAGAGCATGTATTTGCTCTCTAGATCTAGGTGGCTCCTTACCAATTTACCCCCTAGATCAGTGTCTCTCAAACTTTCTAGAGGCGGGGCACACTAAAGGTAGTGGCCGCGGCATGAGGCACCCAGAAGTGTGCGGATGTCGCCGTGATGACATCACACATATGCATGACATCATCATGTCGACATCCACGCATGTGCAGAGGCCCTCCACATGGGCCCTGAGACGCCAGTAGGGGGTGCCAGCGGGGAAGAGGGCCGGAGAGAAGGAGAGGCAATGGTGCCAGCTGATTGCCTACAGCAGTGTTTCTCAACTACTTCAAGTTAAGTACCCTAAATAACAAATATCAACTGAGTACCCCAACCACAGACCTCCCTAGGCACACCCAAGCTCTGCCCCAGATCCCAACCCCTTTACCTATTGTAATGCTATTTTTTCCATTCATTTTTCATACACACACAGATATAAATTCTCAAATCTGACACATTTCAATCACTATATTGAAAACAAAATAATTTTACCTACCGGTGATCCTCTGCAGGCTGCTGTAATTAGCTTTAAAGGTGAGACCGGGAGGCCAGGGGGGGAAGACAGAGGATGCTAGAGAGAAGGGGGAAACATGCAGGCCTTCAGCAAATCGGACAGCGCTGGCGCTGTACTGCGTAGGGAATTCAGCTTGGCAGGCGCCTCTCTTCCTCCTCATTGGGCTGCGGCACACTTGGAATCTTAGGAGGCACAATAGCAGTGCCTCGGCACACAGTTTGAGATACAGTGCCCTAGATGGATGAAGTATCGAGATGTAAATCAAAGGAAGATTGGCCCTGGCCAGTTCTAATAGGCCGAAATGACTTCTTTACCCTGTGATAACTGAAAATGCTGTGCTATTGATTAATGAAGGTGGAATGTGCCAAGCCTCGGTCCCAAATCCTTACCACAGTAGGGCAGTGGCAAGAAAAGTTGCTTCATACCTTGGGAGGATCTTTTTTTCTGAACCGAAGACAAAAATAGACTAAAGTGCTGTCGTGTCCGAGTTATTCTTTATGATGTGTTGGGATGGGGGGGGGGGGATAGAGGGCTTATATGTATACCCAGAGCTGTCAAATTACCCAGCTCTAGGAGCAAAATTTTAAGCCAATGCTGGATTTTTGACCACCCTCTTCTCATGCATTATGGCTCCTGCAGCACTGATTTCAACAGATAAGATCAGAGACTGTACCACACTGTTTTGGGAAACATCTTTCAAAACCAGGACGGGCCCAAATGTCTCCATGCTGCAGTTGGGTTACCTGGCAGATATGGAGTCCGCCGCACACGAGTGTGTCTGGCTAAGGCCATCAACTGGATTAATGAAATGAACTTTATAGTTTAAAAAAAAATTTTTTCAAAATGCAAAATTCTAACACAAGACACATGACAACAGACTGGCTGGTCTCCATAAATATTCCATTTCGTGTGAAATGACGCAAGGCTGCTGCTACCTACAGCTCTGAGCAGGAAAACCCTTTCTCCTCCGTTAACCCCTCACCTCCCATCCCCTGTCTCTCTTCCCACACAGGAGTTGCTACTGGAAATACATCTCCAGATGGCTTTAAGACAGAGAGAGAAAAAGAGCATTCGCTAATTTAACACTAGATTTTATTGCATGGAGAAAACTGTGCCTTGGCTTTTACAACAGTCAAGTCACTTCTTCATAGGCTTTGCACAAAAAGAACATTTTTGGAGGGGGAAAGAGTGGAAAGGGGAGATCTTTTATATTCATTGCTTCTGCAGACCATGGCAAATTAGCTATGAGGTGTAAAGAAGGATCACCGTGAAGCAGGTGGGGAGGGGATTTGGAGAGGACTGGGGAATTTTGTCTCCATCATCAGGTCTCCCTGAGGTCCCCACCCTTCCCCTCATCACATCTGATTTCCACATTGAGGAGCAGAACAGGAGCACGAGCCCAAGCGGTTCTGCGTAATGTATATGAAACAGATTCTCTGCCCCTGGACACACTGCTGTTTGACACATTAATCTGCTCCCATCTGCCAAGGCAGATCCGAACGGCTTAAGGAAGCTCTTTGATACAAATGTCAAATTTACATAAACTGACACAAATGGTATGTAAAAATGCGCCAGATTATTGGAACCCCAGGGTTTACATGGCAGGCAGGAGCGCACACACAGAATCATAACAAGGAGGCTCCCAGCCAAAGGAGGAGAGGGAAGGAGATTCACAAATATCTCAGCAGGTTTTGCCAACAAGCCAGAAGCCACGGGATTGGGCTGTTTTGTATTTTTATGCTTTCTTTTTTTAAAAAAAAAATAGAGAAACTGGCAGATGGTTAAAAGATTGAAAATACTCAAGGAGCAGAGGAGCATGCATACCAAGAGATGGTAAATTCTGTCTTTATTTGCATAGCTTTACCCATCATACCCTGCTCCATACTTTTGCATCAGTTTGCATGCATCTTTAGCTATTGTACAAAGAGCACTTGAAAACCCACTGCTAGTGTTAGTTATTTCAATGGCCAAGCGATACTGACTAAACATGTGGAGTGGAATTTTAGAAAGGACGTCCAACTCAGAATACTTGGCTTTTCGCTAAAATGTAACTACTCCCTCCCTCTCCATTATACTAAGTCCCCTCTTTCTTTCTTTTTACTAAGCCCTTCTTCTTTCCATTGGAGTTCCTTTCTATACTAATTCCTGTAAACCGTGTCGAGCTCCACTTTTGTGGAGATGATGCGGTATATAAACTTAAGGTTTAGTTTAGTTTAGAATATGGACATCTATGCCTCATGTATTTTAGAAAGGGATCTGCTGACATACAGCCTGTTTTGAAATTCAAGAAAATAGACGTCTGAGTTCTGGCTACACCCAGCATGAACCTCCATTTTACAAACTGAAAAGTCCAAACTATGAACTGGGTAAAACAAGAAACAAGGACCTCTGTGTGGCAGCAGAGGAACATCCTTATTATAAAATGGACACACCAATATCCATGATGGTTAGAGCAGCCTGCTGAGACCTACCACAAAGATCCAAAGGTTGCCAACTTAAGTCCCCCCTCAAGCTTTTCGTATTTATTTTTTTTTCATTATGAGCCTTCCGGGAACAGCAAAATATTTAAGAGACTTCCCTTAGTCTATTCAGTGGAGAACCGCTCAATTGGAGCTCCATACTTTACATATATTCAGCTGCACTATCCATTTATAAGTATCGCTGAATATACATATGAGCAGTTACCACCACCAGCAAAATATCCATTTAATTTAGGCATGGATAGTGCCTCTGAATATCTCCTCTAACCATGAAAATGGAAAATGGCTATTTTGTGGGATGTCAAGGAGTAGAGTAGGAGTTGAATCGTCACTTAACCAGAGAAGTGCCAAAATTCAGCCCTTAACCGGTTAAGTTAACCTGTCAAACAGGACCTTATAAATAACAGTCTCATCTTTGGCCTGTGTAACTTAAGCAGTTAAGGGCTGAATATTGGCATTTATCCAGTTATGTGCCAACCAGCCCCACACACTCAGATATTTAATGCCAGCTGTGCCCAACATGGCCTAGCATGTATAACTGGACATAAAGCTGATGGCAGGAAAAAAAAAAAAAAAAAAGTTGACCATTGACAGCTGTATATTTACCCCCAAATGTTTTCATTCCTTGAATGTACAAGTGGTGTGTGATGTGAATACTGAAAATGGTGCTGAGATATCCTGGCTCCTGATGGGATTTCTATATTCGATGAAGTGTTACTCTTTTCAACCAATTTAAAAGTATAGCTGTTACACAGCAGAGGGTGGCTGTTAGGTAAGTATTCCTTTATCTACAAATAACTCAAAAGCGTAGACGTTTAACTGACCCACTAAACAATTTTCATGGCTAATACCCAATTATGAGAAGCAAAAAAACAGGAAGACCCAATGTTCCACAGGGAAAGGAGCAATCCAACAACAAAACAAACTGTGGACGAGACACAATGTTCTTGACCTTCCTTTATTTCTTCAAACAATGTCAAGAGAAATATCCACATCGATCGTATTAAAAACTAACGGTTGATGTGGATATTTCTCTTGATATTGTTTGAAGAAATAAAGGAAGGTCAAGAACATTGTGTCTCGTCCACAGTTTGTTTTGTGGTTGTAATACCCAATTACCCCTTTCCTACCTACACACAAACATTAATCATTTGTTGCTATCAAAATGGGTGCAGAGGAAGATGAATGATATACAGGCAGTCTCTGGGTTACAGATGCCTGACTTAAGTACAACTCGTACTTAAGAATGTGGTTGCAGCTTCATTTGATTTCACCGAGCAGTATTTCCAGTGGCATAGACTCCTATACTTCTCCTGCAGCAGATTCAGGAATGATGCATCCAGCCACATTGAAAACAGTGTGTGGTTGTGCAAGCTGTACCTTAGAGAGAACACTGGTAGAGACAGTTGGCCATTTTGCCAGCTGGGAGCAGAGGTAAGCAGCAAGAATCTTAAAATCTACAAGTTCTGAGTTACATACAAATCCAATTCAAGAACAGCTTTAAAAACGTAACTCGTTCTTAACCCGGGGACTGCTTATATATTGACATAAAAATCTTAATGCCACTCGCTTTTTCCATAGCTTCCTCTTAGAAATTCAAGGATATGGGTGTTAGCCATAGTTTTTGAAGCCCATGATTGTTTCAAGGATACGAGCACCAGAAAAGGAATAATGAAGCCCAAGATCCACTGCTCCAGACAGCAGTACTATAGTATTAAAAGTCACTTCAGGTTCTGAATTACTCAAACGAGGCTTATAATATTAAAAATGGCTATTATTATGCTTGGCTGTGTCATTTTGTACAATTTTACTAGATAACACATAAAAGCCAATATTAATTCACAATTCCTTCAAACTTCATGCTTCACCCTGCAAGATGTTGGGATAACATTATAAGTAGGCGTTACAGCAAAAGATGACTCATTATAAGTTACTTTACTTGTACGCTGCATTGAAGTGGGAAGAAATTGCTGTTTTATTCACTTACTTCATCTTAGTTAACTAGTGTTCCTTTCTTTATTTCTATAGGCCTTGATCTGCTAAGTCTGTAAGGTGTCTCACAGATAAGAGGTGCCTCCTACTTTTTCTCTAACATAGTAGGTACTTTAAAATAAAACCGAGAGATTATCTAAGGCCTTAAGCATAGCCTTTGCTATGACCTTAAAAGATCTCTACTAGAACTATCTCACAGGATCTGATATTTGCCACAAGAGTGTGCTGGTATCCAGGTGAGTTCTCAACATGATCTAACACTTATCTCAAGACCTTAATCCCCATTCCAGCACTTTTCATTTAAAATAATGAGAATAAAAACATTAACACAGACTTTCTAAATGGACAAAACAAAATCAACATTTTTTTACACAAAGTATTTTCAAAGCAAAGCTTCATGGATGACAAACTTTGACAAACATACATTTGAAAATATCTATAAGTTTTGAACGACATCAGTTAAGGAGCATTTCCACAAGCATGTATAGGATGGCATCAATATGCGTTAAATATTTAAGCCTGCAGGGTCTTCTTAGATTGTATCAATCTGCAAGACATGTGTTGCGCAGAGAGGTAAGGGGGTTGCATAGTATCTTCAAACAAAATTGCAGCAATTAAAGATTACGTTGTTCCCAGAAGACATCAAATGGAAGAAAGAAGGAATGGTGATGAAGCAGCTTCTTCCCGCAAAAGGCTGGATGTCTCTCTCCAGCCTTTCTACCTGTGGCAGGTGGCCCTGGGTGATTATGTGTTCCTGCATGATGTGGATTGAGCAGATGTAGTAAAATGGGAGTTGAATCGGTGTATAGGGCGCATGGCTCTATTGTTGATCACCCAAAATTTGGCACTGCTGTAATTAAGCTTTCCAAAGACCACTATATGATTTCTGAATAGGGTCTAGATATGAATGGCTTTGTTGAGTCCTTTTAGTGAGCATATGTTGCCTTTTCTTTGACTCCTGAAGACCTCATAAGCTGTGTCATCTAGATATTACTGTCCCTGAAACTGCAGGGTGCATGCAGAGGAGAGGTGGTCAGATATTTATACTTTTCTGACTGAGAACTCTCAGATTTCTGCTATGCATTGATGGGTATATCTGCCACGACTGACTGAGGTACCATATGATCCTAGAAGACTTCTTGTAGGCTCTCCTGAGGGAAATGGTTGATCATCCTTGGTGTGCATGGCAGTCACTTCAAGATTATTAAATTTGCTCTCTGTTCTGATTCCTATTTCTCCATGGAAGTTATAGGGTTCACAGCAAATATTCTGTCCAAACAGCAGCTCAGGGTGCTCTCCACAAACCCATTGGACCTGTGAAGAGAAACAGAGTAAGTTGTATAGTTGAAGCACACACATCTCTTTCATATCCATCTAAAAATCAAGCTTATCTACAAGGCCCCTGGGATAAAATAAATCAGTGTTCCATCAAATCCCAAGTGTACATTAAAAATCCTGTCTCTCAAATAGCCCCACACCTGTTAGATACCCAACCCTACCCAGAGCTCTAATACCTGATAGGCCCATAGCATCCTCCAAATTCTGTAGATAACTCAGGGCGTATAAAATAACCCTATTAGTGGACTCTTGCTATATGTTTCTAATTGGAGTTTTAAAAATCCAGCTAACTCACCAGCTGGCTCTTGATGTCTTGCCTTATGATACAGTCTCCATGGGCTCTGTAAGGTTGATAATGATATCTGGAGCAAAGATTTTGATGAAGTGTCACTTCAACAGTGTGAGATAAATGGGACATACCCAGCCAATTCCCATCTTCCTCTGAGAGGCACAAGTCTTGTTACATTTTTTCAAATGCCATTTTCAATGTCCACATAGCAATGTTTGAGGTGCTCCTGTGGTTGATATCAGAACTTTAAATATCAGACCCAATTCTTTTCCAAATGCACTTTTTGCTGTTATAGACTGAAGTGCAACCTTTTCCAAAGAGCACACTGGAGGTATTGAGTATTAGTAGTAGTTGTTTTCGAGTTGAATGACGCAAAAATCCATTTATATAGTTATGTTCCCACCTTAAAATTGCTTGGGCTTGCCTCCTTCTTGAATTTCTCCTTCAGCTCTATTACACTTTCATGACACTCGTCTGCTCTTCTTCTCATTCCTCCTCCTCATTCTGCTTCCAAGACATCTGTAGAGTATGAACTTTTTTCTCCTCTTATGAAGTCCAGTACCTTCCATTTTCTCTTCTTGGGAATGGCAACCACCTCTGGGTACTGGGCTTACTTTTATAGTTTTGAAGCAATGAGGTGGATTCAGAAGAAAACAAGAGAGCAGAACATCCACATACTAAGTAGTATTTAGATGCTAGATAGTCCGAGGTCAATATGCAAAAGAACGAAGCACTCAGTCTAGGCAACTCCATTATAGGCAGTTGACATTCAACTGATCTAAGATTTGCACTGAAAATAGATGCCTACCTTTAGGATCCTAAAACTGAGGCACCTAAATTTACCCCAACTTTGACAAAACCACATAAGCGTTTTTTAGTGCAGGCCGGCACACTGAATGCTCTGTGCTGCTCCCAATGCTCATAGGAATTCTATGAGTGTCGGGAACATCGCAAAGCATTCAGTGCGCCAGCCTGCACTAAAAAACGCTTTTTCAGTTTTGTAAAAGGGGGCGAGGGGTTAGTCTTACTTTTCAGTCAACTAGTGCTGAAAATCAGCACTGAGAACCTAACTTAACTCCCTTGGTTTGGTCCTGTCCACTTTAGGAATGGCATTTGAGTGCCTAGTAGAAACATGCAACTAAGGCTAGGCCCTCTTTTACTAAGGTGCGCTAATCGATTTAGCACATGCTAAACGCTAACACGTGCATGTTAGTCTATGGACGTGTTAGCATTTAGCGCGCGCTAATTCAATTAGGGGGTTAGTTAATGAGTTTTCTTGTCTGAGATGGGTGGGTAGAGCATTCCAAAGTGTTGGCGCAGTAACTGAGAAGATGGTTTTCTGTGTGGTGTGAATATTACTATGTGTTACAGAAGGCTTGAAATCTACTCTTTATTTATTTAGTTAAAGCATTTCAATATTCCAATCACGAAGTTCTAGGTATTTTTTTTTTAAATTACACATAGACATCATGGGGGGGGCAATTCTATGACTGGGTGCCACGAGTTAGATGCCTAGATGCAGCACGCTGAGCACTAATTCTATAATGGCATCAAGATTCTGTTGTAGGATACAAGTGCAAGTTGGCATCTCTGCACATATTTTCAGGTGTGCTTGCTTATGCCATGTCAATCTCAGGCATAAATTAGTGTACCTAAATACAGTAGAATCTCAGTTAATCGGCGCCCATGGGGATTGATAGATGCCGGATAAAATGTTATTTCTGGTTGATTGAGAGTTACTATTAAAAAATAGGCCTAACTAATACTATACCCCATACTATGCCATACTATAAACTGTTCCAAACTACCGGACATAGGATAGGCAAAGTGTGGGCATACTCGGGTGTGGCATACCAACTTTCCACTTAAATTTAAGATATTACAGTATTTCTTAGATCGTTTTATCTGGTTGCTTGAGAGTTTTGGTTAATTGAGTTCCGGTTAAAAGAGAGTCTACTGTATAGCCCTTTAGTATTCTGTAAATTGCACACATCAATGTTGCTCTTGCCCGTGCTCCTCCCCTGTGAACACCTCATTGCATCTACGTGCTACAAGAGTTACACCTGTTATTTATAGAATAGCACTGAGTGTACACTTACTACTTATGTGCATCAGTGTACATAGCAAGTGCTAGAATCTGTTCATAAAGGCAGTTGATATATCCAAACAAATAAATCGAAGTATGCAAATGGTGCTTAAATTTAAGCATCCAAAAAAAGGAACAGAATATGCCTGGTCTTCAAACAAATCAACTAAATAAGGAAACTTAAAGAAATGTCCAATTAATATAAATACCAGATAGTGAGGACAAGTCTACAATAAGTGGATTTCTTGCTAGACCTCAAACACCCAAGGCACTACTTCTAATTCTAGTCGTGCCCTTACTGGGGTGGTGTTTTCATCATTGGTCCAAGCAAATAGCATGTGCAATAAATCTTTTTGTTAATTTTCAACAGGCTCTGCATAAATTATAAAGTGCATATAGTGCTGAAAAAGTGCTCTACAGCGCTTTCGAGCACTTTTTCAGCACTATATGCACTTTATAATTTATGCAGAGCCTGTTGAAAATTAACAAAAAGATTTATTGCACATGCTATTTGCTTGGACCAATGATGAAAACACCACCCCAGTAAGGGCACGACTAGAATTAGAAGTAGTGCCTTGGGTGTTTGAGGTCTAGCAAGAAATCCACTTATTGTAGACTTGTCCTCACTATCTGGTCTTCAAACAAGCCACACTTTAATGGCAACCAATTTCATAGAGCATACAAATCAGGAGACAATCATCTGACACATCATCTGAGATGATGTGTCAGATGATTATCTCCTGATTTGTATGTATAGGTGCCCTGAAAATGCCTAATAGGAGCCTATTCTATACAGGAAAGTAGGTGCCTACTTTTTAAAATAAGCTATTATCATAACAGGTTAGATATACAAGCATGATCACGCATGATCACATATACCAGCCACAAAACTGGTGTAAATTCTTGGTCCTAAATGCCAGAAATGGGCACACAGCTTATAGTATTCGATAAGATATTCACATATAAGCCTCACCTAGGCTCCACCTTGGGGTATACCCCACCTTGTAAATATACGCTATGTGAGATGCATGTGTATTTATAGAATTGTTCTTAGGTAAAATATTAACATATTGATGTTTATGTGAACACATGCATGTATACATGATAGTATTCTAAACATTTACATATATAACATGCACATAAATATTAGTGCCTACTTAATAGCTTGTCCCTCATAATTTGAATATAAATTATCATGTAATAGAAATCTTATAAAACAAATACTTCACAATTACAAATAAATATGCATCATATCACATAAAATAGAAATATAAAAGTCATTATTTTAGAAGCAACCCTACATATAATTAGCAGCTTTTACATGTGTAAAATAATTTTAGGAAGGGAGCTATGTAGTGAAGTTACAGGGAAATACTTCATCACCCTGTTGATGCTTCAAATATTTGCGAAATACAAGAAATAAACACCAAACTTGACAAAATCAATGACTGGCTCTGCATAAATAAACTTTCCTTCAACATCAATAAATCCTGTGGTATACTTTTCCTGATCAGGAACAATGATATGATAAATGGACAAATCTTTATTAAATCTTTCCTGGTAAAAATAGAATCAAAAATAAAATTGCTCGGAGTTATTCTAGACAAAGATTTAACCAGATAAGCTCCGTCATAAAAATCTGTTTCCACAAACTTCGGCTCATTCGTTCTTTAACTTCAATTCTTGAAACTGATGCTATCACAACCCTCATTGACTCACTGGTCATTTCTCATTTAGATTACTGCAACTCCCTATACAATGGAATTACTCAAAAAGAATTACGAGGTCTGCAGCTCATTCAAAATACGGCAATCAAACTTATCTATAAGGTTGGGAAATATGATCATGTTACTCCTCTTCTGCGAGAAACTCACTGGCTACCCATCATCCACTGCATCGCCTATAAAATTTTAATGCTGATCTTTAAAATCAAACTTTCACGTCTCCCATCTTTTCTTGATAAACTCATCATCCCCTTTTGCCCTCCCCGGAACCTTAGATCGGCTGATCAGAATTTACTGACCATATCTTCAATCAAAGAATTCTACTACACTAGAAAAACTAACTTTTCCATTGTAGCTCCAACTTTATGGAATGCCATGTCACCTCAACTCTGCCTCGAAAATTCACTCAACAAATTCAAGCCTAAACTAAAAACATTCTTATTCCACGATGCATACCATAGCATCTAAATATTTCCTTTCCAACACTCTGCAAAATAAACACAAACCGCTTATAAGAAGCGATTCCCACTCCTGGTGTTTTATCCTCCTCCCCGCTTCCCTTTAATTAATTTGTTTTTAATGATTTTTAGCATTGTAAACTGGCCAGGTGCATGTCGATGGTCGGTATATTAAAATTAATTAAACTTGAAACTTTTAAAACCAATAGGAGGAAATTTTTGTTTTTCACTCAGAGAATAGTTAAGCTCTGGAACGCATTTGCCAGAGGTTGTGGTAAGAGCTGATAGCGTGGCTGGTTTTAAAAAAGGTATACTCACAAATGAGCATAAAGAATCTCATACTTTAGTCATAGAAAAAGTGTGGCATCAAGAGGTCCTTCATGGACTTTATCATAGGCCTTTGCTTTGAGAGTACAGGCCTTCAGAGAAACACCTGACTGGGTATTTCATCATACATGCTATGCATACATATTACTTAAAGATTGGGAAAACAGAGAAGGAACCAGAGCACAAGCCACACAAGGAGCAAGACAAGAAAAAGCACAAAGGCTGGGCAGTCAAGTTTAATTTTATTAGATCCTAAATGGGCCGTGTTTCAGTGTATCCATCTGCATCATGAGCAAATCAATGATTTATCAAAGAATGCATAATTACAGGCAGTTACAACTTATAAACTGATGAGGACACCACTGGTCCTCACACAAGGCGTATGAGAATTCCACAACACTGAACTAAAGCAAGTTAGAAGTACAACAGCGTTCTCGTTGCACCAAAATTAAGGCAATGTGCATGTGTACTGCCAAAACGTGGATATGCTGAAACATGGCCAGTGTCAGATCTCATAAAATTAAGCTTGTTTGCCCAGACTTGAAGGCCCTTTGTGCTTTTTTTTTGTCTTACTAAAAGATCGGGGCCAGACTTCATCAGTGTCTTTTGAGAGTCCACAAGTCATCAATGGAAACTTGGCTTTAGAGAAATCCTTTCTACTCTTGCCAAGACCTCACTTAAGACCTGCCCTTGAGCTAAAACTTATATTCTTTAATTTCTGTTTTAAAACGAAAACACCACCACACATTTTATAATTGGCTAAAAAGTACAAAAGCCGTTTACAAAAGCGGTATCAATCACATACCGCTATAATTGTTTTCAAATCAAAGGTTCACAGATGATGCACATTTGTAAAATGTTGTATATCTTTCAATGTTTACAGCTCAAGGTTAGTAGTGTCTTGTCTGCTTAGTTCAAACAAACATTAGAACAGTCTTAGAGGAAAAGCCATCCAACAAGTTTAAAGAGAATAGTGTCTAATTTCCTTTATAAAATAGGTTCCATTTAGTTGCCTTCTAAGTGACTAAGGGCTCCTTTTATGAAGATGTGGTAGCGGTTTTAGCACGCGCGCTAGACGCTAATGCCTCCATAGAGCTGGTGTTAGTATTTTCCGGGGTTAGCATGCGTGGCATTGAAGCGCGCGCTAAAAAACGCTAGCTCACCTTCGTAAAAGGAGCCCTACATCTAGACATCCATTTGAGTTCATTTAGAAAACTTTTAAAAGCACATCTGTTTTCTCAAGCATTGTTATGAATTAAAACTGAAATTTTAGACACTGTTCAGGGTTTTTGAATACTGTATGTCTACAGTCTGGGTACATGGGCTTGTCACGCCACTGGGGCTTGCATGCATCTGTGAAGCTGAAAGCTATGCCGTTGGTAGTTTTACCACCAGTAGGGCCTCCCAAGGCAGACAGGTTTCAGCTTGAGGCCTTAGGTGGGGCCTTAGGTGTCTGAGCCAATCAGAGCCTTAGGTCCCTTCCTGGTGCATCCAGAGAGGAACCTGAGGCTGTGGATTACAGCAGAGGTAACATGGTGCTCAGGACGACGGCAGTATGCAAGGATCGCTACAGCTACGGTGATCCTCTCTGCAGGCTGCCAAAATTAGCGGAAGGTAAGACCTTGCTTTAAGGAATTGCTCCTTTCATTCTTCCCTCCACTGACTGCTGCACATTTTCTGTGTTGTCAAAGTACTCCTCTTCTATGACATGATTTTCTTTGCTCTCCTGATTCTCTCCCAAACAGTGAATCTTGTTGGGGTTTCTCCCCAACAATTTAGTTGTACAGGAAAAGTTTTTGTATACTTGACTGTCCACAGAGAGGTTTCCTTTCCCTTTTCTACCTCTTTTCCTTTCCCTTTTCTCCCTGTGTTTCTTTCCTCTAATTTTAAATTAAAGACCTGCGTCTTCCATTTCCAGGGAAGCCTGCATGTAGGCCACCAGTTTTTCTTTTTTAACTCCTGCAGTTCAAGGAACTTCTCCAGCTGAAAATCCTCTCTCTACTGTTTCCGCCTCAGGCAACTGTTTTCCACCAACTTCTTTCCCCAGTTGCTCAGGGAGATGATCTTCTAAAATTTAGAGGGTTGGAGAGGTTGTAACTAAGACTTAGGGGTCCTTTTATTAAGGTGCGCATTTAGCGTGTGCTAAATCGGTTAGCGTACCTTAATAAAAGGACCCCTAAGTCTCTTAATAAAATATTCAGCCCATGACTTACCCTATGTTTTGGATTTCGGACCCTTATCTGATTGAGTTTGACATCCCTGGCCTAGGTTGTTTAAGGCCTCTCCCATAGGAGACCCAGACCTCTTCCTGGTACACAGGGGAGGGGAAGGTCCATTTTGAAGAGGCAGGCCAGCTGGCCACAAGGAGCAGGCATCCCTCCGGTCAGCCAACTAATCAAGGTAAGGGGGAGAGGGGTTGGAGGCAGGAAGGGAGGGTGTTGTGTGGCAGCAGGAGAGACTAGGCATCTCTCCCATTGGTGGGGGGGAGTTCAGTTGGCTTTCTAGCAGTCTCTGACACTACCATGTTCTTCTACTGTTTTGGTTGCATTGGTCTCTTCTTTGAATGTCTGTCATTGACATTGCTTTCATCAATAAAAACCATTTTAACATAAATTGTGCTGTCACTGTACTAGTACTAGAGCAATGGTCAGACCACACTTGGAATACTGTGTCCAACATTGGTCTCCCAAACTAAAGAGGGATATAAAACTGCTGGAGAGGGTGCAGAGACGAGCAACGAAGCTAATAAGAGGTATGGAGAACTTGGAATATGAGGAACGACTCAAGAAACTAGAACTGTTCTCCCTTGAGAAGAGGAGGCTGCGAGGGGACATGATAGAGACGTTCAAAATAATGAAAGACATCGATAAAATAGAGCAGAAAAACAAATTATTTACACTGTCCAACGTGACACGGACAAGAGGACATGGTTTAAAGCTAAGGGGGGACAAGTCCAGGACAAATGTCAGGAGGTTCTGCTTTACGCAGCGAGTGGTGAACGCCTGGAATGCTCTTCCACAGGAGGTTATTAAGGAATCCACTGTGCTAGGATTCAAAGGCAAATTAGATGCACATCTCCTTATGAGAGGCATAGAGGGATATGGGTGGTAAAACTACATCAGGTATACCTGACTGGGCCTCCGCGTGTGCGGATCGCCGGACTCGATGGACCATGGGTCTGATCCGGAGATGGCAGTTCTTATGTTCTTATGTTCTTATGACCAGTCGTTGATTTTTGTCGCCAAAAGCCGGCACCACTCTTAGAAAATGGTTTGGCAATTGCTAAGAATCTACCGGAGTGCTCATTTCAATGTTGAAGAGCCCATTTGCATGTCAGTGTCAGAGATTGCTAGAAACCTTGCTAAAGACAGAGATAAGCTGTTTTGATAATCCGCCGCAAAATGCATGCAGTCTAAACCGTCAGAAAACAGTTTAGCGATGGCGTTAAAGTTCTGAGAATCTGGGCCTCAGTGACTTCACTCTTTGGACTTGGTCCTTGAACAATCAGCTGTGAAACCTACTGGCCTAGAACTACCATACAGAGTCAAACCAGTTCTCAACAGTGACTAATCCCAGTCATAAGTACCTGGCAGGATCTCAAAAAGTAGTATAATTTCGTGCTACTTACATCCATAGACATGCAGTGGCTTTCCCCAGGTCTGCCTTAATAACAATTTACGACTTCTTCCCTAGAAATTGTCCAAACCTTTTTTGAACCTAGCTGTGTTAACTGCTTTTAGCACGGTCCTCTGGCAATGAGTTCCAGAGCTTAAATATGTATGAAGTAAAAAAAAAAAAAAAAAAAAATTTCTCAGATTTGTTTTAAAAATGCTACTTAGTAATTTCATGATGTGCCCCCTCATCTTTGCACCTTTTGAAGGCATAAATGATTGATTTGTGCTTACTCAATCCTCTCCACTTAGGATTTTATAGACCTCTATAATATCTCCCTTCAGCCATCTGTTCTCCAATCTGAAGATCCCTAACCTTTTCAGTCTTTCCTCATATATGAATTATTCTCATTTTGGTTGCCCTGAGAAGCTTCAGATTTAAGTGGAGCAGGCAAGACATGGGGGAGAGGACAGAAGAATAATGGAAGACTGTTGAAGAGGCAGAGTGGAGGGGGGGAAATGTATGGGAAAGGAAGTAGGAGGGTGTTGGGAAGATGGTAAGTGTGAGAGAAACTGGGGAGAATAGATGAAGAAAAGACTGAAGGTTTCTTTTAAAATATACATTTAAAAAGAAACAAGAAACCATCATAAGGCAGTTCGCACAATTAGAGCAAATTCTTGTCTTAGTTGTCATGCTTCAAAGCTTGGGCTACTACATGTCAATATTTTTATGTGCAAGACTAGATTAGCCTATCAAGAGAGAAGGAGAATGGAGAGATACAGATGCTCCTAAAAGAGAAATCCATAGGCCATTGTTGAGATAGATTGGGGAAGTCCACTGCTTATTCCTAGGATAAGCAGCATAAAATCAGTTTTACTACTTGAGATCCAGCTAGGTACTTGGGACCTAAGTTGGCCACCACTGAAAACAGGATACTGGGCTTGATGGATCTTCGGTTTGTCCCAGTACAGCAATTCTTATGTTCGTATGTGAGCCAAGTGTAGGACAATCAAGCCTTTGTGACATCACTGATGAGTTTGGCTCTTAGGCATTGGTGGAATGAGCCATTATGACATCACAATCTCAGTTCTGGAATGGTGCTTTTTCTGGGTTTCTGTCAGGTACTTGGGACCTGGGTTGGCCACTGTTGGAAACAGAATACTGGACTTGATGGACCTTCGGTCTGTCCCAGTATGGCAATTCTTATGTTCTTATGAGGGAGGAGAGAAGATGCTGAGAGCATATGCTGACAGAGGAGAAAATCAGCAGAAGTAGATGCTAGTGGAGGAGGGAGAAGAGGTAGAGGAAAATGCTGAAAGTGAGCCAGGACAGGAATGGAGAGTAGAAGCAGGAGCATATGCTGAGGAGAAGGGAGGAGAGGAGAGGCAAGGGCAAATGCTAGAGGAGAGTGAAGAGAGAAGAAACAAGGGGCAGATGCTGCGAAGGGACTGCCAGCTGAAGAATCAAACACACAGCCAGGGGCTAGGGCAGCAGCAGACTAGATATCTATTAGTGGCTGGTACCTGAAGTTGCACAGTGGCTGCCCTGAGGCTGAGAATTCAAGTGCCTGAAAAAGTAAATATTTTATGTTGATTGTTTCACTTGTAAAACAGGCATAACACTGAGATCTTTCCACCTTGAAAATCTCACTCATTGGCCTTCAGTTTTATTCACCGAGGTGGTAAATCTCACTTTTTAGAACTAGCTACCCTTGGCATCTATGGATATACAGGCAAAAAAAAAAAAGAATGAATTTTGCTTAGTTTCCCATGTTGTTTGTGAAGTTTTTAAAGTTTATATATTTGGGAGGGGTTGTATGTTTTGGGGAAACTTTTTTTTATCAAAAGTGTGTATTGTTGCTCGATAGTACATGCAACAGGTGTTCTATTCTTCAATATTTTGTCTTCTTCCTATCTTTTCATTCAGAAAGCGATAGGGCATGGCATCCCCAGCAAAGAGTACAGCAACGTTTTGCAGTACTGCTCCGGAATCTTGTTGCTCTCCTGGAGCTTTGAATAATAGATGCGTCGCGGTGGCCGTGATCTCCATCTGCAGCGCCTTCAGCTCCCTCCGTCTCCAGTTTCTGCAGCAGGTTTTCATCACTTTCCTCCTCCTCCCACAGCTCTTCCACCTTTGCATTATTCTTTTGATTTCTGTAGTCTTACATTCTAACAAGCATCGCCATGTGCCAGGTTAATTTTTAAAGTGGCCTGGCAGGAAAGAGGATGTGATGAGTGGTAAAGAGAAAGGAGCATGCTTTTTTTTTTTTAGTTTGTAGGTGCAAGTTTGTTTTGCAATTATACACCATTTATTTATTCGATTAGTTTTATATCTCCTCCTCTCCGAAGAGCTCAGAACGGATAACATGGTTGACATACATAATGCATAGACAAACAAATTATTTTGCACGTGTACAGTAAATGTTAGCTATACAGAGAGTCAAGTTTAGCATACTTGAATGTTTTGGTGGTTAATACATCAAAGTGCTGGTTTATGCCATTTTGGATGTTTTTTCTTTTGACAATGAGCCCCAAAGTCTTTAAAAAAAAAAAAGATACAAACCAATGAGTTTCCATGTTATCCCAGCAAATTTAATGGATCACCAATTAAATGGTGTTTTGGCATGTGCGCTGCATTCTTAATGATGTACGAGCCTATTAAAACATTTTAGCGTGACTTTTAATGCACCTAGACTGAAAATTGAAAGACTTTTCTTAGGTAGTTTGTCTGAGATTGAAAAAGAAAATCTAATAAAAACCGTGGCCCATCTTCCCATTGATTTCCTTCTGTCCTCTGCCTGATAAAAATCATTTTTAGTCATTTATTTTCCACAGAAACAGGGAGTCCGTCTCTCATTAGTGATATCATTAAATGCGTCACTTCTCATGTTCCTGGCTATTAAACCGCTCAGAAGCAGAAAAGCCTCGCCTTTCTTCCATCACTGGGGGGCTAATGAATTTTGGAATCTTGAACATGCTTGTTTTATAAGCTCATAATAAAAACCGACTGGGAAGAGGGGTGGGAGCTGCATACCAGCCGATTCACTTTGGTTTTATTTCTCTTCTCTTTCCTGTGGTAAAAATAAATTTGCTGATAAGTAAATGTACCATCCTGATTCTGTATTCTGCCAAGGTTTTGTTATTATTAGGTGAAGTTCCTGTCCTAGACTTACCTCCTTTTATTATTAAGGGATCCTTTTATCAAGGCGCGGTAGGGGTTTAACGTGCGGAATGCTGCACGATAAACTGCCTGCCGTGCTAGTCGCTAACGCCTCCATTGACGAGGCGTTAGTTTTTTTGGCTTGCTGCGGGGGTTAGCAAGTGATTAAATGTCTGATGCGCTAACCCCCGTAGCGCACCTTGATAAAAGGAGCCCTAAGGTGTGCTAAGCATTTTAGCACGCGCTAAATCTTTAGTGCACACAACCACTAATGCATCCATTTTTTACCCCATGGAAAGTGCTAGAGATGACGATGGTATCTGAATTCAAGAAAGCATGAGACAAGCACAGAGATCTTTGAGGGAGAGGGAGAGCTTACTAGTTGGTGTGGATGGGCAGATTGGGTAGGCCATAGGGTCTTTATCTGCCCTCATTTTCTATGTTTTCAAGTTTCTATTCATTGCACATAAAATTTAAAATATTGGGCCCGATATTCAGTCTGAAGCAGTCAGCAAATTTAAAGGTGACAACCACCACAGGCGGTAAACGACATGGATGTTCAATGTCTAATATTCAATGCTTAATATTGAATACCTGGGTCTGGGCAGACGCTGGGAGTTATTCGGATACCGGTTGAGCTAGGAAAACGCTGAGCACCGCAGGCTGAGCATCAACCCTGTTATATGTTTTCCAAGCTTTTCTACATGTTAGAATTACTTCTAATAGTACCCAATCAATTAAGCAGTTAATTTTTTCTAATGGCTAAACTTAGACTAAAAACTCATGTGTTCACAGGCTTGCAGTTTCTCACTGAAGTCTCCTGACTAGTAGCTAAATATTGCTGTATCTTGGTGTTATTTCCAGGTTCTTGTCCCATAGTACTTACTGATCAGTATTTTTTGTTCTTTTCCATAATATCTCTCTCAATTTGTGCCTTTATCTAGCTTGTTCAACATATTACACCAGTTCTACTGCAGCAGTTTTTCTGATGCGATTATTTATACCAGGTTAATAATGGTTGTACACTAATACTTTATGTTGAATCCTCCTCTTTATTTCTACAAGCCTTCTCAAACCCAGGCTTCTTCCCCATCATATCTGCAAGGTTTTCCATCTTTGGCTTTATTATTACAGGTCTTTCAACAGAAATATAGAAACAGAGTAATTACACCAGGAAAAGGCCATACAGCCTATCCAGGTCTTCTCATCCAAACCAACAAGTTCAGTTTCTACAACCATATCTCCTCCCTCAGAAGTCCTCAGTGCTTAGCCCCTGCTTTCTTGATTTCTGATATGGACCTCATCGCCACCATCTTAAGAACATAAGAATTGCCGCTGCTGGGTCAGACCAGTGGTCCATCACACCCAGCAGTCCACTCACGTGGCGGCCCTCTGATCAAAGACCAGCGCCCTAACTGAGACTGAGACTAGCCCTACCAGCAAATGTCCTTGTTCAGCAGGAACTTGTCTAACTTTGTCTTGAATCCCTGGAGAGTGTTTTCCCCTTTAACAGACTCCAGAAGAGCGTTCCAGTTTTCCACCACTCTGGGTGAAGAAGAACTTCCTTATATTTGTACGGAATCTATCCCCTTTCGACTTTAGAGAGTGCCCTCTCGTTCTCCCTACCTTGGAGAGGGTGAACAGCCTGTCCTTATCTACTAAGTCTATCCCCTTCAGTACCTTGAATGTTTCGATCATGTCCCTTCTCGATCTTCTCAGTTCGAGGGAGAAGAGGCCCAGTTTCTCTAATCTTTCGCTGTATGGCAGCTCCTCCAACCCCTTAACCATCTTAGTTGCTCTTCTCTGGACCCTTTCGAGTAGTACAGTGTCCTTCTTCATGTACGGCAACCAGTGCTGTATGCAGTACTCCAGGTGAGGGCGCACCATGGCCCAGTACAGTGGCATGATAATCTTCTCCGATCTGTTCGTGATCCCCTTCTTTATCATTCCTAGCATTCTGTTTGCCTTTCTACTCATCTTTTCTTCTGTAAAGAAATATTTCCCTATATCATCCAGAAACAGAAAAATACTTACTGTACCTAAATACATGGCACCTGCAAGCCTGAAGATTGTTAAAAGTAGTATACTTTCAGGTACAATAGGTATTTTTTTGTTCCTGGAGGGCTCATAATTAAAAAAACAAACAAGTAAAAATGGAATTTGAAACTGGGCCCCTTAGTCTACAGTCCATCCACTAACTTCTAGGTTGATCCTCTGCATGAGCATCTATGTGGCCATTTTTAAAGACACAGAGATAGATGACAAATTTTTTAATAGTTTCATGTGAAGTGTTTCTAGATCAAAGGCCATATATCTAATCTTCACATTCAATATTATTCATTCAAAGATTATATTAATGATCAATAGAGTTTCCTGGTCAACACCTTACCTTACTTCTTAAAAGCTTCAAAACACTTTGCATCCCTTCTGAGTACTATCTTCACTTCTTGAGGTGAAGAGGAATAGACGTCAGTGGTTACATCCACACTCCTTCAGAATTGTTACGGTGTAGAATTCAAAGTAGCTGGCCTCCTCATTGGTCATGTGTGAATGTAGCCACTGAGGTCTATTCCTCTTCACCTCAAGAAGTGAAGATATTACTCCAGAAGGGATGCAAAGTGTTTTGAAGCTTTTAAGAAGTAAGCTAAGGTGTTGATCAGGAAACTCTATTGATCATTTTTAAAGACAGACATCCATGTACCTTGTTTTTCCACTTTCATAATTTGGATATTCCAGTTTATAAAATGAATGTCCATGCTGCACATTTTCAGCATATGGATGTCTGTCTCACGTATTTTCAAAGAGGAAATCTTGACGCAATTTCTGTTGGAAAAATGCACATGAGATGGGCATCTGTCTGGGATATTCTGTCTTGGACATCAGTATTCTGACTTAGATATCCTTTTGAAAATGCCCCTCTAAATCTGTCTCCATATGCTTTCTAATGAAGACCGTCCACTCTTTTAGCAGCTGTCCTCTGGACCGCTGGCATTCAGGTCAATATTTGCAAAGCACATTGCAGAAAAGTCATGCTGGTAGGGATTACATCATTCCATGTAATACCCTATATTTATTTATTTGATTGTGCTTTTAGATTGCATTATCACAGCCAGCTCAAAACACTGGCTTTAAAAAAAAGAAGAAAATTGCAAAATAAAATACACAAGTTATAAATATTTAGAGCAATGAAATGCAATACAACTACTCCTTTCTAAGATCCACAGCACAGGCATGAATCAAATCATAAAGGGAGATTCCATAGAGCATAAAAAATGGAAAACATATGCAGATCAATATTTAATAGTGGTAGTGACTATATTTTTAAAAATATATCTGCTATCAAGATAGGGTAGCTTAAAATCCTTATACATTACCCCTGGATTCTATATATGGTTGCAACCATCTATATACTGCCTAAGATTCATAAGTCCTTACAAGATCCTCCAAGCAGACCAACAGAAAGGGATGGGGACTTGTATACCGCCTTTTTGTACTTTCACAACCACACTCAAAGCGGTTTACATACAGGTACTTCAAGCATTTTCCATGTCTGTCCCGGTGGGCTCACAATCGGTCTAATGTACCTCGATCAGTGGAGGATTAAGTGACTTGCCCAGGGTCACAGGGAGCAGTGTGGGTTTGAACCCACAATCTCAGAGGGCTGAGGCTGTAGCTTTAACCACTGCGCCACTCTAGAAATCAAAATGTAGTAAAAGTGAGCCAAGTATAGGACAATCAAGCCATTGTGACATCACTGATGAGGTTGGCTCTTATTGGTAGAATGAGGCATTATGAGATCAGGGAAAGGGATTGGGACTTGTAGGCCACCTTTTTGTAGTGTCAGTCCCGGTGGGCTCACAATCTGTTTAATGTACCTCGATCAGTGGAGGATTAAGTGACTTGCCCAGGGTCACAGGGAGCAGTGCGGGGTTTGAACCCACAACCTTAGGTTGCTGAGGCTATAGCTCTAACCACTGTGCCACACTTTCCTCAACCACTATCAAAATTTCTAGATGTTTTTTGCATCCGTTTGTATTGCTCATTTCCTTTCATGTAATCCAATGGTCTGCCGACTTCCTTGCACCAAAGTTTAGATTACAGCATTTGTGGGAAAACTGAGCTTCAATGTCTATTAATGTTCAGTGGTTTGGGACGCCTGATGAAGAATGATCAAGGCAGAGCTTTGTTGGATTTCACCATTGCTGAGCATTTCTATTATTGCTAAGATAAGCGCTTTGCAATATTTCATGACATCTAGCAACACCATAGGTTTATTCTTTGGCACCGTTATGTTTGTGGACTGATTGTGAAGCCACCTGCGCCTACGTTGTGTATAGAATGGGCGTATCCTATAACAGTGCACCTAACTTTTAGGAATGCCCACAATCTAACCATGCTCCTCCCCTGGCTACGCCCCCTTTTGGATTCATGCACTAGAATTTACACGCACCACTTTATAGAATGCGCTTAGAAAGTCGTGCATGTAACTCCTAATTAACGCCAAATAGCATCAACTATTAGGTGTTAATTACCCGTTATCAGTGCTGATCAGCTTGTTAAATAAATAAGCTGAGCATGCAACTTGGGTCACACAATACAGAATCTAGGTTCTGGTAATCCAGTGATGCCCACTTGCTCCTCCCGTCTCAGCTGCTGTTACCCCCTAGTAACAACCTCGCAGTACTACCAAAAGGTTTCTGCTAGACTCTAGCGTCAAGGCAGCAATTTTACAGCAGCATCTAAGACAGGAGGAGCAAGTCCTGGCTGAATATTGGCTGGGACCTGCATAAGATCCAGCGGCTAACACGACTTTACTTAGCTCTGTCTAGATCAGTGGTCTCAAACTCAAACCCTTTGCAGGGCCACATTTTCGATTTGTAGGTACTTGGAGGGCCTCAGAAAAAAATAGTTAATGTCTTATTAAAGAAATGACAATTTTATATGAGGTAAAACTCTTTATAGTTCATAAATCTTTCCTTTTGGCTAAGTCTTAATAATAATATTGCCATTTATAGCTAAAGAGACATATGATCAAGAAATTGTTTTATTTTACTTTCGTGATTATGATAAACATACCGAGGGCCTCAAAATAATACCTTGCGGGCCACATGTTTGAGACCACTGGTCTATATAGTCAGTGCTGGTGCCCAGACATGGCTCAGTATTGAATATTTGGGGCTAAGTCTGCCTGTGGTGGTCAGCGTTTAAAAAAAAAAAACAGAACAGTAAAGTTGTGTTGGCCGCTCATTTCCACTGATATAACTTATCCAGATAAGAGGACAGATAGAAGGTTTTCCTAAGTTATTTGGATAGCAGACTAAACAAAGCCACTGTCCGGATAAACACCTTAGCCAGATATTCAGTTAAAGCCACCATTCAGATCAGGGGCATAGCCGGCTACATATACCTAGATATTCAAGGACTGTATTCAGACACGGCCCTGGCATTCAATATTTGGTAATGACACCACCAGTGGCCAAAAAACAGTTCACTGTCGCCTGCTGAATATCAACCCTACAGAGTACCAGGGGTGGGATATTTTAAACATCTTCACTATGCTCTTATCTGCTTCTTCAGACTGAAGGATTCACACATGCTGAGCACTGGAACCAGGTAAAATAACCAATAACAGAAATGCCAAGCTACCCAGTTCCAGTCCTGACCAGCCCATCAGGGTGTATTGTGGGAGTTGGAGCACTGGTCTCAATGGGCAGAATCAGGCACTACAAATCTCACACTGCTTTGGGATGTACGTTCGGATCCAGGACAGGTCGAACAATCTCCAGCCTGGAACTGGGTAACTTGGCCTTTCTGCAATAATTGTAGCTTAGGACACTCAGAACCAGACAGGCAAGCCACTGTGGATCACAAGAAACCTCTGTATGCTGTATTTTCACGTTCCATTCATGTCACTGCTGTGGCACATTAGTTGCAGCCAGGTATAATCAGAACCAGCAGTATATTAGAATATGCAATTTTGCAGCTTTAGCGTTTTTACTGATTGATTGATTGACTGATTGCCCCAGCAGTTCTGGTCTTTTCCTTTGGGTTTCTAGTTCAATCAAAACCTGCCTCAATTAGGCTTAAGATGACATAAATTGTCATTCACAGCTACCCAATGTTTTCACCCCATTTTATTTTCTCACCCTCGTGCTGACTGTAGAAGTCCTTCAACTGTTATTGTTCTGTCATAGTAAGGTGCACTTAAAGGACCTCCCATTGAAAACTTAAAATTTCCCTCTATTCTTTGCACATGTGTTGTTCTGTATCATTCCCAGCTCTGCTGGCCCAATGAGATGGTTCCGGTAATAGAACGCAGGTACAGTAGAACCTTGGATTGCGACTAACTTGGTGTGCGAGTGTTTTGCAAGACGAACAAAACGTTTTATTAAATTTTTAACTTGATAAACGAGCGAGGTCTTGCAATACGAGTACGTACGGTATACGCGTGCCATATCATCACAACTGCGCCGATGGTTCTTCTTTCTCTGACGCTGCGGGAGTGTAGCGACTATTCTAAACGAGCGAGGTCTTGCAATACGAGCACGTACAGTATTTTGTATTAAAGTTTTGGGGTTTCCATTATTTCTTATGAGGAAATTTGCTTTGATATACGAGTGTTTTGGATTCCGAGCATGTTTCCGGAACGAATTATGGTCGCAAACCAAGGTTTTACTGTAGTTTTGTGGATAAGTGCACATTTATGTGTGTACATGACCGTAACATGAGTTCGAGCTATTTTGTAAGGGCACGTGTAAGTGGCATAGTGCAAAAATGCAAGGGGGTGTTTACTTGTGTGGAACGTGGGAGGGGCATGAACAGAGCTGCCACATACACCCACAGCTTGTGGAACATTATAAGATACGTATCCTTATCACACTTAGGGGCTGATTCACTAAGATGTATTTTTGAGCTAAGGTAGTCCTAACAAAATTTCAATTGGCATATTGTGGGGCATCCTGTGGCAACTGCCAAATTAGTGCATCCTAACTAGGGGCTAAAAAGTTAGTTTTGAGGGGGGTATCAGGGGCAGAGAGTGGGCATTCCTGCTCTGATCAGTTAGTGCAGTTACATGACCGTGTGCTAACTGGTTAGAGTAGGAATACCATCTGAGCCCTTAGGTTTACAAAATGGGTGGTGATAAGTGCTCCCACGGTAACGTTTTTAATAGCCACATACTGATGGCAACATTAGCGCATGGCTATTAATACAAAAAAATAGAAAAAGGCTGTGGTAAAAACGGCCTTAGCGTGCAGGGAAAACCCACATTAGGGCACACTAAGGTCACTTTTGACACAGCTTAGTCATAGAACTCACCCCCCAGGACCCACAATTACCCAAGGTCTATGATTGATGGAACTGGCATCACCTAACCATTACGTGTGCTGATACCAGGTAACACCAGGAGTCTATAAAGGAATCTGGCTGCCCACATACTGTTATTGAGTAATGTTATAACTGGGTGTCTAAACGAAGGCACCCAGTTATAAAATTGCCTCATTTGTGCCCAGAGTGTACAGTATAAAGCAGAGGGAAGCCTTATCAGATGGTGACTTATAGCCCATTCAATAAGGGGCTACCATGTGGTTCAGCAGGCCCTCAATCTCACTGTTTCATTATTGCTTTTCTGTGGCATCATTTAGTGAAAGCTGCTGTCCATTATTTTTAACCTTAATGGAAGCTCCTGCAAGTTGTGTGTGGGGAAAATTTATGGGCCCCCATGATTTACTTAGCCAACCAGCAGAGCTATTGATTTTTATTTAGGAGAATAATTAAATATTTATTTTCACTTTGTTAAGCTCAGGAGGTCGACGTCCACAGAAAGCAGAACAGCACACAACTGCGAAAAATCAATGACTTGGTTTGTGGCTTTTGTAATATTTCATTTGGTTTGACTGGCTACACCTAAAAGTATTAGCAATATCTTAGCCCCTGATTCTCCATGTGTGTTGCAGTCTGCTGGGAATTAGCTGAGATGGTGATAGGAGAGAAGACGGAATGCGATAGTGTGAAAAGACAGTTACGGTATCTACAGGAAAATCCCTCTACAAGTCCGAATAGTATTTCAATTAGGGTTGCCAGTTCACCTCACTTTGATCAAAAAGGCTAATCCAGTCTCAGTTTTGTGCCATTCCATGCATTTGTAGTTTTGATTACCTACCATGAATATGCATGAAAGAGATTTCCATACAATGGAAACAGTGCATACATAATGATCTGATACATATTCATTTTGGATATCCTGAAAACCTGGCTGGTAAGGTGGTACTGCAGAACCGACTTGAGCAACACTGATCTAAGAGAAATTGATGGATCAGTTGAACTACAACTTCATGCATGCAATGGGGTGAAACTAGAAATGTCTCAGCCTGTTTGAGCAGCCTGGGGTGAAATGGAAATCCTAATCTCAATGGATAAGCACTAGTGAGTCAAAATCATAAGTAAAGCCTAACATACTGTAGATCAGAGGGTCCTCAAATCCGATCCTCGAGGACCTGGTTTTTAGGCCTGGATTTTAGGATTTCCACAATGAATATGTATGAGATTTAGGGCTCCTTTTACAAAGGTGCACTAGCGGTTTTAGCAAGTGCTAAAATGCCGTGCACGCTAGCTGCTACCGCCTCCTTTAAAGCAGGCGATAGTTTTTCGGTAGTGCGTGCTATAGCGTGCACTAATCTTGTGCATGCACTAAAAACGCTAGCGCACCTTCGTAAAAGGAGCCCTTATTTGCAAGCAATGGAAGCAGTGAATGCAAATAGATCTCATACATATTCAGTGTAGAAAGCTTGGAAACTAGGCTGAGTTGTGGATCTTGAGGACTGGATTTAAGGACTCTTGCTTGAGAGGTAATTCTCTATAGCTCATCAAAGGTTAGATAGTGGGATGATGCATGCTAGTGCAAATTCTATAACAGTAATTCTTTTTGCTGTTGCTAATATAGAATTTATTATCTGCCTTTTCATGAAGAGATTCACCCAAAGAGGTTTACAATACACTGAATAATAACTAGGTACTCTTAAGTATTTTGCCTATTTGTCCCAACAGGCTGTCACAACCCTAGCCCTAAAGCTCGGCTTGTGCCAGGGAAGGCTGCGCCTAACCCTAATCTTGTATTGAAGTGTGATAGGTTGGACACAAATGGAAAGGAAGGCTCTGAATTCCCATTTAAACCCCATGTTGTAAAACCCTGGGGAGGTGAGGAATTTGGGGAGAACAGCCTGGAGCAGAGGGAGGTGCCTTATACTAAGGAACAGCCTCAGAGCAAATCCACCAGCTCAGGTAAATCACAGCTGCGGGGCTTAATTAGAGCTCAGGGGAAAACCCAGCAACAGCTACAGGCTGCCCTGCCCCCTCACAGAACATGGCGTGGTCGCCTCAGTGCTTTAGAGGCAGCACTGAGGAGGAACCAGTTAGTTTACCCTGGGTCAGCCCAGGAAGGAGGTCCTCAGGACGGCTCTCCTGAACCTCAGAGGAACCATGATATAGAAATGGTGGATGCAGCCCCTGTTCCTGAAGCCAGCCAGCTTGCCAGCCTGGAGCCCATGGAGTTTTTGGACGCTTCCGTGGAACCGGAAACCTCAGCCATGGATATGAGTTAAGTGCAGCAACTTTACTTTTTGGCTGTGCTTAATTTGGTGAACTTTGTTTTGCTGGGTTTTTTTTGTTTTCTTTTGAAACCTGCATGCACCTGTTTTGAGGCTAGTGAGTAGTGCTGGGCTCACGGCTATAAAGGTGCCTTAACCTGGTAGCTTTAAAACCAGGTTCATTTTGTTTGTAAGATTTTTACTTTTTGCCTTTTTGCAACTGATTTGGGACTGCATTGAGGACTGTGTGAAGGGATAGTAGTCTGGGGAGAATCCACACAAGATCCTTGGGTGGGATTGTGGGGCCATTTGTGGCAAGCTGTTTAAAAGCAGATTTGAAGTGGATTCGGCTACTCCCCTCCCCCACCAACTGCTTATTGAGTTGGCTGGGACAGGCCTGTGGCAAGCCAGGCCTAATTGGAACACTTGCATAAAACTGAGCAATTGTAATAGTCTTATTCCTGCCCTACGTGGGACTGCAGGATTATTAGGGCTGGACTATTATAGACTGTTGAATTACTGACCTATTGATACCTGCAAGGAAGGTGTGGGCTTTTTGGATTTACAGCCCGGATATTTTTTTCATGTTTTTTTTTTCTATTCATGAAGTAAATGATTTAAACCCCTGACTTAGGGGACAAGGCACTCAATAAATTGAGACTCTTATATATTAGAACTTTATTGTTCCTGGTTTGTTTTATTTTTATGGATTAAACACTAGCAGGACCTCCAGCGTCTTCTGGAGGCACGTTGAGCGCAGGCTATTATGGGCGCTGACCGGGGCCATCGTTCAAGTCGGCACCGGCGGTGTCACAAGGCTCACAATCTAACTGTGATACCTGGGGTAATGGAGGGATTAGGTGACTTACCCAGAGTCACAGGGAGCAGGCTGGGATCAAACTCACAACCTCAGGATGCTGAGCCAGCAGCTATAACTACTAGGCCCTCAGAATATTATCATATATCCACATTTATGTGCCTAATTTTAGGTGTGAGCAATCATGCTAGCTCAATGGCTGGTGCATATACTTGAGCCTCAAAGTAGGCAGTTGGGTGTATGTCTAATAGTATTCTAGTACCTGTGTGCATACATGCTGGGCATGCTATTGACCACTCATGCCCTTCCCAAATGGACATCCTCTTACAGTTGCATTCAGTGTATTTTGCATGCACAATTTACAGAATCCCAAGGGCAGCTGAATACCCTTGGATGCCAATCGCCAATTATAACCAATAACAGGTTGACAGCACCAATTAGAACATAGGAATAGCCTTACTAGGTCATACCAATGGTCCTTCTAGCCAAGTTTCCAAGTTTATTTACAGTTTGATAGACCGGCCATCGACAAGTATCTGGTCGGTTTACAATGCTAAAATAAGAGTTTAAAATAATTAAAATAAAATCGGGCAATAAATGGACAGGACAAGGACAACAATAAAGACAAGAATTACATAGTAACAGAGTAGATGACGGCAGATAAAGATCCGAATGGGCCATTCAGTCTGCCCAACCTGATTCAATTTAAATTTTTTAATTTTTTTCTTCTTAGCTATTTCAATAATCCAAAGCTCTACCCGGTTCCGTGCTTGGGTTCCAACTGCTGAAGTTTAAATCAAAGCTCACTCCAGCCCATCTACACCCTCCAAGCCATTGAAGCCCTCCCCAGTCCATCCTCAACCAAAAGGCCATATACAGGTGCTCGGGGAGGGGAAAGATTCAAAAATACATCAAAGTTAAAATAAAAATTAAAGGGTGGTAAGAAGGGGACAGGAAAGAACAGATAGGGAGGGATTTGTCGAGGGAGCTTCCAAGGCGGAGGTGTGACGGCATGGCATTCCAGAGGGAAGGCGCTGTGGCAGGGAAGATGGTGTTTCGAATGTAGAAAAGTTCTTTGATTGAGGAAACAGTCAACAGATTCTGGTCAACAGATCTCAGGGCCCAAGAGGATGCATATGGGATGAGAAGTTTATGTAAGAATGATGGGGAATGGGTCAGTTTGATTTTGAATACGAGTAGGAGAATTTTATAAGTGATACGATGGGAAACTGGTAGCCCGTGAGCTTCAGGGAGTAGCGGAGTGATGTGGTCGTATTGTCTCGCATTGTGGATATGTTTGATGGCAGTATTTTGAATTAGCTGTAACCCAGTATCCCATCTCATGGTGGCCAATCCAGGTCACAAGTACCTGGCAAAAGCCCAAATAGCAGTAACATTTGATGTTACTGATCTAGGACAAGCAGTGGCTTCCCCCATTTCTGTCTCTATGGACTATGGACCTTTCCTCCAGGACCTTGTCCAAAACCTTTTTTAAACTAGCTACGTCAACTGCTCTTACTGCATCTCTGGCAATACTTTCCAGAGCTTAACTATTCTCTGAGTGAAAAAAAATGTTTCCTTCTATTGGTTTTAAAAGTATTTCCCTGCAACTTCAAGTGTCCCCTGTTCTTACTAATATTTGATGGAGTAAAAAATCGATCCACTTGTACCCGTTCTACTCCACTCAGGATTTTGTAGACTTTGATCATATCCCCCCTCAGTCCTCTCTTTTCTAAGCTCAAGAGCCCTAACCTTTTTAGTCTTTCTTCATACGAGAAGAGTTCCATCCTCTTTATCATCTTGGTCACGCTTCTTTGAACCTTTTCTAGTTCTGCCATATCTTTTTTTGAGATAAGGCATCTAATCGTTAAATGATGTGATCAACTGGCACTATTCTATAACTTGCACGTGAAACTTTGCATGCTAAATGTATAATTGAGCGTGAAAGTTTATAGAATTAAGGGCTAGCTAACAACATCCTGATCCTGTATGCACAGAGTATAATAAATAAATGTCGCTGTACTAAGCTAACCTACATAAGAACATAAGAATCGCCACTGCTGAGTCAGACCAGTGATCCATCATGCCCAGCAGTCCGCTCACGCGGCGGCCCTCTGGTCCAAGACCAGCACCCTAACTGAGACTAGCCCTACAGTGCACGTTCTTGTTCAACAGAAACTTGTCTAACTTTGTCTTGAATCCCTGGAGGGTGTTTCCCCCCTATAACAGTCTCCGGAAGAGCGTTCCAGTTTTCTACCGCTCTCTGGGTGAAGAAGAACTTCCTTATATTTGTACGGAATCTATCCCCTTTCAACTTTAGAGAGTGCCCTCTTGTTCTCCCTACCTTGGAGAGGGTGAACAACCTGTCCTTATCTACTAAGTCTATCCCCTTCAGTACCTTGAATGTTTCGATCATGTCCCCTCTCAATCTCCTCTGTTCGAGAGAGAAGAGGCCCAGTTTCTCTAATCTTTCGCTGTACGGCAGCTCCTCCAGCCTCTTAACCATCTTAGTCGCTCTTCTCTGGACCCTACTCATTTAACTGTATAGGAGGATTGGACTACAGACCCCCAGCTTTCATGCTGGGGAATTTTAAAGAATGCTTGCATTTGCGCACTTAAATGCCTTTAATTAGACGCTTTAATTAGATGTTTAAGCTAAGTATACAAGCTCTTTAACTTTTCTACACATAAATTATTTAACTATCTAACTTAAAAAAATTTATAAAATGCATTAAATATCACGCAGCACTTAAGATGGATGACCAATGATGAGGCACCACATAAATCTCCCGTTTTCTTGATCTAGTTTAGCGGTGGAGTGGTGGGGCTGAGGTGTCCTACTGAAGAAAAATACACTTTTGATACTCCAACCTAGTGTTTTGGATATATCTATTTAATTAGACGCAAGCATTTACATTCCTGCACCCTGAAACCACCTCACCGCAGTTCACTGAAATCTGAAGCCTTTTTCAAAAGAAAAGATTCTTATTATTTTCTGTATTTTTTTTTATATGTGGGCAGTTGTGCACAGCATCCTACGCATTTAAGTACAATTTAATTACCTGAGCAAGTCACAGCTCATTTATTTTAAATGTTCATTATTTGTTTTCCCACTGGGCACCTGCTCCCTGCCCTTAAAGCAAGGCCTATGCAGAGTGCAGTGGGGCACTCGGGGTTTGACCTCAGAATACAGTGGAATCAAAGAGCTGTTGCAGGAGGCCAAGGGGTGATTTTCTTCCGATCTTCGATGATGCAGTTCAATCCTTAAGCAGCCGCAGTGGGTCAGAGACTGTTGGCTCTAGCCATGCAGCGGGGTCCGTAAAAGACCAGCTTCTTATGCTCGTTGGGGGTCAGCCATCAAGCTGTGCCCTGTACGAGCATGCTGTGAGTGAACAGAAAGGAAGGAAATCACATATGCAAGATACAATTTCCAGCCTATGTTTGAAGGGTTTTGAGAAAGAAAAAAACAACAACCCAAGGACCATGAGGTTTATTATTTATTTAAAAATGTATAACTATAGCTGTATCAAAGTCTCTTACTTGTCTGCAGCAGCTCATGTTGGGTTTTGCCACGAGACATTTGAAATGCTGCAGCCACAGCCTGCATTTATTATTCATATAAAAACAGAAAAGCCCATTATTGAATGATGAGAAACACAGATGGATGGATCTGCCTACACCAGAGGGAGGTGATCTCCCTGCTCACAAACATATGCCAGTAGAGCGTGATCACCTCGTCTGCATCCCTCCGAGTTCAGGCTCAGCCAATGCTGCCGGCTACTCTGTTGTGCTAATGTGCCCCATCACACTGCTTAAAGGTCCTCCGATGCCTGGGTGGCAGACAAATGTGACCCAAACAAGCTGGGGAGGATTTTATTGTTAAAATTGTTTTGACTAGGAAAGTCAGATTCAATCAATAATTTTTCCTTAGGCCCCCTTGCCAACTGAGCTGCCAGTTAAGTTTACACTGGAGAAATTATTTTCTGAATAAGATTCAAAGTCGTCAACATCTTTAGAGAAAATTAGAGCTATATAAACACGATTGCCCGCGTTCTAAAACAGATCCCCAACTGGCGCATAAGTTTCTATGACTATAGTACTCTGTCTAGTCTCCCCAGTAGTGGGGGGGGGGGGGGGGTAATACATAAGAGCATGGAGGAAAGCAGGGTGCAGTGGTTAGAGCTACAGCTTCAGCACCCTGAGGTTGTGGGTTCAAACCCCGCATTGATCCTTGTGACCCTGGGCAAGTCACTTAATCCCCCACTGCCCCAGGTATGTTAGATAGATTGTGAGCCCACGGGGGCAAATAGGGAAAATGTTGGAGTACCTGACTGTAAACCACCTAGATAACTTTGAAAGGTGGTATATAAATACCCAAATTAAAAAAAAAAAACCAACAACAAAAAACACATAAGAATAGCCATATTGGGTCAGACCAATGGTCCATCTAGTTAAGCATCCTGTTTTCAAAGTGGCCAATCCAGGCTACAAGTACCTGGCAGAATCCCAAATAGTACATTAACACTCAAGTAAAATCCCTACATACCACAAAGTACAGATAAACTGTTTCTCTGTGGTTGAACCACAGTGTTTGGACGGTGCAACAAGTGGCGGGAGGAGCAGAGAAGAAAAGCTGGGCTCGGAAGCAACATTAGTGCCGATAATCAGAGCTAGTTGTCTGAGCCTCCATAGTCCATCAGGCAGAATTGAAAGACAGAGGTCAATATTCAGTGGAACTTATCCAGATAAGCACCTCTCACTGGGACCATAACTCAATTTTCAGTGGTATTATTTTTCATTTCAGTTCATTTATTTATACACACCTAGCAACATACTTCTAGGTGGTGTACATAGCAGTTCACATAAAACCAGAGCAATTACATGAAATGATGAAATCATATGTTAAAAAAAAAAGTATGTCACCCTCTCCCTGCTGCCGCTCCTGCCAGTTTGTTGTTTTGATTTCACTTGGATCTTTTAGCTCCGGAAAGACAAAAGCATTAAAAAATAAAAACAACTCTCCTTCGACGAGCAATGTCAGGAAGTTCTACTTTACGGAGAAGGTGGTGGATGCCTGGAATGCGCTCCCGAGAGAGGTGGTGGAGAGGAAAACGGTGACGGAGTTCAAAGAAGCGTGGGATGAACACAGAGGATCTAGAATCAGAAAAAAATATTAAATATTGAACTAAGGCCAGTACTGGGCAGACTTGCACGGTCTGTGTCTGTGTATGGCCGTTTGGAGGAGGATGGGCTGGAGAGGGCTTCAATGGCTGGGAGGGTTTAGATGGGCTGGAGTAGGTTCTTTACCCTGGAAAAGCGGAGACTGAGAGGGGACATGATAGAGACTTATAAAATCATGAAAGGCATAGAGAAGATGGAGCGGGACAGATTCTTTAGACTAGCGGGGACAACAAAAACAAGAGGTAATTCAGAAAAACTGAGAGGAGACAGATTCATAATGAATGCAAGGAAGTTATTCACTCAACGGGTGGTAGACACCTGGAACGCGCTTCCTGGAGAGGTGATAAGACAGAGTATAATTCTGGGGTTCAAAAAGGGACTGGATGACTTCCTGGAAGCGAAGAGGATAACAGGGTACAGATAGAGGTTTACCTTACAGGACATTAAGCGAACAGGGTATGGACGTTTTAGCTTAGGTAGGGAGCACTTACAGGTCGTGGACCTGGGGGGCCGCCGCGGGAATGGACTGCCGGGCACGATGGACCCCTGGTCTGACCCGGCAGAGGCAATTCTTATGTTCTAAAGGAGATTTCGGCAATTGGAACCCAAGCACTGTACTGGGTAGAGCTTTGAATTCTTGCCCAAAAATAGCTAAGAAGAAAAAAATTAAAAAAAATTTAAATTGAATCAGGTTGGGCAGACTAGATGGACCATTCGGGTCTTTATCTGCCATCATCTACTATGTTACTATGACCCTGCTGCTGACCACCTTCAGGCCTCTCACCATCTGGTCTGCTCTCTTGTTCAGCTACTGCCATTCTCTTGCTTCCAATACAGAAAACTGAAAAAAAAACAAAACAAAACCCACAAAAAGTTGATAGTCATGTTCAATTACACATTTTTATGTTCATTATAGGAGGGGTGCTGTTGAGGGCATTATATTGTTCCATTTAATTATCAAATTCCCAGTTGGGGGTGAAGGACTAGCAGTCTGAAACTTAATGAAGGGGACAGGAAGTTAATGATTCACTTTGGGTGACTAATACTCTAACATCCCCCCCCCCTCCACCACACACAAACACAAAATGGCTAACGAAAAAAAAAAAATCTGGATTATAGTAAGAATGCGGTGTGCTCACATAACAGGCCGGTTTGTTTTAGTTAAGTATTCTCAAGATGACAGTGGTGCAGAGCTTTGCTTCCGATACTCCAAGAAGCAGGCAAACTTCTTCATTTGCCTATGGAAGCTATTAGATGTGCTTTGACTGATATTCCTCTTAATGTTCCAGAACAGCTTAAAAAGTGGTTTGAAATAGATGACAATTAAAGGCAATGGCTGTAGCTAACAAATCATATGGAAAACTGATAGTTAAACGTTAGAATGAAAATAGTGAAATTCATGCACACATGAAAGGGAGCGCAGGTTTATGTTGTCACGGAGAGTTTAGCGAAACCGTTATCGGATATACGTACGCTAGCTGGAACTAAAAGACAGAGACATGGAAAAAAAAAAAAAAAAAGAGCTGCTCCCATGTCTGAGAGGAGGGAGGAGGAGAAGATGCCAAAGCAGTTAGAGATATTTTCACTGGCAATATCAGCAGTCTGAGGAGTTTTGGGCCAGATATCCTGTGGAGGTGATAAGCATTTTGCTGACCGCCACTGATATTATTCTTAGAAATTCCATGCCGGGCCACGTCCAGGTCTGGCGGAAACTTAGCCGGTTAAGTGTGATTTCTGCACTTAACCAGCTATGGTTAAGCACAAAACGATAGGACTGCGTTTTATGCAGTTACCTCGGTTAGTTAAAAACTGAATCTTCGCCATTAACTGGACAAGTGCTAACTCTGCCCCTGGAATACCGCCAAAATAGTCGGTTTCACGTTGGGCTCTAACCAGACAGTTTCAGCAGCACTATCCAGTCACCTGTTAGTCCCAAACAAAAAATTTAAGCAGCCAGGAGCTGTTTCTAGCTGGCTAAATCATTTACACCCCCCCCCCCCACCCTTTTAATCAAGCGCCAGTCCGCGTTAAAAACCTCTAATCCAGCTTGATAAAAGCCAGCTTTAGAATATTAACCCCTATATTATTACTGGTTACTGATAAATATATACCAGTAACTCTTTTAAATAATGACTAGCAGCAAAAGAATAAAACCCTTAAAAAATACTGTAAATAAGAAGAAAAGTTTCAAGTCAGAACTCAATGGACAAGGAGTTTCACAATCTGAGAGTTGCAGTGATAAAAACTCAAGAGAACAGCAAGGCTTTTCTAGCCGATACTTCTTCAGGAACATCAAACAAACCTGATACATTTTGCTTATATTTGAACAGCTGGGTTTTACGATGCTTCATACCAATGTTACAGCATGAAGCTGCACTTCGAGTACTGTGTGCAGTTCTGGTTGCTGTATCTCAAAGACAATATAGTGAAATTAAAAGAGATACAAAGAAGGGCAACAAAAATGATAAAAGGGATGGGATGACTTATAAGAACATAAGAAATGCCTGCACCGGATCAGACCTGGGGTCCATCTAGTCCGGCGTTCCGCACACGCGGAGCCTCAGCCAGGCACACCCTGGCGAATACAATGTCACTCAATGTCTTCTGCAAGAAGATGTGCGTCCAATTTTCCCTTAAATCCTAGAATGGTGGTTTCCTCCACCAGCTCTTTCAGGAGAGAGTTCCAGGCGTTCACCACTCGCTGTGTGAAGCAGAACTTTCTGACGTTTGTCTTGGCCGTGTCCCCTCTCAGCTTCAGGCCATGACCTCTGGTCCGAGACTGGGTTACATTTGCCAATGTGAATAACGCTGTTTCTTGCTCACCATCCTTTCCCCCTGCTGGTGAGTGAGCTTGCTCCATTATGTCAATCCCTTTTAGCAATTTAAAAGTCTCTATCAGATCCCCTCTCAGTCTTCTCTTCTCAAGGGTGAATAGTCCCAGTTTTCTGAGGCGATCTTTGTAGCTCAAGTTCTCCATACCTTTTACTAGCTTCGTCGCTCTCCTCTGCACCCTCTCCAGTAGTGTTATATCCTTCTTCAGGTATGGAGACCAGTGTTGGACACAGTATTCCAGGTGCGGTCTGACCATTGCTCTATAAAGCGGCATTATGACCTCCCTTGATCTACTCGTGATTCCTTTCTTTATCATGCCTAACGTCCTGTTAGCTTTCTTTGCCGCCGCTGCACATTGAGCCGATGGCTTCAGGGTTCTATCTATCAGTACTCCCAGGTCTTTTTCTTGTTCGCTCTTCCCCAATGTTATACCTAACAGTTTGTACCCATGCTCTTTGTTTTTACTGCCCAGGTGCATCACTTTGCATTTTTCTACATTAAAACTCATCTGCCAATTTTCTGCCCATCTCTCAAGTTGCTTCAAATCTCTCTTCCCTGTGAGGAAAGGCTAAAGCGGCTAGGGCTCATCACCTTAGAGAAGAGATGGCTCAGGGATGATCTATTGTAAACCGCATAGAACTTAACGGTATTGCAGTATATAAATTGTTATTATTATTATTATATGATAGAGGTCTATCAAATATTGAGTGGAATGGAAGTGAGTACAGTAAGACCTTGGTTTGCGAGCATAATCCATTCCAGAAGTATGCTTGTAATCCAAAGCACTTGTATATCAAAGTGAATTTCCCCATAGGAAATAATGGAAACTCAGACGATTCGTTCCACAACCCAAAAACTTTAATACAAAATACTGTACGTACTTATATTGCAAGACCTCGCTCATTTAGAACAGTCACGACACTCCTGCAGCATCAGATAGGGAAGAACCATCAGCTCAGTTGTGATTATGTGTATGTGATGTGTATACTGTATGTACTCATATTGTATATGTGATGTGTATACTGTATGTACTCATATTGCAAGACATTGCTTGTTTAGAAGTCACTAAACTCTTGCAGTGTCAGAGAGAGAAGAGCCATCGGTTCAGTTCCGATGTTGTATGTACTTGTATTGCAAGACAATGCTTGTATATCAAGTTAAAATTTAATAAAATGTTTTGCTTGTCTTGCAAAACACTTGCAAACCAAGTTACTTGCAATGCAAGGTTTTACTGTAGATGTGAATTGCTCATTTACTCTTTCCAAAAATATTAGGACTAGGGGGCATGCGATGAAGCTACTAAGTAGAGAATTTAAAACAAACCAGAGAAAATACGTCTTCACACAACGTGTACTTAAACTCTGGACTTCGTTGCCAGAGAATGTGGTGAAATCAGTTAGTTTAGCAGGGTTTAGAAAAAATATTTTCTAGACAACTGATCCTCTCTTCTCTCCCCTCTATAGCGATTAACTTGTTCTATTGATCACTCTCTCCTCAAAAATGGATTTTCTGTCCTATTAACCCTCTTTCTTCCTCCCCTCTTAAAGTCAATCAATTTGTACCTTTGCTTAATCTTTGTAAACCGCATAGAACTTCATGGTATTGTGGTATATAAGCTGTTATTATTATTATTATTATTATTATTATAGGCCATTATTGAGGTGGCTTGGGAAAATCCACTGCTTATTCTTGGGATCTAGCTAGGGACTTGCATATGTTATCATATCATACACTGTGCATTAGGAGTTATCTTGTTGGGCAGACTGGATGGACCATGTAGGTCAGGGGTGTCCAACCTGTGGCCCGAGGGCCGCATGCAGCCCTGTGAAGTATTTTGTGTAGCCCTGGTCAAGGGCGATGCAGTGTTTTCCTCTGCTGCCCCTGGGTGTTTATCATCTTGCCGGCTCCTTTCTCTGTCTTGTGCAGCATTTGCGCAGCCCCAGAAACATTTTTTTCAGCCAGTGCGGCCCAGGGAAGCCAAAAGGTTGGACACCCCTGTAGGTCTTCATCTCAAGTCGTCTACTATGTTACTATTAGGCTTATTTTCAAAAGAGAAAAGTGTCCCCCAAATGGCAGCATTTGGACATTTTGTTTGCTAAAATGACCAAACTGTCAATTTTGAAATACATTTTTAAGACAGTTTTCTATGCTGTTTGTCTGAAGTGTATCTAAATTTCAAGGGGGCATGTTAGGGGCACATTATGGGCAGGATTGGGAAGTAGTCGGGCTGCCTCCCGCGGTTTGAATATCAGGCCCAATATGTTTATGACGAAACCTGCATGAATACCAAATTGATTTCTGCAGAAGAAAGAATTTTGTTTCTTTTTTTTTTTTTCCACTCCACTATCATTTTCACTATGAAAATATTTAGATGATGAGATTTTATAGCAGTTAGGAGGCTCTGCATAAATTTCTGCATCCAGAGAGTTCCATAAAACTAAGAGCTATAAGCTATATTTTATGGAGCTGTGTATAGCTAGTGACTAGATCGCAAATATAAAAAAGGTTATTTTAACAAGAGTGCGATTAGAAACATTTCATTTATAAGAGCCATTTGAGTCCCAACAATAGAGTTATCCATACACACAAAGGTCAATATTTAAACTCCATGGTCTTTCAAATGTCAGCAGCAGCCTTTGAACATATACCCAAATATTCAGCACTGGCCGATAGCTGGGTATCTTGGTGAGGGGTGATCATTACTGTTTTCTAGATAAAGAGAGCCACCTGGGTTTGGCTGGGTGGCAGATAACATTGGGCGAAGGCCAGCCAGAGGGTGGGTAGCAAGCAAAGGAGCTGAGGCAGGAAGGGCTAGGATTGGTGGAGAATAAGAAGAGGGAGGAGATGGGAAGAATAAGGTTAGCTGATTGGATGAAGGAAAGATTAGGGCGGGTTCAGAAAGGTTGGAAGGGGAGGGGGTTTGTTTGGAGAATTTGGCGGGCGGGAAGAAGGGATTTTGAGAGAGGTAGGGAAGAGGAAAGTTGGGAGCAGGGAGCGGAGTTTCCCTCCCGCCCTCCCTGGTGGAGGTTGCGATTAGGTTTTGGGTTGGGGTGGGTGGTCTGAGGTCGGTCGCAGTTTTATGTGCTGGGGGGCCTAGATATTAACATTTATTTTGGAAGGGGAAACGTGAAGACTTGAGATGGGAGTAATTGATATATGGACTCGTGGGTGACACCGCCACGAGTTAAGGTGGCTTGACAGCACTGTAAGTCACAAAATGTTATAAAGTAATTTATTGTATACTGGAGCTAATTTCGTTGCCGAATGGCTCCAGTGAGTATCCAATAATTTTCAAGTTTGTATATGCTGAAATTTGTTATCAGCTGTTGAAATTGGTTATGAATTTAATGGGTTAATATAAATAAAGCTGCGGCCAATGTTATGCCAACAATTCTAGGTGTACTTGAGTTATTTGATATGAAGTAGTATTTGAATGCATGGCTGATATCTGAGTCCCAATGCTATGGCAATAGTGCCATTATCCAAATAACTTAGAACAGCTTTGTTTGTCGTTATCCTGATAACCTGTTGCTCCTTCCAAGCTCCACCTCTCAGCTTAACCGACACTATCAGGATAGGTCTTGGATGTCAGCAATGATTTTTAGCGGCATTATCTGGATAATGCTGATGAAAATAACTAACTGGCCCTGTCAGAGATGTTTATCCAGCTGCTGCTACCTGGACAAATGTTTTTAAATATTGAGCCAATATCTTTTAAAACTGCTAGAATATTTCAACTGATGACGATGACTGTTATGTGCCTCAGTGTTACTTTTGTGAATTCCATACTTTGGGTCTATTTATTATGGAAGTAATTCTCCCTACAAGAGAATGGAGAGTTTCAGAATGGGGCCCAGTCATAAAGAGATTCTTATAAGGTGAACGGGCTGTATCTATAGTCCTGAAATCCCAGCTACTGAAGTGAAACTGATCTTCCTAAGAAAATCCAAGTGAGACTAAACTGGATCATGAAGAGTGGCCAGCGAGCTTATGCATATCTCTCTAAGGTCTGTCATTTTCTTTTACTGATGCATGCATTGTCAGTGTACCAGGTTACCAAGGAAACAAGAGCACTTTGGCCTTGCAATGAGCAGAAACCAGGCCGCAATAATGAGGACATGTGTAGTGAGGTCAATGGCCCCAGCTGTCTATCCTGGTTCACAGGTTCACATTTTAACTTCCTACTTCTGTAATTGGGAACTTACTAAACAGAATGTCAAGTAATTTCAATGGCAGGTCAAGAGTAAGAGATGAAGCCTTCGGGGAGGTCATGCAACCTCAATGTAATGCTACCAAAAGATAAGACATTCCTGATGGAACTGCTGCCAGAGTAGAAGCAAGAACATGGTACCATGGCTCTCAACTCACCCTTAGTGTAAAGGGGGTATTATTATAGCAAAACAATTACTCTCCTTACCAGGTCACTTTCTTCCATAGACACAGGTAGCATCACATTCTTAAATATCACAACTGTTTATCTATTATGGAAAGTATGACTTACTATCAACTCAAGGGTCTATATTTAGTCATTGGGGGTGAGCGTTCTGCTCACCGTAGATAGCGTTATTCCTGAATATTCAAAGCTGGAACCTGGCTTCAGCTTTGAAAATCTGATTATTTTTAAGATACCTTAGGTTGTGCATGATTGCAAATGCCTTCTGGATCGTTTTACTGATTTGAAGTTGCATGGTGCAGCCTTTGTCTATCATTATTCCCAGCAGTTTTAGGTTGGGTTGCATGGGTTATGTGATGGAGTCTATTTCTAGGTTTGTTATGGTTGGGGTTTTGTTTTTTTCTAGAAGTAAGAAATTGATTTTGTCTTGATTCAGCTTTAATTTGTGATCTCTCACCCATTTTGACACTGTTTCTAGTGCAGTGTGTAGTTTGTTCATTGTGTTGGGGTTGGTTTGGTCGAAAGGCAGGAGGATGGTAATGTCATCTGCATAGCTGTATGAAGTTATGCCTACTTTATCTGTTTTCCCCATTATATTTTAATCTGTATCTCGCTTAGAAGTCATATAAGCGACATTATCAAATTTTAATAAAAACTTGAAATCTGAAACTTGAGCCTAGGTGAGCACAGCCCGCCTAATTTGGACTCGGGCCCACCCAGCAACTGCACAGCAGCGATGCGGCTGGCAGGGATCTCCCAAGTCCTTAAATAAATGGCTCTTAAGTAGGCCTTTAAAGTGGTTTAGATTATTTTCCTCTCTTACTAAGGTGGGAAGAGTATGCCACAGTTGAAGGGCGACCATTGAAAAAGTGTCATGTTTTTTAGTGCCTATTATTTGCAGAGAGGGTACAGTGAGTAATTTACGGTCACAAGATCTAAGGGTGTGGGACGGCTCATATGGGATCAAATATTTGTCTATAAATTGGAGTGATTTTATTTGCATCGTTTTAAAAGTTAATAAAGATATTTTATATGAATGCCTATGCCACTGATCCAGGTCAGGGCATGCTCAGTTCCAGTGATACATTAGAAAGTAATCTGCCGACACAGAGCCTTTTATAAAATACTTGTAGGAGTGCACATGTATTTTGCCAATGTGTACTGTGAAAGCAGTCATTTTACAAGCATGCAAATGGGAAAAATCAAGGAGGAAATTTGGCAACTTATATGTCTAAGTGCCAAAATTTACAAGTACAAAATGGTATTCACAACTTACAAGTACAAGGGTTGACATTTACATAAGTACAAGTATGTCAGCTGGCAGAAATTACAAATGTTTCCAGACGTGCGTAGAGCTACCCAATATAGGAGGAAACAATTTCTTCAATATAAATCTTGAGTATTATTATTGGGAGCAACTTTTTTCCTACAATTTCCTGCCAAATGTATGGTTACTTATTTAAATAATTCATATGCCGTTTTTTGAACCCATAGAGAGACGGATGTTCACACTAAAACTTAAAATAAGATATTTACAGGCATTTTCTTTTTGGTTAAATATGTTTAAGAATGTTCTTTTTCTCTCCCTTGATGTGGACTCATATTACTTTAGAATACTTCATTTATAATTAAATTATAATTTCTGGTGGAATTCCTTATGTCATATTTATAAAATGGAAAGATTTTTTGCAATACAGATAGGATGTTTTAGGAAATTTCAAGATGTGTGGGAGCCATTAACAAAATATTGTACTGATTAGATGACATTTTTTTCCCTTAAATTTACAGGTTCAATTATGAGGGGGGAGGGGGGAAATTTTATGATTACATATTGTACAAGGTATTGATTATATAATAGGAAGGGGTGGGAAGGGTGGGAGATAAGAATATATCATTTGTACTATTGATGATTATTAAGTGATATACTTATTGTTAATCTGTTTTAACATATTGACACACTTATTGCAAGTTCGAAAATGAATAAAGATTTTTTTTAAAAAACGCATTATAAACTGTTACATTCAAATAAATAAATAAATAATAAAATTAAAAATATATGTATGTCAGCCATTCTGAAAACCTACAGGTATGAATGCTGTTAATTTACGGTGGAAGTTATCAATGTGGACTGCCGTTAAGACAGGTTATTCTACTGTTAACCCACATTATTAGTAACTAGGGGCTCCTTTTACTAAGGTGCGCTAGCGTTTTTTAAACGCACGCAGGAAATTACCGCGCGCTACACTTCTAGAACTAACGCCAGCTCAATGCTGGCATTAAGGTCTAGCACGCGCGGCAATATAGCGCGTGCTATTCCACGCGCTAAAGCCCTAGTGCAGCTTAGTAAAAGGAGCCCAAGGTCTCTTTGCATAAAATGCGACCTGTGCTAAAATACCACAAATTGTGGTAAAATAAATAACCCATCTTAACGGTAGCCCATATTGATCACTACATCCCTAAATTTATTATCAGTTTGGAGGGTAAAATAAACAATGGGGATTTTATTCCGCCCCCCCCCCTGTAAATGGCTGGCTGAAGTGTGCTCATTTTTAAAACCTATATATGCCAAGGATCAGCTGTAAATATTCACACGGAAATAGTAAGTCAAACCGGTGTAGGGTTACCAGACATCTGGAAAAACCCAGACGTGTCCTCTTTTTTAGAGAACTGTCCAGGGTCCCGGACGAACTTTCCAAAATCCAGCAGTTTATCCAGGTTTTGGAAAGCCCCCCAATGAGCTTCAGCCGCATCTGGAGGGCATCTGAGCATGTGCGGATGATGTCACACACGTCCGCCACATGCTCCAGGGCCTCCAGACATGGCTGGAGCTTGTCGGAGAAGAAGAGAGGAGGTTTGTGTGTGGGGGGGGGGGGCTGGAGGCTGAACCGGGACTCATATAGTGCCGCTGATCCAGGTGGGGGTTGGGGCTGAACAGGGTGGAGCTCAAGGCAGAACTGGGCGGGGCCAGGGTGGAATGGAGCGGAGCTGGAGGTGAAACAGGGTGGGGGCCATATGTCTGGATTTTTGCAGCCTGAAAAATGGTAACCCTATACATGTGCATTTTTTTGTTTGAAATGGGGGGCACACTTGCAGATTTTTGACCATGTAGGCCAACCAAACCTTACCCCCTACATTCCCACATGCAATATCTATGTATTATGACCATCTAAGGTTAGTATTTGCACATTAGAAAAGTAGAGGACAATCATTTTCCAAGTGGGTTTTTTTTTTTTGCAGAAAGCCAGCAGACTTTTTAACCCCATTGGTCTTTACTCAGTGCTACTCGTCCTTACTTTACCATCCATTCTACTGTCAAAGCCACTCGGGTTCTACATATTCAGGCAAATCAACTCCTGATGCAGTCCTCATCTCCGAAACATGACCATGTCAAATTTCCCCCAATAAGGTGGTCCTCTGATTCATCTGGCTCACTTTGCTTCATTATACCTCATTCTTTTTCCCTGTAATTTCCACAGTGAAATTGTGAATAATGCTTCTAAAACCCCCAATGTGTGTTAATGGGACCTGCATTAACTGTGAAGCACATTCTCTGTCCCTTCGTGCCCCCAAAATAAATGATAGGAATTCAAAGTGGCAGTTAATACACACTGATTATATGCAGCACATTAAGGCTCTTATCTTTGAAGCCCTATATCAGCATTTAAATATATATCTCAATTAAATGTTGAAAATCCAATTTGAGAAAGCTGGAAATAATATGTAAACCTGAATATAATATGTAAACCGCTGCGATTTTCCAACAGAAAGGCAGTATAGCGAATGCATGACCCTTACCCATACCCATACAGCAAGGGGGGTAAGGTTTGGGCAGGAGTAAGGAAGACCAAAAAGCTATATGTGTATTTCCCATTCAGAAGGAGAATAAAAAATTATGATTACAGAGTAATGTTGGGATTAACTGCAGCATGGTATAGGTTGTGTAAAAGGTCTTGTTTTGGACAGTGCTTGTTAAAAGTAATTAAGGATACTCTCCCTCTTAATTTCCAAATAGTTTTCCCTCTCTCAAAAATGGTAGTGCAAAATGATTGCAGCGAGGGTTACTAGACGTCAGGGGAAACCTGGACTTGTCCTCTTTTTAGAGGACTGTCCGGGTTCCCAGACGGACTTTCCAGAATCCAGCAGTTTGTCTGAGTTTTGGAAAGCTCTGTGCTCTGGCTGCATCTGGAGGGCCTTCAATAAGCATGCATGGATGATGTCACATGCATCCGCGCAAGCTGGAGACCCTCAAGATGCAGCCTAGAGGTCCAGAAAAAAGGGACAAGGCTTTTTGGGGGTGGGGTTGAAGGCAGAATAGGGCAGGGCCATGCATCCAGGTTTGTCTATCATTAAATATAGCAACCTTAACTAGGGGCATGCAGATAGGTGTGAACTAGGGGCATGCAGATAGGTGTGAACCTGAAAGTAAAAAGGGAGATGGTGATCTTGGATGTATGTTTAGATTATACACTCTCAATGGGGAAATAGGTCCTCAGGGTGATCCAGGGTGGATACTCACGGCTGTGGACACTATCGATTGAAGCCGATGCTCCTTCCATATGATTTTTGATCAGCAGTACAAGCATTGATCCTGACACGGTTGGATTACTGTAATGCGCTCTACCTGGGATTGGCAAAGATCAAATGTAAAGCCTTGCAACAATTGATGAACTCTGCCGCAAGGTTGATTTAGGGAATCCCAGCTGGAGATTATATTACTCCGGTGTTGAGGCAGTTGCACTGGCTCCCAGTAGCACAAAGGATCTGCTTCAAGGTTCTATCAGTGATGCATCAGAGTTTGAATGATGTTGTTCCTCTGAATTTTCAAACTCTCTGGGAGGTATACCGACCGAGGAGATGCTTAAGGTCTGAAGACATAGTGAGATTAATTTCAAGGACAGAGAATACTGTCCGGTATGAAAAAACAAGAATAGCACTAATGTGCGTGGCAGGAGTAAAACAATGGAATCTCCTCCCTGGCATCCTGAGGACTTGTTCGAGTTGATTACAGTTTAAGCAAATGTTAAAAACTCAATTGTATGCTGCTATGATGCTATGTGGAAGGGTGATGTTTAAAGAGGAATCTCAACTATGAACAATGCTCTTGAGTCATTAACGATTGATGATATGGAATCCTGCTATTTTTAGTGGGTTAAATGTATGTACTGAAAGTATCATTATATGTTATTCTTTGAATCATTGTGAATGTTTTAACGCTGTAAACCGCTTAGTTATAGGTGATTAAGAAAAATTTTGGAAATAAATAAATGTAGGTTTTCATACATGTCTAGGTGTTGGCACATTCATGTCTATGTTCTGAAGTTCCAAATTATACATATATCTGAAGAGCAGGTTTCGTCAGTAGTCGCTAAAGGATTTGGGGCACTTAGCTTAGAGCTATTCGAGATTTTTGGGATGAGAAATTGTTACATACTTTTGACTCACGTTTTTGTTTGATCTAAGTTGGACTGTGGCAATTTAATATATGCAGGAATAACGGCAGGGCAATTAAAGCACCTACAAACAGTACAAAATGCTGTGATTCGGTTGTTAGGCCATGCACATATTCGTGACCACGTAACTCATTTGTACTGAAAATTTCACTGGTTACCCATGGAATTTAGGATCAAATTTAAGATCTTAATGTTAGCACATAGAGCATTGTATGAGTTACAACCATTGTATCTTTCTACCCTGGTACTGTTCTATGCACCCAGGCATTTATTAAGATCTTTGAATAATAACAGAGCAGCCGTCCCCCACATTTCAAAGGTTCACTTTGCCTCGACTAGAAATGGTGCATTTTTCTATTTAGTTCGAATATTGTGGTACAGTTTATTTGTGGAATCGAGGAAGGAAGAATCATTTCAAAATTTTAAGACATTTAAATGGATAAAATGAATTCGGGACTGCAGTCAGCATTTATACTTATATTTAATTTGTATTAATTAATCATTTTTAATTTTATTTCTTAACTTGAATGCTGTAGGATAGGATGTATTAGAAATGTTGCTCTTTTACTTTTTCTTCTTTCTTTTCTATTTTAAATGGAGTTCTTTTCATATATTTGATTAAGTTATAATGTAAACCGCTTTGATCCTTTTCTGGCTGTATGTGCGGTGTAGAAAGATTTTAATAAACATAAACATATCTGCCAGCACTTGTATGTGTGGGAGGCCGAATTTCCTCTGTTGACTTTAAAATGTTTACAATGTACCCTCATTGGTTGCTGCTGCAACACATAAGCAGAACACGCAAGTGCACTCTTGCATTCCTTCTAGAAAAGTCTCAACGTCTGCAGATCCTTTCCTAAAATATTACTCAGATTGGACATCCCGACCTGGATCTCGCCATTCCAATTTCTATGTTCCGTGCAAAATGGGATTACATCTGTTTTTTAAGTTCCATATTAACAGTTAAAGTGCATTAAAACCCAGATACACTTAACATGATTTATTAAATAGGTCTCATAATCATGGACTAGTTCAAATGTTTTCCATTTTCTTCATTGTTCATTGCTGTTATTGCTCATATGTCACCTTCTGAAGATAAAGAGAACATTTCTATTTCCAGAACAAATCAGTTTCCTTTCTTAGCTTTAATAATGAACTTTTCCCATCCATCTAATATGTCTCTTGATCTGTCTCTTACATAACATAGAAACATAGAACATAGAAATAGACGGCAGATAAGGGCCCATGGCCCATCTAGTCTGCCCACCTTAATGTCCCTCCCCTACCTTTGCCCTGTGAATAGATCCCATGTGCCGATCCCATTTGGCCTTAAAATCAGGCACGCTGCTGGCCTCAATCACCTGTAGTGGAAGACTATTCCAGCGATCAACCACTCTTTCAGTGAAAAAGAATTTCCTGGTGTCACCTCGTAGTTTCCCGCCCCTGATTTTCAACGGATGCCCTCTTGTTGTCGTGGGACCCTTGAAAAAGAAGATATCTTCCTCCGCCTCGATGCGGCCCGTATAGCTGTAATTTGTCAAGCCGTTTTTCGTATGGTAGATCCTTGAGTCCCGAGACCATCCGGGTGGCCATTCTTTGCACCGACTCCAGTCTCAGCACATCCTTGCGATAATGCGGCCTCCAGAATAGTTAATCATAATAGTTAGGCATAATAGTTAATCAAAGCCATCCGATCTTTCCTTGAGGTTTTCCAGAGCAGCCAGCATACTAGTTGTCTTTTATTCCCATTTCAGAAATGTATTTATTTATTTAATTTTCTATACCATTCTCCCAAAGGAGCTCAGAATGGTTCGCATGAATTTCTTCAGGTACTCAAGCATTTTTCCCTGTCTGTCCTGGTGGGCTCACAATCTCTCTAATGCACCTGGGGCAATGGGGGGATTAAGTGACTTGCCCAGGGTCACAAGGAGCAGCGTGGGTTTGAATCCACAACCTCAGGGTGCTGAGGCTGTAGCTTTAACCCCTGCACCACACATGTGCTTCCAATCTTTTCAAACTAGAACTGCAATAAAATTATCAACATAATACACCTCTCATATATGTAAGGCCTTTCCTATAATTATAGATTTTCTCTACACATAATTTGCCTTAGATCACTGAAAGTATTGTTGCAACTAGGCATCAGTTGTTATACATTACTGAAATATTTTGCATTATATTGTATATACGGTATTGCCGAGCGTGACTCACCTTGAGCAGTTTTCAATAGAAGTGATAGAGAATTGTAACTAAATAAAAGTTATTGCAATAGACATGTAATTTCAGGCGTGATGCATATTCACATGTGTCCTCCACCTGCATAACTTCTCAAGCTCACACAGGGTGAAATTTTATGAATGACACGCAAAAATGGGCACCTGAAAAAAATTAGCTCTAAGAAGGAAATTCTATAAAAGGTGCCTAAAGATAGGTGCCAAATAGGTGCTTAAGTAAGGCGCCTAACTTACCCCGCCCCCCTCCTTTTACAAAACCATAGCACAGTTTTTAGTGCTGGTTGCGGCGGTAACACCTCCAGTGCTCATAGAATTCCTATGAACGTCAGAGTTGCTACCGTCATGGCTAGCGCTAAAAAACGTGCTAGGGTTTTGTAAAGGGGGGGGTAGGTTAGTATATTGGCTTCAGTTCTGAGCTTTAATAAGCTCAGAATTGAAAAAAAAATGAATTGAGTGATAGGTGCCTATCTTCTTAGGCATGATTCTACATAGGCGCCATAGGTGATTGGCACCTATCTTCAAGGTAGGCGTGCTTATTGGCAGAGAAGGACTTAGGCGCTATTAGACACGATTCTCTAAACTGTATTTAGGCACCTATAATATAGGCTTTTAAAACCCCCCTCACTTCCCTCCCCTTACAACCCCTCTTACTTTTCCTCCCCTTACTACCCTTTTCTTCTGTAACATTCCCCCTCATGCATTTGTAATTCGCTGAATGTCCAGCCTTCTTTCGATGTGAACTGCCTAGAAGTCATCTGACTATGGCGGTATAGAAAAATAAAATTATTATTATTATTATAGGAGCCTAAGTTTTAGTTAAGCATGATTCTGTAATGGACACCTAAGTGTGATTGACATGAAATAGGTGCCTAATGTTTCTTTATAGGCAGCCAGTTACAGAATCTGTCCCTAAGTGCTACTCTGTAAAGGGCTCCTGCCTCAGCTGCGTCTTGATTATTTTTTTCCAAGTGCTATTATGTGTGTGTGTTGTGTGCCCTGGGCATACAGGCACGCAACACATGCACAAACATGTACTGGCAGCCCCTGACCTGCCAGAAAATTTTGCCCATTAAAAAGTGGGTGTTCCGTTTTGAGCACTACACAGAGTGCTCATTGTAATACTCATGAACTAATTGTATTGCGTCTGCTTAGGGTTCTCGGTGGCTGCTCGGTGGAGAACCATTTTGCACATCGAAAACTGAGCTTCCTTGCTAGTTAAGGCTGATTTAACAAATCTTACCAGCCCGGAAAGCTTTCGAGCATCGGTGCCTAAATATTTTTCATTGGCAGATGGGGACTAAATGGGAGATAAGTCTCCCTCACTGTTGGGTAGGGCACGGCATTACATTGATGAAGGGACCATAGACTGGCACAATACATTCTTCACGTGATAGGACAAAGCACTATTTGTTCTTCAGCAATGGATGGGCCAGGGTCTAGCTAATCACTTTGCAATGATGGATGGGGCAAGGACTGGCATCTTAGCATTCTTCATGTGATGGGAACTGAGACTACTCATTCTTCATGCTTGGATGAATTATGGGTCTGCACTAGGTGCTCTTCCTTGATGGATGAGCTATAGGTTACCATTAATTACACTGCATTGATGGATGGGGCATGGGATGACACTAAGCACTCTTTGCTAAGATGGGCACAAACTGGCACTAACTGTTTACTGATGGAGTACCAAGAACTGGCAATAAGCACTCTATATGGAGTGATACATGACATTATTCCTTCTTCGCTGATGGATGGGGCAGCCTGGCATTAAATGCACATTACTTATAGAATGTGAACTGGGACCAAACATCCTTCACCAGAGAAATGGGAATGGGCTTTGTCACTGAGGTTAAATTGTTTTTACATCTTTTGATGAAAAGACCTGCAAAAATCAATGCAAACTGGAAACATGGAAGCCCTATTTCTACTTCCAACATAAAACAGGAAAGATAAGCTGCATAGACGAGCTGCTGTTTTTATCGCTCAGGTCCTGGGTACAGAAAGCAGAAACAATCCCTGAGAGGCAGAAGTGAGGCCTGTGACTTCATCAAAGTTGCCAAGGTTTTCAGATCCTGAAAATAGACCACTGGTATTCCAATTGTTTAAGTATGGACTTCCTATCCTGGGTATTTTTAATGAAATTTTTGATGGTTTTTTTTTCCAAGCAATGTGCTTTGAAAGGAAACAAAAATATGGGTTCATTGGTGTTTTCGTGCTGATAAATGAAATGCCAGACAGAGCTTTAGGTTCTGTTTTAAACATACAGTATACTGACCAATATTCAACGGTACTTAGCCAGGAACAGCTCCCAGCCAGCTAAGCATGCTAACTGCCAATATTCAGAGGGAGATATCTGGCTATCTCCTGCTAAATATTCCATTCGGTAGATTGGCTGTTGACTTCCTGTGTCGCCACCATTATTCAGGGGCTCACAAGCTAAGGCGCAAGGCTAGATAGATCTGGATTTTTGATCGCTAGGCCATAGCCATTTGGCCAAGTCTGCAGTGCCAAAACTTTCAACCTGGAAATTCAATACTGGTGGCTGAATATGGTCCCAGTATTGAATATCCAGGATCAACGCTGACTGCAGGAAGTAGCCAGGCTGCCTCCCACAGTCTGAATATCGGGCCCATACTCCCTCTATTTTTTTACAAAAAAAAAGAGTTAGGAAGAATTAGTTTTAGCTTTAGGCCATGCAACCCTGTCCCCTGAATCAAATTCAAAACAGTGTGGGGAACTCTAGTTCATTTCCACACTCTTTCTTCCCCAAAACTTGAAATTACAACTAAATTAACGATGGTTGAATTCCCCATAGAGGTTGCTTCCCTCGATGAGGAGACTGCTACCCAGGTTTCACTCCTTGATGTTTGGAAGGTAGTAAAGAGAGCAAAGATCAGTGCGACAGCTGTGTGACTTTTCTCAAGTGGTGGTGAAATAAATTGAAATTATGGAACAAGATATCAAAACTTTCGTTGTAGCTACTAAAAAGGTAAAATCTGAAGTTGAGAGATTTTGCAGCAAGCTAATACTATTAAAGACAATTTTTTGTCTATATAGACAGCTTGAGTCCCTGGAAAATGTGATTAGATCATCGAATTTAAGATTTTTGAACTTTTCTGTATGTTTATTACATTACATTACATTAGTGATTTCTATTCCGCTTGTGCCTTGCGGTTCTAAGCGGATTACAAGTTAGAAGACTGGACATTTCCAGTAGCATTGCAGTACATATAATCAAGAATGCGTTAAGTTACAATTGTTGTTCTGGACTTTTCCAGGATAAATTGGTAGTAGATAGTGATAGGTTGTTTAGACGAATAGAGATAATATTGTCCGGATTCTGTTGTTTAGACGAGTAGAGATAATACTGTCCGGATTCGGGTGTTGCTGGTGGTGGTGTTTGGGTAGTCATGAGAGCATTTTCTAATACTTTTGTGAGGTTATGATGATGGGAAGTGTTTTTTGAAGAGATGAGTTTTGATTTCTTTTCGGAATGCTTTAATGTCTATTGATTTGGTCAGTAGATTGTTGATGGTAGTATCGATCTTTGCGGCCTGTGTCGCTAAAAGGCTGTCATATAGTTTCTTTCGTCGTGTTCCTTTGAGAGGGGGGTGAGTGAATAGGCTCTGGGTTCTCCTTAATCTGTGTGAGAGGTTACGGTGTAGTCTGTTGTTTAGGTAGCTGGGTGCTGTTCCATGTATTACTTTGTATAGTAGACAGTAGAATTTGAACTGGGATCTTGCTTTTATTGGTAGCCAGTGTGAGTCTAAGTATGCTTTGGTGATGTGGTCATATTTGCCTAGTGAGTAGATGATTCTGAGGCCTGTGTTCTGAACTGTCTGTAATTGTTTTATCATGTAATTTGGGCATGATAGGTATAGGCTGTTACAGTAATCTACAATACTCAGTACTAGGGATTGTACTAATATCTTGTATTGATCTTTGTTGAAGAATTTTCTTATTTTTCTTAGGTTACGTATTGTAAAGAGATTATGTTGCGAAAATACTTGAGGGAGGTATTATCTATAACTGATGTAGATTCAATTGGAATTTCTAAGTGTTATTATTTTCCTAGAAAGATAATACAGGCTGCTCAAAGAGAAGGAGCACCAGATGTCTTTTCCCCTAAAGAAGATGTTATGGCTAATTTGATGGCTTTTTTAGAGACCACACAGGATGAGAAAACTGAACGTTCAGTCTTTTGGCATCTTTTTCCTCAGAAGTTGATAAGGCTTTGGTTTTTAAAAAAATATTTTAGAAATAAGGATTTTTTTTTGTTTTGCGAAGGAAAATTGTAGATATTTCCTGATGTTTCTAGGCCAACACAAGCTAGATGTAAGCAGTTTTTACAGCTTAAGTCTAGATTGCTTACATTGGGGGTGACCTTTTTCTTGACATTCCCCACTAAATGTATAATTACTTATCAAAATGTTCAATATATGTTTTTTTGAACATGATCAGCTAGAGAGATCTCTATTAGATAGGGAAGCTAAATAATATGTTATCATTTGAGTGGATTAATAATGTCTGAAAAGTCTTAGGATATTAGGCAGATATTATTTGTACTTATGAATTAATTTGTTTTCTTGTAAGCCATGTTTCTTCTCCCGTGATGTGGACTTGCTATTACCTGGATGTAAGTGTATACATTTGTATGAAACTAAAATTTTTAAAAAAAGAAGAGAGCAGCAAGTCAGAGTGAGGGAGACATTGTAGATCAAGTTTACAATATCAGTGGTGCAAGCTGATGAGAGAAACTCATACTATCCAAACCAATAAGGCCTCAACAACTTGATTAGATATCTTGATCTCACCAAGTCCAATGCCGAGCTTTTGATGTCCAGGCTCAAGCTGTGGAACTTGTTGGATAAATTGTGCATGTCACAGATCAGAGGAAGTGTCCCAAGCTTTTTCTACCTTCTTCACCCATCAAGATGGGCTCTGCTTCTACCACAATGTGACCGATCTGTCTGAGGTAATTGGAATCGTCTGTAACCCGAAAGAGTAGTGTCTCATTATTGACAGCGCATCCAAGAACATCAAAGCCATGCTGCTTCATAACGGCAACAAATACCCATCTCTTCCACTGGCTTATTCAGTGTACCTCAAAGAGGATTACAGCAGCATCAAGACCTTACTAAGCGCCTTGAAGTATGATGAGTACAGCTGGGACGTCATTGGAGACTTCAAAATGGTGGCATTCCTAATGGGTCTCCAAGGTGGTTTTATCAAGTTTCCCTGCTATCTTTGCCTTTGGGACAATAGAAACATAGAAACATGATGGCATGTTTCTATGTTTTTACTGTCCCAAAGGTAGAGATAACAGGGACAGTATGAACAAAAAGGCACACTACCAAAGGCATAACTGGCCACAGTGGACTAGATTCTCTGTAGGGAGAAATGAAGAAGGACACAGTACTACTCAAAAGAGTCCAGAGAAGAGCGACTAAAATGGTTAAGGGGCTGGAGGAGTTGCCGTACAGTGAGAGATTAGAGAAACCGGGCCTCTTCTCCCTTGATCAAAACATTCAAGATAATGAAGGGAATAGACTTAGTAGATAAAGGAAGGTTGTTCACCCTCTCCAAGGTAGAGAGAATGAGATGGCACTCTCTAAAGTTAAAAGGGGATAGATTCCGTACAAACGTAAGGAAGTTCTTCTTCACCTAGAGAGTGGTAGAAAATTGGAACGCTCTTCCGGAGGCTGTTATAGGGGAAAACACCCTACAGGGATTCAAGACAAAATTAGACAAGTTCCTGCTGAACCAGAACGTACACAGGTAGGGCTAGTCTCAGTTACGGCACTGGTCTTTGACCTAAAGGCCATTGCATGAGCAGACTGCTGGGCATGATAGACACTGGTCTGACCCAGCAGCAGCAATTCTTATGTTCTTATGCTCTTTTGTCATCAAATGGGAACCACTGGTGGACCCCCTGTAAATTGCTGATGTCTCTACTGTACAACAAATTGGGCCTGATGAAACAATTTGTCAGAGCTCTAGATAAGGAGTCGGCAGCCTTCATGTACCTTCAAGACATCTTCCTTAATCTGTCTGGGACAAAGGTCAAAGCTGGTATCTTTCTGTTAAAAGGATTTAAGTACTAAAATATTCCCATTTCTTCTTCTTTTTTTTTTTTTTTTTTAAACCCCCCCCCAAAAAAAAAACCTGGTGTCTTCATCAGACCACAGCTAAAGAAGATTTTGGAACGCAAGGAATTTCCCAAGAAGTGAACTAGGAAGGAGAAAATGGCTTGGAAGAACTTTGTCACAGTGGTTTAAGGCTTCCTGGGCAAAAAAAAACAACTAATTAATTCTCAACCAAGGTCTGGTCAGTGGATGGATGAATCTGCTTCTGCCTGAAAGATGACCCTGCAGCCACAAACTGTAGCTATGAAACCATAATTTAAACTTTTGGGACATTTGGTAAATCCTTAACACCTAATCCAAACAATCCAGGCATCAGATTACAAATGATAGAATATTCAGATCATCCAGTTATTTTCACAAAAATTCTTTATTATTGGACGCCTCTGCAAAACATACCTGCTTAGGCCTATCTTGTTGCAAGCCCTCCACTGTGTGGAGCAGGGGGTTCTATTATGTATAATATACGAGTGTATATGTTTGTGCATAGTATATGCACTAACTTTTATGACTTGTCCTGAGCAAGTGTAAATGTCAAAGCCCACAATCTAGCCATTATTGGCCACATTCAGTACACTCATTTTTTTTTCGCTAACACAATCACTCTGGAGGAACGCCAATGCGATTTTATACCATGAATATTTCAATTATTGACCAATATTGAGGTATGTCAATATTTTTCAGTTCTATAAGTTATGCCGATTCTATGCCATAACTTGGCCGACAATTTGCTTTTTCACTGTTTGCTTATTCAGATACAATCCAGTGTCCCCTGAGGAAGGCATATTTATATGCCAAAACTGAGATCCTTGTTGGGACTTGATTGAATCCATAAAATAGAATTTCTGCTGTTGGTTTTAAACATCAAGGAAGGCAACCAAGTCACATCAAGGTCTGCGTGGGGGAAGCTCAAAGTGCCAAACTTGGCTCACAACTTACAAGCCAAATACAGCGTAACATGTCAAAAAGCATGTCACACTGTATAATGTTATAGGGCGCTCTCAGTGTGAACCCTCAGTGATAGGAGCACAGCTCCGACACTTCACTTCTGGGTCAAGGCGCTAAGCCTCCACCCGCACACCATCATCGAGCGCCCTGTGTGTGCAAGAATCAAACCAATCAACAATCAAAGTGAGTAAATGAAACTCAACACAAACAACCTGAGCGACCCCCACACAAACCCTGCCAGCCTTCCCGAAACCAGCGCGGTTGAACCTTTCCTCCTGGCGCGGTTTTTCCGTTTGTGTGACAGTTTTGGATAAGTATTGCTCATTTTTGGATATGTTTTTCACTTTTTGGTATGGTTTTTGACTTTGTTTGTGATTTTGTGCGTGCTTTCTTGAGGGGGTTTGGCTGGCAGGGTTTGTGTGGGGGTCGCTCAGGTTGTTTGTGTTGAGTTTCATTTACTCACTTTGATTGTTGATTGGTTTGATTCTTGCACACACAGGGCGCTCGATGATGGTGTGCGGGTGGAGGCTTATCGCCTTGACCCAGAAGTGAAGTGTCGGAGCTGTGCTCCTATCACTGAGGGTTCACACTGAGAGCGCCCTATAACATTATACAGTGTGACATGCTTTTTGACATGTTACGCTGTATTTGGCTTGTAAGTTGTGAGCCAAGTTTGGCACTTTGAGCTTCCCCGCGCAGACCTTGATGTGACTTGGTTGCCTTCCTTGTTTTTTCTAGTTTAGGATTTGTTTGGCAAATCAGGAGTGTGTTGTTGTTGGTTTTAAACATCAGACATGGCTTTTTTTTTTTTTGTTATTTTGTTGCCAAAAAATAGGCACCAGGAAAAATTCAGGACTCAGTGCTATTCCTTAAAGAGCAGTCCGAGATGACTGTCCTGTATAGAAGAGTGCCTAATGATGATTCCCGCACTCAACTCGGAGCACAAAGACTAAAGACAGCTAAACCCTGGTATAAGCTGGACGTGGATCTCACAAATTCTATAACACTGCATGTATCTCTTGAGAATGCCATTCCCCTGCTCATGACCATCATATGGCCAGCCAGATGAGTGCACAACTTCAAATTAGCGCCAATTAACATGAATAATTGATCATTAGCATCCAACTATTGGTCATAATTGGCTCATTAGTCAATTAGGTTGCATGCACATCCAGGGATCACGTGCGAATTTGAGCGCCCAAATTTGAATGACCTTTAGAGAATCCGGGAGCGTGGAGGCAATTCTATAACTCGGCGCCTCAGTCTAGGCGTTACAGCGCCTTGCGTTTAGCAAAATTCTATATAACAGAATTTAGATGCCATGATTCTGTTATCAGATATTGGTATACGTTGGCATTGGCGTACCCATATTTAGGCATGTCCTCTCACTATATGTCAATTGGTGTGCCTAGGTATGCCAAGTGGCAGGTGGTTTATAAACTACGTATACACCTGGGAGACACCTATGATCCACCCGTTTTCTGCCCATGTGTGCACTCCCTTGCAGTTAGGTGCTATGACATTTAGGGGATACCTTATGGAAAAATTCCTAGTGTACATATGTGCTTTATTGCCAATTAATAGTGCCTTTGGGTAGTGGTGTATAATAAGGGTGAGCGGCAACTGAGGCGGCTGCACCCCTCCCTTGCCCTCTTCCCTGCCCCCCTCCCCCTAATCGCACGCGTTCGTCCTCTTTCCTTTCCCCATACCTTTTTAACTTCTCTGGCATGAGCAGCATGCCCAAGTTGGTGCAGGCTCGCCCTTTGATGTCCCCATCGTATTACCTATAAAATAGCATTACTTTCATTTAAGATCTGTCAATCTAATCTGCCTACCTTTTTGGACAGGTTACTGATCCGATATACTCCATCCAGAACTCTGCAGTCCTCTGACCTAAACCTTTTTTCAGTACCATCTCTTAAAGTTATCGGCACGAGACGAGCAGAAATATTTTCAATAGCTGCGCCTCAATTATGGAATACTTTGCCTGGATATATTAGAGGAGAATCCGCTCTAGACAAGTTTAAAAGATTTTTGAAAACGTTTCTTTTTTTAAAGATGCTTTCGGAAATTAAAATTCACCAATCAAACTTATTTTTGTAGGTCTTTTTTTTAAAAAAACAAACAAACCCATTTTTGCTTCTGCTTTTGGCCTCTCCACATTGTTCATTGTTATCATTTTCAAAAAATTTGGGGAGTTCCACCCCCTCTCCCATTGTTGTCTGTAAGTCTGTCTATTTTTGGTTAACATATGTGTGAAATATTCTTATTACCCCTTTTTTATATTCGTAATTCGCTTTGAAACTATGTTATAAGCATTTGCATCAAATTTTAATAAACATGAAACATGTCACAGAGAGCGCCGATGCCAACGTGGGCAACGACCTCAGACCGGGGAAGTGAGGGGGAAGGCAAGGTGGGACGCGCACACAGCAAGGAGAGGGGCGGGGGGAGTGGGGGAGTGGAGAGGAGGAGAGGTGCCACGCTCTTAGGAAAATCATGCCTGGGGCAGATTGCCTCCCCCCCTCCCCCATTACTATACCACTGCCTTTGGGGCACCTAAGTAGCTGCTACCTCTAGTTGCCACCTTAAAGAATTTGCCCCATTCTGCAGGATCCATTCTGTTATTTTGTAAAGACACATCGGTATCTAATAGGCTAAAAATAGACACCTTCCTCCTTATTAAACTGGGTGCCCTGTTATAACCCTGCTATAAAATTGCTATTGTAGTCTGCATATCACTTTTTATCATGCGTTTTTAGTTTGAGCTTTAGTCCATAGGTTTGCTATAGTTGGCTTTATAACACCCCATGAAATGATTCTTCAAAATGATCAATACTGATATCAAATATCACTCAAAGTATGCAAGGTATAATTACAACATTTGTATACGTCAAGCTTGTTTTCTGCCAGCACGCATTACACCAGTTAAAGCAGTAAATGAACTTGTTTTCATTGCCACAAGTTCTATTACTAATGTGTATAACAGAAGAGAGAGGGCAGCCCTCCTGGGAACCATTCCCCAGCATAAATATTGAGCATAGATAAACATTACTACAAATTAAAGCCAAGGAGTGAGGACGCCATGTTATGACTGCCTTTCTAAATGCATGTAAAAGGTTTATGCCATAGTTAGGAATGATGTCTACGAAGAAATATTTCTTTTGGCTATTCCTGAGTCTATCTCCTTTCACCCTTGTCCTACAACCTTTTGTCCCAGAGTTTCTTATACATTAAGGGCTCCTTTTACTAAGGTGTGTTAGGGCCTTAACGCACGGAATAGCATGCTCTAAATCTTAATGCCAGCATTGAACTGGCGTTATTCTAGAAGCGTACCGCACGGTTTAGCGCACGGTAATTTCATGCGTGCGCTAAAAACGCTAGTAAAAGGAGCCCTAAAATGCCTACAATGCATTTATACATAGCTGGTATTTTTATGTCTCTACCATCCCACCTTTCTACCTGGGAATACATGTTTAGATCTTTAAATACGTACATTGGACCGTTTTAGTAGTGGCCCTTTGGACCGACTGTATTCTGTTTATATCCTCTTGAAGGTGCAAGTTCTAGAACTCTAAATGAGGTCTGACCAGATACTTATAGAGAGGAACTACCACCTCCTTTTTCCTGCTGGCTGTCTTTCAACCTACACACCAAGCACCCTTCTGTTGCCTTTTCTACCTGCTTGGCAACCTTAAGATCATCAGATACGATCAACCCCATATCTCACTCTTCTTTCATCCACAGAAAACTTCACCCCCTATACCAGTGGTTCTCAACCCTGTCCTGGAGGACCACTAGGCCAGTTGAGTTTTCAGGATAGCCCTAATGAATATGCATGGAGAAGATTTGCATGCCTGACACCTCCATTATTTGCAGATCTCTCTCATTCATTAGGGCTATCCTGAAAACCCGACTGGCCTGGTGGGATTTTTGCAGTACAAATGGGTGACTATTTTTAGCATGAAATCTTAGCTGCCATACTAGAGAATGGCACTTTGGCATCCAATCACTTTATGGTCCTTTGTAGATTAACAACCTATATAGGCAATAGTACATCTTGTGCTAGTTTGAGTAGAAAATTAATTTTAATTCACCTAAACATATCACCTGCAAAGCTTCAATCAGTTTATAATCCCACGAAGTATTCTTCAAAGCCTTTGCCCTATTTTAAATGTCTTTCTGTAGAGGTGGATTTCTTACCATGCAATTATCAGCAATGCAATTAAAATCACCCCCCACTATAAAACGAACTGTAAATATCTTGGTATAAATTTCAAATAAGTTTATGAAAAAACACAGAAGTCCTAATTGGGAGCATAAATATTAATGTAACCACTGTGTTTGCTATCTGACATTTAAGGGCAATACATCTCCCTTCCACATCCATATTCTATTAATGTAAATGTCAAGGGACTCTTTAACTTGTTCTGCATTCCTCCCAGTGGAAAGCACATAGATGGAGGTGAGTATAAAGTGGGTAGAAGCATTTTATTATGGTACTCCCCCTCAAAGAGTGACCACAATGGTACAGCCCAGAGACTGGTCAGTGCATTCTGGAAATGTCTGCTTGTAAGTGGGCTAGAAAGGAGCTTTGTCTCCAATGTCTTTGTGGAAAAACTAGTAGTAGGAAAAAGGGAACCTGTTCCTGCAATGGAAGCAGAGGAACACACAGAAAAAGTTCTTGTGGTGATGCTTCTGACCTTTCACTTGTCAAAGCTGTTTCTAAAGGCTTGCGACCATAAGAGTGGAAGAGAGGAAAAAAGAGAACTACCCAACTGAAGCTTAAGTCCGTAGAAGTCCATGCAGTGGCATAGTAAAGGGAGGGCATGAGGGATGGTAGCCCCAGGCACCATCTTGGCAGAGGCACCGCCTCCCATCCTCCTCTCTGCCCCCACCGCACATGGGCGCCCCTTCCCCGTACCTCTTTAACATTTCAGGTATGAGCAACAACTCCAACCTGCTGCTTGTGCTAGCGTCAGCTCGTTCTCCGACATCACTTCCTGGGCCAGCGCCTAGGAACTGACGTCAGAGGAAGATCCGACGCTAGCATGAGCAGCAGGTTGGGATTGCTGCTCGTAGTCAGGAAATATAAAGAGGTATGAGAGAAGGGAAGGGGTTCATATGTGCAGCAGGAGGGGGCGGGGAAGGGGTGGGGGTGAAGAGGGCAGGGGAGGGATGCTACCACCCCAGGTACCTCTCTCCCTCGCTATGCCACTGAGTCCATGAATGGAGATGAGAGAATGGGTGCAGAGGGAGATTCAAGAATCAGAATATTAGGTTCCAAAAGAAGACCTAGAGGGAACCTAAAATTGAAAGAAGAACCTAAGAACCTAAGAATAGCCTTACTGGGTCAGACCAATTTTCCATCAAGCCCAGTAGCTGATTCTCATGGTGGCCAATCCAGGTGACTAAAACCCAAAGAGTAGCAACATTCCATGCTACCGATCCAGGGCAAGCAGTGGCTTCCTCCATGTCTTTCTCAATAACAGACTATGGACTTTTCCTCCAGGAAATTGTCCAAGCCTTTCTTAAAACCAGCTATGCTATCCACTCTTACCACATCCTCTGGTAACGCATTCCAAAGCTTAAATATTCTCTGAGTGAAAAAAAAATTTCCTCCTATTGGTTTTAAAAGTATTTCTCTGCAACTTCATTGAGTATCCCCTAGTCTCTGAAATTTTTGATAGAGCGAAAAATCGATTCACTTGTACCCATTCTACTCCATTCAGGATTTTGTAGACTTCAATCATATCTCACCTCAGCTGACTCTTTTCCAAGCTGAAGAGCCCTAACCGTTTTAGTCTTTCCTCATATATGCAGTTCCATCCCCTTCATCATCATCTTCTTCATCATATCTTTCTTTAGATAAAGATACCAGAATTGAATGCAATATTCCAGATGAGGTTACACCATGGAGCAATACAGGGGCATTATAACATTCTTAGTCTTATTAACCATCCCTTTTTAATAATTCCTAGCATCATGTTTTTCTTTTTTGGCTTCCGCCACACATTGGGTAGAAGGTTTCATCGCATTGTTTATGATGACACCCAGCTCCTTTTCTTGGACGCTAACCACCAAGGTGGACCCTAGCATCCAGTAACTATGATTTGGGTTATTCTTCCCAATGTGCATCACTTTGCATTTGTCCACATTAAATTTCATCTGCCAGTTGGATGCCCAGTCTTCCAATTTCCTTTGGTCTGCCTGCAATTTTTCACAATCCACATGCGTTTTAACAACTTTGGACAGGAGGGTGCCCAAGAAGAGTAGGGAAGAAAGGTCTAAACCCTATTCTGCTTTGATGCTCTTGGATGCTGTAAAACTGCTGTAAGGAGGATCTCTTGGTTACCCCGGCTGATGGTTGGGAAACCCTCACAAGTTATTTATATTTCTGGGCCATGAGCGGGACCAGACATTTCTAGCAGGCCGCGGCAAACACTCTTCTTACTCTCTTCTGAATAATGCCAGACCACACAAACAGTTATGAACAAACCTTTAACTTCAGATCAGTGGTACAGGGGTTGATTTTGCTGAAATTGGATCATTGTAATTCACTGTATCTTGGTTTGACACAAGTAAAGGACAAGAGCCTGCAGATGTTAATGAACTCAGTGGCAAGACTAATTATTCTTTGGAAAAATTCAAGTCCAAACTTAAGACCTTTCTTTTCAAAGATGCCTACAACCTCTGACCCAATCTCCTTCAAATAGAATCCATGTAGCTCTTCCATGGACTTCTCCAAAAATGCTTCTCTTGAAGCGAGCCCTACCCCATTGTACTCTTCCCCTCTTCCTTTTCCTCCCTTTATTTTTATTTTCTATCTCGATGTATTTATTAACTTACCACGTCCCTCCTTCCCTTTGTTTCCAGTATGTAAGTGTGTCATGTATCCCTCATATTATTTTTCTTTTTTTTCCTTTTATATATATATATACCTGCATTTGGTATATTTTTATTTTAATTTTTAGTCATTTCCCATTGTAAACCGTTTATCAAAAAACAAAGAAACTTGGAAGATTCCATTATAGAATACTAGCATTACCCAGTACTGGTGCTCATAATAATTTATACCAATTATACCAGTCATAGAGATAGTATAAAGTTCATGGCACCAGAAATAATAATAATTTATTTATATGCCGCCATACCAGAGAGGTTCTAAGTGGCTCACAACAAGGATAACAATACATACATTCCAATAAAAGCATCCTGATAAAATATAACAAGGAAGGTAATATATACATTTCAATAGAATGCATCAAAATAAAAAGTGCAGACCATGTAGATAAAAATGCAGGGAAAATAAAATGAAAACATAGTTAAAATTTAAGAGCAAGCATTAAGATCCCAACCTATTGAATAATTGAGTCTTTAGTAATATCATCTGCATAGATGTAAAACTTAAGCTTTAAGCTTTGCAACAAGTTTCCCAGCAAAACAAGATAAAAGTTAAACAAAGTAGAGGAAAGAGGGGGACCCTGCGGTACCCCACAAGAGTTTTTCCAACGAAATGAGAAAATGTCCTTAAACACCTGATACGATCTTTTACCCAGGAAACCACAAAACCAATTCAAGACGTTTCTCGAAATTCCAATGGATTCTAAACAATCCAAAAGAATAATGTGATCAACCAAATCAAATGCATTGCCCAGATCAAGCTGCAAAATCAGAGCACTTATACCCTGGCTAAAAAGTGAACGTAGGTAATCTAACAACGAGAACAAAAACTGTGGATACAGATGTTCTGGAGATAATTTATTAAACACTGACATATAAAAGCATGCTTTTTTTGCTACTTCAGCTTGTCTGCGGTGTTCTTTGCTCACATGTTTAAAGACAATAGACTGTTTTCAGTCCAATTCTTTATACGTGAGGTTGCAAACCATTGGACCCCTGAGGAAGGCGTGTTCACTGAAACACGGACCGTGTAGGGTCCGGTTGGATTTTTATCACAGTATTTTTTATCATTGTACTTTTTGAATTGAATTTTCATGGTTTTATATGTCAGTATTTAATAAATTATCTCAAGAACATCTGTATCCACAGTTTTTGTTTTTGTTTTCATCAGTGGATTGTTTTCACTGTGGATCATTGGGTCTCCCCATTTTTCTTTGTTAATCTAACAACGAGGCCATGACAGAAATGTGGCAGGCAAGTGCACAGCTTACAGTATTCTAAGAATTACATATGCAAGTGGGATCCCTGTCCATGTATCACTAATGATCCCATCTCTCCCACCCCTGAATAATATGTGCTGTGTAAATTAAGCAGATATTTCCACAATAGCATTTAGGGGCCCTTCTGGCATTTAAGAGGGTATGTATACTTATATGCACATATAAGTCCATTTCCCACTAGTGTAAGCACTTTAAGAGGGTATTAACTCTAAAACTTGTTCTTTTAGCAACAGTGCTATGTTTATGTACTGTCACCGTCTCGTATACCCCTTGTAAATACTTTCCGCCAGATCCTCAGCGGCACCACTATGGGCTCAAAAGTGATGCCGCTGAGGATCTGGTGGAAAGTATTTACAAGGAGTATATAAGGTGACATATAAGTCAAATTGACATCATAAAGATCAGATAGATGTCCAGACTGGAAAGTGCTCAGTTCAGGTAAAGGATCTGTTGTGGTAGAGCTTTTCCTAAAATATATGCATGTATTTGCTGGGATGTGCAGCTGGAGCAGCTATTTAGCAAAGATACACATTGAAAGAAAAAAAAAAAGAAAAAAGAATGCCACAGACCCAGCAGCTTCCACATGAAAGTGTTGATACTTATGCACAGAAATGGTGATTTAAGCAACTTCCACATGTAATGGCTCCTTTTTGCAAATCTGCACATATAAGTGCCACAAATTAGGCAGCGGGGCCACAATTTTAATGTGGTCTCATTTTGTAAACGGACAAAAACTGCACGGGATTAAACAAAATGCTGCCCTTATTCCTGCATGTAAAACCCTGGATGAAATGAGCTCCGTCTGAAAACTTTTCTTGGGCTCCTAGGCAGGTGTAAAAGCCAATAGGGAACTTTCCCCCGCACACGTGTATACCCTTTGTGAAATGCAGAATCCATATGTAGATTTTGGCTATGCTCAAGCCTCACCCAAACCACCTCCACCCCCCCTTGAAATTTCCACATGTAAATAGCAGCTTTCTGAAATCGTTTGTTAAATATACATGTGATATACACATGTAAATGCTGACATATCAAAGTAAAATTTGTGCATACAGCTTCAAAACTAACCCCCATAATTCAAACGATACATTTAGTGGCACTAGTTATATGCACAGTGCCAATGAAAAGTGGCCTGATTATTTCTAGGCCTCGGACAATCCATAGTAATGCATTACAGTTGGACGGGTTGGGATGCATCAATAGTAGAAAGTGAATCCATCTAAAAAAAACAATCGCCAACTCAAAAGATAGCTAATTTGAGTCTACATTACAAACTCCAGAGGTAACTATATCAGCTGTTCATGGTTCCTTCCCTTCATTTTTGGAGGGGCTCATGCATAAGCAGTCATGGACATCAGCAACAGTGTTCCCTGCCCATATCTCTCTAATCCCCTGCTGGGCCTATCACAGGCTGATGCTCTCCAGCACGTCATCCTGTATATCATATAGTTGAGACTTGGAACATAGAGAGAGGTATCACAGCCAAAAGAAAACAAAATATATCTGAAGATCAAGTATCATTTTATTATACCTCCAGAGGAAACATAGGGGCCAATTTTCAGACTGCAGGAGGGAGCCCAACTACCTCCCACAGTCAGCAGTGAACCTGGACCAGCATTGGATTTCTGATCCATTTTTAGCCATATTTTACATAGCTGGCCAAGCCAATAGTCATCAGCTGACAGTTTAAATCATAGCGGCCAGGGCAGAATTAATCAATAGGCCAAGTAGGCACGTGCCTAGGGCCCGAAACGGTCAGGGGGTCCCGATGAAAGAGGGCATCAACATTGTTTTTTCCAAACAGTGATGGGCCCCTCCAGCATCGATCGGCAACACGGGCACCCCCCCCCCGATAAGCAATGTGCCCCCCCCCCCCCCCATCGACGGAAAGTAAGACAAGCAAGCAATGCGGGTAAGAAAGGCAACAGGAACTGTAATTTTGCAAGCGGTGCCCAAAGCTTCCCTCTAATGCAGATTCCTGTTTCCGCCTGGGTGCATGGCGGGGCGGGGCAGGGGGCCCAGTGTACTTGTGAGCCTAGGGGCCCTTGATGAATTAATCCTGCCCTGATAGTGGCCAAAGGTAGATGTGCTATTTAGGTTTAAACTTCAGCTAACTGGTTATGTTGCATGATAGAACTGGTGACTAGGCTAGTTGCTGAATGGTAGCGGTAAGCCAGTTTAGTGGTATTTAGCTGGCCAGGAGCTGCTCCTGGCTGGCTAAATAGCACTGAATATTGGGCAGATAGAATTGTGGTGTATCTTGGTGTTATATGTACATATATACAAGCATGCATTTCACCATGAGTGGCTTCTGGTCTGCTATGCTGAAATGTTTCTTTAAAGCTGCATAAGGTTGGGGAGGCCTCACCGAGGGCTCCTGTCTACCCTCCCCTTCCCCCCCCCCCCTCCTCCCCGTCACGCCGCAAAAGGAATGGCAGCGCCGGGAGAGTCCTTTTTATAAAGTTTTGCTCCTCCCGTTGCCCCTCCCTCTGCCTATCCCTGCCTGGCCCCTCTTCCTATCCTGCCTCCTTCCCCCCTGGAGCCCCCCCACCTTATGCCTGCTCTCCAGCTAATCGCTCCCGGGCTTCTTTCTCAATGTCCGGTCTGGACATTTGCACTGGAGCACCAGTGAGGTGATAGAAAGACCTTTGCACGTTTAAAAGGAATTAGCAAACTCCCTGCAGAAGCAGATCAAAGGTAATGACCTCATAATGGAGGATTAGCACAATTGTTTTTAAGGAAAATGTGTTTTTAATGGTCTTCTGTTAGTGAGCAAACCCTAAGCCACATCCATTATAGTGTTATGTTACACTAATAAGCACAATGCACTCATTTGTTACTTGAACATTCTGCCTCCTGAAGGATTCAATATATTTATATGTCTGCTTCTTTATTCTCTTCACTCAAACTAGCATCCTCACAATCACATGAAAAATCTGATTTCAACTTCAGGTATTATTCAAGTGCCATGCAATTGCAAAACAGAGATCCCCACAGTTATAAGAGGTTAATGATGGTTACGCAAGGGTAAGAACATAAGAATGGCCAGGGTCAGACCAATGGTCCATCTACCCAGTAGCCCATCTTCAAGGTGGCCAATCAAGGTCACTAGTACCTAGCCAAAACTCAAGGAGTATCAACATTCCATGCTACTGACAGGGCAAGCAGTGGCTTCCCCCATGTCTGTATGTATTTTTTCCTCCAGGAACTTGTCCAAACCTTTTTTAAACCCAGCTACACTAACCACTTTACCACATCTTCCAGCAATGAGTTCCAATATTTAACTATCCTTTGAGTGAAAAATATTTCCTCCTATTTGTTTTAAAGGTATTTCCATGTAACTTCATCAAATATCATGATAAGCCAGATGAACTGCATACAGTAAATTCAATTTGAAATCTCCGCACATTGTTTACCCAGCATATTCCACCCCTTCAAAATTGTACAGAGCAAATCTAAACCTTTCGAACATCAGCCACTGGCAAATATTCAATTGAAAACTGTACACCTATGGATACTTTGCACTGTGGACCCTCAGGCTACTCGAAAGGGCTGAAAATAGCCCCCCCGTATTTATACTAATGGAAGTAACTGGCTTGCAATAGATGGTATGGACTGGCACAGTGGCGTAGACAGGGCGGGCAGGACCAGAAAGTGACATCAGAGAGACAGCTAAGGCCAATGCGGGCAGCAGGTTGAAGATGCTGCTCACATCGGTGAAGTTAAAGAGATACAGGGAGCGGAAGGGGCGTGTGTGTGGCGGGGGGTACAGGGAAGAAGCGGGGGAGTACCACCACCCTAGGCACCTCCCAACTTCGCTATGACACTGAATGAGCAAGCTCGATAAGCTATATGGGGGTCAATATTCAAAGCGATTTAACTGGCCTGGTTAACTGTATAAACTGAACCACAAAAAAAAGTCAGTCCAATCTTTTTTTTTATTGTTATAATTTTGAATACTTACAATATTCAATAGTTTAAAGGAAAAAAAAAAGAAATCTCATAAACAATACATAATCATTCATACATAATTCCTTTTTAAGCCCACATTATGAGGAGACATGTTACAATTCTAAACAATCAAATTTTCAAGAAAAGATAAAGGACAATAATTCTCAGTTCATCCTAACGAACCTTAAATCATTCCTTACTTAATTGGGATACTAATTTTCTCCTCTTTTTTCTCAGTAAATGAAACAACTCATTTCTGTTCTTTTGTAACTAAAAATTGTTGTAGTTGAATGGGGCCCAAAAACACACTCAATATCCTGCAGCTTAACTAAACATTTACAGGGAAATTTCAGGTAAAAAGATGCCTCTAGAGCCAAAACTCTAACTTTTAACTTCAGAAACTCTTTCCTTCTTAACTGAGTGGCTCTAGAGACATCCGAAAAAATCCTAGCCAGATCCCCACAAAATTTCGTTAACCTGTTTTTCAAATAAAGTTTCATTATTAACATCTTGTCTATCTCACTCATGCATGTTATCACCAGGGTGGACTGACTCTGGATCACATCCTGAGTATCTTCCAAAAATTCAGTCAAATTTATTTCAGTTGTGACCAAATGGTCCACCTCCTGGGCAGATTCTATTTTTTTTTTTTTGAGGAATGTAATAATAATTATTTATTGGAAAATTCTCCGCATTAGCCAATCCCAGTATTTCTTTAAGAAACTTCCTTAATAAAATTTCAGTCCAATCTTTTTGCGGTAACTCACAGCCAGTTAAGTGCTGAATATCGTGTGTTAACCAGCTCTGGAAACCCAGAAGTTTAGTGCCAGTGCCTGGATGTGACCCAGCATTGAACTTCTGGGTTGATAGCTGGTGGTGGTCAGCAAAATGCTGATTATCGCCGGCTGAAAATTGGGCCCATGGACTCTATCTGCCATCATGTTCTCTCTTTTGTTTGCTTCAGTGGGGGAGTTTGGGGGTCACACTTAATCCCTCCAGTGGTTATCTGCTCATTTGGGGTACCTATTTTACACTTAGATGCTTTTAAAACAGGTCTAGCTTAGAATGTCAAAATTCCATGCAGTTCATTTTGGGAAAGGTTCAATTATTACTGCAAGATGTCCAAGTCCAAGCCAACCCATAGCCCATCCATAACATGCCTCTAACATGGCAGCTAACCTCGCAAGATTGCCGACAAGACAGTTTCAAAAATCGACACTTTGGATGAGAAAAATGTCCAAGGGCTGATTTATGCCGTTTTTGTGGACATCTTAGAGTTTTGAAAATGCCCCTCTGTGTGTACTATTCATGAACAGGGCACACTATTGATGACAAATACAAACAAACTGAAAATGTTTGGCTTGCGCACCCCTAATGATCAATACTTGCCTCAAATCCAAAGACTTATCTTTCCCCTACCATACAAAAGGCTCCTTTTGTGACGCTGCAGAGCAAAAAGTGATCTTAGTGTGCCCTTATATAGGTCTTTCCCACGTGCTAAGGCCATTTTTAATGCAGCCAGAATGTTGCCATTAGTGCACTGCCATTAACTAAAATTAGCACGCGAACGCTTACTGACACCTACTTTGTAGGCGATAAAGGCTCACACACTAATCCCGTGCTAACTGTAATGTTGCTATACTGATTAGCACAGAAACATCCACTCTCCACCCCCCAGACACACACCCTCTGTAGGCAAATTGACATTATTTTTTAGCACATGGTTTGCATATGCACATTGCAAAATTTCTGTGGAACGCCTCGGTATGTTCCATAGAAAGCCCTTTTAAACTGCAGTAAGCGTGCACTAGTGTTTACCATAGCATAGTAAAAGAAGCCCAATGGTCTGAAATTGAAAGGTCACTTTGGGCAGCCACAAAACTTAGAGACTTGAAGAAAGCACAGATGTTAATTCAGCATATGCGGGCCCCTGAGCCCCAAGCTGGCTTCAGAAGTCCCGAAACCAGGACATTACAGAAATATTTATACATTCTTCTGGCTATACAACTGAATTCTAGAAAAAAACTTTTCACGTGTTACTTTTCTTAACAATCATTGGTCCTAAGCTCACACTAGCAGGTCACTAGCAGGTCACTTATCTAAGCCCTGCAGTCTTTCTGTTACATGTCGTTTATGCTGAGATAGCCATAAGAAAGCTAACACCCAGTACAGGCAGGCTAAAACATGAGATAAGTTAGGTCTGCAGCTAAACATAATTCAGCATTTTATTAAACAGAAAACTTAGTTCAACACTTAGGAAAACCAGTCCCAGACTCCTTCAAAATGAGAACTTCTTAAACACCACCAGCAGCAGAGCTACATAAGGTAAAAATAAAAATCAGCATCATAACTGGAACAGAGACAGCAAAGCTAATGGAACATTTCAACAGTTCCATTATTAAACACAAGATTCGTACTGCTAAGACATGCCTAGGAGTCCAATATCTGCAGTCATGGTGATACAACATGAGCGATGCTCATATACAAGAGGAATTGGGACTGTTACTGTCATGAATTAGGAACAACTGCTTTTGTCGCGGCAAGACTGGCAGAGGATCGTTGCGTTCATCCTTAACGGGTGAAAGCAAGGAACGCACTTTGCTCTTTTCCCACCAGAATGACGAATTCTGGCTCTTAATTCTAATTTCCAAAATGGGAAAAGGGAGAATGGCTTTTGTTTTCTTGGCGTTCTTATCGATGAACATTTGGAAGAGTTCCTGTGACTGCCTGCAGACAAACAAAAGGGTTTCTGGAACGGAGTTAAGCCAGGGATCCCAGTTTGGAAAAACAAGGCATATATTTTTCATTTGTGGCTAAAATACTACATGTAGAGAGAGAAAAAAAAGATACTGTTTGAGTTGCTCTGGTTGCTTTCTACTGAAGGCTTACAATGAATGGCTCGATCTTGGCTATGTTATTCTCTGGCAGCTGTTTGCTTTTTCTTCAGGGCAGGGAAGAAGATATGCATTTTCAGCACAGCTTCCTTTCTTGTCTTCTCTCCCTGCCTCACCCCCATCACAACCCATAAAGGGAGTTAGTTGTTTCTGGGTCAGGGAGTATAATGAGTACTGTCCACACTTGCTATAATTTGTAGGGGGTTATGTCTAATTGGAGGGTGAAAAGGGAGCTATGCCTGGTGAGGACACATCTTCATTATACTACATATGCCCTGCAATAATAATAATAATAATTTCGAGAATTAATATGGAGTCTTTATCTAAATAAGACCCGACCATGTTTTCTTGTCAAAGCACTTAAAAATAAATAGGGAAAGCTGTCCCTTCTGGTGAGAATATAATAACACTGTTGGAGAGCTTCGGGAGGAAAGACTAGAAAAGAGAACAACAAAAGCTATTTTCTTATGATTGCACTGTTTTATTCAAGTTGTCTATTATGATTATTTTTGATGGTTCATTATATTTTGTTAATGTGGCCTGTTCTTGCGGGTCCAAGTGTTTGTACCCCGCCTTGGGCAGGCATTTTGGATAGAAAGGCAGTTTTATCAATCAATACATCGAATTAAATTAAATTGTAGGAGCACCTGGAGTGACATGCTCAACTCCAAGGTATTGCCAGTGAAAACTCTTACCGCACAAACTGGGATATTTTACAAATGCCCATTTGTCAATGTTTCTAAAGGGCTGTGTTGTGACCTGGAACTTGAATTATGGTGTTCTTGCCCGTTTGTGTAACATTAGTTAGCCTGCAGGGAATAAAGGGGGGGGGGGAGGGATCGGGTCACACGGAGGTCAATTTTCAAACAGCCCCTGAGCAGAGAATTTTCATCTGAGCTCAAAACTGGATTAGGAAAGGCAATACATTGTGATAGCAACAAAGCATCACCCACACTGCCAGGCCTCAGTCCAGGCCCGATACTGCAGCTCTGCTTCTTCGGACGAGCGGCCCTAACCTGCAGCAGCAATGCTGGTAACCCTTACGAGCCCTCGTGCACTAACAGGCCCTGCAGCATCCTGGTCCTCAACCAGGTTTTCACAATAATAGGCACACGCTGGAAGAGGGGAAAAGAGTACCACCAGGCCCGTCGGAGTATGAGAGGTTGGAGGCCCTTTGCTGAATTTTAATATAGAATTACTGCTGCCGAGGTGTTGATTCTTCTTCCTCTGATGGTTGGTTGAGCGCTACTAAGGCTGCCCCATGGGCCAGTGGCTGAGGTTAAGGGGGGAAGCTAGGAGAGCGAAGGATCTGGATGGGCCAATCCAGCAATGTGTATTGTGCACTAGAACCCCCCCTCCGATAATTTCCACAAGGGAGACAACTCCTCGCCTCTCATTCCTGCCTATGTGCACCAATAATTGAAGTTTGGAAATAGATGAATGTACCTAGTTGAGTTTTCAGGTGAAAGTATTTTGACCCTTTCCCTGTTGGAGGGGTTGCCGATTTGCAGTGCTAAACAACCTAGTATCAATTTTAAAAGAACAAAAACACAAATTGTAATCTCTTCTTCCCCTCACTCCCAGCAGAACGTACACTTTAAACTTCCCCTTCCTCTAATCACAGCAATCAAACTTTACTTCTTCCCTTCAAAGGCACCCACAAGCAGGTCTGGTGTTAGGGGGGGGGGGGGAGAGGCAAATAGGGCAGCTGCCCTGGGCCCAACAGCTCTCAGGGGCCCAAATGGGTGGGATTTCTTTCCCTTCTCCCCACCGTGGTCTGAAACTCTTTTCTCACCTTTAAAAATACAAGGGGGGTCGCTGAGGCGGCGGTTATTCTCTGGTGCCTCCTCAGCGTTCATCCTCTGGCCCACCCCCAATGCGACTTTCTGTTTCTGCTTGAGCGGGCCAGGGCAGAGGAAGAGAACCAAAGAAGCCACAGGCAGTGCCAGAGAATTGCTGCCATGCCAATGACCCCCTTGAATTTTAAAAGGTGAAGAGGAGGCTTCAGACTGGGTTGGGGGAAAAGGGAAGGACGTCCCACCCTGGAGTAGCTGATTTTAAAATGACAGGAATGAAAGGGAGGGCAAGTGGTGGACCAGGGGGGTGCCCTAGGCCCCAGCAGGTCTAACACCAGCTCTGCCCACAAGCTCTGCCCACAAGCTCTACCACCCCCTTCTTTCTGAAAAAAATTGAAGTTTGAAAATGAACACCTCATTTCCATGACCTAGGCATTCCAATTTCTTATGCCTGAGCCCTATTCACAACCTCCTCCCAATATCCTCAAACCAACCTAGTTGACCCCTCCCCCCCCATCCTCCCCAAGCTGGAGGACTCGCGCTTCCTTCCTTGCAGCTCAGCATTGATTGTTGCTCTGACAACAAAGCCTATATCGAGTCAGCAGGAGGGAAGTGGAGTCCTTCTATTACACTTCCCCCTCCGTATTCGAGGTTTCGTTAACCACAGTTTTGGCGATTCGCGGTTTTTCGTTAGAAGGCTCCACCCCAAAATTTACATCACAGGATATCGCTGCGCCCGGCGATGCACAGAGGAAATCGATCCTCCCAGCGTTGTACAGAGAAATTGCTGCATTTTTGTCACAGGAACAGGTCAGGTTATTCGTGGTTTTGTGTCTTTGTTAGGGAGGGGGTTTTCCCAGAAAAACTGCGAATAACATACGAAAAGTTATTTGCGGTTTTGCTCTATTCACTGCTTTGCTGTTCCCCCTATCACCGCAAATGTGGAGGGGGAAGTGTAGTTCAGGTGCAAGGGGTCACTTGGCTTGAAAGCTTGGCATATTGGGAAGGAGGTGTGGGTGGGGGTAATAAGAGAGCCAAGGCAGAGATCTGGCAGAGGGGATTGCAACTGCTGTGGGGGGTGGGGGGGAGGGAGGAGGGCTAAGGGGAAGAGCTACAATTTCCCTTCTTTCCTGTATAAATTGTAGTTCTTCCCTTAGCCCAGACATAGGCAACTCCGGTCCTTGAGGGCCGGAATCCAATCGAGTTTTCAGGATTTCTCCAATGAATATGCATTGAAAGCAGTGCATGCAAATAGATCTCATGCATATTCATTGGGGAAATCCTGAAAACCCAAATGGATTCCGGACCTCAAGGACCGGCGTTGCCCATGTCTGCCTTAGCCCGTTGTGTCTGGGCCTCACTGTAGTTTGTTTATCAAGGTATTTTGTATTTTTTATCATTTGCTTTTTTGTTTTATGAGATTGTTTATGTTTAATTTACTATGTGTGTGTTTTTTTTATTCAAACAATTTTTATTGATGCAAATAATATCAAATCCAATACTCAGGCGCCAAAGTGCGCCATACACACATATATGCATCTATTTAAATATATTTCAAGTGTTCACTTAATTTACTATGTTTTTAAGGATGGATTTAACTTTGTAAACCGCTTAGAATTCTGATTAGGTGGTATAACAAATTTTAATAAAACTTGAAACTTGTCATGGAATGAAAGGAACAGTGGGGATCGCAATGGCGGTCATTTTTCTTTTAAGTTTTATTGCTTTTATTTAAAAAATAATAATAATACAACCAGAAACACACCAGCTATTGCCTCCCAAACTCCTGTTTGCACCACTCACAACTTAAAGAATAACAATTAAAAGATTAATAGATAATTGCATAATAATAAGGATTTGAAATATATTTAGATGACGCTCGGTGGCTACATTTTTTGAGTCAAGGAACACACTGTAATTTGCTTTGGTTTTAGCAATTGCCCCTCCTGAAGATGCCTCAGTGACAAAACTCAGGACTGAGTAGAGGTGACATGCACAAAATCGACCACGTTTTGATGAGACAGACACAACAATGATTGTACGATACAGCACAAATAAGGTGGCGGAATCCTGCTGAGCCACATAGAAACAGCAGGAAAGAGCCAACTTCAACTATAAGTTAAGTGCGCCGTTTACCATTTTAAGATAAGATTTAAGTAACAAAGTGGTGAGATGGCTCTGATTTGGAGGATATTATAATCATCTGAAGGGACTCATGGGTGCAATGATGGGCCCTCTATAACCTGGTGTCAGGTCAAAAGCGCGCCGGGACAAAGGCGCGCCCAGACAATTGAGCGCAACGCGGAGGCGCGCACCGCTCAAAATTAATGTTTTTAGGGCTCCGACGGGGGGGGGCATGGGGGGAACCCCCCCACTTTACTTAATAGACATCGCGCTGCGTTGTGGGGGCGTTGTGGGGGGCGTGGGGGGTTGTAACCCCCCACATTTTACTGAAAACTTCACTTTTTCCCTGTTTTTAGGAAAAAAGTTACGTTTACAGTAAAATGTGGAGGGTTACAACCCCCCAAGCCCCCCATAACGCCGGCGCGATGTCTATTAAGTAAAGTGGGGGGGGGTTCCCCAACAAAAACTCCCGTCGGAGCCCATAAAAACAGTAATTTTGAGCGGCGCGCGCCTCCGCGCTGCGCTCAATTGTCTGGGCGCGCCTTTGTCTTTCGCGCCGTTGTCTATGAACCCTATAACCTTACTGTGACTCCTATGCAGGAGATTGGGCACTGAGCACTCAAATATAAATGTTTATATTTATTTAAAAGAGAATAAATAATAGCAGTTAATTCAGAAAACTTTTCTGATTAAAAACAGTTTGACCGGTGTTTACAGTTCATAGTACACTCCAGCTATTGACAATCTCTCAGAGAAGTTTGAACTTTCTACAATAAATACATTATGAGCAAAAGATTTCATTGCAAGCATTTCTTTATAAATCAATCCCTTTTTTTCTTAAACCCTCACTGAAAACCCTTCCCTCTCCCCATCTGTGCCCTCCCATATTACTGCCGCAAATAATCCAGAATAGCTTGCCGTCTCTTTTCAAATTTTTCCAAGCAGTCATGTTGCATTGCTGTCAATTTTTCCATTAGCAATATTTTACCCAACTGCCACTTCCAGTTAGATGTAACGGTTGGTTTGCTATTTTTCCATTCATATATAATTTCACATCTGGCTGCACTTTTTAGTGCCCTCCGTTTAGGCAAGAGCCAGTTCAGGAGCCCATCACTCAACAAACATAGACTCCCCGATTCCGTATAGGTCCCCCCAAAGCTGGGCGCACGATTTTGTGGGCAGGTCACAGATCCACGCGGAAACTAATTGGCCGAATAGGTGATAAAAATTGATTATTAGCGTTAACAAGAGCTAATTGGCCGCCATTAGTAGTTATACGTGGATCTACCCTACAACGTGCGCACTTAGCTTATCTCGCGTGCAACTCCGAAGGGGGCGTGGCCAGGAGATTGGCACGGGTGGGTCAGGGGCAGTCCCAGGATTTGGGCACATAATTATAGAATACTTCCATTTCTGTGCCTAACTACAGTCGTTCGGGCGCAAGCATTTACGCCAACCTTTGGCTGACAGAAGTGCCCTTGCCCAAAGTTAAGTGTGAAATTGCACACGAAGCTATATTCTATAAAGACAGTTCTACACAAAACTGTCTCCATAGAAGTCACACTTAGGGTGGAATTCTTCCAGTGGTGCCATGTTAGCATGCGCTAATTGTATTAGCATGCGCTAAACACTACAGACGCCCATTATAGTCTTTTGGGCATCTTTAGTGTTTAGTGCGTGTTAATACTTAGCACTTGCTAACACAATTAGGGCCAGATTCTCAAAAAAAGTCAGCAAAACTTAGGTGCCTAGCTCATGCCTGCCAGCACCTAACTTATGTGTTTTAATTGGTTTTAAGTGGCACAATAATTCATCGTGCTGTTAAAAATCAATTTTTAAAAAAATTAGGCGCCGCTAGGTGACTTCCAGGACTGGCGCCTGAGTCTGTGGCGCCTAGCAATGCCTAATGATGCTGACGCCTGCAAGTGGGCATGGTTAGAGGGGTGGTGCTGGACTTCAGCATCACCAAGCATCGCTGGCCACGATTCTACAAGGACCCTCGGCACCGGAAATGTAGACCCGTAAAACCCTGGCCTACATTTGCGGCGCTAGCCACGATTCTGCAAGCAGCACTTGTCCATGACGGTTCATAGTCAGTGGCGCATGAGACACCAGCACGCCGACAATCCAGCGCTGACAATTCAGCGCAAGAAAGAAGCGCGCCGTGGGAAAACTTATTTTTAAAGGGCTCCGACGGGGGGTGTTTGAGGGGAACACCCCCCCCACTTTACTGCATAGTGTTCGTGCTGCTGTTGGGGGGGGGGGTTTGGGGGTTGGAACTCTCCATTCTAGAGAAAATGGAACTTTTTCCGATTTTTTCAGGAAAAGTTCCGTTTTCTCTATAATGTGGGGGGTTTCACCCCCCACACCACTCCAACGGCAGCGTGAACACTATGCAGTAAAGTGGGGGGTTCTCCCCCACACACCCCCGTTGGAGCTCTTTAAAAATAAGTTTTCCCGCAGCGTGCTTCTTTCTTGCGCCAAATTGTCAGCGCTGGATTGTCGGCGCGCTGGTGTCCGGCGCGCGATTATCCCGTCACCGTCCATGACTGACACACAGCAGATGCCACTTTTCTAGGCACATGCCACATCAGTCACCGCTTACAGAATCAGGCCTTTAGTGTCCATTAACCCAGTCATGTCCTTTGATAAATCACCCCCCCCCCCCAACCCCTAGTGCTCATTTGGGCAACATATAAGTATTAGCACCCGGGTTTTTTTTAAAGGCTTAATAAGGACAATAATTTATTGCTAATTGTTTTCCAGCTTGGAAGAGGTGGTATCTGAGCCTTGACTGGTCATATTAAGCCTTTTAGTTTAATGCCTAGATTTGGCTACCCAAATTTGGTGAATTTTACATTACATTAGTGATTTCTAGCACACGCTAACGATTTGCACCTGCTAAATGCTAAGGCGCCCATAGAATATAATGCGTGCACTAAATAGGTTTGCGCGCCTTAGTAAAAGGACCCCTTTATGCATTGGGAACAAGGAAATGCCTACCAAACCCCGAATGTAACTTGCCTTGCATTACCAGGTGTAAGCTAATTCCAAATGAATAAAGTGTTGCCAGGTCTCTATGTGTCCCATGATGCCTTCCTTTACAAGATCTTCATTCTTTCTGGTTTAGCTTTCTATATATATATGTTCTTCCCAAAAGTGGATGCAAAGTAGTTTCCAGTCAAATATATCACTATAACACAATGCATCTAATATAATAAAACCCTAAGCCGCGCATGCGCACTCTCACCTGCGTGCTCCCATTTTCCGTGCGCAGTAGTGCATCGCAGGTAGGAGTGCGCATGCGCGCGAATCTCTCTCTCTTTCTCTCTTCCCCCAAGACGGATGTCGGCCACGGCGGCTGCCGGTGACTGCAGGCCGCGGCGGATGTCGGCGGTTGCAGGCGAGCACGGAGCCACCAGCAGCGGGTGGCGGTCAGCCCAAGAAACCCCTGACCTACAGGCTGGGCCGAAGTTTCTGTTTTAACTTAAAAGATGCTGCAGGGGCTCCTCGCACGAGCCGCTCCTGCATCGGAGAAGGCAGCGATCGTGAGAGGAGCCGCTGGAAAGTTACACTGGGCAGGGCTCGGGCTGTTGGGTCCGTGCAGGTTCCTATCGCAGTAAATGGAGGGAATGGGAATGCTGCGGCTGCTGCACAGGGAAGTAGGGAAGAAGATAGGAAGCAAGACACAGGGACAGGGGCAGGGAGAGAGACAGAAAGACAGACAGACAAAGGGGGCCAGGGAGGGAGAGAGACAGAAAGAAAAAGACAGAGGGAGGGAGAGAAACAGAAAGAAAGACAGACATATATTCTACCACCAGCGGGAGGAAGGGAGACAGAAAGAAAAGAAGAAAGGGACAGGGAGAGACACTGAAAGACAGACAGACAAAGGGGGCCAGGGAGGGAGAGAGACAGAAAGAAAAAGACAGAGGGAGGGAGAGAAACAGAAAGAAAGACAGACATATATTCTACCACCAGCGGGAGGAAGGGAGACAGAAAGAAAAGAAGAAAGGGACAGGGAGAGACACAGAAAGACAGACAGACAAAGGGGGCCAGGGAGAGAGACAGACAGAAAGAAAGACAGCGGGACAGACAGAGAGACAGAAATAAAAACAGACAGACATATATTCTAGCACCCATTAATGTAATGGGCTAAAATACTAGTCAATAAATATAATGCAAACTATAATTTTAATTCAATAGAACAAACTTTCACCCATTCTGCCTTATAACATAATCAAACAACATAAATAAATCCCAGCTAAAAGCTTCAAATAACCTCAATGACTCATACAGAGACCACAGTAACGTCAATCAAGCTGAAAACAGCCACCCAAACAGAAATTTTAGCACCTGGCTTCCTCATTCTTGAAAGAACTCCCCAAAAGGGTAATTCTCCTTGGTGCACCTCCTTGAATTTGCTTATGAGTTCAATGGCTTCTTATGTGAGGCACATTTATATATATGAGAGGTGCCATGTGCTGCCTAAAAACATGAAAGCTAGCCTTGGTTGTCTTGATGTTTTCAATGACCCTGTACAATGATAGAGCAAACATGGTCAATTAGCAGACTAAGGCAGAAATACAAAAAACACCAGTGCATGGACTTGATAGACACATTACAGTTTGTTATTCTTAATACAGCTTAACAAGCCATTTACACACCGTCTGCATATTGACAAATGGCAGAATAATTACTACACTGTGAGGCCTATTTATTATGCTATCATCTGAAAGGTTCAAAACCTCTATGGGAACTGTTGGGGACATTCCTAGCACTTCTGGGCTGGCTGCTGTTCAATTAGAGGTAGCAAACAAGAAGGAAGTATACGGTTTATTAAATTCCAGCATCCAATTCGGCCACATTTCACCAAGGCGGTGTGAGGTGTTAAAGCTGCAGTGTAAACATTAAAAATGTACAAATCATATTAAAACATAAAAATATAAGACTCCTAAACAAACACAATAAATATCAATTCAATAAATAATAATTAAAAATAACTAAAATTATATAACAAATACTTAAGTGTAATAAAGGAACATATATAGAATACTGTTCTCTGTTGTTCAATTAGTACAGACCTAAGGCCCAGATTCACTAAACTCATCGATTTGGGCGATCCGTGGCCGAGTCTTGTCGGGCGACCGATTCACAAAAGAGTCCCCATGCAAATGATCTGATCGGACACACGCCCACAAGCAATCTCACGGATCGCTGCAGAGCAATCCAGATGCGTGCGCAGACCATCCTCTCTTCCTGGAGATGCGATCTGCGCATGCGTTTGCAAAGCTTGAGGTCAAAACAAAAGGGGGGGGGGGTGGCTGCACTCGCCGGTCCCACGAGAATCGTTTAAATCAAACTGGAACAATGCCATAGTGCAGCCCCGCTTTTAAGGCACGGCAGAGAGCAGGGCACTTTTTGCACAAGGGAGATGTTTTATATTGATGGTTTCAGGGCTGCAGGGCTGGGATTTCAGGGCGGCAGAGAGCAGGACGGTTGGCAAGGATGCAGTCGCTTCAGTTTGGATTGGCCAGCCCAATCGGTGTTCCTTCTTCTCTTTAGTGAATCGAGGCCTTCCTACTTTGCATTCCGTTTCCCCTCATTTGCATGGGCAGATCGGATCGGGCAGAAGGCTAGTGAATCGGGTCAGGGTCGGGGAACGCACGCAAACTGGTCGGAACACGATTGGTGCGATTAGTGAATCTGGCCCTAAATTCACTACCACAGGTTTGCTGCATGGCAAATGACACACAATGAAGATAGCTACACCTCTGGAGATTATGACCTCTTTCTCAACTTCAATGTGCAATCCCTACCCATTCCATATCCCAAAATGGTAATTTCTCTGTTAGCTGATTAACAAGGGAATAAACATGTGCTAACATTTAACACGTTGTATTAACTGTTAATGTGGCATCTTGCTAACTGTTAGCACCTGTTAATTGTATTACATAGGGATCGTAGCTTAGTAAATTGGCCCCTATGAGTGATGACTAGGATGTACCCAAACAATACACAGCATGACTTTACTTGAACTTCAGACTTCACGCTATAAATCTATGGGCAGAATGCAAGCTGAAAAATTTGTAACGATCACAACAGAAGTTACTGTAAACTTGTTTCGCTTTTTAACACCAAATCAGATGGACTGGGTAGACCAATCTGACGTAGGGCTGAGTAACATTGTAATACCATCTCATTGCGATATCTTTGTAGCATAAAACAAAGACTAGTGCGTCTACAAAATATGCTGGAAGCAAAAATATGCCCCTCTAGCCTCTATTACTTTGAATTTTCCATAAATTTTCTCGAAAGAAAAATCCACAGTTGCCAATCCATATACAAACTTTTTTTTCTGCCTTGGGTGTTTTGCACAAACCAAGCTCTGTAGACACTGTATTGATTGTTGCTTTTCTATCTTAGCCATGCAAAAATGTTAAATTAATTCACATTTCCAAGTTATATGCATGAGCATCATGTGACTTAGCTATAACTGAATCTTATTAGTTCACTTTTTCTATGTGTGTGTTCACCATGTGACCTTTTTTCGCAAACAAATGTGAAAATGTCACTAAGAATAAATGTCTAATATATCCTATCCCCTGCCTATATTAGAGATATTACACTTGAGTGGAAGATATTCGTTGAACTGAATGCATCAGGGCAGAAAGCCTGCCGAAGAGGTTTCCTAACAACAGAGATCCGGTGAGAGTTTGATGGGGGAAAGGAGGGAGGAGAGAAGCTGATATGCACGGACGGGGAGAGGGACCTTGGGGTGATAGTGTCCGAAGATCTAAAGGCGAAAAAACAGTGTGACAAGGCAGTGGCTGCTGCCAGAAGGATTCTGGGCTGTATAAAGAGAGGCGTAGTCAGTAGAAGGAAGAAGGTGTTGATGCCCCTGTACAGGTCATTGGTGAGGCCCCACTTGGAGTATTGTGTTCAGTTTTGGAGACCGTATCTGGCGAAAGACGTAAGAAGACTTGAGGCGGTCCAGAGGAGGGCGACGAAAATGATAGGAGGCTTGCGCCAGAAGACGTATGAGGAGAGACTGGAAGCCCTGAATATGTATACCCTAGAGGAAAGGAGAGACAGGGGAGATATGATTCAGACGTTCAAATACTTAAAGGGTATTAATGTAGAACAAAATCTTTTCCAGAGAAAGGAAAATGGTAAAACCAGAGGACATAATTTGAGGATGAGGGGTGGTAGATTCAGGGGCAATGTTAGGAAATTCTACTTTACGGAGAGGGTGGTGGATGCCTGGAATGCGCTCCCGAGAGAGGTGGTGGAGAGTAAAACTGTGACTGAGTTCAAAGAAGCGTGGGATGAACACAGAAGATTTAGAATCAGAAAATAATATTAAATATTGAACTAGGCCAGTTACTGGGCAGACTTGTACGGTCTGTGTCTGTGTATGGCCGTTTGGTGGAGGATGGGCAGGGGAGGGCTTCAATGGCTGGGAGGGTGTAGAGAGGCTGGAGTAAGTCTTAACAGAGATTTCGGCAGTTGGAACCCAAGCATAGTACCGGGTAAAGCTTTGGATTCTCGCCCAGAAATAGCTAAGAAGAAAAAAAATAAAAAAATTAAATAAATAAAAAAATTAAATTGAATCAGGTTGGGCAGACTGGATGGACCATTCGGGTCTTTATCTGCCGTCATCTACTATGTTACTATGAGTGGGTGGTGATAGCGATAAAGAATAGGAAATATGCGTTCTGTTTAATTTTGACTTTATAAACCATTTTAGCTTTGTCTTTTGATGTTTTTTTTATCACCTTGGCCGGCAATATCTATTGATTATGTCGGCCGCGTCGAAATGTCGAAATAAATCTCTTGTGCCTGATGTTTTGGAAACCCTGAGAGTAAAGTGATAATTTTGTTTGGGCCATTTAAAATGAGTTAGGGATGCAGGATGGATGTGAAGAAACAGCAGCATTCTGTAATCTCCCGGCATCCTTTCCTTCCCCACGGCTTGCGGGGAGCGTTAACTGATGAATGCTGTCCTGGCAATGGAAGAAGGATAGGCCTGCTTATCACTGCCCTCCCAGCTACCAGCAGGAGGTGACAGACAGCTGTGTTTCATTTCTGAAGTGTAAATTTCTCTCTTGCCCTCCGGGCTCCTCCTCCTCTCAGCAGCATCTCACAGAAAATATTTTTTTTTTTGCTCTGTGTAGTTAACATATTAGATATGCAGAATCAATGCAGCAGTTTGCTGTGAGCCACACAGTTACCAACCGGGATCGACTGTCAGCCAAGGCAACGTACTGGAATCAATTCAGAACCGCAGCAACACCCTAGGGAGACCTCAGAACCAGGTCAACCCATTAGGAGTCAACTCAGATCAGACCAAGGCATTGGAGGCAACCTGGAACCAGAACAATTTCCACAGAGCAACTCAGAACCAAAAAAACACACTAAAAAAGCAGCCTGGAACCAGAACGATGTTTGGGAAACACTAAGAACTGGAATTACGTCCTATGGATGATCCAAAGTAACGCCTGGGACCACTCAGAAACAGAGCAGTGTAATTCAACATCTGAAGTAATACCGCAGTAACAGACCCTACAGAAATCCACACTGCATGCATTTACACATCCATTGTGACAACGCGCCGAAGACGTGGTCTAAAAAGCGCACAGAGAGCAAGTGCACAGCGTCACCAAGGGATTTCAGAGCAGTGGAAACTGCAGTGATTTCTATGAAAAGAATGGCATAAGACTTTCTTCTTTTGTCTGGTTTTGGAAGTGGTAGATAAGAAAAAGACATTCCAGTGAGGTTAGGGTATGAATTTCCACCTAAGGATAAATCAGTCAAGGTACTTTCCGGGAAGGGGTAAAACGCGGACCTCACGGACCTGACGGACCTCGCGGATCTAAACCCGTACGGCCTTAAAAATCTGAGGTCCGTGTCGGTCCGTGTCCGTGGCGCTTGTAGTTTCTGTCGCTGACAGACCTTGATGAGATTTTAGCGCTGACGGATCCATCTCAGCATAGAGAGGGAAAAGTGGTAGGATCCGTCAGCGCTAAAATCTCTTCGAGGTCTGTCAGAGCCAGAGACTAGTGCTGGAGCGGCAGAGCAGAAGCCAAGAGAGCGGGGACATAGGTTTTGGACGTGCGTTATGGAAAAGAAGTCTCCAAACTCCAGCACTAGTCTCTGGCTCTGATAGACCTCAAAGAGATTTTTAGCGATTACGGATCCTAACACTTTTCCCTCCCTATGCTGAGACGGATCCGTCAGCGCTAAAATCTCATCAAGGTCTGTCAGCGACAGAAACTACAAGCGCCACGGACACGGACCGACACGGACCTCAGATTTTTAAGGCCGTACGGGTTTAGATCCGCGAGGTCCGTCAGGTCCGTGAGGTCCGCGTTTTACCCCTTCCCGTCCTTTCCTAAAAATAAGGTGGGCTGGTAACAAGCTTCTACCATGTAATTATGGTTTTGATCTCTAGGTCCACTTTGCACTTTGCCACGCTCACTCTTTGAGCCAAGGCTTGTAAAATACAAATACGCGCACTTGGTTCACCTGAAGTCAGGCCATCAATTGCAAACAGCGTCTGAACCGCCATCCAAAAAGGGAGGGAAAATCAGGTACTTACCCCTGGGAGAGTTTTCTGCTCATGGAGAGCGCTTTGTGCTTTCAGTGCAGATTCCCGGGCGCAGTACGTCAGAAAGGCGCAGCCTGAAAAAAAAAAAAGAGAGAAAGTGGCAGACATAAGAGAAGAGGATTTCCAGTATATGCAGATTGATTTCCTGCATGTTTATTGTGGACCATCCTGAAAACCTAACTGGGGTTGCTAGGACAGGATTGGGAAGCCCCGAGCTACTGCTCAAAGCTATGAAACCTGTTCCAAGTTCCAGTTGCACATCTACCATTAACTGCTTGAACAAGTGATTGACCCAGCCTCGGCTTAGATTTCTGTGGTATGCGCTTTAGCACAAGGGCCTAAATTAGGGAAGGGGAAACCTCCACTTTCAAGGACCACAAACTGGTCCTAGTTTGAGGATATCCCTAATAAATATGCATGATATATATTTGCACACCTGGAAATAGAGAATACAATTTTTCTTCGTGTGTATTCATTTTTTTTTTTTTTTTTTTAATCACCGGCCACTGCGGTAAAAGCTCCAATGCTCATAGGAAATCTATGAGCATCGGAGCTTTTACCACAGCGGCCAGCGATTTAAAAAAAAAACCCTAATGCAGCTTGATAAAAGGGGGCCATAATGAGCTGCTTTGCATACATTTGCATGTCTCAGATTTTATTATTATTTCATATGTATTACTGAGAAAGCTTCTGTGGTAAGTTGCAGTATTTTAACTCATGCATATTCATATTGTATAATATGGAATCCCAGCCAGTTTGCAACTTTGAGGACCTGAGATTCCCCACCCCAAACACTGACCAGGACTGTAATTTATCTGATATGTATTGCTTCCACTGCAGTGTTTTCCAGCTCTCCTGCAGCACATATGCCCTGTCCAGTTTTCAAGGTTCTCTATTTATTATTATCACAGCTCTATAAATAATAATTAAATTTAATTATAATTTGTGAAGTGTTCAGACCAATACCCATGTATTCTGTGATCTCACTGAACTGGGGTACATTTGGGACCATCATCACACTTCTAATGTCCCATTGCCAGCCTCCTTCTTCTATATAATTGGTAAGACTCTTTAATACTCATTATATGTTTGTAGATAGTTTTTTAAAAAAAACACTTATCTTGATGTCTATTCCAATAGGCTTGGCGTTATTCTCTTTAACTTCCAGCTGCAGCGAGATAAAGTGCTTAAATCATAAAGTGCTTGTGCATATAGTGTTAACTCTTAACTTCCGTGTTTGCTAAAATTTATTCTTAAGCCCGGCCCCCCGACTCGAGTTTCGGGTCCTTCATCAGGAGGGGTCCCTGTTAAAAACACAATTTTAATTAAAACCTTATTAAAACTTAAATATTTAAACGGTACTGAATTTCTATATCCTACTTAATCTCATATGTATTGTCTCTTAGACCAACCTATTTAAATAATTCATTTTTACATACCTATATGGCTTACTTCTGCTGGGTTATCACCTCAAAATGAACACGCTGGGGACATATAATGAGTATTAAAGAGTCTTACCAATTATATAGAAGAAGGAGGCTGGCAATGGGACATTAGAAGTGTGATGATGGTCCCAAATGTACCCCAGTTCAGTGAGATCACAGAATACACGGGTATTGGTCTGAACACTTCACAAATTATAATTAAATTTAATTATTATTTATAGAGCTGTGATAATAATAAATAGAGATTCAATAATCATCACAGAATAACATTGTATATCTCCCTATCAGTTGGCACAACAGTTTTCAAGATTGCCACAATGACAATGCATGAAATTATTTACATATCCTGACAGCTCCAGTGCATACAGACCAAACTCGTACATATTTATTGTGCAATCCTGAAAACAACTCTGGTTAGTTGCGCCTCCAGGGTTGGGAGATATTGTACTACCACATTGCTTTGGACTATAACACCGATTCTCAATCCAGTCCTCAGGACATACCTTTTCATTAAGGTTTACAAGGTATCCACAATGAATATTCAGAAGGTAGATTTGCCTTGAAAGAAGACAATGCATGCATAAGAAATTAAGAGTTGCCCTGTTGGGTCATACCAAGGGTCTATCTAGCCCAGTATCCTGTTTCCAATAGTGGCAGGTCCATGTCACAAGTACTTGGCAATCTCAAAAAGTGGCAAAATTCCATGATATTTAATCCCAAGGATAAGCAGTACCTTTCTCCTGGTTTATGGACACTTCCTCCAAGAATTTGTCCAACCGTTTTTAAACCCAGCTACATAAGAACTTAAGAATAGCCTTACTTGGTGAGACCAAGGATCCATCTAGGCCCAGTAGCCCGTCTTCACAGTTGCCAATCCGTATCTCTAGTACCTGGCAAAAACCCAAAGAGTAGTAACATTCCATGCTACCAATCCAAGGCAAGCAGTGGTTTCTCCCATGTCTGTCTCAATAACAGTCTATGGACTTGTCCTCCAGGAAATTGTCTAAACCTTTCTTAAAACCTGCTACGTTAACTGCTCTTACCACAACTTTTGACAACATGTTCCAGAGCTTAACCATTCTCTGAGTGAAAAAATATTTTCTCCTATTGATTTTAAAAGTATTTCCCTTTAACTTCATCGAATGTTCCCAAGTCTTTGTAATTTTTGATGGAGTAAAAAATCAATCCAGTTGTACCTGTTCTACACCACTCAGGATTTTGTAGACTTCAATCATATCTCCCCTCAGCCATCTCTTTTACAAGCTGAGGAGCCCCTAACCTTTTTAGTATTTCCTTATACGAGAGGAGTTCAATCCCCTTTATCATCTTGGTTGCTCTTCTTTGAACTTTTTCTAGTTCCTCTATATCTTTCTTGAGATAAGGTAACCAGAATTGAATACAATACTCAAGATGAAGTGAAAGAGGTATTTGAGCCAAAAAATCATCCTTTAAAGAATGGAAAAAGGATCCAAATGAAGAAAATAAGAAGAGACCTAAGCAGTGGCAAGTTAGATCCAAAGCACTGATAAAGAAAACTAAAAAAGAATATGATGAGAAAGTTGCTAAACAGGCAAAAACTCATTGTAACAATTTTTTTAGGTATATTAGAAACAGAAAATCCATGAGGGAATCCGTGGGACTGTTGGATGATCAAGGAGAAAAAAAGAGGCACTCAGGAAGGATAAGGCCATAGCAGAGAGACTGAATGAATTCTTTGCTTCGGTTTTTATGGAACCAGATGTAAGAGATCTACCTAAACCGGAAGTGGTTTTCAAGAGTGATGATGTGGAGGAACTGAAAGCAGTCTAGGTGAACCTGGAAGGTGTACTAAGCCAAATTAACAAGTTAGAGTGATAAATCACCTGGCTCATTGTACTGAAAGAACTCAGTCATGAAATTGCTGATCTGCTGTTAATGATCTATAACCTGTCACTAAAATTGTCTATAGTACCTGAAGATTGGATGGTGTCCAATGTTATGCTGATTTTTAATAAGGGCTACAGGGGAGATCTGGGAAATTATAGACCAGTAAGCCTGACTTCTGTGCTGGAAAAAATAGTGAAAAATTATAAAAAATAAAATTGTGGAATGCGTAGACAAACACGATTTAATGGGACAGAGTCAGCATGAGTTCAGCCAAGGGAGGTCTTGCCTCACTAATGTGCTTGACTTCTTTGAAGGTGTGAATAAACATGTGGATAAAGGTGAGCCGATTGATGTAGTGTATCTAGATTTTCAGAAAGCTTTTGACAATGCTCCTCATGAGAGGCTCCTGAGAAAATTAAAAAGTCATGGGATAGGAGGCAATGTTTAGTTATGGATTAGGAATTGGTTTATCAGACAGAAAACATAGAGTAGGGTTAAATGGCCATTTTTCTCAATAGAGGAGGGTAAATAGTGGAGTGCCGCAGGGATTTGTACTGGGACCTTTTGCTATTTAACTTCTTTATAAATGATCTGGAAATTGGAACAACAAGTGAGGTGATTAAATTTGCAGATGACTGTTCAAAGTTGCTAAAACACATGCAGACTGCAAAATTACAGGTAAGCCTTAGGAAATTGGAAGACTGGCTGTCCAAATGGCAGATGAAATTTAATGTGGACAAATGCAAAGTAATGCACATTTGGATGAATCAAATCATAGTTACCAAATTCTAGGGTCGGTGCCCTCCCCCCCCAAAAAGATCTTAGTGTCATTGTAGACAATAGGATGAAACCTTCCAGCCAATGTGCAGCAGTGGCCGAAAAAAGCAAACAAGATACTAGGAATTATTAGAAAAGAGATGTTAAACAAGACTAAGAATGTTATAATGCCTCTCTGTATCACTCCATGGTGCCTCAGTATTACTCCAATTGCATTCAATTCTGGTCACCTTATTTCAAAAAAGATATAGCAGAACTAGAAGAGGTTAAAAGAAGAGCAACCAAGATGATTAAGGGGCTGGAATTCCTCTTGTATGAGAAAAGACTAAAGAGGTTAGGGCTCTTCAGATTGGAAAAGAGAAGGCTGAGGGGATATATGATTGAATTCTACAAAATCTTGAGTGCTGTAGAATGGGTACAAGTGGATTGATTTTTTTTACTCCATCAAAAATTACAAAGACTTGGGGATACTCGATGAAGTTACAGGGAGATAGTTCCTCTTATGGGTTTTAAAAGTATTTTTTTCACCCAGAGAATAGATAAGCTCTGGAATGCATTACCAGAGGATGTGGTAAGAGCAATTAATTTTTGAAAAGTCCATAGTCTGCTATTGAGACAGACATGGGGGAAGCCAGTAGCATGGAATGTTGCTACTATTTGGGTTTTTGCCAGGTACTTGTGACCTGAATCGGCCACCATGAAGACAAGATACTGGGCTAGATGGACCATTGGTTTGACCCAGTAAGGATATTCTTATGTCTACATTAGTTTCATCTGCAATTTGGATGCTTAATCTTAAAGCCTCCCAAGGTCCTCCTGCAATTTCACGTAGTACACATTTGATTTCACCCTTTTGAATCTGATCACTTCACTCATCATTCATATTTCCAGATCATTTATAAATATGTTTTTTAAAAAAACCCTCCATTATAGTACGAATTCTTGTGGCACTCCACTATTCACCTACCTTGTTCCATTGAGAGATTTCTCTATTTAATCCTACTCTCTGTTTTCTATCTTTTAACCAGTTCCCAATCTACAACAGCACATTGCCTCCCATCCCATGGGTTTTTCATTTTCTTAGGATTCTCTCATGAGGGATTTTGTCAAAATCTCTCTGAAAATCTAGATTCACTAAGTCAGTTGGCTCCCTTTGACTCATGTTTATTCACACCTTCAAAAAATGTAGCAAGTCATCTCCTACATATTTATTGTGGATATCCCAAAATCCCAAGTGGTTGGATGTATCCCAAGACTAGGCTAGAAAGCACAGGACTATAGAGTAGATTTTACAAAGGGCGCCAAAAATATAGATACTACTCCCCAAATTTTATAAAGTCCACCTAAAGATAGGTGCCTAATTGATGTAGGCACCTAACTTAATTGACTGCTAGGCTTAATCGGCACCGATAATTGCCATTAATTAGACCTAATTGAAAGTTATATACCTAGCTTGAAAAATGTAATTCTATAAAAAGTAAGCACCTAGTCCAAAGCGTGTAATGTGGTTAGGGGCAGATCGTGGGCGTGTTTTCGAGTTAGGCACCTGTTTTTGACTTAGGCACTGTTGTGTGCCTAACTTAGGCATCTAACTTTATGCCAAGAAAACCCTGGCATAAATACAGAATGCCTAAAATTTAGGATACCTGCCTAAAGCCACTTTGGTGGTAGTAAGGGTGATTCTACCGTGTGCCTAACATTTGCAGAATCCTACTTAGTGCCACACTGGTCAGTGCTGACCTTTTAGGCAGCATCAAGGCCTAAGGGTCAATTCTATAATTGCAATTGTATGCAAAATTTCCATTACAGAATAGGACATACGTCAACATTCATGTGACTAAATTTACGCATGAGCACTTACGCCATGTCAAAGGTTGGTAGTTGTGCGCATAAGTGATAGCATTCAGTAACTTATGGGCGATAGGCACCTATCTTCTTAGGTACAATTCTACAAAAAATAGGTGCCTAAGTCCAAAGTAAGCATGTTGAGGGGCAGAGAAGGCTTAGAAACCTCTAGGCGCGATTCTCTAAAAGACTTAGATGCCTATAATATACAGTAGGTCTCTAAAACCCTGACTTATATTACAGGCACTATGTTTTAAGTTAGGCATGATTCTGTAATAGGTGCCTAAGCGTGATTGACAAGAGATAGGCACCTATCGTTCTATAAGCCATTTACAGAATTTCCTCCTATGTTTATAGAACTATGCCTAGGTGCCTACCATATAGCGCCAATTACCACCACTTAAGGACTACTTTGGTTCTTAAGGCCAATTGGTGCCTAAATTAACAAGTTAGGTGTGTAACTTGCACTGTTCTATAAGCTAGATTCACTAACCTGCCCGATCGTGTCCGACCTATGTCCGATCCGGGCAGGTCCGATGGATTCATCAATCAACAATATTCTAATGGGGGCGATAGAAGGAACGCCCCCCATGCGCTGACACGGATCGCTAGTGCGCGATCCAGACGTATGCGCAGACCATCTGCTTTCCCTGTAGATGGTCTGTGCATGGGTTCGTATTCGTTTGCTGCATTTTTATTGTTTTTGGGTGAGGGGGGGGACCTGACTTGATCCCTGGCGGCAGCAGCAGCCTCTTTTTAAACTTTTTAAAAACCTTTCAACTTCTTTGCGAGCCCATGGTTTTAACTCGCTTAAACCCATGGGTTAGAACCATGGGATCGCTGTGCGGGGAAGGGCAGGAGAGATTAGGGGGAGAGCAGGGTGGTAGGCAGGAAAGATTCGGGGCAGGGCAGGCAGGACAGATTCGGGGCAGAGCATCGGGGTGGCAGACAGGAGAGATTCAGGGCAAAGCAGGCAGGACAGATTCAGAGCAGAGCAGGGCGGCGATTTGGGGTGGTAGGCAGGAGAGATTTGGGGTAGCAGAGAGCAGGGAGGCAATGGAGCTGAAGAGTCGGAAAGGACGTTTGCAACTGGTCCCCAGCAGTTGCTTTTTGGGTTGATCGGCCAGCCCAGTCGTTTTTTAAAATTTGTTTTGTGAACCGCGTCCCTACCGTTACCCTCATTTGCATGTGTGGATTGGAATCAGATCAGCAGAGAGGTAGGTGAATTGGGCCCGTGTAAAATCGGGTCGCAAAGGGGTCACAAACCAATCGGTTTGCTTAATGAATCTAGCATAACTTGTGTATCTACATTTGCTCACTGGTCAGAAATTTGGACGCACAATTTTATTATTATGTACCATATATACTCAGAAAAGAAAATTTAATCTTTAAAATTATGATGTCCAAATATTATTTTATAGACTTCTTCTAAGAATGTTGATGTTGTGATGGTCATGATTCTTGAATTTAACTATCAAAATCTTGAGGCGGTGCCAGATTGCTAGGAGAGAAAGGTTAATTGAGAGGAAGCACAAGGCTGAAGGTTCACCTAGGGTGTTCAGTACCCTTGAACCGGCACTGCACGCGTGGCAGAAAAGTTCCTGTTTTTGAAGAACTTAGATCTATTTTAGACCAATTAGACTGATGCCATCTGGTGGACCGACCAGTCAAGGACATCAACTTAGCTCCTTTGTTTACAGAACTAAAAATAAAAGGATCAGTTTAAATGAAGAACTGATGAAACTCCGTAGTAACATGGCTGAAAATCAAAAATTTAATGCAATGCATATGAAAAATTAGATATTCAATAGCAAAACATAATCCAGGGAGTGAGAAGAGCGCATCCTAAGTGCCCACTGGTCAGTGAAGACATCCACCAAACCAGTAACACAACTTGGTGTAACCTGCTACTTCCTCAAAGTGTACTTCTCAATAATGTAGTCGATTTGGTCAAGGGTTCAATTATATTTTCTTTAAAGAAGTAACAAATTTACATTTAAAATAAACCACTCAAATAGAAAAAAAAAACACAGGTGAAATAAAATAAATATTAAAAGAACAGTTTATTTGTTATCAATATTTGGCCCAAGATTTTCCTCACTGATTTCCACAGCAAAAGAGGTGAAATTCCAGTCCTTTAATTTCTCTGTTGGGATCCGTTGGGTACCTTTCTTCCTCTCCTGGTCCGGAACAGCTTCCTCAATGATACCTATTCCCTAGCTAAAACAAAAACCATAGGAAGCAAAACCCTATATCCCTATTTGATGACAAAAAATTAAAAATAAACACTGTGATCACTAGCTACCCCAAAAACACCAAAGAATAATTGAAATTTCCCTAAAAACTAATCCCACCTATTTTTTAATAAACCAAAGTTTAATTAAAAATCAATATAATTCCTTTATAATATCCAATAAATATTGAATTTCCAATATCCAGCAAATATCCAATTTTCAATATCCAATAAATTTCCAGAAACAACATATAACAAACATCTGTCTGCCACAAACCAACTCAACAGCCCTCAACTGCTCTCCTAGGCAGTTTTAGAAAACTCTCCAGCACTGCTAGTTTCAAGTTTATTAAGTTTATTAGGATTTGATATACCTCTTATCAAGGTTATCTAAGCGGTTTTTACAATCAGGTACTCAAGCATTTTCCCTATCTGTCCCGGTGGGCTCACAATCGATCTAACGTACCTGGGGCTATAGAGGACTGAGTGACTTTGCCCAGGGTCACAAGGAGCAGCGCAGGGTTTGAACCCACAACCCCAGGGTGCTGAGGCTGTAGATCCAACCACTGCGCCACACACTCCTCACTCCTCACTGCTGACTTCCTGGAGAGAGCTCTACTGTCCAAAATTCTAAACGCGACACATACAGCTGAAAATTCTTAAACCTACAGGAATATCTTTTTAAAAATTTTATTTATAACCTTGGTTATATTAGGAAAGAAAAAGAACGATACCTCCATGCATATCAAGATGCAAAAGTAGGTCTGGATCAGCCTATCCAGGTTTGCTTAGGTGAATTTGCAAACGTAGCTGTCAGATACCTATACCCATTGTATCATTTCCTCTACCAGAATCTCCCAAACCCTGAGATGTTCTCTCTGTCCAAATTAGATTGTAAGCTCTTCTGAGCAGGGACCATCTGTTGCATGTTAAATGTACAGCACTAAAGAAATGATAAATAGTAGTAGTAGTAGCCAGAAGAGCAATAGAAATCAAGACAGTTGCATTTCAGATTAATCTGGGTTTATAAGGATGGGTACTAATTGATCAGGAGTACGTACTAGAGAATGGCACAAGGACAAATTTGTCCCCATCTCCGCAGGAACTCAATTTCCCCGTCCCGTCCCCATGAGTTTTGTCTCTGTCCCTGCCCCATTCCTGTAAGTTCTGCATTAACTGCACAAGCCTTAAACACTTATGATTTTAAAGTGTTGTGCAGATGAGGACAGAGCTTAGGCATTGGTGGAAAGAGAACATAAGAACATAAGAAGTTGCCTCCGCTGAGGCAGACCAGAGGTCCATCCTGCTCAGCGGTCCACTCCCGCGGTGGCCCATCAAGCCCATTGCCTGAGCAGTGGTATATATCTATCTGTACCCTTCAATCCCTTTTTCTTCCAGGAATCTATCCAAACCTTCTTTGAAACCATTTAATGTGTTCCTGTCTACCACAGCCTCTGGAAGCGCGTTCCATGTATCCACCACCCTCTGAGTGAAGAAGAACTTCCTAGCGTTTGTTCTAAACCTGTCCCCTTTCAGTTTCTCCGAGTGCCCCCTTGTACTTGTGGTGCCCCTTAATTTGAAAAATCTGTCCCTGTCTACTTTTTCTATGCCTTTCAGGATCTTGAAGGTTTCTATCATGTCTCCTCTAAGTCTCCGCTTTTCCAGGGAGAAAAGTCCTAGCTGTTTTAATCTGTCGGTATATGGGAGATTTTCCATTCCCTTTATCAGTTTAGTCGCTCTTCTCTGTACTCCCTCTAGTATCGCCATGTCCTTCTTGAGGTGCGGCGACCAGAGGCATTATGACATCACAATCTGAGCTCTAGAATGTTGCTACTCATGATTTTAAAGTGTTTGAGGCTTGTTCAGATGAGGACAGAGCTTAGGCATTGGTGGAATGAGCCATTATGACATCACAATGTTGCTACTTATGATTTTAAAGTGTTTGAGGCTTGTGCAGGTGAGGACAGAGTTTAGGCATTGGTGGGATGAGGCATTATGACATCACAATCTGAGCTCTAGAATGTTGCTACTCATGATTTTAAAGTGTTTTAGACTTGTTCAGATGAGGACAGAGCTTAGGCATTGGTGAAATGAGCCATTATGACATCACAATGTTGCTACTTATGATTTTAAAGTGTTTGAGGCTTGTGCAGGTGAGGACAGAGCTTAGGCATTGGTGGGATGAGGCATTATGACATCACAATCTGAGCTCTAGAATGTTGCTACTCATGATTTTAAAGTGTTTGAGACTTGTTCAGATGAGGACAGAGCTTAGGCATTGGTGGAATGAGCCATTATGACATCACAATGTTGCTACTTATGATTTTAAAGTGTTTGAGGCTTGTGCAGGTGAGGACAGAGCTTAGGCATTGGTGGGACGAGGCATTATGACATCACAATCTGAGCTCTAGAATGTTGCTACTTAGGATTTTAAAGTGTTTGAGGCTTGTGCAGATGAAGACAGAGCATGCAGGAATGGGGGCAGAGCCAGGAAAAGAACTTGCGGGGACGGGACGGGATAATGAGTTCCCGCGGAGATGGGGAAAAATTTGTCCCTGTGTCATTCTCTAGTACGTGCCCCCAGACAGAATTGTGTTTAGATGGGGGGGGGGGGATGATGCTCATATTTGATTTGAATAGGATCATCTATCCCTATCTAGTACTTACATCCATCCTCATCTGTTAACTTTACAAAAAGATTAAAAAAGGATTCAGGAACAAGATCACATAAATGAATGCTGCCTGCCCTTCTTGCACCCCTATGAATGCCGGAGAAAAATAGACATTAAATCAAAGATTTTGTGTGCTAATATCGATTGATTCACTGTCTGAGTGTGGGAAAAATAGATTTTGCATTTCAGAAAAAGCCATTTAGAACACTGACAATCTTGAAGCCTAATGAATGGTTATGTGAGTGTATTTCTAGTGATACAAGAATTAAAACATGGCTGTAAGAATGAGGGAGTTATTTGCCTCTCTGCACCTAAGTTTCCCACTGGTTTAATTGTCCAGCAGTACTGCTGTTCCCTCTCCCCCCTCAAAGAAGCTATGCAGCGTGCACTCATGGCTCTCCATCCCAAGGCAGCTCCACATCTCCTTCTGAACTGCTATAATTGTAAATCACATTTGGGATCCTGCTTGGATAAAAAGAGTTACATAAATTCCAAATTATTATGATTGGAGTTTATTTACTGATGTGCTTCAACAGGGCTTTTCATTTGATCATAATTAACTTTGCAGAGATAAATATTTTTATTTCACACATGGGATCATTGAAACCATTTTATAAACTCCTATATTTCTCAGTCTATGATAATAACAAATCCCATCTATGGGATGAAACCACCAGAGTCTATAATTGCTTTATAATGTCATTAGGCTCAATTCAGACACAAATCTTCCTCTTGGTTACTGTCTCCAAATGGATTTGTTTTTGTACATACAGTGGTAGGAAGGAAACTGATTGTGAAGCCGGAGTGTTGGACATGACCTCAAATTGTTCAGTATCACAGCTAAGACTCTTCTTAATATGTGCTTTGTGCTTGACGGGACTTCCAGTGATGAGTCGAATGTGGAAGTGGTCTAACAAGACCACCTCAGGCAATTAGCACTACAATTGTCCTGACAGATGGGTGGAGTCAGAAAAGGTGTTAAGATCAATAGTCACCATGAAGAATCAGTAGATACTACCTTCCCAAGGACAGCGAAGGCGACCTTGGGTGTTCAATTTCTTTATTTTATATTATTAGACTGAACACGTACGTGGTTCAGCCCTGTGGCCTGCTTCAGGAGTCTGTATAGTATTGGTATAAAAGAAATTGAAAAATTGTCAACTGATTATTGCCTTTTCAACAATGTCCTGGATATTAAAAATCATTTTTAACAAAGCATATGCTCTCTTGTAAATCGTTTAGCAGCAGACATATACAGTTTACAAGAGAGCTTATGCTTTTCTATGATTTTTTTTAATATCTAGGACATTGTTGAAAAGGCAATAATCAGTTGACAATTTTTCAATTTCTTTTACACCAATATCATACAGACTCCTGAAGGGCATTATAACGTTTTCATCTTTGTTTTCTATTCCTTTCCTGATAATTCCTTACATTCTATTTCCTTTCTTAGCGGCTGCTGCGCTCTGAGCTGAGGGTTTCAACATATCCTCAGCAATGAAACCTACATCCTTTTCCTGGGCAGTGACTCCTAACACAGAACCTGGCATCACATAGCTATAGTTCGGGTTCCTCTTTCCCACATGCATCACTTTGCACTTGCTCACATTAAATGTCATCTGCCATTTTGACGAACAGTCTTCCAGTCTCATAAGGTCCTCTTGCAATTTTTCACAATCCTCTTGCGATTTAACAACTTTAAATAACTTTGTGTCATCAGCAAACTTAATTATCTCAGTAGTTATTCCCATCTCTAGGTCATCGATAAATATGTTAAAAAGCAGAGGTCCCAGCAAAGACCCCTAAGGAGCCTTCCTATTTACCCTTCTCCATTGAGAATATTGACCAATTAAACCCACTCTCTGTTTTCTGTCTTTCAATCAGTTCTCAATCCATAAAAGGACATTACCTCCTATCCCATGACTTTCTAATTTCTTCAGAAGTCTTTCATGAGGTACTTTGTCAAAAATGCCTTTTGAAAATCCAAATACACAATATCAACCGGTTCACCTTGTAGCCCACTGTAGCTGAGACCAGGGCTCTACAGCGCTCCCAGTGGCTGCACCAAAATAGAACACCAGCATGTGACCCGGAATGGAGTCACCCTGCAGGATTGGATTCCAAACAGGAATCAAAAAAACCCAAAGTTACCACAATTATAGTTCAAAGGAAAATACCATTTATTCATTCCTTCATAAAGGTAAGTAGTCCTTCAATATAGCTGCCAAAATTGTCAGAATGCTCCCAAACAGCAGCAAAACAAAAATACCAAAAGAAGCAAGCAAATAAAACAGCACAAAATAAAGTTCTTGGCTTGCTCTCAGCATTAACTTAGTCCCAGCTGCACCTGAGGATTCAGCTCTCAACTGAGCTAGTACTGACTGCTCCCAAGCAGGCAGTTTCAAAAAACACAAATACAGTTCATGGCACTTGTTCCATAGCTCTAGTGCCCAAAGTTCCAATAAAACCTCTGGCCAGTTCAGAGCACTGCCAGGAAAGGAGAGTGTCACAGGTTTTGCAAAATAAAGGCCTCTAGACAGGCTTTCAAAATTCCCTCCCAGGGTGTTAGCAAAACCTCTCCCAAACAATTCACACTCCTAGCTTACAAAAACAAAAATAGTCCAAACAGTCAAGTGAAAAAAACAAAACTCACTGTTCGCAGGTTGAGGCCCAGTCCACCTGCATGGCTTCAGGAAAATCAGGAGCACACTCTGTAAGACTTCTCTCACACTACATGGGTTGTTCCTCCTCTGGAATCAGCAGCTCCTCAGCTTGTCCAGCTTCTAACAGCTCCATTGGAATGGGTTTGTTGCTCCTGCTTGGCCCAGGGGACTCCCTAGGGCAGGGGTGTCCAATGTCGGTCCTCGAGGGCCGCAGTCCAGTCGGATTTTCAGGATTTCCCCAATGAATATACATGAGGTCTATTTGCATGCACTGCTTTCATTGTATGCTAATAGATCTCATGCATATTCATTGGGGAAATCCTGAAAACCCGACTGGATTGCGGCCCTCGAGGACCGACATTGGACACCCCTGCCCTAGGGAGAAAAGGTTTAAACCTTCTCCCTAGCTGACCTCCTTGTCTGCTCTCAACTGCAGGTTTAAATACTCTGGGGCAACGCCCTACTCTAGGTGAGTCAGCAGTGTTCCAGGGGCCTCTTGGGCTCCCCCGGTGGCTGGTTGGGTAAATATCACCCAACTCCTCCTCAGTCAATTCAGGCTCCCTCTGGTGGTCAACGGATAAATTATCATTCTCAGGAACCACATGCCCCTTCCTGATTCCACCCCGGGATTTCATTTTTACTTTTTCCCCTGCCCTAACTGGGACCTTGGCAGGGAGAATACCTGGCTGGTCACAACCTTTATCCACATGTTTATTCACCCCTTCAAAGAAAAGCAGTAGATTGGTAAAGCAAGATTCCCCTTTACTAAAACCATGTTGGCTTTCTCTCATTAATCCATGCTTACATATATGTGCTGTCAGTTTGTTCTTTACAATAGTCTCTACCGTCAGACTCACCGGTCTATAATTTCCCGGATCAAATCTGGAACCCTTTTTACAAATCGGCCTCGCATTGGCCACCCTCCAGTCTATGCTGGTTTTTAAAGAAAAATTACAAATTACTAACAATAGCTCTGCAAGTTCATTTTTCAATTCTATCAGCACTCTGGGAAGTATACCATGCAGTCCAGGCGATTTGCTACTGTTCAGTTTGCCAAATTGACCCATTACATCATCCAGTGTTACAGAGATTTGTAAGAGTTTCTCTGATTCATCAGAATTGAATACAATTTCTGGCACTGGTATCTCCCCCACATCTTCCTCAGTGAAAACCGAGGCAAAGAATTAATTTAATCTCTCTGCTATGTCCTTGTCTTCCCTGAAAGCCCCGTTTATCCCTCGGTCATCTAGCGGTCCTACTGATTCTCTTCCCGGCTCTTGCTTTTAACATACCTAAGAAAGTTTTTACTGTATGTTTTTGCTTCTAGTGCAATCTTCTTTTCGAGATCTCTCTTCGCCTTCCTTATTAGCGCCTTGCATTTGACTTGACATTCCTTGTGTTCTTTACAATTATTTTCAGACGGATCCTTCTTCCACTTTCTGAAGGGTCTGGGTTCATCATTCCTTTTGGATACAAACTGTTTTATTTAGATATTTTTATTTTTTATCACGTTTCATTAAAGACTTGGTATCTTGTACATCATCGCTGCAGTTTTTTCCTTTGTCGTCCGGATTCTCTTCCTTCACCTCACTCGTTAACCCTGCCAGCTGCCATTTGGTCATCTTTTCTCCTTTTTTATCACATGGAATATATCTATTTTGGGCTTCCAGGATGGAATTTTATAAATAACATCCACGCCTGATGTATATTTTTGGCATTTGCAGTTTCACCTTTAAGTTTTGTTTTTTACCATTCTCCTCATGTTATTATAGTCTCCTTTTGTAAAGTTAAGGGCTGTTATATTGGATTTCCTGTGTAAACTTATTCCAGGGATTATATCAAATCTGATCATGTTATGATCACTGTCATCAATTCATGCACTCCACTAACAATTAGATCTAGAATTGCTTCACCTCTTGCCGGTTCCTGAACCTGCTGCTCCATAAAGCAGTCCTTGATTTCAGCAAGGAATTTTTATCTCCCTAGCATGCCCTGTCAATATCAGGGTAGTTGAAATCACCCATTATTACTGTGTTACCCAGTTTGTTAGCCTCCTTAATTTCTGATAACATTTCAGCATCTGTCCGTTCATCCTGGTCAGGAGGACGGTAGTACACCTCTATCACTATCCTTTTCCCCTTACACATGGAAATTCTACCCATAGGGATTCCAAGGTGTGTTTCTGCTCCTATACAATTTTTAGTCTGTTCAATTCAAGGCCCTTCATAACATACAATGCTACACTTCCACTAATTCGATCCACTCTATCACTATGATATAACTTGACAGTGTCCCATTTGTTATTTTCCTTCCACCAGGTTTCAGAGATGCATATTATATCTATCTTTTCATTTAGCGCAATATATTCTAACTCTCCCATTTTGTTTCTTAAGCCTCTAGCATTTGCATACACACATTTCAAACAGTGTTCGTCCTATCTGTTTACAATTTGCTGAGCAGTTGGCATAGATAATTTGCAACATTTAAAATCAGCCTGCTCTGAATTTAAGGAAACCTGGTCTACTATGGTCTATATTGCAATCTCACTATTAGGATGCTCTATCTTCCCTTTTATAATGATATCTTTTAAAGATACAGTGTCCCAATTCATGCTCTTTTGAGCGACTGTCGGCCTTTCAAGTTTCAGGTTTTATTAAAATTTGATACAGCCTTATCAAAAATCAAAGCGGTTTTACAAAATATTTTAAAATTAAAAAAGGGGCAACAAAACAATAATAAAAAAATAAAAGACTGACAGACAAACAATGACTTACTAGAACGAGAGGTGATGGGGCAGAACTACAATGTTTAGATAGAAAAGAACGGAAAAGGGGAAAAACAGAAGGGAGGGGAAGCAGGAGCGTCAGCCACAGTGGCTGGGCTGACGAAAGCTCAAAACATACTTAAAAGAACGATCAAGATTCAAACGCATCATTGAAAAGAAATGTTTTTAAACTGGATTTAAATTTGTCCAGGGACGTGATCTCTCTTAAATGGCTGAGAGCCGAATTCCAAATAGAAGGGGCCGTAACAGAGAAAAATACTATTTCTCATGGTGTTAATGTGCCTTAATGAGGGGATAGACAATAAGTTTTAGTTAGAGGAATGTAGAGAACGATGAGTAGAGTGAGGAATTAGAAGTCTGTTAATGAAATCTGGCTGGCTAGCGACTTTAGTTTTAAAAGTCAACAACATGATCTTATAAGTAATTCGATGTTCAATGGGCAGCCAGTGAGCTTTAATCAAAGAGGAGTGACATGATCTATCTCCTTTTTATATGTTGATGCCAGCAGCCTGGTTCCACCCTGGTTAAGGTGGCGTCCATCTTTGTGGAATAGGCTCCTCCTTCCCCAGTATGTTGCCCAGTTCCTAACAAATCTAACATCCACGTCCCTACACCATCCCTGTATCCACTCATTGAGACTCTGGAGATCTGCCTATCTTTTGGGACCTGCGTATGGAACAGGGAGCACTTCTGAAAATGCTACCCTGGAGGTTCTGGATGTTAACTTCTTACCTAAGAGCCTAAATTTGACTTCCATAACCTATTTATCGCATTATTACCCACATGTACCAAGACAGTAGGCTCCACCCCAGCAATGTCTAAAATCTTATCTAAGTGGCGTGTGAGGTCCGCCACCGTCACACCAGGCAACAGAAGTAAAACTCAAATGTCTGCCCTCCTTTTTCTGGAGCCATATGGTAAAGCTGCCCACTTGGACGGTGCTACCTGTAAAAGCATTTGCAGAGTGACATGCAAGAGTGTTATTTATGATCACTGAAGATGCATGGCCTCTCCTCCACTCATTTGCAAATTGCTAGAAACAACTGGCATTTAGTAGTGCTGCCCGATTCGCAGATTCACTTTGGTGAATCGATTCAAACCAATTTGAAAAAATCAGACTCACCAATTCAGCGACCAACACACACACACACACACACATCCTGTGAGACCAGGCATACCTCTGAGGCCTCCTAAAGCAGTTGTGGTGGCATCGCTCTGATCGTGCTACTCACGGCTTGCCTTGCTGGAACCTTCCCTTTGCCACTTCACTGATGATTAAACTAACAAAAACGAAAAAGGAAACAAAAAACAAAATGAAAATGCCTTTAAACCTCGAAGGTGCTCAGAACCAATATATGGTAAGAAAGTGACCAAACCAGGGCAGCAACCCCTGTAAGAACTTTCAAAGAGTCTATCATTGCACCATCCTCAAATGGTAGAAAGGTATTTAAATTTTGGTGAGGAACAGGAAATGCAATCGGTTTAGAAGTGAAGATTCAGGAAGCTGTTGAACTTGATGTTCCATCCAGCACGGGGGTTCTCTGAAGAAGCCTGTCGGCGAAACGCGTTAGGACCCACCTGTACCTGATGTAGCAAGTTGGCTTCCTAAACATTCACAGTTAAGTTTTGCCTATTTTGAGGATCATAGTTTTCACTTAAGCATTGGACATTTTAAATGGACATTTAATTAAAAAAAAAAAAAGAAGAAAAATAGTATAAAAAGACACTCACCAAAATTTAAATACCTTTCTACCATTTGAGGATGGTGCAATGATAGACCCTTTGAAAGTCCTTACAGGGGTTCCTGCCCTGGTTTGGTCACTTTCTTACCATATATTGGTTCTGAGCACCTTTGAGTTTTAAAGGCATTTTCATTTTGTTTTTTGTTTCCTTTTTTGTTTTTGTTAGTTCACAGTCCTTTGGGAACTTTTTTCTGTTTGAATTTCACCCAATTGTAATATTGGGGACTTCACTGATGATGTCACTGATGATGCAGCAGAGGGAAGCCCTACCACAGCAGGCTGCATGTAGCCCATTCAGTGCAACACCGCTGCTGCTATAAGAGGCCTCAGAGGTATGTCTGGACTCATGGTGAGAAAGTCAGTGGGGTGCTGCACAGAGGGATGGGAAGGAGGGATGGAAAACTGCTACACATGGGAATGGGTGGAAGGGGAGGAAAGCTGCTGCTCAGGGGAGAGAGGAAGAATTGGGGTGGAGGAGAGGACATAAGAACATAAGCATTGCCTCTGCCTGGTCAGACCAGGGGTCCATCGTGCCCATCAGTCCACTCCTGTGGCAGCCCTCCAGGTCCATGACCTGTAAGTGATCCTTTACCTAAATCGTGTATTCCCTATTCATTTAGTATCCTGTATAGTTACCCTCTATTTGTATCCTTCAATCCCCTTCTCCTTCAGGAAGTCATCCAATCCCTTTTTGAAACCCAATATTGTACAGAGAGAAGAAGTAGAAAGGGGTGAGAGGGAGAAATCCTGCATATGATGGATGGGAGGGAGACATGCATGGAGAAGAGAGAGGGAGAAATGTTGGACATAGGGTGGAGGGCAGGGGGAGATGGTACATGGGGAAAGAGAAATAAATGTTGCACATCAAGATGCTGCCTAGAGAGAAAAAAAGAGAGAGAGATGGTAGACAGTGGGAAAGAAACAAATGTTGGATATGGCAGTGGAAGGTGGAAAATAAATAATTTTTATTTTCTATTTTGTGATTACAATCTGTCAGATTTGAAGTATGTATCCTGCCAGAGCTGGTGTTATCAAGCATGAGCTTGGACCTAACAGAGAGAGGAAAAGTATTTTTTGTTTGTTTTGTTTATACCACAGCGCTGGTGTGGGATTGGAGAGGGGAAAGGGGGATGGGATGGGTGCAAAGACTACAAAATAAACTCACCAGGACGTTTGAAAAAACCCACCTGATTGGGCAGGAAAAGCAAATCAAATCGAAAAATTGATTCAATAGGCTAAAGTGACTTGAATCAAGAAATGTTTTTCCTGAAAACATTTAGGCATAGATTCTATAAAGTGCGCCTAACTTTAAGCATGATTTAGGCGTCCGATTTAAGTGGATAATGAGCGATTTAAGGGTCTTAACAAGCGTTAATTGGAACTTAGACGGACTGAGGCGTCCTTAGAACACAGATGCGAGATAGGCGCATATTTAGGGAATAGTCACGTCTAAGTTTGTTGATGTGGGTGTAACATGGGCGTGGTTAAGGATAGGCACCACATAGACGCTAGTTAGGCGACAGAGGGCGTCTAAACAATGTGGAAAATGTAGGCGTAGGAAAAGCTGGTCTAAGTGTAGTTTTTGCTTCATTTCAATGGAGCTTAAGTTAGGCTTAAGTTAGGTATAAGTTAGGTAAAGTTGAGTTTGCATGTGATACAAAACAGCAGTATTTGAATCCACGTCACATTTATTGAACCCAACTTGAGATTCTGGCTTTTGGGACAATGAAAGCAGCACTTTAAGCCATTGAGCTACCAGTCTTTTGTCTCAGCTAACTCTGAGATGATAGCTAAGCAGATTTTACCTTAGCAGATCACTAAACTATGATATGACAGGGGAGTCAGAGAAACTGGAGTGGAAGGTGCTATAGCTCAATGAGTAAAAGCGCTGTACTGATCTTCCAGAGGTTGTGAGTTTAACTCCTGGCTTGTCTTTTACTTGTGCAGGTGCACTTTGATGATGTCACAATGAGGTCATCATTGTGCAGCTCCATACCTCCATTTGCAATGAATTAGAAGCCACATTCAGGTCAGTTCTGTGTTTTATTCTGTTTTTAAGCTTGGCCAATTGAAGTTATGGGCTTTCTGTTTGCATAGAAGAATGAGCAGATTGTAGCAATGTTTCATGATAAAGAGAGTGTTATTTAGAGCAAGAAATCGCTTCTAAAAACCTCTCTCAAATAACGTCTGTGGGATGCCCAGAGAAAGCTGATTGGATGACCTAAATAGCATGTATTGTGCTGAAGCCTTTCTGGAGCTTAAACCACGTCTATCTGAAGCCTATATGGAGCTCAAAGTCCTATGCTTTACATTTCTTTTAGGAGCTAATGATACCATTACTATACAAGTTTCTGTGTAGCACAGGAGTGAAGATTCCCCCCTTCCATGCTGATCAACTCCTACTGAAACTAATATATTATAAATATTCTTTTAAACATGGTATACTGTGTTTTTATTATCCTTTTAATGATGGTATACTTTGGGTTAATCATGTTAAAGCTTACAGTCCTGAAATAATGATAACAAATCAGTAAAAACCACCTTTTTATATATAACATCGTAGGGACGTCTATCTGGCGTCTATCTGGGGTTTTTGGGAACATGTGCCTAACAGACGCCTAAGATACGCTTAGTGCATTAGAGACGTCTATACGATGCCTAAACAGTGCCTAAATAATGCTGATTGCCACTTGCGCTTACAAGAAAGTCTATAGCACGCCTAAAGTTAGGCGCAATTTACAGAATCTAGGCCTTAGAGGCTACCTCTCCTTGCTAAATAGTGTCAATTGTTAACAATTTGAAGGGATGTGAATCTGTTAATGCTTTGTTGAGTTAATGTTAAAATGTTGCATTGTAACGGTACTTTTGCCATATTTTTCGGAAGAATTTGCATGAATGTTTTAACTTCTGAGAGAGTAAGGCATGACGGCGAGAAGGGTAAGGACCAGTTTGCGCCTACCACAACTGTTTCACTGCTGCAGCAGCAGTGTCTGACTTTTAAAGCTGTCCATATTTCAGGAAAATGTTTAGCATTTTATACAAATGCTAATAACCTGAATTTTATGTAACATTGGGGGTTCAGTATTGCTAAGATTTAATACTTCAGAAATGTACGTTATCACCTAGGGGCGGGTAGCTCTGCAGTATAATTTCTTCTACTTCAGAATGAATTGGCAGCTTCCAAAGGCAGGTCAAGAAAATGGTATTAAGTAATCACCATGGGGCAACCTAAGATGCAAGGAATCCTACTTCCCATGGCCCTCAAAGCTCCTGGTTAAGGCCCTGATTTACTAAGTTCCTTTCCCACAGACACCAAATGGAAGGAATAAGCCTCAGCTTTATCTTCACATCCGCATAGTCCAGGATCCTTGTTCTATTTATTATTTTGGCCTCCACCACCTGCATCAAAGCCACCACCTTTTTTTTTTGCAAAGAAATGTTGTTTCTTCATATTACCGAGGCTCCCCCTTAAGCTTAAAATCATAACCAATTATTCTATAACTTTCTTTCCACTAGAAAATGTTTCTTTATATTACTGATGCTACCCCCCATAAGCTTAAAGTGATATATATTTTATTCTAGAACTTTCCACTGGAGAAATATTTGGCTTTTGTGAATTAATTATCTTGTGATATCTGAGTGCCTCTTTCATATTTCTCCTCTCGATCCTCTCTTCTAGATACATAACAGCAAATGATTTGTTCAGCTGTGTCAACTGAATAACTTAGTCACTGCTGGCACAAAGTTTTCTCATAAAAACATTAACATAGAAACATGATGGCAGATAAATGCCAAATAGCCCATTCAGTCTGCCCATCTGCACCATCCACTATCTCCTACTTTCCCTAAGACGGTCTTTGTCTCCATCACTTTGACCTGGCGACTATTCCACATATCTACCACCCTTTCTATGAAAAAGTATTTCCTTAGATTACTCCAGAGCCTATCACTTCTTAACTTCATCCTATTCCCTCTCATTCCAGAGCTTCCTTTCAAATGAAAGAGACGCGTCTCATGTGCATTTACGCCACGTAAGTATTTAAACGCCTGTATCATATCACCCATCTCCCACCTTTTCTCCAAAGTATACAGATTGAGATCTTTAAGTCTGTCCCCATATGCCTTTTGATGAAGTCTTCAGGGTTATCAATGGTTAAAATGAGGATACATGCAGCGAGGGGGGTGAAATACAATTTATGATAGGAAAGTAGAACAAAAAAAATGATAATTTCAATAGAAGGAGCATACTCTTCCTTCGTGCTATTCTGTCAGGGGTATAGGAGTCACAGGTTGTAAGCATCTTTAAAAAGAAACGTTTTTAAGTTGGATTTAAATTTGTCTATGGAGACTTCTTTCTGGAAGTTCTGCGGCAGCAAATTCCATAAAGCTGGCACAGTCGCTGAAATGATCTTTTTGTGTGTGATGTCATGGAAAAGATGACGTAAAGAGGAAATGGTAAGGAGATGTTGATTACTGGACCTAAGGCCCTCTTTTGCTAAGGTGTGCTAAGCATATTGGCGTGTGTTTAGCACGCGCTAAATCAACGCATGCGCTAACCGCTAACACATCCATAGGATAACATGCATGCATTAGCGTTTAGCGTGTGATTAGCATGCGCTAATATTTATCGTGTGCTAAAAAAGCATAGCGCACCTTAGTAAAAGAGGGGGTAAGTGTTCTTGAGGAGCAGTAAGGAATACTCAATCTGGGCATGAATCCTGGGGAGTGAAAAATTTTTGTTTGGAATGTGAGTAGAATGATTATATAGGTGATTCTATGAGTGACTGGCAACCAGTGGGATTTTATTAGGAAAGGGGTTATGTGGTCAAATTTTTTTGCTTTGTATATCAGTTTTACAGCAGTGTTTCGGATAATTTGTAGTCATCTCAGTTCCTTCTGATTTATTCCTTAATATAGTGCTTTGCAATAATCCAGTGGAGAGATTACTAAGGAATGCAGTAATATGTTTAAAGATGAGGGTTCTAGAAGGCTAGAGATTGATCGGATCATCCGCAATCTTTAGAAGCATTTTTTGACCATGGCGCTGATCTACTGGTGATAGGACAGTTTTTTCTCAAGTATTACTCAGAGAAATTTATTAGAATCAGTAAGTTGGATCGGTATTGATTTAAGGCAAAGTGTGAAAGTTAGGTGTTCATTATCATCGGAGTTCTTGTATAAGAGCATCTGTATGAGAACAATGAATATAGTGCTAGGGAGGAAGATGATTCCACAAATTTGTTGAACCTAGTAACTGCAGTCAAGCAAGAGTGTGAATGGTCACTGTTGTTCTACAGTTTAGCCATGGACTGGCTAATGCAGAAGGCAGTAGGAATTAAAAATACAGGAATCATATGGCTTGAAAATGTGCAGCTAGAGGGCTTAGATTTTGTGGATAATGTGGCCTTATTCATGAGTTTTCCTGAACCAATGCAGATCAAGATAGATAGAATAATGTATTTTGGTGAACAGATTGGGTTACCCATATCTAGCAAAAAGAAAGCCTATGACTATAAAGGATCAGATAACACAGTAATCAAAATACAGTAGACTCTCTGTCAACCAGAACTCAAGCAACCAGAACTCTCAAGCAACCAGCAAAAAACAAATCTAAAAAATACTGTAATACTTTAAATATAAATGGAAAACGCTTCAACTGCTACTCCTGTCTTCCAAAGTGGTTAAATACAAACGCGTATTCAATTCACTCTTCACATATCTTGGCACCAAGAACCTGGAACAACCTCCCTACTGACATCAGGTTAGAAACATTCTACAACAGATTCCAAAAAAAATTAAAACTCTCTTCTTTGAAAGCATACACACTGTAGACAACTAACTCAAAATATCTAATATCACCAAATTCCACCCTCTACTCAAATGCTATACCAGTACAATCAAAGAACCTGCATTATCTCATCTCTTTTACCCTATTCATAATTCTGGCCTCCTCAAACTACTATAATAGAAACATAGAAACATGATGGCAGATTAAGGCCAAATGACCCATCTAGTCTGTCCATCCACAGTAATCATTATCTCTTTCTCTCTCTGAGAGATCCCACGTGCCTATCCCAGGCCCTCTTGAATTCAGACACAGTCTGTTTCCACCACCTCTTCCGGGAGACTGTTCCATGCATCTACCACCCTTTCCATAAAAAAAGTATTTCCTCACATTACTCCTGAGCCTATCAACTCTTAATTTTATCCTATGCCCTCTCATTGAAGAGTTTCCTTTCAAATGAAAGAGACTCGACTCATGCACATTTATATTATGTAGGTATTTAAATGACTCTATCGTATCTCCCCTCTCCCGCCTTTCCTCCAAAGTATACAGATTGAAATCTTAAAGTCTGTCCCCATACGTCTTATCACGAAGACCACACACCATTTTAGTAGCCTTCCTCTGGACCGACTCCATCCTTTTTATATCTTTTTGAAGGTGTGGCCTTCAGAATTGTACACAATATTCTAAATAAGGTCTCACCAGAGTCATATACAGGGGCATCAATACCTCCTTTTTCCTACTGGCCACACCTCTCCCTATGCACCTTAGCATCTTTCTAGCTTTCACTGTCACCTTTTCAACCTGTTTGGCCACCTTAAGATCATGACATACAATCACACTCGAGTCACGCTTTTCCATCGTGCACATAAATTCTTCACCCCCTAAACTGTACTGTTCCCCCCTGGTTTTTGCAACCCAAATGCATGACCTTGCATTTCTTGGCATTAAATTTTAGCTGCCAAATTTCAGACCATTCTTCAGGCTTCGCCAGTTATATTCATTCTGTAATTTGAAATATTGTAAATCGCCTTGAACCTGTTTAGACATAGCACGACTCAGAAATACCAGATTGATTAGATAAACTTGGCACACCACACTTATAGGCCCATGCTTTGCCTACCACATGTCCGGTAGTTTGTCTGGAACAGTTTATGGTATGGCATAGTATTAGTTAGGGCTATTTTTAATAGTAGCTCTCAAGCAACCAGAAATGACATTTATCCGGCATCTATCAATCCCCATAGGTGCCGGTTAACTGACAGTCTACTGTAAAAGAAGTTCAACTAGAAAATTGCCAGAATTCAACTTTTTAGGAAGTCTGGAAAGAGATGACAACACTGAAAAGAACTTAAAATTGGTAAAACAGCATCAGTCATGAACAGACTGGTTAAAATCTGGGACAATAAGAAGCTAATAATTCAAACAAAGAAATGCCCATTCTGTTATTTATTGTAAACATGTATAGCCTGCTATATCTCAAAATGTATAGGTGGGATATAAGCAATAACATAAACAATAGCAGTAAATAAACCAAAACAACAAACGATACAAAAATAAAAGATCATAAAACACAAAACAAAATATCAAGCATCAGGGACATTGTGACTACTTCAAAATACTGTTACTGTCAACAAAAAGCATATTAAATACCATCAAAAGCTTGCTGAAATAAATATGTTTTAAGTAGTCTCTTAAATACTTCCAGACTGTTGATGGACCATAAATTACCGTAGTAGGCAAAGTGCTCCATAATTTAGTTTAACTAAGGACTCCTTTTACTAAGGTGTGCTAGCGTTTTTAGCGCACGCAACAGATTAGCACGCGCTAACCCTGCGCTACGCGGCTAGATCTAACGCCAGCTCAATGCTGGCGCGTCTAACACGCGCGGTATTGTAGCGCGCGTTAATGCCCTAACGCAGCTTAGTAAAAGGAGCCCTAAGTGAAAAGAGGGAGCATCTATCCAATCTTGCGCAGCTGATCTAAGCAGCTTGGTTGGTTGGTATCTATGTAGATTTGAGGCAATTGCAACTGGTACTTGTTGATGATAATTTTTACAAATTAAAAAGAAAATCCCATAGCAAATTCACCATCCAGTAAGGAACCAGTGGAAAAAGCTCACCAGTTACAAAAAACCCTGCAAAACAGGCTAGACATTTTTGATTCATGTAACTTAAGAAGAATACTATAGGCCACTTTTACAAAAGCCGTAGTTGCAACGCTGCTGCAGTAAACACACTTAAGCCCATAGCAATTGAATGGGCTTTGGTGCATTGACTTTGTAAAAGGTGTCCTATATGTCACATGGCAAGATAAGGGTAAAACCAAAGTGATAAGAGAGACTGCTAAATTATAGGGTTGGGCAGACCTAAAATTTTCATTTCATTTGTTTCCAGTTTCCTCTGCAGCACTGTTCAAATACACTTAAGCCCATAGCAATTGAATGGGCTTTGGTGCATTGACTTTGTAAAAAGTGTCCTATATGTCACATGGCAAGATAAGGGTAAAACCAAAGTGATAAGAGAGACTGCTAAATTATAGGGTTGGGCAGACCTAAAATTCTCATTTCATTTGTTTCCAGTTTCCTCTGCAGCACTGTTCAAATACACTTCAGCCCATAGCAATTGAATGGGCTTTGGTGCATTGACTTTGTAAAAGGTGTCCTATATGTCACATGGCAAGATAAGGGTAAAACCAAAGTGATAAGAGAGACTGCTAAATTATAGGGTTGGGCAGACCTAAAACTCTCATTTCATTTGTTTCCAGTTTCCTCTGCAGCATTGTTCATTTTGTTTTTGTTTTAGTTAGTCTTAATTTTCATTTCAGGGGCAATGTGTGCAATCTTTTCAGATAGTGTATCCCCTTTGCAGAGCATTCTTTCCCAGTAGTGCATACATGCATACACTATCAGGAAAGAGTGCATACTCTTTTTAACCGAGTATGCCATCTTTGCAAATGGTGCACTAACTATACAAAGAGGATGCACTCTGTGCAAATAGTGCACATTATTATTATTGGCCCAAACCCCTGGATTCTATAAACAGTGTCCAGATTTGTGTGCCCAAATCTGTGCATGTGCCAAGATGCATACACAATTTAATTGAATAATGAACTATTAACCACTATCAATAACTGGTGACAACAATCGCTTATTGAACTCAAATGGCATTCATTAAAATTCATGTGCACATCTGGCTGAGCGCATGGGGTCTAATTCTACTAGCGTGTTATTCAAAGGGGGCGTGGCCATGGAATGCCAGGGGTGTTCCACAAAGTTTCATGCATAGTTTTAGAATACCGCCTCAGCATAAGACTAGTGTCTAAATTTAGGCACGGAAAATTGGCATAGATGTTATTTGTAAAAGGCACGTGCCATTTATGGAATTGCGCTTAACACCAATTTTTTTTTTCTGATGCCAAATTTGAATGGATGTACCAGTCTGTAGTTTAAAAAGCAACAAAATAACTTTAAAACAATTCACAAAGGGATTGAGATAAATCCAAATAACGTATAAAATACAAATGACCCAGCATGGGTCGTGTTTTGGCAAAATAAAAATACCTTCCTCAGTGGTCTTAAAGGGTCAGTGGCATAGTAACGGGGAGCAAGGGGGACGGTCCATGTTAGTGGGAGTGCCAGCATCCCTCCTTCACTCCCTCCCCACCTCTTCCCATTCCTCCCTTCCATTCACACGCCTCCTTCTCCAATACCTCTAGTTAAAGTTGTTGTTCACGGCGGTCAACAACGTGCTCTACATGACTCCGTCAGCTCTCCTGCTGATGTCACTTCCGGGTGTCGGTGAAGAGCATGTTGTTGACCGCTGCGAGCAACAACTTCAACTAGAGGTACAGAGGATGCATGGGAAGGAGGTGCATGTGGTAGGCGGGATTGAGGGAGGAGTGGGGGAGGGGCACCACTGCCCTAGGCGTCTCTCACCCTTTCCACGCCACTGTATAAGATCCTTGGCTGTCTTAATACAAAAACATAAGTCACACAAAATCCATGTATACATCCTTTGTGAATTGCTTTTAAGATGATTGTTTTTAAGTTATTTGGACACTTACTAAACTACAAACTGATACGTCCGATCTTCTGTTCAACAATCTTTATAGTTGTTTTGCTGCTTCATTTCCTTTGTGGAACCTTTTGGTGCTATTTGGATTTTGTTGTTTTGCCAGATTTTGAATGTCATTTATAGAATTCCTTCCAAAATGTATTTTTGCTGCTCGTTTTCATTTGCCCATTTCCTATGGCATTGCAAATGACAGTCCATGCCTACTTAGCAGCCACCAGTTAGAAAGATACAATGACAACAACAAATTAGATGGTTTTGGCACCTACAAAGAATGGATATACAGCGCATGCCAAAGCAAGCCAGGAACTGGAAACCAGAAGGGGAAAGAGATCTTGGGAGGCCCCGGCACGTGAAGCATCAAACAGCTGAAAAGTAGCTCAGTGAGCTGGATGTCCAATTGGCCAGAAGCAGTTGATGAAATTAAAGGCCCGCAAATATGGAAGATACATCTGTTTGCCTTAGGCACTGACTTGCTCAAGAAGACATAATAATAATATGAAAGCTATCAAAGTTATCTAATGAGAATTAATAACACAAGCATATCATTGATATACTGTTTTCGGACTGCAGCTGCTATGTCTGTATTCTTTTAGAATTAAATAAATACTTTGCAGAGCCGGCCAGACACGCTGCTGCTCCACAAGGAAGAGAACGGAAGGGGAGGGGAAAGAGAAATGCTTCTGCTACATAGGAAAGGGGGACCCTAGGGAAATGCTGCTGCTGCTGTACAGGGAAAGGGAGAGGGAGGGAAAGGGGAAGAGAAATGCCTCTCCTGCACAGGAAAGGGGGAAGGGAAATGCTGCTTCTGTTGCTGCTGCGCCCAATTGGGGAAAGAGAGGGAAGGAAGGAGAAGGGAGAGGAGAGGAACAAGAGAAGAAGCCAAGTTCATGGGAGGGAGGGAAGGAAAGGAGATATCAGACCATGGAGGGGGAAGGAGAGATGCCAGGGCATGGGGGAAGGGAAGGAGACAGATGCCAGACCAGGGGAAAGGAAGGCAGGAGGGAGGGAGAGAAAGGAAGGAAAGAGATGCCAGACCATGGAAATAGGATGGAAGAAGAGAGAGATAGATAGGAAGGGAAGGGAAGACATGGAAACGTAGATTTTGAAAAGAAAGCAGAAAAATTGAACATTAAGTTAATGCCAAAGATGGATGCAAGGCAGAAAGTGAAGACGGAGAGAAAAACAGTCAAAGGAGAAGAAGGCCCTGGAAACATAGTTGAAAGCACAGAAAAATAAAGTCACCAGACAACAAAGGTAGGGAAAATGATTTTATTTTCAATATAGTGATTGAAATGTGCCAGTTTTGAGAAAGAAAAGATATTAAACTTTAAATGTGAGGGCTGCAGAAAAAATAGAGTACTTGGAGGGCCGCAGAAAAAATAGCTAATGTCTTATTAAAGAAATGACCATTTTGCATGAGGTAAAACTCTTTATAGTTTATATATCTTTCCTTTTAACTGTTAAAGGAAAATTTTATAAACTATAGAGTTTTACCTCATGCAAAATTGTCATTTCTTTAATAAGATATTAACTATTTTTTCTGCGGCCCTCCAAGTACCTACAAATCCAAAATGTGGCCCCGCAAAGGGTTTGAGTTTGAGACCACTGCTATAGAGCATTACATTGCTCCTATCATGATCTGCGCATTTGGATTTTGGCACTCCAAATATTGTATGACATTGCATGTAGATGAGTAGCAAAAACAGCAAAGAGGGCTGTGGCACCTTGTAGATTACCACAATGATTGAGGTATAAGCTGTTGAAGACACAGACGTCTATGTCAATGATAGATGCAAGATGACATGGACCCTTGCCCTTGAAAGCTTATACATGAATAAATCTATTCATTTGTAATATGCCACCATTCTACCAGTTGTTTCAGCAAGTTTATATTTAATTTTTATGCCAAACTATTGATCACGTATTACGCTACTTATACCACTCATCTTCCATGTCATCTGGAGAGTCCATCTTGTTCCTATTTGTGTTATCCTCAAAAAAAGACAAAACTAGGAATCTGTCTGCACTATCACATACAAAAAAATGGATCAAATCTTGCAATAACCAAGTATTGAAGAACTGATCAATTTCACTATAATTGACCAATTGAATTCTGTCCTTTCACATTTTCAGGTATGGAATTGATCGAAGGCAAGAGCAGATAATCTATTTTTTAAAAAGTTATATTTTCACTTAATAAAGTCTCTCAGAATTATTCTGCAAATATATTTGCCGAGCTGAACTATTTAGCTTAGATTTTCAAAGAGATCATTTCTGCCCCAAAGCAAGAGTAAATCATGGCAGGGCTATACCCACAACTGCAGTTTAAGAAGCTTGAATTCGAGTCCCTTATGCAGCCTAGCTTATGTATCAGCAGGATGTCTTGGGGATGATTTGCTCGCTGAATAGGGAGTGGGAAGACAAAACAGCCCAGACAAATTCATCCTGGTGAAGACTTTTCTCTATCCCTTCACCAGTGAACCTTTTTTGTCTTGCAAGGAGAGATTAAAGTTGAAAAAAAATGGAAGCAAGAAATGGCAAAAATTATCCAGTTGCGTCATCTGTTGGGGGGCATTATGGAAGCAAGTTATGAATGCAACAAATAGAGCGAGTCTCAACTTTTCCCCCTTGAGGCGGTAGTTTTTCAGCTAACTCGCGCTATAGCATGCGAAGGAGCCCATCATTTTTTTTCCTTTAAATTTCATGCTTAAAAAAAATAAAAAAAATGTTCACTTTGACTTCAAATACATTTCTAAGCCAGAGGGCATTTGTTTATATACTTCAGGAGTGCCGCTTCACTCACTCCTACAAAATGTTTCATTAATGCCTACTATAATATTTTATAAGTGCGTTTCAAGTTTTCAGTCTACAGATTGGCAATATGTGTGCTAGGTTTTATCTGGCACCTCTTCAGATCAGGCTCGACTCTGGAAACGTTTGATTGGATGGAAGGGAAAGAACAAACTAACGTGTTTATCAACAATAGCTCAGCAGCAGTCTTCTGCAGGATACGTTCCCCTCCATCCTCTCAGCGGGAACAAAGTCATAGCTATCACCCAAAAATAATAGTGCATAATTTATTATTTGATTTATTTGATTCGATTTCTATTCCGTCCTCCCAGGAGCTCAGAACGGGTTACAAGCCAACATTCACAAAAGGCCTTTGCTTAAAAAGTGGCAAATGAGTTTTAACGTAGAGAAATGCAAAGTCATGCATGTAGGGAAAAAGAACCCGATGTTCAGCTACAAAATGGGGGGAACACTGCTAGGGGTGAGTAACCTTGAAAAGGACCTGGGGTGATGGTCGACACACCACTGAAACCATCAGCGCAGTGTGTGACAGCCTCAAAGAAAGCAAACAGAATGCTGGGCATCATCAAAAAGGGTATCACAACCAGGACAAAGGAAGTCATCATGCCGCTGTATCGCGCAATGGTGCGCACGCACCTGGAGTACTGTGTTCAATACTGGTCGCCGTACCTCAAGAAGGACATGGCGGTGCTCGAGGGAGTGCAGAGGAGGGCGACTAAACTGATAAAAGGTATCGAAAATTTCTCATACGCTGACAGGTTAAAAACGCTGGGGCTGTTCTCCCTGGAGAAGAGGAGACTTAGAGGGGACATGATAGAAACCTTCAAAATCCTAAAGGGCATAGAGAAAGTGAATAAGGACAGATTCTTCAAACTGTGGGGAGCCACAAGCACTAGGGGTCACTCGGAGAAATTGAAAGGGGACAGGTTTAGAACAAATGCTAGGAAGTTCTTTTTTACCCAGAGGGTGGTGGACACATGGAACAAGCTTCCGGAGGAGGTGATAAGCCAGAACTCTGTACAGGGGTTCAAGGAAGGTTTGGATAGGTTCCTGGAGGATAAGGGGATAGAGGGGTACAGATAGAACTTGAGGTAGGTTATAGAAGAGGTCAGAAACCACTTCACAGGTCGCGGACCTGATGGGCCACCGCGGGAGCGGACCGCTGGGCGGGATGGACCTCTGGTCTGACCCAGTGGAGGCAACTTCTTATGTTCTTATGATGCAAATTATCTAAGATAGCCACAATTACAGTTTCCATGCTGAAAAGAGGTCTAAAGCCGGATTGAGTCTCATGTAGGAGTGAGAACTGGTCAAGATATTCCATCATTTGGGAGTGTACCAATCTCTCCATGATTTTTACGATAAGTGGAATGGAAGCAATTGGTCTATAGTTGGATACTAGAGCTGAGGATTCTTTACAATTTTTTAGAATAGGGGTTATTATTTTGTGACCGTTATTGGTGAGGAATTTTCCATTTTTCAGGTTATAGGCTAAGTAGTGCAGTAGTGATAGTTTAAATTCAAGTGGTGCCGATTTCATGATTTCTGGGGGGACATGAGTCCAGGATGCAATATGATTTGGAGTATTTGTTATATAATTTGGTATAGTTATTCCAATCTATGTCTTGAAAGGAACTCCATTTGGTGATATAATACAATACAATATTATACAATACAGTCATCCAGGACAAGGCTGGGCACTTGAAAACTGCACTTTCAATGTGAGTTAGAACATAAGAACATAAGAAATGCCATCTCCGGATCAGACCTTCGGTCCATCAAGTCCGGCGATCCGCACACGCGGAGGCCCTGCCAGGTGTACACCTGTCGTAATTTATAGTCCACCATATCCTTACATGCCTCTCTTAAGGAGATATGCATCTAGTTTGCTCTTGAAGCCTAGGACGGTCGATTCCGCAATAATCTCATCTGGGAGGGCATTCCAGGTGTCAACCACTCTCTGAGTGAAGCAGAACTTCCTGACATTAGTCCTGAACTTGTCCCCCCTTAGCTTCATTACATGTCCTCTAGTCCGTGTCAAATTGGACAACGTAAATAATCTTCTCTGCTCTATTTAGTTAGGGTTATTTCTTAATGCACAATGCCATTTCTCGCCTCAGTAACACACCTTTAATTCACATTTCAGTTTACCCCATTTGCTCCTAACATCTTATGTTTTTATGCCTCCTATGTCAAAACATTTTTTTAAAAATCACAATAATGCAGTTTAGTAAAATATCAGTGCAACCTGCCCTGTAGTGGCACTCCACTAGTTGCCAGGGAGTTTCAAATTTTTATGCCGGGGGGGGGGGGGACTTTTCATAATAAAAGGAGTGTCCTTAAAATGCATGGGTCAGGTGGCAGGAAGAAGTACTTTAAAGAGGGGGCAGAGGGAGGCCAAAGATAGAGATTAGAAATCTGAAAAGCTTGGTGACTTTTCAGAATACTAAATATATATTTTTAGACCCAGTTCATTTAGAAAATTTTCTTTTAGACAAACCTAAATTGGATATATTACCTGTTACTAATGCAGAAGCTGAGAAGGAATGAAATATGAAGATTATCATTGCCTGATGTTAGAGTTTATTAGAATATTGATGTTTAGTTCTTTACTTTTTTGGAATATAAAATCGGCGACAAGATTAGTCAACCCTCAATAATGTGGACTTGTTAATGTTTATATTTTAATTTGAATTTGAATTATTTTCTTTATATTTTTGTATATTTGCTTGAGTTTGTTATGATGTAACAATTAATAAAATTTACAAATAAAAAAAAAAAAAAGCAAAAATAATCTCTGTCTATTCCCCTTGATCATTTTTTTTCTGGTTATTTACTTTTCATCGAAATTCATCTTTCCCATTCCATTTCCGTTCCATTGCAATTAAGCAATCATCCAACACTTCTTATTTACAAATCACAACCTTAGGGCTCCTTTTTACTAAGCTGCGCTAGCGGTTTTAGCGCGTACACTAGACGCTAATGCCTCCATTGAGCTGGCATTAGTTTTTCCGCGTAGCGCGGGGGTTAGCGTGCGCTAAAGATGCTACCGCAGCTTAGTAAAAGGAGCCCTTAGTCTCAGGTTTTATGCGCATTAAGAATTTTATTGGAGCACGTGACTAAGGGGGTCCTTTTATCAAGCTACGGTAGGGGTTTAATGCGCATAATACCATGCATTAAACCACCTACCGCGCTAGCCGCTAATGCCTGCATTGAGCAGGCATTAGTTTTTTAACCGGCCGCAGGGGTTAGCGCGTGTTGAAATGTCCAACGTGCTAACCCCGCTAGCGCGGCTTGATAAAAGGAGCCCTAAGTTCTAACCAATCCATCCACAGAGGGGGAAACACCCCAAACACTTAAGTATATAAATATCACTTGCTCCTTTTTTTAGGCCGCACAATAAAGTTTCGCATTTAAAAAATAAAAAAAAAAGGTAAAAATGTCAACCATTCAGAAAGTAAATATTTTATGAATGAAATTGGCAATAATGTATTCTTTATACTGGTACAATTAAATCTGCTAGGTGATTAAGTATTAATAGCTTTTCATAACTTCAATCACCTGAGTCTTCAAACATTAAAGGGACAGTTATCAATTTATGGAACCCGCAAGTGTGGCACGCAGCCAGAGACTCAAAATTTTCTATATGCACCCAGAATATTTGTAGCCTGAAATAAGCCTTCAAATTCCTTGATTTATTTGTCCCATATCAATATAAGGTGGGGGGAGGGGAAGTTTTACAGCTGGAAGACAACCGAAACATAATTGAACTGCAACATAAACCCGAGCTTTTCAGAGTCAACTGTGGTTCTGCTAGGCCCATTTACAATGTCATTATCCCAACGTCTAAACCAGTGGCTCCCAAACCCTGTCCTGGGGGTCCCCCAGCCAGTCGGGTTTTCAAGATATCCCTAATGAATATGCATGAGAGAGATTTGCATACCTGTCGCTTCCATTATATGCAAATCTCTCTCATGCATATTCATTAGGGATATCTTGAAAACCCGACTGGCTGGGGGTCCCCCAGGACAGGGTTTGGGAACCACTGGTCTAAACTCTAAATAGCAATCTAGGGGAGAGTGTGACACCGTGGTTAAAGCTACAGCCTCAGCACCCTGGGGTTGTGGGTTCAACCCCACGCTGCTCCTTGTGACCCTGGGCAAGTCACTTAATCCCCCCATTGCCCCAGGTACGTTAGATAGATTGTGAGCCTGCCGGGACAGACAGGGAAAAACTGCTTGAGTACCTGAATAAATACATGTAAACCGTTCTGAGCTCCCCTGGGAGAACGGTATAGAAAAGCGGCGTGTGCATGTTCCTTGAGCTCAATAACCATCCTCATTTGAGCAATTTCCAAGAACGATTGAACTTCCAGGAACAATAGCATTGCCTTTCTTAGATTTTAGAGCAGGGGTGTCCAATGTCGGTCCTCGAGGGCCGCAGTTCAGTCGGGTTTTCAGGATTTCCCCAATGAATATGCATGAGATCTATTTGCATGCACTGCTTTCAATGCATATTCATTGGGGAAATCCTGAAAACCCAACTGGATTGCGGCCCTCGAGGACCGACATTGGACACCCCTGTTTTAGAGCATCGCTCCGGACCTGGTATGCAGAGATAGAATGGATCTGGTATAGCAGGGGGAGGGAACTCCGGTCCTCGAGAGCCTATTCCAGTCGGGTTTTCAGGTTTTCCCCAATGAATATGCATGAGATCTATTTGCATGCACTGCTTTCAATGCACATTCATTGGGGAAATCCTGAAAACCCGACTGGAATAGGGCTCTCGAGGGAGTTCCCTACCCCTGTGGTATAGGTAATAACACCAGCAATGTTTCCAAATTGTTTTCAGATAGTTGTCAATACCACGAAGTCGCTCTGACAAGTTGCATTCAATTGAAGCTGTCTGAAACGGCCACGTTTGGAGCTAAGAGTCTAAAGCACAGGTGTCAAAGTCGGTCCTCGAGGGCCAGAATCCAGTCGGGTTTTCAGGATTTCCCCAATGAATCTGCATGAGATCTATTTGCATGCACTGCTTTCAATGCACATTCATTGGGGAAATCCAGAAAACCCAACTGGATTGCGGCCCTCGAGGACCGACATTGGACACCCCTGTTTTAGAGCATCGCTCCGGACCTGGTATGCAGAGATAGAATGGATCTGGTATAGCAGGGGGAGGGAACTCCGGTCCTCGAGAGCCTATTCCAGTCGGGTTTTCAGGTTTTCCCCAATGAATATGCATGAGATCTATTTGCATGCACTGCTTTCAATGCACATTCATTGGGGAAATCCTGAAAACCCGACTGGAATAGGGCTCTCGAGGGAGTTCCCTACCCCTGTGGTATAGGTAATAACACCAGCAATGTTTCCAAATTGTTTTCAGATAGTTGTCAATACCACGAAGTCGCTCTGACAAGTTGCATTCAATTGAAGCTGTCTGAAACGGCCACGTTTGGAGCTAAGAGTCTAAAGCACAGGTGTCAAAGTCGGTCCTCCAGGGCCAGAATCCAGTCGGGTTTTCAGGATTTCCCCAATGAATCTGCATGAGATCTATTTGCATGCACTGCTTTCAATGCACATTCATTGGGGAAATCCAGAAAACCCGACTGGATTCCGGCCCTCGAGGAGGGACTTTGACACCCCTGGTCTAAAGAGACCCATTCTTTGGAATCAGGACAGCGTTCATAGACGGCAAACAAGACACATAATAGTTAACCAGTAGAAGAAGGTTGTGTTCTTGCTTCAGTCCCGGCGCAAGAGGGGTGGTATCTAACCTGTGGCTTTTGCTATTCAAATCTATATGTGGTGATTGGTGTGAAGAAAGCCTGCGCCTGGTAGGAAACCATTAGGTGCTTGAGCAAGAGCTCATCAAAGTCTACCACCTATTTTCCTCAAGAAAAAGTTCTGTGGGGAGAAGTCTAAACCCTTAAAAATCTGAGCCCCGTGCCACTTTTAGTCTCGGCTTAGGTTATGGCTCGGACAGACCTCGAAGACAATTTAGCTCTGCCTCTGACGGATCTTAACGCTTTCCCCTCCCTATGCCGAGACTAAAAGTGCCAAAACTTTTGCCCTGCCACTTTTAGTTTCAGCATGGGGAGGGGAAAAAAAAAAAAACATTAGGATCCGTCAGAGCTAAATTGTCCTAAGGGTCTGTCCGAGCCATAACCTAAGCCGAGACTAAAAAGTGGCACGGAGCTCAGATTTTTTTTAAGGCTGTGCGGGTTTAGATCGGCGAGGTCCGGTAAGGTCCGCGTTTTACCCCCTTCCCCGAAACGAAGGAGAAAACCGAGCAAGCAAAGCGGAAATGGTTTTTCAACCACAAATTCAGATTCTAGCTGTTAAAAATTGTGCCGGGATGGCTAAGTGATTCTCACGCCACGACGAGGCTTTATTTGCGGTATCTGCTCTGGATAAAATATTTCCCCGTGTTTACGAGCTTCGAGAGGTTTTGTTGAATTTAATGTGTACAGAAAAGATTGAAGTTGGCCTCTGCCTTCTGCTCCGAAATGCTGAAGGTGGACTCTTTTAGCATGCAAAAACCTCTCCCCAAAAAAGCAACAGTTGATAGACTGATGAGTCCGGAATTCTCCGTCTGTGAACTGATCGATAGACTGGAGCAGAAGACCACGAATTGATCTGCTCCCTTATAACATATCGATACTTCATACACCCTGTTGTTAAATGCAATGCAAAAAAATTCATCTCCCTTTCTGCTCCTCCAGAAAACCTCTGCCCTCACACTACCTTTACTGGATTCCTGAATGTCTTCAAAGCTCTTATAACCCATGCATCTTGATGTTACAGCCCCCCCCCCCCCCCCTCCAGTACAAAAAAGATGAACATTAGGTTTTTGGCAAATCTAACAAGGAGATCCAGGCCTCGAAATACTTTTCGGGGTGGGAAGTGCTTTTCGTTCACTTTTTTTCCCTCCCCCCCCCCCCCCAGTCCCAATGTTCCCAGGTAAACCAAACAGCATCTTTTTCAAATCATGTGGGAGATGGGAGATGGGCATCACGTAATTCTCAGGCGTTCGGTGCTCCTTCTTTGATGCAACTACTTTAAACATGAGGCAGAGAATAAACCTGGGGTCCACTACTAGAAGACTCAAGATTGCATTTTTTTTTTTTTAAACAATCATATTGCATTAACAAACAAAGACCTTTCTGTTAAAAAAACAACAAAACAAACCCACATAAACACAAAAAACAAAGTTACAATGAGTTAGTAGACTACTTTGGGAAAATCAAGAAAGTCTACAATATGGAAACGTTGTTTACCGGTTGTAGGCCGCAACGTTTGGATGGTTTTCAAGAAAAGTGGCCCCCAGTTGAAATACCTGGAAAACTTATGGCTTTACCATTGTAGAATTAAAACGACAACAACACATTTTTGGAACCCAAGGAGTGTCCTGAAAGCATCAGCATGGCAACTATCTTTCTTAGAGGCTACAGAACTTTATATACGGATCCTTGCGAAAAGTCCCTTCCTGACAACGGGGGATTTCACGCGATGAGTTCCACCCATACAACAGGTAAAATTCTGCAGGACCACACTCTTCTCTATCCAGTGAGTCCATCTCTATTGTTATTTGGCGAAAGTTGCTTTACTAACAGTAGCTCCTTTCTCCACTGAAACAAACAAACAAAAAAATGCACGAATCTACAAGCTGTGTAGCTGGCCATTTATAGTTTGCTCTTATAAAAACCGGCTTCATTTATTACTAGAAACTGAGGTGATAACCACTATTTTTATGGCCAGAAAAGTTTATTCAATGGTAGTCCGCAGGTAAAGAAAACAAACTATGAGAATAAGTCACTTTTGCCAAAAAGAAAGCCCAAATATGAAAATAACAAGCGATCAAAGACAGGAACTAACGCAGAAGGATCCCTGTTACTTTGAAAAACAGTTTTTCCAATTCAAATCAGTGAGGACGTTTGTCAATGTAAAGAATTCTGAAATTTAACAAAAGAAATAAATAACAAGGAACCCAGTAGTGCCATAGCTAGCGAGTCATCAATAATATTCGACAACTTTGCATTTTAATCCCCCCCCCAAAAAAAAAATCGATTTTTAAAAGTGTAAGCTTCACCAACACAATGAGGTTTCCCCCACTCACACTTACAATGAATCATATTTCATTTGCCAATGCATTTATAAATTAGGACAAACACAACAGCTCCCTCCTCTCTAGCCAGCCCAACCCTCCTAAGGAAGCATTTTCCTTTGTTGCTATTTTTTTGATTTCTAAAAGGAATACCAGAGATAAGGGAGGGGAAGGAAAGCGAATGGAGGTTTTGGACAGAGTAGCGAAGAGACACCTACCTTTATGCATCCCTGTAAATCTGTCTTTTAACACAGTCAGCTCATAGATTTTGCCAAATTCTTCGAACAGGGGTTTCAGGTCCTTCTCTTCAAGGTTCCTTGGGATCTGCCCTATGAATAGCTTAATGGCATCATGATCTTTCATTGGGATGGTGCTCTGGCTGTGGCTGAGCCCATTCATTCTAGCGGAGCTGTTCGTGGTGCTGAAATTCGGAATCTCTTGCTGCACTACTCCGTTGATAACAGTAGCCATATTCCCCCACCAAGCCAGCTCTCTAGACCTCCCCTTTCGCTCTCTTCCCCTCTCCCTACGGTTCCGATTCTTCAGTGATGTTTTCTCTCTCTCTTTCTTTCCTACTTTTTCCAATTCTCCTTTTTTTTTTTCGTCCCTTCTTTCTTTCTCTCTTTCTCCAGCAGCTGCTACTGTGCTTGATGACGTCAGCCTGCTGGCCCTTGACTAGACGCAAGTTATTAGCATAATGAGGTAGCTATGGCCAATCAGAAGGGGCAGGTGGCAGCGGGACAGACCTAGGGGTTGGGAGACAATTACTAGGGTTAGAACACAAATGCCACACTGCTATAGCAACCCAATTGTATCCAAGCTCATTGTAAGCTAATGCTAGGAATGAGTCTTCTCGATTTGCTACTGGGTTGTTGTTTTTTTTACGGCAAGAAAGGGGCATGAACAACTTCTATAGATGGAATGGAAAGACAGCAAACGTATGATTTCATATTTAAGCCTGTTAGGGAATAAAGCACAATTCAGTGAGATGGGACTTTTGTATGAGGATTTTTCTTTTCCTTTTTTTTTTTTTACACAGGATTTCATAGAGAGGAACTACATACACGCAAATTGGATGACTAGGAACTGGAAAACATGACAACACCAAGTGCAAAGGTTAGTAGAAGGAAGAGCTGGTGGTTATGTGGGAGGGGCTTCAATGCTGTCGCTATTATAACATTTTGCGATCAGATTAGCTGCTGGATTGGAAAAAGGAAAGCAGTAAACAAGTAGGAAGAAAAGGAGTGAAGTTTTTATAATTGTAAAACTAGCAAGGCAATCTTTATTTTTCCATACAGCATGCCACTATCTTAAGGAGGGGGGCCAGAGAAAATAAAGAGTGACAGGAAAAGTTAATTAAAATTCTTCAGACCACCCTCTAGGCTCCTCTTAAGAAGGGAAAGAACATCCAGAAGTCAATTTAAATTATAATCTCTGGATATGAAGACGTTCAGCAAAATCTGGAGACTTGTATACATCTTCTAATGTACACTTGTTAATTTTTTTTTTCCAATACCTGGGTGATGATGCAACTGCTGATGTTGTAATCCGAAGACGTAATTCTTAAATCCACATTGGTAACTACCTTTTTAACAGCTGTAATACACTCGATAATGAAGTTAAGAATACATGTGACCAAAAAAAAAAAAAAAAATACTAATTGAATTCAAAGCAAGACGTCTGAATCGTAGTCCCGGAACTTCCAAGTATGGAAACCATTCGATTCTTTTTCACATTGTCGATTTCTAGTAAATCGAGACCTGGAGAAACTAAATATCGCGATGTGCAATCTATCGTGATGCGTCTATTGCACCTAATTCGTTGTATAACAGGATGGAAAAAGCAAGTTAACTCAACATACATAACCGGAATGGCTGGCAGAGAACAAACAGAGAGAGAACGTGAATGTTATTTTCAGCTGTTAAGTGGGAAGCCAAGTGAACATTGGAGAAAATAGAGTGACTGCAATTCCCAAAGGATTGGGATATACAACTGCAGGAGGCTGGATAACTGCTGATTTCGCAAGCGGTGACCAAGGAGATGTATTGCGTCGATTTAGCCTAGGGCTGGAGGTTGCAGGAGGGTTTTTGCCAGAGGTTATATGCAGGTTAGCTGTATATAGCCTGCGAAACATTCATTTCTTTCGCACCTTAACTGCAAAACTTTATTTTATCGCGATATATTCCAGAATTTTCCCAAGTTATCAGCTCTTCACACCCATCAAAGGATTGTGTAGAGGGTTATCCTATTGGATTGATCGCTTTTAAAGTTGGCATTGAAAAGAAATAGCATTGATTGACGCTAGTTCTGAGGCAAGTGCTTTTATAGAGCCAGGCTGACGGAACAGACATCGTCTCCCAGGGCAGGTCGGGGCTGAGTATATGACGCACGGGCGGCATTCACAGCTCCTGGGAAGAAGGGAGGGAATCTTAGGCCTTGCACAGTGGTGACACCCAGTGGCCAAACTGAGGGCCCGCAATTGTTGAAGCCCAGAGAGAACGCAGATGCATGGTTGCTAGCTAAGGATTACTATTGCAATGACTAAGATTACTGGGTTAAAACAGTGCTTCTCAACCAAATCCTGGCACCACACCCAGTCAGTTGAGTTTTCAGGATATCCAACATGCATATGCATGAGATAGATTGCACGCACTGCTGGCTTGGTATGCAAATCTAGCTCATGCATATTGTGGCTAGCCTGAAAACGTAGGACTAGGTTTAGAAGCACTGCTCTATATATTCATAGTTAATACCCTTGTTCCGGCACTCATGGTGCCATATTCTCTCAGTTCTAATTGCGAAAGAAACCTAAGACACAAACTGGACCTAAAAGAAAATAACTCTCAGTCACTGGTTACCTAGGGGGTGAAGAGAAAAAGACTCAGAAATGGATAATGTCCACGGCAGGATTAATTCGTCGAAGGCCCCTAGGCACACAAGTCCACTGGGCCCCCTGCCCCGCCCCACTCCACCATGCGCCCAGGCGGAAATAGGAAGCTGCGTCAGAGGGAAGCTTTGGGCAAGCAGCACCGCTTGCACAATTACAGTTCCCGTTGCCTTTCTTACCCGCGTTGCTTGCTTGTCTTACTATCCATTGATGGGGGGGGGGCCGCGTTGCCAATCAGGGTGGGGCCTACATTGCTGATCGATGCTGGAGGGGCCCATCGCCCTTTGGAAAAAACAGTGTTGATGCCTTCCTTCATTGTGCCCCCCTGACCATTTCGGGCCCTAGGCACGTGCCTACTTGGCCTATTGGTTAATCCTGCCCTGATAATGTCACTAACTCACAGCGAGGAATCCACCCTGTGATGTTTCATGGCAGAGTATAGGAGTGGTTTGCACCTAGTGCTGTCCTGTGCAGTGTGTGGTTCCACCATGTCACTGCTGCCCCTTAGCCTTCAGCACCTGATAGTCCAGGGTGGTCTACTGGTATTGGCCAGGTTCAACCATGATTAGCTTCTGATAGCAAGAGCAGGCCTAGCCAGGGTGGCCAGGCTGTAAGCTATACCTCCGATGTAAGAAGGAAGAAAAGAGGAAAGCATAGAGACCTTCAAGATCATGAGGGGCATGGAGAGGGTGGATAGGGACAAATTCTTCAGGCTGAAGGGGACAACAGGTACGAGGGGACATTCGGAGAAACTGAAGGGAGATAGGTTCAAAACAAATGCAAGGAAGTTTTTCTTCACCCAAAGGGTCGTGGACACTTGGAATGCGCTACCGGAGGAGGTGATCGGGCAGAGTACGGTACAAGGATTCAAACATAGACTGGACAGATTCCTGGGGGATAAAGGGATCGTGGGATACTGAAAAAGTATAGTGGGATACTGGGATACTGAGAAAGTATAAACCCAACCAGGTCGAGCATGTGCAAGACCGGAGGGCTAGGACTTCGATGGGAAGATAGGACTCATCAGGAAGCCAAGATGGCATGGGGGCCTCTTCTGGTGATTTAGACAGGTCATGACCTGTATGGGCCGCCGCGGGAGCGGACTGCTGGGCTTGATGGACCTATGGTCTGACCCGGCGGAGGCACTGCTTATGTTCTTATGTTCTTATATTGAAAATAGAAAAGTGGTCTGCTCTGCTGAAATATGCAGTCTTAGAGAAAGTGCTCAGCGTTTGCAGCGGAAAACATACCTTACGGATGAAAGAAGATGAGTTCAGCCTGCAAATAGCTGAAATTGTTTGCAGCAAAAATGAACCGCTATCGTTACATTATGTGCATTTAAGCTCAAGGCCATAATTTAAATTAAATACATTTCAATAAATAAATGAAAAGCTGCAGCTTTATGAGCAGAGTTCATCTATTGTGACATGAGAAACAAAGTGTACTTTTCTTGACGTAGCGAATAACTTGAATATAGATGGACAAAAAAAAGGAAAATCATTTATTTTAGATTCCATTTTTTTGTGCACTGTTGCATGCACTTTGAAGTGCCTATGGGGCAGTTGGGGGGGGGGGGAGAGAGACTTAAAATAACTTGCCAACAGAAGATTCACATTCTTTTGTCACATATAACTCACATTTTCTCTTAGGTTTTCAGCTGTCATGGGCTATTAATAACAGGATCTGGATGAGCTCCCCTGTTCCCTGTAACCCCTACCCTAGATCCCCTGACACTCATCCTACCTATTCAACAAAACACGCCAACTCTATATTTGGTAATTAGCCGCAGCTCAGTTTATTAATAGTAAATTAACATATTATAATTTCATTACAACTTTAATTAACATAAAACAAGAGCTCTCCCCGAGCTACCAAAAACAAACATTCTGTGCCCTCGACCCTGCCACTTCAACAAGGGTCAGAGGGGTGGCATGTCCCTCATGCCCCTTTATCCGGGTCACCTGACCCACCAGGCACGGCACCCCGCCGGCCCACCGCTCATCACCCGATGAGCCCCAATGATCGAGTAGCTCGGGAGATCCGCCCCCGAGCAACCCCTGATAACAAGAAAACAAAGGGAGGGTGGGAGGGAAAAAAACACCCTGAAGGACCCGAACGGTTGAGTCCTCCAAGGCCCTCCCCCTTTTATCCCCTCACCTCACGAGCACATTGTTACCCGACCAATCAAATTTAAAAGTTGGCTTTTGCCTTTTACCAGGCCAATCAGCCATCACGCTAATTTTTTTTAATTTTTTCTTTCCGCCCCTCCGACCGCCCCGCCGACGAGCAACGCGGAGGCTCACCAGCCCTGTATTATATTTCGCCCTTCAACACTCGGTCTCGGGCTCCCATAAACAAGAACAGCAATTTTTGTCATATACAAACAACTTCTGGCATACACTCACGCACACAAACAAATTCTGTTTCTCAAAAACATATTCAAGCTTAGTTATACAGGAAAAGCCGCCTCAGAGGACCCAGGAAGACACCGGGTCCTCCGAGGTCCCGGCTTTATCAACTCCGCCCAGCGCTCCTCTCTCCTATCAGGAGGCAGCCCCGCGGCGGGAACTTCAAACCCGCCTATCCTACGCTGCCTCCTGCTCGCCTACACCTTTCCCCCCCTCGCGCGGAGCGCTTGTCTCCATGGGAGGCTGCGCGGGCCCTCCATCCCCGTGTTACAGCCGCCCATCGAGACGAGACTCTCGGGCTCTCCTTTTCTCAAAAACATATTCAAGCTTAGTTATACCTGTTCTCTTCAGAAAATTTTGCCAGTCAAGTGGCATGAAGGAGTAGTTGGGCGGTGAAGTACCACACAGTATTATAACATTTTCTAAGTCAGCTGAGTGATCTGTAAAATCAGTCACATGGTCAGCCCATTCACATGATGCAAATAATTTCAATGCTATTGGGTCAGCCAGCCCCATTTTGAAGTATTCCACCAGTGTAGCAAGAGTGACAGAGGATTTTTTTGGATAGAGCAGGGGTAGGCAATTCCAGTCCTCGAGAGCAGGCCAGGTTTTCAGGATATCCACAATAAATATGCACGAGATAGATTTGCATCTCAAGGAGGCAGTGCATGCAAATCCATCTCATGCATATTCATTGTGGAGATCCTGAAAACCTTTCCTGCCTGTGGCTCTCGAGGACCAGAATTGCCTACCCTGGGAAAGAGTAAGCAGAAGGAGCTTAGAGGGGATGAAAAGAGGAATCTGAAGTGATGGAGGGCTTGGAGGCAAGAGGAGCATAAGAGAGGCAGATCTGCGGGGGTTCGGGTGTAGAACAAAGAGCAGAACAAATGAGTATGTGGAGTAAAAAGAAATTTAATGTCACACGTGCCTGACGTGGCCACGTTTCACCCAGGGCTGCAACAGAGGCAAAAATCCTGTGGTTGATGGAGTATTGCAGAATCAAACAGCCGTGAGGTGAGAGTCATATGGACTCCTGATCTTCTATCAACAGTATCACTTTCATAACAGAAGATGTAGTTCAGTAGGTTGAGTTTATTTATTTATTGAAATGTATTAACTGCCTTTATGAAGAGATTCACCTATTCATCCTAATCATGAAAACTGACTTCTGAACTACCTTTCCCATACTGCTTTGCAAGCTGATAACTTATACTTGTATTTAGTGAGATTACTTACCAGCTACCAATCTTTTATAACGATGGTCACCAAGGCCAGAAAGATGATCAGGAGAGAATGACAAGGTGACAGAATTCATCACCGTTCCCGTCCCAGCGGATAACCGCGGGAAATAATCCCATGTCATTTTCTAGTGTCTATTTCAACCTCAGTCCTTCTACACCAGCATTCTTCAAAGCAAAGCTTGCGAGTCAGTGGCTGTGCTTATGTGAGCCAATGATAATGAAGCCATTGTGACATCACTGATGTGATTGGCTCTTAGGCATTGGTGGAATGAGGCATTATGACATCACAATATCTGCTCTGGATACCAGAGACTGTCATTCTGTAGTGTCTATTTCAACCTCAGTCCTTCTACACCAGCATTCTTCAAAGCAAAGCTTGCGGGTCAGTGGTTGTGCCCAATTATACTCTGATTCTTCCCTCTCTCCTTAAAGAATGACATGAAAATGGTTTCCCGCGGTTATCCGCGGGAACGGTGATGAATTTTGTCACCGTGTCATTCTCTAATGCTCAGTTGCAAAGAAAGAAGTATAACCAGCAGAAAGAAGGAGCTGATTACACTCCTCTATAAGTCATTGCTAAGACTACACTTGAAATACTGCATTCATTTTTTGGAGGCTGTATCTTGTCAAGGACATTAACAGCTTAATTTTAAATACAGCGCTAAAAACAGAGCATGGAAATTTGAGCACATGCACAATTTCCACATGCAAGTTAATTGAACAAGCCAATTAAAGCCAATAATTGGAAGCTAATAATCATTAAAATGTGTTTTAGGTACTAGGATCCGTGCATGGATCCAAAAAGGGGGTACAGCCATGGGAGGGGCGCAGGCAGATCGGGTTCATTCCTGGGATTTAAGCACAGTCTTACAGAATATGGGAGATCTGCGACATCTTTCTGAGTAGACTAGACGGATCGCGTTGGTCTTTATTGTTATCATTTACTATGCCCCAGATTCTATAAAAGTTACCCAAATTTGGGCATGCAAATGAATGAGTTAACAAGGTATTAACATTCAATAATCGGAGTTAATTGGCATCAAGCGTATGCTACGAAATTGAGGTGCAGTTGTTATAGACTAGCGACTAGGCCAGATGCAACTCAAAAAAAGGCCTGGCTGTGGGCAGGTCAGGAGCATTCCAAGAATTTAGGCGCAACATTATATAATACTTGGATTTCAGCCCACAACTGCCATAAGTTGGGTGTAAGGATTTACACCAGGTTTCAGCAGGCGTAAATTCTCACACCCAAGGTTGGACATGGGAACCTACTCTAAGCAGTGGCGTAGCGAGGGTGAGTGGCACCTGAGGTGGTAGCATCCCTTCCCTGCCCTCTTCTCCACCCCCACTCCTTCCTGCCCCCCCTGCCATGCACACCCCCTTTATTTCCCCATACCTCTTTAATTTTCCCAGTGCGAGCAGTATCGAGAACTTGCTGCCTGCATCGTGTCGGCTCTCCGTCTGATGTCACTTCCTAGGTGCGGGACCCGGAAGTGATGTCAGAGAGAGCTGAGACTGACGCGGGCAGCAAGTTCTCGATACTGTTCATGCCAGGAAAATTAAAAAGGGAAGGGAAGGGGCGCATGGGTGCAGAAGTGGGGTTGGGAAGAAACCCAGAGCAGACCACCTCCCACCCCCCACCCCTAACTATGCCACTGACTCTAAGCACTATTTTGTAAAGGATGTTCTGTGCTGAGGACCCTTTATAGAATACTAGCTGATCAACCAGCGTTGCTCGGATTTTTATTTATCCTAATCATCTGTTGTTTTGGATAATTTTTACATATAACCCCCCTTCCTACCCCAGATAGTAAATCATATGTATCCCAAGTTTGGTTGAAATCTCTGTATGCGTTCCAGAGTTATGCTGGAACATCTCAGCGAGGCCGAAAACTATGGGTTAGACACTAATATCTATCATTTCCAAAAATGTTTCATGTCATCCCCTTCCTACCCCCACAGTATTTTTTCCCAGATAGTACGTGATATGTATACCAAGTTTAGATGAAATTTGTCCATGTGTTTCAGAGTTATGCTGGAACATATATACATACATACCTACACCAACTGCGAAGGATCAAACCCTACCTCCTGGAAACAGACTTAGCCCAACTGCTATATGCCTACGTACTCTCTAGACAAGACTACTGCAACTCCCTATTCAATGGCATCGCTGCAAGAGATCAAAAACGCTTCCAAAAAGCCCAGAACTCAGCAATTTGACTCCTATACAACCTCAGCTACCATGACCCATTACTCCAGCGCTCTATGCAGCTCACTGGTTACCAGTCAAAAAGCGATGCATCTTGAAAGCCCTGGTCATGACACACAAGAGATTCTACCAAAAAACCCCAGCCTACATAGCATCCAAGCTACGCCTATACACCCCTAACTGCCACCTCTGCTTCAAAGCAAAACAAAGACTCAGCATTCCCGCAGGGAGATCCCTCTGAATGAGTACGGCGTACAAAAGATCCTACAGCCATTTCCGACCTCAGTTATGGAACCGACTATCCACACAGATCAGGTCGCTAGACTCACTAATGACCTTCCGCAGAGCAATAAAGACCTTCCTCTTCCGCCAATCAGGCCATTAAAAACTGCCTCCTCAATATACTTCTCCTAGTACTCTTCGCTATGACCAGTCTGGTCTCTAGAATAAGCTCTGTTATTGTCTACTGTAACCTATTTCTTGTCATGACTAGTCTGTTTTCAAACGATTGTGAATGTCTACTTATAATCCATTCTGAGCTTCTGGGAGAACGGGATAGAAATCGAAATAAATAAATACATACACACACGCACAGATACATCCGATTTTATATATATATATATATATAGACTAGTTTAGCACAGATCTTTTCGGTGCCTAACACTGGATACCATTTACAGAATCTGACTCTATGTTATTATCACTGGCTTTTACAAAGCTGTGGTGAGGTAAATGCGCCAACGTTCATAGAATTTCTGTGAGCATCAGAGCATTTACCTCATCGGCCCGCGGTACCAACCTCTACCGCAGCATTGTAAAAGGAGCCCTATGTTAATAAAAATTTGTTTATTTAAAACAATTTTATACTGCTTTAACAACTGAGCCGTCCAAAGCAGGGAACAAAATTGTAATTGGTAACTGAGGTATTTTTAAAAAATATTTGTAGCTAACTCCCTTCTTTCTTTGCTAGCCTGGCCCAGTGAAACAACTTGTTTGGAAACTTTCTAGCACATTTTCAAGGCTCTGCCCATCAACTGAGCTTGGAAAAAATTAAATAAGACACCAGGAAGACCATTTTCAAATCAATTTAAGCACATGGATTAACCTGCTTAGATTGCCTGGTGAATGGTCTGATTATTTTCCTCCTCAGCCCCTTAAGAACATAAGAACATAAGAAGTTGCCTCCACTGGGTCAGACCGAGGTCCATCTCGCCCAGCGGTCCGCTCCCGCGGCGGCCCATCAGGTCTGCGACCTGTGAAGTGGTTTCTGACCACTTTTATAACCTACCTCAAGTTCTATCTGTACCCCTCTATCCCTTTATCCTCCAGGAACCTATCCAAACCCTTCTTGAACCCCTGTAGATTAAAGTTGTTCTACCGGCTTCCATGGCATATGTATTTTCTGCTATTTCAGGAGGAGGGTTTGTGTGTTGTTTTGGGGAGGAAAATAGCACATGTTCATGACAAGTTCAAAAGTACACATGGTGCTTTCGCCCTCTCACCATTCACATGGGGTAGCAGTAATTGCCAAACTATAAACCAACTGAAAATGGCCCCCATAAAAATACAAATTTTGTGGGTTTTCAGTCATTTTTAATGTCAAGTTATTTTAACCATGGATGTGGTAGAACTTTATATCATAGTCCAGACATCAGTAGGACTTTCCCTCTCCTTCAGTGGTTACCACAAGCGGATTCACATATTAACAGCTCAGCACGTTAGTTAAAGGGCCTCATATCCTCTGGTCCTTATTACTGCCTCTGTGTTTTTTATTTCCTTTACAGACTGGACAGGATTAACCCTTTGGTAAATCTTAGGAAACAGATGTATTGGGTCCCCCAGCATGTTACATCTCTCACTGTTGGGGTCCTGACTACAAAGGAAGGCAGCAGAGCAGGAAGCAACTGACAAGAAGCGCTGTTCACCAGCTCCTTCTGCTGACTGGAGTAGTGCTGCCCGATTCAGGAAAAACAATTTTGATTCGATTCAATTCGATTCAGTCTATTGAATTGGTTTTTCGATTCAATTTTCCTTCCCAATTGGGTGTTTTTTTTTTTTTCAAACATCCTTGTGGGTTTATTTTATAGCCTCTTCACCCCCTTTGCTTTCTCCTAACCACACTGGTGCTGTGGTGTAAACAAAATAAACAAACAAAAAAGACTTTTCCTCTCTCTGTTAAATCCTAGCTCACGTTTGCGGTCTAACACCAGCTCTGGCAGGATACGCATTTCAAATCTGACATATTGTAATCACAAAACAGAAAATAAAATTATTTTTTCTACCTTTTGTTGTCTGGTCAATGTTCAAATCTTGTTGGTCCCAGGCTCTGTCTTCTGGTAACTTGCATGCCAGGGTCTCCTCCTTTCTCCATGCTAACCATCCATCTTCCATCTCTGTCCTCCCCTGCAGGTCTGGCATCTTTCCTTTTTTTCGTTACCCTCCACAGATCCATCTTTTCTCAACTACCCTTTCATCCAGAATCTCTCCCTCCTTCCCCACCACCCCAGGGTCTACCATCTATTCCTTTCTTTTCCCAACTACCCTCCTATCCAGTATCTCTAACCCCCCCTCCACACCATCCCTTGTGTCCAACCTTTCTCCCTTTCTGTTCCTTCCCTCCCTAAATCCCATTGTCCATCATCTCCCTCCCTCTCCTCTATTTTCAGACCCATTTCTTCCTCCCTAAAGTCTAGCATATGCCCCCCTCCCTTCCCTCTCTCTGTGTACTTCTACACCAGGGCCCCCTCCCCTGAAGGTCTGTCTCCCCCAAAGGCCTGCACCCCACCCATAAAGGCCTGTTTCCCCCTTGAAGGCTTGTCCCCCCCCCTTAAAGTCTTGCCCCCCCATTAAAGGCCTGTCCCCCCTTAAAGGACTGTATCCCACCCCTGAAGGCATGCCTGTCTCCCCTTAAGGCCTGCCTGTTCCTCCCCTTGAAGGCCTATCTCCCCTTGAAAGCCTATCCCCCCTTGAAGGCCTATCCCACCCCTGAAGGCCTGCCTGTCCCCCTTGAAGGTCTTTCTCCCCCCTTGAAGGCCTGTCCCCCCTTAAAAGCCTGCATCCCACCCCTGAAGGCCTGCCTGCCTGCCTGTCCCCCCTGAAGGCCTGTCCCACCCCCACCCCGAAGGACTGATCACTCCCCCCGGAAGGCCTGCATGTTCCCCCTGGCCTCCCACTGGGGTCCAGCTTCCCCCCTAGCCTCCCCGTACTGTTTACCTTCAAGGAACAGCCTGCAAACAAGATCGTGGTGCTAGTGATCTTTGTACTGCTTCAGAACTGTTACCTCCGTCACGGTCCTGCCCCTCCTCTGATGTCAGAGGAGGGGTGGGACCGCGACAGAGGAAACAGCTCCGAAGCAGTACAAAGATTGCTAACACCGCGATCTTGTTTGCAGGCTGTTCCTCGAAGGTAAACAGTGCGGGGAGGCCAGGGGTGGAAGCCAGACGCCAGGGGGGGGAAGCCGACAGTAGCACTTCCCAACTGACCCTCCCCCCTTGCCATCTAAAGCAAGTGCGGCAGCGGCTGGCCAGCAAGAGCAGCGCTGCCGCTCCTGCTTTAGGGGGGGAGGGGGAAGGTCAGGCAAATCGGGAAGTCGATTTTGTTTTGTTTTGTTTTGAACCGATTTGAATCGATTTACCTGAAGTGAATCGGTGAACCGATTCAAATAATGAATCGGGCAGCACTAGACTGGAGTGCAATGCACAGCAAGTGGTATCCCAGGTTCTCTCCTCTCACCCCATGTGCTTCATTCCACCAGCAGTTGGCTTACCAGTGCAAAATTCTTCTAAACATTTGGGTCCTAGGTATGTGCCTTGTTTGCCTACTATGTGCCTTAATCCTGCCCTGCTTCTAGAGTATTTTGTGATTCTTATGCTTATAGCAGTACAGTGTTCCCCTAGTCATTCGCGGTCGGCAGTTTGCGGTCCCGGTCATTCGCGGGATTTGAACCCACAACCTCAGGGTGCCAAGGCTGTAGCTCTAACCACTGCACCCCTCACTCCCACACACTACCTATTGGCCTATTACATTAAAAAAATATATACAGTACTCCCCCGATATTTGTGGGGGTTCCGTTCCAGAAACCCCTCGCAAATCTCAAAAAATCACAAATACGGTTTTTCATGGGGGAGCCTGAAGAGGGCAGCGGGAGAGGGCAGCAGGAGAGAACAGCCGGAGCGCCACGAGTGCAGGAAATCACTCGCGGTATGCTCCGACCGCATCTTCCTGTACTAAGTCGGGCCTTATCCAGTCAGGAGTTGCTTTGACACGTATTTGCGGTTTTTTGAGATTCGCGGAGGTTCCTGGAACGGGCCAGTTAAATCACCTATTTGGGGCTAACTACTTATTTTTAGTGGCACTTATTTTATTTACAGCCTTATCATGAAGAGATTCACCCAAAGTGATTTGCAACGCACTGAATAGTAATCAGAAACTCTTAAGTATTTTCCCTATCTATCCAGGTAGGATCGCAATCTAACTGTGATACCTTGGGCAAGAGAGGGTTTAAGACAGTGATTTGCCCAGAGTCACAAAGAGCAGGCTGAGATTGGACTCAGAATCTCAGGGTGATGAGTCAGCCACTAGGCCACTCCCTCTCAACTGGTTGATGCTGCTGACAATGTCCAATAGGTGCTGAACTCAAAACTGACTATTTGGGGGGCATTCTGGGGTGGAGTCAGCACTTGATTGGTTAAGGGCCCATAGCCAGCACTTATCCGACCAAAGTATTTACATAAATAAGCCCGCATAAAAGTCAGTCCTATCTAGTTAAGTGCTGAATAGGTAATAGTTAGATTCTGAGCCTGTCTGTAAACCACTTTGGGTGAATCTCTTCATGAAAAGGGAGTTAATCTAAAATAATAATAATATTATCACACTGAACTAGTTACTGTTTAGCCAGCTCTGAAAATCTGGAAATTCAATGATTTGTTATATAGTCTGTTTTTATTTGCACTGTTTTAGCTTGTCTCTTCATGGTTTCCAATCCTACTAATAGGGAGATATCTTATAGTCCTCTGTGATGTTTTAATACGCATAAATGATATCAATAATCACAGCTCTAAAATATTTTATTAAAAATATATATATAACTTAATTGTGAAAAGCTCAGACCCTATAATCCGTGATTCAGTGATAACACCAAACTGAGGTTAACTGGGGGACCATCATCGCCTTCACTGTCCCCAATGCCATCCAAATAACAACTCAATTTCTAATATGAAATAAACAAACAAAAGTAAATAAAAACATCTGAAATGGATGGACTGATTGATACTGCTGAACCTCAGTGGTGTTGAAGTGACGAGTGACTGTGTATTTCAATTAAACATTTTCTTAATCACACCATTCTGTTATCCCTGACCCCCCGACTCGAGTTTCAACTCTTCTTCAGGGAGGGACACTGTTAAATATAAAATATAAGTGTGTTAAAAACATGGTTTCCACCATTCATGGTTTCCACCATTTTTCATGTAAAATGCTTGGAAGTTATGATTAGCGTTTTATCAAAAATTTTAATAAACTTGGAAACTTGGAGGAGCTCAGACATGGCCCAGCATAGAATTTCTAGGCATAACGCAGGTGGTAGTCAGCAAAACACTGATATACACTGTTGGCTGAATATCAAACCCAATAAGTATACTTTAATAATAATAATTTTATTCTTATATACCGCCATACCAAAAAAAGTTCTAGGCAGTTCAGAACAAGGTGAGCTAATACATAGGATACATATAAAATGCAAATTAGAATAATGGACTTAAAACAGATAAATTCAGAAAGCATTTACAATATAATGCAGAAAAGAAAACAACAGTTTAAAATTGGGGAAGCATTGTTGACAGTTTAAAAAAAACTGTTAAATGCCAGCCGGATAGGCAATAAAATACCGGCAAGGCAGGGAAAGAAGTAATACATAGAACAGATAAAATACATCAAGTTGAATATAAGGAACTTGATTGAAGCAGAATGCAGTAAGATACCAGCCTATCAAAGAGCTGAGACCTCTAACATAATTTTTCCAAGCCATACATTCAATTTAGCGGCTTGAAATGCGCAAAAAATCTTGAGAATTGGTCTACTTAAAGCTTCCTTCTTCTGTAAGACACAAACGTTGAGGGCCACTTCCAATAAGTTTATAACACAGATCCTTAGTGGTACCACATGGGCTCAGGAAACTTCATTTGCCCGATGGCTCACGTACCAAATCGTCACTGGATCTCTATTTAATAACCGTGCTTTCTTAAATACCCATCTATTCAATAAATATTTTAAGTAAGTTTTTGTTATAATTTTAGTATCAATGTACTTAGCTTTGTGGTCATTGATCTTAGGGGCTGCACACCCCTAGATCATTATACTGTGCAGGTTAACCAACGCTTCAGAGCGCCTTTGAAGGGTTCATAGACAACAACGCGGAAGACAAAGGCGCGCGCCGACAACTGAGCGCAAGACGGAGGCGTGTGCCGAAGAAAATTACTGTTTTTATGGGCTCCGATGGGGGTTTTGTTGGGGAGCACCCCCAGTTTACTTAATATAAATTGCGCCGGCGTTGTGGGTGGTTTGGGGGGTTGTAACCCCCACATTTTACTGTAAACTTAACTTTTTCCCTAAAAACAGGGAAAAAGTGAAGTTTTCAGTAAAATGTGGGGGGTTACAACCCCCCAAACCCCCCACAACACGATCTGTATTAAGTAAAGTGGGGGGGTTCTCCCCCACACCCCCCTCGTCGGAGCCCTAAAAACAGTAATTTTCTTCGGCGCGCGCCTTTGTCTGCTCGCGCCTTTGTCCCGGCGCACTTTTGACCTGACACCCCTTTGAAGATATGAGAGGTGAAATCCTATCCGAAATCCAACTTCTGTTGCTGATTATAAACCACGTTGAGTGCACAGATTTTTTGGTTTTCGGAAGCAGAGACGTGTTCACGTCGGAACCAATAAATAGCTAAGTGCTTTTTCGACACTCAACACTTGTTTAAGAGATTAAGAATATCACAGCACTTTATATTTTAAATTTGCATAAGCTAAAAAATGTGGACTATGCAATGAATGGGTGGTGAGGTGGTTGTGGGGTTTCACTTCCTTGAGCCCCTATAGCTTTTGACTTGAAAATGATATAGTTAATATTTCTGGGAAGTGCTTTTTTGATGTTACATATAGATTTTCTACTTCCTGCACTGACACCTTTTTAGTATTTATTTTTCCCTGCTCTTGATTTTTGACAGAAGCCATTCCTGGCAGGTTAAATAGCCTAAATATTGGGTGCTTTGTATTTTAACATAAAGACTGTCCACTTAGGGCTCCTTTTACAAAAGGTGGGCTAAACGCTAACACCTCCATAAAGCTTGCGTTAGTATTTTTCATTTAGCGCGGGGTTTGCGTGCGCTAATCTTCAGCGCGCGCTAAAAACGCTAGCGCACCTTAGTAAAAGGAAAACTTAGTTTTAAAGCTGCAGGCTCACTTTGTTTTGATGTTGAAGATTCACTGGGACTCCTACTATCGATTTTATGTTCAGCCCCTTAGCTGGTTGTCTTAAATTTTATTGCCATATATAACTTAATTGTGGCTTTTTTATTACAGTAATTATTGGAGCCTTGCAAAGGGCTCTGTTTTCTCTATGAAGTGGTATACTTTGAAAGGTAAATACATATTGGTTGATTTTCTGATTTTGTTTGTTTACAACTCACAATTGGGTTTAGGTGTTTTTAGGATTTGCTGTCCTACCCATTGTAAGGAATATCCAAGTGGCTTACAGTCTAAAAACATACAAGGCATAAGAAGCAAAAAAAGGAAAAGAACTGCAAATTATGTGCAAGCACCCAAAAATAAGAAAGTCTTCAGATTTAAAGGCCTGCAGAGAGGTCTGCAGGTGGAGGGACTCTGGAAGCCAATTCTGGTGTTCTGGGCCTTGAACTGAAAAAAAAAAAAATCACTTCCCTACACTTATGGACTATTTTGTGCTACAGTTAACATGTTCTGGGACGAAGATCTGAGACTTCTATGAGCAACTATTTGGGGTTTTGCCAGGTACTTGTGACTTGGATTGACCTCCCCGAAGACAGGATACTGGGCTAGATGGACCATTAGTCTGACCCAATAAGGCTATTCTTATGTTCTTATGACATAACAGGACAGCTGTTGAGAATGGTCCACCTCTTGTAGACGTCTTAACAGGATAAGTTAAACCTCCCCATGACGAAAAACCTCAAGTACAGAAGAATTTTCCAATCCATGTTCACCTTCCTAGGAGTCAAGATCTGGAATGAACTCAGAGACAATAAGAACAGAATTCAACCACACTCTCTTCCGGAAGAAACTGAAAACCCTACTTTTTGACAACCCAACTCTATAAGGCCACCCTCACACATGTTCTCTTACTTAGCTGTGATTAGGTTCTCCTCCCCTACCCCTTCTCTTTCCCCGCCCCTCCCCCTCTCCCGACCAAGCTTCCCTTTTTCTCTTGCAAGTCACCTAGAGCCTCTACAGGTTTGTGCGACACAAAAAAAAAAATACTAGATTACTAGATTAGAATGCTAAAATGGTGCATTGGTTGCTGAAATATGTTGGCTTAAGTTTTAATTTTTTTTTGTGGAAGTCTGGATGTTTTACACCTGGTACCACCTTTTATTATGATGAATTTGAATAAAACACCATTTGAGTCTTTTTAAGATGCCATATTGCTTCTTATTTTATCTGCCTATACGTTATGGGCAAATATTTATGACTGCTTCCAAACAAGTGGAAATGTCCATGGTTTCGTGCTAGTCATGATTTGTGCAGCTTTACTCGTGACATTCAATTTGTCAGATATTCAGAGCTATTTAACCAGCCAGGGATGGCTCCTGGCCCATTATATAGCGCTAAGCCAGCTAAAAGTGAATATTTATCTAAAGATATCTGCCTATCTCCCGCTAAATATTCACAGTTAGCAGCTATCCTGGTTACTGGCTATGTTGGTTAGCATCAATTTTCATTGGCTGACTGACTAAGTTTTGTGGCCAGATAAACCCACATAAATAGCAGATCTCTCTTTGGCCACTCTAAAGGTAGCCACTCAGCCAATGAATATCGGTTTAATCAACTATGTTTCTAGCAGCCAAACGCTCCCTCCAAAAAAAAATTCAATGCTAACACTTAATTTTCAGGGCCACTTACTGAATCTGACCCTATCTGCATGTTCATGTGTTTATACTGGTATTTTTGTCTGTTGCAATTGTTCCTGGTACCTAAATGTTTGCAGCTTCTAAATAGAATTACCCTCTCGTACCCCCAAATTTTAAACAAGGCATCTAAAAATTCAGCACCAACTAGAATGGTGCCTAGCGCAATTCTGCAAAAGGCACTCACCATATATAGAATCGTGTTTGCACCCATATGCTTGACTAACATTTAGGCGCACCCAGTTAGACCAATGAAAGCCAGGCCTAAATACCTGTGCCTTAGTTGTGCATAGATCGGACATATTCTATAAAAATATGCCTAACTTTTAGGAATGCCACAATCCGCCTATGCTCCTCCACTGTCCATGCTCCCTTTTGAGATTCGACAACTAGAATTTACATGGACCACTTTAGAAAGTTCTGTGTGTAACTTCTAATTAGCACCAACTAGTGTCAATTCCTAGGTGTTAATTGCAATTATCAGCACTGATTAACTTGTTAAACAATTAAATTCTTCACATAAATCCATGCGCAGCACAGATTTGCATGCACAACTTGGGCCACGCAGTAGGGTCATTCCATGTCAAGTGGTCCGGAGCTCCCCACTCAACCATGTCAGAAATTGATGAACTTTTTCAGGGGATATCCAGGGTTTTTGGGGCACAATCTCAACTAGGTCCAGAGTTAGGGGCCCCTTTATTTGGGCCACTATTTTGTATCCATGGAAGATGTTGACTTGGGCCCCTCCTTGAAACTGGACCAGATGACATGGAATTACCCAATACTGAATCTGAGCCATGAGCGTAATTTTTAAGAGGTCACCTTGACTATGATTTTGCATGCACAATTTGTAGAATCCCAACTAAAGCCATTTTTGTGTGTTACTGCTAATTAGTCCCAATAAACGTCAATTAACCTCCCTACATTTAAATCTACTGTATAATCTTGTATGTCCAATTACACTCCATTGTGAATGTTTACTTGTAGACCGTTCTGAGCTACTGGGAGGACGGGATAAAAATCTAAATTAAATTAAATAAATAAATAAATAAATACATACATACTCGTGGGTTTGGCACTCGCAACTTCGATTATTTGTGGGTTTTATCCTCCTACTACTACTATTTATTATTTCTATAGTGCTGAAAAGATGTATGCAGCGCTGTACATTTTAATATACAGTAGACAATCCATGCTCAGAAGAGCTTACAATCTAATTTAGACAGGACATTACAGGGTTGGGGAGATTATGGTGGAGGAAATGATACCGGACCTCACTATAACTTACTTTTTAAAGCCTCCACAACTTACTTAGGGCCAGTAGGGTAAACAGTGCCTGGGGCGGTGGCACCCTTCCCCCAACTTCTTCTCCATCCCCCCAGCTCCTTCCCAACCAACCCCCAGCTGCGTTTGCGCCACCTTACCTTCCTCCATACCTTTTTCATTTTCCAGGCAAGATAAACAGCACAAACTTGTGGCCCACATCGTGTTGGCTATTTCTCTGACATCATTTCCCAGCACAGGGTCCGGAAGTGATGTCAGAGAGAGGCGACACCGACGTGGTCAGCAAGTTTGTTTCGTGCAGGAAAAATTAAAGAGGTACGAAGGAAGGGAACGGGCGCACATGTGTGAAGGAGGGGGGCAGTGAGGAAGATGGGTGTCTGTACCCTTTACAAAGATCGCACCCGGGGTGGACAGCACCCCCCCCCACTTACTATGCCAGTGTTTAGGGCTGACTCTGACCCACCCCTGCCTGCCTCCTGCTTCCCGGACCGCTCCACAACTTACTTAGCCACGAGACTAGTGGAAACTCACAGCAGCCATTTACATTCATGGTTCTGCACAGGGCAGGAACACAGGAAAATCGCCCCTGCCCCGCTTTACCGCTAAACTACCAAGCTTTAAAAAGTAAGTTGTGAAGGGGTCCAGGAGGTAGGGGTGGGTGGGTTAGAATAGGCCCTAAGTAAGTTGTGGAAGGTTCCGGGAGTGAGGCAGGGGTGGGTCAGAGTCGGCTCTAAAGTTCTTCACAAATTTCTCTTCTTCGTGGGCTGGCTTTGCCCCTAACCCCCGTGAAAAGAGTGTGTAATCAATAATTGGTTATGTTTTACTTGATATATAGCCTTTCCACAGGCAATTAACAGAGCAATTGGCAATAAAATAGTTAATTATAGGGAAAATATACTTAATAAACCCTGTCAATAACACCCTTCATCGATTGTTCTCAATTTTTATGATCTTCAGTAACACCACTCAGAGTTCAATTAGTTTCATTACTCCAAGCTTTGTGTTAAATCGTCATTGGATCAATAATAATAAATGTATTAGTAGATATTTAAATATTTTTAATTTTTTAAATATTTTAACCTTTTAAATATTTTAAATAACTCATTTAATAGTTATAACTAAGTTCATTTGTACTTAGCTTCATTCTTGTGGTCTAGATTGGTGACAAACATTCACCTATGAAAAAATAGGAAAAGAAGAACAAATAGTCTCCCACCTCTGCTTCTAGTCACCAACAACATAGATCACTTCCACTACGAAGATGGCGGCGGTGTTCTCTAAGCTTGTTATATCAGCCGATCTAGACCACAAGAATGAAGCTACGTTCAAGCGAACTTAGTTATAACTATTAAATGAGTTATTTAAAAGGTTAAAATATTTAAAAATTAAAAATATTTAAATATCTACTAAAACATTTATTATTATTGATCTGATGAAGATTTAACACATAAAGCTTGGAGTAATGAAACTAATTAAACTCTGAGTGGTGTTACTGAGAATCATAAAAATTGAGAACAATCGATGAAAGGTGTTATTCATAGGGTTTATTAAGTATATTTCCCCTTTAATTAGCTATCAATATTGAATACCCTGATACTACGATAGAAAAATAGTGCTGGAAGTGGCAAAATAAAATAGCAACATAAAATCACACAAAATGGGAAGATGAACTCCAAAAAGTGATAGGAAAGAACAAACAAAAAAAAAGATTATTAATTTTTTTTTTTTTAATTCTTTATTGGTTTTTAATCAAAAACTGTCATACAAATGAAAGAACAAAAGATATTCCACATATTACACTATTATCTATACAGGTAACATAAATATCATTCAATAATTTCATTTTCCTGCATATAATAATATCATAATACAGTGGTGCCTCACACAACGAACTTAATTCGTTCCAGGAGCAAGTTTGTTATGCGAAAAGTTCGTTGTGTGAAACGCGTTTTCCCATAAGAATACATGTAAAACAAAATAATTCGTTCTGCAGCCCTACATTTCCCTCCCTCCACCTCACCTTATATGCAGAGTTTGCCAGCTTTCTTTTTCACCCAGCCGCACGATTTCAAAAAGCTGTGCACGCGCAGCTGCTGGAGTTGATCAATGTTCTCCTCTCCTGCAACTTCCGGTTTCCGGTTGCGTCAGAGGAGAAGATTGAACAACAGAGCATGCGCGCATGTGCTGCTCTTTGAAAGTGTGTGGCTGGCCGAAAAAGAAAGCCGGAAAACTCGGCATCTAAGGTAAGGTGGAGGGAGATGATGGAACACTGCATTCAGACAGGAGGGTGCTGCTGTTCCCGGCTCACATTAGGAAGCGGCGAGAGTAGTTCCGCCCCCCCCCCCCGGGCCCCTCGGGCGACTTCGTTGTGTGAAACGAAGTTCGTTATAGGGAGCAAGACAAAAAGTTCGTTATGCGCAGCGTTCGCTGTGCGAGGCGTCCGTTATGCGAGGCACCACTGTATATCCTAGTGTACAATACAAATAAAGAATAAAGTTACCCAAATATCACTATCAATATTTATTAATTCTTGTTAACCCTACAGACCAAAACTGTAGTAGACTCTCACAGGACCTGAGCTGTCCAATTCTACAGAGAAAGACTTCTCAAAAGGTATCTGAATTGTAGGTAAACTGCTTCTACAACAGACTGAGCTAGGGAAGGAATTCCACAAGGATAGAGAAACACAGAAAAAAAAGGTCGATTTCTCGTTACTTCTTAAAGGACTGAATGAGCGGAAGGAATACGGAGTTGTTGATCATTTAATAAATGCAAAATTCTTGGAGGGCAATACAGGTGGATAAGAAGATAAATAGACTGGAGCATTGCAGTGTATAGATTTAAATAAAGGTGAGAAACCAAGATCCTGAATTAGTTGTTAATGTCAATTAGCAGCTAATTATTAAATTAAGTTATGAGTGCTACTGACACTCGTTTTCAACTTGTGCTCGCAGCTTTGCGTTCTAAGCATACAACTGTGCACACAAGTTTGTAGAATTAGAGGGATAGTGCTTTGAATATCAGGAGATAGAAGATTTATACAGGTAAATGCATAAATCCTTTTGAATAATGATCCATTACATGACATTACATTACATTACGGATTTCTATTCAGCCTATACCTTGCAGTTCAAGGCGGATTACAAAAGATTTGACTGGACATTTTCCAGTGAAGATACAATTTTATTTTATTTTTATTTTTTTTGACAGAGGAGAGATAGCTGGATAGATTCCTAAGGGGATTTAGGGGTTGGATAGTAAAATGACAGTGCCGAACTGTGTGATATAGACAAAGAGAATATAGTTAGAGTAGGTAAGATTACCATCTATTTTAGGGGTCTGTTTGCTTGGAAGGTGTTTAGGTGGGTTATTTGGGGAAGTAATATCTTGAGCTAGGTGAAGAAGGGTTAAGATATTTGGATGAATTTTTTGAAAAGCAGGGTTTTGATTTCTTTTCGGAATGTTTTGAAGTTGTCCGATGTTGTCAGCAGATTGGAGATGGAATGGTTGAGTTTTGCTGCTTGGGTTACCAGAAGGTTGTCAAACATTTTCTTGCGTGGTGTGCCTTTGAGTGGGGGGAAGGCGAAAGGGTTCGGGGTTCTTCTGTGTCTTGAGGTGGAGATCTGGTTTAAGCGGTTGTTTAGGTAGGAAGGGGAGGAGCCGTGTAACGCTTTGAATACTAGGCAGTGGAATTTGAATTGAATTCGTGCTTGTATGGGTAACCAGTGGGAGTCTAAGAAGGCAGTTGTTATGTGATCATATTTTCTGAGTGAGTAGATCAGTCTGAGGGCGGTGTTTTGTACGGTCTGGAGTCTTTTTATCATAGTGGCTGGACAAGGAAGATAGAGGGAGTTACAGTAGTCCAGCAGTTACAATGTCTAGCTCCCAAACAGAGATGCAAGGGAGGAAGAAGCTAACTTTGTTGGGGAAGAGGTTGTTGGATGAGGCAGAAGGCCTTCCTCTAGAGATCTGTACAAGAGAAATGCAAAGTACATTTAGATCGCCACATTATTAAACTATGTAATAATTATCCCCTTAAAAGTAAACATCTCAGAGTTCCAAAGATCATACTTGCAGCAGAAGAAAAACTGTTACAGACTGAACACTCAAAGGTTTAATGTGACTCAAGAATTTGATAGAATAGAGATCTAACGAATCCCTATTCCTTGGTATTAATTTGGCATATTATTTATTATTAAAAAACTGGTAATGCATTTCTAGTCATCTGTTGAGATGCCACATTTATTGTATGATTAGACCTTTGAATTGTTATTCCTGCTGAGGATTTCAAGTACGCATCAGAGTCATGCAGTGAATTTTACTGAACAAACAAGCTAGATTGTCACTGTTCCTTGACACTAGATTCAAATTCAGAAAAAAAAAAAAAAAAAACATGGACAATTGTCATGTCGATAAAGCTATCAGTCATACATAGGAGGGCAGGGCAATTTATAACACACTGCCTAACATGAGCAGCAGGAATGCATATGTTACATCATTTTCAAAGAGAAAGTATGTGCCTACATTCCCTTATTAAAGTTACCCTACAAAAAATACCTACCCACATTTCTAATGGTCTTAGGAACACATAGTAGATGGAATAATCTCCCGGTAGAGGTGGTGGAACACAGGCCTGTGTCTGAATTCAGGAAAGCCTGGGATAGCCATGTGGGTTCTCTTATGGAGAGGAGGAGATAGGAAATGCTGCAGATGTGCAGACTGGATGGGCTATTTGGCCTTTATATGCCATCATGTTTCTATAACCATAAAGCTCTATGACCTCACAATGCAAGTGTTAGGAGCCACCTATAATCATAAAGTTCGATGACCTCACAATGCAAGTGTTAAGAGCCGCCTATAATCATAAAGATCTATGACCTCACAATGCAAGTGTTAAGAGCCGCCTATAATCATAAAGATCTATGACCTCACAATGCAAGTGTTAAGAGCCGCCTATAATCATAAAGATCTATGACCTCACAATGCAAGTGTTAAGAGCCGCCTATAATCATAAAGTTCGATGACCTCACAATGCAAGTGTTAAGAGCCGCCTATATCATAAAGATCTATGACCTCACAATGCAAGTATTAAGAGCCGCCTATAATCATAAAGATCTATGACCTCACAATGCAAGTGTTAAGAGCCGCCTATAATCATAAAGTTCGATGACCTCACAATGCAAGTGTTAAGAGCCGCCTATAATCATAAAGTTATATGACCTCATAATGCAGGTATAAAGAACCTTAGCCTATAGAGAGAGGAGGAGATAGTGGATGCTGTGGATGGGCAGACTGGATGGGCCATTTGGCTTTATCTGCCATCATGTTTCTCTGTTTCTATAGATATCAAATAATAGAGAAATATATCCAAATCAATACACTTAAGTTTTTTTGGACGATCAGAGATTATATTCTCAAGAGTTTTAATTGAGTATATAAATCCACTACAATATGTCATTTAGTTCAGTATTTTTTGCAATATTCAATCCACTCCATCAATTAAAGATTGAAGATTTGAATGATGGATGCTTAACGCAGCTTTTCTGTTTCAGGGAGGAAGTACCTTGAAACAGCCTATTTAGGTGAAACATGGATTTGTGTTGGTAAATCTAATTTCCCTGATGAAAACTCAGATAAGACATTGAAGACGGTGTTCTATAGTTAGGCTTGGCATGGTTTAAGGTTTCAGTGATAAGAAGCTAGTTGTTTGTTACACAGTATAAAGGTATCTTTTGCCATTATGTTAATTAGAGACATTTTCTTACTGATCGTGTAGAAATCTCTCTTTTGTTGGGCTAGTATATTGCATATGCGTGGCCTCACTTGGTGGCCAATCCAGGTCACCAGTACCTGGCAAAAATAGTAGCAACATTCCATGCTACCAATCCAGGGCAAGCAGTTTCCGCACTTTCTTGTCACCCACATACTGCTTTAAAAGTTCAGTCAAGCTCTCTCTATGAATTTTTTCCTCCCTGTGATTTCATTTCTTGCTTAATATGTGTTAGTACAGGGGTGTCCAACCTGTGGCCCGAGGGCCTCATGCGGCCCCGTGAAGTATTTTGTGCGGCCCCGGTCGAGGGCAATGCAGTGTTTTCCTCTGCTGCCCCCGGGTGTTTACCATCTTGCCGGCTCCCTCCTCTGTCTTGCTGCAGCGTTTGCGTGGTTCTGCGGCCCCAGAAACATTTTTTTCAGCCAATGCGTCCCAGGGAAGCCAAAAGGTTGGACATCCCTGTGTTAGTATATGTTCATTCCAATCACTGCATCTTTTTTTCTCTTTTGGATTCCTCTTTGGTGAAAATAATGTTGCTTCCCTTCCTCCTTGCTGAGTAAAACCTGTCTCTCTCTCTTGCAAGGTACATTTAGATCCCAGACACTGAAAGGTGTGAGATTTGTCATGTCTCATTTCTCAGGCACTATTAATAGGGCATATATTTTCTCTTTTGCTTTTTTTTTTGGGGGGGGGAGCTTTTTAGCATTACTATCCAACAGCCCCACCGCAGATTTGGAGGGGAAGGGGTGGAAGGTATTCTGATGCACTTGAGAAATCACCCCCACTCTCACCCCCTACATACACACTGATTTCCACAACTAAAGCTGCAAATTGGAAATCGGGGGGGTTTTCAAGTGAAAAACACTGTGCGACCCTGCAGTTACCGGCAACAGCAGGAAGTTAGCACTGCCTGAAGCAGTGAGTTTCTGTTGGATGCAAAAGATAAAGTATGAAAATAAAAATGGTAAAACAAATGCCCTAATTATTATGAGGGAATAAAAAACAAGATCGTACATATTAGGGCTTGTGTCTCATAGCATGCTAGAGTTCAATCACGTGCATATTTTGCAAACGTTGCTTACCTCATGTTTTCTTTCTCTTGTCAGACGTGCATACGGATATTTGCATACAGGGCCGGATTTAGATGAAAAGAGGCCCCAGGCTATTCCACTTATGAGGCCCTTTCACCTCCCATTTTTAAGTTTGTAAATTACATGAGAGATAATAAAATGCATCATTACTGTGATATATATCAATATGTTAAATGAAACATGTTGTTATCGGTACTAACCTTTATAAAAAATGTGACACGGATAATAAATAAAAAATAGTCGAGAACCTGAACAGGAGGCAGGACCGGACCAGGGACCGGCGCGTGCCCTCACCCGGGGCTGAGACCGATTCCCCTCCGGAGCTGAGAAAGGGGTGTGGGGGGGGGGAGAGAGGAGCAGCGGGATCCGATCCGGAGCTGGAGCACGTGTTTTAATGTTCACTGTTTTTAGAATAGTGTAATTTTAATTTTGCTAACAATTTGAATGTAGGCCCCTCTTGATCTTGAGGCCCTAGGCTGAAGTCTAGTTAGCTTATAGGAAAATCCAGCCCTGTTTGCATACCATTCTGTACTGTTGGACAGGATATCCTTTAGCGATAGGAGAATGCAGGTGTTTTAGGGTTTGTGAGACCTCTAGAAATATAGGGGCCAATTTTCAGCAGGATCTAGTTGTCTAACTAAAAAAACTACTCAATATAATACAGTTTATTATTTATATTCCACCTTTTCAACCATACATATATAATTAAAATGATAACAAAACAGACATGTAAAAAAAAAAAACATGAGCAAAATAAATACTTATAAAACATCATTCGTGATACTTCATTTTTACACAACATCTGTTTGAACTTACACAGATCTTTTTGTTGGCTAATATATACTGGAAGCCTATTCCACTCTGCAGATCCCGCACATGGGAAAATGCTAGCTCTCATAATCTCTAAAGGCTGCAAAAGCTGGCCCTTGCAATGCATGTGATGGTCTCCTCAAATTCACAGAAGATCAGAGGCCAAGGAGAAATTGGCTAACACTCAAGGTTATAATTCCTTTCCCCCCACTTTCAATGGTTGATCCTCCCATGCTGAATGGAACCACACTAGGAAGAGCAGAGGTGCAGCACCTCTGATTGCATCCTCCCCCAGAATGAGAAGAGGGATAAACCAGTGAAGTAAGAACTAGAAGGATCAGCTGCGTAACAGAAGGACTGGTGGAGGGATGTGTAAAAGAAGGGTTGGTGAATGGATAAGTCGGAACATATGGAATGAAAAAAGTGGAAAATTGCTGGACTAAGTGTATAGCCCTCGATGGAGACTGTCTCAACTGTGCTGGCCGCTGAAAAATTCCCAGCTTAACCAACAACTTATTTCATTCCATATTTTCTGACTTATCCATTCACCAGCCCTTCTTTTAAAAGACAGACTTACCGTACATAGCAAAGCCTTCCTCATGGTATAAGGCAATGATGGTGCTTGATATTCACAAACTCAAACAAGAAAATCTCCCAAGCCCCAAGAAGGTAACTGAGATGAGAGGGAGAGACCACCTGTAAAAAGGGGAAGTTAATACCACTCAAACTAAGGTCAATAATAAAGTGAATTTTTTAGAGAGCCCTCAGTCACACAGCCTTCCTCTGGGACCCCCAGAGGTAACGGCTGCCACTGGCTTACACCCAACAAGGTGTCAACTCTCGCCAACGAGACGCTTATCTCACGCAAGCAGCTTATCGGTCCCGGTACAATTTTCATACATACATACATGACTGAGGGCTCTCTAAAAAATTCACTTTATTATTGACCTTAGTTTGAGTGGTATTAACTTCCCCTTTTTACAGGTGGTCTCTCCCTCTCATCTCAGTTACCTTCTTGGGGCTTGGGAGATTTTCTTGTTTGAGCTTTATTTCATCTCCCATTTTTCGGGTTTCTTAGTATTCATTCGCTTGATATTCACAAACAGGTGGGGTTTTAAAAACAAACCCTAATAAATGGGCATGAGATATGGTAGACTTCAATGCATATTACATGAAGTGTAAGTCTCTTTCATTCATTATTCATTAAGGAATATCCTGAAAACCCATTTGCTGCCCTTAAGGACTGAATATCATGAGTAGAAGATAGATTACCTGGGCTCTACAAAACCTTGATAATAAAAGTGATAAGAACATAAGAATAGTCTGTCTAACCCAGTATTCTGTTTCCACAGTGGCCAACCCAGATCACAAGTACCTGGCAGAAACCCAAATAGTAGCAACATTCCATGCTACTGATCCCAGGGCAAACAGTCTGTCTCAATAGCAGACTATGGACTTTTCCTCCAGGAACTTGTCCAACCTTTTTTAAACCCAGCTACGCTAACCACTATTCCCACATTTTTTTTTTATTTTTTTATTTACCTATTTATATGCCACCTATCAAGGTTATCTAAGCGGTTTACAATCAGGCACTCAAGTATTTTCCCTATCTGTCCTGATGGCCTCACAATCTATCTAATAGAATTGTAAAACAAAAATCTCTAAAATATCCCACAGAGTTCCATTAATATAGCTAATGTGAAGGCTTTTAAAACTACAAATACGTAACATTCTGATCTTGTGGGCCTCTAACAGAAATAGGACAGCCTGATAAAGCAGGATGTTCAAGGCATCTGATTGGCTGTCATGATCATTCAGAGCTATAATTAAGCAATAACACATAAGTGTATAATTATTGACAGCTAAGGTAGATGCTGCAGCCTTGAACCGCTCATTACATCCAGATGTACGCAATTATACTACAATGCCGGAATGGTGCGTCCAATTGCAATTATAAAAATGGCTGAATAAAACTAGGTATAAATAATAACTATACCAAATGTTGCAACAGTTAAACACAGCTGATGCTGCACACATAACTAATGGTCTACAAAAATGTCATACAGTGTGTTTTAATGCCATTTATCCTTGGTGGCTGATGAGCAAGCGTGGAAGTGTGATCACACCTCCAAAGATGATTTCAGAAGAAAAGCATCCGGCCTTCCCAGAGGGTATACAGAAGAGTTCATTTGATCTCTTTTATGGTGTAACCGGCAAGAGCGCTTTCTGAGATGCTCCTGGGGCTTTTTTTTTTTTTTTTGGCACAGCTGCATTAGAAAGTAGCCTTAGGCTTCCTTACATGAGTCTTTTCCGCGTGCTAAGGCTAGTTCTACCGCAGCCAGAAAATGACCCAATTTTCCATTTTCCGAATTAATGACCACGCACTAACGTTGTCATTAACGTGTGAGCCCTTCCGCCTACAAAATAAGTGATGATAAAGGCTCACGGGCTATTGACTTAACCAAAATTAGTCCGTGATTCCTTTCCATCAGCTATTTTGTAGGCAGTAGGGCTCGCGTGCTAATTCTGCGCTAATCAGCGGGCAGCAATGCCAACGCAAAAATGCCCACTCTCCACTCCCCAGACATGCCCCTTTGACCAAAAAGTGAAAAATATTGTTTTTAGCATGTGAGTGGCATGCAGATATTTGAAATTTACCCTGGGATGCCTCTGCGTGCCTCGCAATAAGCCCTTTGAAGCTGCAGTAAGCAAGGTTAGTGCTTATCGCAACTTAGTAAACAAAGGATCCCTTAGTTTGACATGGCAAGAGGTCTCCTGACCAATAAGATCCTCCTTGGCAAAAGATGTTTTGAGCAGCTATTTACCTTGATCACTCTGTTGCTTCATTGAGAAGGTCAACCAAAAATAGGAAAAAAAAAGTCAGCCCTATGTTAAAGCAACCACCAAAATGAATAGGATCGGATTCTTAATTGATGCATTCCAATTTTTGATTATTTGTTTTTACTATGTCATTTCAATTTTATTGATTGTATGTATTTTATCTTGTTGTGAACCGTTTTGAACCTGTTCTGGTATAGCGGTATACAAAAATAAATTATTATTATTATTATTAAATGACCTTCCAAAAAGGCTCCAGAAGTAAATCAAAGTTAAATGCTTATTCAAAAAAGTACCATGCAATGAGAAGACTCAACATAGGGCTGTGTTTCAGCATTAACCACCTGCCTCAGGAGTTGTAATATCTTGCAAATCTCTCTGTTGTGGGCTACTAACCCTCTGAACACAAGAGGGATCAATTAATACCATCACAGTTCTATGTTGTACCAAGCTATATCTGATAACAGAACTAACATTCTGGTTGGCCCAGGTGCCTAAGGCCCTGCCAATAGAAGGGGCTTTAGGCACATGGGTCAATCTAAGATTCCGTTTGGCCCAGGTGCTTAATGCCCCTCCTATGGGTGGGGCCTTAGACGCCTGGGCCAACCAGGCTTTAGGCCCCTCCCTGGTGAATTCTATAATGCACCAGGAAGGTGTAGACCCGCTATTCAGATGAAGGTGGGCCTGCCAAATGGAGGAAGGACCTGGCCGGTCAGCCATCAAACTAAGTTTAGAGGGGGATCCGGGGGGGGGGGGGTTGTGGTTCGAGGGGGTTTGGGTGGGGTTAGAGGGGTATGGGTGAGTGTACAGGGGTGATCTGGATGGTCTAGAAGGGGGGTGGGGGGCTATGGCAGGAGGGATTGGGCATTACTCCTGCTGGCAATCTATGGAGGGATGGGTTCCAGTAGGAGGGATTGGGAATCCCTCCTGCCGATGATCTAGGGGGGGGAATGGGTTCCAGCAGGAGGGACTGGGTATCACACCTGCCAGCAATCTATGGGGGTGGGAGGTTCTGGCAGGAGGGATTGGGCATCTCTCCTGTCGCAATCGTTGCGGGGGTGCTGGGCAGGAGGGATTGGACATCCCTCCTGCCATGATCGTTAGGGGGTGTGTGGGTGCCAGACAGGAGGGATTGGGCATCCTTCCTTCCACGCTCATTTGGGAGGGATGGGCGTCCGCTAAACTTATCGCAGCAGGGAGATCCCTTGCCGTGATAAGCTCAGCAGCAACACAATTCTCTAACTGGCATCTGTAACATGGATGTCGGTTAGGGAATCGGGTTCTTTTTTAGACGAGTTTAGGCGCGATTCTGTATAGGACGCCCATGTGCACTGAGATCGGGCACCTATACAGAATCTGTCCTTGGTGTCAAGACAGAGACAGCATTTACGTGCTGGTCCAGCAGTCCAAAAGCCTGAGTAACCGCTGGCTGAATGCCTATCCCATAATTTCTAAATCCAAAGCAATAAAAGTGCATGCTTATCAAACATAAATATTCATTAGCTTCTAGGAGTCAGCCATATTGTGCAGGGAATGAGGTAGCAAGCTTCTGAACAAGTCAGGGACATCGCCAGAATTCTACTATAAGAAAATCATAAAGTGTGGCATGAAATCAGATTAGAATGCCACAAGATCTTTCTCTTTTCATCCATGTTGTCTTTTCATTTCTTTCCTCTCCTTCTTTCTCATATTTTGCTTAGAATTCGCTTCCATTCTGTCTTCTTCTGTTTTCTACTGGTCTCTTTTTGTTGCCCTTTCTTTCTGCTCTCTTGTGCTCTTCATTTTTTCCCTCATGTTCTCATTACTCTTTTTTCATCCTTTCATTTGCTCTCGCTCTGGCGGGCCTGCCGTTTGACGACTGACATGCTTCTTTTGAAGTGAGATTTTTTTTTTTTTTTTTTCTTTTTCTTTTGTGTCATGGTGCGATTCCTCGCTGCCCTGCTATCTTTCTCTCCTTTCCAGAGTCACAGTGATCTTGACGCACACCACCCTAAACTGGAAAGCAGCCTAGGAGACCGCAGGCCCCGGGATTGTGTTTCATGCCACCGACAAATGAATTTCACACTTGGAAAAAGAAAGTGTTTATCTCAAAGCTCTGCTGGGGGAACCAATCCCACCTCTTCCTACACTATACAGCTGAAGTACCTGTCTCGGCAGTCATGATTGTAAGCACTGACCTGGGCAGAACACAATTTGCACAAAATGTTACAGCAACTGAATCCCATCTGAAACTGCGGTGTGGAAAACTCGATTTTGCTCAGGCAGCAAGCTGTGTTCCAGGCCCTGAGCAGCAAAGGGGAAGAGGACATAGCAGGATCAGCCAACACTCCTGGGAGTGAAGGCAGAAGCTAAGGGAAACAAAGCAATGTAAGAATTCATGAAGGAACTGTGGAAATCATTTAGAATGCATAAACTGGTAAAGTAGTCACCCCCAGATTTTAAAAACGGGGTGCCATCCTGAAATCTGCACACAAATCAATGAGTTAATGAGTCACTAGCAATCAATGATTGGCTGCTAACAGTTACGGACATTAACTGGCACTAATCTGGATGTGCGCGCAGATGTGGCTGTGCGCAGTTCTGTGCCCCAATCCTCTAGTGTGCAACTCAAAAGGAGGCGTGGCTACGAGAGGGGTATGGGTGGGTCAGGGGCATTCCAATGAATTAGGTGCAGTGTTATTGCATTTGAGAATGCGCGCACAAGTTATATGCTAGGATTTACACCAGGTTTCGGCGGGCATGTCCACAAGCTCCTAGCTGAGTGCGAGAATCCCCAGTAGGCGCTATTCTATAACGTTCTGCTCATCCAGATAAGAGAAATGGGGTTGGGGGGAGGGGAGAACATAAAACAGAAGGATCAGTGCCTGAGAGAGATGAAGGGAAGCAGACAGAGGATGATGCAACATAATTTCCTTGTTGGCTTATGCATCTCATCTGGGCCATGTGCTAATTTTTTTTTTTTAAGTGCTCATTTCAGCTAGAGTGTTAAACAAGAGATTGAAGGAACACTGTTCCTTAATTTTTCAGTTATTTTTATTATCAAAGTTAAAAACAACCTCTCGCAGTTTTGCTGGCTAATTGGCGCCACCTATATGTATAGCGAGGGATATTCAGCTGCCAATAAGCATTGTTTTAGCCACTGCTGGGGTTATTACTGAATATTCAGTGCCAGACCAAGTTGGGGCACTGGCATTGAGGGATACATATTCAACCAACAGCTGTGAATGGTTTTTTTCAGTCACCACTGCAGTTATTTCTGGATATTCAGTGCCAGCCCTGGCATTGAATATCTGGGTTTATGCGGCTATCTCTTAGGCACTTAAGTGTGATATTCAGCACTTAACCACCTAAGTGACACAGCATAAAGCATAGGACTGAGCGACCGTCTAACGATCAGCACTAAACTGGTGTTGCCTGGTTTAGTGACGATTGGATTTGCCAAGCCAATGCACGAAACAGCTCACCGCGTGCTTTTCTGCACGATCACTCATTCTCCAATCCGGCCATGTGAATAAGGTTATTAATATTGAAATGCCATGGAAGCTAGAAGAGCGGCTGATGCTCTAACATGGCTTCCCGATGCAATAAAAAAAAGTGATCGCTTTGAGCAATCCAAAAAAAGCAACTTGTCAAGACCAGTCGCTTACCTGTCCTACCAATAGTTCAGCCCTGAAATTAATATATTTAAACATTTATTATACCTTTTTTTTAATGGGTACAGATCCTGGGTGTGTGTGTTACACACACTCAATATCTGCCCCATTAAAAAAAAAAACCCGCAAGCTGAGCTGCCCCCCCCCCCCATTACAAGTTGTAGCCCCATCCAATGACAACCATGGGTCCCCAAATCCCCCAGTGATAATGGCAGCTCTGGTGGGTTGGGGGGTCATCTAAGAACCCTCCAGCTCAAGCAAACCCCCCAGCCCCTCCCCCATACCTCATTGTAGAAGCCAGCAAGAGGGATGCCCACTCCCTCTTGCCAGCAGGCCCACCTCTTTAAAATGGCAGGTTTTCCCCTTCCCAGTGCATCCTGGGATGCACTGGGGAGGGACCTAAGGCCCTGATTGGCCTGGATACCTTAGGTCCCTCCTATGGGAGGGGCCTTAGGTACCCAGGTCAATCGGAGTCTTAAGCCCCCCCCCCCCAGTGCATCCCAGGATGCACCGGGAAGATGGTCTAAGGCCCTGATTAGCCCAGATACCTAAGGCCCCTCCTATAGGAGGTACTGCAGTGAACATCATATTAAAAAGTCCCAGTACACATGTCACTATAACCAGCATATATTGTATGGTGAGCCCTCTAAAACTCACCTAAATCATACTGTGCTCACCTATACACTACAACAATAGCCCTTATTTATTTATTTTAAAATTTCCTATCCCGCTTATATACTAAGCAGATTACAATTGTCACATACATAAGAATAGTAACAAACTCAACAAATTCATCAACACAAATAAAAAACAATAAATAAAGCCCCTCAAATTACATTTGATAAACAGAACCCTAAAGCCATCGGCTCAATGAGCGGCAGCAGCGAAGAAAGCAAATAGGATGTTAGGCATAATCAAGAAGGGGATCACGAGTAGGTCGGAGGATGTTATAATGCCACTTTATAGAACAATGGTCAGACCACACTTGGAATACTGTGTCCAACACTGGTCTCCATACCTTAAGAAGGATAAAATTCTGTTGGAGAGAGTGCAGAGGCGAGCCACGAAACTGGTCAAAGGCATGGAAAATTTAAGCTACAAGGAACGTCTCGGGAAACTGGGACTGTTCACCCTCGAAAAGAGAAGATTGTGTGGGGATCTGATAGAGACTTTTAAAATATTAAAAGGATTTGACCAAATTGACCAGGAAGCAGCATTACTGACATTTTCAGATGCGACAAGGACAAGAGGTCATAGCCTGAAACTGAGTGATTATTTTCCAAGATTAATCTCATTGCAGATTCTGATCGTAAAGCCCAATTTGGAATGCACTTTCTCAAGGATTGGGTAAAATACCATGGTGCCTCTCCATAGAGTACATGATGTATGATGGTCAAAATTTTGTATTCAGTTTGAAATTCAATGGGTAACCAATGTAATTTTTTTTAGAACTGGCGTAATATGATCAAATCTTGGCACTCCAGTAATTAACCTCACAGCTGTATTCTGTATCACCTGCAAGGCATGAACCATTGCTTTAGTAATGCCTAAAAACAGTGTATTTTAAAAAAAATCTATTTTGCTGGCTGGAGTTCGCCTGCAGGTGTCATCTTTATATAGGTGCTTAAATATATATATATACTAGTATTTTAGCCCGTTACATTAACGAGTACTAGAATATATGTCTGTGTGTCTTTATTTCTGTCTCTCTCTCCATCCCGCTGTCTGTCTCTCTCCCTGGCCCCCTTTGTCTGTCTGTCTTTTTGTCTCTCCCTGCCCCTGTGTCTTTCTTCTTTTCTTTCTATCTGTCTCTCTCCCTGCCTCCTATGCAGCAGCATTTCTCTCCCACCACTTCCCTGTGCAGCAGCCACAGCAGCATTCCCTCCCCCTCCATTTCCCTCCCCCCTCCCCCACTTCCCTGTGCAGCAGCAGCGGTTCCCCTACCCCCCTTTCCCTTCCCGCGGTCTGGCCGGCTCCCTTAGTCCCTTATCGCCCCCCCTTCCCTTCCCGCGGTCCCGACAAACCTTCCGATTCTAGCAAATCAGGGCAGTAGAAGGCCCCGAAGCAACGTGTGTAGAGTGCTGCAGACGCTGCTTGAATCAGAAGGGTTCAGGACCCGCAGCCCTTGCCGGACCCAAAGCGAGCTCTGGGGGGTTTTGGTTTTTTTTACACGGGCCCAGCTGGAGCAGGAGGAGAAGCCTAGGAGGCAGGAATTAAAGTCCGTTGGGGGAGGGGAGGAGAGCAGCTCCTCTCCCTTCCAGCTCCGATCCGGCCCCCGCTGACGTCGCCCTGGCCAGTTCACACTACGAAGCCTCTTCTTTCTACTGCGTGGGTTCTGGCCGACAGGCTCCGCGCCGCCGCACGCATGCACACTCCTACCTGCGGGTCCCTACAGCGCACGGAAAACAGGAGCACGCAGGTGGGAGTACGCATGCGCGCTTAGGGCTTTATTATATTAGATATATATAGATATATAGATATATATTACTACTACTACTATTTCAGTTGTGTACGACTCATGGATACTCTGTAGGCCAGTCCTTGCCATGCTTCCCTGTTTTCCACGACTTCTTTCAATTGCTTGAAGTTCATTCCCGTGTCATTCTTAATGGTACCCAGCCAACAGGTCTTTGGTCTCCCTTGCTTCCTTTTACCATTCACCATTCTGAGAAGCACCTCGTTTTCTAGTGAATTCATCCTCATCACATGTCCAAAATCTTGCCTTCCAGGATCAACTCTGGTAATCTTGCCTTCCAGGATCAACTCTGAGGGTTCACCCTATCCCTGCCCAAACACTTTCCAAAATGTGAGGAGCTGGGGTTTCACCTGTGCTCCACTCTGTTTGCCTGGCGTGAAGCTGCCCAAAATTTGACATATACAAATTTAGGTCCTTAAATTAAGGCTCATCTCATATACCATGTTTCCTCAAAAATAGTCCCCTGACAGTGTCTTATATTAATTTTGGGTCCAAAAAAATGCACTAGGGCTTACTTTCGGGGATGTCTTTTTTTTTTTTTTCATGTACAACAATCATCTCTCCCTTCCTCTCCTCCACCCCAATTCTTCTTCTTTCCTTTCTCCCCTCCCCCATGTGCCGCATCATTCCTCCCCTCTCACCCATCAGTTTGTGCAGCGTCTTTCTATCCCTCCCTCCCATCTCCCTGTGCAGCAGACCCCCAACAACTCTCCCATCATGAGACTGACATACCTGCGCTCTGAGGCCTCCTAAAACAGCAGGGGTGGTGGTAGCTAAATTGATAAATTCGATTTTTTCAGCAAATCAGGCAGCATTAGTGTCAAGGATGGAGTCAGGGAGTGTTGGGGACATTCGGGGGGAACATTAGGGGAGGCTTCGGGGGTCAATCTTAACTAGGGCTTATTTTTGGGGTAGGGCTTATATTAGGAGCATCTTTAAAAATCATGCTAGGGCTTATTTTTGGGATAGGTCTTATTTCGGGGAAACGGGGTAGTTCAAGGTGATGACTCCCTACCATTTTCCTGCCTTTGGATCATCTCTAACCTATCTATATTATTTTGGAGCTATGGCCTCCATGATGTGGCATGATTTCTAGTTGAGAGCTTACCAATCATTTGTACAGAAATATTGTGACCTGTTTTTTTCTACTAGATATAGCTCTTCCGGTGCAGCCCAGCAACCCTCAGACTCTGGCTCCTTTATCACAGTTTCGCTGACTTGAGATCAGACACCGTCACCTTCAGGCCTCCCTCCTAGTAGATGCACGTCAGCTTCTCATCCACCACCCACCAAATTCAGTGATCAGAACTCTGTTTTGGCTGGGGAGACGAGAACACGTGACAGAATATTTGTAGTGGTTGAAGCTGATGGATAGGATTCGCTTCAAGCTATTACTAACTGCGTACACTTCTCCCTCTGTATTCAAGGTTTCAGCATTCGTGATTTCGATTATTCACGTTTTTTAGCTTGCTGGCTCCTCCCCAAAAATTACATCAGCTTGCATAGAGAAATTGCTGATTCCAAGTGTTTACAGTGAAAATCGCTGATTCCCAGCACTTTCTTTACCGTGTTTTGCCTCTCCTTCAGGAACAGACCAGGTCTCCCACCATGTTATTCGCGGTTACACTATATTCACGATGGTTTGTAATAGGAAACAGGAAATAATATAGGAAAAAGTTATTCATGTTTTTTCTTTATTTGCGGTTCTGTTAATCCCCTATCACAGCAAATACCGAGGGAGAAGTGTATATGTGCTTGCACAACTTGATTCCTAAACATCTTGTTGAGAGCATTCTGCCATATGTCCCATCTCGTCCACTTCGATCTGCAGAACAATTAGAGCTGCAAATTCCATCTATAAAAAACGCTGAGGCTAATAATGTCGAGGGATAGTATATTCCATTGTATAGGGCCTAGGGAATGGAACAATCTCCCTGAGTACATTCGTCAGAGACAGAATATACAGAACTTTAAAAAGATTGCTGAAACGGCATCTTTTTTTGCCAGATGAAATACAATGAGGAGGAGATGATGACAGTAAGGTGCTGGTCGCCTATGTATTTTATTGTTTGTATCTTTTGCTCTGTTGTTTTTTTGGGGGGGAGGGTTATTGTCGATCTTGTATGCAATTTTGTACGTAATTTTGCATTTCTGTATGTAAGTTTGTAAACCGCCCTGGATAAGGGCAGGATATAAATAAATAATGTGGTGCAGTGGTTAAAGCTACAGCCTCAGCACCCTGAGGTTGTGGGTTCAAACTCATGCTGCTCCTTGTGACCCTGGGCAAGTCACTTAATCCCCCCATTGCCCTAGGTACATTAGATAGATTGTGAGCCCACCGGGACAGACAGGGAAAAATGCTTGAGTAGTTGAATAAATGCATGTAAACCCTTCTGAGCTTCCCTGGGAGAACGGTATAGAAAATTGAATAAATAAAAATAAAATAAAAAATAAAACCCTTGCTTCCTAAGACTTCTGTACTACAACTACACGACTCTACCCTTTTTTGTACTGAATCTTTACTGCCAAGTACTAGACCACTCTTCAAGCTTTCTTAGATCATTTCTTGTTCTGTCTCCTTCTTTAGGCATTTCTACTTTGTTGCAGATGTTATCATCAACAAAATCCCTTCTGAAATATTCCACACAAAGATGATGAACAGACTTGGACATATGACCAGTCCCTTAGAAACTCCACTAACCACCGTTTAACTCCAGGCCTTATGGGGTTCATTAAAAAAAAAAAAAAAAATGAAAGAAATCCAAAAGACAGCTTAAACCAACACTTGGACATCTGACCAGTCAAAACATCCAAGTGGGCATTCTCAAAACAGACTTTCCAGACGTCTTTAGTTGTTTTGTCTCCAGTGCATCTAAATCTTAAGGAGGAATTTTAGAGGCATGTTTTGGGTGGGCTTAGGGCGAACCTAGAACTTGGGTGTCCTGCAGGGATACTCAAACTTTTAACAAAACCTCGGGGGCACCATTTAGACATTTGGGGCTAGACCTGTTTTTAAAACGATTAAAGGATCAAAAAGGTGCCCAAATTGACCGGATGACCACTGAAGGGATTAAGGTACGACCTCCCCCCCCCTTACTCCCCAAGTGGTCACTGATCCCCTCCCACCAGCCAAAGATGTGAATAAAACACTGTACTTTTCAGCATGTATGACAGATTCACATGGCTCTGCACAGCAGAGTACAGGGGCACTCTAAGGGTTACTGCAGTGAATGTCGCATTAAAAGTCCCAGGTGTAGATGTCACTATATCTTGCTTGTATTGTATGGTGAGCTCTCCAAAACCTACTGTGTCTACATAAAGATGATTCTACAGGCATAAGGGCTATTGTTGTGATGTACAGGTGGGTACAATAAGTTTCGAGTGGGTTTTGGAGGACTCACCATACAATATAAGCAGGTTATAATGACATGCGTACCTTGGACTTTTTATGTGACATTTATTACATTATCTCTTAAGAGTGCCCATTTGCTGTGCTCAGCTGTCTGTGAACAGTTTGCTAAGAATGCTGGCTGCTTGGATGTTTAAAGCTTTGTATTGTGTGTTTTTCATGTGGATGTCTTTATATTCGAGAATGGTCAAAAAAGATAGATGTACTAAGGGCCAAAATGTCTAAATAAGTTATTTTCCAATGTCTAAACTCAGACTTAGACGTCCTATTGAAAATACCCCTCTATGTGCTGCAACTGGAAATTTCTATGTTCACCAATTTTGTACCATTTTATATGCAAATGTCATATATAAGCACTTGTTGAAATATTTTCAGTGCCATATTATATTTAATATTTGTATAACTCATTTCTGTATTTCCAAGATATATGACCCAACCTTTGTAAATCAAATCTGACTCTACTTTGAACCAACTACAACACAAGACTTGTATGAATCATTATTAACCTATTTCTTACTATGCTCTGAGATGCCTGCACTGGTGAATCATCCAAGATATCTACCCAGTTGTTTTGCAGGAGAAAGATATCTTTCACACTGAGCTCGAAGAAAGATACCTTTCTCCTGCAAAACAACTGGGTAGATATCTTGGATGATTCACCAGTGCAGGCATCTGAGAGCATAGTAAGAAATAGGTTGATAATGATTCATACAAGTCTTGTGTTGTAGCTGATTTAGTGATCAAATAGATTGGTTTCCATTGAGTTAATATTTAGTGTTCTCTACTTTGAACCAAGCCAGAATTGACTCCAATCAAACCAGACATCATAACATAACATCGAACTTATAACTGGAGTCAATATTTGCAACTCCAAATCTGAATTCAAACCAAAAGAGAAACTCCAGTGGCATACCAAAGGCTGTGCAATGGGCATGGTCTGCCCAGTGTGCAGGCAGTAAGGGGGTGCATAGAGCAACTGGTACCCATCACCTCAGACATCAACTTCCTGTTCCAGAGCAGGGGACTGGCAGAGATGACAGCTGCGCACATGTAGACCATGGCCCTTTGACCGCTCCATGCACACCTCCACTGCCTAGAGGAAGGGGTGCTCCACCCTGGGTGGCAACCATGTCAGGTATGCCTTCAAGAAGCTGCCCCACATTGCATCCAAATTCCAGACGTCTAAAAATATATTTTCATGTATTTGTAAAACAAAATTATAGCTTGTTAAGTAGCATGGGCATTACCGGAAATGTGCTGAATCAGTATAAAGGTTTTCTTTTCATACAGTATAAAATTAGCTGGAGACTTCTCAGAACTCTTGGAAATTACACTATGGAGTTCCACAAAGATCTACACTTTGTTCACTTATGTTTAATATCTTAATGTCAACACTAGGTAATTTTTATCTTATGTACAAATTGATTTATTTTCTTACACTGATGACTTAATTATCTTACTGGCTTCTACTAAATTTGCAGATTTTGAGCGAGAGATAAATGTTGATATTTACTAAAATAAAACATTGGGCCATTTTCTATTTATTGAAGTTTAATGAGAGAAAAACAAAACTTTTTTGCCTTGGCATTTCTTTACTTGATCCATCCCAGGAAATTTTGACTATACATGCTAAAGAATTTCTTTGGAATCATCTTTGAAAGTATTAGGCATTTTGTTAGGATGTTATATAGCATGTAACATAGAAACATAGAAAGATGACGGCAGATAAGGGCTACAGCCCATCAAGTCTGCCCACACCATTGACCCACCCTTATAATTCTACTGGCCCCCTTAACTCTACTGACCTGCTCTATTAAGTCAATATCCTAGCGACCCTATTCATTGGTATGACCCTCGCAGTGATCCCACATAGGTATCCCATTTATTCTTGAAGTCTGGGATACTGTGGGCCTCGATCACCTGTACTGGAAGCTTGTTCCAATGCTCTATCACTCGTTCCGTGAAGAAGTACTTCCTGACATCTCCACAAAACTTCCCTCCCCTGAGTTTGAGCGGATGTCCTCTTGTGTTCGAAGGTCCTTTGAGAAGAAAGATATCATCTTCCACCTCGACCCGTCCCGTGATGTACTTAAATGTCTCAATCATGTCTCCCCTCTCCCTATGCTCCTCGAGAGTATAGAGCTGCAATTTGTTCAGTCTCTCTTCGTACGAGAGACCTTTTAGCCCCGAGACCATCCTGGTGGCCATCCGCTGAACCGAATGTAAGGAAGCATTTGCTTGAAGATCATTATTCAAGTATTAATTCTTTTACATTATGACTGTTGCAATTTACTTTATATAGGATGCCAAGATCGTGGTTGAAATGGCTACAAACACTCAAAATAGCGCTACATGGCTAGCTTATAACGCATGTAGCATAACATAACATAAAAACTCACTTGTAAACCGCAAATACCATTAAGTTCTATGCGGTTCACAGAGATTAGCAATACAAATGAATTAACAACCAGTGTCTAACTTCCAAAAGATTCTGTAAAAAGATGCGTCTTTAAAGCGCATCGAAACTGTTGATATGAATTAGAAAATGTGAATATGTGAGTCAGATCCTTAATCCATGAAGCTGCCTGAAAGAACAATAGACACTCCTGGAATTTCTTATATTTACGTCCCTTTGCAGAAGGAAATGAGAGAATGAATGAGATTTCCTAGAATGTTTGGAGTTTGTAATAATGAAAGATTCCATAAGATACTCTAGGATTAAACTTGTTAGTGCCTTAAAGCAAATACAGTTTTCCCCCACAAATTTGCGGTTCGCGAATCTCGGACTCACTAATTCGCGGTATTCTCCAATCGCCTCTTCCTGTATTAAATTCAGGCTACACCAATCAAGAGCTGCGTGTCAAAGCAGCTCCTGATTGGTGTAGCATGACTCTAGTAATAGGAAGAAGCGGTTGGAGCATATCGCGAGAGATTTTGCACCCGTCGGTGCCCCAGCTGCTTCCTCCTGCCTCGAGCAATTTTGTACCCGCCGGCACCCCAGCTGCCCTCTCCTGCCTTTTAACTGTATTCGCGGTTTTTCAAAATTTGCGAGGGTTCCTGGAACGGAACCCCTGCAAATTTCAGGGGAGTACTGTACAGCCAAACTCAAATTTAATCCGTACTTCAACCGGAAGCCAATGCAGTTGGCGATAGAAATAGGTGACATGTACATTTGATAGAGTGACCCCTTGTTGAAAGAGCTACTTTGGCTCCCAGTGAGCGTGTGTATACTCTTAGAATTTAAATTATGCACATTGGTCTTATGAACCTTAACATATAACTTTGAGATAGATTTGATGTCTTTGATTATTCGATCCTCCACATGAAGACCTTTAAAATTGATTGAGTCATTGAATTTATATTTTCCACCAGTGCATAGGATAACATCTAAGACCAAACTTAAGTCCCTGTTTTCTTAGACAACTTTACATTGAAAATCTTTGCCACTTGCCATTGGGGGGGGGGGGGGGAAACTCAGTATATGATTTTTAAGGGAAAAAAACAGAAAATTTTTTGTTCAAGAAATTTTGCAATTATTTTGTCTTTTTTCTGTGCTTAATCATTATAAGGCACTTGGACTGTGATTAGAAATGTGTACTATATTATTCCTAGTGTATGATTAGCTTCTTAGCTATACAATAGTAGTGGACTTATTATCATGTCTTTATTTGTACAACATACTGGTTTTGAAGAAAAGGCAACATTCGAAGTCAATTAACATTGTTTTTTGGGAAGCTTTGGAAATTTTTAGCAGCAAATTAAACTTCCTCGTACAGGTCAACTGAAGAAGAAGAGGAAGGAATCACAGAAGGATGCCAAAAGCCAAGCAGTGTCCCCTCCACACTCTCCCTTTCTCTCTCTGTCTCTTGCTGATACTATAAAAGTAAAGGTTAACGGATTTTCTCCATGCTGAGTTCCAGTGCGTCATCCCGCTGTCACTGCATTGGTTAGCAGCACTACATGGTACCCAAGGAGGTCTGCCCTTTCTTTATATCCCAACAAACAAGCAGGTCATTAGCAGTGCAATTAGTGCAGAAATAAAATGAGAGACCAGGGCTCAGTGGTGAGATCACATGGCTAGAAAAGGAATTTTGACTTGAAACGTATCTGAGACTTTGACGTTTGCTGCATGCAACAGCTTTTTTGATGAGTAGAAGATAGGACAAATGAAAAACGGGACTCGGAAGATTAGACACAATAAGAAAGTAAAATTAGGGGAAAAAAACCTCCCGGATCTCTATATAGCAGCGATAGCTGCATGCGGATCTTGGATCTGTGTGCAACTGTTTAAGGGAATGAGCACTAATTGGCCACTTAATGGGTGCTTGATTGAAGCTGGCCATGGGCGGGGCATGGGGAGGTTTGCTCTACCTATGCCAGCTCAGCTGATCGCCGCTCCGGAGCCCCAATCAAATGAGCCAGCAGGGGAGAGCAGCGGCGGTAGAAAAAAAAGGAATGAGCTTGTGACAGGAGGGATGGGGGAGGGGAGGAGCTGTACCTACCGCTTTGCTCTTCTGAGCAGGCGTCAGGCACAGTTCCTCTCCTCTTACCGGGCTACTCTGCACAATTAACATTCATATAATTTGCATGCTATTGTGCTGAACTACTACTACTGTTTTATCATTTTTATAGCGCTGAAAGGCGTATGCAGCGCTGTAGATTTAACATGCAATAGACAATTGCTCCCAACCCAGCTTTCTTTGTCGGGTTACCCAGAGTCTTGTGTGTGTAGGCCTGAGTGAATCCTAAATTAAACTAAAACTTGGCTTTGTATACCGAGGTCATGACTAAATGAGAAGCTCAAATCAGTTAACAATAATAAAAAAAAAAATACAGAATGATAATAGAAAGAGAAAAAAAGAGCCGTAAATCAAAGAGAAAAAGGCTAATGAGAGTATTCTAAAGCATGCATGCTTTTACCCTTATGTCTATATAATAGTTTATGCTTAACTACAAAGAAAGGGTATAGCGTTTCCCCTCCCTCCTGAGGTCTATTTACTTGTTCCCAATATTTCTGCAAAGAAGGGCCCTTTCTCTGTTCTCCTGGAAATCTGTTATATTTTCTAAGGACTTCCCTCTTCTAGGAGTTCCACTCTTTCCCTGAGACTCAATCCTTTCCATTTTTCCTCCCAGTGGTGGGTTTTAGACTTTCTATCTTTCCTGGGTTCCTCGGGATGGGAAAAGGGAAAAATGTCTCCCAATCAGGTTTCTTGGTTGAATAGTATTTTGCCCTGATAGAAACTCCAACCACCTTGGGAATTAGGATGCTCTGCATACCCTCCCAGTCCCTACCTAAAATTAGAGGAAAGGGCAGTCTCTCTACTTTAGCAATCATTATAGACCTGGTCTTCTCCTTCTCAGTAATTGGGACTTCATATGTAGCTTTGGAATTTACGTTCCCTTAGACACAGCGAATTAGAACTGTCCACCGGAAAAGTCTCTGTCCTCCTGATTCCCAATTTCTTAGCTAATGAGCCTGATTGCTCCTGGTGTCCAGTAACGCGATTACTTCTCTTTTTGACACCAGTACCCATTTTTGTAAAGCAGTTGAACTCCTTTTCTGGATTGCCTGAGCTATTGCTTCCTCCCAAAAAGGAATATTCTATAACGGGCACTCTTTTTTTAAATGTCCACATTCACCACTTTTATAACATCCTAGCAAGGTTCTAGGAGAGAAAGGAGGATCTACTCTTAGAGCCTTTCAGCTGGTTTGGCTGACCTCCCACAGAGGTGTCTGTCTTAGAGCTTTGGGGAATCTTTTTGGCTCCTTCTCTGGAATCCCCCCCCCCCCAGACAGATAACTGGGTGAGTTAGGGGGCCTTCTTCCCAAAAGCTTCTGTTAGATAGGCAGGGGCATGTCGGGCTACCCACATCTGCACTGGGGTTGCCAGAATATTTAGAAATTGATCTAGTGCAACCTGATTCACTACTTCGAGGGCAGATCTCTTTTCAAGCTCTAGCCAGTAGGTGGCCCAATCCAACAGAGTCTGAGCAACTGCTCTCAGTCATTCACCTTTCTGGAATTCTCGGCTTCTGAATTTCTTCTGGTAACATTCAGGTGAGAGACCTAGATGGTCTTGGATAATGGCTTTGACTTTGTAGAACTAAAACTACATGTCATGCAAGAGCTACTGAAGCACCTCAAAAAGCTTGAAAGGCGGTAGATGTAGGACAGTCCAAACACAAACAAATCTGCGGAAACAACAATGTTCTTGACCTTCATTTTATTTCTTCAAAAAACCTGTAAAACACTGTCCACAGGGGTCCTTGAATATTAGTAATCAAAAGATAATGATAAATGAATGCAATAATATATACATTGAGTCAAGATGAATGGTGGTGGACTGGATCGTAAGTGAAAGAAATGATATTTAATTTGAAATAAATGTGTGTATGTATAAAGATCCCTAAAAACAGTGGTTGTGGAAATGAGTAACACTGAAAAATGCAGGACAGTCCCATCAAAAACTATTGAACCAGCAAGTTAGTGTCTAGCCAAGCTTCCTTATTTACTGTCACACCTCTTATTGGTCCAATAGGGTTCTCCAAGGGTAGGCTTTTTCCCTCAATCATGGTCTCATTTTCTGTAACTTGGGTTGTAGTTAAGCAGCCTCAAGGCTCAGCTGCAAGTCTCCAGTCACTGGCTCACAAAATCATAGTTTTGCTTCCCAGCAAATAAATGCTTACTAACAGAAGTTAGTAACTGTCTCCATGCATGACCAAAATGTATCCTAATAGGAGAAGGTGGGACTCGGAGAAACCTGGGAATATGGTGTAAAAATGTAGAGAGCTGTGAAATTCAGCATCTGCCTTATGCATTTAGATGGAACACACAAATGGTAGCTATAGGTTTAAAAGGATAAGTTATCCATTTAAAATTATTTATGTATGTTTCCCTTTAAAACCCAGTATCAAAGGGCAATGTCTCAACTTTCTTATCGATTTTTTATCAATTTTTTCTGGGACTTCAGACATGCCATTCGGTCGCCCGTTTTTTCCGGCGACACAAAAATCTTAGTGGCTATGGCTGTGGCTTCTTCATTCGCCCACTCAGTAAAAGTTTTTAATGTTTTTTTATATATATATATTTTTTTTTTTTTGTCTTATTTTTCTTATTTTCCTTATATAAAGTACATAGTGCTTTCATAAATAATTGCAAATAAATAACTTATTTTAAAAGGTGTTGTTTCCTTGGTAAGATCGGGTCCCTTTAAAAAGCATAAAGTAGCTAAATAGATGCATAATGTATCCATTTGCAATTATGCATTTGATATTTGGCTGAATATTGCCCTCCATATTTATAAGACCTCCAAAACCATGGTGCATCATCTGGGCCTGGACATTTTATAGTCTGGTACATCTTATAAACAGATAAATGCAGTGGCATTTGCACTATTGTGTTTTTCATTTATTGGCGCCGGGCAGCAAGATCTCTTTTAAAGTTCTTTTCTGGTTTCTCTCTGAATCCCTCTCTTTGTTTCTTTGTGTTTCCTCTTGCAAGGTTTGCTGAGTGAACCTGATGTCACAGTGCGGTGGGAGTTCATAGAATGCATGCGTTCTGGTTCCACTGGGGAAAGCCTCCTGTAGGAAAGGAGTGCCAGGATCTGTGGACGGCAGACAGCAGGTGCCAACTGGGATGGTTGCCAGGGACCAGAGTACATGTCAGGCAACTAAGAAAGGTTTAAAGGGCTACAGCTGTGTTATGCAGTAATGACAGTGGGAAGAGATGGGAAGAAGGCCTGAGAAGTGCAGCCAGCAGCTGGAAATGAGAAAAAGACTGGGACTCAAAGACTAGCAGCAGTATGAGGTGAAAGGAAGAGGACCCAGGAAGTGGTATAGCAGGTATAACAGTCATTGCAGCCTGTCTCTCTTGCATAATTCAGCTAGAATTTTCCTCTGAACTTGGTGAGTCCAGTGAGCCCTGTCTCTGAAAAGCATCCATACTAGCTTACCATGAGCCATGCCAGACGGACCTGCAAATGTCTGCCAGCAGGCGGTGGCCTAGGTGGTCACATAGCCTATGCACTTCTCTAAGACAGGACTTCCTAAACCTGTCCTGGAGACCCCACAGCTAGATAGAGACTTTGTATATACAAATTGATCCCTTGCATATTCATTGTGGATATCCGAAAAACCTGACTGGCTGTGGGATCCCCTAGACAAGTTTGGGAAGTCCTGTCTTAGAGACGTGCATAGGCTATGTGACCACCTAGGCCACCGCCTGCTGGCAGATATTTGCAGGTCCGTCTGGCATGGCTCATGGTAAGCTAGTATGGATGCTTTCCAGAGACAGGGCTCACTGGACTCACCAAGTCTAAGCAAATACTATTAGAGACAAACTCCAGCAATGTAAAAATAATGGATACCTTTAATTCCAGTCAAATGCTATAATTTCACAAAACTGCTATCACCTTTACATTGCAAGCTTTGTTTCCAAATCCTTGGCTGGATGGCTAGGGCTTACACTGGGGCTTATTTTACTTCCTGCAAACTCCTCTCGGATCTGTCCCCTATTATCTCTGTTGCCTAGGGTTACCGGGGTTACAATATGGCTCTAGAAAAAAGAGGACAAATTGATACATCTGGGTTTTACTTCCATTGAAAGCAAACATTTCAAACAATCCAGTCCAGCTTTTCTCCAGCAGCCCAAAAACCCCAAATGTTTCCAAATAAAACCTAGGCTGGGGCTCATTTCCTCATGTTTCAAAAACATATTTTCACCATCTTTTGAGCAACATAATTAGGTTCCTGGGGTTCCTATTAGTCTCTGGTAGTGCTGCCTGATTCAGGGAAAAAATTTTCGATTTCAATTTGATTTGATTTGACCTATTGAATTAATTTTTTGATTCGATTCACTTTTCCTGCCCAATCAGGCGTGTTTTTTTTTTTTAGTGGTCTGGCAGGTTTATTTTTGTAGCCTCTTCACCTACCCCCCACCCCCTTTGCCCTCTCCAACCTCATGCCAGTGCTGTGGTATAAACAAAACAAAAAAGGCTTTATCTCTCTCTGTTAGGTCCTAGCTCACGCTCGCTAATACCAGCTCTGGCAGGATACACATTTTAAATATGACATATTGTAATCACAAAATAGAAAATAATATTATTTTTCTGCCTTTTGTTGTCTGGTCATCTTATTATTCAAATCATGTTGGTTGCAGGCTCTGGTTTCTATTTGTCTTCTGTTAACTCGCTCACCAGGGTAGCCTGCCCACTTGATGTTTTCTTCTTTCCCGTGCTCACCATTCATCTTCCATCTCTGTACCTTCCTTTCTACTGCCATATCCAACATTTCTATTTCTTTCCCACTGTCTACAATCTCTCCCTCTCCCTGCCTTGTGCCTATGTCAAATCTCTCTATTCCCCTCTATGCACCATCTTTCCCTTCCTTCCATTATGTGCAATTTCATCCTCTCCCCTTATCATGCATGTCTCCCTCTCCTCCCCTTGTACCTGTTATACCATCTCTCCTTCCTCTCACCCTCCCACTGTGCCACCAGCTTTCCTTCCTCCTCCCCCGTACTCTGTACTTCCCCTCCACGGTACTTCCCCTCTACCTCCCCCGTACTTCCTCCTCCCCCATACTCTGTTTGCATTGGTGGGTCACAGTATCGACAGTGATTCTCACATGCTGCCTGCCACTAATCCACAAGTCTCCCCTCTGCCATGGAAGGACTTCCAAATCAGCGGCAGGTGGTGTGTAGAAATTGCTGCCAATACCGCGACAGAGAGATTCAATGCTGACACAGCCAGCGTGGTTAGATTCTGCATGGGAAAAGGGAATTCCATTCCTCCCTCCCATCCCCCTGTGCAGCACTTCCCAATCGACCTCACCCCCCATCAGACCTCAACTTTTGGGCCTCCTAAAACACCAGCAGTGGTGAACAGGCTGCTGGCGGCCTGCCCACTAGGGCTTCCTTCTGTCCATCATCAGTGATGTCATCAGTGATAAGGCAGAGGGAAGGCCCCGGGGGCCAAGTCAGGAGCAGCCTGTTCACCACTGCTGCTGCTAGTGCTGCTGCTTTAGGAGATCCGGAGAAGACACAGTAATGGATCCACATCAAGCTCCTTCCTCACATAGCTACAGAGTAACAAAGGGTAATTTTGCACCTCTGCCGAGAATCTGCAATATTTTTCCCCTTCTTCTAAATGTTTAGGACTAAACTAATCCTAGACAGAAATGAAACTAGTAGAAGATTTAAATTCATGTTTACTAAAGTGTGGTAAGTGCAAAAGCCTGTGCAGCAAATTCAGGGGGTATGGCCAGTAGCTGCCCTGCATTTACCATACAAGGGGGACATTTACCGCATGGGCCTGCATTGCATACCATCCTTGCAGCAGCACAACCTGATCATTCCCAGAACATAAGCTCATGGCTCAGCTCCCATCACCCTGATCATCACCTATTCTTAAACTACCCCCATCCTTCCACAGCCTTCTCCTTGGACCGTTCCTATATGAGAATATGGTGCAGTGGTTAGAGCTACAGCCTCAACATTCTGAGGTTGTGAGTTCAAACCCCGTCCCACTCCTTGTCATCCTGGGCAAGTCACTTAATCCTCCGTTGACCCAGGTACATTAGATAAATTGTGAGTCCACGAGGACAGATAGGGAAAATGCTTGAAGTACCTGAACGTAAACCATTTTCAATGTGGTTGTAAAACTACAAAAAGGCGGTATACAAGTCCCAATCCCTTTCCTTTCCCTACATGGGCCTTGGCAATACTTCCTGATTGACAGTTGCATAGTTGCTCCTAATGCCACCTCAAGAGATGACTTTAAATTTAGCCGTGCTGACAGCTAGCATGCATTAATATCCTGTGTATTAGCTGTATTAGCCAAGCAATGTCTCCATCCGTAACCTGCCCAGATCCCACCCCTACTTGCACTAAGCAGCTAATGTGGGACTTTTAGCACACTGGCTAATTTAGCATACAGTAACCATTAGCACACGTCTGCACTAATGGCTATTATATGCTACCACCCATGCTGACCAACCCGCTAGCTGCTTCTCACAGCCTCGTACACATCCCCCTAAATTTTGCTAATTTGAAGATTTAAGCACCCAAGAATGTCAGCAAGAGATAAGATCACATGTGGATCTCAGAGATTCATGACGAAGGCCCCGAAAAAGCAAAGACATTCTAAATTTTACCTTGGATATATCCCAGGGAACGATCGAACGTGTGAATGTAAGAAAGATGCTGGATAGGCACGTATTTTGAATCAGTGGCAGGCGATGTATCCAGATGCTAGTCAGCTTATGGAACAGATCAGCCCTGTAGTCTAATCAGCTAAGAACAAGGACATGGACAAGAACAAGAACATGGAGTATTAGTACTTGACTGTCCTTAACCTTCAGAAGTGTCTGGATAATTTGAATCTTGTGGGTGTGGCTCTATGATTATGTGGGTCTAAGAAAGGAAAATAAAGACCAAGGGAGGACAATTTGAAAGAAGCAATCCCCTGTTATGTCTCAGATTTATGGTATCAAAATTTATGTGCTGTACAGACAGAAACAGCTTCTCTCATAGAAATGTACTGTGCCTTTTTTTTTTTTTTTTTTTGGTGGGGGGGGGGGGGTGAGGAGAATCTTATTTCTCTGGAATTCCCAGTATACTCTGGCCCATTTTTGCACTCTCTTTTTTCACTGGTATTCCCCCCAATGCCAAATTTGGCCCTGTTTCATTAAATATATTGAGATTTATTTGTCCCCAGAAAGACAGATATTCACAACTTGTGTATAATTTCTTTCTGATATCCATTGGATTGGAAAGAATAAAACTATCTAATCCAATTCAGCAAGCAGCTATTTATATTGTCATTACCAGTAGAGACCACGTCTGATTGATCTGAAAGCCCAAAGAACTGGAGAGCCCAAAATATATACAATCTGTTTAGCCCTTGAGAGTGAATCAGTGAAAATATATGGCTGAAGGTTGATAGTCACTTTGTTCTGCCAGTACAATCCTATGCTCTTGCAAGTTTTCAAGTGTAGGTAAAATGTAATTCAAATGGTAGGGTGAGTTAAGGGTATTCCTATAATTCCAAAGAGGTCTGTGCTTCCCTTTTCAGGAAGTGGGGATAAGAGATAAAACTTCTGAAAATCTTTATTTGGATGATATTCATGCTTGTTCATGGCTATCCACTTATTTTCAGACTTTTGTATATCACTTTTCATTCTGTCTTCTCCCTTAGAAGTGTCCACTTTTATGCAGATTTTAGCGTCATCTTAAAAAGGCAAACTTTTACTTCTGAACCTTCTGCAATATGTCTCACAAAGATATTGAACAGAACCGGCTGCAGAACCAGTCCCCGAAGGCACTCCACTAATCTTTCTTTTCTCAGAACGAATTCCATTTACCACGTCCCTCTGCTGTCTATCACTCAACAAGTATCTAATCCAGTCCACCACTTTGGCACCTACCCCCAGGCTTCAGTTTATTAATGAGCCCCCTTGCGGGACAGTATCAAAAGCTTTGCTGAAATCCAAGTACACCACATCTAGTGAATGCTTCTAATCTAATTATCTGGCCAACCAATCAATGAAATTGATCAGATTTGTCTGACACGATCTTTTTTGGTAACACCTTGCTGCCTTGTGCTGGATAGCTTTTACTGATCATTCACAAAACAGCAAAAGCAATCTAGCACGGCTTCAATGAGGAAGGTTTCTTCACAATTGCATCAAAATGCTCACATTCTCTTGTCTGTCTTTGCTTTAAGGGGCCCTTTTACTAATCTGTCTTAGGAGCCAATGTGCGTCTAACAGAAAAAAATGGCTAAACAGTGGATGCGCTAACACGTTCTGTGTTAGTTTTGTTGTCTGAGTGGGCAACGTCTGTGATACTTAGTTTGTAATACTTTCTGGCGGGTGCCCGTTGGGGCTGGAGAACGGGCGTGGAAGTGCTATTCAGCTAGCGTGCTGACATTATCGCTGTTCTAACTGGTTATTGAGCCTTTAAACCAGAAGTGCCTCGTTAAAAAGGAAGCAATTAGAGCTCCCATGTTAATTTTTTTTTTTCAAATTCTTTATTCATTTTAAAAGCCAACACAAAGTACAACAGATTTACAAACAACTGGTACAATAATCAGCATTCTTTACAATCAAATAATAATAATAATAATAATAATTTTATTTCTTATATACTGCCAAAGCCATAGTAGTTCGAGGCGGTTTACAATGAAGAAGGGCTGGACAATCAGCGAAAATGGTACAATGTTACAATCAGAAAAAAATAGGTGGCAGAGAAAAAATGGTACAACAGAGAGAAAAAATGGTACAAACAGAAAGAAAGATGGGTACAATTATGGCAATGAAATGGTACAGGGAAGAAGATCAAGACAATCTGCGTAAAGGACATAGAGAGATAGAAGGGGCCAGGGTGGGCTGCCTGGCTGGCCCGGAACGTCCTCTCCGACGTTAGAATTGACGTCGAGCATCCAGAGTTGGTCGGCCCGCGGGCAAAGAAGGAGGGCGAGTTCGGCGCCGGCCTATTTCCGATGGCCAGTGGCAGCCTTTCCCCGGCAGTGGTGGCAGCATGGTGGTGGTAGCGCAGTGGCATAGGGGAGGGAAGGGAGAAAGAAAGAATGGGGGGGTGAGCCAGGGAGCCAGAAAGAAAGCAAGGGGGGGACAGGGATCCAGAAAGAAAGAAAGAAAGGGGGAAGGGTGAAAGAAAGAAAAAAATGGGGCATGGGGAAGAGAGAGAAAGAAAGGGGGGCATGGAGAGAGAAAGAAAGAAGGAAGCAGGGTGAAAGAAAGAAATGGGGCACGGAGAGAGAGAGAAAGACAGACATACAGAAAGAAAGGGAGCATGGAGAGAGAAAGAAAAAGGGGACAGGATGAAACAAAGAAAAAGTTGGGGGAGGGAATGAAGTCTGGAGGAGAGGAAGCATACAGGAGGCTGAAAGAAGGGAAGAAATATTGGATGCACAGTCAGAAGAATAAACTGCAATCAGAGACTGATGAAATTACCAAACAAAGGTAGGAAAACTGATTTTATTTTCAACTTAGTGATCAAAATGTGTCCGTTTTGAGAATTTGTATATGCTGTCTATATTTTGCACTATGGGCCCCTTTTACTAAACTGCAATAGCAGTTTTTAGCGCAGGGAGCGTTGAGAGCAGCTTGGGGCATTCAGCGCAGCTCCCTGCGCTAAAAAACGCTATCACGGTTTAATAAAAAGGGAGGGGGTATATTTGTCTATTTTTGTATAGTTGTTACGGAAGTGACATTGCATAAAGTCATCTGCCTTGAACTCTTTGAAAACCCGCAGAATATAAATGATAATTAACATTTTGTCTGCGTACAATGTGCTTTGTGTTTTTAAAATTTTATTGTTGGTAGATCATTTTGACTTGGCCACGAAGGTAACGGGGAGGGAGGGAGGGGAGCTGCTGAAAGACATCTAGTAATCCTTGCAGGCTTGACTGCAGGGAATTATTTTTGTAAAATCATGTTTTGTTATGTGACTGGCATTATTTAGACTTTAATTTCTATGAATGAATAGAATGAAAATGATATAAAATTACTTACTTGTTTTTATGTGCGTGCGCTGAAGGAAAGTGGAGAGAGAGTGGTCTGAGGACGCTGTACGGAAATGGGGAAGAGAGAGTGGGGAGAAGACGCTGATTTATAAATTGACAATTGTACAGAATATTGTTTCTTTTTATACTTTAATATAATAAGTTCAATATAAAACAATTCAAGGCTTGTGTGGATGGAATCAGGTGGTTTGTGGGGATGAGGACCGAGCTTATGGGGATTAGTCCAATAAAATGGTATTTTCTTATTTCTCATTATTTGTTTTATTTTTATTTGTTAATTTGTAAAGTGGTGATTGTTATGTATCATTTTTTTCAAATTTACATCTACTGTCTTTATATTTTGCACAGTATTAGAGGACATGTATTACTGTTTTTGTGGTGTTGTGGTGTTGCATTGTATGCAAAGTATGGTTTCTTGGCAGTTCAGTTTAACTTTTGTCTACATATTTCTATTTTTAGTTTGTGATTATTCCATATTGGGCGAGGGTGTATCTGTCTGTGTATATAAAAGGGACATTGCTTTCTGATAGCATCGACTATACAGGATCAATTTACTGTGCAGGATCTGGTTTGTTTAGTTTTAAAATGTATGTGTTAGTGTTCTAGTGCTCACTGCAGTGTTTAAGATGCTGCCTTTTCCTAGGTACACTCTTTTTGTGCGATATGTAGATTGTTATTAAAAATCATATTTTTCATATAGATGGGGGGGGTGTAAAAAAATGATGGGCCCCGGGTGTCACATATGCTAGGTATGCCACTGCCTGCCACTACACCTCTGGACCACAAGGGATTCCAGAGGCAGAGGAGGTATGATAGTGCAGGGAGGGGGGACAGGGGGGACAGCCTGGGAGGGAGGGAAGGGGGCTGTGTACAGTGCCTGGCAGGGAGGGAGCTGGGTGCAGAGCCTAACAGGGGATGGAGGGAAGGGGGCTGGGTGCAGAGCCTGACAGGGGAGGGAGGGTCACTGGGTGCAGAGCCTAACAGAGGAGGGAGGGAAGGGGGCTGTGTGCAGTGCCTGGCAGGGAGGGGGCTGGGTGCAGAGCCTGATAGGGGAGGGAGGGAGGGACAGGGGCTCTGTGACTTGTGACATTCATAGATATAGTATGTATTTTTTGACACTTTACAATCTCAAAGATTTGTTGAAAGTAAGAAAAGATCTACCAAAGCTAAGGAGACTAATATGGGTCAAGTAGAAGCTGAGAGGGGGAATTCTGGTTGTTAAATAGATTAAGGCTCTAATTAGGTATAATGGAGAACTAGGCCTTTTTCCTGGAAGTTAAGAAATTGTTTCTTTTTTTTTTCTCTCTCTCTCTCTCTTTAATTTGTAACTCCTAATTTCCTGTTCTTGGATCTCACTGCTTGTTTGATTTCAATACTGAAAGGAAATAATAATAATAATAATTTTATTTCTTATATACCGCTATACTATAAGTTCAAAGTGGTTTACAACAAGTTACATACAATGAGAGTAAGAGATGTTTACAACAAGAAGTAAGAGATGTTTACAATGAGATACATATAATGAGTGTATGAGATGTAAGGGGAACAGAAAAAGTACTTTCTGGGATACAAATTGCAAATGGAAGAGAACCAAGATGGTTTGAATCAAAAGGAAGTATCTAGTCAGAGATTGGGGTGCAGGGGAAAACAATTTTGGTGGAATACCTTTACAAATGGGAAGAAGGATGAGTTAAATCTAAAATCAAGAGAATTGGGGATTGGGATGAGGATAGCTGAGGGGGATTGGGCAAGAATTGGGAATTAGAATTTGTTAAAGAGACGGGTCTTCAGTGATTTTCTGAAGTCGGCGTAAGAAGTGGCCTCGAGAATGGGTTTTACGAACCATATGTTCAGTTTGGCTGCCTGGAATGATAAAATTCTGTCTAGGAACTTCTTGTAAAGACATGATTTCAGGGATGGGTAATTAAAGAGATTTATTCTGCAAGAGCTCTTATTAGAGCTGTTGAGGATGAATTGAGAGGCGAGGTAAGTTGATAGCATCCCAAAGATAGCTCTGTAGCTGATGCAGGCAAACTTGAAGAGTATTCTGGATTCCACCGGCAACCAGTGGAGTATCTGGAAGTATGGGGTGATATGTTCCCATTTTTTTTAAACCAAAGATGAGCCGGACCACAGTGTTCTGAATTAATCTCAGCTTGTTAAGTGTCTTCTTATAAGCTCCCAGATATATAATGTTGCAGTAATCCAGCGTACTCAAGATGGATGACTGTACAAGTAATCGAAAGGATGAATCATCAAAGTATTTTTTAATGGTGCGGAGCTTCCATAGGACTGATATACTTTTTTTGAACATTAAATCTGTATGCTTTTCCAGGGTTAGGTGTTTGTCAAGGGTGACTCCTAGTATTTTTATAGTTTGGTCAATTTCGTAATCACGGCCATTCACGTGAATCATGTTGTCTTTTATCTTTTCATTGGGAGATGCCAGGAAAAATTTAGTTTTTTCTGTGTTCAGTTTTAGTTTGAAGGCCGTCATCCAAAGCTCTATTTGCTTTAGGGTGTTGGTTTCATAGATTTATGATTGCCTTTTTGAGTATTCGCCCAATTTCTTTTGCTATTCATTATTTTGATTTGATGTAATTTTTCAAAATTTCAATAAATATAAATTTTAAAAAAAAATTCTTCTGTGGTTTTAGATATGGTGTGGAGTCCGTTAACTTGCTCCTGCCTTGTTTTGTAGATCCTTCAGCTGGGCAAGTGGTGTTTAATTGCACTTTGTTTGTACATAGGAAGACTTTCAATATGGCAACATTCACACTCATATTTCCCCTCACACACACAATCTCTTTGTTCTTGCTATAATCCCCCTCACTCGGTTACTCAATTATTTTTTCTTCTCTCTGTCCCTCCCCCTCCCCCTTCTTCATCTTCCTCTCTCTCACACAATTTCTTGCTTTCTTATCTCACTGCCTACATACAACTCTGTTGATTTCTTCTCTGCTCTTTGAGGTCCACACCTAAAATTTCTTGTTCTCTCTGTGAACCACTTCCTCTATGATTACGGTAAAAAACAGTTTTCTGCCTCTTGCTGCTGATTGGTTCTGGCCAGAGGATTAAGCCAATCAGACAGAGGAAACAGGGAAATTAGTAGTAGCAAGAGGAGAGCTTCTTCCAGGTCCTCTTCTGCTTTCATTTTAGTGTCTGCTCTGTTCTCAGCTTCCACCAGCCAAGCAGGAGTTTGGGAAGGCTTAGCTGCTCCAGCTGCTCCAGCTGCTGACCTCGTCCTGTTTTAATTCATTGTGATGAGGACTGGATTAAATTAATTTTTGGCACATTAACAAACCAAGTAGTCAGTTTTCCTTCTATGCAAATTCTTAGGGTAACAAAGATAAGAGGGAAATGGAAGGAAATGAAGAAAAAAAAATAGGGAGAAAATGAGAGGATAATTATAAAAGAAGCAAAAGTAAAATCAAATCCACTATGGGAAATTTTAAATTATCTTTTAGTCAGACTATATTGAAGGAGCAGTAAACAAAGCTCAGGATTGGGGAGAGAGAAAAAAAAAAGCTTGTTTCACAGTAATTGGCTCTTTAGCATTGCTTCATTGCCAGTTATCCTGACAATCCTAATTAATAAGCAAACAGATAATTAGGAATTTAATTACTAAAACCGAGCTGTCCAGAAATAGCTGGCATCTTTTTTTTTGGGGGGGGGGAAGAAGAATTTAAATATGCAGAGCCACTGATCCATCAAAATGTCATCTCTTACTTGTTATGGGAGGGGAAAGGGGAGGGGATTGGCTTGTTAATCACTTTTCCTCTCACTCATTTGTAGTTTTTTCTGGATTGGCAACTGCAGGGAATTGTGGGTGTGGCCAGTTACCCTAACAGTGACATCACAGTTTAGGCTCTATCCATAGGTCACAGATATGATAAAATCAAGGGCTACCAATGAAATGTAGCAATCACAGCAGACACCTGGGTTACCTGGAGTCCCACTTTAAATTGTCATATCTGCTGTTCATAGTATAACCTTGAAGATGTTTATAGCAATGGAGCTTGATGAACAGCATGGAACAGGGACCCCGATTCCTCCATTCATTCACATAAGTTCCCTAAAACAAGAACATTGTTACTTTGTGAATTATCTTTTAATATCCATACATACTAATGAGAGCATATGAATAATAAATATTATTATTATTATCATCCTGTGCTCAGATTTAAATTGTCAGCTCTCTGGGGAAGGAGGCATACAATCCCATACACTGTGATGCAGAGCACACCGAAAGCATTATACAAGTACTAAATTTTGTTATTGTGGACACCAAAATCTGAATTTACTGGTTCTTACAACATAATTACTCCCCGGGAAACTAAAGCAGCAGCTCATGTCCTAGCTTTCAGCACAGGTAGCCCACAACAGACTCTGTACTACACTTTTTATGTTATATGAAATCTAACAAATGACCTTCCCAGGAGGGAGACTTTTTGTCCAGGCCTGATTTTGAGCTTATGTCCCAAAGAAGTGCGATATATACTGTATATCCCTAAGATCAGTTATACATCAGGATAGAGAAATTCACAAATGGGCTAAAATCTCCCTTCTGGAACTGGGTAACTTAACAGCTACATCTAGTGTAGGGACAGACAACCATGGTCCTTCAGGGCCACAACCCAGTCAGGCTTTCAAGATTTCCACAACGAACATGAATGGGATTGGTTTACATATACCTATACATATTCCCTGGGCCCAGGGAATGGAATAACCTCCCTGAGTATATTCGCCAACAGCAGAATATACAGAATTTCAAGAGATTACTCAAAAGGCATCTGTTTTGTCAGATGAAATACAGCGTCTGAGATTGAATGAATGAGGAAGAGTAGAGATTGATAGTAGGGTGCTGGTCACTGGATTGTTTTATGTTGGTCATTGATTCGACTTGTCTGTTTCATGTAATTTTACATTTTTGTATGTGAGTTTGTAACTAACCCTGGATAAGGGCTGGGTATACATAAATAAGGCAAAACAAACATATACTGCTCCCATTGTACCCAAATAGATCTCACGCATATTCATTGGGGAAATTTTGAAAAGCAACCAGGTTCTGGCCCTTGAGTTCGTGGATTGCCTGCCCCTGATCGAATGCAAGGAATATAAGTAGCAATCATGTTCCACAGCAGGTCTTTAGAGCTGCAGTTCAAGGAGGAAGACTTTTTGGGTTTAAACCTACACCCCCAAAGCAGTGTGGTATTTGTAGTCCCTGACTCTACCCATTGAAATCAGTGCTGTAGGTTTCATAATGAATCAGAATGAGGTTGTCAGAAAGCCGGGACTAGCCTAGGGTTGCCAGAGTTTACATTCGCAAAATCCTTACCCCCCCCTAGACCCGCCCCCCCAGGCCCGCCCATCCTTGCCCCTTTATGCCCCAATCCTGCCCCTAATCCCACCCTAGCCCCGCCCCCACTGCTCTCTCTGGTCATGCACGGATGCGATGCGATGATGCAACACCCTCTTGCGGATGCGCTCTTGCCCAACACAATTTCAGGGGAAGCTTTTCAAAACCTGGACAAAGTGTCGGGTCATGAAAAGCCGTCCTGACTCCCGGACATGTCCTCAAACCCTAGGACTAGCCTAAAATCTCCAGGTAACTTCCTAAGCCTGTCCTGGGGACCCCATAACCAAATAAAACCCCAGCTTGTCTTCAAGCCATGTAACAGAAAGAACAACCATTCAGGTGCTGGATGTCGTGTAAGTACTATTTTTTATTGATTCTCCAGGTACTGACTTCAGTTTTATTTCTTGCTGTTCCTGCAACTGTAGCTGGAAGTAAAGGGGAAGTGCTAGGGAGAGGGGAGAGGAACTCAGCAGTCTCTTTCTTGATGTCTGCATTTTCGTTTCTCAAATATAATACAAAGCAAAGATCTCTCCTGGTGACTAGCAGAAGCTGTGCCAACTGAACACGAGTCCCCCAACATGTACTGCGGATTTCAGTCGAACACAGCTTTCTGAAGCAGGTTTTGAAGCTGAACCTATGAAAGTCAGGAAGAAAAGGGTTTGATTTATCTATTTACAGATCCATCTGTATAAACCTAAATGGCTACTGTAATTATACATGTGTAAGTTTTTAGGTGACCTATGGTGCTTCTTATGGAATATATTATTTAGTGACATATCCTGAAAAAGGTCATGTTGGGTATTTAATTTGATATGTTTGTGACCCAGGTGCTACCAAGCCTGGGTGTTAATCCCTAGCTGCCTATTCAAGTGATGGAGTTAAAGCACTAGAATATCCGAGCACCAAAAAAATGTTTCTAAAAGTTGTTTGTTTGTTTTTTAATTAGTAAATGTATAGTTGAGAATTTATTGTGGAATTTAACCTTTTCTCTTGGATTGTACAGATGGTGCCCAAAATTGGGCACAGATATTTGGGCAGTGATCCAAGATGTGTGCCCAACTAAATTGGCTAATGAGCTAATTATTGCCAGTAATCAGGTGCTAATTGGCACTAAACTGGCACCAATTTGGAGTTTGGCCTCTCTGACTGCTGTTTTGACTGCTTTAGACTTGGCCAGATAGTCTTCCTTAGATTCTTGCTTCCCTGATTGTTTGTAGAAGATAAACGCTCTTTTCTTCTTTTTTATGAGGTCTGAGATCTCCTCAGAGAACCACTGTGGTCTATTGTTTCTTCGCCGTTTACTTACTGATTTTATGTAACGGTTGGTTGCTTCGTGTATGGCTGATTTCAGAGTTGACCACATTACCTCTACATTACCTGTTTCGGCTTGGTTTTACGGTGCCCAATGGACGAAATCTCCCATGCTTTCGAAGTTTGTGCCCTTAAAGTTGAGGGCCTTGGTTGATGTGTTTGACTTAGTGAACCCTTTCCTGAGGTTGAACCATATCATTGTGGTCACTGGAGGCCAACGTATCACCTACCGAGACCTCTGTGACACCTTCTCCATTGTGAATATCAAGTCCAGTAGCGCCCGGTCCCTAGTGGGCTCTAATACCATTTGTCTGAGTCTCGCTCCCTTTATAGAGGTTAATAGCTTCCTGCTGCTGCTGGTCGTAGTGGAAAGTTTGTTCCAATCCACATCAGGCATATTGAAGTCTCCTAGCAATACTGTGTCTCCACGCAAAGTGATATTCTCTATGTCTTCGACTAATTCTATATCCATGTCCTCCTGTTGTCTTGGAGTGTATACTACGCCAAGATACAGGCATTTGTCCTTTCCCCTAGCCAAATTCACCCAGAGGGATTCCCCGGTGTACTTGACATCTGCAATTTTGGTAACTTTGATGTCCTCTTTAGTGTATAGTGCTACCCCTCCTCCCATTTTGCCCTCTCTGACTCGAAGAAGTAAGTTGTATCCCGGTATAGCCATATCCCACTCATGGGAGTCTGTGAACCAAGTCTCGGATATCGCCACCACATCTACTGTAATGCGACTGTATTACTCTTTCCTATTACGTCTTATTTGTATTATCGTGATCATTCTGTGTATGTACTCATGTAACCCATTCTGGACTCTTTTGGGAGGATGGGCTAAATAAATGACTAAATAAATAAATAAATTATTGATACTTATCACAAATTATGTGCCCATTTAATGCCAATTAGTTAATAATGTTACTGACTTTCTATAACTGGGCACACATTTGTGTGCCCATCTTTAGGCACCAATCTTAGAATTTGGGGGTAAAAGCTGGAGCGGTCTGGGCACAGAATCAAGATGGCCCAGAAGTTATCCGAATATAACCAGGCAAATAGGACCACATAAAAAAGCAGTGCTAACTATGTCCAAATAGTTATCCGGGTACTGGCACGGAAAATCCATCTCTAATTCATCCCACGGTGGTCAGCTGAACACTGCAGGCTGAATATTCACCCGTAGATGTTCATTTGACATGAGGTGACTGCGGGTTTGCACACTTTGATTTAAGCGTTGGGAGTCATAAAAGACCCATGCTGGAATGCATCACTTTGCTGAAAGAATGCTTGCTATATTCCCATAAATAATGGTTTTAAAAAGTGGCCAAGATAAATGTGCTTTGATTCTGCCATTTCGCTCCTCTTCTCTCTTTAAGATTGCAGTGCCTCTGGGTGTTTCTGAGCTGGGAAGAGAAAAAGAATGGAATACTTCTAAACTTGATATGAAAAAGTACTTCTTTCTGTCTTTAATACTTTAGCACTTTCAGCAGCTCTCATGGAGGCAGATAGAGAAAGGTATGGAGAAACTGGAATACGAGGATCGACTTAAGAGACTGGGATTGTTCTCCCTTGAGAAAAGGAGACTGCGAGGGGATATGATCGAGACCTTCAAAATACTGAAAGGAATCGACAAAATAGAGCAGAAGAAACTATTTACATTGTCAAATTTGACACAGACAAGAGGACACGGAATGAAGCTAAGGGGGGGACAAGTTCTGGACTAATATCAGGAAGTTCTGCTTCACTCAGAAAGTGGTTGACACCTGGAATGCTCTCCCAGAGGAGATTATTGCGGAATCGACCGTCTTAGGATTCAAAATCAAACTAGATGCACATCTCCTTATGAGAGGCATAGAAGGATATGGGTGACTAAAAATTACGCCAGGTGTACACCTGATAGGGCCTCCGCATATGCGGAACACCAGACTTGATGGACCGAAGGTCTGATCTGGAGATGGCGCTTCTTATGTTCTTAGATCCCAGATACGTGGTGGATGGTTACCAAACCATTATTGCCCATGTAATAAATGAATGTGCCTGTGACTATGGTTTAACATGCAGAAAAATGAGGTGATTTTAGAAAGGACACTCAACTCAGAATAAAGACATCCAAGTCAGTACATTGTATATCAGTGGTCTCAAACTCGCGGCCCGCCAGGTACTATTTTGAGGACCTCGGTATGTTTATCATGATCAAAAAAGTAAACTAAAATAGTTTCTTGATCATATGTCTCTTTAGCTATAAATTACAATAGTATTATTAAGACTTAGCCAAAAGGAAAGATTTATAAACTTTAAAGAGTTTTATCTCATGCAAAATTGTCATTTCTTTAATAAAACATTAACTATTTTTTCTGCAGCCCTCCAAGTACCTACAAATCCAAAATGAGGCCCTGCAAAAGGTTTGAGTTTGAGACCACTGTTGTATATGGATCCATTTCTCATGTATTTTAGAACAAGATCTGCTGACAAGGGGTTTTATTGAAAGTTCCTATGAGAAGTCCCAACTAGGGTCCTGGTTTCGGCAGAACATCGCCATCAAGAGAATACGAAGAGAAGCTAGCCAGGGAAGCACAAAATTTCAAACTGTTCTTCAGATATGTTAAAGGGAAGGAGCCGGCAAGGGAAGAGGTGGGACTGCTGGATGAAGGAGATAGAAAGGAAGTGGTGAAGGAGGAAAAAGAAGTGGCGGATAGACAAAACATGTTCTTTTCGTCAGTATTTACAAGAGAGGACACATCCTGAAAAGATCTTCAAAGGAGATCAAGCAGAAAAATTAACATCCATGGAGGTAAGCCTTGAAGATGTACATAAGCAGATAGATAGATTAAAAACTGACAAATCTCCGGGCCTGGACGGAATCCACCCTAGGGTATTAAAAGAACTAAAGAAGGAAATAGCGGAACTACTATAGCAGGTTTGTAATCTATCCCTGAAAACAGGCGTGATCCCGGCGAATTGGAAGATAGCTAATGTTACGCCTATCTTTAAAAAAGGATCGAGAGGTGACCCGCTAAAATTATTAGTACAAGAAGACAATTTATCTTCTCATGTACAGCACCCCAGATTTGGAATGCGCTTCCCATGTTTTTACGGGAGGAGAAAGTGTTTGGGAAATTTAAAAGCGAGTTAAAAACCTTTCTGTTTAAAGATGCATTTGCAAATTAATTAAATTTTATTTTATAGTGTTATTTTAGTGAATTATTTTGCCTTTTCTTGTTTTTCCAACTTCCTTTTGTATTTTCCCTGTATGTTCTTTCTTTACTATAAAAAATGTATTTCATCCCCTCTTACCTTTTGTTTATATTATAATTAATTTAGTGTATGTAATGTTTTTGTTTCCTAATGAATGTATATTTTACTGTAAATCGCTTAGAAATCCGATTAAGCGATTGAACAAGCCAACTAATAAACTTGAAACTTGAAACTTGAAGTCTGACTTCAGTTCCGGGGAAGATGGCGGAAGCGCTGATAAAAGACAGCATCGATGAGCATCTAGAAAGGAATAAACTGGTGAGAACAAGCAGATGAACTTTAACGTGGAGAAATGTAAAGTCTTGCATGTAGGAAACAGAAACCCGATGTACAGCTATACGATGGGAGGACTGGTAATGGGTGAAAGAGAGCCTAGAGAGGGACTTAGGGGTACTGGTGGACAAAACAATGAAGCCGTCGGCACAGTGCGCAGCAGCCTCTAAGAAGGCGAATAGAATGCTAGGTATAATCAAGAAAGGTATTACAACCAGAATGAAGGAAGTTATCCTGCTGTTGTATCGGGTGATGGTGCACCCGCATCTGGAGTACTGCGTCCAATATTGGTCACTGTACCTTAAGAAAGATATGGCAATACTCGAGAGGGTACAGAAAAGAGCGACGAGATTGATGAAAGGTATGGAAAACCTTTCATATGCTGAAAGACTAGAGAAACTGGGGCTCTCTTCCCTAGAGAAGAGGAGACTTACAGGGGACATGATAGAGACTTACAAGATCATGAAGGGCATAGAGAAAGTGGAGAGGGACAGATTCTTCAAACTTTCGAATACTACAAAAACGAGAGGGCATTCGGAAAAGTTAACAGGGGACAGATTCAGAACCAATGCTAGGAAGTTATTCTTCACCCAAAGGGTGGTGGACACCTGGAACGCGCTTCCAGAGGGTGTGATAGATCAGAGTATGGTATTGGGGTTCAAGAAGGGATTAGATAAATTCCTGAAGGAAAAGGGGATAGAGGGGTATAGATAGAGGATTACTATACAGGTCCTGGACCTGATGGGCCGCCGCGTGAGTGGACTGCTGGGCGTGATGGACCTCTGGTCTGACCCAGCAGAAGCATTGCTTATGTTCTTATGTCCTCAGGAGACAAACCAAACAGTGGTATCTCTACTTCAGATAGCCTTGGAAAAGACCTTTAGGAATGTACTGACAGCCAAACTTCTAAAGGATCTTGTCGAAGAACTCACAGTGAGAACCAGCATGAACATCCATTTTACAAACTGACAGGTCCAAACTATGAGCCATGCAAAACAAGGGACATTGACCTCTTTGTGGCAGCATAGAAACACTGATATTTTTAAATGGCCACACAGGTCTCTGGCTAGAGCAGTTAGAGGATGCTAATTGAAATCCCACTGAAGCCCTCTGACATTTTCTTTTCCTCTTCATATTTTAAACATTGTGAGCCCTCCAGGGACACACACACCAAAAAATACATTACTGTTGAGTTGCCTTAATCCTTTCAATAGACAGGACCAGACAATCTGCACCCAAGAGTGCTCAAAGAGTTGTGCGATGTCCTGGCAATACCACTAGCCGCACTCTTCAATCTCTCCCTAAGCACGGGGAGAGTACCCTTGGACTGGAAAACAGCCAACGTCATTCCTCTGCACAAAAAGGGTTGCAGGACAGAGGCTGCGAATTACAGACCGGTGAGTCTCACATCAATAGTGTGTAAACTCATGGAAACTTTAATTAAATGCAAATTAGACACGATCCTGTATGAGGGGAATCTATGGGATCCCAAACAACATGGATTCACCAAGGGTAGGTCCTGCCAATCCAATCTCATCAGCTTCTTTGACTGGGTGACAAGGAAGCTAGACTTGGGAGAGTCTATGGACATCGTGTACCTGGATTTCAGTAAAGCATTTGATAGCGTCCCACACCGCAGGCTGTTGCGCAAAATGAAATCGATAGGGTTAGGAGAAACACTAACTACTTGGGTCAATGATTGGCTAAGTGGAAGACTTCAAAGGGTAATAGTTAACGGTACCCTCTCTAAAACATTGGAGGTGACCAGCGGAGTACCGCAGGGTTCAGTCCTGGGCCCACTCCTTTTCAACATATTCATAGGAGATCTGACTCAGGGGCTTCAGGGTAAAATAACATTATTCGCCGACGACGCTAAACTATGCAATACAGTAAGTGAATGTAATTTACAGGATAGTATGGCACAGGACCTGCTTAGATTGGAAAGATGGTCCTCGACCTGGCAGCTGGGCTTCAACGCTGGGAAATGCAAGGTTATGCACCTCGGTAGCGGTAATCCATGCAGAAATTACACCTTGAATGGAGAAACTTTAACTAGTACTTCGACGGAACGAGACCTAGGAGTAATCATCAGTGCAGACATGAAAACTGCCAATCAAGTGGAGAAGGCTTCATCTAAACCAAGGCAGATGATGGGATGTATCAGTAGAAGCTTTCTCAGCAAGAAGCCTGAAGTCATAATGCCATTGTACAGAATCATGGTGAGACCTCATCTGGAATACTGTGTACAATTCTGGAGGCCACATTACCGTAAAGATGTGCTTAGAGTTGAGTCGGTTCAACGGTTGGCCACCAGGAGGATCTCGGGTCTCAAAGGTCTCTCGTACGAGGAGAGACTAAACAAACTACAGCTCTACACTCTAGAAGAACGTAGGGAGAGGGGAGACATGATTGAGACATTTAAATACATCACAGGACGTATCGAGGTGGAAGATGATATCTTCTTTCTCAGGGGACCCTCTGTCACCAGAGGGCATCCGCTCAAACTCAGGGGCGGGAAATTTCATGGCGACATCAGGAAGTACTTCTTCACAGAAAGAGTGGTTGACCGTTGGAATGAGCTTCCAGCGCAGGTGATCGAGGCCAGCAGCGTGCTGGACTTTAAGAATAAATGGGATACCTATGTGGGATCCCTACGAGGGTCGAATAAATAGTCACTAGGTATAGACTTAAGAGGAAGGGACAGTAGGGTGGGCAGACTTGATGGGCTATAGCCCTTTTCTGCCGTCATCTTCTATGTTTCTACTCAACCAGAGCAACTTTAAGCTAATGCTAAACGTCTATATGGGTTTGCACAATCTGGCTCCCAAACATTTCGTTGAGACCATTCTGCCACGTGTTCCGCCACGTCCCCTCCGATCTGTAGAACAATTGGAGCTACAAATTCCATCTGTGAGGCAGTTGAAACTGACAGTGTCTAGGGACAGTATATTCCACTCTATAGGGCCTAAGGATGGAATAATCTTCCTGACTATATTGTATTCAATGGCAGCAGAATATACAGAATTTTTTAAAAAAACTGTTGAAGCGGCATCTTTTCTGCTAGATGAAATATAAGGTTTGAGACTGTTATTAACGAAAAGGAGAAGATGACACTAAGGTGCTGGTTGCCTATGTATTTCTCTGGACAAAAATCTGGTAATCCCATATTTACATGTTAATTAGGATTTCATTTTTGACCAGTCCTACTCCATGTTTCTTCGTTTTGGTTCCTGTGATCAATAGGCTTAATTGGTGCCAATATTGCCACTCAACACCATACAATTGATTGTAATTGGACTTAATTGAAAGTTAGGCACCTACAAACCTTGATTCTGTAAAAAGTAGGCGCCTAGTCCAAAGTGCCTACACTAAAAGTGGGCTTGGTTAGGGGGCAAATCATGGGCATACTTTTGAGTTAGGTGCCTCTCTGAATTAGGTGCCATTAGGCTCCAATATTTCTGTATGTAAATTTGTATCCCGCCCTGGAATAAACAAACAAAAACGTTCTGCAATCTGGATGTGCCAAGTACTAGGTCTAAATAAGGATGTTCATCTTTTTTGGACCTGGATATCCTTTCATCTTCTGAAATCTGAGTTGGATGCCCATATTTTGGCTCTTCCCTCTGCCCAAAATATGCCCAGATAAACATTTGTTTGCTGTGGGTCCTTGAAATACCTCAGCTTAAGACTGGAATAAGATGCAAGCCCTCATCAGAAAAAAAAATAAAAAAAAAGGTGGGTTTTTTTGTAATGAATTTGAGCACAGAGTCTGGATGGAGAAAAATCTCTAACATGGGGCATAAAATGGGAAGTTTTTCTTAATGTGCCTTAAGTTGAGGTCATTTATATTATTTGTAATCCGCTCAGAACTGTGGATGGAGCAGAATATAAACATTTGAATAAATAATAAATAAATAAACCAAATATAAACTGGCACTTACCCACATATGACCCAGCATCTGGTAAAATAACAGGATCAGAAGCTCCTCGAAGCTAAACATGGAGTCCTATGAAACCCCTGTTAGATAAAGAACCACATACGGATATCTTTTTTTTTTTTTTTTAACCTTCTAATCTGGGATATGAGCAGTAGTTTGTCTGCCAAGCCCCTTCCCTTACTTTGTTTAAAAGCAGAGTGAAAACCCACCTTTTTGATATAGCCTTCAATCCATAACCCTACTCCCCACCGCTCACCAACCCAGCTAACAGATTAATCATTCCTCTTAATTGTGTCCATGACATCCTGTTTGTCTGTCTTGTCTGTTTAGATTGTAAGCTCTTTCAAGCAGGGGCTATCTTCTTTGTGATTCTGTACAGTGCTGCGTACGTCTGGTAGCGCTATAGAAATAATTAATAGTAGTAGTTTCTTGTGACAGTGCAAAGCATCCTTATATATGTCTATTTTTTAACATAAGTTTTTATTGTAACCCACCCAGTTAACAAGTTGGCTAGAAACGTGTAAATAATACATAAATGTACAGGGTGGCTAATGAGGTGATCTGTACCCGTGGCCCCAGTTCTAACTGGATATGCCGTATTCTACCCCTAGGCCCGCCCCCTTCGACCTGCACGAGCGACGGTCAGACAGTATTTACACCTGCGCTGGTATGACACGATGATGTCACGCACATGACATCACCGCATTGCATCCACGCCTGCGGTGAATGACATCGTGATGTTGCTCATTGCCAGAAGCTTTTCAAAACCCGGACAAAGTGGCAGGTTTTGAAAATTCATCCGGATCTCCGGACAGGCCCTCAAAAGGAGGACCTGTCTGGAGAAATCCGGACGTCTGGTAACCCTAGGATTATCATATGGCTCCAGAAAAAGGAGGACGGATTGAGACATCTGGGGTTTACTTCCATTGCTTTCAATGGAAGTAAAATCCAAATTTCACAATCTGTCTTCCTTACTTCCATTGCTTTCAATGGAAGTAAAGCTCAGATGTCTAAATCCATCCTCCTTTTTCTGGAGCCATATGGTAACCCTAATTAGGGAGGAGATTGTTTTGGGATGTATAGTATTTTTTTAAAATATATTTTCTAAATTATTACTTGGTATATTGCTGGTGTGAATGATTCAGTAATGTTATGTTACTGTTTTTACTGTGTAATTCTGAGCTGCTCTGAACTGGCTTAACTGCCAGGATGTGTCAATTTGTGACAGATTATTTAGCCCTGCAGAGTTTAATATGTCATCTGGTTGCTGCAAATTCTTGGACACTGTCACACAAACCAGATGGATTAGTGGAAGAGCCTCAGTTAAGCCATTTGGAAGGTGGGAAGTTTCTAAGCAGCCACCAGACCCTAGAGACTGCAACTCTCCAAACATGGCACCAGATAAGCCTCAGTGCCCTCCCTTTGCAGATGCTTATGTTCATGCCACTAGCATCTATGGCACCCTGGAGATGAACCAATGGGAGACCTAGCACTCTCCAGGAAAACATATTTAGGCCATTTAATTGGTCAGTGGAGATTCAGTGGATAGGTTACACTTTCAGATTATTGCTGCCAAAATATGCAGTAAAGCTGATTGCCATATCTTTGCAATCCAAAAGCAAAACTGCACCAGATGCTTCAACCTATCTTCATAGTCTAAATACAAGAGACCTTTGACAAGTCTGTGCTCTTACAATGGCAAAACACTTTTCCGAAATATGCGCTGGCTGGCGGAAGGGGTGCATACATGACATTTTTCATTGGGAGAGGAGGGTTCATTTTGCTTTGTTTTAACGTGGGCTTGTACATTTCACAATAGTATACATTTAAACAAGAACCACCCCTGCCACAACTTGAATAAACCCACTACCCCACCCTCAGGATTTGGGGACCATGCTTTAATTCATCCATGGGGGATACAGAGGGAGAAAATTCTCCATTCACTCCTGCCCTACCAGTGCTGAATTTCAAAATAATTTCCGTCTCAGTTGGTTGGCACCAGTTTGAAATATAACACAGTTGTGCCAGGGATTCTCTCCCGCCTCTAAAATCCATTGATGGGTTACAGCACATAGAAGAGTTGGAAGAGATGACCCAAAGCCCTGCAGGGGGAGTTTAAAGAAAATAAAGGAAGCATGATTTTACAAAGGGGGATTGAAACCGGGCATTTCCCCGGAAGCTTTTATGGCCACTGCTCAAAATTGGAAATAATTATATAAGGTTTGGTGGTAAAATCATAAAAATCCTGGAATAGTATTTGGTAACAGTCAAGGTACTTATGCAAGTGGAAGGATTTGACTTCTGTCATCAGGGCCAACTGGAGCATGAATAAAGTACAATCAAGTAAACTCATAGAAAAACTCACAGAAAAATTGAAGACAAAGACCATAAAGCCTATCTAGTCTGCCTATCCATGCCATCTATAGTACTATCTCTTCCTCTCCCTTAGAGATCCAATGTACTTATCCCAAGCTTTCTTGAATTCAGATACATTTTTCTTCTCCACCACTTTCACCGGGAGGCCTTGGTGGAGGAACTGTTTTGAAAATACAGTCCATAATTAAGTACTGAAGCTTGCTTAGCTTTTGAAAATTGACATCTGTTGTATGGAGAAGAACTTTATTGGATCCAACCTCTGAGTTATTAACAAGAAAAACTTCCCCAATAAGAGTCAGTGAGAAATTTGGAGGAGTCGTCAAATCTGCCAATATAGATGGTTTTGTATGGTCTTTTTGTGGACCCATTTGACTGTTTGCTTGAGAAGCTGTCATTGGAAGATAAGGCCATACTGCAGGAGCCATGATTGCAAGTGTTGCTTGGATAATTTGTGCCAGCTTGTCACTGATGATGTTTGTGGCACTTCTCATCATGGTCTACTTTCCTTGGGCAGCTTCCAGTTGGTTCACAGTGTCAGCATGCATTGGATGATCTGCACACCTTTGCAGCCGTTGTTTGCTTTTATGATGATCATTACCATTGGCCCATTGCAGTCTCTATCCTCATATCTCTAGTAGTAAGCTGTTTCTCCCAGTCTTCCTAATTTACTTGCATCTCAGGTAGACTCTGGCAACCAACTTCTCTTTCCCCCTTTTGGATTCAACTACATTGCAAAACTTCATTACTTCATCTTATAATAATAATAATAATAAATTTATTCTTCTATACCGCCACAATCTTGCGACTTCTAGGCGGTTTACATTCAAGAGAGCTGGACATTCAGCGATTTACAATATGTAGAAGGAGTACAGAGTACAGAGACTTTAAGAAATTGAAATTACAAAATATACTGTTAGCTAAGAAAAAAAAGAGGAAATTACAATATACAGTTTGTTTAGAGATTCAAACACCTTTTTATGCCATGGCCAGAGTTTACCTTATCATATGATTTAATTGCTTAGAGGGGCATAATCAAAAATGTGCCGAAATCTGAGGTTGGACGGTTTGTGCAAGACATCCACAAACCCAGCAGGAAAAATTTCCATTTTCATAACTGCCAAACATCTCTCTTTTATTTTTGAAAATGAACAAGGTATAAGTTTTGGTCCTTAGGACGTCTAACGTTTTTGCCCATTTTCAAAAATAAAACACATCCATGCAAAAAAATGTACCTAAGCAAGTTTTGTAGACATACCCACCAACTATCCTCCCCTGACATCTCCGCATTCTCCCCCCACTTCCCCATCACCATTTTGAGCCAATCAGAGCCTTTGGCCCCTCCCATTGCATCTGAAACTGCATTGGGAGGGGGGAATCCCATCATTGCAGCGCGCAGTCCCGTAGGCATGAGGGAGGGAGCTTCCCTCCTGCCATTTGCTCTTCTGAAGGTACGGGAGGGATGCAGAGATGTTGGGGGAGGTACAGGATATTAGGGGGATGTGAGAGGGATGTGGGGGATATTAGGGGAGGAGTGTAGAGCTCCGCGGCTCAGCTGATCCTGGCAGAGGGAATCCCCATCAGCTGAGTCGCCATAAACCGGCTTAGCTGATGGGTATTCCTTCTGCCATGATCAGCTGATGGGAAGCCTATGGGGTGTTTTTTTGGGCGGGTGATGCTCTTTGGGTGGTGGGAAGGGGTCATGACCACTGGGGGAGTAAAAGAGTCATGCTTAAATCCTCCAGTGGTCTTCTTGTCAGTTTGGGCACCTTTGTGGAACTTAGACGCAACTCAAAGAGGTCTAACTGCTGAGTCTAAGTTACCTCTAGGAAAGCTTTGATTATGGCTGAGGTATGTCCAGGTTGAAGCCCTCCCGATTCCCGCCCATAACATACCTCCCAATGCACCCCTTTGCTCTCTGGATGCACAGCAGCTTAGAAGTGCTGATGCACGTCCAGAAAGTTGGTTTTGATTATCGGCACTTGGACGCCCCTGATATTAAGACATCCAAGTGCCGACTTAGACTGTTTTTTGGACATTTTAAAGTTTTGATTATGAACACCATACTGTTTATGTTTTTCATGCCATGCCATATCAAAGGCATGAGACTTCATATCACATTTACACATTTATCTCTAATATTAGACTACTTGTCCTTTAGATGAATTAACAATTGTATGGATTGGCATCTTGGACCAATTGTCCGTTTGCACCAAAATGTAGCACTGGAATAATTGCCATTAGATCAATCATCCCTTAGAATTGTACCAAACCCTTTCTACTCAGCTGTCACAGGTCAAAATTATCCCCCCCTCCCCCACAAACCTAGTTCCATCCCCCTCTCCCTCCCCCTACTAGTAGAGCAGTAAGAAGTAGGAGGAGAGTAGCAGCACATTGAGATGTATCCTCCTCCTTTGCCATCTGGCGCAACGTGATTCTTTGAATATGTGGCTCATGGTGACATTCACCCTCAGGCGGTGGAGGAAGATGCCAATGAACACACTGTCATTCTCCTCCTCTTCCCATCCAATTAGCATGGAAAGCAGGTAGATAGGAGGGAGTGAGAATAGAAACATTTGAGAATATGAAAAAAGGGCTGGAGTATGAGAACTGAGCAGTTGGGCATCAGAGGCCCCAGTTTCCTGTGATTCTAGACTGCAGGAAGAGCCACAATCTAGCCCAGGCCACAAAATCGCTCGTGCACTTTGGACCTGCCACAGAAGATGAGTCCAAAATGTCTGCCCTAACAGGATCACTCCTTCCCACTTCATGTGTATCTCACTTGAGAGGAAGAGAAAGGCAGAAGCAGTCTAGACCTCGGGCCACCTCCTCCTCTGTAATCAGGCCAGAATGTTGTACTTTGAACTGCAGAACACTATTATGTCCCATAAGGTTCAAAGCAGGACATTGGCTTTAGGGACACGGCCTGCACTTCCATTATCTATCCTTCTCACAGGTGGGATACATGGTTAAAGGAGACAGAGGGGGAGGAGATTGGAAGGGATTGTTGGCAGGGAAAGAGTATGAGGGAGAACATTTGGGGTTGATGAGAAAGTGAGGGTATCATGTGAAGAAACAAGAATGAGTAGAGGGCATAGAGGGGCTGTGGAGTGTGTGGAAGAGAGTGCATTAGGGGAGCGATGTGGGAAGGGTATGAGGGGATTAGAGGGGTTCTGGGTTTTGTATGAATAGTTAGCAGGAAGCATGGGGATGAGAGGGAAAGTGAAGTATCAGTGAATTGTTCCTCCCACTCCTGTACAAAGAGCCCCCATTTCTTCTCCTGCATTCCCTCAAGTTTCAAGTTTATTAGGTTTGATATCCCATCCTATCAGGCTTCAAGGCAGTTTACATAATTAACACAAAGGGGAATACATGAAATATAAAAATAAACAAACAAATCACAGTTAATCATGAAATACTACTCAAAACAAAGACAGAAAAAGAGATATAAGGGAAATAGGGGAAGAACTACATTATTTGGATAGAAAACTAGAAAAGAGAAAAAAAAGGGGGTAGGACATTAGGTTGAGAAAGTTTAAAAGCCGACAATAATGCCGGTCTGAAAAGCATGTAGAACATCCTTAAAAGGACGATCATAGGTCAAAGGCATCTGTGAACAGGAATGTTTTTAGTTCCGATTTGAAGGTGTTTAAAGAGGTCATTTAAAGAGGTTATTTCGCATAATGTTAATGTGTCTTAAGGAAAGGACCGAAAGCAAGTTTTGATTAATTGATCGAAGGGAACGTTGCGAAGAGTGTGGGATCAGAAGTCTATTCATGAATTCTGGTTGACCAGAAGCTATAGTTTTGAAGGTTAATAACAAGATTTTGCATGTTATTCGATGTTCTACAGGTAACCAGTGGGCGTTAATCAATATAGGGGTAACATGGTCAAACTTTCTGGTATTGGTTATGATTTTGATAGAAGAGTTTCTGAACAATTTGTAGACGTCTGATTTTTTTTCTTGGTTATTCCTTTATATAAGGCATTACTGTAGTCAAAGCACAAAATTATTAATGAATGAATAAGAGTATTCAGTGAAGTGAGCGTATCATGATGAAAACATTTCTGAACCCTCTCATCTTCCCTTTCCTTTTCCTTCCCACTTCTTTTGGCTGCAATTCTTTCACCATTTCTTTGCTCTGATCTCCTCTTTCTATTCCGCTTCATCCCCTGGATCCCTTCCCTTTCTTTGTCTCCAATATGCTATCTTGTACCTGCTGTCCAAGTACCAATCACTGATATCCTTTATCCCCCAAATGAAGATCCAAAATATTAACTGGTCACAAAAGAAATGCTAGAAAAAGACTTGCTCCCCGGTATTCAGCCTGCTTATTTATGTTTTGATAAACAGTGCCAGGCCAGGGCATAATACCAGGTGGCCTGGTCACCTGGAGCTTATGCAGATCTAGCAAAGCCAGGGCCTGCATAAGAGATACGAGGCCCTGGCCGAATATCGGACCAGGACCACATAACATTTTATTATTAAAATATTTTTAAAAAGACCCTCCCAGAGCCCTTGATCACTCCCTCTCCCTACCCCCATTCCCCAAGTCTAGGTAGCCCCCCCCCCTCCTCCCCCACCGGGACGTACCTAAATATTTATTTATTTATTCCATTTTCTATACCGTTCTCCCAAGGGAGCTCAGAATGGTTTACATGAATTTATTCAGGAACTCAAGCATTTTTTCTTGTCTGTCCCAGTTGGCTCACAATTTATCTAATGTACCTGGAGCAATGGGGGGATTAAGTGACCTGTCCAAGGTCACAAGGAGCAGCTTGGGTTTGAACCTATAACCCCTGGGTGCTGAGGCTATAGCTTTAACCACTACGCCATGTAGGGGATCATTGGAGGCAGGAATGCAGCCTTTGTAAAATGGCTGCTGTAATCTCTCCATCTTGGCTCCGGCATAGCAAGGCAAGGTGTCACGAGCCTCTTCTCCTTCCTTTCACTCTTACAAATTCATCATTTTTTTCCACTAGTTTGGTATTCATCAACCGCAGCATTCAGCTGCACTTCCCACCGATGTCATTCAAGCGTTTTATCAGCCCATCTGTTAGTGGCTGTTATACTGAGACAATGAATTTAGATGGAATCTGCCTCTCTCCGATTTCAATGATCTTCATGTTGTAAGTCTCTATTTATCCGTATTAATTTGTTGGAAACTAAGGGCTCCTTTTACTAAGTTGCGATAGCGCTTATAGCGCACGCAGGATTTTAGTGTGCGCTAAACCCGCGCTACACGGCTAGAACTAATGCCAGCTCAGCGCCCACTAAGTGCACGCTAAAACCGCTATCGCAGCTTAGAAAAAGGAGCCCTAAGAGTTTAGCTACGAGATTGCAGAAGGAAAACATGATATGAGGACAGGAAAGGAAACAGTATATCAACAGGCTCCTAACAATCACATGAGCTGTAAAATAAATCAAATGTTTTAAGTTGGTTAATTAAAATACATCGAGAACTGTATGGAGCATGCCAGTGAAGGTTAAAAGTAGGTAGGCTTAGAAACATAGAAACATAGAAAAAGACGGCAGAAAAGGGCCGTAGCCCATCAAGTCTGCCCACTCTAATGACCCACCCCTCCTGCCCACACTAATGAGCCACCCCCCCTGGCTTTTACCCTCCTAGAGATCCTACATGTATCTCCCATTTACTTTTAAAATCTAGCACGCTGCTGGCCTCAATCACCTGTAGTGGAAGTTCATTCCAACGATCAACCACCCTTTCGGTGAAGAAATACTTCCTGGAGTCTCCATGAAATTTCCCTCCCTTGATTTTCAGCGGATGCCCTCTTGTGGCCGAGGGTCCTTTAAGGAAGAAGATATCATCTTCCACCTCAATACATCCCGTGATATATTTATATGTCTCGATCATGTCTCCTCTCTCTCTTCGTTCCTTGAGTGAGTACAGCTGCAATTTATTCAGCCTTTCTTCATACGGGAGATCCTTGAGCCTTGTGACCATTCTGGTGGCCATCCGTTGAACCGACTCAATTCTCAGCACATCTTTTTGGTAATGTGGTCTCCAGAATTGTACACAATATTCCAGATGAGGTCTCACCATGGACCTGTACAACGGCATTTTGACTTCGGGCTTCCTGCTGACAAAACCCCTACGGATACAACCCATCATTTGTTTTGCCTTGGATGAAGCCTTCTCCACCTGATTGGCAGTTTTCATGTCTTCGCTAATGATCACTCCCAAATCACGTTCTGCTTTGGTCCTGGAGAGAATTCAACAAAGGGCGCTAAGAGAGTTAGCGCACGCAATTAGAGTGCACAAATGTGTTAGATTTCCTATTGAAAAAAAGAGGGCACCTGGCCCCGCCCTGTTCTGCCCCCAGCCCCACCCACACATAAACCTCATCTCTCCTTCCCCAAACTCAGGGTTGCTTCTGGAGGGCCTCCGCACATGCACAATCATCGACACAATGATGTCACATCAACATCCACGAATGAGCAGAGGCCCTCCAGATGCAACCCTGAGTTCAGGGCCTTCTAAAATCCCTGCCAAACTGTCAGGTTTTTGAAATCCCTCCGAGCACCCCGGACAGTCCTCTAAAGATAGGACATGTCCGGGTTTTCCTGGACATCTAGTAACCCTATAAATCCCCCCCCCCCCCCTCGATAAGAGACTTATCGAGTTAGTGGATATTCAGTGGCACTAACTGGGTAGAGCTACTGAATGCCTCAAAACTATCTGGATAGTACGGGCAGTCCATCCGCAGGGCTTGGTGGAAGTAGAAGTTATTCAGTTAGCACCCATATTCGATAGGAATGAGTACTAAGGGGTCAATATTCAAAGCAACTTAACCAAGCAGGAAAGGCATCAGTCTGGTTAAATTGTCTGTGGAGAATATTCATGGCACTTAACCAGATAGCGCCACTAAATATCCCCTCTAACTACCTAAGCTGAAACCAGTTGTGTTGTGAGCAGTCTGGGAGCAGAACTGGGGCAGAGCTGACATTTCTGGAGTTAAGTACCGATATTCAGCACTTAACTGGATAAGGTAAATGGACAAACTGGACCGCATAAAACACAGTCCTATCTTTGTCTGGTTTCACGTATCCCATTAAGGGTTGGAGAGTGGCCCTTTGATCACGTTACTCCTCTGTTAAAAGATGCACACTGGCTACCCATTTCTCATCGCATAACATTTAAAACTCTGCTTCTTATGTTTAAAACAAAACTAGATATCTTATATCAAAATTCAATAAGTACAACAAAAAAATATTTAAAAATATTTTTTATTTATATAAAAAATGAAATAAACACAAACCACCGTGGGATGTTTATGAGTGCTCAGTTCAAAACACCAACTTGACACAGCAGCAGTGTCATATTAGGATGTTAGAAAAAGCATCATAGCACCCACCTACCTATCTTAAACATTGATATGCATATAATATGACTGTTCCACAGACTCATAAGGACAAATGTATGTATTAGTTTCACTGAGCTTTTAGTTGAAATGTTCAGTGAAAAACTTCCGGCAGGGGGTGAGGAGATTTTCCTTATAAAGTCTCTACTACTGGCTATCTAAGTGCTCTCAATCCAAGTGCTCTCAAAAATAAATATAATAGTCCCTTAAACCCGAAGGCAAAAAACAAAATACAAAAAAATCATCGAGGCAAAATCATTCGTGAATGTCCACTGCTTCCTCAAAATAAATCATGAAAGTCCACTGCTTCCTCAGTCCACTACTTCCTCTACAGTGATCGTGTTTCACAAATCATGCTTCATCTGGAGGAAGAATGAAATAATTTTGGAGCTCCAAATGGGTAGGATAGAAAATGACAGGTTTTCTGAGTGCATGGAATAGAAGACCTGTGCAGAAGACCTGGGATTAGCCTGTCGAGTTAGATTTAAACATTTTTTTATTGAAGGAACAAAAAGAAAATACATTCATATATTATATAAAGATATTCCTTACAAATGAATTCACATATTTAAAAAATAATATCAAATAATATTATCACTCCTCCAATCATTTTATATTATAAACCATAATCCCTCATTATCACCCCCTCTCTCCCCTTCCCTCCCTCCCTACCTCCCCTTTCCCCCTCCCCCCCCTCCCTCCAACCAATTTCCTATTTTCCCCCCACTCCATCCCATTCCCCCTTCCCTCCATCCCATTTTCCCTTCCCCCTCCCCGGATGAAAGGTGACAAAAATCATCCAAGATCTGGAAGACAACCAAAACTTCAATGTAATTCATTGAGAATTAAACTTCGAGTTAAAGGTAAGCCACATCCTACTTACATTTAACTGTGCTGATTATATGAAACATTCCTCTCAGTTGAATCCAGCACAGCAGTGTTTCTGCAAAATTAAAATTTATGTCTTGTCAAGCCATCAAAGTGATGTAATCAAAGTGATGTTTCTTTGCTATTACAAAAGCACATTTCAGTGCTTGTGAGTTGTCATCAACAAGATCCTACGGGAGTTGTCCTCAAGCAATAAGCAGATCAAAAGTTGTCTTCACTAAACCTACAGTTTAAATTGCAACTAATCTGAGATCTAACCTACCTGGATTAACAATTATTTTTCCAAATCCCATTTCACCCCTCCTTCCTGCCTCTAGAAAAAAACCATTGTCAATGCAGAGTCACCCATTTCTTCAGGTTATGATAATGAAGGGATTGCAGGGAAGGGAAGCCTGCAATAGTGAAATTTTATCAGTAGTAACAAACCTAAACATTTAACTGCAATCTTTTTTTTTTTTTTTTTAAAGTCTCGAGGCTCCTTTTACTAAGGTGCGCTGTGCGTTTTAGTGCACGCTAAACGCTAATGCGTGCACATTAGTCTGTGAACGCATTAGCGGTTAGCGCGCGTTTATATTTAGCACGTGCTAAATGCACGCTAAAACGCATAGCGCACCTTAGTAAAACAGGGGGGTTAGTTTATTTGCATTTTAAAGTAACAAGTCACAGCAAATATAATGATAATACCAGTTCTAGAAAAGCTTTTCTAGAACTACAATCTTTAGTATCTTAAATACCCCCAGCCACTCTCATTCTGCCTGTCCCATCAAGTACTTCACATTAGCACTGCACTAACCAAGTATGTTAGACTCATGCCCCGACTGTCTTTTCTACAAGGTAGCTTTCTTTAACAGTTTAAAATGTTCCCATAACCCAGGTACCTGTATATTATTACCTTAGGTTGCAAGGGTGACTCCTGGAAAGCAGTCACCCTTCATTGGTTGCAGACCTCGCTTTATATTCCTCTTCTTTCCCCTTCTCTTCTGGATCAAAGCCCTTTTTAAGCCGCCTCAGGGAACTGGGATTTTGAGCTGTGGCCAGGCTGCTCTTCAGAACTTCATAGGGGTCCTGAAGATTCTTTTTACCTTTCTAGAGAGACCTTTTTTTTCACTGTGTTTTTGAATTCTATTAAGGTTTTTGCTGGAGCTGAAATAAAACACCAGTTGAAATGAGGTTTATCTTGCCCCATTCTGATTCTACTGTCTGTCATTGTGTGCGGCAACTAGCTCATCAGTTCTCTGTATGATAACCTCCGATGCAAAATATGATTTTTTTAAAAATGTTAAGTTTACAGTATGTAAGCATGTGTACCTGTGAACCATACCCTGACCTTCTAATTCTATAAACTTGCTTTGCCCAAATTTAGGCTTATTGTGCAGAGATTAAGCATTGATTAACACTAGGGCGTGCGGCCATGGTGAGCATAGACCAAATATGGAAGTTCAAGGACATCTCAATCGCCATCAAACAAAGACTGATTGCTACCATTGTGTTCCCAATCGTGACATATGGCTGCAAGACATGGGCACTCAAGAAAGCAGATAGAAGAAACATCAATGCTTTTGAGTTGTGGTGCTGGAGAAGACTTCTACGAATCCCACGGACAACTAGTATCACCAACAGAGATGTTATTGATCATGTAAACCCAGAGTTATCCCTGGAAGGCAAGATTACCAGACAGAGACTGACCTATTTTGGACATGTGATAAGGACGAATTCATTAGAAATGGAGGTGCTACTCGGAATGGTCAGTGGAAGAAGGGGAGACCAAAGGCCCTATTTTGGACATGTGATAAGGACAAATTCACTAGAATTCATTAGAAATGGAGGTGCTACTCGGAATGGTCAGTGGAAGAAGGGGAGTCCAAAGGCCCGTTGGCTGGATACCATCAAGAATGACAAGGGAATGAACATCAAGCAATTGAAAGAAGCCGTGGAAAACAGGGAAGCATGGCGAGGAATGGCCTACAGAGTATGCAAGGGTCAGACATGACTGAATGGATAGTAGTAGTGCAATTTGTGCTCACAATTTAAAGAATAAGATCAGTTGCACACACAACTTGATTTAATAATTGGTTGTTAATGGCTTTAATCTGTGTTAATTGGCAATTAGCAGTTCCATGCCCAACAGCCCTTAGTCACTATTCTAGAACAGTGTTCCTCAAGTTGGTCCTGGAGTTCCCCCTTGCCAGTCAGGTTTTCAGGATATCCACAATGAAGCCATAATTTGTGGTACGTTACTACACGTTAAGCCTACTTTGGATAAATATAAAAGCCGTCTTTTCTTGATCATGACAGGAATAGCCATCCAAATGGTCACACATAACTGGCCGAGCCACGACAGAATAAATGACATATTTTGGTGGGCAAATGTGAGAGAATGAATGCGGAATGTATGGGGTTTAGTAGTTAATTTAATAAAGTGTGGAGCCCATTGACTACCTGTGTTACCTCGCAATAAGGGTCATGTATCGTTCCTTTTCTTAGATTTCCTTACACATCCAGGGTGGGTGGGTGGGGGGAGGGAAATGTATTTTGAGGATTTAAATTACTTAATTATAATATTGTAATCACATCATATGTCTTATTGTATTAATAATTGGGAGAAGGATGGGAGAAAATGATTGTTTTATGTATTACTTTTGTAGTTAATAGTGCGTTTTATGCAGTATTTTATGTTCAATTAATTGTATTGCACTGTCGAAGTTTGAAAATCAATAAAGATTTATTTATTTATTTATTTTTTAAAAGGATATCCAAAATGAATAGGCATGAGATTGGTTTGCATAAATTGCCTCCATTGTATGCAAATCTATTTCATGCCTATTCATTGCGAAAACCTGACTGGCAAGCGGAAACTCCAGGACCGCCTTGAGACACACTGTTCTAAAGATGTGCGCACAAGCTCTATTGTGTACAATTTCTAGGGGGGTGTGGGTATAGGAGTCAGGACCCTGCCTAGGATTTAGGCGCTTATCTCCTCATATTCTGTAACCTGCGTGCCTAACAGCCAACAGATAGGCATGACTGCTTACAGTAGGTTTTCACATGGCATAAAACTGCGACTATAGGCTAGTATTCTACTGCCAGTTCCAAGCAGGCCTACCGTTATATAATTTGTGTTAAGAGCGCATCATCTCTACACCTAAGTTTTGATGCTCTAGAGCAGTGGTTCCCAACCTTGTCCTGGAGGACCACCAAGCCAATCGGGTTTTCAGGATAGCCCTAATGAATATGCATGGAGCAGATTTGCATGCTTGGCACCTCCATTATATGCAGATCTCTCTCATGCATATTCATTAGGGCTATCCTGAAAACCCGACTGGCCTGGTGGTCCTCCAGGAGAGGGTTGGGAACCACTGCTCTAGAGGCCTATGCGTGTCTTCCCTCTTTCTCTCTGAACCCTTTTTTAATTGTAAATTGCCGTATTGCTTATGCCGAGGCTAATGTGTGGTATATCCAAATGCCATAAATAAATAAATCTACTCCTGAGAGGCTCAAATATTTTTCTGCTTGGTAAGGCAGCCAGGTGAAACTGCTGGTAATTTCTGTGAAGCTGACTGTGAGCTTGACAGCAGCCCTTGAAAAATCTCCTAGGGGCTAAACGGAGTTAGACAGGAAGCAGAATGTGCAGCTGTTACCAGAACGTTCAGTATTTGGATGAAGCTTTCAGTTTCCAGCTTTTGTACACGTCCAGCACTGGGGCAGAGTGTGAAGGACTGATATTTACTGCACTATTCACCTTGGACTTTACTAACTCCCTGAGACAAAGAAGGATGATTTGCCATTGTTCTTCTATATAATTCTGCTAAAGCAGGACAGAGTTCGGACAGGAGGCCCAAGTCTTTAAATTTGGCAGAAATAAATCTCAACAACATAAAAACAACAGAGTACAAATTGTTTATTTTATGATTCTTCATAAGATTTACTTCAGTGTTTCTCCAGCTGCTCCTGGACTACCCCCAAGGCCTAGCCAGTCTGGTTTTCAGGATATCTACAATGCAAGAGACAGATTTGTATGCATTGATTCCACTACCTGCAAATCTATTCCATTCATATTCATTATGGCTACCCCGAAAACCAGACTGGTTAGGCACAGACAGTGGCGTAACAAAGGTAGAAGACACACACCCCCCCCCCATCCCGAGCCCTCCTCTTCAGGCCCTGCTCCTTCCATGCCCCCACCGTTCCTTCCCCACCCTCCCTCCATACCTTTTTAAATCTTCACCAGTGCAAGCAGCTTCTCTGGTTTGCTGCTTGCGATGTCTTTGGCTTTTCCTCTGACAGCCCAATCTATCTAAACAACCGCCTTATCCAAGCTACCTCTACCAGGCATAGAAACACACACACCCCATTCATATACCCCCCAATCAAGGAAGTAAAACAGAAAAAAACTATACAACAGCCTACAAGTCATTCAAGCAGCAAAACTAGATAACCAAATCTCCAACCAATTGATATCAACCCCAGACTACAAGATGTTCAGAAAGGAAATAAAAACTATACTCTTCAAGAAATCCCTGAATAAAGCTTAAGACCATGAATACCTCCCTCTTACCACCCTCTCCCTAACCCCTGATCCTACCTAACCCTTTCTTGGAAACGACCTCTGATCTAACTTTGTAATCCTCCTTCCACAACTCTTTTTGTAATCCGCTTTGAACTGAAAGGTAATGGTGGAATAGAAATCTGTAATGTAATGTAATGTAATCACTTCCTGGCCCCGCAACCCGGAAGTAATTTCAGAGGGGAGCCAGGACAACACGAGCAGCAGGCCTGAGAAGTTGCTCACACTGGGGAAGATTTAAAGAGATACAGGGGAGCGAGGGCATGAGCGTGGCATGGGGGGGCGAAGAGGTGCCAGTGCCCCCATCAAGATGGCACTTGGGGCAGTACACCCTCTGCCCCCCCCTCCCCCCCCGTACTACACCACTGAGCACAGGGGTTCCCAACCTGGGGTATGAGATGGAATATCAGGGGGTGTGAAAGGGTGGCTTTTGCCCCTTAGTCATGAGTCATCACTCAGCTAGCTGCCAGTTTGCCTTGAGCAGTGGTGATAGATGGTTGTGACATTACTTTTGTATGAGATGCAAACATTAATCAAACATTTCCTAGGGGTCTGGGCTATAGAAAAGGTTGGGAACCACTGAGTTAGGGAAATCCTGGCAGAAACTAGAGAAACCCTGATTTTTCTCATGCCTGAGAAATTCTCAGAATACCCAAATGTTTACAGTATCTGCAGGAGGCATAAGACAAACATTGGTGACTTGGTTTATCTCTTTAAACATTGCTCTTTAATTTTATCCTTCATGTTTTCACACCTGAATGTGCCAAATGTTAAGAAATGTGCTTGCTTCTTTTCATTTTTAAGTTGCCAGTTAAAAGGTCTCCAGTTCTCATTTTTACCCTGTCCAATTGACTAAAAAAAAATCCTCTAGCTTTGCAATGGAAGAAGGGTGACGGGACTACATCGTGCGGCGCGCCGAAGAAAAGCACTATTTTAAAGAGCTGCGACGGGGGGGGTGTTGGTGGGGAACCCCCCTAATTTACTTAACAGACATTGCGCTGGTGTTGTGGGGGGGTTTGGGGGGTTGTAACCCCCCACATTATACTTAAAACTGAACTTTTTCCCTAAAAAACAGGCAAAAAGTTCGGTTTCAAGTATAATGAGGGGGGGTTACAACCCCCCAAACCCCCCACAACGCCAGCGCGATGTCTGTTAAGTAAAATAGGGGGGTTCCCCACCAACACCCCCCGTCGGAACCCTTTAAAATAGTGCTTTTCTTCGGCGCACCGTCAACCTTGCGCTCAGTTGTCTGCGCTCAGCTGTCGGCGCGCCATTGTCTTGCGCGATTTTGTCTATGAACCTGGAAGAAGACTTTCTCCCTGAGGTAGAGGAACATTGGTTAAATAAATTATTTTCTATAGAATTATTAGGAAAACCCAGGTATAATTTTAAGGCCACGGAAGATCAATATTTCAAAAATTGAATTAAATTCTAGATTGCTATTTTTAGCAGTATTTGTATTTCTTTGGGGTGAATAGCATTTTTAAATTCATTTATGAATTCAATTTTCTACACTGTTCTGCCAAGGGAGCTCAGAACAGTTTACATGAATTTGTTCCCTGTCTGTCCCAGTGGGTTCACAATCTATCTAATGTACCTTGGGTAGTGGAGGATTAAGTGACTTGCCCAGGATCACAAGAAGCAGTGTGGGTTTGAACCCACAATCTTGGGGTGCTGAGGCTGTAGCTTTAAACACTGTGCCACACTCTCCCCTATGTATGGTATAAAGCTTGCAAAATTTCTAATAAATATATTTGGGTCAATATTCAAATGCTAAAGACAGCATTTTTAAGTGGATTGCTATCAGCACTGAATATATGCAGAGAGCAGTGACCACTGCCAGGTATACTGGGGTCAGACCAATGGTCCATCAAGTCCAGTAGCCCATTCTCACGGTGGCCAATCCAGATCCCTAGTACCTGGCCAAAACCAAAGGAGTAACAACATTCCAGCATCTCAAAGAATAGCAAGATCCCGGAACCCCAATGAGAGCAACATTCCAGAGCTGAGATTGTGATGTCATAATGCCACAGTATCTCAGAGCCACCTTTATCAATGATGTTACAATGGCTTGATTGTCCTATACTTGGTACACATAGAAACATAAGAATAGCCATACTGGGTCAGACCAATGGTCCACCAATCCAGATCACTAGTACCTGGCCAAAACCTATGGAGTAGCAACATTCCATGCTAGCAATCCAGGGCAAGCAGTGGCTTCCCCCATTTCTTTCTCAATAACAGACTATGGACTTTTCCTCCAGGAAATTGTCCAAACTTTTCTTAAAACCAACTACGCTATCCGCTCTTACCACAACCTCTGAGAACGCGTTCCAGAACTTAAATATTCAGCTGCTGTCGAGATAGATATGCAGTTTACTTTAGGACAGCCTTTTTATTGGTTTGTATTAATCCACATAGCTATACAGATAACACAGCTGAAAATTGCCTGATATCTGCAGAGTTAGATGGAATGCCCATTTTCCACCTTTGATCTACCTGGCACTATAGTGCCATATAGCTGATTATTTTTACATTTATTTTGATATGAGCCAGGAAACAAATTCTCGGCTCCTTTTATCAAACCGTGGTAGAGCTTTGGGGATTAGCGCCCAAGAAAAGGATCTGGGTGTGATCGTGGATAATGTGATGAAATCTTCCGCTCAATGTGCGGCAGCGGCCAAAAAAATAAATAGGATGCTAGGAATTATTAAAAAAGGAATGGTTAACAAGGCTAAAAATGTTAGAATGCCCTGTACTGCTCCATTGTGTGACCTCATCTGGAGTATTGCGTTCAATTCTGGTCTCCTTATCTCAAGAAAGATATAGTGGAGCTAGAAAAGGTTCAAAGAAGAGCGATCAAGATGGTAAAGGGGATGGAACTCCTCTCATATGGGAAAAGACTAAAATGGTTAGGGCTCTTCAGCTTGGAAAAGACACAGCTGAGGTGAGATATGATTGAAGTCTACAAAATCCTGAGTGGAGTAGAACGGGTACAAGTGGATCGATTTTTCACTCCGTCAAAAATTACAAAGACTATGGGACACTTGATGAAGTTTCAGGGAAATACTTTTAAAATCAATTGGAGGAAATTTTTTTTTCACTCAGAGAATAGTTAAGCTTTGGAACAAGTTGCCAGAGGATGCGGTAAGAGCTTATAGCGTAGCTGGTTTTAAGAAAGGTTTGGACAAGTTCCTGGAGGAAAAATCCATAGTCTGTTATTGAGAAAGACACGGGGGAAGCCACTGCTTGCCCTGTATCAATAGCATGGAATATTGCTACAGCTTGGGTTTTGGCCTGGTACTAGTGACCTGGATTGGCCACCATGAGAACGGTCCATCAAGCTACTGGGCTTGATGGACCATTGGTCTGACCCAGTATGGCTATTCTTATGTTCTTATGTGAGAACAGTCAAGCAAGCCATTGTAACATCACTGATAAAGGTGGCTCTGAGGCACTGTGGAATGAGGCATTATGACATCATAGTCTCAGCTCTGGAATGTTGCTCTCATTGGGGTTCCAGAATCTTGCTATTCTTTGAGATGCTGGAATGTTGCTATACCTTGTGTTTTGGTCAATTACTAGTGACCTGGATTGGCCACTTTGAGGATGGGCTACTGGACTTGATGGACCATTGGTCTGACCCAGTAAGGCATGTTCTTATGTTATCTTTGTACCGCGGGCCGGCAAGGTAAATGTTCCGACGCTCATTCAGTTCCTATGAGCATCAGAGCATTTACCTTGCCAGCCCACGGTAAAAAGCTCTACTGCAGTTTGATGAAAGGAGCCCTCTATTTTCACATGAAGTGTGTCCTAAGAAGGCAATTGTCAAAGGGTAAAATGTATTTTATGTGCAATCCCCTCCAACGTGCCCAAAATGCAGCAATCAGACTTCTGAAGAACCTTCACGCCCATGACCCCTGTATTCCAGGCTCTTTCATCAGTCCTCTGACTGCCCATAGCCAAACGCTGCATCTTTAAGGGCTTGATGCGCTAGTATACAAATCCCTGAACAACATGGTGCCTGGCTACATGTCAACCAAACTTACTCCATAGGTACCGAACAGACCACGCCGCTCCCAGGAAGAAATACACCTCCAAACACCCCCAGGCCGTGCCCTTCAACTACAGAATGCCAGACGTCAATCCTACGCCCATTTCCTTCAAAACTACTGGAACCAACTACCCCCACAGGTCAGATCACTCGAAGGGCTCCTGAACTTGAGGAAAGCAATAAAAACATACCTCTTCCCATAATCCTTTGCCTCTTACCGCATGTTTAAAAAGAGAAACGTATATTGGAACCTGACTATCTATAATTTGAACTGTATATTATGTACAGTGGCGTAGTAAGGAGGGAGCGGGGGGACAGTCCACCCTGTACGCCATCTTGCTAGGGGCGCCAGCACTCCTCCTCCTCTATGCCCCCCCCCGCTCCTCCCCCTGCCATGCGCAGTAGCCCTTGCCTTCCCCGTACCTTTTTTTTACTTCTCCCTCATAACCAACATTGCTGCCCGCGTTGGCATCGATGCTCTCTCTGATGTCACTTCCGAGTCCCACGCCTAGGAAGTGATGTCAGAGGGCGAGCTGACGCCGACGCGGGCATGCTGCTCGCGTCAGAGAAGTTAAAAAGGTATGGGAAATGAGAAGGAGCGCGTGCACATTGCAGGGGGGAGGGGATGGGTTGGGGTACCTCTCACCCTTGCTACGTGCTGATTATGTGTGTTCAACTTGTAATCTGTTCGGAGCCCGTTAGGGAGAACAGGATAGAAGACGAATTCAATAAATAAATAAATAGCTTCCTGAAAGGTGCCGTCCTTCGATGAGATGACTACACATTTGCTACTCTATAATACTTGTACTTCCATCCACATTAAGGAGCATGACTAGTGCACATATAGATTTGCAAATCATAAGAACATAAGAATTGCCGCTGCTGGGTCAGACCAGTGGTCCATCATGCCCAGCAGTCCACTCACGCGGCGGCCCCCAGATCAAAGACCAGTGCTCTAAATGAGTCCAGCCTCACCTACGTACGTTCCAGTTCAGCAGGAACTTGTCCAACTTTTTCTTGAATACATGGAGGGTATTTTCTCCTATAACAGACTCCGGAAGAGCGTTCCAGATTTCTACCACTCTCTGGGTGAAAATGAACTTCCTTACGTTTGTACAGAATCTATCCCCTTTTAACTTTAGAGAGTGCCCTCTCATTCTCCCTACCTTGGAAAGGGTGAACAACCTGTCCTTATCTACTAAGTCTATTCCCTTCATTATCTTGAATGTTTTGATCATGTCCCCTCTCAGTCTCCTCTTTTCAAGGGAGAAGAGGCCCAGTTTCTCTAATCTCTCACTGTACGGCAACTCCTCCAGCCCCTCAACCATTTTGGTCGCTCTTCTCTGGACCCTTTCGAGTAGTACCATGTCCTTCTTCATGTATGGCGACCAGTGCTGGACGCAGTACTCCAGTTGAGGGCGCACCATGGCCCGGTACAGCAGCATGATAACCTTCTCCGATCTGTTCGTGATCCTCTTCTTTATCATTCCTAGCATTCTGTTCGCCCTTTTCGCCGCCGCCATCACACCTTGCGCGGATGGATTCATTGACTCGTCAATCAAAACTCCCAAGCCTCTTTCCTGGGAGGTCTCTCCAAATCTTTGCACTTACTTTTTACATCAAAAGTCTACCCAGAGAAAGCAGGGGCAAGGTGATGCAGGTGTTTCACCTTGGCGGCACATCCATTCCCTTTGAAAACTAGTGCGAAGCCCGCAAATACAGTATATTTGTCTCAATGCCAATGGCTCGAAAATGATCCCCATCATCACTTATCACAATACCAGGCACAACCAGATACCCTTTTCTATATGATAAACAAGACAAAGTGAGGATTATATTTTCTATCCAGATCAGTTCGGCTTAGATAAAATGTATTCAGGAACATGTCCCTCTCAGGTTTCCAAGCAGGAGATTTCATGATATAACTATTGTTAACAGATACTATTAAACCTCTCGGAAATCAGAAAAGGCCACATAACATTCAGTGACGCTTTCTACTGCAAACCTATTCATCGGTCTGCACCACATAGCTGCGTAGTGAGCTGCTGGCCGGCTCCGTGTTATGAGAGGCCCGTCTGAGCATCTCCTGATTTTTACATGTATTCTCGTGTCTCAACAAGCTTGTGTTTATTTTGTCCTGCCAATAAAGTCAACCCCACCCCCTATGAGCGTCAGGAGCAGTGCAGAGCATTCAGCACGCCAACCTGCGCTAAAAACCACTATCGCGGTTTTTTAAAAGGGGGGGGGGAGTATCTAAATTAGGATCCTGTGACCTTTGTTTTAGATGCATTATTTGTGTTTTTGATGTCCATAAACCGGCATTTCTTTTATTTATTAAAATATTTTTATAACTCATAATCTACCATTCTAGGTGGCATACAATTATACAGAGAAATCTCTAAAGTTTTTTAAAAATATGGGGGTCCATTAAAGGCATTTGTTAAACAAAAGACTGATTAATTGATTAACTAATTTCTAGATGATCTCTATACACATCCAGAGAGGTTTGGGGGGGGGGGGGTAAAGTACTTTGTATAGTATTTGTTGAAGATAAGTGCTGTTATATGCTTTATGTGACTGTATATTTGTCTGCACTTTGTATAAGTTCTGAAAATGAATAAAGAATTACATTTAAAAAAAACCCAACAAATCTCTAAAGAGTTACAGAAAAATACGTAAAACACACATAAGACAAGCAGTAATGGTCCCTTCATTCATTTTAACCCTTCATAGACTCCCCTCCTTTACAAAACCGTGCTAGTGTTTTCAGCACCGGCAACCATGGTAACAGCATGACACAGAATTCCTACGAGCAGCCGAGCTGTTACCGCCGTGGCTGGCGCTAAAAACGCTAGCACGGCTTTGTAGAGGGGGGGGGGGGGATAGTGGTTCTAAATTAGTTCCCACAATTTTACCTTCCCCCTTTTACGAAGCCACTTTAGGCTTTTTTATCGCCACAGCGGTATTAGCTCTCACGCTCATTCCTATGAGCATTGGGGTTAATACCGCCGCAGCCGGTGATAAAAAAAAAAAAGCCTAATGCAGCTTTGTAAAAGGGGGGGGGGGTATAGCCCTAGGATAGTGATTAGGCCAACTGGCTACAGAGGGGACAGATTTCTTGACTGTTGTTTAAACTTGGCTCCTCAGTCACTTCGATTTAGGTTTCTCTCATCCCCTGCTATTGAGTTTCTTCTCATTTATCATCCTCCCCCTCTGAACTCCAGTTCTTTAGAAATCTTATAAGCTATACTTAACAAACACTGCATTCAATAACAAAACCCACTAATTTTAGGGGATTTCAGCATACACTTTGATGATCAGTCATCTTTTCTTACCAAAGTTTATCAATGATTTAAATCGTGTCGCTCTTCCCACGGGGACCAACACACTCAGGTAGTCATAGACTTGACCTTATTCTCTACCATAACTCTTCTCCCACCTCATAACTTCATATTCCACTCTTCCATTCCCCTGTATGGATTACATGACAACTAATCCCCTAACCCCTCTTGCAACAGCCTCTCTCTCGGGACCTCACTTCTCTCCTACTCAAAGCTAGATAAGGAAGAGTGCCCTACTCCCCACATGGGATGGGCAGCGGTGACAAAACAGCTGAGGCCATGTCAACAGGGGGGGGGGGAAGGGGAAAGGTAGGGAGGCAGGCTTGGAGGGTGGAACCAGGGGGGAAGATAGGCCAATGGGGAGCGGGGAGGCGGGCATTGGGGAAGCACACTGGGTAGGCGAGCTTCAGCTCAAGCCCCTTTCCAGCCAAGCATCGAGCATGGGTAACCACAGCACATGTGGTGAGAGTATAAAGGGGCAGCGCATAGCACTAAATGAAACGGCTGACAGGAACAAGCAAGATGCATGTCTTCCTCCTTGGACGGCGGGGAGGCCTGTTTACATTGACTCACGTGGCATGGAAGTCATCCAGTCCCTTTTTGAACCCCTGTCACTATAATAGCAGCATCTGGTATGAGGATGCCTAGTACAGCTGCACACAGGTGTCTTAAGTAGCCTGGTGAGTCGGCTAGTGAACCAAGGAGAGGAGGATCTATGCCCATAAGCCACGCTAATCACTACATTTATGGTAGAACGTGTGAGCCCACCCAAACCCTACTATACTGCTCTATAGGTGGCACCTGAAACCGTAAGTGCTACTGGGGTGGTACACAAGAGGGTATAGTAGATTTTTAAGGGGGGGGGATTGGGGGCTAACCATAAGTTATAAGGAGGTTATGGTGAGATATACATCTGGCACCCTGTATGTGAAGTTCAAAGCAGTGCCCTCTAAGGTGTTCCATTGCTTTGTTGGGATGTCTTTGTGGCCAGACCATTACTATGCTGGCCCTACCCACGTCCAAATAGTCTGCGTTTGGACATTTTTGACATGAATATTTTTCTGCTTGAAAATGGGGTATAAATTTAGAAGTCCCGGTGGCCAAGACGTCTAAGCAGATTATTTTTATTATTATTATTATATTTGGACATCCAGCAGTTTGCTATTCGAAAATGGCCATTTTTGTTCCTCCAACTTTGGATATTCAGCTGGAAACATCCATGTTGGACTTAGGAAGTTTGTTTTTTTTCAAAAATATCTCTCCACGGTTCAGGCATTTCTAAATATTTCACTCTCCCATCAAGGGAGATCCATCTTGTCTCCCACTCTCTTCAATCTCCCTGATTATTACACTATCAGAGCTTATTTTAACATTACTGACTTTATACTTTTAGTTCAAACGCTATTACTTAGCATTCTGGACTACTGTGATATTATATATCTGACAAGTACAAAGAAAAATTTGGCTAGGCTGATCTTGGTCCAAAATACAGCAGTTAGAATGATTTACAGACTGAAGAAGTATGGTCACGTAACCCTCTATTACCGTGAGCTACACTGGCTCCCAGTTGAGGCCCGGGTGATCTTTAAATTGGGATGTTTATACTATAAAGTCGCTTTTAGTGCCCCTCCGCTTTACCTTGTTGATAGATTTGTTACTATGATTCACGGGAACAGTAGACAATCCCATGCCCTATTTATGTTCCCTTCTGTTAAGGGCTGTAAAAATAAGAAACACATAGGCACTGTCTTTCCTATCAAGTAGCTCAGTTCGATAAAGAATTCCGTCCATTACTGACCAGATCAATATCTTATAAACATTACAGAAAATTTTTTAAAACTTTTTTTTTCTAAATTTGTAGCTAGCTAATTCTTGCGTATTGCATTATCTCTGTATCCACTCATAGCATAATCTTTTGTAAACCGTATTGAACTAAGGGTTATGCGGTATAGAAATCTGTTATTATGTTATGTTGTGTATGTTAATTCTACAATCTTTGGACTTTTCTGTGTTTGTTTATGTTGACGATATTCAGATTTTATGTAGTCTTGATCCCTTTAATCAGTCACATATTACAACCATCAATGAGAAACTTAAAAATCTGACCACTTGGCTAACAAAAGACCAATTCTGAACCCAGGTAAGTGTAAATCCCTCTTGTTTAGCAAGATTTTAAAAACCCATCCTTGTCTTCACCATTTCTACTCGACTGTACATCCATTCCACAGGTTATCTCCACAAAAGTACTAGGAGTTACAACTCACATTTCTACTGTGACATAAAGCTCATTTTATAAGCTCTGTCTTATACGTTCTATCTGCAACCTCCTATATCCTTCTGCACTTTAATGTATTAATTCATTTATCCATGATCAGTCATTGAGATTACTATAATTCTCTTTGTAAAGGCATCCGAATTAATGATCACAAAAGACTACAACTCATCCAAAACACTGCAATTAAACTCAACACCGGTCATCGCAAATTTGGCCGTGTCACTCTATTAAAAACTGCACACTCGCTGCCTATTTCACACAGGATAACCTATAAATCTTACTACTAGTATTCAAAATTCATACATCAAAAACTCCCCTATACCTACTGTGAGTAGACTCTTAACACCATACTTTCCATCCAGAGCTCTTAGATTCATTAATGAAAATCACCTGATAGTCCCTTCTTTCCGCCAAATAATATCAGACACTAATCGTTGCTCTATTTTCTCTGTACAGGGACCTGAACTATGGAATTTTAGACCAACTCATTTCAGGCTTCAAACATCTTTAAATCATTATAAGAAAGAGCTGAAAACATTCCTTTTTTTCTGATGCCTACAGAAATGTTGGACTTTCATGGCTATCTACAGGTAATTTCATTAGGTTGCAGGTCAGGCGTGGCTGGTTACACATGAAGACTACACCTCTCTTTTTTCCTCTCCCCCTATTCTATTCAGTATTGTAGTTCTCCTCCCTTTTCTTCACATTCATGTATTATCTAATCAAAACCCCTCCCGCCCCCCTTTTTTATTGTAAGCCACCTAGACATTTTTATGATAGGCAGATATCAAGACTTAAATAAACTTGGAACTTGGAAACTCTAATATATCCTGTCAATGCATCTTGGTCCATATTCAATTCCCACACTGATCTGCTGTATTTTCTGTGTAGATTGAGGGTAATTCATGTCCTGATATAGCAGTAATCCCATATCCTATGTGCACTAAAAATGTCCTTCTCCATCACTCCTGACTTCTTGCACATCACCTACAGACCTTAGAAGCAAGCATTTTAAGTATTGAGTGTACAACATAAAGTTAATCCTGTGCGTGGCATACAATGTTTTCTCTTTTTTTTCCTCTACCCGTCTCTGTTTGTTATTATTATTTTGTCCAGAGATTTCAAATTACACACCAATTCATTGTAAATGCAATCAGCGCCTTGAGTGGGATTACTCCAGCATAATTGAATTTCTGATGTGTAGAAAAAAAAAAAATTCCTCCATACTCCCAACCAGAGCGAAGAGAAAGCATGAGCTCTGGGGAAATTTACAAAGAAAACTAGTTAAAGCAATGGAGAGCAGAAACATGGCAGGGTTTAAAGAAATGGAAATAGCCTGAGAACAAAGGATCCAAAGAGTTTTTATTTGCATTTTGTTGGCTTTGGGATTTGTTGGGGGGGAGGATCTGTTTTCTTTCTTCAGTTGTTGTTGGTTGTTTTTTTTTTTTTTACTTTTTTCCTCTATTCTTTAAGCCTTCACCCAGGGACCTCCCTCCTCTGTTTATTCCTGGAGGTCCTGTTTTCTATCTACTCAATATTCTGGTTGTCCTATAAAGCACTGATGCTCCTCTACCAACCAGCACCTGTTAACAAGGCCAGATTTAAGCTCATCTTATTTATATGGATAGCAGTGGGATATTGTAGTGCAGCACTATTGCTGGTAACTAAAGTGTACTTTAGAATACCTTTACACAAAAGATGTTGTATATTAATTAAAATATAGTGGTATTTAAGTATTACTGCCTATTTTTGTTAATAGACTGTTTGATGCTTCCAGCGTGACCATGATTAGATGTGGCTATTTTGTTAAACGAGTCGAGCTCCTTTTAGGTGTTGACACGGTATACAAATCCACGTTTTAGGTGCCTAACTTCTTTATTGGTTCAATTGGCACTGTTAATTGAACAGCACCATTAAAAATTAATTTTAAAACAATTCAAAAAAAACTAATTTTCATGTAGGTGCCTAACTCAGTAGACACCATGTAGGTATCTACACTGAGGCGCCTACCCAAAAAGTAGGTATGGTTAGGGACAGAGTTTAGGCATGTAATGAGTTAGGCGCTGGTATTTTAAGCCAAGAAAACCCTGGCCTAATATACTAGCACCTAAGTTATAGCTGCCTACTGGCACCTAACTTGAGTTAGGCACCATTAGGCGTGATTCTATAAATCAGTGGTCTCAAACTCGTGGCCCGGGGGCCACATGCGGCCCGCCAGGTACTATTTTGCGGCCCGCAGCCTCTACTAGTGCTGCTCACTCTTTGCAGTGTCTTCTGGCTTCCCTCTGGCCTCCCACTCTTACCTTCAGATAATTACCGCGGCCTGCAGAGAGGATTGCCGGTGCTGCAGCGATCCTTGCAGGCTGCCATGATCCTTGGCAGCATGTTCCCACTGCCGCAATGCTGCCCCTGATGTCAGAGGAGGGGCGGGACTGCGGTGGAGGGACCGTGTTGCGGAGGCCGATGGCAGCGTGTAAGGAACATTACAGCACCGGCGATCCTCTCTGCAGGCTGCATTAATTAGCTGAAACGAAGACTGGGAGACCAGGGGGGAAGCTGGAGGACGCTGCAAAGAAGTGGGGAACATGCAGGTCTTCAGGGGGGGGGAAGATTTATAAACTACCTCATGCAAAATTGTCATTTCTTTAATAAGACATTAACTATTTTTTCTGCAGCCCTCCAAATACCTACAAATCCAAAATGCGGCCCTGCAAAGGGTTTGAGCTTGAGACCACTGCTATAAATGGTGTGTAACTTTGAACGACACGCGGTAGGTGCTGTTTTCCTAGGCGCCTATCAAGTTGGGCACCGTTTATAGAATCGGGCACTGATTCTATAAAACTTAAGCACCCATTATAGAATCACGCTTAGCGTCGCCTAAGCATGCTACCACCCGGGTTTCGGCAAATGTCCAAATGGGGATCCAAATGTCATTGACATATGAAACACACTTCCAAAGTCTTCTATCAGAAAGGCGCATGCATTTGGCAATCCGATATTTGCTTTTATGCATGTGTCTTTCTGATAGAAGACCTTTGGAAGTATGTTTCATATGTTGATGACATGCTGATAACAGGCATTCGCCGAAACATGGGCCAAGTCAGGCCTTGCTTCCCTGTGAATGCAATTCTGCTTTGTTGCTCCGTCTTTGGCTTTCTACGCTTTCATTGCTTTATGGACCTTTGTACTGCTATTTTCTCTCTGGTTTACTTAATCTCCTAAATTCTTTAAACAGCTAGACTGTTCCATTGTCCAGTAATGGGGGGAAAATTTACATTTCTGTTCAGTAATGGGTATGTGTTCAACAGGTTTAGAAGTTAGACAGCTAGATCAATTCCTTTGCAAATTAACAATTTCCAATTAAATGAGCAATTAAATTTAACTACTCAAAAAGTAGGCAACATTAACACATAATAGCTGGTTAACACAGGATTACCACATGAGCGCTTACCACCTACAAAATATATTGGCTGGGGGGTATATTGGCTGGGGGGTATATTGGCTGTGCACTAATGACAATATTAACAAAAAATGTAAAATCGGCCCTTTTATGCCTTTTTAGCACATAGGAAAAATCAAGACTAGGGACAAATTTGTCCCCGTCCCCACAGGAACTCAATTTCGCCATCCCGTGCCCGTGAGTTCTGTCGCTGTCCCTGTCTCTGCCCCATTCCTGTAAGCTCTGCTTTAACCGCACAAGCCTCAAACACTTATGATTTTAAATTGTTTGAGGCTTGTGCAGATGAGGACGGAGCTTTGGCATTGGTGGAATGAGGCATTATGACATCACAGTCTGAGCTCTAGAATGTTGCTACTTATGATTTTAAATTGTTTGAGGCTTGTGCAGATGAGGACGAAGCTTTGGCATTGGTGGAATGAGGCATTATGACATCACAATCTCAGCTCTAGAATGTTGCTACTTAGGATTTAAAGTGTTTGAGGCTTGTGCAGATGAGGACGGAGCTTTGGCATTGATGGAATGAGGCATTATGACATCACAATCTCGCTCTAGAATGTTGCTACTTATGATTTTAAATTGTTTGAGGCTTGTGCAGATGAGGACGGAGCTTAGGCATTGATGGAATGAGGCATTATGACATCACAATCTCAGCTCTAGAATGTTGCTACTTAGGATTTAAAGTGTTTGAGGCTTGTGCAGATGAGGACGGAGCTTAGGCATTGGTGGAATGAGGCATTTTGACATCACAGTCTGAGCTCTAGAATGTTGCTACTTATGATTTTAAAGTGTTTGAGGCTTGTGCAGATGAGGACGGAGCTTGCAGGAATGGGGCAGGGACAGGAAAAGAACCAACTAAAAATGAGTTCCCGTGGGGACGGGGAAAAATTTGTCCCTGTGTCATTCTCTACAAGAGAGCACTAAGGCCAGTTTTTGCCACAGCTTAGTAAAAGGAGCTCTTGGTTGCCACAGCAAATTGCTGATTTTACTTTACTTTACAAAAGTTGATGCCACACCTCACCACAAATACAATCTCTAACAACTATATCCTCATTTACTTGTGTATACAGAACATTTTTAAAAAAAATCTTCTAATGTACCCCAGTATTTCTTCTTCATCTTGTCCATTTTTTCTCTTTTTCTTTGCATTTACCTATTGTGGGATGAGACATCTGCGGCTACTTCTGTACAGAATAAATCTGTTGTAGTACAGAATTTCCAACGTAACTAGCCTCCTCATTGGTCTTATCCCCTACTCTTTCTTCTAAGTAAACCTTTTATACATTTTAAGTATCAACCTTTAAATATTTTTGTGAAATAAATTAGTGAATAACTTAGTTTAAATTGCTTGAACGGGACTTCACGTTTCGCTAGGCTGTTTCAAGGAGATGCCCCAAAAATCAGACCCGCTGTCAGTCTTAAATCTTTTACAAAATAACCTCATTTATACTGGACTATAAAATTGAATTTGCCATTAGACTTACAAGATCATGAAGGGCATGGAGAAAGTGGAGAGGGAGAGATTCTTCAAACGTTCGAAAACTACAAGAACGAGAGGGCATTCAGAAAAGCTGAAAGGGGACAGATTCAAAACCAATACTAGGAAGTTTTTCATCACCCAACGGGTGGTGGACACCTGGAATGCGCTTCCAGAGGGCGTGATAGGATAGAGTACGGTATTAGGGTTCAAGAAGGGATTGGACAATTTTCTGAAGGAAAAGGGGATAGAGGGGTATAGATAGAGGACTACTACACAGGTCCTGGACCTGTTGGGCCGCTGCGCGAGCAGACTGCTGGGCGCGATGGACCTCTGGTCTGACCCAGCAGAGGCACTTCTTATATTCTTATGACCTCAGCACAAAAGCATGAAATATGTTACAAATTAAAGAGAAAACCAATTTTAAGAAATACTGAACATCATAACTTACCCACTAGAACCCGAACTAAAAATATTAGGAGTCACTGTAGATAGACAATAATGATGGAGGAGTGTGTGGCACAGTGGTTGGATCTACAACCTCAGCACCCTGGGGTTGTGGGTTCAAACCCCACGCTGCTCCTTGTGACCCTGGGCAAGTCACTCAGTCCTCCATAGCCCCAGGTACATTAGATAGATTGTGAGCCCACCGGGACACATAGGGAAAATCCTTGAGTACCTAATTGTAAAAACCGCTTAGATAACCTTGATAGATGGTATATAAAATCCTAATAAACTTAATGCACAACCTAAGACACGTTTGCAAATTTTTTTGAAAAGCCACAATTTCGTCTCCTAGTACAATCCCTAATCTTGGGAATGCTGTATTATTGCAACATCTTGTACCTACCATGTCCGGCATCAAAGATAAAATAGTTGCAAACTATACAAAATACAGCAATAGGATTAATCTTTTCCATGAACAAACATGATCACATAACCCCAACCTACCTAAAAACGCACTGGTTCCCAGTGAAAGGCCGAACCTTATTCAAATTCTATTGCCTGTTGTTTAAAACACTACAGGGCTATGCCCCAATTTACCTGAACTATAGACTTGCAGTGAAAGTAGCAAAAAAGGCCTCGGAGAAACGTGAATCCCTTTACTTACCCCCTCAATCAAAAAAACAAAAAGGCTACAAATAATTGAAGGCTTACTGTCATTCCAAGCAGCAAAACTAGATAAAGATGTCATCAGAATCTTAGGAGCCATATCAGATTATAGAATCTTCTGGAAAGAAATAAAAAAACGATGCGATTTAAGACATATGTCCTGCAATGCTAATCCAATGTTTGTCTATTAAGCTTTGAAATGTAATTCCCTGGAAATGTCCAGATACCTCTTATTGTAATCCGCCTAGAACTGAAAGGCTAAGGTGGAATAGGAGTCAATAAATGTAACATAATAACAATAGTAATATAGTACAATTATAATACAGTTTTAAATAAGAAATAAACATTTTGTAAAAGACATCAATCTATTAAGTCATCCACCAAAAGCTTTCACAGAAATCCATGTCTTCAATTTCTTAGTAAAATCAGTCACAGCTTCCCTCTTGTATTTTCTAATGGCAGCCAATTCTACAGCTTAGGTCCCATCATCATAAACAGCAATGCAGAAAAGGCAGGTCTAAAACTAGAGCTCCAAGACTTAATAGGTTTTCAGCCCACGCTAACACTTCATCCCTAAGGGCTTGATTTACTAAGCTGTTTTCTAGTAGACCCAGAATGGGAGAAAAGCCTTAGTGAATCAGGCACCTACATGAAAAATATATATATTTTTTATAAACCTTTCAACAATCCATTTCATGACTGCTGCTCTCCAGGGAAGGGCTTTGTTCATAATATCAAAAGTTTTCAAGGGCTGAAGCAACAACAAAAAAAAGCAGCTCGAGACATGTTGATGAGGACATCAAAGCACTGCTTCGCACACTTTATTGCTTAGTTATACAAAGAAATCAAGCTACAGGGTCACAACACTCAATCACATGACTAGGGAGGGAGCTCTCATACAGTGTATTTATTTTGCTCTCTGCAAAATCATTTTTGAAACTATCATGCCTAAAATCGTGAAAATGTATTTTTAACAACAAAGTACATGAGGGCAACTAACACAGAGGGTTCAAGGGAGCTTTGGACATGTTGGTTTTTTAAGGACGCATTTGAATCTTGAAACCTTTTGAGGCTACTCCTTTCTTAAAAAGAAATTTAAATAGAACCAATTACCTTCTCTATTGTTCTAACCTTCTATGTTTCTCTTTTTCCTTTAATTTATTGTACTTCTACCCTCTCACCTTATATATGCCCGGTATTGTCCACATCTAGTGTGATTTGAGTGTTGATGGCATCCCGATTTTTTAATTGTACATCGCTTTGAAAGATGATATTGCGATGTAACAAAGTTTTTAATAAACTTGAGATTTTATTCATCAGGTAGAAATGGGAAATTCACTGCTTTTTCTTGGAAATGATGGATAAGAAATAGACAAGGTATTAAAGTCTAGTCTTTATTAAAGAAGATGCAATGTAGCTTTCCAAATAGTCCTCTTGTATGAGTACACAGGACCCAACATGGTCCAAGTTTCAAATAACACTCCTTCGTCAGGGGTCCAGGATGTTGAAGTACCTTAACGTAGAGAACCTAGGGGTCTTTTTACTAAGACATGTTAGACTATAATGGACGTGTTAGCGTTTAGCGGACACGCTAATATTTAGCACGCACTAAAATGACTAGCGCGCCCAGGGCAGGATTAACCAATAGGCCAAGTAGGCACATGCCTAGGGCCCGAAATGGTCAGGGGGGCCCAATGAAGGAGGGCATCAACATTGTTTTTTCCAAACGGCGATGGGCCCCTCCAGTATCAATCGACAACGTGGGCCCCCGTCCCCACGATCGGCAATGCGACCCCCCCCCCCCCCATTTGACGGAAAGTAAGACAAGCAAGCAACGTGGGTAAGAAATGCAACGGGAACTGTAATTTTGGAAGCGGTGCTGCTTGCCCAAAGCTTCCCTTTGCCTCAGCTTCCTGTTTCCGCCTGGGCAAATGGTGGGGTGGAGTGGGGCAGGGGGCCCAGTGTATTTGGGTACCTAGGAGCCCTCAACGAATTAATCCTGCCCTGAGCATGCCTTAGTAAAAGGACCCCCTAATTAAAACACCTGTCCTTATAAGGACCATTGAGTTGAAATCTTGTAAACCTGCTACTCGGGGGTGCACTGGACCCCTGACGAAGGAGTGTTTTCCAAAACACGGACTGTGTTGGGTCCCGTGTACTCATACAAGAGGACCATTTGATTGAAAAGCTACATTGCATCTTCTTTAATAAAAACTAGACCTTTATACCTTGTACACTGGTTCTGCAGTATTTTCCTTTTATATTATCATCTAACTCTTTTACTGCAGATTGGTTGGATTGGTTTTTTGTTGCGATAAGAAACAGATTCCCTTTTGGGATATTTTGGGTATTTATAACCCAGTCTGGCCACTGTTGCATAAAGGATGCTAAGCTCAATGGACTTTGCTCTGGAACAGGCAAATGAGATCCAAAAGAAATTCACAGTTAAATGATGCCGAGAGGGCCCCTTGTTCACCATAGGGGATAAGACCCAGTCTCCACCAGATATTTAAAAAGTAATTGATCGCCTGGTAAGCTGGATCAATATTCATTGGATCCTTTATGATTCAGGATCATGTACCTAAATCCTGTGGCATACCAAACTCAACTCCCAGCTAACCTCCACATGCATTGATATTAAACAAGGTGTTATCAAAACCTTACCAAAAAACTCTTCTCTGGTTTGGTAGGCTGAAAGATTTTGGCCTGTGACCACGCAGGATCCTCTTGAATACTTTATACAGAATATCCTTAACTCAAAGTGCATCTGTTGAAACAACTACATTGGTTGCCTGTATATATTTCATCTTGAATATAAAATTTTGACTATTATACGACAACAGATAGTATACAGAAAGGCACCTTGATATCTAGCGCAAGTGTTAGGGAAGTACTTACCACCTCACTCTTTGCGTTCAGAATTAAGAATGATGTTAACACTTGAGCATGTACATGAGATACATTATAAGGAAATGTGGATGACAGCAATTTCTGGGGTGGGTCTACAGTTATGGAATGCTCTGAATGGTACATTAAGGTGTGTCAAAATCTGAAGTCTTTTAAGAAATCTTTGAAAACTCATTTGTTTGTTGGAGCATTTCTATAGATCTGGCAGACTTTTACTATTTCTTCTGGTCATTTATGAATATTTGTAAAGAACTGTATGTCTGTGATGTAGTACCTTAGTAATAATTGGATTGATGTAGGTAAATGCTGTAATCCACTTAGGTTATAAGCAGAATACAAATTTTTAAAATAAAAATAATAAATAAATAAAGTGATATGGCCAAGAAGACTAAAGTTGGAAACCTGTTGCAAACATTCTTGTGAAGACCTTTCGGGCCTAATTCCATAAAGACTGTCTAGATAAGTTCTATCCTAAAACCCCAAGAGGGAGAAGGGGCATTCTAAGAGAATTTTTTGGATTCAAACTGATGGCCCCCATATGCCAGAGACTGGAGACTTACAACTGAGCTGCAGAGGCCACTTGGCTGTAACCCAAGTGGAGCAGCCTAAGGAATTCAGTACTAAAGAATGTTTCCTGAATCCTCAGTGCTTTAATCCACCAATAGAATAAAATCCTCTGGCTGACCTTAGTGTCCTTCAGGTGAACTTTATGACTTTCGACACTTTCAAAAGAAAGCTGGAAATTACAGAACAGTTGTAGAACAATAGGCATGTTCAGTGTAATCAGTGGGAGGCTCTGGAGGCAACAGCAACATCCTCTGACTATAAAATAGAGACCCCTCCTCATAGCAACAAGGTCTTAGGCTTCATATCGTCTAACACTGACCCTTCAACTGCAAAGGAGAACCTTCAAGCCCAGCCTGAACAACGCAGTGCAGTAAATAGAATCTATAAAGTTGCTGACCCGTGTGAATGCATGGGGATTGAATCTCCTCTACATTCCTTCTTATCATAGGAAGGAGTGGACTCTGAGCTACTTTGTAATTTACATCAACGCACCCTGACTGTAATCCCAAGGGTTCAGGAACATCTAGACTCTAGAGGCTGAATGATGACATCTTTTATCATACAGCAGGAAGCTTCAGAGGTCCTTGTAAAGACTTTTGTATGCATTTATTGCCACAGTTATAGTTCTGTTTGATAAATGTTACTTGTCTTGCCTCAGTTATAAAGCAGTTAGATTAGAAGAGTTTAAAAAAGTTTGGATAATTTCCATTAAGATGGCTTAGGAAATCCACTGTTTATTCCTAGGATAAGCTGCATAAAATCTGTTTTTTTTCTCCTTGTGATCTTGACAGGTACTTGTGACCTTAGTTAGTCATTGTTGGAAACAGGATACTGGACTTGATGGACCTTCGGTCTGTCCCAGTATAACAACTCTTATGACTTTTGAAAAACGTTAGAAAATCTTGGGTCAGAAAAAAAAAACTTTAGTGGAGTCAACTGAGTTATTATATGGAGAGTTATACAAATCTGAATTTATTCAGTTGTTGTAGCTCTGGACCCATGAAATCAATACATTTGTTGATGTACCTGACTCCCACTGCATAGGCCAAACACTAGGCAGCTACCTAGGCACATACACTAAACCCAGGGTAAATAAGTTTAAGGAAACATAAGCTCCACTGGTGGTAAGAAATCCCCATTCCCCTGATGGAGCCCATTGGACTAGCAAGAGGGGTGTCTAATCAGTGATCATACAGTACTGATCATACCAGTGGCGTACCTAGGGGGGGGCGTGGGGGGCGGGCCGCCCCGGGTACCAGCCCTAAGGGGGTGTTCCCGGCCTTGCCGTTCAGTCCCCCGCCACCCCCGAAGGACCGCTCGCCCCCCTGGCCTCCCCGCACCACCTATGAACAGCCGCAGCAGGATCGCGAAGTCAGCGTCAGCATCCCTGCGCTGCTTCCTGCGCCGCGATCCCGCCTCTCCTCTGACGTCAGAGGAGGGGCGGGACCGTGGCACAGGAAGCAGTGCAGGGATCGCTGACGCTGACTTCGCGATCCTGCTGCGGCTGTTCATAGGTGGTGCGGGGAGGCCAGGGGGGCGAGCGGTCCTTCGGGGTGGGTCGGGGCATCAGGCCTTCAGGATGGGGCGGGCGGGCAGGCAAGCAGGCTTTCAAGGGGGAGGGGGGTGACAGGCAGGCAGGCAGGCAGGCCTTCAAGGGGGGACAGGCCTTCGGGGGGGGTGCAGACCTTCAAGGGGGTCAGGCAGGCCTTCAGGGGGGTGCAGGCCTTCGGGGGGGGTGTAGGCCTTTGGGGGGGTGCAGACCTTCAAGGGGGTGCAGGCCTTCAAGGGGGGAAAGGCAGGCAGGCCTTCAAGGGGGGGACAGGCCTACAAGGGGGGGGGGACAGGCCTACAAGGGGGGGGACAGGCCTACAAGGGGGGGGGACAGGCCTTCAAGGGGGGGTGCAGGCCTTCAAGGGGGGTGCAGGCCTTCAAGGGGGAGACAGGCCTTCAAGGGGGGAAAGGCAGGCAGGCAGGCCTTAAAGGGGGGACAGGCCTTCAAGTGGGGGACAGGCCTTCGGGGGGGGTGCAGGCCTTCGGGGGGTGCAGACCTTCAAGGGGGGGACAGGCAGGCAGGCCTTCAAGGGGGGGACAGGCCTACAAGGGGAAGGGACAGGCCTTCAAGGGGGGTGCAGGCCTTCAAGGTGGGACAGGCAGACCTTTAAGGGGGGATAGGCCTTTGGGGGGGGACCATGATTTAGAAGTACACGGAGGGAAGGGGGGGTTCAAAGAGACATGCATATGCCAAACTTTGGGGGGGGAAGAAATAATGGGTCTGAAAATAGAGGAGAGGGAGCGAGATGATGGACCATGGGATTTAGGGAGGGAAGGAACAGAAAGGGAGAGAAATTGGACACAAGGGATGGTGTGGAGGAGGGATAGAGATACTGGATAGGAGGGTAATTAGGAAAAGAAACGGAGAGATGGTGGACTCTGGGATGGTGGGGAAGGAGGGAGAGATGCCGGATGAAAGGGTATTTAAGAAAAGGTGGATCTGTGGAGGGAGATGAAAAAAAGGAAAGATACCAGACTTCCTGGGAAGGGAAGGGAAATGGAAAGGGAGGACAGAGTTGGCAGATGGATGGTTAGCATGCAGAAAGAAGGAGACCCTGGCAAGCAAGTTATCAGAAGAAAACCAGAGCCTTGGACCAACAAGATTTGAAATATAACCAGACAACAAAAGGTAGAAAAATTAATTTTATTTTCTGTTTTGTGATTATAACATGTCAGATTTGAAATGTGTATCCTGCCAGAGCTGGTGTTGGACTGCAAACGTGAGCTAGGATTTAACAGAAAGAGGAAAAGTCCTTTTTGTTTCTTTATTTTATTTACACCACAGCGCCAGTGTGGTTAGGAGAAGCCAAAGGGGGTGAAAAAGCTATAAAACCCACCAGGAGTTTTGAAAAAAATCACCCAACTGGGCAGGAAAATCGAATTGAAAAACCAATTCAATAGGGCTGAATCGAATCAAAATTTTTTTTTCCTGTATCTGGCAGCATTAGTTTGCGCTACTGTCTTAGACTTTAGGACCTGGGATTGGGGAGAGATGGCATCCTCAGTACTTCTTATTTTAATGTATTTTTTTTCTGGGAACTTATCAGTGTTGCAGTGTTGCAGCTCGAATGGCTAGGAGGTTGTCGAACGTTTTTTTTCTTTTGACGTTTTTGGTTGGAGGGTACCAAAAACGTCAAAAGAAAAAAACTGTTCGACAACCTCCTAGCCATTCGAGCTGCAACACTCGACCCCCAACTCTACAACCAATTGATATCAACCACAGACTGCAAAACCTTCAAAAAGAAATAAAAACCCTTCTATTCAAAAAACACATAAAACCGAACTAACACAATCAGAACTGTCCCAAGCATCACCTGCAACTACTCCATATGTACTTCTAATGTCATGACAATTTAGACATAATTTATGTTATGTTATGTTGGGAATAATGGTTACATATATGAGGTTCAATAAAATAAAATTTTCACTGCCTGTTTCTATTCTGACCATTTATTCCATTTCATGGTTATTGCAAAAAAAAAAAAAAATTTTTTACATGGGGGGGGGGTGTCAAAAAATGATGGGCCCCGGGTGCCACATACCCTAGGTACGCCACTGGATCATACTGTATATAAGATGGGCCAAGCAGACACACCCTTACCAGCACAACAGTTCTGGTTGGGTCTGCCCTGTGTTTACTGCAACCCAGCTCTTCTTTACTACCTGGTAAGAGTTCCTTTTTTGTGCTTCAGCCTAGTTCCTGATTTATAGACAGGTGTCTGATCCTTCTAAAAGACCTGAGGATTGTGATTGATTTAGCTCAGTTTTGTTTGATCTGCCCGCAGGGAATCTAGAGTATAAGCCATGTGCCACATCACAAGTAGGTATTGAGCAGACTTTGGAAACTGCTAAACTTGGAAGCTGGCTGTTTGGCCCTGCTTGAACAGAGAGAGGAAGAAAAGTAAAACGTAGTGATCTTATGTTATTTGGGCTGAACATGGCAGGATTTGGGGATGAATAAATACTGTGTAGTGTGAGTATGCCTTGCAGGAGCCTTCACACTCAATTATATGGGTGCTAGGAGAGAGGAATGGCCAGTAGGTAAAAAAGAGGTAATGATGCCTCTGGTGAAACCTCATTTAGAATGCTGCATACAATTTTGGGGACCACACCGTCAAAAAGATATATGGAGAACAACTCCTAAAATGGTCAGTGACCTTCATCATGTGGAGGGGCATTTTCGATAGGACCTCTAAGTCTGAGTTTGGATGTTTTGGGAAAGATGTCCAAAAATCCAGTAGAGAAAATGACCATGTTTGAAACAGCAAAATGTCTAGCTTTTATTTTAAAAAATAACCATTTCTAGTTGTATTCACCCTTTGTGCATCTATCTTTTTTGACCATTTTTGAAAAAAAACAAACAAACCCTGTACACCACAACAATAGCCCTTATATCTGCAGGCGTCATCTTTATGTAGGCACAGTAGATTTAGGGTGGGTTTTGGAGGGCTCACCATACAATATAAGCAAGTTATAGTGAGATCTGTACCTGAGACTTTAACTGATTCTTCCCCTCACCCAATGGCATAAAACACAAGCACATATTTAATTCACTTCTCACCTACCTCAGCACCAAAACTTGGAGCAACCTGCCAACAATAATCAAAACTTAGCTATCACAGATTTCAAAAGGGGAGGTGGTTATATTCAAGTGCCCTGCCTTGGCAGACTCTGCTCCCTGCCCCCTCCTTCTCCTCCCTACCCTGCCAGGCTCTGCACTCTATTCCCCTTCCCTCCCTGCTCGTCTCTCCACCCTGTCCCCCCTCCCTCCAGATGCATTGCAGGCCTCTGCCAGGCCTCCTTTAAGCCCTGGTGGTCCAATGGTGGGCCAAGACAGGAGGGATCCTTCCCACCTACTGTCCTGGCAGACTCTAACAACTCTCACCTTCCTCCCTCTTCCCCAATTAGTAAACAGCATACCTTTAAAATCCCTAGTGGTCCAACGGTGAACCGAGGCAGGAGCAATCTTCTTACGCTCCTGCTCCATGCAGAGCCGTTATCTGAATGACTGCCATGAATTCTCACAGCAACCTCGCAAGACCATAGGAACTCACAAGGTTGTCCACCCTGGCCTAGACTATCCCCCTCTGCTCTGTGAGCTGTCTCAGTGTGGACATCTGAAGATATAAAACAGGTTGGAATGTATTTATTTATTTATTCAATTTTCTATATCGTTTTCTCAGGGGAGCTCAGAACAGTTTACATGAATTTATTCAGGTACTCAAGCATTTTCCCTGTCTGTCCTGGTGGGCTCACAATCTAGCTAATGTACCTGGGGCAATGGGGGGGAGTAAGTGACTTGTCCAGGGTCAGAAGAAGCAGTATTGGTTTAAACCCATAATTTCAGTGTGCTGAAGCTGTAGCTTTGGCCCCTGCACCACACGCTCCCTTGTTTCTTTCACATCTGTGGTTGGTGTGAGAGGGTTGGGGATCACTGGCAGAGTAAGGGAGGTCATGCTTTAATCCCTGCAGCAGTCATCTGGTCAGTTTAGGAATTCTTTTGTATTCATTTTTAAAAACAGGTCAAGCCCCAAATGTCTAAATGGTGCTCTGGATGTTTTGTTAAACATTCGATTATGTCTGCAAAACATCAAAGTTCTAAGTTCACCCTAAGCCTGCCCAAAACACACCTTCAACATGCCCCCCTTGGAATTTAGATGAACAGGGGGGACAAACAGCCTAGAAAGACATCTAAAATATGGATTTTGAAAATAGTAATTTGGACGTTTTAGCAATAAAAGCACCCAAATGCCACTTTTTGAATGTTTTTTTTCTTTTGAAAATGAGCCCCTTAGTGTATGGGGGGCACACTTCAAGATCTCAATACGTACTGTATATTATGGAGGAAAGGCAGAAGAGGGAAAAATGATCGAGATGTTTAAATACATACAGGGCACAAATGCACATGAGGTGAGTCTCTTTCAAATGAAAGGAAACTCTGGAATGAGAAGGCATAGGGGAGAGATTCAGAAGTAATCTCAGAAAATATTTTTCACAGAAAGTGTGGTGAATTTGTGGAAAAGCCTTCCAGTGGCAGTGGTGGAGACCAAAAAAAATGTATCTGAATTCAATAAAGCACAGGACAAATACATCGGACCTCTAAGAGAGACGAAGGGATAGTAGACGGCATGGATAGGCAGACTAGATCAGCTGTATGGTCTTTATCTGCCTTCCTTTTTCTCTGTTTCAGTGTCTGATTAAATAATAGTGTGTCTTCTCCTACCTGTACGGCTGTGGGAGGAATTCTCTACTGGCTGCAAGCTGGTGGCATTGTCTGTGGGATTCAGATTTGGATTTGTGGAAGGAGTAATGCACATTCAGCCAGATATACAGTAGTAACAAGATAATTTTATGTCTTTGGGAAATTGTTTTACTTCACACTTTTGCTGGGAGTTATATCTGTACATACTGTAAATTAGAGGTTCTTATGTTTCTGGTTATAATTATTTAGCACTGAATCTATACCTTGGTGTGTAGCCTGGTGGCTAATGAAGCAGCCTGATGAACTGAGTCAATTCCCAGTACAGGTCCTTGTGGCTCTGGGCAAGTCACTTAACCCTCCATTCCCCCAGGTACAAAATAGCATCTGTATATAATATGTAAACCACTATGAAACCACAGGAAGGTATTATTAAGTTTCAACCTCTTTCCTTTGCTTGTCTTTTGAATTGTTGAACTGATGTAGATGAAAGGCATCGTGCCAGTCAGCTGTTCTACAAAATGTTATTGAAACAATAAAAAAAAAGGAGTCACTGCAAAAAGTCCTCCCATTGGGAAGCTCCACACCTTAACAAATTGCACCCAAAACCTTTTTGAGTCCTCCCTTATATACACATTACGCTAAATTCAGCATTAATGAACCACTGTGATACAAAATCATTGCAAATCCACTGCAACATAGAATATTGCACGACCAGGTGTAAAAGTTTTCAAAGGCCTGTTTTTACAAAAAAGGTAACTACACCCAATGAAATTATCTGTTTTATGAAAAGGCAAAGGAGAAGATCGACATGCACCCACAAAATAGTCACAAAGGAAATCCAAGAAGGAATGGGAGTGACCAAAACAATGAGCCAGGAAATATCGAGCCACAGTTTTATTTGTAAGTCCAACTCATACAGTATGTAAAAAGTATGGTACCAAGTAGAGAATGACACGGTGACAAAGTTCATCATCATTCCTGTCCCCGCGGGAAGCCATCTCGATGTCATTATTCAAGGAGAGAGGGAAAAATCGAGAGTGTGAATGGGCCCAACCAACAGACCCTTAAGCCTCGCATTGAAGAATGTTGGTGTAGAAGGACTGAGGTTGAGATAGACACATAAGAATGACACAGGATTGATTCCCACGGTTATCCACGGGGGACGGTGATGAATTTTGTCACCGTGGCATTCTCTAGTACCAAGCTCCAAGAAAGGGGACCCAAATAGCCTTCATCAGGAGACCTGTGCAACCGTACAATAAAACCACATTTGAGTCTTACTAGTGGTTCATTAGGCCACTCATACAATAAAATATCTGTTTTAGGCCATCCCAGGAACTCACCTTTCTGCACTGCCATTTTTATGGGGGAACTGGAAGGTGGTTCTCTCCTTCGTGACCCCTGTTCACTTTCATTCCAGCTCCAGCATCCTTTCATCAAGAAGAGCAAAGATAATTGATAATGGAGAACAAACTCATTTATAAGTAAAAGCAGCAAAACAGCAGCCAAAAAAAAAAAAAAGAGACATTTTTTTGATCAGCAAGTGTGTACTGCTATAAATGTTTTAAATTATGAATAAATCCCCTACAAAGACTTACCTATCCTTCCTTCCCCTCCTGTTAGCGTCTCAGCTTGGCAGCAACACACATGATGGACAAAGTTCTTCTCTTTGGCTGTGATGCAGCTGCTTTCACTTCTAATGTCAAGGTTAAACTTTGCTTCTGCAATTTGTTCTAGTTAAATAGAGCAGTACCCAATAAAGCTTATAGTACCATCATTCCAAATGGATGACAATCAAAGAACATCCATAAAAGAAGTCTTTGTTCCTCATAGAAATTTAATCACACGAAAAGTCATTCTTCAAGATAAGGATGGCAAAAAAAAAAAAAGCTTAAACTTCAAAGATTTGGTGTCATTATCATAAGAAATCCGATTTAATGGCTCAAAAATTGTTAAACTCCAGGAGTATTTCACCATACAGCTTAAAAGAGACTAATGGGTGAAAGAACAGAGGGATTTCATCCTGTACTGGGAAGATGAGAGAGAAGCAGAATCAAACTTCTCTGTGTATATTTAATAAAAATTGGTATGTCAAAAATAAAACAAGATTGGCATGGTATTTTCCCTTTAGGGTCAAAGTAATAGCAGGGGACCAGTTCTATTTCAATAGACGAAGACCAACCATTTACATTTCCTGTAATACTCTGGACTATTTTATAACTGGGAATGGAAGGATGGGTGACAGATGTGGCCTTGTCTTAATGTTTCATTCCTCAAAGAACACTTTAATAACTAGTTCATCATAAGATCCTCATCCCTAAAACCTTGAGCCTGACATTCAAAAGACCTATATTTTTAAGAGTTATGCTCCTTAATTAGCCTCTTTGAAAATTTACTAAGGCTGAGAGCTTAAATGTATATATTTTTTTTTAACTTTATTTAGTTTTTAATGCCAACAAAAAGTGCAATACAATTTACATACAAATAATAATAATCAAATAAGCACTTATAAACAATCAGAATCTATACAAAAAATAAGAATTCCTTCCCCCATCCATCATTACCATCAAGAATAATGCCAAAATAAAAGATATACCCCCCTCCCGCTCCCATCTCCCGTGGATGTGTGGGTGCAATACAATGGAAAATAAAGTGTTCGCAGTCGGCGGTTCGCGGTCCCAGTTGTTTGTGGTATTTTCCGACTGCGAACCGCCGACAAGGAGAGGGCAGCGGGAGAGGCAGGAGAGAGCAGCCAGAGCACCGCGAGTGCAGGAAATCACTCACGGTACGCTCCAACTGCCTCTTCCTGCACTAAGTCGGGCCTTATCTAATCAGGAGCTGCTTTGACACACAGCTCCTGATTGGATAAGGCTCAACTTAGTGCAGGAAGAAGCGGTTGGAGCACACCACGAGTGATTTCCTGCACTCGCGGCACTCCGGCTGCTCTCCTGCTGCCCTCTCCCGCTGCCCTCTTCAGGCTCCCCCATGAAAAACCGTATTCGCAGTTTTTTGAGATTCGCGGGGGTTCCTGGTATGGAACCCCCGTGAATATCGGGGGAGTACTGTATTCAAAATTTCACTAAACTCTTAAATATAGAAGCACAAAAAGTGTATGGCAACAGGAGAAGATTTAGAGCTAGGAAAAAAAGGAGCTTAGCACTGATTTTCAGTAATAGACCAATATATTTATGTTTATTTGTATTTATATATCGCTCTTTGCTACATCAGTGAGGTTTACAAAAAGTTTAAGAAAAACAAAGGAACACCAATATTAAAAGAACAGAAAGAGAATGAAAAAAAATGTTTAATAGTTGCTGCATAGGTTTCTATGGTACTTTGTGTGTCCACGTGTTTTGAAAATGAGTCTCTTTGTCACTTTGCTGCCACTTATTTGCACAAGTGTACTCTATATTCATGTGCACAAGTAGCACTTCTTTTGGATGAAGAGATGCCGACGTATTTACAACTGTCCCCTGAGGAAGTCGATGGTATCGCCGAAACTCGGATCCTAGTTGGGACTTTGCCTTTTGGAACTTTGCTTGTTTAAAACTTTGATACAAGTCTTCTGATCCAAGATGGCGTCTGGCTGGACGCGCTGAGATGCCGCTCTGAAGATTTTTCTTCAAACAATTATCAAACAAGTTTCAAGTGGTTCTTTTACTTACCCGATGCCTAAACGGAGGGGCCGTGGCACCGCTGGTGCCTCGCGGCCCACGGCCACCCCCGCGGCTGGTGACATCGGGGAACTCATCAGGCGGATGCAGGGTATTTTTTCGGCGTCGGAGGGAGGCCCGCAGAGGAGTGGCGGCGTCGGTGAGGCCGTGGAGATTCCTCCGGGATTGGAGACATCGCTGAGCCCCGACGTTAGGGCGCCGCCCCCGCAACCTCAGCTAAGCAGCTCTCCAAGGGGTAAGGTAACCCCGGAGGTCGGGGTCTTGTCTTCCCCTGAGGCAAGTAGTCCATCACAGAGCCTGCTGACAGGAGCTCCTATGGATAAGAGTTCCTCTGAAGAAGCTGAGGGGGAATCATCTGAGAGGCGAGTTAACCTTCAGGGACAGCGTCAAGTTATTCAACTGGACGGTGAGCACTATGACTTTTCTTTACCTGTAATTTCTCTGGAAAAACCCTCAGAAGTAACTCTGGACTCACTATGGGATCTTATGGCCGGACTAGTGAAGACCATAAGTCCCAAACTTCAGTTAATTGAGGGGAAATTATCTCAACATTCTACTGAACTTAAAGAACTGAGAAAAGATATGACTGCCTCTAATTCCTCTGTTCAAAAGCTTGAACAAGACATTAAATCATCCAAACAATTACAGGAATCTTTAATGAAAGACAATATCAATCTTAGAAGAAAAATGGAGAACTTAGAAAATAACTCTAGATACAATAACTTAAGAATCATTAATTTTCCTAAGCTTCCACTGACACCTCCTAGAGAAATGTTTAAAAGATATTTTCTTGAAGTTTTGGGGGCTTCAGAAGATTCATTACCTCCTTTATCACGAGTCTATTATTTACCTAATAAGACTAAATTACCAAAAAAGCCGTCGGATCAAGGACTATTGGATGTATCAGAGTTATTGGAAAAATCAGATAAAGAGGTTGTAGAATCGAGTACTTTGATTATAACAGTAGCTCTCTCTATTGATAAAGTATGGTTGTTAAAACTGTTCTTTAAAAATAGACAGAAAGAATTTATGGGTTGTAAAGTGCAGGTATTTCCTGATTTATCACGAGAGACGCAAAGGCGTCGTCGTGAATTTCTTTTGTTGAAGCCAGGTGTTATATCTTTGGGTGCTACTTTTTATTTGCGACACCCTTGTAAATGTATAGTGCATCACCGATCAATTAAATATGTTTTCTTTGAGCCTAATCAGTTGACTTCTTTTTTAGCGCTCTCCCGATTGGAGGTAGAAAAATCATAAGCTCTATGACTATTGGTTAATCCCAGCAATCAGCCTTCCAGCTAACTTTATGAAAGAGTGTACATTAAGTTCAATTCTTTAATTTTGGCTTTATTTTATAAGAATCTTGGATCCAATTTGAGGACTTGAGCATTTTAGTTAATATATGATTTAATGTTATTGGAATGTTTCTTGCTGTATGTAGAATTGCTAATTTGCTTTCTGTACAAGGTATTCTTGATTATATGATTTGAAAATCAATAAATATATTTAAACATAAAACTTTGATACAAACTGCAAATAAAGGATTTCTGACCATTCGGTTGGATTTGACATCTCCAAGTTTCCAAGTTTCCAAGTTTATTCAATAATTTGATTAATCGCCTACTCTACATTCAAGGCGATGTACAAGATAATACTAATAATTATAAACATAGGTAAAATATTATATAAATGGACAATATTACAAAAAGCAAACACAGTTTAAAAAAAAAATTAAGTTGTTACTTATTATATCGAAACAATAGGAAAATTCATTAATGGTTACATTCTATATTAAATTCAAAAATACAAAGGTAAAAACATAGGGGGGGGGGAAAAGACAATAAAAAAGATAGATAAAAATAATAAAAAATCATTATTCACTAATAGCATCGTTAAAAAGGAAAGTTTTGCATATAATGGAAGTAACAGGCATGCAAATCTGCTCCATGCATATTCATTAGGGCTATCCTGAAAACCCGATTGGCCTGGTGGTCCTCCAGGACAGGGTTGGGAACCACTGGTGTATACCGCCTAGAAGGCTGATTGGGCGGTATATGAAATTTTAGATTCAAAACTTGAAAATTGAATGAACACCAGAAGGAGGATCTCTTTGGCAAGAGCAAGTGTTGAGACAAGCATTCGCAGTGAATATGAGATCATCTCCAACCTATGCTGGCATTACGTGGTTCATTCCTGTTGGGGTATGCACAAAATATCTCATTTCAAAACATTACTCCAAATCCACTATAACTACATTAATTTATTTCTTTTTTTTATCATACACCTTCGATGTGGATACTAAAACCATATTCTATCACTTCTGTCTTCATCACCTTATCCCAGTATTTATTTTCTTATGACTTACAGTCATTATCACCTGATTGATTACCACTTTAACCATCTTCACTACTACCCCTTCTACTAACTTAACCACAGTTTCCAATCTACCTCTGCTACTAGAAAGGAATGGATTTAAAGCAGTCATCCAACAGATTAGTTACAAAATAAGCAATGCATCTCTATTATGTTACACCATGACCCTAATGGGGAAAAATTAGGAAATGTACAAAAACTTACATTAAACATGGTTCAGAGCAAGATATATAGGGCTCCTTTTACTAAGGTGCGCTAGCGTTTTTAGCGCATGCAGCAGATTAGCGTGCGTTAACCCTGCACTACGCAGCTAGAACTAACGCCAGCTCAATGCTGGCATTAGCATCAATATAGACATCAATATAGTGGGTAACTGAGAAAGTATTCATACCAATACAGCAAGAGAATTGTAGCAACGGGAATTCAGATCATGACCTCAGAGTTTAGTGTACTCATCCGGTCTGTCATTCGTCATTAATCCCTGCTAATATTCTCGTATTTTCAACATTTTATAAATTTTTTGTAATATTTTTGTTTTATATTTTATCACTTATGTTATCAATAGCATAATGTTTAGACCACTTAGCTTCTTTTGCGAATATGCATTCTGTGATCTACTGGTTCACCAGTGCTGTCCCAGCATTAGAGTAAATGTTCCCCCATGCCAACGCGTTTCGCTTAACTTTATCAAGGCTGGGGAGTCTGCGGGAACATAAAGCACAAAGAAACCCATTAGTGTACAATAGTACTTGCTTAGTGCAAGATATTAAAAAGTCAGTGAACACAACTTACCATAGTTTTAACTTTCATACTAACACGCCGGTAATAACCAAAAGATGGCCGCGGCGTACACCCCACAATATAAATACACTCATCCCCTGACGTCACCTCCAATAGGGAGCAAACAGCTGAGAAGTGCAGAACTGTCAAAAGGCTAACAAGCTAGTTAAACGTCAGCCTGAGCTAACCAATCAGAGGCTTCATTTAACCCCTCCGGAGCCATGGATCTTAGCATGAACATCCAGCGCAATTCTTTTAAATTAAGATTCCTCTCTATGTTTCCACCCTCCCACCCTACATAGACAGAGTCCAATACCCTCCACCTCAGGTCATCTAAAGTATGGCCACATAATTGCCAATGTCGGACCAGAGGGGACGTTTCATTTTTAAGAATTGCGCTAGATGTACTGCGACTTTTTTAAAAGACCCCCTAAATATTTGTTGTAGGGTTTATTTTATGCTGTTGAATTATTACCACTAATATTTCAAAAAATAAACAGAAAATTAAGGGCTCCTTTTACAAAGCCACGCTAGGGCTTTAACGTGCAGAATAGCACGCACTAAATTGCCTCACGTGCTAGCCGCTACCGCCTCCTTTTGAGCAGGCAGTAGATTTTTGGCTACACGTGCTAATCCGGTATGTGCGCTAAAACGCTTAGTACACCTTCGTAAAAGGAGCCCTAAGAGGTAGAGAAAAAAGACCACAGTGAAAAACAGACACAGCTTCTTCAAGCCTCTATCAAATTGGAGTTGCTTAAGTATTGCTCAGAAAAAAAACTCCATTCATTTTATTATCACATATATTGTAATTTTATCAAGTGCACAAAATTGAAAAATAATCAAACCCACAAGCTTAGAGGTAATAAATTGCCACCTTCACACTAATGTCACACATAACACAATCACTCCAAAACAAAATCACTCAAAGTGCTCTTTCTTCACATAACAACCAAAAAGGAAATTTCTTAGCTTTACATCTCAATATTAAAGGTGAAATTCATATCTTCTACCAACAGGGGCCTCTGCTAATTCAGGGGAATTCGAACATCTCTGATTTCAACAACTGCTCTCAAAATGGCTACACTTAGGACTTACCCCCTCTTCTAAAAAGCCGCGCCAGCGGCTGCCGCGCAACAACAGCCCCAAAGCCCTTTAAATCTCTATGGACTTCGGGGCCTTTACTGTGCGGCAGCCACTAGCGCAGATTTGTAGAAGAGGGGGGTTAATTTCTGAGGTAAAATCCAGTGTTGTTCAAAGTACTTGGTCAAAGTACTTAAGTAAAAGTAAAAATACACTTTTTTATATATATACCTAAATAGAAGTACAGTCAAGAACACATTAAAATGTACTTAAGTAAAAGTTTAAAAACGCTATTGCGTAAAATAATATTTTTGAATAAAAAATAAAAGTATCATAACTACAATGCAACTATTGTTAATGTTTTAATTCCAACAATTTTATTGATCTACAATTCAATCCACTTTGCTTTTAGTAAAACTAAATTTTGAAAATGGTTGTCACTCATGCAAGTATGCTTTTGAGTCATTATTAACCCAGCATAGCTAAAAAGGTGTTCATTAACTGTAGTGGCAGAAAGTAGATTTGCTCAGTCTGAGTAAAACATTCCTTCAGATCAGGCCAGGTTGAAATACTACTGATGTCTTTTGGCTGGATTTGTAGACACTGATCAAGGGACTCTCTATCTGAAACACTTGACTTCTATATAGCAAAAAATGTTTTATCATTATCGTTGTTATTATAATCTACTGTACATTCAAAACAGTGTGGTCTGATTCATCACTTGTATCCTTTATCATCATCATGTTGGCCAATTACAGAGAAGGCTTTCACAAAGTTTAAAAAATTGTCTTGTTGTTCTAACAATTTTTCATATGATGGTATACTCTGAATATCTTGGAGAACTGATGCAAGAATGTCCAATGTGTGGGGACCCTTCAACCTTCCTCTCTACAGACAATTAATCCAGAAGACAGTCACCCCAATGCAAAATTTTCCTTGGGATGACCAGCAGTCCGTTGTGGTAGAGACATATATCTGTTCACCAAGAATTGCTATTAGCTTCATCTCCACTTCAAAGTGACCCAACTCATCACTGTTCTGTTTGACTGGAGACCAGTAACCAATTCAACATGCACAGGGCAACTCCACTGTTCCTATAGGCTATATTCACCGAACAGCAATATTTAAGATGAAATGATCCATTGTTTGCTTCATGAGGTTTGCTATAGCAAAATCCGATTCCAGGTTTGGCTATTTGATTTAGTTTGCTGAGGAATTGTCATTTACATCTTGCTTCTGCTTTTACTTTGACTTTTAACTGCAAGCATCAGATGTAACTAGGTAAAAGTAGTGAAAATTGGTAAAAATTATTACTTCTGGAAAAATGAAAGTAACAAATGTTATCCTGTACTTCTTTACACGTAAACGTAACAAAATTTTACTTAAATACAGTAATTAGTTACATTTACAGTACTTAAGGGGTCTTTTACTAAGGCACGCCTAGCTGATTTTGCGCGATTTAAATGCTAATGCGCCCATTATATTCTACGGATGTGTTAGCATTTAGCCTGTGCTAAATCAGCTACCGCGCCTTAGTAAAAGACCCCCTTAGTTACTATCAGGGCCGGATTTAGATGAAAAGAGGCCCTAGGCTATTCCACTTATGAGGCCCTTTCACCTCCCATTTTTAAGTTTGTAAATTACATGAGAGATAATAAAATACATCATTACTGTGATATATATCAATATGTTAAATGAAACGAGTTGTTATTGGTACTAACCTTTATAAAAAATGTGACACGGATAATAAATAAAAAAAAGTCGAGAACACTTATTTGGACATTTATTCTCAGCACCATATATAGTACTTGTAACAATAACTAATCAAACATAACACACAACATTGCCCCTTCCTATGCCCATAGTGCCCCCAGTGCATCCTTCCTCACCTCACCCCCCCTCCGATGCCCGCCTGCCTCCCATCCCCCTTCCATTGAACACCCCCATGCCATCCTGCCTGCCTGCCTTCCATTAAACCCCCCCCACCCCCCTCTGATGCCAGTCTGGGTCACCCTGTCCTGACGAATCCACATTTTGCCTCTCTCCCCGCGGGGCTGGGCTTTGCCCAGCTGTTTCCGGACTGACGTCTTTCCCTCCCCAATCCTCCTCCCAGGGCGAGAAAAAGAAAGGGAGAAGCTGAGTCGGCGCCCCGTTGCGGCCGGAGCCGGTTCCGATCCCGAAGCATAGAATTTCTCCTTATTTTCGGTTCAGTGTTTTAGGGTTCACTGTTTTTAGAATAGTGTAATTTTAATTTTGCTAACAATTTGAATGTAGGTCCCTCTTGATCTTGAGGCCCTAGGCTGAAGCCTAGTTAGCCTATAGGAAAATCCGGCCCTGGTTACTATAAAACACAGGTAAAAACCTAGAATGCAGCTCTGTCTCTTTTCTGCAGAATTCAGAGGAAGAACAGTAGGAGTACTGAGCTCCAGGCTCTCCACTTCCAAACAGATCTTAAATGGGAGCAAGCTATAGTCCGTTCTCATTATTCGTGTGTCCCTGATTCCTGATTTCCGTTATCTGCAGTTGCACGGATTGTGGCTGCTATTCGCTATTCGCGCTGTATGTTCGCGTGCTCACAGATCTCTGACCTTAGAAATAAATCTTTGCTCCCTTTCATGTTCACTTCCGGTTTGGGCTTTGCTTCCGGACCCGGCCACCAAGCGTCAAGAGAGTGAGTTAGAAGCATAAGAGCGTAAGTTGGCTTGTCCAAAGTCTTATGGATCTATTGGTAGCAAATATATTATCGAGGCTTTCAGAAAAGGTATATTCAAAAATGCAAATTCTTGTGAAGTTAGAAAACTTCTGTCCGTACCATTCTGTGTGATTTCCTTTATCAACTCCTTAAGTGCTTCTATAGGATCTTCAGTAAGTTCCAAATAATCAGACATTAGTTAATTGTGCATTATTTCCATCTGATAATCTTCTCTGCTCCATAAAACAATTGTACTCCCTTTATCTGCCTGTCGTATTACAGTACTTGTATTCATTCTCAATACCTGTAGTGCTTTATGTTCTTCCATAGTGCAATTGAACTTACAATACATTTTCTTATACTAAATGGACTCCAAGGAGCAGATTCTACAAATGGGCGTCCCAACTGGAGGCGGCGGTAGGCAACCTACTGCCATCTGGCAGTCGATCTGGATGCACATTTTTAGAAAAAAATTATTCTGAGGAAGGACACCTATACTGTAGGCATTTGTTACGGGTCTAGGTAGATGCATACGGACACTTAAGCTCGCCCAAGGTGGGACATGGGCGTGATATTGCCCAGAAGTGGCCTTGGGCAAGTTTAAGCATTCCTATGCGTCTTCCTAGAGCTGTGACAAACACCTGAAAGGTAGACCTACAAAATGCTGGCCTACATTTCAAGCGGCTGGCTGAGCAGATTGTAGCATGGGAATCCCCGATCAGCTGAGTCGGCAGGACTCCCTGAAACTACGACTTCGGGGGGTCCTGCCAACTCAAATGATAAGGGGAAAATACCTCTGCCATTATCAGCTGAGCCGGCTGTGGCAGACAACCCCTCGACACCCACCCTCCAACATCTGTAATCAGCAGGAGGGATGTTCACTCCCTCCTGCCTAACATCCCTGACACCTTCCCCCCCTCCTGCATCCACGATCAGCAGGAGAGATGCCCACTCCCTTCTGCCTACCACTCCAAACACCCCCCATACACATCCACAGTAGGCAGGAGGTATGCCCACATCCTCCTGCCCAACACCCCTGACACATCCACCCACCCCCTACTCTGTTAAATAGTTGGGCAGTGATACAACACAGTACAATGCTGAATTTAAACTTGATCTTTGCAGTTATGGGCAGCCAATGTAATTTCATATAGTAGGGCTATAGGTGTTCCAGTTTCCATATTCTATGTATGAGTCTTACTGCTGTATTTTGAACTACTTGAAGACATGATAACAAAGTTTTAGTGTTATATTACAGTAGTCTAGTCAAGATAGGATTAAGGATTGCACTAAGATTCAGAATGTCTTGGTATCGAAGTATTTTCTGATGGATCTTACCTTTCTCATCACAAGGAAAAGTTGTTTTATTATTGATTGTACATGACTCTTCATGGATAGGTAGTTATTAAGTTCTACTCCTAAGATTCGGAATTGTAGTTCTTTTTTTTTTATTATTATTTATTTATGCAATTTTAAATAAACATACAACATAAAAATGCATTAAGAAATAGAAAGCATATTGCTAATTACAAAACAAACCACTAAATATTATTTCCCATTGAAATTCAAAAAGCAAATATATTCATAGCAGCTTTCTCTATAAGTCCTCAATTAAAGCTGGGGAGAGGATAAGGAAAAAGAGGCACATCTCAGAAAAAGAAAATAACTTAATTAAATCAATAATATCAACAATGACAACGTCTCGCCAGCTAAACTATTGTAGTTCTAGTGGAAAGTCTGTGTTATCTACTATAATCCTTGGAGTGTAGCATGGGTCAGTTGAGGGTCCAAGCCAAAGGAATTTGGTTTTGTTGTCATTTAGTTTAAGGTTGAGGTCCATCTTTCTATGATGTGGACACATTTTTTGACAGTGGTGAGGGTGTTGGCTAATGCTGCTGTTACAGGTAGCATGATTGTTATGTCATCTGCATAGGTGAAACATTTTATTTCTGCGAGATCTAGGATGGCTCCCAAAGATTGTACTAGAAGATTGAACACTGATGGTGAAAGTGGGGATCCTTGTGGGACCCCACTGGAAGGGTGCCAGCTTTCAGAAAGTTCACCATTCTTACGTAGAGCATAGTACCAAGTGGTTAGGAACCAATAGAGAACTCTGCCGCTAAATCCAAAATCACTGAAGATTTCAGACTTTTGATCAAAGTTTATTAGGTTAATTGCAGTGAGTAGGTCAAATTGGATTATGATTGTTGTGACCTTTGCTTAGTAGCTTTTTGCCGTACGTTACTGGTGCTGCAACCACTGTCTCGATGCTGTGGTTTTTCCTGAATCCCGATTGTGAAAGGCGCGGTCTTTCTAAGGACAAGGCACCCCCCCTCCTCTCAGCCCCCTCCCCTGCTCCTCTCCTTACCGCGCGCATGTGCCCCTTGCCTTCCCCTGTACCTGTTTTACTTGCCCGGCACGAGGTTGCTGCCCGCATCGACCTCAGCGCTCTCTGACGTCACTTCCAGGACCCGCGCCTAGGAAGTGATATCAAAGGGCAAGCTGACACTAACATGGGTGTGCTGCTCACACCAGAGAAGTTAAAAAGGTATGGGGAAAGGGAAGGGGTGTGTGCATGGCCGGGGGGCGGGGGGGAAGAGTGCAGGGGAAGGGTACCACCACCCCAGGCACCACTCACCCTTACTATGCCCCTGGGTGGAGGATATTGAAACAATGTAAGTAGCATTCGAGTTGTTCTATGACATATCCTTCCATCATTTTGATAAATAGGTTGTTCACCCTCTCCAAGGTAGAGAGAACGAGAGGGCACTCTCTAAAATTGAAAGGGGATAGATTCCGTACGAACGTAAGGAAGTTCTTCTTCACCCAGAGAGTGGTAGAAAACTGGAACGCTCTTCCGGAGTCTGTCATAGGGGAAAACACCCTCCAGGGATTCAAGACAAAGTTAGACAAGTTCCTGCTGAACCAGAACGTATGCAGGTAGGGCTAGACTTAATTAGGGCGCTGGTCTTTGACCAGAGGGCCGCCACGTGAGCGGACTGCTGGGCACGATGGACCACTGGTCTGACCCAGCAGCGGCAATTCTTATGTTCTTATGTTATAGGGGGATAGAAGCTACTGGCTGACCATTGGTCACATCAATAAGGCTGAGTTTTGGGTTCTTGGGAATAGGTATTAAAACAGTTCCTCCTCCTGATTTGAGGAAAAGGACAGTTTTTAGGCAACAGCTGAGCCACTGGGTTGTTAGAGTGGCTGCTTTGATCAGGTGAGATGGGTAGGGGTCGAGGCTGCAGTAAGCTTTGGAGCATTTCTAGGAGAAGCCGTTTCGTGTCGTTGAATTTAATCACTTCAAAATCGCTCCGAGATCAGTCTGCTGGTGTTTCCACAGATGGTTTTGTTGTGGCGTCTGCAGCAATCTCCTCGTCCCATCACTTCCGTTCAAGTGCATCATTCTCCTGTGCAATCCTTTCCTTTCAGGTGTATTTGCTTTGACACACCGCTTGGTTTTATTGGCCCCTGAGGCAGCCCTGGCATGGGCAGAACATGTCCCTGTCAGGCCTTTTAATGTTATTTAATAAAGAATTTTTGAAGACTTTTCTGCATTGATCTGCTTCTTGTTTGGCCCACACTGGATCTTGCAGATGCCTGCCTATTTGTTTTCTAGGTAATTAGTCCACACTTTCATGAGTTATCTGCTGTACACATTCCCTGATTCTTTGCAACAGTCATAAAACGGCATTCTTCTGTTTTCGCTTGCTCAGGCGCTATACAAGGATAGCCATTTCTCCCCCCCCCCCCCTCTCTTTTTCTCCATCTCTTCTCTGCAAATGTTATTTTCATTTAGAGAGCATTTCAAAGCCTGACATTTGAAAGAAAAGTGTTTTTGAATCAATCCTTTGTTAGAGATGGAGTTCTGATAAGATGTAATTGAAGCACCGAGTGTGTGTGTGTGTGTGTGTGTGAGGGAGGGGGTAGCTTCAATTTTACAATAACAAACAAACCAAAAAATAAGAGGTTACCCCCAATCAACAACAACAAATTGGAGAGGCTAAAATCTCCTGGCTTGTAAATCAATCAGGCTGCATGCAGCAGCATGCCAGGTAGCTGCCTGCCAGAGATAAGAGGACCCTGTTTCCTACCATCAGGGAGATAGTGGGAGGAGGCAGCTGCCAAGAAAGGGGAGCAGCTCATTGAGGCTGTCAACAATTACAAAGGTTATTATTGACCCGTGAAGATGGCACTTGGTAGTGCTTGCGATGACAGGACTCTAATAAAGCAGAGAAAATGAGAGAATACAAAAGTAAGAGGGGATCAGGCAGGGGAGAAGTACATGGAAGAAAGATTAGGAGATAGGTAGAATGAGGAAAAGAACACATGAAGGAATGAAAGAAGTTATCCTGCCGTTGTGTCGGGCGATGGTGCGTCCGCATCTGGAGTACTGCATCCAATATTGGTCGCCGTACTTTAAGAAGGACGTGGCGTTACCCGAGAGGGTTCAGAGGAGAGCGACGCATCTGATCAAGGGGATGGAAAACCCTTCATACGCTGAGAGATTGGAGAAACTGGGTCTCTTTTCCCTGGAGAAGAGGAGACTTAGAGGGGATATGATAGAGACTTACAAGATCATGAAGGGCATAGAGAGAGTAGAGAGGGACAGATTCTTCAAACTTTCGAAAAATAAAAGAACAAGAGGGCATTCGGAAAAGTTGAAAGGGGACAGATTCAAAACGAATGCTAGGAAGTTCTTCTTTACCCAAAGTGTGGTGGACACCTGGAATGCGCTTCCAGAGGGCGTAATAGGGCAGAGTACAGTACTGGGGTTTAAGAAAGGATTGGACAATTTCCTGCTGAAAAAGGGAATAGAGGGGTATAGATAGAGGATTACTGCACAGGTCCTGGACCTGTTGGGCCGCTGCGTGAGCGGACTGCTGGGCACAATAGACCTCAGGTCTGACCCAGCGGAGGCTTTGCTTATGTTCTTATGTTCTTAAGATGGCGAAGATAGAGAAAGACCTCTGGAAATGAGAACAAGGAAAAACAATCGTAAACGTATATGGGTATATTGGATTCATTTAAATAGATCTTTGCCCTGAAGAGGGTCCAGAACTGTACAAGGTTGGGGCCAGCTGCGGCCTAATGGTTAGAGCTGCTGTCTCAGCAACCGGAGGTTGTGAGCTCAATTCCCAATGTAGCTCCTTGTGACTCTGGGCATTTCATTGCCCCAGATACAAAATAAGTACCTGTCTAAAATATGTAAAACTACTTTGATTGAAACCATACAGAAAGGCAGTATATCAAGTCCCTACCCCCTTTAAACCCCAATTTTGCTTTCTATTATTGACTAGAACACCCTCCATCTCGCAACTGCCCAGTCCTGCTTAGGGATGAGAATGGGAGGTGGGAGAGGAGGATGAAGTAATAATGGAAAGAGTTTTGGGGGGCAGGGTAAAGGCATAAGGGATGAATGTTACTTTTCTATTGACTTATGGAGCTCATTTTCAATTTTTTTATTATTATTATTATTGTTAACTATTTTGATTTGTCTTACAACTAAAGCACTATATCAAGTTTATGAAATGATTAAATGGCTCACTGTGGCAACTGATTTAAACAATCCAATGTCTGACTGACTGTTAGATGACTGTTGCTTACTACATAAGAGCTAAGTGAACTAGGAGGGTGAGAATGTCCCCTTCATAGCCTTTTAGCTGAGAGTGTAAACTTGTACAATATGGAGGAGTAATGGCCTATCACCCAACCTCATTAAGGACATGATCATGTTATAACTACTGTTCAAAGCAAAAGGGTTAAACCTTCCACTAAAAACGTCAACTGATGATAATACATAAGTGAAACCCCGTGTTGGATATCATTATCAGATGGGTTACACAAATATATTTTTATGAACTGGTTAAAGGTCAAATCTGGAACTAGTAAAAACTAGGGGGTCATCTGGTACATAATCCACTCAAGCTACACACCTCTATCAGTCATTGGATCAGTCCAGGATTCCATATATGTTCTAAACCAAACTGAGTTTACTAGAACTTGGATTATTCAGGCACAGCTGGACAATACTGTAGAGCAACTATGTACACTCAATGTATCTTCTCAAGCATATGTGGTAGAATTTGTAGTAGCTCTGGACTTCTATGGACAGTTACCTTTTTGGAAAAGTCTTTTCTTGCTAGACTTAATTATTTAACTTTTCTCCCTTCATACCCCCTCTGGGTCCTCTCTCAGAAAAGAACTTCCTTATCAGTCTTTTTCTTTATTTATAGAATCCAGGATCTCTGAGCTTCTACTTGTTGAATCATTGCAGTATATTTCTTCTCCTGTAGTATATGGGTCTGTGGAAATGCTGATCAGTTGGTAAAGGCTTGATTTGTTTTCTCTTCCTCTCCTCTCTTGCCCTGTTGAACTTGGAGATAGAAAGCTTGTTTCCTGTTCCAACTTCCTCCCTGAGCATGGATAATGAGACACCAGCGCACTCATAAAGCTGCAGTTGCCAATTAAGCTGCTAGCTTTCACTCAAGGTGTGCAAAATAACAAATATACGGAAATGACGTATAACGCAAGGTTTACCAAAATAATTATTTATTGCTTTTATTTTTCCATCATGGACCTCAAAAGGCTAGTTGCGTTAGCGGGAGGTCATTAATGCTGGCCTTCTGATAACGATCTCAACCCGATACTTCGAAGCGCCCCAATATATACCTTCAGTCCAGTTTGACATCATTGGCCGTCAGCCAATCAACTTACAGAGGTGGTCCTTAAATTTGGACAAAGAAAATTCCTTTACATGTTTAAAAGTTTCAGAAATCATATTTGTTTGTTTACATTCATCCTTGAATATACATTAACATTTTATAACATATCCAGTATTCTTTTTGTCCTTCTCAAAACTTATTTCAGATAGTTTGTCTATGTATCAGGCAAGCTGCTGAAATGCTCTCAGCCTTATCCTGGAGGAGGGGTACTCCCTCCTCCTGCTTTGAACAACTGACAGTTTCATGTTACATCTACACAGTCCTAAGTGTGGGCTACCAATGTCCCCCTTCCTATGCTGGAAACTGGTACAGCAGTTTCTGACTCTAATTATTTCCAGATGTTGCTTTAGGATTTTTCCTTAGTGTTCCTTATATAAACCATTTCACTTTAAGTACCCCTTCTTTTATAAATCATTCATATCACCACATATCACACATTCGGGGGCCCCAAACATTCATAGTTTCACACATTATATGTCATTCATATTTAATGCATGAAAACTTTCTCTATTATGCCCAGTATACCCAGCTCAAGCCCATCTGGTATCAATTAGAACCACGAGGCTAAAAGCGGGAAAACCTGAACAAAGACTAGGGATATAGGCTGAACACAAAATGGAGTAAAGCCAAGCAGAAGACATAGAAAAACAGAGATGGAGTTCATGTATATCCTGATTTCCTCTATGATCTAGCTTAATAGCAAAGTACATAAAAAGAATATTACTATGCTTTTCCTTAATATTAATCTGTAGTGTGTTTTTCTGGCTTTGGCTACATCCATATTCATATTTTTATTCACCAATTTTTCGTACGCTTCTATTGAGTGTGGCCTTAACTAACACATATGCTTGTATCTAACTAGAGTTACCCAGAATCATACAAAAAGCAGGCATTTTTGTAGAAAAACTCCACAAAATACTGCACTATCATGTCCTGACGTCCATTCCATTACCATCCCATAGACATCGCCCCCTACAGGCCACGAACCACTACTCCTCACTCCCTTAAGAAGTGTAGCAGCTTTGCAGGCTCCGGTGCTTGCTTTCCCCTTGTTTCCTTCTCCAGGCACTCTGGTCAGGGACCCTCTCTTAAGCAAATTGACCTTGGTGAAGTAAGAACCAAGCCTGGTTCCTTATCAGCATCCTGGTACTATGACCAGGAAATGTAAGCCCAAGGCAAAGACCCTTCCCTGGGCTGGGTATTTAAAGAAGCCCAACTTTTCCTCCAAGGGCTGGATCCTCCCACCTGTCATTCAGGTGGGGAAAGTACAGCCCTTATTCAAGAAGTTACAAGAGTAAGAAAAAGATCAAAGCTGATTATATTCTGGTAGAGTGCTGAAGGTGCTGGCACTACCACACAGGCAGAACCTGTACATATTATAGAAACATTTGTAACAATTTACAGTAGACTCTCCGTTAACTGGAACTCAAGCAACCAGAACTCTCAAGCAACCAGCAAAAAAAAAAAAAAAAAAAAAGCAAAGAAATACTATAATACTTTAAATAAAAATGAAAATAAAATCAATTTCTGGAGGAAATTTAAGTGTAAACTTGGTACACCACACCTGAGAATGTCCGGTAGTTTGCCTGGAACAGTTTATGGTATGGCATAGTATATGGTATAATATTAGTTAGGCCTATTTTTGATAGTAACTCTCAAGCAACCAGAAACCCCATTTATCCAGCATCTATCAATCCCCTGAGAATCTACTATATTAGATAGAAAGTTGTATTATTGAAACACCCCCCTCCCCTCTCCCTTTTACAAAGGAGCAGTAGTGGCTGCTGTGAGGCAAATGCTCCAATGCCCTCTGAATCCCTATGGGCGTTGGAGCGATTACTGCGGCCCTCCATGATAATCACCTTTGTTATTTGAATGTTCTGATTTGTCCTTATTAGATGCTTCATAAGTATATTTTTGAAACTGTTTCATGGTAGTCCTATTATTAAGTTTCAATTTACGGATTTTAACTCTACCTCATTCATTGTGTGGATTAATTCAACATAAAAGCTCACAATTTTGTTAACAGCATAACAGTAGTAAAAAGACCATATTTGGTCTTTTTACTACTGTTATGCTGTTAACAAAATTGTAAGCTTTTATGTTGAATTATACTTGCTGTACACCGCCTTGGGTGAATCTCTTTATAAACATGGTTAATAAATCTCAATTGCATACATACATAAATATGCCAGATCTATAGATGAAATAGAGATGTAATTTTCCTCTTGCTTCAGCATACTCGCACACAAACTAGATCAGCAATAGTTAATTTGGAAGACTACAGAATAAACAAGAAAGTAATCAAACATGCCTTTATCTTTGTCAGCTAAGTCTGTGCTACAGTGCAGAAGTTCAGTAGGAAAAAACATTTTGACTATAGCACCAAATAAATGTGAAATGGGATTTATGGATGCCACATGTTTATTCAACTCCATTCCCTGAATTTTACAGGCTGATCCATTCCTCCAGATGGACACATTAAACTATCAGTCCAAAAACTGACACAACAAATTGATTGAACACGACCAGTGAATCTTTCGTTCTAAGGTATTTTTTTAACGCCAGCTCAAATGGCAACTGAAAGGGGGCTGGCTACCAAGGCTGGCCTTATCGATTTAGAAGGGCTTTTGATTGAATTGACCACAATATATTGATCACGAAGATGAACCAACTTAATGTCCATTCAACACTAATTACAAGCCTATTTTCTAAAGGGAAAGTGAGGGGAATTGGAATGGAGGAAAGGGAGGCCTGGTATTCATAAAGTACAAAATTTCAAGTTCCAGTTTCCAAATATATTATATGGCCCATCCTCTTTTTAAAATGGATTTTTGAAATATAAAAATATATTTTCAAAATATATATTCCCAACGTTTCAGTGCTGAAAATAATTCTAAGCCTGCAGCTCAAATAATAGATACCACCCTCTATTTTTATGATTGCATGGAGGGTGTAAGCCTGTGTCTCTCAAACTGTGTGCCACGGCACAGTGGTGTGCCCCAAAGAGATTCCAGGTGTGCCATGAGAGATTCCAGAATTGTACTTTATTTTTTAAATATTCTCTTAATAAGTATAAACTAGAATAGATGACATGTACGTCGTGTACGCAAGAGTCTGTGTGCATAAGGATACAACCGCCCAGACAAACATTCTTTGACGTGATTGGACCTTGAAAACCAGCAGCAAGTAATTTTATTTTTATTTATTATGCAGTAATTATCCTAACTTGAGCAACAAAGCAATCAAGACTGTGTTACCTTATCTTCTTATCTTTGCAAACTTGGATTTTCAGCTCTGAAAAAAAAAAAAAAGAGAATGACAGCAGGTGGTGGATGATGCAATGTGTGTTTGCTTGTCGACTATTGAGTCATGTTTTGAGTTAATTTGCTCTCAAAAACAAGCACATCCATTGCATGGATTAGCATTTCTATTCTATCTACTGTAGTTTCATCATTGTTACAATTACCCATACATACAGTAGCTTAAAGAACTTTAAATAAATAACTTTCAAATTAAATTTTTTGTTGGTTGGACTAAAATAATAGGAATGTTTTTCTTTATTTTTTTTATTATGTGAAAATTGTGAATTTTCTTGCATTTGGTTATGTATGTAACAAATGGAAGTAAATAAATAAATGACTTTAAAACTTTCTTATACAGCAGTACATATACCCGATCCTTTCATTCCTGTCTTTTTAGTTTAAGATGGTAGCAGAGCAGACCATCTGAATGCAGAGCCCTCCCTCTCATACTATCCTATCCATCTTTCCTATCGAAGATTGTAGTTCTACCCTTTCTCTCTCACACTCAAGTTTAGTTTGCTGCCTAGACGTACCCTATGAAAGGCAGAATATTAAATCCAAAAAAAACTTGGAAACATTCCCTCGAGGTCAGTCAGCATGAGTTATCCAGATAAGAGTCTCTTGTAACCCGTTAGCTCACTTTGAATATTTTGAATATTTTGTTCTTTTCAAACAAGGGCCAAAGCCATAATAAGAGTTATGTACTTTTAATTAAAAAAATAAATAAATAAAATAGAGAACAAAATATTCAGGCAAAAAGAATGGAGAAGTAGGACCGGGAGAGGAGAGGATGTAGATAAGAGTTTAGCACTATGACTGCAACCCAGGGAGCCAAAATGTTACCCAAAATTGCACTGGCTGCCAATTGAGGTGAAAATATAGTTTAAGTTTGGTTGTATACGTTTTAAGTCTTTACATGTCTTTAAGTCTAGTTAGTTTCTTGACCACTTTGAATTTGGTAATAGAAAACACCCTAGAAGGGGTTAGCGGATATTTGACTTTCCATCTATTAAGGAATGTGTTTACAAATGATTTTTTGGCAGAATTTGACCCCAAATGGAATTCCAAAAGCGAAGTATCAATGGACAATAGAATAGAAAATGATCTAATGTCCCAGCTTTGAGATGACAATGCCAGCATCTATTAGACTTAGATCTATCTAATTTCTGTAAACAAATTTGGGTCCAAAATGCTCTATTGCTATAAAAATAATTATTATTTGGGTTTAGCTCACACCTTTTTCACTAGTAGCTCAAGGTGAGTTACAGTGCATTCAGTTATTTGCCTGTCTCTTTAGGTCTTAGAAGCTAAATTTGTACCTAAGGTTTTAGAGGGATAAATGACTTACCCAAGATCACAAGGAGCAGGAGCAGGACAATTTGAGCTGGCATTCTTTGATTATTAGCCCGGTGCTTTAACCACTAAGCTACTCCTCCAATAGCAGGTGTGATAGAAGCAAGGCACAAGCAAGTTAATGTGCTGAAGAACTGAAGCTGTCATGATTCTTCGGGGAGCTGCTCTAGGGATAGTCTTAGGTGACAGAGTCACTTACCTTTATTTTGATCTTCTCTCAGTCTGAGAAAAATGTGCAGCAGCTGTCATAGTAATAAAGTGTGTTACTGGAAGCCACAAATACATCTACATAATTGGTTACACTGAAGGCTGCTGCTCTTAGAGATCTCTTCTGTAATCCAGCTGAACTCTGTGTTGTATGAAAGGGAACATTCCCTGCAACTGTTGATTAGGCAGACTGAAATGGAGACGACAGGAAAGGACAGGCATGATACGAGTCATCTAACAGAATCAAAGCACATTACAACTAAGGATACACATATAAGAAGTTATTTAAAGATGAGAACATATCCCTAGTGGTTTAATGTACTGTAGGTAGTGCCTCCCATACTTGTCCTAGATATCTTGATTGGCAAGGTGTGTCCTGAGGACTGAGTTGAGAATCGCTGCACGAGACCAGGTCTTCCCAAACTTGTCAGCCAGCCAACCTGGTTTTCAGGATATCCACTGTGAGGATACATTTGCAAATACTGAAAACCCAATATATGCCCGTTTAGCTCATGCATGTTCATTGTGGGTATCCTAAAAAATCTAATTGACTGTGGAGAACCCAGGACAAATTGGGTACGATCTAATTTCTAGCAGTGATTCTCAGTGGTTCTCAGGACACAACCAGCCAATCAGTCAGGATAACCGCAATGAACACGCATGAAAAAGAGCTCCAAATTCTTTAAAAGGTGCTAAAAATTAAATGCACAAATTTGGGTGTGTGACTAATTTGCATACACAATTTAATTGAATAACGAGCTAGTTAGCACCAATAACTGAGACCTTGACAAGCAATTAATGGTGCTAATTGTAATTAATTAAAATTTACAAATGTAAATTTAGATGTGGCCTCTGCAGGTAAATTTTATGCATGGTTCTAAAAAGGGAGCACGGCCATGGGAGGGTCATGGACAGATCAAGGGTGTTCCCGCAATTTACGCACTCAGTTATTAAGGCAGAAGGATTTCCGCTGGTATAAATGGCTGTGCCTATAGTTAGGTGCAGTTCCCAGCGTCAAGCACTATTCTATAAATGGCACAGTGGCAAAATAACGTCAGATTTAAGGAGTTGGTTGGGTTGAGAAATTTTCAGTACCCCCCTCATTTGGGAGCCATGTGAATCTGTCATACAGGTTGGAAAATATTGGTGGGTTTTTTAACATCTTGGTGGGAGGGGGGGTCAGTGACCACCGGGGGAGTAAGGAGGTGTCATGCCTTAATCCCTCCAGTGGTTTCTGGTCAGTTTAAGCACCTTTTTTGCATTTAGACACTTTTAAAACAGGTCTAGCTCCAAAAGTCTAAAAAGAAAGTCCAGAACGTGCTTACCGAGCATCCGAGTCCTAAGCCTACCCAAAGCATTCCTCTAACATACCGCCTTAAGATTTGGACACTCTGGAGATAAAATAACCAGAAAGATGTCTAGAAAGTCTGTTTTGAGAATGCCCATTGGACATTTTGACTACTAAGACATCCAAGTGCTGGTTTATGCTGTCTTTTGGACGTCTATCTTTTTTGAAAATGAGCCGCTATCGTATGAAGCACAGCAAAAATACTTGTTGGGTCTTGTCACATACTGAGGCAAGGTCCTTCTCTCGTTCTCTGTTTGTTTCATATCCTGCGATGAAGACCATCTCTATCATGACTATATCTTTCTGAAGGTACAGCCTCCAGAACTACACACAATATTCTAAATGCAGCCTCACCAGAAACTTATATAGAGGCACTATCACTTCCTTTTCCCTGCAGGCCATTCCTTTCCCTATGTACCCCAAGCATCCTTCTGGCTTTGGCCTTCACCCTTTCTACCTGTTTGACCACCTTAAGATAATCAGTAATGACCCCCCCCCCCCCCCCATTTCTCATTCTTCTTTCGAGCACAGAAGTACTTTTCCTTCTAAACAGTACTGCCCCCTCAGGTTTCTGTAGTCCAAGTGGACTCTTCCTCTTCCCCCCTCTCTCCCTCCCCCCCCCCCAGATTCTTCTGATTACTTCCTCAATAAGTTCAAATCTACTTTTGGAGAGGAGAACCAGCCAGTACAAATAAATGTCTGTGCACAGAAATTTCATTGTTTGTGCTTTGGTCCCGCGTGTTCTATGTATTCAACCCCTCCAGAAAGCAGAGTCCAGAATGCAAAATATAATGTTTGATTACCTCATCTTCCTACCATCTATTTTAGGTCATATCTGAGCTCCTCAGTAACTCTCCTACAACATCAACCAACCCCCTACCTATGTGATCCCATCGAGCTTGTGAAACATCGCACTTACTTAACCTTGCAAACTATTCAGTGTAAATAAATAACACCAATGCTGGGAATCACCCACCTTATTAACAGACTCTAGTGCTGTCTGAGAAACTGCAGGGGAGAGAGAGCAGGAAATGCAAAGCCAAAGACCCACAAAAGAAAACATCAGATATACATTGCAGACAACAGTATCAGAGGGAGGAGAGCACAGAAGTAGCAAAGGGCAGAATGGATCATTTGAAAAGATTAATAAATAAAAATTCAAATCTAATCTAATCTAATCTAATCCTTAGGTTTGTATACCGCATCATCTCCACGGTCGTAGAGCTCGACGCGGTTTACAGTAGGAGAAATAGGAAGGAACTACAACAGAGGGTTAGAGGTAGAAGTGTGAAGAAAATTTACAGGACTTGGGATGCCAAGATATAAGAATTTCCTTGATTCCTAAATTGGAGGGAGACTTACATTTTTTGAGAAAAGCCAGGTTTTCAGATGTTTGCGGAAAACTTGGAGAGAGCTCAAGTTCCGAAGAGGGGAGGTAAGGTTGTTCCAGAGCTCAGTGATTTTGAAGTGGAGGGAGGTCCCTAGCTTTCCTGTGTGGTAAATGCCTTTTAGCGAGGGGAAGGATAGTTTTAATTTGTGGGAGGATCTGGTGGTATTAGGGTTTGAGGAATTCCAAGAAAGAGGGATAAAGGGAGGGAGGATACCATATAGGATTTTGAAAGTTAAACAGGCGCATTTATAATGGACCCTGGCGATTATCGGAAGCCAGTGGAGCTTGGCCAGGAGCGGGGAGACATGATCAAATTTACTTTTAGCAAAGATGAGCTTGGCCGCGGCATTCTGAATCCGTTGGAGTCTGTGGAGGTTTTTCTTAGTTAGGCTTAAGTAGATAGAGTTGCAATAGTCCAATCTGGAGAGGATGATGGATTGGACAAGGAGGGTAAAATGTTTTTGATGGAAGCAGGATCTAACTTTCCTCAGCATGTGAAGGCTGAAAAAGCATTTTTTTTACCAAGGATTGGAGGTGGTCATTGAAGGACAATGTGGAATCAATGATGATGCCCAAGACCTTGCTCGAGAACTCAAGCTGCAGAGAGGAGCCAAATAGAGGAGCTTACGGACTAGAACAATGGATTAATAACTAGGAAGCCAAGGCTCATATCCTGCTTTTCCTACTGATGCTCTTGTGATCATGGGCAAGTCACTTCACCCTCCATTGCTTCACATAATAGAGCTTATATAATATCACTGTACTGGAAATCTGTTACATTTTTTTAAGGCAGAATTTTTTTATTTTACTCTAGGTCTCAAACTCAAACCCTTTGCAGGGCCACATTTTGGGTTTCTAGGTAGTTGGAGGGCCTCAGAAAAAATAGTTAATGTCTTATTAAAGAAATGACAATTTTGCATGACATAAAACTCTTTATAGTTTATAAATCTTTCCTTTGGGCTAAGTCTTAATAATAATATTGCAATTTATAGCTAAAGAGACATATGATCAAGAACCTGCTTTATTTTACTTTTGTGATTATGATAAACATACCGAGGGCCTCAAAATAGTACCTGGCGGGTCGCATGTGGCCCCCGGGCCGCGTGTTTGAGACCACTGCTCTAGAAGTAATATTGTAATGAGGTACATGGAGCTGAAGTGTCAAAAATGCACTGAATCCACAGTAAAGGGAAAAATATGCAAAAATGGGAAAATGTTTTTTAAACTAACTTTATTTCTCTTTTAATTTAAGCAGTTAGAGGAGAATTTATGCTTATCTAATATTCTAAAATAGACCTATCGTTCCTTTTTCCAAATAAATCTTGCCATAGAAGTATAGTATATCTCATTCTTCTGATCCCAATAGAGCCATCAGACGCGGCACTCTATTGTGCATAAAACCCAGAGCCTATAGAGTTTTACTGACCGCTGCACTTCCTCATCGGCTCTGCATTCATATTTTATCAAATAAATTATTTTAATATTACTAAATATTGAATTATATGCAAACTTATCTGTAACTCTGGTATGGTATACTGCCTAACTTGCACCAGCCTTTACTTTTTTTATAGAATCTGCCGCCGACATACATATTTCATTTGCATGTATATATAAACTGCTTCAGGGCACGGTAATCTACAAAGAAGGCATTCAAAATATACAAAATACTTCCATTCCATTAAAAAAGATATATATCTTATGATATAACTAATCTTTTAACTTATTTATTCTTAACTATTCAACATTGCAGGCATACACATAAACATGGAGCAAACTGATTGGTCGACTCGCTACACACTGTTAACTCAAGAGATTCATTCACTAAAGTTAAATCAGGGACTGCCAATCTAGTTCGGCATTCAGACCCTTAGGTTCTAGATTTTGCAGCTCAAAGATCCATCTTTGTTCTTTATACTTGAGCAGAGACTCACTGTCACCATTCTCCCACTCGACTATAATCTCCTCCAAAACCCTCCACTTAAATTCCATTGGCTGATGTTTAGCTCATTCCCAATGGGTAACCAATGCGGCTAAAGGAGTATTATTTTTGAGTCTAGATTTATGTTCTGTCAGTCTAGTTTTAACAGTAGTCAAAAACAAAAAAGGGGGAGAAAACGCAATTCAAAAGAAAGCGCATAGATCTCCCTACATATAATTTATCACAGGGGCAAATTATTACTTAGATTACTCCATTTGATGGACAATAAGTATTGGTCCTAGAGGTTAAAGACCAGTTAGAACCAGTTCGTCCCTTCTACTGTGGAATCACACCACTGACAATAGCCACAATTGCTATGTCCCAATAGGGACTGTTGGACAGGTTCATAATCTAACCTCTTATATGTGAGTATTTCACAAATGGTCTTGCCTCTACAATATGCAAAAATTGGGGGGTGGGGTAACTAATTCATCATACAACTGTAAAATAGACTAAAGATTATAGACGAACTTCCTAATATCTACACTGTGAGGTAAAAGGAAATACTGCTACAATTCCATCATCTTGCTTCATTTTATATTGGAGCAGAAACTCTCTATTAGCAAATTTAGCCCATACTTAAGCTTGCTTAATCACGGTCTCTGGATAACCCCTATTTCTAAAGTATTCCATCATTAGAGTCGAGTGGAATTTTAAATCGTTCATAGAAGTACATAGTCTTCGAATTCTCAGAAATTGATTCACAGGAAGACTACGTTTCAGGTGGACTGGGTGAAAGCAATCAAAATGTAGGTATGAATTTTGTGATGCAGGTTTCTGAAAAAGTGTGGTAGATAGCTTATCATTCAGGTAGAATATATGGACATCCAAAAAGTCTACCCAATTCTTTTGAAAAGTAATGGTGAACTTCAAATAGTCTGTGAGAGAGTTCATCCATTCAAAAAACTGCTGTAAATCTTCTTCTGACCTCTGATGATGATAGAATAGTAGCCTACGTGGCCTACGTGTGTGAGTGTAATTTATTGATTCATTAATCACTGTGCTTTTATTCACTGCACCATTATTCACTTTTATGTTAGGCACACAAGAGATTTCCTGTGATGGTGTGCAGGTGGGGGCTTCCTGCCGCTGCCTTGTGTTTAGCGCTGGAGGCTTGTCCTCCCTTCGCTATTAACTCACACTGAGGATATCCCGTTTCACTTTTCCTTTGGTGTCTGATTTATATTAGTTAATTGTAGTTTAGGGTGTTTTACCCGGTTCACTCTCTTACGTCCAGGATACCGCTCTCTGAACCTATTGACTACACTGCATTTTTGTTATTTCTTTTTGCAAGTTCCTTCGGCAGTATTTTTTGGAGTTTTTCGTTGTTGATAGAATAGTAGCAGCATTTCCTTTTTTCCCTCACAGTGTAGATATTAGGAAGACCGTCTATAATCATTGGTCTATTTTACAGTTGTATGATGAATTAGTTACACCCCCTCCCCCCCATTTTTGCATATCATAGAGGCAAGACCAGGTCACAAATACCTAGTAAGATCCCAAAGACTAAAACAGATTTTATGCTGACAGATTGCCAATACAGTATATCATATTAAATTTAATTCTAAATATAGCATTCAAAACTCTCTATTGTTGGTTTCTTAATTTACTTGAACAATCTTTTGCTTCCATATACTCCAAGTTGGCCACTAAGCTCCCAGGATCATAATTGGCTCATTATTCCTCCTCTCTTGAGTACCAGGTTTGAGTCCATTCATCAGTCTGCATCTGTCCATCTGGCCCCATCATTCTGAAGTGTTCCTTCCTTTCACCTTAGAATGGAACCAAATAATAAAAGGTTTAAACCCTACTTTTTTCAAAGGCATTCAGGGATTATTATCAGGGTGTGGCAGGCTTGGTCGCCTCTGTAGACACAGGAGGATACATTTTTTGTCCTGTCTTTCTACTTTTCTTGATTATTTAATTGCTTGTATCTAATTTTATAATTTGATTATAAACTGCTTTGACTAAAGAGTGGTATAGCAGATGAATGAATACATATAAACATATTTCCACATACTATGCAAAATTCACTGCACAATACTTCTCATCAGATGTCCTTGATTCTGGTTGAGTGTAGGTGGTCTGAAGTAGTGAAATAAAGCAGGTTGGCACCTTCTTTCAGCAAATTAACTACATAATTACTGCAAAAAAAAGTCGAAAACAACACCTAGAATTAATTCTCTCTTACAAAGTATACGAGAAAAGAAAGACTGTGTATATGGAAAACCAGAGGACTCGGGTTAATTCTATCAGTTACCCCAACATAATTCAAGCTTGTCCTTGGGTTCCCCCGCCCTAATGAATTATGCAAGGGATATGTTTACATGCACTGCATGCAATGTCTGCAAATATATCCCTAACATAAATCATTGGAGATACCCTGAAAACCAAACTGGCTAGAGATCTGGCCGAGGTGCTAAGGACAAGCTGACTCACCATTGCATAGGTTACACTGTCAGCCAACTATAGAATATTTTTTTATAGAAGCTATTCATCTATGGCATACAAATATCTTTGATCTGCCAAATGCAATGTGTTTTGTCATATGGAAGAAATGCCTTTTATGAAACACTGCTTCTAAGAACAATTGTATTAGGTCCCGAGTGTCATTATAAAAGGTGCCTACTGTTATTATCCCCTGATTGTCACTGCTGTGCTCAATTCCCAAATAGATATATTTTGCAGGCTTGACTTTTTCCCCCCATAATATGATTTCTGCAATTCAGGCTCTGCTCCTTCATGTGGAACCCTATGTGCTTTGGCATATGGCTGTGTCATCCCAGCCTCACTCAGCAACTGTTAATTAACTGCAAGAAGAAAGCAGAGGAGGGTGTTAGATTACTTTAACGGCTGGAGGTCCGAGAAGAGTTCATCAGCTTTCCTAAATATATTAGGTCTGTATCTCCTTCAGTCTTTAACCTTTCACCTCTCTCATAAACAATAAACCAGAAAAAAATGGCGTTCCAAGTGACTGAGCAGGCTGGTTTGTTATCCAAGAACCTATATGATAAGTCAGTGACAGACCACTCCCAAAGCTCATTGCCCTCCTCGCTCTATTGTAAGAAATTATAATTGGCTTTTATAATATTACAGGGCATGGTTGGCAGAACATGAGGAGGTGAGTTCTGCACTGGATACTGCAGGTGTCCGCTTTTCTAAAGATACTATACAGATAAGAAAAATAAGATTTGCCCTTGACGCAGACAAGAATATTTTTGTTTTGTGTGTTGAGACCATAAATGAATTATTAACATTCTATCAATAGATGATACTTGCGGAGATCATCTTCAGTTCTCTGCGCACTGATGTCACTGAGCATTCTTGGATGTTGAGATTGTTAAGTTTTGCAATTACAGTAAAACCTTGGATTGCAAGTAACTTGGTTTGCAATGCAAGTACATACAGTATACACACATCACAACTAAGGCGATGGTTCTTCTCTCTCTGACGCTGCAGGAGTGTAGTGACTGTTCTAAACAAGCAAAGTCTTGCAATATGAGTACATACAGTATACACGCGTCACATCATCACAGCTGAGCCAATGGTTCTTCTCTCTCTGATGCTGCAGGAGTGTAGTGACTGTTCTAAATCAACGAGGTCTTGCAATACAAGTATGTATAGTATTTTGTATTAAAGTTTTTGGGTTGTGGAACGAATCGTCTGAGTTTCCATTATTTCCTATGGGGAAATTCGCTTTGATATACGAGTGCTTTGGATTACAAGCATCCTTCTGGAACAAATTATGCTCTCAAACCAAGGTTTGACTGTACTTGCATGTTTACCACAAAGTCTGTGCAGCAAATGCAGGGAACATCCCCTGCAACCTGCCCTGCATATACTGCACAGGACAGAGAATTAATGCATGGACACCTTTACTTATATTATATGCAACTATATATAATGCAGTGCGAGTCACTGTAGATAAAAACAGCATGTGGTAAAAATGCTAGCTGCCAAATGAAGGAGAGGGTGGGGGTTGGGTGTGAACAGCTTGCTGTTATGACTGGCCATAGTGCAGATGACCTTACCACCACCTCAAGAGGAGACAGAAAGTGCAGTTATGCTTCCGGCAGTGCAGTAGTGCAGCACGCTGTCAATGGAGATGTGGAGGCACCCCAAGATCTCCCTGATCTTATCTTCCCTCTTGATCAGACGCCAATGCCCCGTGCTGCACAACCCAGACTCTAACCAATCAAACTGCCAGCACCTTTCATTGCACAAGCCAACCCCCCTATCAGATCCTGACACCCCAATGCACAAGCCAACCCCATTGATCCAATAACTCTGCTCCTTACACAAAGCCCTGCCTCTGACAGCTAAGTCCTGCCTTCCCCAAACCGTACCTTCCCCCTACCTTCCAGCCTTCTTGGAAAATACCTGAGAGCTTAGTGAGGCTATGGTCCTTTTAGGCAGAGTCCTTCGCTACCACCCAGGTCAGTGCTTGAATCCAAAATAGTGCTGCTGAATGCTAGCTACCACTGTTGCTACCACTAGGAATTATTGACAAAGTTTGGATTCAGGTGCTGACCAATGCTACAGAGGAGAAGGACTGCTGCTACCAGAAAATGGAAGGGACGGTAAAGCTCTGGGGGCAAGCTTGGGACTTTAAATGAGGGAAAGTTTTTGGATTGGGGGGTCTGGCTTGTGTACTGGGATGTCGGAAGGTCTGGGTTTTAAGATTTTGATCAGGGATTGGCATGTGCTTTGAGGATATCAAGGATCTGAACAAGGAGTCTGGGTTGTTCATCAGGGGTGTTGGGGTTTGATCTGGAGGTTGAGATTGAGGAGATTGGTTTTTGGCTTTTGTTTTTCCTTTTTAGCTGATGAAAGAAGTTGCTGTAAAAGTGAACTGTGTTTGCATTAAGTACATTTCCAAATCAACGTGAGCCTATATTGCTGCAACCAGAACCAGTGCAATTTGAACTATATAATAAAATCTGGAACTGTTAACTGTTGGTGGATAGTTTTTCTTCTTCTCCTCTGTTGTCCTTTTATAGTGGTCCTTCAGGGAGCGCTGGTCTGCGCCTGGAGTGGAAGCTGGGTCACTGGCACTAGGCATACCCCAGCCCCGTCACAGTGTTAATTGTGTCAGGAGTTGGATCTAGCATCATCCGCAGGCCCCACAGGCCACTACTGGTAAAGCAGAGGAATTTTTTTTTCTCCCCAATTTTTGCTTTGGAAGCTAATTATATTTGGAAAAGTGGAGTGTACTGTTGGTGTTGCAAAGATTGCTTCCAAACTGTTTGCTTTTTGAGTTTTGAGTACCATATGTGCTTTTGTTTGAGATTTGGTTGCTATAAAGCCAGTGCCAAGGACTGAGTCAGGAAATTAATTTCAACTGGACTATTTTTTGAGTTTTGGCAGTGCTCTGTTGGAGCTGAGAAGGAGTACCTCAGAGGAACGCAAGTGCATGAAGGGATGACAGTAATTGGAGTACGCAGAAGGCATGGCTGGTTTGTGGTGTAAAGATACTCGATGGAGAGAGTTCTGTATAACCAATCGGAGGGGCTGGAAAGTGGATATGGAGCCAGATCCTGGAGGCAAGGCGACCGGAAGAATGGCGTGCTCAGATAAGGGAGCATGGCTTCACACTAAATCCAATGCACAGACTCATCAGTACCTGAGGAAAGGGTACCTTAGGGTGCTGGTGAAGGATAAAGAGTAAAGGGTCCCTAACCAGGAAGGAGAGGGAAAGGTGCCATAAGAGCCACACTTGTTTTTTGTTTTGTTTTTTTCTTTTTTAGATGGAGCCTGCCAAGCACGCACCCGGATGGGAGGCCAAAAAACGACAGATCATGAAGGCAATGAGAGAGTCCATGAGGACCCAAATGGACATTTGGAAAGCTGACTACACTGGCCAACAAGCGCAATATGCGGAGCTGCTACACATGCTTGGGGAACAAGTGCAAGCCATCCACAAGCTTGCACAGCAGCAAGTGACAGATCAAAATACAAGCACCCTGGTAGGAACTTCCTTTGGGGAGCCTATTAGACTTAATAAGCAAGCACCAGAGGATGATATTGAAGATTTCTTGTTGGCTTTTCAGCGGGTGACTGGGGCATCTCACTGGCCAGTGGACCAGTGGGCGTTGACACATCCCATGTTTAGCAGGGTGTGTGTTGGGGGCTTATTGCACTTTAAGTCCTGAGCAAGCCTTGGACTACAAATGCATATAAGAAGTCTTGTTAGATTACACTGAACATACTCCCAAGCAATATTGCATGCAGATCAGGGCCATAAGAATGAAGCCTTGAGAGAGGCCCAAGACCCTAGTTCAGAGACTCAGGCATCTCTGTGAGAGGTGGCTAGCACCTCACATCCCTAGTCTTCCAGCTCTGATTGAGGAGTTCATAAGAGAACAGTTTGTGGAGGCAATATCCCGGGAATCCAGGGAGTGGATAATTTTTTGACCGTGACTCAGGAGGTGTGGAAGTGAAACACCTTCCTGGGGGGGGGAGTTAGGCAGGGTAAAAGGAGTAATAGGAAGGTGTGTTACCAGTCCCATAAGACTGGTCCTTTAGTAGGATCAAAGTCAGACAAAAGAGTGATTCTGGTTGGGAGGAGGGGTGGAAGCTTGGAGAAACCCCAGGAAATTAAAATTTCTGTACAGGTAGAAAGGGTGCCAGTGCAAGCAATGATAGATTCAGAAGCCAATCAGTCCCTCATATCATTACAGGCATGGGTTGATATAGTCCAACGCAGAGGTTCTCACTGCCTCACCCTCAGGGGGACCACAAAGATAAAGTGTGTGCATGGTATCTCTTCCATATATCCTTTGAGATTGATGAGAGTAGAACACAAAGGGAGAACATACTGGATGGGGTAGCCCTGACACCTCAACCCCCCTAGGTTCTATAGCAAATTTATTAGAAACTTCTTCACTAAATATCCTTATCCCCTCTCTCAATATAGCTAGACTAGACTATTGTAATACGCTCTACTAGGAAATTACTCGGAAAGAATTAAGAAGACTACAGATAATACATAACACAGCAATCAAACTATTAACCAAATCGAAAAAATATGACCATGTAATGTCATTGTTTATAAAAGTCCACTGGCTACCAATTTCATACCGAATCACTTACAAAATTCTTTTAGTAACATTTAAATCTAAAATCTCCAATAAACCATAATTCATAAACAGATTAGTAATTCCCTACACACCTAACAACATACTCTGATCTCAAAATCAACATCTACTAATTATACCATCACCACAACAAATAATACACGACACCATACGTTAATCTATATTCTCTACTACAGCCCCTCAGTTATGGAACTCAATGTCTAATAACCTTCGGGAAGAATCCAACCTCAAAAGATTTGAATCAAACCTAAAGTCTTTTCTATTCAAAGATGCATTTGACTTATAACATCTGACAATTTGCTTCCATCCTCTACCTCAGATATTAATTCCCCTTCCTACTTGTTTTACCCTTCTACGTCTTCCTATCCTATTCAAAATTGTATTTCTTCCTTCTTACTTCCTGTAACCATTGTTAATCCATAATGTCCATGTAAACATATATATTGTCTTGTTTAATGATGAATGTTTTATATCCCCATTTAAATTTTTTTTAATGTAAAACCGCTTAGAAATCTGATAAGCAGGATAACAAATTTTAATAAAGTTAGAAAAAAAACTTGCTATGGATTGGCCAGGATTACTAGGGAAGCTGGGATGAGGGGACATAAATGTGATAGGAAGGAGGGTGGGAAGGGTAAAAGAAATCCTGCTGACCAAAAGGCTGAGAATCCTTTCTTTCACCCCTGGATTCTGGGAGAGGTTCTAGAGAGATTCTCTACTTTTTCCCAGGAGCAAAGGGCAGATCCAGTACTAAGATATGCATGGGAGCAATCTCAAATGTCTCAGAAGGGTTATACTAAATTCATCACTGAGAGGGATTTATTGTACTGAGAGACATGGAAGGAGAGATGCCAGCAATCCTGGTGGCAACTAGTGGTTCCTCAGATATTTAGAAGCACCATTCTAAAACTAACCCATGGTCACTTGCTGGCAGGTCATAGAGGGAAAATACCCTAGACTAAATCCTTACTAGGTTCTATTGGCCAGGCATTTACAGGGAGGTGCGGGACTTCTGTGATTCATGTCCTACTTGTCAAAAGCTAACAGGGTATAAGCCTCCTAAAGTTCCACTAGTACCCCTGCTCCAAGTTGATGAACCAATGGCCCATATTGGAATGGATATTGTGGGCCCATTGGACAAGAGCAGAAGGGGACATGAATATATTCTGGTGATCATGGACTATACCACTAGATTTCCGTAGGCAGTCCCACTTAGGAACATTTCAGCTTCTGGTATGGTCCAGGAATTATCTGCCAAGTGGGGTTTCCCTGTGAGGTAGTAACAGACCAGGGCACCAACATTTAGTCAGGGGTGTTTGAAGCCTTCCTGGCAGCCTTTGGCATCCATCATGCTAGTACCATAACCTACTACCCCCAGGTCAATGGTCTAGTGGAAAGATTCAATCAGACCTTGATGAAGATGGTGAGGAAGGGGGCAGAAACCAATCTGAGAGATTGGGACTTGTTTGTTCCTTTTGCTATTTATGCTGCCTGAGAAAATGTTCAGGGTTCCCTAGGAGTGTTGCCTTTTCAACTCCTCTATGGGAGACATCCCAGAGGGCTCATCCCAGACCTCCCAGAGGGCTCTTGGACATGCTGAAAGAGAAATGGGAACCACAGGAGGGACAGGAGTAGAACATTCTCTCATACCTGCATGGCATTAGAGGAAGATTAAGGAAGGTGATGGCCCTGGGACAGGAAGCACTGGAACAGAAACAAGGAAAACAGAAGGTCTATTATGACTGTAAAACTTGACAGAGGGCACTGGAAGTAGGGGACAAAGTATTAGTTTTAATGCCCACTTCACCCTACAAGTTTACAGTCCATTAGAAATTGCGAGGCGGCTAAACATAGTGGACTACTGGGTGAAGGACCAGAGAGGTAGAGAGTAAATATATCATGTAAATCTTTTGAAGATCTGGAAAGAACGTGAGGTTTTGTGTGCTCAAGCCTTGTAGGGGAAGTAGGAATACTTGGGACTAGAGAATGACACGGGGAAAAAAATCTGTCCCCGTCACTGCACCGTCCCCGGCCCACCATCCTCTGCACCGCCCCATCACCGCCGTTCCCTTCACTGCCCTGTCACCGTCACCGCCATCCCTTTCACTGCCCCGTCACCGCCACTGCCATCCCATTCACCGCCCCACCACCGTCCCCGCAGCATCCATATAAGCCTTAGTACTGCAATATTTAGCTTATTCCTTTCTTATAAATCAAAGTTCCTGCTGAACTAGAGAAAGAGATGTTCAGCTGGCAGGGCTGTGTTTATAAATTTTTATCAACACAACTAATATACTACTTTATCCTAAAGCAAAAAATAAATAAATAAATATAATTTTTTTTTTCCTACCTTTGTTGTCTGGTTTCTGCTTTCCACATCTTCTCATTCAATTCCTTCCATCCACTGTGTGTCTTCTCTCTGCGTCTTCCATTTGCTGTTACTGTGCCTCTCCCTTCACCTCCTCCCACAATTGGTCTAGCACCCATCTTCTTCCCTCCGCTCCCCCATAGTCTGGCATCTGTCTTCTTCCCTTCCAGCGTCTTCTCCCCACTCTGCCTTCCACATTTCCAAGGAAGAGAAACTTTTCCCTTTCACCCCCTCCTTCCTTGTGTGAGCCGGAACACACTGTCCCCGCAGCCCCCACCCCCACGCCGGCTCGTTTAACCAGCTTCCTCTCTCCAGCTCTCCTTAGTTTGCCGGCTTTCTTTTTTGGCGACCGGCACGCTTTCAAAGAGCCGCGCATGCACGGCTGCTCAAAATTAAATCTTCTGCTCTGCTGCAACTTCCTGTTTCCGGTTGGGTCAGAGCAGAAGATTGAATACTGAGCAACCGCGCATGCGCGGCTCTTTTGAAAGCGTTCCGGTCGCCGAAAAAGAAAGCCGGCAAACTAAGGTGAGGTGGAGAGAGGAAGCTGGTTAAACGATCGAGCCGGCGTGCGGGTGGGCGGGTGGGAGCTTCGGGGACCGCACGATCCTTTATGCCTCACTGCAGTGACAAGACCATTTACCACTCCACGGGGCGGTGATGGCCTTGTCCCTTTCCCCGCAGAGGCTGCTAATTTTCATTCCCTGTTTTTGGCGGGTTACCCGCGGCTAAACGCGGTAGCCGTGGGTAAACCGCCACCATGTCATTCTCTACTTGGGACCACAGATAATGTAAATGAGGCAGGTGGGCCAACCTCAGAATGCTGAGGATTCTCAAGGGAACAGAGGCAACAACTGGAAGATGCTTTGAGAGTCTTTTCCAGAGGTCTGTCTCCTAAACTGGGTTTTACTACTCTGGGGTGGCATGAGATCATCACACCCCCTGGAAAAATCATGTGGCTGAGACTTTATTGGTTGCCTGAAAGTCAACAAGCCACTATGGAGGAACTGGTAAAAGAGATGTTAGATCTTGAGGTAATTGAAGAATCCCACAGCCCATAGAGTAGTCCCATTGCCCTTGTTCCAAACTCAGCTGGTACAATGAGGTTTTGTATTGACTTTAGGGGAGTCAATGCAGTGTCCCAATTTGATGCCTACCCAATGCTGTGGATAGAGGACCTCCTAGATGTTGGGAAGAGCACATTACCTTTCTGGGAAATACCCTTGGAAAGGGCATCACATGCAAAAACTGCCTTTCAGATGCCAGTTGTACCAGTTTAGGTATGCGCCTTTAGGCTTGCATGGGGCTGCTGAATCATGTTAATGTATCATGAATAAGGTCATGAATAAGGTCCTGGAGGGGCATAGCCATTATGTTGCAGCCTATATGGACGAAATCATCATCTTTTCAACCAACTGGCAGAACCATCTAAAGGACCAGTCCTTGGCCACAATGTAATAACTCTTAAATGTGTTATTCAGGTGTTTCATTTATGGAATTTGCTATTGACAATCCAAAATAAAGTGAATTTTTAAAATATATCCTTGAAGTGTTTGTAGAATCAATATTAGTATTAGTTTTTAATGCGTAATACCCAGTCTGAAGAAGCAGATCAAGGCAATTTACAAAATTTGTAGTATGTGTAAGCTTGAAATCTTTTGGTGGCCTTCAGAAATTTATTTCATTTACATTGTATCCCATTACATGATAAAAAGTTGGAGACCGCTGTAGTAATTGAAGCACTTGGGCACTCTTGATGGGTTTCTCTGAGGACTTTTTCCTCACTTGTGCAATATTTACACATATGTCCCTGGATTCTATCAAATTTGGCACCCAAATTTCTGACTAGTATGCTATGTATAGAATAATTCCAGTTGTAAATCTAACTTGATTGCTAAATTAGGTATCAATTGGCATTAAGTACCAATAATAGCCCTTCAGTAGCATTAATTGGTGCTAATTGGAACTAATGTGTAGTTACACATGCAATTACAATTAAAAACTATTCTAGAAACATTTAATTTAATGTGGTGTCTTACATACTGCTAAATCTCCCAAAGGATTTGAAGCGGTTTACAAAAGTTTCATATTAATGGCCAAAAATCTAATCAGGTACTTTGAATTTCTCTCTCTGTCCCAAAGAGCTCACAATCTAACTATACTACCTATGAAATAAATAATTATTTATATTTACCTGTATAATGAGGAAGAAGAGGGAAAAGATAATACAATAAGTTTAATGCTTTAGGTGCGTAAAAGGCACAACAGAAGGGAAAACTTCAATAAAGAACCCCAAAGAAAAATCCTAAAAATAAAAGCAGGAAAAAAAATAGCAAAATTAAATAAGCCCAATGAAAATAAAGCAAAAATTAAATTAAAAATAAAATAAAAATAAACCCCCCAGTCATTCTCACCACCCTCAGTCTCAGTCAGCTTCTAATTCCATATCCTCTTTAACACTGGCATTTGCACTCAGTCACTTGCAATATCTTCACATAGTCACTGTTCATACCTACAAAAGCCTCTAAAACCATATAATTTAGCAAAATTATTTGACTGCAGCTTTATTCATTTCATAACCAATTCATTTACATAAAGCTTTATTATTCCAAGTACAGCTTAACTTATGAATACATCTAATTTAGCCCTAGTGCACCATTCTAGGAGGTGCTCCTAGGGGGTTCTCCTCTAATCCCCTTTTATATTGGGGGAGTGTTAAAAAATGATCGGCCCCGGGTGTCACATATCCTAGGTACGCCACTGAACATGAATGAGATGGATTTGCAAGTATTGCCTCCATTGTATACAAATCCATATCATGCACATTCATTGTGGAGATACTGAAAACATGACTGGCTAGATGTGCCCCAAGGAATGGGTTGAGAAACACTGCAGCAAAATGAGAGGACAGATCAATTGACCCTTCCAGCCTGGCTAGTTATTCCTGTCTGCATTGTTTGAATTAAGAATGTTTTATATTTAACTATTGTCTATTGTAGAGCCTCAGAAATTCCTTCAAGAACTGTCACCTAAGAGCATAACAAGACTTCTTCTCACACACATGTATAAGACCTTCCAACCTGCTATATCACTCACAAAACAATTGGTGTTTTAAGACAGGAAAGATCTTTTCTAGTTATAGCGGACTAGCCCTTTTGATAACGAGGATGAAGCTGTTGATGTCCCATTGAAACAAATACTGTGGACGAGGGCGGCTTGAGATAACAGAGTCACCATGGAGATGAGGGTGAGTTGTGAGAGTTCAAATAATCCAATGAAATTCAAAAGAACTGAAAAGAGGCTAGTTTCCTCATGCAAAATATTAAAAAAATTTCCTCCATTTTCTACCTGAAGAGAACAGGAGGAAATAATAATCCCTTTCCATCTTCTACAAAATTCATTGTATTTCATAAAGGATCAAATCCACAAAGTCTCTTCTTTTTTTCTCCCCACAAATCCAAGATCAAGAACTAAAAGAATAAACACAATTTTATCAGCAAGCGACTTTCAGATGTAATGACAGTGGCCAGATCTTGGACCACCATAAATTTAATTTTCAGTAGAGTTATTCCAAGCTGCTAATTCATGATAATAAACTCCAGGGCAGATATAATAACTTTGATGCTGCCTTTGATTTGGTATGAGGGTTGGAGGAAAAAAAGAAGAAGAAGAAGCAAAGAAAGAGCTTGTAGCTAGTTGAATAAAGTTAAGAGGCTGTACTGCCCATTATGATGCTCTTTTCCTGGTTGTGTTTGTGCTTCAAATACATTTTCAAGAAGTTTGCACCCTCTTCAAAGAATTCTCTTGCCTCCTCTGCTGGAAATCTGTGCAATCGTGTGCATGTCTGACCTTTAAGTGCTTCCAAGTAAAGGCTCAACAGGGAGAAAGTAGTTATGTATAGAAAACAGAAATTAATTCATGTGGCATGAAGCTGCATTTAATTCACAATTACAACCTAAAGGCAAAATATACTTATCTTTCATCATCTCAACCTGCACTGGGAAATATTGATTCCTCCTACTTGTTCAACGATGAAATACATTTGTCCTTCATTGGAGACATTGGTAATTAGTTTTTTAATCTCATTTTTGACATGTGAGGTTTTGTACAAACATTATCTTCATTTCAGAGCAACATTTTTTTCCAATTCTTTTTTTAAAACTCTGGTGCTCTGTTTCAGGGTCACACACCAATGCAAGCAATGACCCAGTACATATTCAGTAGCAGCTCCAGGCTAGTCTGTAAAGCAGATCTTGAACTCAGGGCCCCAGAGATCCAGACTATAGTCAGCCAAGAGAAAATCTCAGATTTGCTGCTGAGATGAGCAAAATTATTTACACCTAAAAGTAAAATGTAACGTTTGCACTCTGTGGGTTATATACAGCATCAAAATGCTTACAAGGTTAATCTCAAATGATGTACAGATTCTGAATTTTACAAATTGTTGTATGGACCATACAGCCATTCCACCAGAATCCGCCACTTGTTAAGAGAAACTTTTTGTCGATGGTGAACATTTTTGTAACAAGGAGTGAATTCTCATGAGATTATTTGAGAAAGGAAAAAGACAGTAATCTTCTGGAAGTTTTCAATTCTTATTGCATTTGGCCATACACCCAATCAGTCAGTGCTAAGAGAACCAATACTCACCTGCATGCCTGAACATTAGAAACTGTGCTCCATTTCTGGATGCAATCTTGCTTCCAACATGTGTATAGTTTCTAAAGAAATATCTAAGGACACCACAGGCTGCATAGCAATGAGATTCAAATGTAGTAAAGTTGATCATTACTATATAAATACCATACAATGGCTTGCAGTGTATACCAGGTGGGCACCCAAGTGACAGAATAGCCCTAAAATAACCCCAGCTAAAGGCTGCTTCTTAAAGGGATCAGCACCTTGCCCAGATTCTAGGCTCCTGTATGACCCTCCAAGCACAAAGTCCCCATTGTATTTCAACTCCAACTGAGCCCCTCCCCATACTGCGCCCCCAAGCAGGCACTCTAATCCAAAGGGTCCCTATTCATAAGCCTTGCCCCCAAATTAAGAATAGCCCCCTGACATCCCCCACCCCCCTGAAGGCAACATATACATATACTTAAACCTATAAAAATTCCTGGGGTCTAGTGGGTAGGGTGATAATATTTTGCCATGTCCCAGACACTATACCAAAAAACCTACCTGCTCTTGCCATGACGCTGAAAAGTTTGTAGGACACTGATCTAATTCCTCCAAAGAATATTAAATGTATGTCAGATACAGCTGTGGTGGGTTAAGTTTGCTACCATTATGTATAGGTATGATTTCATGTTCTCATCCTCTCTATTAATTATGTGTGAATACGTTTTTTTTAATACGTGAGGAGGGGCATTTTCAATATAATGACTAAGGAGTTTTGAGGATGGCTTGGAGGAACTGGGTGAGGCAGTTGGAGATGGTAGGCTAGGTGAGGCCTGTGTTGGCTGTAAGGAATGTGAGGGAAGCAGTGACCTTGAGGTGAGTGGTATGGGATTGTTCCTGTGGGTGCAGGCCTGAAGCTGTTCACAGAGATCCAGTATGACTAGGGTTACCAGACTAGGGTTACCAAACGTCCCTGGACATGTCCTTTTGAGGACATGTCCAGGGGTCCAGATGGCTTTTCAAAACCTGGCACTTTGTCCAGGATAGGTTGGACTGGGCAGGCCTGTGGGCGGGTCTAGGGGGTCTGGATTTTCCAGACAGAAAATCTGGTAACCCTAAGTATGGCAGCACTGTCAAAGCGGAATCTGGAGAGGCACTCCCCGTCCATGAGGTTAAGGAAGCAGGTGTGGGGCTCGAACACCTGAGGGGCCCTTCCTGCCCACCCTCTTCCACTTTCAGCAGAGCTTCCACTGCCACCAGTGCATTGAGCACATCCATCAACCACCACCACAGGTGCTCCCCCCTATCCCCAAAAACACTGCTGGGTGCGCCTACACCTACCACACATAGTGATCCCCTCCCAAGACAGACAATATCCAGGTACCTGCTCTCCCACCCCCAGCATATGATCTTCAGACACACAGAACAACTCATTTACCCCACCCCCAAACAGGTTCTGTTCACATACCTGGTGACCCAATCAGCATTCACTCCCCATCTCCTAGCAGAGTACAGACACAAGGAGACAGCACAGCGACACAGAGCATGGTGACTGACTTGGAGTGGAGAAGGAGTGGAACCGTGGGTGAGAGACAAGAACAGGTAGGAGGGGTGGAGAAGGGGGTGGCTGGGGTGTGGAGGGAGAGGTGGCAGGCAGAGGGCTGTTTAAGTGAGGGCTCAGATGGGACAAAGACAGATAGGTATTGCAGCATTTGATTTAAATTTTACAGTATCCTTTGTAAACTCCCTTAAGGAATTAAGCAGCAACGAGCCCTTTCCTTTTGTTTTTTTTCCTTATTTGTCTTTCGTTCCTATCCAGATTGTATTTCTAACCCTAATTCCTTTTGTCTCCCGTCTGTCTCATTTATCCCTTTTTAATATGCCAATTATTAGTTGATGTTTCTTTGTAATTTGTGTTTTGTTCTGGGTTTTTTAAAATTATTTATGGTATTGTTAATGGCATTTTTATTATGTTCAGGCTCCTTTTTTTATATATTGTAAACTCACTTAGAAATTAGATAAGCGATTAAATCAAATTTTAATAAAACCTTGAAACCTTCAGCAACTCTCCAGCAGTTCAGACCAACGCTCGCTTCTTGCTCTCCAATCTCCAACACAAACAAATTGCTAGTGGGTCAAAAGATGATTTGTTCCTCACTGTATTTGCTTTTAAAGCAGGTCTAACTCTGGGCGTGTTTCAGGATGCCCAGACAGATTATTTTGCTATCTGTTATGGCACCAAGATGCACATCCCTTGGCGTCGCCCATGTCATACCTCCATCACAGCTATGGAATGCCCACTCTGCAGTTAACTTGATTTTGGCAACTAGCTCGATGAGAGGGGGGGGGGGGAATGATTATACGTTTTGCGGCCACATGTGTGTCCATCTCCACATTATGGAAGGGCTCTGGCTCACTGGTGCCTCTGCACCCAGAGGTTGTGAGATCAAATCCCAGTGCTGCTCCTTGTGACCCTGGGCAAGTCACCTTAATATTCCAGGGTCCACCACTTTGAATGTCAGCTTTGAAATGCCAAAGCAACAAAAAGATGGCATACATCTCCTTTCTCTATTTGGACTTTTTTTTTTTTTTTAAGTGAGCCCCATAATATCCTCGACAAAGATCCTGAAAATATGAATATCAATATTAAGAAAGTTTTTAATTATAGACGTCATGAGTGGTGGGTGATTTGGCCATTCAGGTAAATATTTTTTGAACAATTTTATTGATCTCAGAAACAGAATACAAAAATGCAAGAATCATATCAAACCACAGTGTGCCAGAAGAAAAACACCCTTCAATAGAGCATGAAAACAGTCAAAGTTTTTTTTTTTAAAACCCCCAACAACCCACCTCTGCCACTTTATATGCTGAAATGTAGCCATTACAAAGTCAAAACAAAATGCCCCCCCCCCTCCCCAAGGCACTGCAATTGGAAGTCATAAAACATGCTACGCTCGAGTAAATATTCATTGTGCGGTATGTGTTATTGTTCTTAATAGGTTGCATAGGTTCCATCCTGTGACATCATGGCTTCTGCAGTGGATTGAGCAAAGTGAAGAAATTGAAATCGAAAATGTCGAATTTACTTATAGGTCATCAGAGTTAATCCTCTAAGGAGACCCCAAATGACTCCCTTGTCCACAGCCCCAGCAACCCTAAGGCCCGCGCTGCTCGCTGCATCAGTTCAAAAGCTAATTGTACTAAACATATTGATCTGAAGTCCAAACTCACCTCCAGGTAATGCTTTTGTCTTAATGGCTTGTAAAGTTAATTGAAAGTGTGTGCGAGTCTACATGCTTGCTTGTTATAATGTTACCTCTCGGGCCAGGATAGCATCTCTATACAGACAACATTTGCGTGTTCAGGATATAATTTATACTGCACTAAGAGCAGAGGGAGATATATGCCCTGTGTAGATAATTTCTGCTGTTGCTTGTTCTCTCTGTTGAAGGAATCATTCTAAGAGGCTTCTGTCTATAAACAATAGCTAACTTTCTGGGTTTGTGTGAGTGCAATATTTGTATGTATTCTATGGGTGGTTGAGATGTCTATTTAAGGGACAGAACACACAAACTTTAAACATACAATCTACAAATTAATTTAGAAAAAGAATTGACTATATCATGGCTTCCCCCCCCCTCCCCCTCCTCCCAAATCAAGATTTCATTTCAGAAACATCTAGACCAGGGGTGTCAAAGTCCCTCCTTCAGGGCCACAATCCAGTCGGGTTTTCAGGATTTCCCCAATGAATAGGCATGAGATCTATTAGCATACAATGAGAGCAGTGCATGCAAATAGATCTCATGCCTATTCATTGGGGAAATCCTGAAAACCCGAATGGATTGCGGCCCTTGAGGAGGGACTTTGACACCCCCGCTCTAGACAGTAAGTACCTAGTGGCTTTCACATATCTAAAAATATGGAAAGCTGCTCTTAAGATGTGCATACCCCCAGGATGCAGGGATTTAAAAGGGGCATAGTGGGGTCATGAAATGGGGTAGTCTAGGAAGATATCTAGTTTTTTTTTTTTTTCAATCCTTGTTGGCTTTTCAACCTCTTCTGAAGTCCACACAAGTGCTAGCTTATGCTCTATTTTTATTATTTTGTGAATGTAGCTCCTATCCTTTTCAGAGGGTTTGCAGCTAAGCCAGTCAATATTAAGCCCACATCAGTTAGTGGGCCTAGCTGCACATACTCAATATTCGGTTCTGACTGGGCCCAAACATTGAATATCCAAGTTTCAAGTTTCAAGTTTGACCTTTATTTGATGAATCGCTTATAACAATATCTAAGCGATGTACAGTGTTAAAAACCATCAGAATGTGGTAATACATTTAATTTACAATAGTCATTCAGAAGACAGACAAATTTAAACGAACAGGAGAGGGTGGGAGGAAAGGGGAAAAGTTACAATGTTGTTCTTTGTTAGAAATTGACATCAAAGGGAAAGCACATTGGGTAATAATGGGTTAGGATGAGATGGGAAGAATATTGGCCTGTGCCAGCAACCAGGTCTTGTGTGGACTCTGACTGATATCAGTGTGGATTCTCTGAGGAAGCCTGGGCTGGCGAAACGCGTCAGAACCTGGAAGAATCAGACCTTTAAGATGAGAACACAGTAGTTTTTCATATTATTCAACATTTTTAGTAATTGGAGTGTTCACCAATATAAAGTTTGACGTGCAATGATTGAACATTGAAGGCACTGCCTTTGGGGGTTTCACCCCGTTGTGATCTTCTTTTTTACCATCTGAGTGGCTTTGAGCACTGCTAACTATATTAAATTCTAACTGTTCAGATTAAAGCAGGGATCTCAAAGTCCCTCCTCAAGGGCCACAATCCAGTCGGGTTTTCAGGATTTCCCCAATGACTATGCATTGAAAGCAGTACATGCACATAGATCTCATGCATAGTCATTGGGGAAATCCTGAAAACCCGACTGGATTGCGGCCCTCAAGGAGGGACTTTGAGACCCCTGGATTAAAGCATAGAGTGGGTGTTTTCATATGAGTATCATCTGGGACAAATGGCACCATTCTTCTCCCCTTACAGCATCCTGTAAGGATCCTAGATGGGGAGGGGTTGTAGTTGTAGAGGAGAAGGAGTGGGATCAGAAGGAATTCACTCATGTTCGGGAGGAGCAGTGTATGGGAAGGGGATCAGAAGGACTTGACTTGGGGGGCAGGTGATGAGAGGAAGAGAGGAGGAATAAAATCTTTGGGAGTGGGCAGTATCTGGCCAGGTCCCAAACCCCTTGCCCACTCCCAAAGATTTTAGTCCTCCTGTTTTCCTCTCATCACCTCCCCCCACCCCCCACCCCCCAAGTCAAGCCCTTCTGATCCCCTTTCCCCACACCGCTCCTCCCAAACATGAGTCAAGTTCCTCCTGTCTTTCTCCTTCTTCTCCTCTACAACTACAACCCCTCACCATCCAGGATCCTTACAGGCCTACCTTTGTCTGATCTCAGGTGATTTAAAGGGGGAATGAGCAGAACCAATAACAATTCATTCCTGCTCATCTTGGCTGCCTCAGTAAAATGACTGCCACAACCTCTAGCAGCAACCTCATGTATTTTTTATTCTATATTTATTCATTTTGAAGGCTTGTGGGTTGGTGGTCCCTCATATTACCCTCTAGGGAGCATATGCTATAAATATGTTTCTCAGTTCTTTTTTAATTGTATTTTAAATGATAGATTCTTATGGTGAATGGGCAATTTCTCCTGGGTTAGGTTATCTGTGTTTCTACTATCTTACAATAAAGAAATACTGTACATATTATATCTCTATTGACTGATTTGTTTGATGAACCATATCAGTTTCCTTTTTCTCTTGTTCTTGTTTACCTTCCTTATAAAAAGATCTGTTGCTGATTTTGTAGCTCCTTTCAGTTTGAGCCACAGATCCTCTAACGCTCTAATGTTCTTCCACCCCCTAAACTCTTTCTTCAGATACTCCCCTATTTTAACACAGCATCCAGGATTTTGAGCTTTGTGTGTCAGCATTCCGCATTTAAGGGCTAAAGCATAATGCCAGTGCACAAAGCTCAAAATCCTTTCAGCAACATTGCTGAAGGTTTAGAAGGAAAAGTTTGCCTTTTTTATGGATGACGCCAAGATTTGCAACAGAGTGGACTCCCCACAGGAAGTGAACAAACATGAGAAGGGGATCTACAAACATTAGAAAAATGGTTGAATGCTTGGCAGTTAAAGTATAATGCGAGGAAGTGCAAATAGCTTTAAGTGCTAGTGGTTGAGAGATTGACACGCATGGATTAGAAGAGAGACCTTGGGTGATAGTGTCTCATGATCTCAAGGCGACAAAATGATGTGTCGAACAGGTGGCTGTTTCTCAAAGAATGTTGCACAGAGAGAGGCATAACCAGCAGAAGAAAGGATGTGTTGATGCCTCTGTACAAGTTGTTGGTGAGGTCCCACATAAGAACATAAGAAGTGTCTTTGCTGGGTCAGACCAGAGGTCCATCGTGCCCAGCAGTCCGCTCGCACGGCGGCCCAACAGTCCAGGACCTGTGTAGTAGTCCTCTATCTATACCTCTCTATCCTCTTTTCCTTCAGAAAATTGTCCAATCCCTTCTTGAACCCTATTACCGTACTCTGTCCTATCACGCCCTCTGGAAGCTCATTCCAGGTGTCCACCACCTGCTAAGTGAAGAAAAACTTCCTAGCATTGGTTTTGAATCTGTCCCCTGTCAGCTTTTCCGAATGCCCTCTCGTTCTTGTAGTTTTCGAAAGTTTGAAGAATCTGTCCCTCTCCACTTTCTCTATGCCCTTCATGATCTTGTAAGTCTCTATCATATCCCCTCTAATCTTCCTCTTCTCCAGGGAAAAGAGCCCCAGTTTCTCCAGTCTCTCTGTGTATGAAAGGTTTTCCATACCTTTTATCAAACGCGTTGCTCTCCTCTGAACCCTCTCGAGTATTGCCATATCCTTCTTAAGATATGGCGACCAATATTGAACGCAGTACTCCAGATGCGGGCGCACCATCGCCCGATACAATGGCAGGATAACTTCTTTCGTTCTGGTTGTAATACCCTTCTTGATTATACCTAGCATTCTATTCGCTCTTAGCGGCCGCCATGCACTGTGCCGACGGCTTCATTGTCTTGTCCACTATTAGAGTAATGTGTCCAGTTTTGGAGGCCATATTTCTTCAAGGATATAAAAGACTTGAGACAGCTCAAAGGAAGGCAACAAAACTGGTACAGGTTTTGCACCATAAGACATACGAGAATAGACTAGAGCACTGTTCTTCAACTGCCGGTCCGTGGACCGGTGCTGGTCCACAGAAAATTTCTGCCGGTCTGCGCAGAGCCGGCGAGATCGAGTCGGCGGCTAAATTTCCTGCTGACTGCTGGTAGCAGGCTTCTGATTGGCTTGACCACCTCCTCCTCAGGGAGTAGCACCTGAACAGAGCGTCTCCGCAGAGCCCTCACAGACCGCTTCACAGTCAAAGTCACGACTCGGGTTCCTCTTCCGAAGAGCCCAACTGCAGGAAAGCACAACCATGGCGCCGCCATGCTCTCTCGGCAACGAGCTCTGACATCAGGAGCTGATCCCATGCGATAGTGGACGATGATGTCAGTCGACGAGACTAGCTACCATGTTGTGTGTGGTGCCAGAAAACGACAACATTACACACAGGGAGCCCTAGAAAATGTGAAATGCAATTGCCGTTAATGCAGGTCACGCGAGACTAGCAGCTAAACCGGGCTTTGACCTTTGAGCCCGTCGCTCATTGGCTGCTGGTGGCAGGCTTCTGATTGGCTACTTTTATGTTCCCTCCCTTCCTTAATCCTGTTGTGCCAGGATTTTGTGGCTGCTGCTGGGTTTCAGGTAAGTTTGTGGCAGAACAGAAATGTTAGTCCCCCCTTCCTATTTTTCTGTTTTAGTGCTTGCTGTTCGATTACTTTGGTACTAACTGAAGGGGGCTCTATAGCACTGTTCTTCAACAGCTGGTCCGCAGATCGGTGCTGGTCCACAAAATAATTCTTTTATTTCAGCCGGTCCACGGGTGCAAAAAGGTTGAAAACACTGGACTAGAGGACTTGAATATGTATATGCTAGAGAAAAGGAAAGAGAGAGGTGATAAGATACATACTTTTTAATTACTTGTGCCATATGCTTAGAACAAGCTGCCCGAATCTCTATGGTGGGTTCTGTCTCTGACAGTATTCAAGGCCCAGTTAAAAAGCCCACCTCTATGAGAGTGCTTTCAACTCCTAATTCCTTTCACCTTGGGTTCTGCATCCCCAACCCTAAATGTCATGTCTGTCTGTTCAAGTTAGATTGTAAGCTCTTCCGAGCAGGGACTGTCTATAAATGTCAGCATGTACAGTGCTGCATACCCCTTTCAGCGCTATATAAGTAATAAGTAGGAAGAGTAGTAGTACTTGAAAGGTATTAATATTCAAACAAACCTCTTCCAGAGGCTTAGGGGTGGTAGACTAGAGAACATGAATGGAGATTGCAGGGAGGTAGGCTTAGAAGTACTGTAATGTCAAGAAATACTTTTTCACAGAGAGGGAATGGGAGACATAAGGGATGCTTAAATAGAGAGGCTTGGGCAGGAGTAGTGGGAAGTGAGACTGTTGCCAAACAGACTTCTACGGTTTGTGTCTCGCAAATAGTAAATGACTAAAAGAAAATTAGCCAAATCCAGCTTGAAAAAAATGAGGCTAATGCCAGACAGGCATCTACAATCTGTGTCCCACAAATGGCAAAAGACAGGTGAAGATGTGGCAACTCCAGCGTTTTAAATCAGTGTTTCTCAACTTCTCCAAGGCAAATACCCCCTAAGCCTAACAAATACCAACCGAGTACCCCTACCCAAGCTCCGCCTCAGACCTGCCCAAGCTCCGCCAGCAAAGGAAATCTTTTTGCCACTAAATGGTGAGGTTGGTGAATATAATTATAAAATATAGATGCTATCCATCATCACTGAAGAGGGCTTTAGTTAGGCCGCTGTTAAATTGGGGAGAATTTGGATGTGATTGAAGTTTTTCATTATCATCTTGTAACTACCATCTTCTTTCAAATTTGCATGTTTTACCTAAACTGATTGAAAATTTTGTTTTACTTCTGATTTTTTGGAAGATCATGGGTTGTTGTGCTTATATCAGTGATATTAAGAAAGAAACCTTAGACATTAGATCATTTATTATTTTATTGTCCCTTGATACTTCAATTTTGGAGATCCATTTGGGATCAGGTAAACAAAGTAATGGAAAATCCAGTAGCACTAACATATGACACTGTGCTATTTGGCACTATGATGAGAGCTACAAGCCAAATATCATCCCATAATAATAAACTTCTATTTATTATGACAGGGGTTGCCATACAGCTTATTCTAAGGAATTGGAAAAACTGTGATAGACTGAACTATTCCTTTTGGTGGGAGTCTCTCTGTTATGTTTTTAAGATGGAACGTAATATGGCCATACATCAGGGATGTTATAAGAAGTTTCTGAAGATTTGGGAGCCATTGACAAAATTTTGCAAAGAGTGATTGCTGATTATGCCCTTTGGTCATACACGTCCAGGATGGGTGGGTGGGAGGGCGGGTTGGAATGTATTTTTCCATTCTCAATTTGAGTGTAGTTCCTAGATATAATTATGGGGGGATGATATTCTTTTTGTCATAGATTATAATTGTAATTGTATTTAAGTGTTTTTATAGAATTATATGATTGTATTTTATTTTGCACTTACTTATGGCTTTAAAATGAATAAAGAAATTTAAAAATAAAAAAACAATATAGAAACTTTGATGTTGACAATGTTGATTTTCTTAGACATCATATGAAGAGCAAAAGGGATAATGCAACGACTTTTGACACTTTCTGTCGTAAGATCTTCCCTGATTGATATAGAAACATAGAAACATGATGGCAGACAAAGGCCAATTGTTAGCTTGAGGGGGAGTTTTGTGGTTTATATCATTTCTGGAAACTAGAATCCAGAGATTGTGTGTAGGCCAGAGTATATCTGATATTAGTGATTTCCTCAATGATTTTCACTCTGTAATTTAATTTAATGTCTATATCCAACTATTGGCGGTAGTGGATGGGGGAAGTTATGACAAAAAGGGAGGTATTTATGGATTCACGCTGATGGCATCCAGACTTTTAAACCTGAGGTATATGTAAGATACTTTCTTTTCAGATGAGGTGAATGCCTGATTGGAAGTAGATCATCTGGCAGTGATTTTTTAAAAAGATGAAGATTCTTAAGATTGTGTGACAATTGAAGGTTGAAAATCAAAGAGAGGAGCTGATAGTGTTTAGGGGAGTAAACATTCCTTTAAAGGGTTCTGTAAGAAGTCTGAGCTAAAAAAAAGTGAACTCACAATTGAATTGTGTTGATCAAATTAATTCAGCAATATCTGTTTCCTTTTTTAAAATGCATACGATATGTACACTTAGGACTTTTTTTGGTTCCAGAGATTCTCGCTATTGTATTTAATCATTCACAGTCTTATATCAGCGACTTGGAATCTAGCATATTATTGGATTCATCTTTTTGAAGACTCCTGAGGCAGGCCATTTTGGACGAAACATGTACATTTCGAGTTATTGAGCTATTGGATAAATAAAAGGACATTTATGAATTAGATTGAGTCCACCAGTCTTTATAGGACATTTCCACACCTTGTTTTGGTTCTCCTGTTTTGTACCATACAAAAATGTATGACATCTGTTAACTCCAGCTCAGTTTCAATTGATGATTCAAACATTAGTGAGATCAGGTTTCAACTACTGCAGTGTATTATACTCTATTTAGGGCTGCTTGATTATGCACTGCAGGGTTGCATGTTATATACTGTAAAATATTGCAGAATACTTTGTAACAGGATGAAGTTTGTTCTCTCAATGTTTCCGTAGCTGCCATTGTGCTTGTTGCAGGTTTCCGGGTCTCGCTGTATCTTGTCAGGTAGAAACAGACGTTTCAGCCACCATGCTGTAGCTTTCTTCAGAGTATGCTCTGAAGTCTGCAGTTTGACTTTGTAAATAGTGGGTTCACTGGCCTGTTTGGGACCAGGGCAGTCCACCAATTTGAATTAGTGCGGGAAAGTTAGTCGGTCAGAAATTTGAATTTTGTTCTGAAAGTCAGTGAACCCACTATTTACAAAGTCAAAGACTTCAGAGCATACCCTGGAGAAAGCCACAGCATGGTGGCTGAAACTTCGGTTTCTACCTGACAAGACGCAGCGAGACCCGGAAACCTGCAACAAGCAGGATGAACTTTGTTTGTATATTACACCTTATTGGAAGGAGTTGCATTGGCGTCCCATTTGAGAAAAGATTCATTTTAAAAAATATGCCAGTTGATTTATCAGGCATTGAGTGATTTCTCAAGGTCAGCAGCTAATAGGTTCATCCATTTCTTAGGCTCAGTAGGGGTCATGAAATGTTCCACGATTTCAGCTGCAGGTCCACTTTTGTGGAATATCCTACACATTTACTATCTGATATTTAGAAAACAGTTAAAAGTTCTTGCAAGCATTTGATAAGGCTACAGGAGTTGATTTTGTCTGATTTGAGCTTATGGGTATGAGTTTTTTATTCAGTTTTAATTTTATCTAGAGTTTATTGTTTTGCATTTTATATGCTTGTTTTAGGTGTATTATGCATGTTGATTTTATAATCTATCTTGTTAACATGTAAAGAACCATCCTAGTTCCTGGCAAAGAACAGGGCTTTTGACAGTGATCCCTCTCCTCAGTGATCATTTTTCTGCATGTAATGTAATGTAATGTAATGTAATTTATTTCTTATATACCGCTACATCCGTTAGGTTCTAAGCGGTTTGAAGAAAATATACATTAAGATTATAAATGAGAAGTAAGAAGGTACTTAAAAAAATTCCCTTACTGTCCCGAAGGCTCACAATCTAACTAAAGTACCTGGAAATTAATAAAGAAGAGAAAATAAAGATGGTTGAAAAAAGAAAAATTCTATGTGAATTTATAGGATGGAATTTATAGCATGTGTGATGGAAGATAGATTTAGGGCTCCTTTTACTAAGGTGCGCTAGCGTTTTTAGTGCACGCACATGATTAGCGTGTGGTATAGCGCGCGCTAGCCGGAAAATTACCGCCTGCTTAAAAGGAGGCGGTAGCAGCTAGGGCGCACAGCAATTTAGAACGCGCTATTCCGCGCATTAAGGCCCTAACGCACCTTTGTAAAAGGAGCCCCTAGTAAATCATCATTGAAGAGGCTCCTTGATGGCTTTAAGGGATTTGATGAACTGAGATGAGAAGTACTGAAACATCTGCAAAGTGTGAAAAATGTGAATTCTCTAAATGTGCTGAACTGGAGCTGTGTGTATCCTCACTGCTCCTTTTGGAAAGTGTTTGAAGTGGCTGAGGGGAGATAGGATTGAAGCCTACAAAATCCCGAGTGGAGTAGAACGGGTACAAGTGGATCGATTTTTCACTCCGTCAAAAATGACAAAGACTAGGGGGACACTCGATGAAGTTACAGGGAAATACTTTTTGCAACCAATATTAGGAATTTTTTTTCCACTCAGAGAATAGTTAAGCTCTGGAACGCATTGCCAGAGGTTGTGGTAAGAACGGATAGCGTAGCTGGTTTTAGGAAAGGTTTGGACATGTTCCTGGAGGAAAAGTCCACAGTCTGTTATTGAGAATGGAATGTTACTACTCCTTGGATATTTGCCAGGTACTAGTGACCTGGGTTGGCCACCGTGAAAACAGGCTTCATTGCTTTGATGGACCATTAGTCTGGCCTAGTAAGGCTATTCTTATGTTCTTATCCTTTGTCCAGTTTCACTTCTGGAATAACATGCCTCTTGTGAACTGCAATATGTAATAGCCTAGAACTACAGTTATTTTTGCTGACTGACCAACCCAAAGCATTGTCTTCATTTTCAGTTTCATTATTCCAAATGTTTATTTCAAACAGGTCACATGATTAGATGCCCTACTTACACAGCCTATCTGGTACAACAATTACCCTACCTTTCTTTTTGTTTTCTCTACAAATGAACAATTGCCCCTAATTTTTTTTCTATTTTGATTTTATATTGATCTGTTCATTATTGATCCGTTCATTTCAATGCAGTTAAAATACAGCTCTCTTGGCAGCCAGCTATCCCGCTGGTACTCCATATTAACAGCTTAAGTCCAATAGCAGGGTTAGAGGGACGGAACAGGAGGATGCTGTTAGTTTACAATAAAATAAGGAATCACTTTACCACTTACTGCTTAATTTAATAATCCCTGGACAGCAGTAGCTTCAGCCTTGAGGACAAAGGACAGAAAGCCCCAGTGTTTCATATCCCTGGGAAGTAGGTTCAACAAAAGGAAACTTTAAAAGACTTCTTCCTTTGTCAGTCCCTTCGATTTTTCCAGTGACTCCTTACTGCTCAGTCATCTTAGAGCCCCGGAGTATGCTGAAATGCCAAAAAGCATATGCTATTTTCTACAGGTGACCCTGATCACAAATTTTATGCAAAATTGTCTAATGAGATCTAATGTCGTTCAATGCTAAAGCATGCACAGATAATCAAGTAAGGCCATGATTTTCTGCAAAACATAAGTTTATTTTTAAAATCCCTGAATTCCTCACGGAATTTTTCACAACACAAATGGTGCCAGGCCACTTAATATACAGTATTATGTAAATGAGTTGCCAATCTCCTCCCCCTTCAAAAAAGCTTTCTATAATTCTAGTTCTTTTATGTAAGGGAGCTTGCATGTTATAACATGGGAATAGAGAATGAAACGGGGACAAAGTTTTCCCTGTCCCTGCGGAAACTCATTTTCCCGTCCCGTCCTGGTGAGTTCTTTTCCCGTCCCTGCCCCATTCCTGCAAGCTATATCCTCATCTGAACAACCCTCAAACACTTTAAAATCAGAAGTATTCCTGCGGTTAAAGCTGAGCTTACAGGAATGGTCCAGGGACAGCAACAAAACTTGCAGGGACAGGATGGAGAAATTGAGTTTGTCCCCCGTGCCATTCTCTACATTGGAAGCTAACAAGGAAGTACAGAGCTATAAACATTCTTCAGAATTGCCACACTTTAGTAATGTGTGAACTGGATCAGCCTAGTAGCTCAGTGACGAGTTGCCGTAGACATCCATGTTGAAGGCCCCCTAGCTTAATTCCTGGATCAGGTCTTTGACACCTTGGATCAGTTAGGATTGGGGATGCTGTAGAGCAGTGGTCTCAAACTCAAACCCTTTGCAGGGCCACATTTTGGATTTGTAGGTACTTGGAGGGCCTCAGAAAAAAATAGTTAATTTCTTATTAAAGAGTTTGAGACCACTGAGTTAAGGGGAACGGTTAATCAGCTGGCTGGGTTGGAGGCCAGAGGGGAGAACAGGACAATCAAGCCATTGTGACATCACTGATGAGGCTGGCTCTTATTGGTGGAATGAGGCATTATGACATCACAAGCTGAGCTCTGCTTCCCAAAGACAAACAGGATGTCATGGTTACAGTTAAGCCAGTGGTCTCAAACTCAAACCCTTTGCAGGGCCATATAATGGATTTGTAGGTATTTGGAGGGCCGCAGAAAAAAAAAATAATGTCTTATTAAAGAAACGACAATTTTGCATGAGGTAAAACTCTTTATAGTTTATAAATCTTTCCTTTTGGCTAAATCCTAATAATAATATTATAATTTATAGCTAAAGAGAAGTATGATCAAGAAACTATTTTATTTCACTTTTGTGATTATGATAAATAAACCGAGGGCCTCAAAATAGGACCTGGCAGGCCGCGCGTTTGAGACCACTGCTGTAGAGGCAACATTTGCACAAGGACGTGCACAAGGACAGAGCAGGTCGGGCCAAAGGTAGAGCTCTGCTTCCACATGTAAGTTACAGAATACTATCATTTCTGCACATCCCTGCCACCAGTGGTGTAAGGGTGAGCAGCAGCCAGGGCAGTGGCGACCTTCTCCCGCCCGCCCTGCCACGCGCACACCCCTTCCTTTTCCCTGTAGTTCGGCCTGCCCTTTAACACCACTTCCTAGGCGCTTGTCCCAGACACGACGTCGGAGAAAGCACCGATGATGACGCAGGGAGCAACCTCGGGCCGGGGAAGTAAAAAACGATATGGTGGAAGGCAAGAGGCATGCACACATGGCAAGGAGAGGAGAGGGGGGCAGAGAGAAGGAGGGGTGCCGTGCCCTTAGGAAGACCGTGCTCAGGGTGGAATGCCCCCACCCTTACTAGGCCACCGTCTGCCACACTTAGGTACTAACACCTATACCAGTTCCATGGTCTGAAACTGAATGTCTGCCGTGTGTGTATATATATATACTGGGTTATACTTATATTCTATAATGGCTACCTAAATTCCTTTATAGAATAGGTTCCTACCATGCCCCCTCAGGGCATCTAAATGGAGACACCAAGATATAAAATTGCCCTCAAAATAGTTTGGTTTAGGAACAGGTTAGGAGAAGTAAGCCCCTTGTAAAAGCAAAATTAAAAAAAACAAAACAAAAAACCCCAGCTCATTGACTGGTTCTTGGAAGACAAGAGAGACAGGAGATTGTGGTGCATGTCCAATTACTTTTAATTACTTTTTCCTAAGGATTTTTCCTCCCAGTGGGTAAGCCACTCATTAGAATAAGCACAATCATTACTGACCAATAGCTAGATTTTCTGAAAGTGGAGAAATTTCAAGCTACCAAGGGAAATTAAAACTTTAAAATACTCGGGTCAATATTCAAATGGCATGGTCAGTGGCTTTTTATTTTTTTAACACCAGCCTCAAATTCAGCACTGATAGCCACAGAAGATCAGTGGTGAATGCAAGCAGACACTACAATGATATGAACAGCTAGTGATACATATTCAGACCATGGATAAATTTATCTCTATTTTGCTGTGCTAACTTTATCCATAAAACTATGTGGAGAGTACCTGAATATTACAGATAGGCAGAATGCTCCCACTCCACCCTTGTTCCACCATCCAGATAGGCAAAGTGTGCCTACAGCCAATAGATGGGCCATTTGGCCTTCATCTGCCATCATGTTTCTATAGAGAAGAAGAGATAATGGTTACTGAGGATGGGCAGACTGAATGGGCCATTTGGCCTTTATCTGCCATTATGTTACTATGTTTCTAATATAAGGCTTAGTATTCATCTAAAGGGTTAACAGTGCTATGATTTAAAAAAAAAAAAAAAAAAACTATCTAGTAAAGTTCTTCAAACAACCAAAGAGTAGCGATGTACCCACAGGGGGACACACCAATGTAGAACCCACGTCAAATGTATACAAGATTTTTTGTGAAGTCGTAAGCTATGAGAGCATTGAGCTGGCGTTAGTTCTAGCCCTAGCCGCATAGTGCAGGATTAGTGCGCGCTAAAATTCTGCGTGCACTAAAAATGCTAATGCAGCTTAGCAAAAAGAACCCACAATATCAGAATCATTGTCCAAAACAACAGAGGTTTTCTTTTTCAATGATCTTGCAATAACCAAGCCAATTTGCATATCCAGACAAATAAAACTCTTAGTATGTGTGGCGAACTTGGCACAATTTGTTTTAATACTGACTAAAGGTATTACATTACATTAGTGATTTCTATTCCGCCATTACCTTGCGGTTCAAGGCGGATTACAAAAGGAGTTATCTGGCCATTTCCAGAGGAATTGAAGAGTAGAGTGAGTTGCTTCAGAGAATTGGGATGAGTTTTGCGGTGTTAGTTTGACTTCAAGTATTTCTTGAATAGGATGGCTTTTATTTCTTTTCTGAACGATTTCTAGTCTGGAGTCGTTATCAGTAAATTGGAGGGGATGGAGACAGTGGGAATGGAAATTCACAAGACTCTATGGAGATAGTGGCAAAAAAGTTATTACTACCATGAAGATCGGAAAGGACTGTTCAAAAGTGAACGGAGATGGGAGCGAATGGGGACCAGTTTATGCCCCCACTGCACATCTCAGCTCAGAAACTTGACACAAATACCTCAGCTAAAAAAATAAAAATCAAAACAGAAGCTCACCTTGATGGACACTGGTGCATGTGTTTGGCAATTTTGGCAGCTTGGGAGGCCGCTGATAAACAACCTTTGAGAATACTCATTGATTTGTTTTGAGCATTTTGGCAGAGTATAATCTGCACCAAGATGGTTTCACCTTTGTGACTGATAATGCGGCTAATACGAAAGCAGCAGTTCAAGATGAGTTCTGGATAGATTTGCGCAAATCATCATTTCTATTTCATTCTCTCTCATGGACTCCAGCAATCAAGAACTGGTGTTTATCCAAATGATCTCCTCGGTAGGCTTGCTTACCTCACTGGGTAAATTGAAACAATACCCAGGGCAGGATTAAAGCATAGGCAAACTAGGCATGGGCCTAGGGCCCAAATATTTAGGAGGGGCCCTCTCAAATGTGTAAGTCAAGGCAGAGTTTTGCCCCGGTACGTTAGCTGCTGCCACAGAGAAGAGAATCGTGAGGGTGCAGAGCCATTGTTCACCACAGAGGTCTGTCTATTCTTCCTCACTCCCTGTGTACTGCCTTCTAGTCAGCAGGGGGAGCCAGAGAGCAAGGCCTCTTATGTGCTGTTTCCTCCTCTGCCAGTTTTACTCTGCAGTCAGAATCATGCAAGGCTCCTTTTGATGGAGCTTTAAAATATATTTAAATTACAGTGAGGGGCCCCAACATACCTGTTTGCCTAGGGCCCAACAAAGAGTTAATCCTGCCCTGACAGTATCTGACAATTGCAAACTCATCTTCCCTTAATTTGATCTTCTGTTCTTCTGAGTGGAGTTAAAGACCCAACATCAACTACAGTAGCACTAAATTTACTGTTTACCTTTTCTTATGCATGGCCAGTAATGCTAGTACCTTAGGGGGGAGTTCAGACCTCCACCCGAGTCCTTTAACTCATTGTGGTATTGTTCTTCATAATTCCCGGTAAAGCATTATTTCACAATTAATTTTTCATATATAACTTTTTTCTTAATTAATATTTCTTAATGTATATTCAATAAGTTAAATAACTTAGCTTTTTAACAGATATGTCCCCCTTCCGACGCGTTTCGCATGATCACTAGCGGCAGACTAAAACAGGCAAAAATAATCTTAAGCTCCCCCGACCTTGAAAACGTCATGCAAAACACGTCAGAAAGGGGACAAATCTGCTAAAAAGCTGTTATTTAACTTCTTAAATATACGTTAAGAAATATAAATTAAGAAAAAGTTATATATGAAAAATTAATTGTAAAATAATGATACGGGGAATTATGAAGAACAATATCATAACAAGTTAAATGACTCGGGTGGAGATCTGAACTCCCCTAAGATACTAGCATGAGAGAGATTTGCATATAATGGCGGTGACAGGCATGCAAATCTGCGCCATGCATATTCATTAGGGCTATCCCGAAAACCCGACTGGCTGGTGGTCCTCCAGGACAGGGTTGGGAACCACTGTTCTAGATCATTATTTTATGGTTACAGAAACGTGCTTAGCAGGAATGTTGCAGGATCCAAGGCTGAAGAGTGTTTAGCTCTGATTGGCAGTCAAAGGGTGGAACAGTGCCATAAGCAGTCTGCAAGCTGATCAAGCTGCAGTTAAGATGCAGTCAATTCCTGAACCGCCAACAAAACACCCAGAATGAGATTATTTTGGAGGCTTGTTCAGGAGCCAGGAAACAACTTCATTGATTGATGAAAGTAGATACATAAAGTACATATTGAGCTTGGACAAGGAATTCTGCGTGTCTTACTACCTGCTGGCAACACGGTTCCCATGGGTTGCTGAAACCGACACATGTTGCTTGTTCCCTGCTTGAAACTCCTGCCGCCAGCACATCATCAGAATTATTATTTTTTTTTTCCATTACAGGACGTAGAATATAGAATGAAAGTGAGCTCTGCCTCTGTAGATGATTTATTCTATTTACTTAGGGGTCCTTTTACTAAGGCGCGCAAGCCGTTTGAAATTATTATTTTCTCACAGTTGATGTTAATAAATAATATGTTTTTCTGGCACATTTGACGATGTTACACTTCCCCCTCCCTATTCGCGGTTTCGTTGTTCATGGTTTCGATTATTCATGGGTTTTTTCCCCAGGCCCTCCACCCTGGAGAGACGCTCGTTGGCAGCCCACATAAAAAAACAGCCCCTGGATTTGGATCGGGGCAAGGAGAGAGGTGGAGGGAGCCCTCAGAGGCAGAGGGAGGCCATCGGAGGTGGAGGGTGGCCATTGGAAGCAGAGGGGGTCATCGGAGGTGGAGGGGGGGCCATCAGAAGCAGAGGGGGTCAACGGAGGCGGAGGGGGGCCATCGGAAGCAGAGGGGGTCATCAGAGATGGAGGGTGGCCATTGGAAGCAGAGGGGGTCATCAGAGGCGGAGGGTGGCCATTGGAAGCAGAGGGGGTCATCGGAGGCGGAGGGGGGCCATCGGAAGCAGAGGGGGTCATCAGAGGCGGAGGGTGGCCATCGGAAGCAGAGGGGGTCATCGGAGGCAGAGGGGGGCCATCAGAAGCAGAGGCAGAGGAGGCGAGCAGCTGCCCCAGGAGCACGGACCTTATCTGGTGGTCTAGCGGTGATGCGGGGCAGGAGCGGTCTTCCTACACTCCTGCCCTGTGCAGAGCCGTGCTGTGAGTTCCTGTTGAAGTCTCGTGAGACCAAGGGAACTCGCAGCACGGCTCTGCAAGGGGCAGGAGTGTAGGAAGATCACTCCTGCCCCACGTCACCACTAGACCACCAGGTAAGTCCGGGGGTGGGTCAGAGCCGGCCCAAAAGTTATTCGCAAATTTTCCTTATTTGCCAGCCGGCTCTGCCCCTAATCCCCCGCGAATAGGGAGGGATAAGTGTATACCTATTGTTCTGTGTTAAATGTTAACAGTTATACTCGTAGGTTGGTTGAATTTATAAGATCTTTTAAATGTGGGTTGGGTACAAAGATGGATACGAAACCTGCCGCATTTTGAACTAGTTATAGACACGAAAGCAACGTTTTAGAGCAACGAATTAGTGTTATATTACATTAGTTAGTCGAGACAGGATTAAGGATTGCACTAAGATTCGGAAAGACTCGTAGAGCAGATGTTCAATGCCATTTACCAGAATCTGGGCTCGGTGCTGGCTGTGGGAGTCGGTCCGGCTAACTCCCTCCGTATATTTGCTCTGGCTACTCACAGCTTGTTGCTTAATGTTATCGTCTTCTGCTACATAAACAGATTGTGAAGTTATTTTTGGAAAAAGCAGCAGCATAAGAGAAAGATAGCAAGAGCTCCGCAAGTATCTGCCAAAGCTTCTCTGTTAATAGACTTGGGGCTCCTTTTACGAAGGTGCGCTAGCGGTTTTAGCACACGCTTAGCACGCGCTAACGTCTCCATAGAGCTGGCATTAGTATTTTCCGTGTAGCGTGGGGTTAGGGCATGCGCGACAATACGCGCTAAAAATGCTTGCGCACCTTTGTAAAAGGAGCCTTTGAAGGTTCACCACGTAAACAGAGTTTCTGAAAAAGAATCGTACTAAAATGTAAAGTAATCATTAAAAAATAAATAATTAAAAGGCTCTTCTAATAATACATCTAAATTATTTCTGAATAATAAAAAAATATATATATAAATGCCACTCTTTATATCGGCAGAGAAAATATACGGAGGAAAATGTGTTCAAGACCCTGTCACTCCAATGCTTATGACAGAGTGACTGCTCAGTTCGTCATCGCACATGAAAAAAAACATCCCTATACAAAAATCAGTCTTCAAACACTAATTAAGTACTAATAAAAGAAAAACATAATCACTTCTTTACTGTTCTAATATCGGAGATGAAAGAATCTCAATAGTCAGACTTCTCCACTGGTATATCACTTCACATAATCCAATGGAAACAGCAGGAACGATAAAAAATGTATTGAACACCCCTTTCAATATTCCATTCAGTACTCCTACACAGCACATCGTTTCGCTGTATTCCTCGGCTTCATCAGGGAGTGGAAAATCAAAGCAACTGCATTGTCAAAAATGGTTTTAAGAAGGTTTGGACAATTTCCTGGAGGAAAAGTCCATAGTCTCTTATTGAGAAAGACATGGGGGAAGCCACTGCTTGCCCTGGATTAGTAGCGTGGAATGTTGCTACTCTTTGGGGTTCTAGAATCTTTTGCTACTCTTTGGGATTCTAGAACCTTGCTATTCTTTAGGATTCTGTATGGAATGTTGCTATTGGACTTGATGGACCTTTGGTCTGGCCCAATAAGGCTATTCTTAAATTATGTTCTAATGTTCTTAAGGAGCCATTGCACCCATGCCCGAGCTTCACATTGTTTTTATCATACAATTGTTTTGATTTTTCACTCCCTGATGAAGACTCGGAATACAATGAAACTCAGCACTATGCAGGGATACTGAGTGAAGTTTTCAACATGTTTTTCTGGAGTATTGTTTTCATCATCACTAACCCGGGTGCCTCTCGCCCTCGCTGTGCCACTGGAAAATAATGTTGGATATGGCAGCGGAAGGTAGAAAAAAAAATTATTTTCTTTTTATGTGATTACAATATGTCAGATCTGAAATGTGCATCCTGCCACAGCTGGTGTTAGACAGCGAGCATGAGTTAGGTCCTAACAGAGAAAGGAAAAGTATTTTTTGTTTACGCCACAGCACCAGCGTGGGGTTGGAGAGGGCAAAAGGGGGTGGGGTGGGTGGAAAGACTACAAAATAAACCCACCAGGATGTTTGAATAAAAATGCCCGATTGGGTGGGAAAAGCGAATCAAATCGAAAAATCGATTCAATAGGCTGAATCGAATCAAAAATTGTTTTCCCTGAATCGGTCAGAAAGTGTAGAATCGGTGCCATTCTTCTGCACCTTTAAATGCGAGCTTTTCAAAAAATTTCCCCATTTGAAAGGCTGGTATTGAAGCTCAGAAAAGAGGTGCCAATGTGTGCTTTCACTTTATTCAGAACCAGTGCTTACAGGCTTGCATGAGCTTCCTACTGCTTCTAAAATAAATGAAAACCAGCAGATTTTAAACACAATAGAGCCTCTCTTCAAAATCCCCAATATCAGCTCCAAGCTGGCGTTATTCTTCAAGCAGTAAGAGCAGGGTTGGTTTGTGCACTCTTCTCTGAGCCTTGGGAGGGCGTAGCAAATGATCTCATTAACATCGATTTGACTACATTTAAATGCAATTTGCAGCCATCGCTGGCATGCAGGGTTGTTTCCTGCGCTAAAGCTCTCGGATCATTCTGCACAGATTAATGCTTACGCTAGGCCTGCATTAACCGGCTCTAATGCCAGCGCTAGGGGAACATGGGTGAGTCATGGGTATGTCTCCACTTTTGCACACAATTTACAGAATATTGTAAGTTAGGTCATTATAGGATGCACACTCTCCCCGCTGCATCCAGGTGTCCAAACAGTTCTAGAATTGTCCCTATGAATAGAAAAGTGTGGTGTAGTGGTTAGAGCCCAAGGAGGCCTCCACGACGAGACAATCAAGGCACAACAAAGGAGTCGTGAGGATGAGATGTCGATAATTCAGCCACCGGTGTGCAGTTCAAAGTTCACTTTATTGAGAGTAGCACTGGGAGGACTCGAAGACTCGACACTGACAGTCTATCGGCATCTGTGCCTTTGTCAAGAGTCTCAGCTGCTGGTAGTTCTGTCACAGAAATAGAGCATTCAATGCAGGTCAAATTTAGAAGCGAGCAGGAAAATGTCTGGTGTCCAAAGCGAAACACTGTCAGTGTCGAGTCTTCGAGTCCTCGCAGTGCTACTCTCAATAAAGTGAACTTTGAACTGTACACCCGTGGCTGAATTATTGACCATCTCATCCTCACAATTCCTTTGTTGTGCCCTGTAGTGGTTACAGCTACAGCCTCGGCACCCCATTCCATCATTGTGACACATCAATACCACGAGAACAAATATATTCTCCATTGCCACTCCCTCACTTTGGAATTCGGCCCCGAACCATTTAAGAGAGGCAACGTCTTTAGATAATTTCAGGTCGAGTCTTAAAACATTTCTTTTTAAAGACGCTTTCGAAACGTGGCTGTCCTTTTAAGGGCATGTTAAAACAACATTTGACCGAGCCTTCTGGCTGCTCCTTCTGGTTACCCCCTCCTTTTTGTTTTTTCCTTTAATTGTTATTTACTATCCAAATATTGTAGTTCTTTCCCCTTTTTCTTCTTGTTCCAATTGGTTTATGTGTTTTTCGTCTGTCTATGTCTTATGTCTGTTGAGTCTGTTTTTGCCTCTTTTTTTATTTTTTTACATTTGCTGTAAACATGCTATTTTATTTTTGTAAAACCGCTTTGGATTTGGATAAGGCGGGATATCAAATTTTAATAAACCTTGAAACCCGAGGTTGTGGGTTCAAACTCTGCACTGCTCCCTGTGACTCTGAGCAAGACACTTAGGGCTCCTTTTACGAAGGCGCATTAGGGCCTTAACGCGCGGAATAGCGTGCACTAAAACGCCGCGCGTGCTAGCCGCTACCGCCTCCTCTTGAGCAGGCGGAAGTTTTTCTGCTAGCACGCGCTATAGTGCACGCTAATCTGGTGCGTGTGCTAAATCGCTAGCGCACCTTTGTAAAAAGAGCCCTTAATCCTTCAGTGCCCCGGCTTCATTAGATAGATTGTGAGCCCACTGGGACAGATCGGGAAAATGCTAGAAGTACCTGTACACTTCCCCCCTCCCTATTCGCGGTTTTGACACTTGCGGTTTCACATATTCGCGATTTTTTTTAGGACATTCCCGCCTCCCTCCAGCCTTCCTCCCGGCATCCCGGCCTTACCTGGTGGTCTAGCGGGCTTTCGGGGCAGGAGCGATCTTCCTACACTCCTGCCCCGTGTAGATCGCCAATAGAGAATGGCTGCCTTGAGCTCCCGCCGTAGTCTTGAGAGACTCCGGGAACTCACGGCAGTCATTTCCTATTGGCGATCTGCATGGGGCAGGAGTGTAGGAAGATCGCTCCTGCCCCGAAAGCCCGCTAGACCACCAGGTAAGGCCGGGATGCCGGGGGGAAAGGCGGAAGGGAGGAGGGGGTGGGTCAGAGCCGGACGAGAAGTTATTTGCGGTTTTTCTCTATTCGCGGTTCGGCTCTGCCCCTATCCCCCGCGAATACCGAGGGAGAAGTGTATATTAACCACTTTGAGTGTAGTTGTATAACTACAAAAAGGCAGTATACAAGTCCCAATTCCTTTCCATTTCCAGTCATTTCTCCAGGACACTTTTATCCCCATTGCATATAAGGATTTTAGTCTTCCTTTCTGGACTACTGGCATGCAATGCACTATGAATCCAGGCCTGCATTGATCTGTCTTGAAAAAGATGAATGCATCCTTAGCTGAAGCTTGCTGCTCCGCTGCTCTGGTCCTGGTCCGTTGCTTCGCCGTTATCTTTACCAGACTTTTTGTTCTAATTACCTACCCCTGAGATGAAAATCAAACTGATGTGCAACCATGCAGCTCGAGGTTCAAAGCTGTTAGCAAAGCAATAATACATTTAAAAGGTAAAGATTGCTTTCATTTTGACAATTAACCAAATAAGTTAGAGATGCCCTGGGGAAAAAACCATCAGTGGGCGCTAATGGCCATTATTCCAAACCATCCAGGCTTCAGTCTGACAGAGGTATCTGCTGTTTAGTGCTAGATATTCTGAACCTGGTAGAAACAGAGGAGCATTTAAAGAAAAATAAAATATTTGTTAGATTTCTGTCGTCTGTGTTTAGACTGTAATAAAATTGAGATGCAAAGGGGTAGCTTCCAAATCAACAGAACATTTATTCCTCTTCTACATTGAAGGTTGTTTCCAGTCCAAACACAGATTGTGAAAAACAGATTTTTATTTTTTTTTTAATCCGCCATCAGCGTTATACCCGGACATTCAATGCTGGGCCATTTCTCGGCACCAGCATTGATTATCCAGGTTTATGTGGCCAACTATCCCCTTATCTGGTTAAGCAGTGGCGTAATAAGGGTGAGCGGAGCCCAGGCTGGCGGCGCCCCTCCGTGTCCTCTTCCCCTCCCCCCTGCCACGCACACCCCCCCCCCCTTCCCTTTCCTCGTACCGTTTTAACTTCTATGGCGTGAGCAGCATTCTCACATGACATCAGAGAGAGCGCCGATGCCAACGCAGGCAGCGACCTCATGCCGGGGAAGTAAAAAAGGTACAGGGGAACATGGCAAGGAGAGGAGCGAGGGAGCGCAGTGGAGGAGGAGTGCTGCACCCTTAGGAAGACAGCGCCTGGGGTGGACCGCCCCCCCCCCCCCCCCCCCCCCCTACTACGTCACTGTAGTTACGTGCAATATGTAGCGTTTAACCACCTAACAGGAACTGGACAAAGATAGGACTGTGTTTTATGCCCTCCCATTTGTGTGGTTACCATGACAAAAGTGCCAATTTTGCCCCAGAATGCTCTCAAAATAGCCAGTTTTTACTTTTTATTTATTTATTTATAAGACTTGTGGAAGGGCAGAATCAAAATATATGTCTAAGTCCGTTTTGGGCCTAAGTCGCTAGTCGCCCAAAGTCAGACATAGGAAAAGGTCCATTTTCGAAAAATACATCCAACTTTTTTCCCCCAAAATCATCTAACTGTACATCCAGCTGTCTGATCGTCCAGACCGCTAAGTCGTCCATATTTATATCCCATTTTCGTCCAAAAATTCATCCAAGTCTAAAACGCTTAGAAAAAGACCTTTTGGACGTGGGCGGGGTCAGCAAAGTGATGGACTGGACACCCAAACATTGCACCAGAGTAGTGGGGTACCTTACAGGGCACAAAAAGGGTGCCACATACACATATCACCACAACAACCTTATAGGTCATGGTGAGCCCCCAAAACACCCTCCAGAACCGATTAGATCCACCTGTCTACCACTCAAATAGCCCTTATGGCTGCAGGTGCTATTTATATGGCAATACATAGAGGTTTGGGGGGGGTTTTGAGGGGTGCAGATGTTTCACCATATATGCAGTGGTTAGAGTTGCTGATGGGCCTGAGTCCTCCTCTCCATGGTTCATTAATCCACCCCCTCAGACCACATAAGCCACCTCTGTGCAGCTGTACTAGGCTTTCCTATGCCAGGCTGCCAGGTGCTGATGTTCTGGAGGCAGATATGTAAAGTTGTTAATATGATTTTTATGGCAGTGGTGGGGAGGGAGGTCAGTGATCACTGGGGGAGTGTGTAGGGGTCTGTACTTTGTTCCCACAGTGGTTATCTGGTCACTTTGGATATCTTCTTATGGCTTAGACCTGGTTTTAGATGGCCTAAATCACAACGTCCAAGTTCCATCTAGGCAGTGTTGTAACACTTTTGGTTATACATGCAGTACGACTACCGTATTTTCACGCATATAACGCGCGCGTTATACACGATTTTTACAAACCGTGCGCGTTATAAGTGTGAGCACGTTTTACAACTTTTTTTTTTTTCATTCCGATCCGGCATCCCCCCCCGCGAACTGGCATCCTTCCCCCCCCGCTCGCGTCACCCCCCCTCCCCCGCGATCCTACATCCCCCCCAGCACCGCAAAACATCTCTTACCCGATTGGGCACCGGCACCAGCACCAATGCACAGGACGTGCCAGTGCCAGTGCCCGAAGATCCTCCCTCGTTGGGCTGGGCTGGGCTGGGCTGGGCGGTGTGAGGGAGATCCTCCTTCTTCCTTGTGCCGGGCTGGACTGGGCTTTGAGCATTTGCGCATGCTCAAAGCCTTCTGGTCTCGCTCTCTCCGAGATTCTCAATCTGAGTGCAAATTAAGGCCGGTTTTTAGACGTACTTCTGTTTCGATTATGAGCCCCATAGTCTGCCTAAAAACTAAGCAGATTACAACCATCCATTGTATCGCAAATTTCCAAATTCAGAAATGGAGGAACTTGCATAAATACAAATCATATAACACTAGACAAACTCTAGTTATTTATATTCTGAGTATAATGCCATATTACTTCCCAATTATAAATACCAGTTAAATGCAAGGAGGAAAAAGGCCTCAGACGCCAGGGAGTGCAATGCTGCAATGGAGCTATGAGAGAGAGAGAGAAAGATATCTACTTTTCCTGGCTCTCCTCCTTACTTCTATCATAGGCCATAAAAGGAGGAGAGCCAGGAAAAGTAGACAGCTCGCTCTCTCTCTCATAGCTCCAGTGCAGCATTGCACTCCCTGGCGTCTGAGGCCTTTTTCCTACTTGCATTTAACTGGTATTTATATAGTGTTATATGATTACAACCATCCATACATAAAATCTCAAATAAGCATAGCAACATTAAAAACACAAACAATATTTAAAATCATATTTTGCTGCTTGTCGCTCTTATTTCCTGCTATACAAATCTACACGTTTAAGAAAACACTTCCACAAATAAGGTTGTTTTCAGCAGCTTTTTAAAATTTTGCATATTGTCCATCATTCTAACCCTTTAATCGGCTGCTTTACGCAACTTGATGTTGAACGAGAGCAACAGTGCCAAGTAAACAGGCATTTTAGAGACGCAGATCTCCCATAAGAGCCATTCAAAACGCATGTTGCTTCTGAGCAACAATGCCAAATAAAGGGTTAACTGACCAACTAAGTTGTTCCACATTTTCACCCCTGCTATCGAAATCGCCTTTGTCCCAGTCTCAGCATATTTCACGCGCTGCATTCCATCTAGTGACAAGCGCATCGCCATCTCAGATCTTAACGGGCGATGTGGGGATACAATGCTTGTGATAAATACCAAATTATGCCATTATGCGCTGCTTGAAAAATTAACAATTCTACATTTAACAGGAAGCCAGTGCAATTGATGCAAAGGGGGGAGGGGAGGTCACATGCCCCAACCTATCACTTCCACTTCCTATCACTTAGGCACTAACCGCTAATAGTGGATAGCCCCAAGCAAGCAATTCAACTGGTCCACGGCCATTTCTGGCTGGTTAAATCATTTTGAATATTTCCTATAAAGTGCCTATTTTTACACAACATGGGGGTAATTTTATAAAGCTGTTTCCTGCATATAAAACTTTTTATTCATAGACAAGGAACATCTGGATTCAAAGCTAAAACAATTGGTCCTGAGAGCCACACAGACACAAAGAACCTCTGGTATGTACTTGCAGCTGCAGGGAGAGTGAGCAATTCTCAAGTAACCCATTTATCTTAATACATGACTTTCGGACACTCTTCACATTATGTAAATCCATTCAAAACTAAGTGTGATGTCCATTTTCTGCAGGATTGTTCTGTGATGGTTGCTTGGAAGAGAATGATCTGGATAAGTTACAAAACACTCTGTAGGGAGATGTATAACGTATGCAGGGCTGGTGTCGACGGATGATCAGGGTCTGGCAAGCATGAAACACTCGGCAGCTGCTTTCTCTTAAAATTGTAACTATTTTTCTTTCTTTGTTTTAAGAATTTAATTCTAAATTGTCATGAAGGTATATCCAAATAGTGTTACAGTACACCCTGAAATTCGCGGGGGTTCCGTTTCAGGAACCCCCGCTAATTTTTTTAAAAACCCGCAATGCCTCCCCTGTCAAAAGGCAGGGGAGGCAGGAGAAGGCAGCTGGAGCACCGGCGAGTGAAGAAAATCACTAATGGTCTGCTCTGACCGCCTCTTCCTGTAGTAAAGTTGGGCTACACCAGTGGTCTCAAACTCAAACCCTTTGCAGGGCCACATTTTGGATTTGTAGGTACTTAGAGGGCCACAGAAAAAATAGTTAATGTCTTATTAAAGAAATGACAATTTTGCATGAGGTAAAACTCTTTATAGTTTATAAATCTTTCCTTTTGGCCAAGTCTCCAATAATAATATTGTCATTTATAGCTAAAGAGACATATGATCAAGAAACTGTTTTATTTTACTTTTGCGATTATGATAAACATACTGAGGGCCTCAAAATAGTACCTGGCGGGCCGCATGTGGCCCCCGGGGCCGCGTGTTTGAGACCACTGGGCTACACCAATCAGGAGCTGCTTTGACATGCTGCTCCTGATTGATGTAGTCCGACTTTACTACAGGAAAAGGCAGTCGGAGCTGACCGCAAATTATTGAATCTGTGAACTGCGAATTCAGGAGGGATATATCAAATTGTAAATAAACTGTAAAATATAGGTAGTGGTTTCCTAGTTTCAGACACAACATTTCTGATTGGTTGGCATCACATATATGCATTTCCTTTGACATTTTTTTAACACTCCATGAACATGCTTGATCTACCCAGCAGTGTCTGGTACATGTTTTCCTCTTACCTGCATTATGTTCTTGATATTTTACTTATGCTAAATCCAAAATTCAAAACCATTTTATTTGATGTATTGACTTGTTATTCTGCTCATCACGGCAGATATGGGCATAAACAGAATCAGAAAACTAGAAATGTAATGTGATATAGTTTCAGGCTGAGAGTCACTATTCTACTGGTAAAGATAGTACATGCCATGTTTCAATAAATACGCTCTCGGGATTCTGTAAGTGGTGCACAAAATTACCCACTATCCTCAGGTGCATTCAATTAGTGGTCTTAAATGGCAACAATTTGGATTTGCATGGATATCTCACTAAGCACTATTCTATAAAGATCTAGATGCAAATCTTATAGGGTTCAATTCAAAAAGGGGTGTGGCCATGGCAGGAGCATCAGAAGGTCAGGGGCGTTCACTAAAGATGCACACAGAGATTCAGCCCGGATTTACACCAAGTTTCAGATGGTGTAAATCTCTGCGGTCAAAGTGGGGCACAGAAATGGGATCTAAGTGCTATTCTATGAATTTTGCCTATCTTGGAGCATTAATATGTGCAGATTTTTATTCATTTTTGGCACTGTCTTTGAGAGCCATTTATTGAATCTAGTCCGCGGTATGGTCGTTCCCCTTCACAGAGGCAGCAAGATGTGAATGACTTATGGGTAGGGTTGCCAGATTTTCCAGTCGGAAAATCTGGACCCCTAGACATGCCCCCAGGCCCGCCCATCCCCGCCCTGTAAAGCCCTAATCCACCCACCCCTCTGCCTGTTCTTGTCGGGTTGGGAGGAAGTCTGCGCAGGCGCGGATGCCACACCATGACGCCATGTGCGCATGCGTGGGACATCATCGCGTGGCATCTGCGCGGACTTCCTCCCTACCCGACGTGATTTGCGGAGGCTTTTCAAAACCCGGACAAATTGCAGTGGTTTCAGTGGCAAGTGGGATAGGTTGCTGGTGCTGTACCCAACCATTACATGGCAATAGAGGGTTACATGACTTACCCAAGGCCATGAAAAGCTGCTATGGGATTTGAACCTGGGCCTTATAGTTCCCAACATGCTGTTCGAACCATTAGGCTACTCCTCTGCCCCTTCAGTACATATAGAAAGCATAATTTAGTATATACTTTATACTGCCAGACAGACCTGGCTAAATAAGTACAAATTCAAGAGGGCCTGGGATAGGCACGTGGGATCTCTCAGAGAGAGAAAAAGATAATGGTTACTGCGGACGGGCAGACTAGATGGGCCATTTGGCCTTTATCTTCTGTCATGTTTCTATGTTTCCATTTCCTATTTATAAATTTGTATTAATAAAGTTAGAATACTACTTTATTCTAAAGCAACAAAAAATATCTTTCTATCTTTTGTAGTTTCTGCTTTAATCATCTTTCTTTGTTCTCTTCTTGCTATACAGCATCTGGCCTCTCTTTTCCTTCTATGTAGCATCTGCCCTCTCTCTCTCTGCCCCTTCCATCCACTGTCTGCCCTCTCTGCCCTTTCCATCCAGTGTCTGCCCTCTATCTTCCATATGGCATCTTCCCTCTTTCTATGTCCCTTCCATAAACTGTCTTTTCTGTGCCCCTTCTCTCCTTTGTACATAATTCATTTCATCTTCACCCCTTCTCCATTTTTCTGTCTCCACCCCCTCCCCTATGCTCTGGCATCTCTCTCTCTCTTCTCCTTTCCTTCCTTTCTTCACACTTCAACCCATAGTCTGGCATCTCTATCTCCTTCCCTTCCTTCTATCTCTCCCTCCCCTTCCATGTGCTCTGGCATCTCCTCTCCTCTCCTCTCCTTCCCTCCCCTTCCCCCATGCCCTGGCATCTCTCTTCTCTTCTTCCCTTCCATCTCTCCCTCCTCTCCATTATCTGGAATCTCCTCTCCTTTGTTTATCTCCCTCCCTCCTTCCTGTTCCCTAGACTGGCATCTGTCTCCTTCCCTTCCCTCCCCCCATGCCCTGTCATCTCTCCCTCCTCCTCCATGGTCTGGTATCTCCTTTCCTTCCTTTCCCTCCCCTACCATGGTCTTGGCATCTCTCTTTCCTCTCCTTTCCCTGGTCTTCCTTCTCCCTCCCTCCTTTCTCTCCCTAATTGAGTGCATTTCTCTCCCCTCTCTCTCTTTGTCACGCACACACACACCCCACCACCCATCAGCAGTGCAGCCTTTACAACTTGCTGCTCTTGCTGGTTTCAGGCCTTGTTCTTTGCCGGGTCCTGCCTTTGCAGAAACAAGAAGTAGGCAGGACCCGGCAGAGAGGAAGGCTTGAAACTGGCAGAGCAGCGAATTGTGAGTGCTGCCACTGCTGGAAGCTGTCACTCCGGAAGCAAAGAGAATCCGGCATTGACACACACAGTGTCAGAGCCCTGCACCATGGGTTAAATTTGCTTACAGGCTGTGGTAGAAGTGGGAGAGAGGGCAGCAAAGGAGTCAAAGGGAAGGAAGCTTTCCTCACTTCACCAAGCAGTCGAGAGCCCCTTGTAGCTATGGGGCCCAGGTTGCCCCCCCCCCCCACCTCCACCAATCACCAGACCTGCTCTAGAGCAGTGGTTCCCAACCCTGTCCTGGAGGAACACCAGGCCAATTGGGTTTTCAGGCTAGCCCTAATGAATATGCATGAAGCAAATTTGCATGCCTATCACTTCCATCATATGCAAATCTCTCTCATGCATATTCATTAGGGCTAGCCTGAAAACCCGATTGGCCTGGTGGTCCTCCAGGACAGGGTTGGGAATCACTGCTCTAGAGTATACATATTCATATATTGACAGTACAACAAACAACATAAAATAGGGATCTAGGAAGCAAAAGCCAAGCTACTAACAAATCTATTTATCTGTCAATTTATCATGAAAAATCTAGTTCCCGCAAGGTATACCTTAGGACAGGTCTAAAGGTTTGCTGTAAAAACAAAGCCTTGACTTCCTTTTGGAAAAGCAGGTAATCATTTTTCCCCACAGTTGTATAGGGAAAGCATTCCATAGGGGTAATCCTTCAGCCTATCTCATATTTTTATCTAGTGCACATGTAGTCATTTTGGTTCTAATTGAAAATGCTTTCAATATCTCCTTTCTACAGCTTGCTTTATGATCCAAAACACAGGATTTAGCACAGATACACCAGACTTCTATTAACCTGCTTTGTCTTACTTGGATTTAGTCTCAGGCAGTGCCCAGCCTTCTTCACCAAACCAGTCTCTGGAGCAGAGGTTCCATGCAATCCTGAGGTTCCGTGAACTCTCTTTAGGGGGTTCTCTGTCTGCGCAGGTTTCCAGGTTTTATTTATTTAATATACCAGCATTTCACTATACAGAGAATATAAGCGATTTACAATATTAAAAATCACATCAAGTAAGGAAAGGAATGCTATCAAATATATAGCAAGACCCATCCAAAAACCACCCCAAAAATCCCAAATAAAACCTCTTTACAATCCGTGTTCTAGCAAAACAATACAAGTCAGTACAAGGCAATGCTATATCTGTAGCTATCCTACTAACCTTCCTTGAGAACAATTCCATAGGCCTGATGAAATAACTAGATTCTTGTTAGTTGGAGCAGGAGCAAACCTCAGTCGCTCCTGCCCACGTCTGCTCCACTGATATAATGGCTGTCAGGACCTCCCATAGCAACTGAAACAAGGGCTAAAATTTGATACTGTTTGCAATAATTTTCATCCAGGGCCCTTGCTACACATATGCAGTGACCAATAGATGCCACTGTTAAGACCAGTAGATGTTGCTGCAATGTGATGGCTCGGATATCTTTCTATTCCATGCTTACTTTTTATTGTCAACACAAGAATGGAAACCTCTGTCTTGTGGACATACCCAACCCATTGCTCAATCTTTTTTGCTCATTTTTTTATGTATTCAAAATTCAAAAAATCTTATCAAGAAAATCTTATCATAGACACAAGTACAGATGATCACAAAAATCAAAAGAAAATATTAAAAACATATTCAAATCCATTTTAAATAGCCCCTAATATAGGAGGACGACCCTACAGATCAATAGAGGAATGTTTACCTCAAATATCATAAAGGAAAAAGAAGACAGACTATCAAAAATCTAGTGTATTCTTGATAATCTTCAGACACTAACTACCACCCCACCTGGCAACACATTAGCATTTCAAAAAATTTTAAGCTTCTTAGGATCCAAAAATAAATCTCTCATTAGTGAACTCATTGCTCAATTCAAGACCTCCAGAAGTATTGGTTCATGGAGGGAGCTTCTGCTCTGCTCATGTCACAGCTTTAACACACCCACAAACAGCTGCTCCCAGAGGTAGCAACATTCCTCATCTCCACGACTTTCAGTTTCATCAGAACTAGTGGTATAGTAAGGAGAGGCTGTCTTGGTGAGGGCAGAGGCACCCATGATTCTTTCGCCCCCCCCCCCACTCCTTCCCCATTCCCCCCCCCCAACTACCACGCATGCACACCGCTTCCCTTCCCCCTTACCTCTAGAACATTCCTGGCACGAGCAGCAACCCCCAACCTGCTGTCATTCCAGCATCAGCCCTTCCTCTGACATCACTTCCTGGAACCGCACCTAGGAAGTGATGTCAGAGGAAGAGCCAGCGCTGGTGTGGCAGCAGGTTGGGGGTTGCTGTTCGTGCCAGGAATGTTACAGAGGTACAAGGAAAGAGAAGCGACATGCACACGGCAGGAGTGAGCAGGGATGGAGCGTGTGGAGGTGGTGGGTGGAGAATAGGATGGGGAGAGATGTCACCATCCCAGGTGCCTCTCACCCTGACTAAGCTACTGATAAAAACTGCTTCTCACCACTACACCTCTTGCTCCCAGCATGCTCCCTCTAGCCTTTGTCACTTCCACCACTCTATCTTCTGCCTGTTCCAGTACTCTAATGGGTTACTAAAACCCAAACCACTTCCCTGCGTTTTTCTCTTTACCTGCAGCACACCACTGTTGCTTTTTCCAACAGGAGAACGGCTGATCAAAAGCAAGTATGCTGCCAAAAGATTTTTTTTCTTTCTTTCATGTTCTAGCCTAAAAATAGTCACTAGGTTACATGAGACTTGACCAAAAAACAACAACACATAAACATTAAAAAATTTATATCCCCACCCCCGTTACAAAACTACGCAAGAGGTTTTAGCGCTGGCTGGCGTGATGAATGTTCTGTACTGCACTGACAGTCATAGAAACATGATAGCAGATAAAGGCCAAATGGCCCATCTAGTCTGCTCATCCACAGTAACCATTATCTCTTCCTCTCCCTATTGGCTAAGGCTCTTTACACCTGCATTGTGATGTCATAGAACTTTAGCAACATTGAAACAGAGAAACATGATGGTAGATAAAGGCCAAACGGCCCATCTAGTCTACTCATCCGTAGTAACCATTATCTCTTCCTCTCCCTATTGGTTAAGGCTCTTTACACCTGCATTGTGATGTCATAGAACTTTAGTAACATCGAAACAGAGAAACATGATGACAGATAAAGGCCAAATGGCCCATCTAGTCTACTCATCCGCAGTAACCATTATCTCTTTCTCTCTCTAAGAGATCCCACGTGCCTATCTCACGCTTCCATAGAAACATACGTAGAAACATGATGGCAGATAAAGGCCAAATCCCAATAATGCCTTTTCTCTAAATGATATACAGTATATTTAGGTCACTGTACAATAAAGGGCTTTATTCACTGATATTCAGTGCCTGTACCATTTTTTTTTTTTTTTTTTAATGAATAAAGCAGTAAAGAGTTTTTTTTTTTTTGTTTTCTTTTTAATGCCAGAAGCTCCTTAGCCAGAGTATCTGTGCTGGGCTTTTAGCAGTGTGTTTATGTTTTCTTACACTTCTAGTACAGAATTGAATGCTGTTCCCAAGAAAAAAAAAATAGATTTGCAGATTATACCTTAAACTAAACTAAAACTAAACTAAACCTTAAGTTTATATACCGCGTCATCTCCACGGAAGTGGAGCTCGACACGGTTTACAGGGATTAAAAATAAAGAAGAGGAACTACAATGGAAGGAGGGAGAGGTAAAGTGAGCAAGGACGGAGGAGGTACATAGAATAGTGGAGAGGGAGGGAGTGGTTACATTTTGGTGAAAAGCCAGGTTTTCAGATGTTTTCTGAAATGTTGGAGGGAGGTCGAACTCCGAAGATGGGCCGTAAAGCTGTTCCACAGCTCAGTGATCCTGAAGAGGAGGGATGTACCGTGTTTTCCTGTATGGGAGATGCCAATTAGAGAAGGGAAGGATAGTTTGAATTTCTGAGTGGATCTGGAGGAGTGAGTGCTAATATTAAAATTGGCTTGAAAGCTCTATAATTCTTATGTTAGTATAATAGCGGGTGTTAAAGTCTACACAAGAATGAAGTTTTACCCCGTTTAATTCTGCTCGGATTCTGCCTCAAGCTAAATTTGCATCTCCACTCAGGCTGGGCGACCCTGGGGGAGCTGTTCAAGGTGCTGAAATGGAGCATGGAGCAAATTCCTGTTAAGACAGCACTCAGGGACGACTATTTTAAATCATGGTTTCGTATGTTATGTTATAGCCACTCTTATTCTAAAATGCCATAGGGCTCGTGTTAATATTGTAGCTGGTAGAACTGCATGAATAGCAAAAATAAGGAACTTCCTCAAGGCTGCAACCAGGAAAAATTTCTTTCTGAAACCTGTTCACCAGTGAGAAAATGCATCAGAAATTCAGTACAAAGGAGGTTGTCATAAAACTGGCTTTAAGCCAACCTCTCTGACCACCTTTGCCATTGTTTAAAACAGAAATGACAGATTCATGACAGATAGGATATTTCAGAACTGTTTGCCCGGGAACTAAGAAACCAAGATTTATAAAATGTGTTTGGGCTGTGCAAACATATTTTCTATTGCAAGTTTGGGCACTTCTTGTGTACAGTTTTAGTAGCAATAAAAACAAAGTTTTAAAGAAATAAGCTGTTCTTGATACTGTCTGGAGTGGCAATACAACCAATAGTTAACAAAAGGAGACTTCACACCTTTGAATTTTCATTTTTGGTGGGAGACAGTATGTCTCTTTTATAGATATGAAGCTAACTTAGCTGCCGTTGTATCAGGCGATGGTGCGCCCGCATCTGGAATACTGCGTCCAATATTGGTCGCCGTACCTCAAGAAGGATATGGCGTTACTCGAGAGGGTTCAGAGGAGAGCGACACGTCTGATAAAAGGGATGGAAAACCTTTCATACGCTGAGAGATTGGAAAAACTGGGACTCTTTTCCCTGGAGAAGAGAAGACTTAGAGGGGATATGATAGAGACTTACAAGATCATGAAGGGCATAGAGAGAGTAGAGAGGGACAGATTCTTCAAACTTTCTAAAAATAAAAGAACAAGAGGGCACTCGGAAAAGTTGAAAGGGGACAGATTCAATAAAATGCCAGGAAGTTCTTCTTTACCCAACGAGTGGTGGACAATTGGAATGCGCTTCCAGAGGGCGTAATAGGGCAGAGTACGGTACTGGGGTTTAAGAAAGGATTGGACAATTTCCTGCTGGAAAAGGGGATAGAAGGGTATAAATAGAGGATTACTGCACAGGTCCTGGACCTGTTGGGCCGCCGCGTGAGCAGACTTCTGGGCATGATGGACCTCAGGTCTGACCCAGGAGAGGCATTGCTTATGTTCTTATGAAAGGTCTGGGAATATGGCCTCACTTAAGGATGTTTGGAGCCCCTTAGGTTTTGTTAAGCAATATGTGTGATTGACCTGCCAGACAAATGGGAAGGTGGTAGGGTGGGGGTTTGGGTTAGGGATGGATGGATAAATAATGACATAACTCTGTTAAAAATTTCTTGCTACATGTTTACATATGTTTATAATATATTTGTGTTGCATTTCTTTGTAAGATGTTAAAACTTAATAAAGATTGAACTAAAAAAAGAAAGAAGTGCAGTCAGAGGTAAGATCGCTATTCCAATAAGATTTTCTAATTTAACTGTATGTGGCATAAGTTTCCATGTCTCAGGCCATGACAGAGTCAATAATAACGAGCACGGGGAAGAGCCAAAGGGAAAATAAATGTAATTAGCAGCCTATAACAGATTTTTTTAAAAAGGACAGTCAGAATGTCATTAATACCCAATAACAGCTGAGTAAACTGATGCAGCAGGAGGAATAGTGACCTGAGGAAGAAAGTCAATAGCAAAACCTGATTTCAAACATATACCCATTTAATTTTTTCTGAATCCCAGCTGTGTGCTCAGATCCTTGCACTTCCCTCTATACTCCTTGACAGTGCCTGAGTCATCTCGCTTTAAACCCAACCCTAGTTCCAGAGTGAAATCATAAACCTGGGAAAGGTGTTACTTGATCAGTACTTCTGACGGTGGGGAATAAAGTTCAACACTGCAGCATGCAAAGTTTTCAGGGACTCTGCCGATAATTAATAAATGCATTAGCAGAGAGGGACCCTTTAAAGTGATGTATGATTATAGATTTTGTGCCAGGGTTTAGAAGATATGGATTCTTTTTCCCTATGGGCCCCTTAACAGCCATAAACAAGCAGCCTTGCCCTGTTTTTATTAACAGCTCTTCAGCTCACTTAGGAAACAGCACCCAGAGGAACAATTCATGGTTTTGGTTCATTTTTGCTAGTGTTTTATACCAGGTGAATAAACCACAGGCAAACGCCATTAACATTTAATAGTCAATAAGAGTGTCCGTACAAGAAGCTTCCACCTTTTTTTGTTTCAGATTCAATATTATAGGTTTCTTTCTTTTTTTAATTACAGTTTCATCCTGTCCCTTTGGGTTTCCAATTTAGTCAGAATCAAGCCTTCATGTACACCTTTCCTGTTATGTTTTCTATTTTTTAAGATCTGCTCTATCTCGGACAATTCAGTGACATTCCTTGGCCAGAATCCAAGGCCACAAATTCTTCATGGACTCAGTTTGTTACTGCAGAAGGATCATTCTTCAAATCAAAGTTATCTGAATTGAAGAGCCAAATATTCTACTCAGTAATAGTTAAGGGCATATTTGTTCCACAGAATGTAAGAATACTGATGCAAGCTTTAATAGCCAAAACACAGTTCCTTCTCAAGTCTTTATGTGTTTGCCCTATGGAGTTTCCAATAAAGCTGAGTTGAGATTACACTAGTGCAGGGGTCTTAAAGTCCCTCCTTGAGGGCCACAATCCAGTCGGGGTTTCAGGATTTCCCCCAATGAATATGCATGAGATCTATGTGCATGCACTGCTTTCAGTGCATATTCATTGGGGAAATCCTGAAAACCCGACTGGATTGCGGCCCTCAAGGAGGGACTTTGAGATCCCTGCACTAGTGGGTTTTCTTCTGGGCTTCAAAACAAGTATATCACCCTACCCTACTTGTTTGCTAGTCAATTTGTGAAAGGAGACAGCTATACATGGAAGTGGCACCATTTACCCCCATACCATACTGATTCTTATACCCTGCAAATATCTACTGGGAATCATTGTGGCCTACATAAAGATTAATAAGGTTAGCAACAAAGACACTATGGATCAAACCAAGACTATAAGGAAAAAGGATACGTTTTAAGCGCCTTTCTCCCAAATGGATGATGCCAAGTTTCTGCCATTCATTTTATCCATGTGTATATTTCTGAAACAGCTTCTCTTGCTGTATGTACCAGCAAATTCTTCCACAGCAGAGCATCTCCTAAAGTAATGCTAGAATTAAGTATAACCCAAGCTTGCCATCTCAATTCCAATCTCTATGTTCTATGTAAAATGAACCTTCACATATAGTTTACAAATGGAAAACTCTGCACAAAATATATTCAGAGATTTTGCTTTTTTTTGTACAGAAAGGTAATTATAACAACTTTATAAAGATCTGGGGGGCCTTTAGAGAATTATTGTAATGAATGAACATCGTTTCCTTTCCGATGGATACATGTATTTTATTGGGGGGGGAGGGGGGAAATTGGATGATTAATATTTTTATTTAATGATTGGATTTCTGTTATATTATGAAAATTTCATTGAAGAATTGTTGGGTAGGGGAAAGGGTTATAATTTCTACTTTAATGGATTATATGTATAAGAATATCAAGTGCTGTATATTTTATTAGTAATGTAATGTTTTAATATTAATCACTTGTTTGTCAGTTTTAAAATGAATAAAGAATTTTAAATAAAAGAGATTTTGCTTTTCTGATACCTAGTGGTCAAAAACATAAACATCTCAGGAAATGATTTAATATTTTATATATCACCTGAAAACTATTAGAGTGATGTGCATTCAGGTGCGGTAGATATTTCTTTCTCCCAGAAGAATCAGAATCTAAGCTTGTACCTTTGGCAGTCCAGGGTTAAGTGGCTTGCCTAGGATCATGAGCAGCTTCAGGTGGACTTGAATCAGGTTCCCCTGGTTCTCAGGGCACTGCCCTAACCCTTAGTCTACTCCTTGTTCTTTAATTCTTTCTCACTGCTCTTTGTACGTATGCCTCTATTTATTATTTACTAGACATTATCCATACCTCCAGCATTATCTATAAAACTATCAGACTTGCACATTTAAGTCAGCCCAGTCTACAGCATAGCATTATGCTACAGCAAGTCAAATCCACAGTATTACCACTGGACTTTCACACTATCATGAAACAAATTTGCATGTGGCAGACCACTGTCAAACCAGACGCTCTCTAGCATACAAATAGTGCATCCCTGTGGCCTTACTATGGCACTGCATCTTTGCTAGCAGATTGCCAGAGTATGATCATTAAAAGAATAATTTTATAACAGGGCATGTAAGCTATGAAGGCACATAGGAATATATGTTGAACCTATGTGCCTTTAAGAGATTACCCCATGGGGAAATAACTGCACACTTTAGCTTCTGCTTCAAAACAGGTGTAAGTATGTGATTGTATGTGCCAGAAAAAAAATAAATGCATGTGTACATATTTTATCAGGTATGCACATAAATGCCAATCCTATTCCAGCTTCCCCTCTTCACTCATAGGAAAGCACATAAGTAGGCACTATCCCCCTCATTTCTTAGTGTGAGGGCCTACATGTATGTACCATTTGCAAGCTCAAATTATAGAATACTAGCACTTACATACTCTGTTAGATTTATAGCATAAATGCTAGCTGGGCACTAAGGGCCAAATTCTATAAACGGCATCCCGATTGTAGGCGGCCAACTGCTGCCTAACCAGCCAATCGAGACACACTAAAAAAAAACACCTCCCAAGGCAGGCCGTCTACATTGTAGGCACCTCCAGGAGCCTAGAGAGGTGTGGCCGTGTAGGCCCACCTAAGCTCACCTAAGACTAGGCGTGGGCGTGCCTTGGCCCGGAAGTAGCCTTAGGTGACCCTACACGCCTCCAATGTAGTCCCTCGTGCCGGAACATCCCCCCCCCCCCGAACATCACGGGCATCCCCCCACTGGACCCCATCAGCCTCATGGACCACCATAGCCCCCTCAGAATCCCCCTCCCTATCTTAAAATATTGGCCTGCCAGAGGCATCCTTCCTGACTCCAGCTGGTTGACCCTGGATTCTGTATACGGGTGCCCAGTCTCAGAAGCCACCTAAGCGGCTTTTGAGAATCACACACTGGCATCCTATAAAGAAACAAACACTGATGTGTGCTGACACTTTTGTTCTTGGTTTCTACTTGCACACAAGAAACCACGCTTACCCTGAAAACTTGTGCTCATGCATCCCGCATACTCAGCCCACATGTGCTGCAAGGTTGCCATGCATAAAATGTGTATGCTGTGGCATTATGCTTATGCATTATGTTTGTGGTAGAAGCCATGTGTTGAGACATCTGCACATGGCTCTGCCATGAGCCTCTCTGATTCGGAGCCGTAGACAAGAGCATTTATGCTTGCCATATACATGGTGTGAGTGCGCCTAAATGTTGGCACATAAATGCCAACATACTCTAGTATTCTTAGGGTTATCACATTTTACTATTGTAAAATCTGGACCCATGGCCCCATCCCCAGTCCTGTCCCATTCTGCCCCACCCCCTCAACCTGTTCTTGTGCTCGGAGCCATGTCGGGACGTCACCGCGTTGAATCTGCACATGCACAAAAGCCCTCTCGATATGGTCCCTGGGGCACAGGCACCCATCCTCCTCTCCACCCCACCCCCGCCTCTTTCCCATCCCCCACTTCCACGTGTGCTTGCTGCTTCCTTTCCCCTGGACCTCTGTAACATTCCTGGCATGAGCAGCAACCCTTAACCTGCCGTCACGTCAGCATCGGCTCTTCCTCTGGACCCACGCCTAGGAAGTGACTTCAAAGGAAGAGCTGGCATTGGTACAACAGCAGCTTGGGGGTTGCTGCTTGCGCCAGGAGGGAAGCAGCATGCACACAGCAGGAGAGGGCTAAGAAGGAGCGTGTGAAGGTGGGGGGGGGGGGAAAGAGGGAAGGGAGGGGCGCCACTGCCCCAGGCGCCTCTCAGCCTCGCTATGTCACCATTCACCACCTTGAAGTGACAAAAAGGCAGTATACAAGTCCCCATTCCCTTTCTGCATATCGTTTTCAGCACCCTGCCTCCAAAACTCTCCTTTCTTCTGGGTACTATTCTCAACACCCTACCCCTATATCTCACCAAACACCCAAAACTCTCCTTTCTTCTGTGTACCACTCTCAACACCCCACCCCCATATCTCACCAAACACCCAAAACTCCCCACCTCCATATCTCTCCAAGCACCCAAAACTCTTCTTTCTTCTGGGTACCACTCTCAACACCCCACCCCCATATCTCTCCAAACACCCAAAACTCCCCACCTCCATATCTCTCCAAGCACCCAAAACTCTCCTTTCTTCTGTGTACCACTTTCAACACCCCACCCCCATATCTCTCCAAACACCCAAAACTCTCCTTTCTTCTGTGTACCACTCTCAACACCCCACCCCCATATCTCACCAAACACCCAAAACTCCCCACCTCCATATCTCTCCAAGCACCCAAAACTCTCCTTTCTTCTGTGTACCACTCTCAACACCCCACCCCCATATCTCACCAAACACCCAAAACTCTCCTTTCTTCTGGGTACCACTCTCAACATCCCACCCCCATATCTCTCCAAACACCCAAAACTCCCCACCTCCATATCTCTCCAAGCACCCAAAACTCTCCTTTCTTCTGTGTACCACTCTCAACACCCCACCCCCATATCTCTCCAAGCACCCAAAACTCTTCTTTCTTCTGGGTACCACTCTCAACACCCCACCCCCATATCTCTCCAAACACCCAAAACTCTCCTTTTTTCTGGGTACCACTCTCAACACCCCACCCCCATATCTCTCCAAACACCCAAAACTCTCCTTTCTTCTGTTCACTATCTCCTCTCATTTTAAACCCCTTTACTCAGGATCATGACTGAAGTTTATGCTGAGATTGCTAATTTATTTTCCCTGGACAGTTTTTGCAGGTTTTTCTTCTCCCATTAAAATCTCCAATCACATTCAGTTTTCTTTTCCAGTTGTTTTTATTTCTTCCTTTTTCTTCCTTATTTTCTTTTATTTGGTCCAGAGATTTCAAATTACACACCAGTTCATTGCAATGCAATCAGCGCGCCCTGAGTGGGATTACTCCAGCGTAATTGAATCTCTGGTTCGTGAAACATTTTCCTCTGCGCTCCCTGCCAGAACAAACGAGAGCTGAGAGCTCTGGGGAAATTTACAAAGACAACTTGTTAGAGAAAGGAATTGAGGAAGGTGGCAGAGCTACTTAGCACCGTGCCTCATCTTTTAAGAGCATGTGCATCTGTATGGAGCGTCTCGGCACATCAATTTGGGAGGGATCTGTGTGTGGCTGTCATTGTGTGTGGCTGCTGTAAAGTGCATGTACTTTGTGTCCTGCAATTAGTGTGTGTGTCCCTATATACATATACTTACACACACACACACGGAGAGTTCTTTCTTCAATTAGTGTGTGTGTGTATATATATATACATACATACACATGGGGTATATATATGTATATTATGTATCTTTCTCAATATATATTTGTATGTGCAGAGATAGGAGTAGGAATTAGTGTTCAGCGATTGGAGAGTTCTTTCTACCTTAAGGACACTGCATGAAAAGAAAATGCCTTGGATATTAATGAAGTACAAATCAAGAATGGACAGAAAAAGAGAACAGATGGAGCCGAGTTTTGTGAGGGTTTATTATTATGCCTAAATTTAAGGATGATTGCTGCTGATAACAGCCACATGCCCAGCCAATCCTTATTTAAAAAGACAGGCAATTTGTCGGAAAACAAAAAACCCAAAACACCGCTTGCTTCCTGCTGAAAAAAAAAAAAATCTTTATATCCCCAGTGCATTTCAAATGATCTTTTCCACAGATGATATCATCACTAGATATATTCTTAGTACTCACAAAGCTGACAAATAGTAAATAGATAAGAGTATGAAAATGTTTAAACTTTCACCTCACATTCCTCTCAATGTACCTCAGTCCTGACCAGCAGTGACCCCAGCTGCTTCACTCTTGACTCCTGCACACAGCCCTCTCAATGCACCTCAGTCCTAATTAGCAGTTCCTTCCCCCCCCCCCCCCCCCCCCCCAAGCTGCTTCAGGCCTGGCTTCTGCAAACAGCCCTCTAAAAGCACCTCAGCCGTGGCCAGAAGTACATTTGCTGCTTCAGTCCTGGCTCTTACAAACACCCCTCTCAATACACCTTAGTCCTGCAGGATTTTTCAGTCTTGGCTCCTCCACATAGCTTTACCTGCGATCCTCTGCACTAACCTTTAAGATACTAACACTTCGTCACTAGGAATTCGGGTGAACATGAGAAACTGCAGGATAAGAAAGGACATTATCATCCATTTTAAAAATGGTACTTTTCACAAGTAAAACAGTAATGAAAATATTTAGATTACCCTTCATTTCACAGAGAATTTGCTGCATCTTCTGGCCTCTGCACAGGCCACAACAGTACCAGTCAGGTGCCTTCTTCCTCTCAGAAAGCCAGGCATGCTGCTCACGTACCTTTTCCTTTTCAAGCTTGCTTCATTAGGGTTCACAGATGGCTCCACATCATAAAGGGATGGGCCAAGTCTGTCTTGATTTTGTCTGATGGCATTAACAGGCTTGTAGCAATGCTTTACTACAGTGGTTCCCAACCCTGTCCTGGAGGAACACCAGGCCAATTGGGTTTTCAGGCTAGCCCTAATGAATATGCATGAAGCAAATTTGCATGCCTATCACTTCCATCATATGCAAATCTCTCTCATGCATATTCATTAGGGCTAGCCTGAAAACCCGATTGGCCTGGTGTTCCTCCAGGACAGGGTTGGGAATCACTGACTTAGAGAACCTGGAACTGCACACTTCTACATGCTATGCCTCAAAGGTGGAATTGGCCCGGCCTGTCCCAAATTTTGATGCCAACTCCCTAGTGTATATACTGTATATTGAATTAAATGGAAATCTCTTAGGTGATAGTGGATCCTGAAGACTCTTCTTTGGGTCTCCAGCACGAGAAAGGTGCTTGAAATTAAAGTTTAGTGAAGCCGAGCAGGCTCCCCTTTTAGTGGTACTCAAACTCACGGCCCGGGGGCCACATGCGGCCCTCCAGGTACTATTTTGAGGCCCTTGGTATGTTTATCATAATCACAAAAGTAAAATAACACAGTTTCTTGATCATGTCTCTTTAGCTATAAATTACAATATTATTAAGACTTAGCCAAAAGGAAAGATTTATAAATATAAAGAGTTTTACCTCATGCAAGATTGTCATTTCTTTAATAAGACATTAACTATTTTTTTTCTGAGGCCCTCCAAGTACATGCAAATCCAAAATGTGGCCCTGCAAAGGGTTTGAGTTTGAGACCACTGGACTATATGGTTGATCTGACTTACCCTTCATTCGAAACAGCTGCTGCTATCACTTCTGACAAGAAAATTGCAACCTAATTTGGGACATATGCTAAGGGATCATGTGCACAGGCAAATAAGGAAAGACTAGGGTTACCATATGGCTCCAGAAAAAGAAGGGAGGAATCTGTCCGCAATGTTATGGAAGAAGGAGCAACAGTGGATTTACAACTTGAATATGGTGGTTCTATCTGGCGTGAATCATGAGGTGGAATTTTTTTTTCACTTTTTCCATCAATTTTTACCGTGTTCACATTGGGGTGGGCTTTATTCAGCAACATTCAACCAGTCTGAAGTTATTGCTTGGATCTCAGCTGCTTTTACATGATGATGTCACTTGAGAGATTTAGGGCTCCGCTAGCGATTTTAGTGCACGTACCGGATTAGCGTGCACCAGCTGAAAAACTACTGCCTGTTCAAGAAGAGCGTAGCGGCTAGAGCACGCGGCATTTTAGCGCACGCTATTCCGCGCGTTAAGGCCCTAACGCACCTTTGTAAAAGGAGCCCTTAATGCAGGAGGAAGTTGATCTGCTAGGGAAGCCCCCTCACATGTCTTTGTAACGAGGTATCTGCCAGGCTCTCTGGTAAATTTTGTTCAAAGTTTCAATTTGGAAGTAGTAAGTTTGTTGTAACATTACAAAATTCTTCTTTTTCTGACAGAAAAACGGTACGCTGAAATTCATTTGGCAATATGGGTTTTCTGAAGCAGCCTCAGCGAAACGCGTCAGAACCCATAGTATAAGATAAGTGCATCTGTATATATATTTTTACTAAACAAATCAAATTTGTGGATTTGGACAGGATCACTAGGGCAATGATTGGAAATAGTTGAGACAAGCTATCGGAAAAAAGATTCCCAAGTGGTCTCTTTGATAATACTTCTGAGCACTTTGAAAACACGACATATGAGCTGTGTTTAAGTAATTGAATGCTGAGTTTGTGTATGATTTTGATGCTTCCAGAAAAAAGAGTTGGGCTGGGAGCCTCGACCCTGATGAAAATTTTGAAACATGGCATGTCGGTGGAGGTGCTCCCGTAATGCACTTTAAGAATAAGATAAGTTCTTATGCATCTTCTATTTATTACTGCTAAGTTTGCACAAGAAACTGCTGCATTTGCACTTTATATATAAGAAGAAAAAGTTAAAAAAATAATTACAAAAAAAAAGGATCCATTGAAGATATTGGCTCATATTATCCTTCTATGAACTCTAAATAAAGGAAAGTGAGCCCTCTGAGGATTCTACACACTTTAGAAAAATATTCAGTGGTTTATAAGATAGTACTATGAATATGTTTTGATTTGCTGGGAAGATTTGGTGATCTATGAATATCCAGAAAAATGAGGACAGATTGAGACATCTGGGTTTTACTTCTGCTGAAATCAATGGAAGTAAGGAGGACAGATAGAGACATCTGAGCTTTACTTCCATTGAAAGCAATGGAAGTAAAACCCGGATGTCTTAATCCAGGGGTCTCAAAGTCCCTCCTCGAGGGCCACAATTCAGCCGGGTTTTCAGGATTTCCCCAATGAATCTGCATGAGATCTATGAATATGCTTTCAATGCATATTCATTGGGGAAATCCTGAAAACCCAACTGGATTGCGGCCCTCAAGGAGGGACTTTGAGATCCCTGTCTTAATCCATCCTCTTTTTTTCTGGAGCCTTATGGTAACCCTATGAAAGACCAGACGTGTTACAGTTGGACAACACCTCCATAGGGATCAATTGTATGTGTTCACCTATAGGGCATTCCTTCCCTCTGGGTTGAGCCCTCTGGCACTCAGAAATTGCATGGCTTAGGGCAAAAGTTCATAGATGCTATGCTAGGGTTTCATATCCTAACAAACAAAACAGCGGAAATCACAATCTTCTGGACCTCTGTTTTATTTCTTCCAACAATCTTTAAAACAGTCTTTGGGACTGTTTTAGATATGTTCCGCCAGTTATGCGCCACAGCAAATTGTTTTGCAGAGGTTTCCTCATACTTGGTTGGCCAAGTATTTCACCTATATTTCTATATAACCTTTTTATTCTATACTTGGACCCCGAAGAAGGTGTTTTTTTCTGAAACACAGCCCGTGTCGGGTCCGCCAAGTATAAATGTGGACAGAGTCCCAAAGACTGTTTTAAAGATTGTTGGAAGAAATAAAACAGAGGTCCAGAACATTGTGATTTCCGCAGTTTTGTTTGTTTTTGCTTTGCTTTTTATCCTGCGGAAATTTGGGTCTTCTTGTTTTGTTTTCCGGGGTTTTATATCCTGCCATATCCCTACATTCAGGTTCAGAGCAGGTTACAAAAGAATCATCAATATTCACTAAAAAGGAACCATTCTATTCAGTTTAACCTAATTTCATAAAGTTTATCAAAGAACCATATTTTAAGTCTGTTTTGGAATACTTTGACATATGTCTAAAGGTAATTCATTCCAAATTTTAGTTGCAGAGCTTCTATGAGACCCTTGATACATTCATTTGTACTTAATAGCTATAAAAGAAGGAGAAGATAACAAAAGCCTTTCACAATTGTGATTTACTACCTGTCTATGTAATATCTTAATTAGATCAGGGAGATTATCAGATATATTTCCGTAGAAGGTTTTAAACACTATGCAGCATAATTTAAACTCAATTCATAATTCTACCGATAGCCAGCGTAAATTCAACTACAACGTAGTAATACGAGCAAACCTGGAACTCCAGTATATTAGTCTTGCTGTCATTTTCTGGACCAGAAAAAGTTTATTTCATTAATTTTCCTGAAATTCCAGAATATATAGACTTACAGTAGTCCAATCCAGACAGAATAGTAGATTGGACTAGGACTCTAAAATGCTGTTGAAAAAAGTAAGTAAGGCATAGGAGGCGGTGCAGAGTTGGCTTTGGGAGGAGCTGATTGGCTGAAGAAAACATGGGGCAGCTGTAGAGGTGAGGTCATGGTTGGAGGGCGGGGAGTAGTGACAGCTCTGCCAGGAATGGTAGAAGGAAGGCATAGGAGGCGGTCCAGAGTTTACTTTGGGAGGAGCTAAAGAAAACTGGGGGCAGTTGCAGAAGAGGAAAGAACATGCCACATGGTAAAATCAGTGGTAAATCCTTTCCTTTTTTTTACCACAGGAGCAATGTTTGATACTGTTCTCGTGGCGCAGTAAATGCTTTCACTTCTGTACCTGCAGTAAATTCCGTAATGACTTTCCCATTACCGTGGATTTACCAAGGTTTACCACAGTTTCCCCCCATTCGCACATCAGTCTCTACTTGCAGTGGCTTAAAAGGGCAGATGGAAGCCATGACTCTCTTCTGACATGAGGATAGCATCCTTGGGAGAGAAGGTACTAACTTGGTTATTTATTTGAGCCTAATATACCACTTTTAGCATCCATGCACAACAAAGCATTGTGCCATAAAAGAATAAGAAGAAAAAATGAACAAACAGGTAGCAGAGGTCAGAGGAGTGGGTCAGAAATGCATGGCTTTAGGTGAAAAAGAGATGGGAAGGGATAAGTGGGAGATAAAACACAAACCAGAGAAGGAAAGGAGGTTTTACTGATCCCTTATACTCCATCCAGAACTCTGCAGTCCTCTGACCAAAACCTTTTTTCAGTACCATCTCTTAAAGTTATCGGCACGAGACGAGCAGAAATATTTTCAATAGCTGCGCCTCAATTATGGAATACTTTGCCCGGATATATTAGAGGAGAATCCGTTCTAGACAAGTTTAAAAGTTTTTTGAAAATGTTTCTTTTTAAAGACGCTTTCGGAAATTAAAATTCACCAATCAAATTTAATTTTGTAGGTCCTTTTTTTTTTTTAACATTTTTGCTTCTGCTTTTAGCCCCTCCACATTGTTTGACTCTTCATTGTTATCTTTTTAAAAAAAACATTTTGGAGTTCCACCCCCTCTCCCATTGTTGCCTGTAAGTCTGTCTATTTTTTGTTAACATATGTATGAAACGTTCTTATTACCCCTTTTTTATATTTGTCATCTACAAGTCTGATGGGTAGTTATTTTCAAAAGATAGCTTGAACTGCTGTGACAAAGGGAAACCCCCCCCCTCCCCAATCTAATCTTCAAGATCTGTATGTCTATTAATGAAATTCACGTCCAAAACCCTTTTTCGTGACCTTGCCACTTGAAACCCTTTCTCCCATTAGCTGTCTGGCAGCGGGGATTGCCCTCCTGCTGCACCCTGTCCATCTTTCACTAGCACAAAATGTTCTTTCAGAAAGGTGAAGAAAACATGAGCAAAAGGAAGGAATTAAGTTTTGCTGCAGGAAAAATATGGCTTAGGACTAATTAACTGAATTGAAATCCTTCAGATATTGTTTCCCCATCATATAGCAAGACATATTTGCCAAAGGATTAACTTGTTAACATTTGAGAACACTTTTGTTTTGATGAAATATTAAACATTACAGACAAATCCTTTAGGAGAAAGCTCATCCAATAGATACACCGCACAGGAAGACTGAATAATGTACAATATCAGTATTCATTGAACGATGCCATAAAATGCTCAATGGCCCACATAAGTGTTAGGAACCGCATCAACATGCGCGTTTCCTACTCTTCCACTGTGGACTGGCATTCAGTATTTTGTTGGCCTTCTGATGAAGAATAACAGGTTGTATCTTTTCTGCTGGAATTCTCTTGCGTCTTGGGGGGCATCTTCTAATACTCCAGTCTTAAAGCATTTGTCAGCAGTAGACAAGTGGAAGGGCGTAATCGATAGTGTGCCTAAGTCTGAGGTTGGACGATTGTGTGCAAGAGACCCACAAACCCAGTAGGAAAAAATGTCCATTTTCAAAGCTGTCAAACGTCTTTTATTTTTTTTAGGGCTAGGTATAAGTTTTGGTCCTTAGGATGTCTACCTTTTTTGCCCATATTCAAAACTAAAAATGTCCACCTGAAAAACACACAAAGTGCTGGGTTTCAAACCCAGACAAAGTGCCAGATTTTGAACCCGGACAAAGTGTTGGGTTTTGAAAAGCCATCCGGACCGGGGAAATCCAGACGTCTGGTAACCCCCTACCTTAACTGCTGCTTGAAAGGAAAATAATCTGTCAAAATAGCTTTTATATCGACAGTTCTTTACAGAAGGAAAAGCAAAAAATGTCAGAAATCCTTGGGAGCGTTGTGAAGGGCCTTCGTGCATGCGCAGACGTCAACATGATGATATCACACATGCACGTGACATAACATAACATCAGTGTATAGACCTCATAACTTTACAGTTCTATCTGGTTTACAAAAGACTAAAATTGAAATCCAATAAATGGAATAGCAGAATGAAAATTAATTACCTAAAAACTTAGAAAACAAATGAGTTTTCAAGTGTCTCCTTATTCTAAATAAGAAAATTAAACAACTAGTTTGAAATCCTTATCTCAAATTGCTGCCTGATACGAAAGCATACGTTCATAGTACCTTTTAAACTTAGAACCCTTCGCTGGTGGATTTCTCATGTGGCTGACCGACAATTGTCCCTCTAAGAAGTTGGACGCCGAACGTGTCGATGTCCGCGCACTTCCGGATGCCTTGAGCCGTGGCCACCGTGTTTCATGTGCCATGGCTTGGGAAAGTTTGCGAGACACCGCTTTAGGGGTAGGGTGATCACTAAAGGACCCATTTCACAATAGCCAGAGAATCCATGAAAAGTCAGCATTGATGTGCAGAGCCTGGGCTCTTTCATACATACTTGAGGACTACTGATCAATTTTAGCAGAGAATGGAAAAGGTGCTTGTACTCAATATCCCTGAGTACCCCCTGAAAAAAAAATCCCTGGGTTTATGACCTCATATTCAACAGTTGATCTTAAACAGGAAGCTCAATTTTTGCATTGATTGACTAGGTATGAATCGGGAATCTTTTCTAAAATACCGTATTTTTTGCTCCATAAGATGCACTTTTTCCACCCCTAAAAAGGGGGTGGAAAAGGGGGTGCGTCTTATGGAGAGAATACACCTCCCCCCCCCCGGCGTTCTGCTGCTTGTCACGTGCCCCCCCCATCCCGCTGGTGGTGCTGCTCGCCACCCTCATACCCGCTCACCACTGCAGGAAAGGAAGAGTAGGGCTGCCGGCATGCAATCAGGCCCACAAGTCTTCCCCTGACGTCCATTCTAATGTCAGAGAGAATATCTGGGCCAGGCAATTGCTTGCCCGAACTTTATCTCTTCTGTCAGAATAGACGTTGGGGGAAAGCTTGTGGGCCCGATTGCATGCCACTGGCCCTTCCCTTCATGGAGTTGCAGCAGCAGTGGGCAAGCAGCGGACCAAGGAGGAGGGCAGGCAGGCTTCGGTGCGGGAGGGAGGAAGGGCAAAGACTGGAAGGCAGTGAGGGGGAGGGGGCACAAACTCGGGACATAGAAAGAGACAATTGTTGGATGGAAAGGAAGGACAAAAAGGAAAGAAAGAACTATCTAGTGCAACCAAAAATCACCAGACAACAAAGGTAGGATTTCAATTTAGTGATGAAAATCTGTCTGCTGCAGTACATTTGTCTATTTTTCTAGGGGGCTGTGTTCCGAGGCACAATTTGGTACAGAATATTTTTTCTTGGTTTTTCCTCCTCTAAATCTAGGGTGCGTCTTATGGTGCAAAAAATACAGTAGCTACAAGAACATAAGAAATGCACATCTATGTGGTGCTACTAGAGTGGGAGCAGTTATTTTACAAAGAAACACATCCAAAAAGGGAGCAGAGCTCTGCACATGTAAATGCCAGTGAATAGCAGAGTTTATATTCAAGGGAAGTCAGTGAAATGACTCTATTTTTTATTTTTTTTTGGGGGGGGGGTTTAAATGCCAGAGATATGCAAAATTGCCCCTTAATCATTCTTCCAAACCTCAAGGTTGAAAGGAGTAATGTCCTGGAGCAGGTGTAACTGCTTGCATTTAAATGTTTTTGAAGCAGATGTAAATTTCCATTGCCAAATAATAAATTCATGTGAACCAAACCCAGATCACCTGCCCTACAGATCCATGCATACTATAGGTACACTTGCTTAAGTAGCAGTCTTTCCAAAAATCACCATTTATACATCTTTACCCATTTAACATGTAAATTGGCATCTTGCACATACATATAGCACTTAAGCCAGGGGTCTCAAAGTCCATCTTTGAGGGCCGGAATCCAGTCGGGTTTTCAGGATTTCCCCAATGAATATGCATGAGATCTATGTGCATGCACTGCTTTCAATGCATATTCATTGGGGAAATCCTGAAAACCTGACTGGATTCCGGTCCTCAAGGATGGACTTTGAGATCCCTGACTTAAGCCAATGGTCTTCAATGTGCAGCTCCCGAAGGCCTCTATTTCGGCTCTCAGTTGGCTGATATGCTGTTTTAAATTCTATTGCAGAATCACACCTAACTTAAAACCTAGGCACCTGTAATGTACGCCAGGGTTTTAAAGTACTTAAGAACATAAGAACTGCCATCTCCAGATCAGACCTTCGGTCCATCGAGTCCGGCGATCCGTACATGCGGTGGCCCAGCCAGGTGTACATCTGGCGTATTTTTAGTCACCCATATCCCTCTTTGCCTCTAGTAAGGAGATGTGCCTTAGAGAATGACACGGAGACAAAATTCATCACCGTTCCCGTTCCCGTCCCCACGGATAACCGCGGGAAATAATCCCATGTCATTTTCTAGTGTCTATTTCAACCTCGGTCCTTCTACACCAGCATTCTTCAAAGTAAAGCTTGCGGGTCAGTGGTTGTGGCCATTCATACTCTGATTCTTATGTGAGCCAAGGATAATGAAGCCATTGTGACATCACTGATGTGATTGGCTCTTAGGCACTGGTGGAATGAGGCATTATGACATCACAATATCTGCTCTGGATACCAGAGACTGTCATTCTTTAGTGTCTATCTCAACCTCAGTCCTTCTACACCAGCATTCTTCAAAGCAAAGCTTGCAGGTCAGTGGTTGTGGCCATTCATACTCTGATTCTTTCCTCTCTCCTTAAAGAATGACATGAAGATGGTTTCCCGCGGTTATCCGCGGGGACGGGAACGGTGATGAATTTTGTCACCGTGTCATTCTCTAATGTGCATCTAGTAGAAAATAACATAGGGACGAATTTGCCTCCATCCCCGCGGCATCTATCTCCATCCCCGTCCCATCCCTGAAAGCCCCGCCCTCATCTGCCTTGATCCCTTTAAAATCATAAGATGAGAACAGAGCTTGCGGGGATGGGACAGGGACGGAGACAGAACTCGCGGGGATGGGACAGAAATAAAGATAGATCTGGCAGGGATGGAAACAGGAACAAATTTGTCCCCATGTCATTCTCTGTTTTAAAGGCCTACATGTTAGGCACCTAAGTCCTTTAGAGAAACATGCCTAGTGGCCCCTAAGGGCTCCATTTACAAAGGTGCGCTAGTGTTTTTAGTGCATGTACCTGATTTGGCAAGTGCTATAGTGTGTGCTACCCAAAAAACTACCGCCTGCTCATGAGGAGGTGGTAGCGGCTAGCGTGCGTGGCATTTTAGCGCATGCGGCATTTTAGCGCGCGCTATTCCGCACATTAAGGCCCTAAAGCGCCTTTGTAAAAGGAGCCCTAAGTCTTTCTCTGCCCCTAAACGCACCTACTTTGGAGTTAGGCATCGCTAAATGCCATGCAATAGATGCTTCTCTTTTGTAAGAAAATAGGCACCTATCACCCAATTAATTAACTTTTTTTCATTTATGAGCTTGTTAAAAGTTCATAATTGAAGCCAATTTACTAATCTAATACAAGATTTCTGAATCACTCTAATACCATTTAGTTCAAGGCGATTTACATCAAAAAGAATTCTTTGGGAAAATACAATTCCTTAGATAAAAAAAGATATCCTTAAAATTCTTTAACTAAAAGCACTAACTTCACAATTTATCATATACAAATGTTTTCGACATTCTACGAAATTTCCAATAACTCACTTCTGTCCTTATTTGCATAGATAACTAATTAACCCCAGCCCCTTTTACGAACCTGTGTTACGCTTTTTTTTATCGCCGGCCGCAACAGTATTAGCTCCAATGCTCATAGAATTCCTATGAGTGTCGGAGCTAATCCCGCTGCAGCTGACGCTATAAGAGCCTAACGTGGCTTCGTAAAAGGGGGTGTGGTTTAGGCGCATAACTTTTGGAGCCACTTATTTATGCGCCTATCTTTAGGTGCCTCGTATAGAATTTTCCCTGAACAGTTAATGAGAACAAGAGGGACAATTCACACAAAATGCTTTAACATATTATGCGGGGAGCCTTTTTTCCTGCTTGCTCAGCTAGACTATTGTAATTCAGTCTATTTAGCCATTGAGCAGGGCCGTCTAAAACGACTTCAGCTGATACAAAATACAGCAGCTATTTGGGAAGTGAAAGTACGATCATGTTTCTCCTTTGTTGAGAAAGCTTCAATGGCTTCCAGTCCGCTTTAGGATTCAATTTAAATGTATATGCATCATCTTTAAGCTTCTCTATGGAATATTTGATCCTTTAGTTCCCTTATATTGGAACCCCTTCAGATCTTGTCATTTGAGGAATACACTGAGATATAAACTATCTTTCCCTTCTTTTAAGGGTTTAAATTCGTAGGAAAGCTTAGTCAATCTTTTGCCTTCAAACTGGTAGAGATGTGGAATGGACTTCCTGACTGATAGGCCAGCTACAACAATTTCGTAAAGTCCTGAAAACTCTGCTGTTCACACAACATTTAAATGGCTTAACTATAGTATCAAAGAATTGACGATAATCCAGCTTTTTTTTCTTTTATGCTCTCTTTCTTATGTACTCTAGTCTTAATTACATGTGAACTGAATTGAGCTCTGTTGGGAGATGACCCGGTATATAAATTGAAGATTAGATTAGAACTTAAAGTAATTTAGTGAAAAGGGCCTTACGTTATCAGCTTATTGGTACGCAGTAGCTGCCCCGGTAAATATCTTGATTATTCTAAATACATCCAGCGGTGGTGAGGAAAATTACCATTTCTAATGGCTGCTCTAAACTAGTTAAAGGTAGGAGACACTTGGTAGGAGCTTCAAATGAATGCAGGTATAGCAATGTTACAGCTCAGAAAAGGGCAGCCAAGACACTGGGTCAGGCACTAGCTGAGTCTTAAGAGCAGGCAAAACTTTGTATGTTAATTACATATTCATGTAAATTTATGTAACGTAATAAAAAAAAAATAGAGTTGTTTCTCAAGCCTGCTTGAATGTCTTATCATTTATTTTGCTCCTTTGGGAGTTTTAATTGCAGGAGATATCAGGTCATGTGCTAATGTTGTCATTAGCATGTGGCAACTGCAAATAATTAACATGGGAGGTGGAGCACAGTTTCTTAAGAGGGGAAAAAGATCTCAGGAATGTAACACAATAGAAGATGGGAAAAAAAAGCAATTTGCCTTTCTAGTCATCATAGCTGTGCCTATTACACTGCAAGGATATATCTCAACTATCAGTCATAGAAGCTTGGCTTCTTATAGGATATAAATCCTTACTCCAGTCATTCCCAACCCAGACCCTGGGGCACACCTAGTCCCATTGGGTTTTCATTATATTCACAATAAATATGCATGAGAGAAATGTTCATGTACTGCCTCAATTGCATGCAAATCTAACTCATGCATATTTATTGTGGAAATCCTGGAACACCAATGAGGCTTAGTATGCCACAAGGACTGGGTTGGGACTGGCTGTATTCTCTTGGATCTTTTTATACTAGTTCTCTGTTATCCCGGAGAGATGAATATTCAAGATTCCATACTTAATCAAATACAGTTTCCCCTACCCCTTATCTCTATGTCTTGCCGCCAAGTTGGACACCAAATTACTGACTTTTCCCCACCAAATTACTGACTGTTCCCCTAAAGGTCCTGAGGGCACTGCTCTGAATTTGATTGGTCAAGCAGGCAATAGGCAGATGCTGCTCAGCCAATCAAATTCAGATCAGTACTGTCAGGGCCTTCAGGGGGTTCGGAGAATCCCCAGCCCAAGAGCCCTGCTTTTTTTGAGGGGGGAGAGGTTACTTTTTGTTTAATGCAGTTTGACTGGTTGAGCAGGCTGCCTACTCAACTATAGGGCTATAGAGCTAGAGGGGTTCACTGAATCCCCTGAAAGACCTCACCGTATGCCACTGCTGTTCCCAGAACATTCAGCCGTCTCAAGGGCCCTGCTGGACAGCACTCAGCCACCACTAATCTGCTGGCCCACCTTTTAGAAAGCTCTTCTGCTTGACATCCAGCAAGAGAGCTCATACATGAAATTCAAGATGCAGGTGAAGACAAAGCATTTTAATCAGACTTTTAGAAACAAGAATGCTGTTCATCTTCATGTGTCTCAGCTATACACTGTAAGTTCTTTGGTTTCAACTTCCATGTCATACTTTCCCCCCCCTCCCCCTTCTAGGTAGTTTTGTTGACAGTTAAGACTGATACTTGCAATGTTTTCTTGATTATCACACTTGCTTTGATACTAACCTAAAGAGTGCTATATCAAATTCTATTAAATAAAAAAAAACCTGACTGGTTTTTGGAGAGTTACAGCCTGCTGGTACTAGGCTATGGCTTGCAGTATTACTGGGGTGTGCTTCTTTTACTTTTTCTTTACCTCTCCTCTTGTATCTCCTCTTCAGGGAGTGATGGGTGGATTGTCTGCAGTATTACAACCTCCTAAACCTTTTCCTGTCACTGTCATAAAGTAGAAGAGTGGATAAACTATTAAGCCCATCCGATCATTCTGGCACAATACCATTGTTTTCAGCTAGTTATCTCTGGCTTTCCCTTCAGATCTTTATCCTTAGGTATTTTTTTGTGTCTGTCCCACTCTTTCTTGAATTCTGTATCATATTGTCTCTACCATCTCCATTCTGTTATCCTGTGCATTACCAACCCTTTCAGTGAAGAAATAGTTTCTGACATTCTGAGTCTGTCTACGCCTTTTGAGTGTTATACTGTGAGATCTTGTCCTAGAATGTTCTTTCCTTCTGCTCTCCAGCACATGCTTTGAACTCAATACGGCTACCAGAGCACCTAGCAATACCCCCAAGACCCCACTAACCATTGTTATGAAACACAATGGGAGTAATTCTATAGCGTACCAAAAGATAAGCACCAATTACATATGCAGACAGAAGTTAATAGTAATTCAGTGTCAAAATGGAGGGAAACCCAACCCCTATATGTCCTGTGATTGAAGAATCACATTGTAAGCTTTTCTGAGCAGGGACCGTCTATTGTGTGTTGATTGTATAGCATTGTTTGTTAGGTGACATCAACTCGTGTTCGAGTCCTAGTGACTTGATGAATTACAGATCTAAAAAGAAATCAGTTTTGTGTTAGTCCAGAAAGGTCCTCCAGCGTCATCCCCATGGTTGTTTTCAACGTGTCCAGCCATCTCATTACAGGTCATCTTTCTTTTTTTTTTTTAACGTGCTTCCCAATAGGTCTGTTAGATGGTAGTAGGATGCTTACCACTACCTACAACTGGGATGCCATTTTTAAAATCATAGAAACATGATAACAGATAAAGGCTAAATGGCTCATCCAGTCTGCCCATCCACAGTAACCACTATCTCCTCCTCTCTCTAAGAGATCCCACATGCCTATCCCACACTCTCTTGAACTCAGACAGTCTTCATCTCCATCACCTCTTCCGGAAGACTGTTCCACGCATCTACCACCCTTTCTGTTAAAAAGTATTTCCTTAGATTACTCCTGAGCCTGTCACCTCTTAACTTCATCCTATGTGCTCTCATTTCAGAGCTTACTTTCAAATGAAAGAGACTCAATTCATGCGCATTTATGCCACATAGGTATTTAAACACCTCTATCATATCTCCCCTCGCCCACCTTTCCTCCACATCTTTAAATCTGTCACCATACGCCTTATGACAAAGACCACGCACCATTTTAGTAGCCTTCCTCTTGACCGACTACGTCCTTTTTATATCTTTTTAAAGATGTGGTCTCCAGAATTGCACACAATATTCTAAATGAGGCCTCACCAGAGTCTTATACAGAGGCATCAATACCTCCTTTTTCCGACTGGCCATTCCTCTCCCTATGCACCCAAGCATCCTTCTAGCTTTCGCCGTCAACTTTTCAACCTGTTTGGCCACCTTAAGATCATCACATACAATCACACCCAAGTCCCTCTCTTCTGTCAAGCCCTTACTGTTTGGATTAATCATCTGCATTTTATGATGTAAAAAAATGATTCTCTTTCAGATCCCCCTTTCACAAAATGTTTATTCAGTCTAATCTATTTTAAGTTTCAAGTTTTATTATACCGCTCCAGATCTGAGGCCATCTAAGTGGTTAAATTCATAATCAAAACTAGCTAAAATTAGTTAGTAAGAAAATAATTAAAAGGGAGAAATTCATTCATTCTACAACAGTAGAAGATTAAAAGAAGTGCTAGGCAAAAGGAAAAGGATAAGACACCCAAATTATTTACCTCAACTTCCCTCTCCTTGCATTATATAGAAATTCTGACAATCTTGTTTCCAGTGGCTTATTTATGTTTACCCCAAAAAAGGCAAAATTATTCCTCTGTGATCCTCAGAAAGTGGTTCTGATGCAATCCATCTCCAGTCCGAAAAACTTTCAGTTTGTTGATGTCATCAATTAATCATTGGCGTCTCTAATTACAAAGTAATTAACCTTTTTCAATCTCCAATTACCAGCGCTCCCTCTGCACCCAGCTCACACACAGCCTTTCAGCTGTGATTAGTTTGCAGAATTAGTGGATGGGTCAGTAGGTCACTGCTTTGCACAAGGAGAAACTGGAGGCAGAAGTTTGGCACAAAGGCTCGGCAGACTCTGAACTTAGGCAGTGAGGATACCACCCATGCCAAATGTACCAAAGATAACCAGTGAATGTTCTCAGCCAACCCTTAAAACTCTTCAGGGAAAAATATGAGATCAACAATCTCCCACTTAAATATATTGAAACAAGGGCAATTATTATGATTCTCTATATTTCTTTTATAAAATGATCTTGCATTTCAATACATGTGCTCTCAAGGGTCATTTTGGGTATGTAAAAAGGTCCATGTTAGGGAAGTAAATCCAGTTGCTGCACATAAGGTCTGTTCTCATGTGGTGAACAGTTTAGTTCATACTGGCCATAGTAAATGATTGCAGATAAAAAACTTAAGACCATAAGAAGAGCCTTAATGGGTCAGACCAATGGTCCATCAAGCCCAGTAGCCCGTTCTCACAGTGGCCAATCCAGGTCCCTAGTACCTGGCCAAAACCCAAGGAGTAGCAACATTCCATTCAGAATCCTAAAGAATAGCAAGATTCTGGAATCCCAACGAGTAGCAAAAGGTTCCGGAACCCCAAAGAGTAGAGACATTCCATGCTACCAATCCAGAGCAAGCAGTGGCTTCCCTCAGGTCTTTCTCAATAACAGACTATGGACTTTTCCTCCAGGAAATTGTCCAAACCCTTCTTAAAACCTGTATGGTCCAGCTAGTCTGTCCATTAAGGTAGTTAGAGTTGTACCTGCCTTTTAATGCAGGTTGCGATCTTTTGTGCCTTAGTTTAAGATTGTATGTTTACTTGTTGCTGTCATTTAAGTTTTGCTTTGATTCCCTCCTCTTTCTACTGTATATAAAGATCCTCTAGAAACATAGAAAAATGACGGCAGAAAAGGGCCACAGCCCATCAAGTCTGCCCACTCCAGTGACCCTTCGCCCTGATTTTGCCGACCCACCCCCCTCCTTTACATCATTAGAGATCCCATGTGAATATCCCATTTATTTTTAAAATCTGCCTCGCTGTTTGCCTCAATCACCTGCAGTGGGAGTTCGTTCCAATGATCGACCACCCTTTCGGTGAAGAAATACTTTCTGGAGTCACCATGAAATTTCCCTCCCCTGATTTTCAGCGGATGTCCTCTGGTGGATGAGGACATCCGCTGAAAATCAGGGGAGGGAAATTTCTGTGTAATATGTTCTCTTAGGCTTCTGCAGCTAACATCATGATTGTTGCAGCTACTGGGTCTCACTGAGTCTGGGTAGGTAGAACTGATGGCTTTCTTCAGGGTGTGCTATCTTAATCTCATGCATTTTTGAATTCACTATATTTTACCCCCATCGCCTCCACCAGGAGTGTATTCCAGGTATCCACCACCTTCCCCATGTAAAAGTATTGTCTGATGTTGATTGTAACCACAGAAAGGTGGTATATCAAGTCATATTCCCTTTCCTCCTAAGTCTACTTCCCTACAACCTCAATTCATGTCCTCTATTTCTGCCACTGCCCCATCTCTCAAAAAGATCTACTTGTATATTAATACAGTACCTGTCAAGTATTTAAATTTATATACTTCATATCCCGTGTCCTGCCTCTCCTCCAAAGTACAAGCAGTCCCCGAGTTAAGAATGAGTTACGTTTTTAAAGCTGTTCTTAAGTTGGATTTGTATGTAACTCAGAACTTGTAGATTTTAAGATTCTTGCTGCAAACCTCTGCTCCCAATTAACTCCCCTGCCCATGGCCAATGGATGACAAAGAAATGTATATTGGTACTAGCTCCCGGTATGTGTCACGTTAGCAAAATCTTGCATTGAAAATCTTGCACTGTGACTATGGCAAATTTAACCTATAAACTGTGTGTCAGGTTAAGATAAAACTTATATTGGAAAACTTGTGTTGTAAGGATAATTATGGCAAATTGTAACCTGTAAACTGTATATTATGTTGTTTTATTATGTATGTAATGTTTTGTTTTCATTATGTATTGTTGTTATCCACATAGATGGCTGATAAGCGGGCTACAAGTGTTTTAAATAAATAAATAAATATTATTATTATACCCCTAGTATTGGATAGAAAACTAATTAAATAAATGCTGCAGATGGGCAGACTAGATGGACCATTTGGCCTTTATCTACCGTCGTTTTTCTATGTTTCTATCAACACTTCCTTTCTTCTGCTGGTTATTCCTTTCTCTATGCAGTCTAGCGTCCTTCCAGCTACAGCCACTGCATTATCGTATTATTTCATCACCTTGACATCTTCAGACACTATCATCCCCAAATTCCTTTTCTGGTCCATGCATATCAACCTCTCATCCCCTATCACATATAACTCCTTTGGATTTTGACACCCCAAGGCATTACATTGCACGTCTTTGCATTAAATTTTAACTGCCAAGCATTAAACCAGTCTTTTAATTTTACATATATCTGCAGCTTCTGGTTTTAGGTTTTAACCAATAACCCCCTTCCCCCAATGCATAAAAATTAAAATATGCTTTCCTCAGATAAACTCTGGAAAATCACCAGAATGCTAATAAAAGTAGTGATTTTCCAATTTTATCAGATGGAAGCATTCAGTTTTGGGGTCCTATCTGCACTGATAATTTCTTAGTGACATAAGCACACAGATTTGATTATATTGTAAAAGTTTCTCAGCAATTATATCTATAAGGAAACCCCTTCCCCCACCACCACCATCAATTTTTTTGTTCTCTCAATAAATCCCTAATAGCTGGAACATTTACAATGAATAAACACCTAAGAATAGAAGACTTACCTATATCAAGTGCCCATCCCAGCTCTAACGCTGCTCCCAGAATCCTATGGGCTCCTTTTACTAAGGTACGCTAGCATTTTTAGGGCACGCAGGATATTACTGCGGGCTACACGGCTAGAACTAACGCCAGCTCAATGCTGGCGTTAAGGTCTAGCGCGCGCAGCAATTCAGCACGTGCTATTCCGCGCGTTAATGCCCTAACGCACCTTAGTAAAAGGAGCCCTATATTTGTTGGTATTCATCTATGAATATGCAGTATAAACCATTTAATTTAGCAAAGAAGATTATTTGCCCATTTTCAAAAAGCATTTTTAAAAGCCCTAAGGAAGTACATTAAGGCAGTTCTATAACTATGCACCTGATTCTATAAAACGTGCCTAAGTCATAGGCACCATTAGGCGCTATTATCAATTATTTGCTAGGTGTGGTTTATAGAATCACACCTAGTGGTGCCTAAGCATTCTTACACACTGGTAGGCACTCTTACACACTGGTAGGCACTCTTACACACTGGAAAGCATTCTTACACACTGGTAGGAATTCTTACACACTGGTAGGTGTGGTTTATAAAATCACACCTAGTGGCGCCTAAGCATTCTTACACACTGGTAGGCATTGAATCCTTAGCCACACTGCCATTTAGGTTAGGTTTTTCTTGGCTTAAATAAGTGCGCCTAAGTCATAACATGCCCATGATCCATTCTGAATCTGCCTCAAATCTACTCCTATCCACACCGACTTGCTGGTAGGTGCTTCGATGTAGATATTATATGTTATAAGAATAATTCTCCACCAATAAAATATATCACCCTCAACGAAAGGGACATATTTTATAATGAGTTATTAATTTGGGGAAAGCCCTGCCTGTATATAGGTTTGCTCTCAGTAATATATTGTTTATTAAAGAACAGATCCTCCCAAAAACTGAAACTATCATTCCCCTCTACAAAAGGTATATCCCGCGTAGGAAAATCAGGAACATCCCTCCCCTTTAGAACCACAGAACTCTGGAATAGCCTCACATCCCCACGCAGAGTTTCAAGTTCCCTCCAATATTTCCGCAAACACCTGAAAACTTGGCTCTTTTCAAAAATCTAACACTTCCCGCTTTTTGGTTCCCTGTCCCTCTTTATCTTCCTAGCTCCTTTCCTATAACCCTTAATTGTAGCTCCTTTTCAACCTAACCTTGTAAACCATGCCAAGCTCTACGCTTGTGGAGATGGCGCGGTATACAAACCTAAGGTTTAGTTTAGTTTAGTTTTAGAACAGAAACTTAGAGCATGTAGAAACAAACTGGAATTTTATGTTTATAGAGCAGATTTATTTATAAGATCAGGCAGGTAGAGTAATAGAGGCAGTTACAAACTGAGGAGTCTTTAAAACAAGGGAAATATACCAGAAAATAAAATATTGTTAGAGAGTAGAATGATTAATTTTAAGCTGCATGGAAAAGTTACTCACTCTAACACAGGCCTTGCTGGTTGGAAAGTCCTTTAGTTGCAGATGACAGCTCATATGGCAGAGTTGGGCATATGGCCTGTTGATTGTCCAGTGGCGAAAGAGAGCACAGCATGTGTTTCCAGCGATGGTCCAAAGAAAGAGAGAGCATGGTGAATTTTCTTTTTTTACAGATTCTGTGGAACTGAAGTCTGGTAGGCAGAAACTGTCCAATCACTGAGGAGTCTGGCATCTTCTCCAATCCCAGAGCAGAATTTTCAATTCAAAACTTTCTTTTTTTCTGTTCCTGACTGGTTGCTTTGTCTTTCATTGCTGCGCAGTTCAGGGGTTAATTGAATTATAATAATGTCCCTTGTCTGGAAGTTTCAGTTGAATCAGTCTTGTCTCGGTTTTGAATGGCTTAAGTTCTGCTATGTATAGTAATTGTAATTGTAATTTATTTCTTATATACCGCTAAACTCCGTTAGGATTCTAAGCGGTTTACAGAAAAAAACAGACAATAAGGGTGCATTAAAATTATAAGTAAAATATAAGTAAAATAGGTACTTAGATATTCCCTTACTGTCCCGAAGGCTCACAATCTAACTAAAGTACCTGGAAAAATGACAATTAGTAGAGTAATGAAGAAATAAAATAGAGAATAGATGAGAAAAAATAAGAAAATAAACATTCTAATAAAACTACAATGGTCTAAAGGACTTTGAAAGGTTGAAAAAAGAGGGGAGATAGGAAATAGAAGCAGAAGGGAGAACCGTTGAAACTATAGAATTCTTGGGAAATTTAAATGAAATTTAAATAATAAAGTAGGAAACAAACCAAGTGGCAAAACAATGAATGAGATTTAAAAATAAAATATCATAAACTAAAAAAGAAAGTGACTCATTTGAATTCCCAATACCAAGTATTGTCCTTGCGGACTGGGCCAGTGCTTGTGACTGTGGTCTGAGGAGATACTGGACTACACACATTCTTTGTTCTCCACTGAATAGAAGCACTTAACACCTTCTGGAGGCAGATGACTTAGTCTCTCAGAAGCCAGGTCAGAAATACACTTTAGTTCAAGCAATAATTTTATGATTCTTTAATTGCTAAATCCGGCCCAAATCAACCATATCTTGGGTCAAGCAATAAATGTATACTTTAAATCAACAAATTTAATCATATCATGTCACAATACCAGCTCTGGTCTGGTTCTCAGAGGCTGAAATTTTTCACACTATTTATTTATTCCGTTTTCTATACTGTTCTCCCAAGTAGAGAATGACACGGGAACAAATTTTTCCCTGTCCCCATGGGAACTCATTTTCCCGCCCCTTCCCCGTGAGTTCTTTTCCTTTCCCTGCCCCATTCCTGCAAGCTCCATCTCAATCTGTATACTTTGGAGGAAATGCAGGAGAGGGGATATATGATAGAGACATTTAAATACCTATGTGGCATAAATGCGCATGAGTCGAGTCTCTATCATTTGAAAGGAAGCTCTGGAATGAGAGGGCATAGGATGAAGTTAAGAGGTGATAGGCTCAGGAGTAATCTAAGGAAATACTTTTTTACAGAAAGGGTGGTAGATGCATGGAACAGTCTCCCAGTAGAGGTGGTAGCGACAGAGACTGTGTCTCATTTCAAGAAAGCCTGGGATAGGCACGTGGGATCTGTTAGAGAGAGGAAGAGATAATGGTTACTGCGGATGGACAGACTGCATAGGCCATTTGGCCTTTATCTGCCATCATGTTTCTATGTTTCATCTGCACAAGCTTCAAACACTTTAAAATCATAAGAGTTTGAGACTTGTGCGGTTACTGCATAACGATGAACCTGTAAGCTCTGCCTTAACCGCACATGCCTTGAACACTTATGATTTTAAAGTGTTTGAGGCTTGTGCAGATGAGGACGGAGCTTAGGCATTGATGGAATGAGGCATTATGACATCACAATCTCGCTCTAGAATGTTGCTACTTATGATTTTGAAGTGTTTGAGGCTTGTGCAGATGAGGACGGAGCTTAGGCATTGATGGAATGAGGCATTATGACATCACAATCTCGCTCTAGAATGTTGCTACTTATGATTTTGAAGTGTTTGAGGCTTGTGCAGATGAGGACAGAGCTTAGGTATTGATGGAATGAGGCATTATGACATCACAATCTCGCTCTAGAATGTTGCTACTTATGATTTTGAAGTGTTTGAGGCTTGTGCAGATGAGGACGGAGCTTAGGCATTGATGGAATGAGGCATTATGACATCACAATCTCGCTCTAGAATGTTGCTACTTATGATTTTGAAGTGTTTGAGGCTTGTGCAGATGAGGACAGAGCTTAGGTATTGATGGAATGAGGCATTATGACATCACAATCTCAGCTCTAGAATGTTGCTACTTATGATTTTAGAGTGTTTGAGGCTTGTGCAGATGAGGACGGAGCTTAGGCATTGATGGAATGAGGCATTATGACATCACAATCTCGCTCTAGAATGTTGCTACTTATGATTTTGAAGTGTTTGAGGCTTGTGCAGATGAGGACGGAGCTTAGGCATTGATGGAATGAGGCATTATGACATCACAATCTCAGCTCTAGAATGTTGCTACTTATGATTTTAGAGTGTTTGAGGCTTGTGCAGATGAGGACGGAGCTTAGGCATTGATGGAATGAGGCATTATGACATCACAATCTCGCTCTAGAATGTTGCTACTTATGATTTTAGAGTGTTTGAGGCTTGTGCAGATGAGGACACAGCTTGCAGGAATGGGGCAGGGACAGGAAAAGAACTCGTGGGGACGGGATGGAAAAATGAGTTCCCACGGGGACGGGGAAAAATTTGTCCCTGTGTCATTCTCTAGTTCAGGGGAAATGTGTGAGAGCAATATATGAAAACAACCTAGAAACCATAAAGATGTGAAAATATTTTTATGATGAGGGGAGGTATCAGCGAAAACTAGTGCCGTCCTGGCACTTTGAGAATGATAAATCCATGCCGAAGCTGGGCCTCACTGTCACCACTAGATCACAACATCTTGTGCCTCCTCAAAATTTAGAATATCAACGTGAAAAGAATGCATACACAACGCTATTCCACTACCTAACAAAATATGACTAAAACCAATGCTGCAACAGCCTCAATAGCGAAAAAATATATATAGTTCATGAAATAGCTATACTGTATATAATGCTTATCTGAGTCCTTTGTACGCGGGACAGAATGTGGGAGCTGGCCTCAACTAGCTGGAGTTCCCCCCAACGGTAAAAATCGACACTTCCAACGAGGCCCCTGTTTCGAACTCTTCTTCAGGGATTATAGTGCGTCCGATTGTCTTTTTGTTGTCTCTGTCATCTATTTGTCCTGTTGAATATCGTATCTTTAATTGCCACATGAACTTTATAGAATAATGACAATTCCTACACCTAACTCTGGGCACCAGGCTTACACCTGCTGAAATTTGGTGTAAATGCTGATGCCTGAGTTAGGTGCGCTTATCCAGTATTCTAGAACTACAGGCGTAATGTTCAGAATGCCCCTGATTCATTCAAGCTCCTCCCATTGGCCACTCCCCCTTTTGGGGATATGTGCTATGGGAGTTAGGAACCCTACCTTATAGAATAGCATGCAAGCAGATGCATGCATATATTTTAATGAGTTCCAATTAACATAGACAATTGGTTTTTGCACCCAATTATTGATGGTTAGGATCCCATTAGCCAATTCGTAGGCATGCACGTTTTGGAAGCGCAACCAAATTTGAACGCCTTATGGCTTGTGACTGTCGTCCAACAGCTGTACTCCCTTCATCAAACTGAGCTGGGCTGATGTTGTCTGAATAATAGATTGGATTATCTGGGTAGTTGTATTTGCAAAGGGCAAAGCTGGGTCTTTGCTAAGCAGGACTAGAATGGGAGATGAGGCTTGTGCGCCAAGGCAGTCAGAGAGAAAGTAAACTGGTAAAAAAAAAAAAAAAAAAGAATCAAAGAAGAAGAAAGGAAGAAAGAAATAGAATCCATGTGAGAAAAAGAAAGAAAGAAAAGCTAAAGAGTAAAAATATATCTCCAAATTGCACTGGAAAAAAAAAGGTTTAGAGAGGGGTTACTTTTTTCTCTCTCTCTTATTTTACTTCAGTTAATAGTAATTGACTGTCTGGGAATCTTTGTCTGTTTACATCGATAGGGCTCAGTGGGATGCTGGTTATCAGAAGGTTAGCTGCCTGCCAGAGATAAGGGGCTGTGGTTTCTTTACTGAGACAGGTGGGGGGGGGGGGAGCGTGGATGGCAGAGAAAGGTGTGCAAATCCGGCCGCTGATTGCTGCTGTCTGCAATTACAGAGGTTATTGACCCGTGCAGGCAAGACATGGTGGTGAGGCACTCAAGGTCATAGAAAAGAGAGAGAGAGAGAATCATTTGATGGGGTTGGGCAAGAAAGTGCCAGACTGTAATAACAAGAGGGTCGTGATCCCTCTGACACAGATGTTTCAACTCTGTTTCTCTATTGTGTGTGTGTGTGAGAGAGACCATTGGATAAAAGCTTGAGTATAATTAAACTGTAGAATCACTGCTTAAATATCAATTAGAAAAATGCTGTAACCAACTACTACTTACACTATGATCTTGTGACTACTATCTCAGATTCAGAAAACTTTTAAAAGCATTTCTATACCAAGACAGGGAGCCAACCCTGAAGCAACTAAAATGGTAATTGTAAAAGCATATTTCTAGACTGTCTAATGCAACTCCTAAGACATAACGATGAGCCAATAATGACCTACTTGAAGTTGTAACTATGTATTTCTAACTATAACCTACTAACTGTATTAGTAACTATACAGATCTACCTGTACTAGCAACTCTATTGAATGTCCGTTTAAAAGTGTCCATTGTAACTTCCTGGGTAAATGACCCAACTTCTTGTAATATAATCCGAACTTGAACTGAATAGGTAAAGGTAGAACATAAAACCTGATTAACATACCATAACATTTTCAAAGAAATTCATGTATGTAAATTGGTTACTTGAAAATTGCTAGAAGTCCACATGTTCTGGAAAAAACTTCATACTCATACTTTTGGCCACACTTTATGGATAGGCTTAGAAAATCACTATATTCTTCACCACAGGGGATCAATAAAAACTTTTTTCAACTCCTTATACATATTCAAAGCTCATTATCTATAATTCTTATATATATGGTGCTCAGTGAAAGGTCAATTATCATTGTGTTAGACAACGGACACCGGTAACATAGACTTGGAACATCATTACACTCCTCCTGCCTTCCACCAAAATGGTGTTATGTTAGAAGAGGGTAATAAATCTTGTACTTATCTTAACTGGCTCAGATTCCACTTAGTCCATTGTCCTCAATATTCCAAATGCACACGTTGCTCCCATTGTGTATCATGATATTGTGCTCAATAAAATAACACAAAACTTCTTCAACATTCCTTTGCTAGTCTTGTTTATATCTTTTTATCTTGTTTTCCTTTATTTCTTCTATACCATTCAATCACTAAATCCAAACATCTTATCAGCTGCAATCTTCCTCTTCCTCTACACGAGATTATGTTTCTCCAACTACTTCCTCAGGAGGAAGAACAACAAATGCTGCAAAAGATGAAATATCGAGATGTTAAAATTTTTTTAAATATTCATTATCTTTTCAGACATTCCTTATTCAATAAATCCACCTACAAGCTTCCAAAACACATTGATAGGCTATAGGGTAAATAATGGAGTTCCATAGCGATCTGTACTGGCACTGGTGTTATTTAACATATTTATAAATGATCTGGAAATTGGAATGACAAGTGAGGTGATTAAATTTGTCAAAACACATGAGGACTGTGAAAAATTGTAGGAAGACCTTAGGAAATTGGAAAACTGGGCAGCCAAATGGCAGATAAAATTTAATGTGGACAAATGCAAACTGATGCATATCAGGAAGAATAATCCAAATCATAATTATGTGATGCTAGGGTCCACCTTAGGAGTCAGCAACCAAGAAAAAGATCTGCATGTCATTGTAGACACTATGCTGAAATCTTCTACCCAGTGTGGCTGCGGCCAAAAAGGCAAACAGTATGCTAGGAATTATTAGGAAATAGATGGTAAATAAGACCAAGAATATTATAATGCATCTGTATCGCTCCATGGTGCGTCCTCACCTTGAGTATTGTGCACAGTTTTGGTCACCATATCTCAAAAAAAGATGGTGGAATTAGAAAAGGTTCAAAGAAGAGCGACCAAAATGATGAAATGGATGGAACTCCTCTCCTATGAGGAAAGACTAGAGAAGTTGGGGCTCTTGAGCTTGGAAAAGAGATGATTAAGGGGGGGATATGATTGAGGTGTACAAAATCCTGAATGGTGTACAACAGGTGAGAGCGGATCAATTTTTCATCCTTTCAAAAAGTACAAAAACCAGGGGACACTCAATGAAATCACATGGGAATACTTTTAAAATAAATAAGAGGAAATATTTTTTTTACTCAAAGAATAGTTAAGCTCTAGAACTCACTGCCAGAGGAGGTGGTTACAGCAGTTAGTGTTGCTAGGTTTCAGAAAGGTTTGGACAATTTCCTGGAGGAAAAGTCCATAGTCTGGCTTCAGAGACTCGGTATTCTGTATCAACGCACGCAACTTTTAAGGACACCCCTGACACGACTATACCCATCCAATTACCATGCCCCATTTTGAGTTGCATGCAAATGGAATTTGGACATGCACAAGTCCTAATTGGTGCCAATTAATCTAAATAATTGATGTTAGTGATCAATTATTGCTTGTTAATGACTTATTAGCCAATTAAATTGTGTGCGCATCTTGGGATCACGTATAAATTCAGGTGCCCAAATCTGGGCACCATATATAGAATCCAGGGCTAAATGTATGTGGGGAGGGGAGTGTTCATACGTATATTCACTATGTATTTATTTTCTTGCCTCTTTCCATGGGCCATGCAGTGCGGCATTAGCCTTCATAGTAGGGTGTCCCATGGTCTGGCATACGTTCAACTTCCCACCACTATCACACAAATTGAATTTAAAAAGAAAGAAAAATCATATCTACAGTGTTTCCCGTCTGACGTTATTTCTCCCCACAGAGAGCTTGGTATGCCAGTCCTGCCTTGGTATGGCCAGGTAGGCCAGTCCTGCCTTTAGTTGTATGATTTTGTGTCCCTGCTACCCAAAGCATGCTGAGAACTCCCCCAGTCCCTACTTGTCCTGTTGTCTATAAATTTAGATTTTTAAACTGTACTGAGAAGGGACCATCTCTTAAATGTGTTGATATACAGCACTATGTATGTCTATCAGCACTAGAGAAATGTTAAATAGTAGTAGTAGAAACTTGGTAAATCTATCTTGGAGACCCTTTAGGAATGCCACCATTTTGAAGTCTCCAATGACTTCCCAGCCGTATTCATCATACTTCAAGACACCTAGTAAGATCTTGATGCTATTGTAATCCTCTTTGACGTGCACTCAGTGAGCCAGTGGAAGAGACAGGTACTTGTTCCCATTATGGAGCAGCACCTCTTTGATGCTCCTAGATGAGCTGTCAATGAAGGGATGCCACTCTTTCGGGTTACAGGTAATTCCAATTGCCTTAAACAGACTGGTCATATTGTGGCAGAAGCAGAGCTCATCTTGACGGGTGAAGAAGGTAGAAAAAGCTTGTGGGACACTTCCTCTGATCTGTGACTTGCACACTTTCATCCAACAAGTTCCACTGCTTGAGCCTAGTTGTCAAAAGCTCAGCATTGGACTTTGTGAGACCAAGATCTCTGAGCAAGTCGTTGAAGACTTTTTGGTTTAGATAGTATGGGTTTCTCTCTTCAGCTGCACCACTGATATTGTAAACTGGATCTGCAACATCTCTCTCACTCTCTGACTTGCTGCTCTCTTCTGAAGACAGCTGCTCTCTCTCTGGGGAAGTGGGTATGGGGAGTTCAGAGCAATGTGACACTGGGATGATGGATGAAGGGATATCTGGACATATGATTGCAGATGCGTTCTTGCCAGTTTGACATTTGGAAGGGTCCATCAAGCAGAAGTAGCAGTTGCTTGAGTGGTCAGTGGGTTCCCACCAAATTCTTGGGATAGCAAACTTCATGACGTATTAACGTAGAACAAAATCTTTTCCAGAGAAAGGAAAATGGTAAAACCAGAGTACAGAATTTGAGGTTGAGGGGTGGTAGATTCAAAGGCAATGATAAGAAATTCTACTTTACGGAGAGGGTGGTGGATGCCTGGAATGCACTCCCGAGAGGTGGTGGAGAGTAAAACTGTGACTGAGTTCAAAGAAGCATGGGATGAACACAGAGGATCCTGAATTAAGAAAATAATATTAAAAATTTAACTAAGGCCAGTTCTGGGCAGACTTCCACAGTCTGTGTCTGTATATGGCCATTTGGTGGAGGATGGGCTGGGGAGGGCTTCAATGGCTGGGAGGGTGTAGATGGGCTGGAGTAGGTTTTAACGGAGATTTTGGCAGTAGGAACCCAAGCACAGTACCGGGTAGAGCTTTGGATTCTTGCCCAGAAATAGCTAAGAAGAAAAAATTAAAAATTTTTAAATCGAATCAGGTTGGGCAGACTGGATGGACCATTCGGGTCTTTATCTGCCATCATCTACTATGTTACTATGTTACTCTCTTCCACTCTGTACAATCCTGTAGAAAAACAAAGTGAAATTGTGGTAATGAAAACAATAAATATATTTCAACTATGACTAATGTGTACAAGATTCTCACAACATATTTAATATATGTTATATTTCAAATAACATTGAAAATGTTAATATTTAAATATTTTTTAAAATTAAACATTCTAAGAAATTTTATAGTAGAAAATTCTACCATCCTAGTGAGAAACAAAATTATCTTACCTTCCAGAGTTTTTGGCAGTGCTCGCATGTGAAGTGAAGTGCTCAAGGTTTGGCTTGATCCCCCAACCGACATGCCAAAATGTGTCTTGTATCATAAAAAAAGAGGGGGTATGAAGGATAATTTATGCTGCTTACTTTAAACAATCTTCTTTTGCATATCAGTGTCTTATTTTATTTGTAGCAGAAGTTTCTTGTTAACCCACTATTCTAATCATTTAGATGATGCCCTAATTTAACAATGGAACTCATCCCTGACATCAATGGAGGGGTTGAAGTCAACAAGGCTTAAACATTTGGAAGTGGCACAACAGCAATATTGTCCCCCGATAAAGGCTATTTGATAGCTGAAATGCTCCAAGATTAGTTTGAGCGTCGGGTAGTTCATGGTCCCTCAACGTTGGTTCTGGCTGGAAAGCCATCAAGATAAGTGTTGTTGCTCTTCTATAAAGTATATATTTAAATACTAGTCGTTAAGCCCGTTACATTAACGGGTGCTAGAATTTATGTCTGTCTGTATTTTTCTTTCTGTCTCTTTCCTCCCTCCATTTCCCTGTGTAGCGCTGTTTCTGCTTTCTTCCTCAGTCTGCACTCTCAAGCTGTAACATTACTGCTTAGCTTTTTCTCCCTGCAAGCATCTCTGCTCTCTTTCTCATCCCCAGTCTCTTTGCTATTTTTCTCTTCTTGCAGGGGTCTCTGCTCTCCTTTCTCTATATGTTCCTGATTCCTGCAAACTTCTGTTTTCTCTGTATGCTCTTGATCCTGTGTTTCCCTGTAGGTGTCTTTTCCTTTTTTTTTTTTTTATTCCTTCTTCTTGTATGGTTGATTTATTAAAAGTTTTTTTATTTTTCCTATTTGTTGCATGCCTGTCTCCTTGGCCGCTGTATGTTTCTCTTTTTTTGCTTTGTGTGTTTGTTTGTGTTTTTTTGCTGATTGTCTACTTGGTCGCTGTCAGTCTGTCTGTCTCATTGGCTGCTGTATGTCTGTATGCCTTTTTTTCAGTCTAACTCCTTGGCCACTGTATGTCTGGAAGGTTTTTTTTCCTGAATTTATCCTTGGGCATTGTATTTTTTATTTTTTTCTGTTTGTCTCCTTGGCTGTTTGTATTTTTTTGCTGTCTCTCTGTCTGTCTACTTGGACGCTGTATGTAAGTATGTCTGTCTCCTTGGCTGCTGTATGTCTGTTTGTCATTTTTTTTCCTGTGTCTCTCTCTCCTTGTCCTCTGTGTTTTGTTATTTTTTCAATCTGTCTTTAGCCCCCTGTCCTTCTGTGACTGTCTGTGTGTCTCTCTCTACTTGTGCACTGTTGTTTGTTTGTTTTTTTCAATCTCTCTTTAGCTCCTGATCCCCTCTCACTGACCCTTGCGCGACTGCATGTAATTCCGGTTAGGTTTCCATGGCAACCCTGCTCGCGGGTCTGTGAGTGTAGGGCCGTTTTGTCGGGTCTGGCGGCGCCGGGTGGGGAAGAGTCCTGGCTCCTTTTTTGGTTTGGGCCCGTGCAGAGGGGCTCAACAGCGCACAACCACCTTTCCTTCCCTCCCTCCATCAGGTGCAGTGCAGCTCCACCAATGTTAAAAGCAGCCGCGTCGAAATCGGAGCCCTGCCACTGCCGTAGCACTTTCCCCTCTGCCTTGGTCCCGCCCCTTCTCTGACATATGGGACCGCGGCAGAGGGAACGTGTTACGGTGGCGGCAGGACTCCAATTTCAAAGCAGCTGCTTTTAACATAGGCGGAGCTGAACTGTACCTGATGGAGGAAGGGAAGGAATGGTGGGGCAAATTTGGTCAACGGCAGGAATTGTTTGGCAAACCAAGCACCGGTTGTTGCGGGAGGGGAGGGGGGGGATGGAGTCGGCGACGTGCAGGCTGCTGTGAACAGGAGCAGCAGCAGCGGCAGGACCATGAGGCGGGAGTGAGTTGTTCGCCTTCCCCTATCTGGGGAAAGCGCCGTGCCGAGCAGAGGCGTGAAGGCGGAAGTGAGCTGTTCGGCTTCCCCTATCTGGGGAAACCGCCGTTGCGAAAATGGAGGGAAGTGCCCCGTTGTTAAATTTGTCAGCTTCGCGTGGGGCCGTAGTAAGAGCGGGGCACTGCATTCTTGGCGGCCACGGACCTACGGATCATGGAAGCACGCGAATAAGAGTGCGCATGCGCCGCCTACGGTTTTATTATATAGATATATAACTGATAAATGGATTTTAAGTTTTGATAACATAATAATAAATTAAGGAAATAACATTAAAATTTGATTAAAGGGTTACACCCTCAGTTAGTTTTTCAATTAATAAATAAATAAATAATTAAACTTGAGGTTAGGAAGGAGGTTTTGAAGTAAATTATTACATCACATGCATTCAGGATGAGGGCTTGAAATAACATCTAAGTTATAAGAGGTCTCTTTACTGAGATCATTGCATATTTTATGACCCTTCAACCTCTCCATTGATGTTAGAGATAAGTTCCATTGTTAAATCAGGGCATCATCTAAATGATTAGAATAGTGGGTTAACAAGACACTGATAAAATAAGACACTGATGTTCAAAAAAAAAGATTGTTTAAAGTAAGCATCATAAATTATCCCTCATACCCCCTCTTTTTTGATAATAGATACTCAGTTGTGGGTTGGATAATCTAGAAGTTGATCCGTGTGTATTGTTTGAGTTTCAAGAAATGTGTCTTGTAGGCATCGCTCATCTTAGCAGATGCTTCTATGGAATACTTTTTCCCTTTTGCCGCATACATAGCAAAATGCATCTGCTGGATGTTTGTGCCTTAGTAAAAGGGCCCCTAAGTTTACCTAGCTTGGAATCAATCTGGAATGTTCTGCAAAAAGTTAAATTTCAAAACATCAGTGTCCTGGTCACAAAAGCAAAGTTTGAGGGGAATGATAGCCATTTTCTATACTTTTGTGGCAGAGGCAATTAAGAAATAACACATGGAGGGCCATTTTCAAAAAGGATGTCAAAGTCCGATTTGGATGTTTCCCACTAAAAGTCCAAACCCGGAAGCACAGAAACATCCTTATATATTTTTTTAATCATTTACTTGGATGTCTATGCCGACAGGACATCCAATTCTTAGGACGCCTAATTTTATACCCATTTTCGACTAAGTTGAAAACATCCGAATCCAGACCAATTGGATATGGGCATGGCCATCATTGGGATGGACTGGCCACACAGGCATACCAACGGAGCAGTGGGACACCTTAGAGGGCACTGCTGTGAGCTTCACATAAGGAGTGCCAGAAGTACATCTCACATAAACCCCTTCTAATTTATGCTGAGCCCTCCAAAACTCTCCCAAATCCTACTAGACCCATCTGTTTACCACCCAATAGTCCTCATGGCTATAGGTGACACCTATATGGCAGTATAGTAGGATTTTGGTGGGTTTTGGCAGGCTCACACTTTTCATCATAAATGTAGTGGTTAGAGTGGCTTATGAGCCTGGGTTGTCCTCTCTATGGTTCACTAGCCCATCTAGGTTACTTAAGACACCTGTGTGATGCTCTACTAGGTTTTCCCATTCCAAGTGCTGCTGTTCTAGAGACAGGCATGTACTCTTTCATTCACATTTTGGGTGGGTGGGTGGGAGGGGGACATACCTTAATGTATCCAGTGGTCATCTGGTCAGTTTGGGTCCCTGTGTGGCACTTAGACGCTTTTAAAACAGGTCTAGCACCAAACATCTAAGTTCTGTCCAGGACGTTTTAGAAAAGGTTAGTTAAGCATGCCCAATGCCCACCCAAAACATGTGCATAACACACTTCCCAGCACACCCCTTGGAACTCTGGAAAACATCTCACTAGACATCCAGGAAAGGGGTTTTGCTTATCGGCATTTAGTCATCCCTGCAATTAAGACATCCAAGTGTTGATTTAGGCATTTTTGGAGCCGTTTTAGTTTTTTGATTATGAGCCCCTTATTACCCAGGAGCAAAACAAAATAAAAATAAAATGTTGTTACATAGTAATATTGAGAGCTAAATCCTTCATAAAGGGGAAGAACTTCTGGTAGCCTAGAAAACAATTATTTCATCCCAATATGGGTAAAGGATAGGCTGTCATTTTTCTCTGTGTGCTCATCAATGAGTTCTATGAAGGCATCAATCCCTCATTCTCTGTGAGTAATTCATACTGTAGTCTCTCTTTACAGGTGTTTCAGTGGTAGAATGAGAGGTATGTTTTTATCACGCATAAAGTAAATCATATTTCAGTAAAGGGTAAGAATTTTATCAGCGCTGCGTGCCCCTTTAAGATCTGTTTAATATGACAACCCTTTTTAAAGTTTTATGAATAGAAACCTCTGTTTAGTCTTATTTGTGTGCTCAGATTTCAGTTGTACTCCTTTATATGATTTTGGAAAGCTGTTGAATGAGTTTAGGGTACTTGGCAGCCAGATCCAACCAAAGGCTCTTTCTTTCTGCATGAGAGTACGACGAGAACCAGTTGCATTCTTGTAAGCTGGTAATTCCTGCTCTGGGAAAGGAAAAAAGAAATTGTCCCTGCTGTGCTCTGTTATTTTTATCTATATTAAAATGTATATACTGCACAACATCAATGTTGGTCCAGTCAATGCAGTTTACAATTAAAGCATGTGTAGGAATACACCAAACAAAACATTAAAAATAAAAAAAACTTAGAACCTTCTCAGCACATAACATTTCAGACTGCCCGACATCCCTCAGAAACAAATAAGTTTTAACATCTTACAAAAGTTTTTATATCAGATTCTAACCTAATATCCAATGGAAGTTGGTTCCGCTACCTGTCAATCAGGTGACAGCGCCATTTATGGAATTACAGATTCAGAAAAGGTAAAAGCGCCGGAAATGTAAGCCAGGAATTTCAAAGCCTACAGTAGAGAATGACACGGTGACAAAATTCATCACCGTTCCCGTCCCCACGGATAACCGCGGGAAATAATCCCATGTCATTTTCTAGTGTCTATTTCAACCTCAGTCCTTCTACACCAGCATTCTTCAAAGCAAAGCTTGCGAGTCAGTGGTTGTGGCCATTCATACTCTGATTCTTATGGGAGCCAAGGATAATGAAGTCATTGTGACATCACTGATGTGATTGGCTCTTAGGCACTGGTGGAATGAGGCATTATGACATCACAATATCTGCTCTGGAATGTTGCTGCTCAATCTCAGCATTCTTCAAAGCAAAGTTTGCGGGTCAGTGGTTGTGCCCAATTATACTCTGATTCTTCCCTCTCTCCTTAAAGAATGACATGAAGATGGTTTCCCGCGGTTATCCATGGGGACGGGAACGGTGATGAATTTTGTCACCGTGTCATTCTCTAGCCTACAGTTCCAGCGCCGACCTTCCACATGAATCATGGCCGCAGAGGTGCTTTACAACACCTAATGCCTCTTCCAGCACTAGCCACGCCTACAGTGGCGTTAAGCATCATAAAGCGCCTCCATAGGCATGAGGCAGGTGCAGTTTTGTAAAGTCACCAGTAGGTGCCTACATTTTTTGATTTAAAATGTTTTTAATTTTTTTTAAACTGCATTTTCAAATTAAGTTTGGTGCTGGTAGGGTGCATACCAATGCCTAATTTAAGGCACCATTTATAGCATATGGGACTCATAATTTTAAAAAAAACGTTCAAAAAGTGGCCTAAATCGGTACTTGGACAATCAAAAAGACAGATCGTCCAAGTACCGATAATCAAACCTGGATTTAGACGTATCTAAAACCAGCTTAGGCCTTTCCCCTGCCTCTGAACGTCTAGAGTGAAAACAGGCATTTTTAGAGGAGGGAAAAGGGCGGGAGGTGGGCCAACCTAGATTTAGTCGTACTGCAAGTATAACCAAAAGTCCAAGGAGATCACCCAGTCAGAACTTATACATTTTGACTCGGACCAAGTCAAAATAGGTATAAGTTCTGAATAGGAGCGGCTGAGCTGATCGCAGCAGCTCAGCAAGCCTGGCAACCCGCCCGCCCCCCCCCCCCCTCTCCCTCCCCAATGATCGCGGCAGGAGAAATGCCTAATCTCTCCTGCTGCGATCGCGATCCCCCCTCTCCCCTGAATGGCCGCAAACTGGCAGGAAGGATCCCAAACTCTCCTACTGACACCTCCGAACCCTCGATAATACTGGCAGGAGGAAGCCCAGGCTCTCCTGCCGAAGATGCAGTCCCCTGCGAACCACCCAAACCCCCCACTCCCCTTGACAATACCGGCAGGAGGGAAACCAGGCCCTCTTGCTGAAGATGCAGGCCCCCCCGCAAACCCCCTGAACCTCCATTCCACGACAATACCAGCAGGAGGGGAACAGGCCCTCCTGCCAAAGACGCAGCCCTTGAACCCCCCCACCACCCATGACAATACCAGCAGGAGGGATCCCAGGCCCTCCTGCCAAAGATGCAGCCCTCCCCCCCTGTGTACCACCCGAACCTCCCCCCCAACAATACCGGAAGGAGGGAGCCCAGGCCCTCCTGCCGAAGATGGAGCCCCCCCATGAACCCCCAAAACCCTCCACCCCCCCCCCCTCCCGGACAATACCGGCAGGAGGGATCCCAAGCCCTCCTGCAGAAGATGCCCTCCCCTCCCGCAAACTCCTGAACACAACCCCCAACGTCTTCACTACCACCCCAGCACCCACACGAACCTTAATGTTGACAGAAAAGCTTGAGATCTTAGATAAGGAATGAAGAAATAATCAATTCTGAGAAAGAAAATATTCCCAAATATCATGTATGGAGTAGTAGGGAATGGCTGTTCAACCTTTCAGACAACTGTAAAACAAGAGGATGCTCCATAAAACTAACCACAAGCAGATTTTTAAAAATCATAGCATTTTTACACACAAGGGGTTGATGGTGAACCCTGAGGCACTCAACCAGCAAAAATTCCAACTTGCAGATCGAAGCTTCTTTTCGTAAACACAATAACTTCTGTTACTTAAGAATCCCCCAAACCAATTCAAGACAGGTCCAGCAAAACCAATCTCCCTTAATCTTGACAATAATACGGAATGATTTACTGTGTCAAATGCAGCATATATATCAAATAGTAATAAGATCATTTAGCTTCAAGGATGTAGCATCTTTTCACTTCTAAAACTAGAGCTACCAGAAGGAACTTTGTACTAAAGCAAGATATGAACCCAAACTACAACAAATGTATATAATCAAATTTATCTAGAAAATTGCTGGGCCACTAAAATTTCACCAGGAAACAAGAGCAGGATAATGCCAACTAGTGGCTATAAATGAAAGCAACTTATTTAAAATGCAGCCTCTGTACAATGGTGTAGCATAGTAAGATAGTAAATGATGGCAGATAAAGACCAGAATGGTCCATCCAGTCTGCCCTGTAATCACATGCATTACAATTTCATTATTAAATTAAAATGTCTTTTTTTTCTTTGTTAGTTCTAGGCCACAGATGTTAGAAGTCTACCCGATACTGTCCTTAGGTTCCAACTACTGGAGTCGTCATTGAAACTCACTCCAGTCTATCCAAACCATCTCCTTTGCTGGATTTGGACTGTGAAAGTTTGCTCATTTATATCCTAATTAGTGATTCTCTGTGTTCATCCCATGCTTTTTTGAATTCCATCACAGTTTTCCTCTCCACCACCTCCTTCGGGACGCCATTCCAGGCATCCACCACCCTCTCCGTGAAAAGAATTTCCTAACATTACTCTTAAGTCTCCCACCCCTCAAACTCAATGTATGTCCTCTAGTTTTACCAAGTTTCCTTCTCTGGAAAAAAATTTGGTCCTATATTAATACCTTTGAAATATTTAAATGTCTGTATCATATCACCCCTGTCCCTTCTCTCCTCCAGAGTATACATGTTAAGGTCTTCTAGTCTCTTCTTGTACTTCTGTTGGCACAAACTTCCTACTATTTTTGTCGCTTTCCTCTGGACCCCTTCAAGTCTTTTTATATCCTTGGCCAGGTGTGGCCTCCAAAACTGAATACAACTCTAAATGCGGCGCCATCAACAACCTGTACAGGGGCATCAGCACCTTCATTCTTCTGCTGACTACACCTCTCTGTATACAGCCTAGCATCCTCCTGGCTACAGCCACCGCCTTTTCGCACTGCTTTGTCGCCTTCAGATCATCAGACACTATTACCCCAAGGTCCCCCTCCCCCTCCGTGCATATCAGCCTCTCGCCTCCCAGCATATACATCTCCCTTAGATTTCTGCTCCCCAAATGCATCACTCTGCACTTCTCTGCGTTGAATTTTAGTTGGCAGACATCATACCATTCTTCCGACTTTTGCAGATCTTTTTTCATGTTTTCTACTCCCTCCAGGGGAGTCCACTCTGTTACCAATCTTGGTATCATCTGCAAAAAAGGCAAACCTTGCCTTCTAACCCTTCGGCAATATCGCTCACAAACATATTGAACAGAATCGATACCAGCACCAATTCTTGAGGCACTGCAGTACTCATTTTTCCTTCCTCTGAGCAAATTCCGTCAACCAGTTCACCATTTTTGGTCCTAATGTCAAATTGCTCAGATGCTTATTTATTTGTTTCGTTTCTTTATTTATATATTTCTATACCACACAGTCCAAAGTTCTTGGCGGTTCACAAGAGAACATACATAACAAATCAAACATAGACAAAACAGAAACATAGTAATCTGCTTGAAGTTTCTTCCTGTAAGTGTCTGACATTCAAAACTGGTTATGTTCATCATGTTGGCTGTTCAGAGCATGCCATGCTGCTGTTAATTATGCTGCTCTCTAGGTAGCGGGATCTTGACACCGGGTGACTTTTGCGGCCTGCTCCCCATTCCCATCCCCAGCCCCAGCCTTTCAAACTAGTGTCAAACTTGAAGCGGTCCATGGGTCCAGGTAAGTGGCGTGGGCCGAGCACATGGTCAGGGCTACCACCAGCCCCGAAAAGCTCACCTTATTTTTCATGAGTGAATATTATTTGATTTCTTATTCTTCTACTTAGATGATGAATTAGGACAACAGTTAGCAGTTTGGGAACAAAGCTGTGCATTTTTGTGACTGAAAGCAATAATAGGTTTCAAGTTTATTAAAATTTTTGATTAATCACCTATCATGGTTTCTAGGCGATATACAAAAAATGGAATATAACAATCATCATTTAAAAAATAATAATAATAATAGCTGCCAAGAAATATTATAATATATAAGCTCCTTCGTCTATGTCTTGCACCCTTGAAATCAAGTTACTGCATAAACTCTTGGCTGTTTTAAACTCAGTGAGCTATAATACCAGCAAGAGTGTGAAAATGACTATATTGGGAAATTGGTTTAGGTTGAAGCTTGCTCTGAACAGTTGTCCTTCCCCTCTGTGTCCCGCCATCTCTGCTAGTCATAGAAACATAGAAATAGATGGCAGATAAGGGCCACGGCCCATCAAGTCTGCCCACTCCAGTGACCCTCCCTATCTATCTTTGCAGATAGATCCCACATGTCTATCCCATCTGGCCTTAAAATCTGGCACACTGCTGGCCTCAATAACCTGAAGTCAGTCATTGATACAAGGGATGGAATGCGCCTCTTCAGTTTTTCGAAACATTATCTTATACGGCTGCAGGCTCTGTTCCACAATTCTGGAAGAGTGTTTTACTTCCAAAAGTGGAGAAGTATCATAGTAGATGATGGCAGATAAAGATCCGAATGGTCCATCTAGTCTGCCCAACCCAGAAAGGGGGCATGCGCACAGCAGGGTGGCAGGGAAGGGACACCACCGCCCCGGACGCTGTTCACCCTTACTACGCCACCGACAAGAATACAAATCTTCATCTTTACTGTTCCATTCTTCCTTCTTCCCTACACCCTAACAATTACATCCTAACAATTACAAAACTTGGTGGTTTCTTTACAGCTACCGGGTTTCCCCAAAAATAAGCCCTACCCCTGAATATAAGCCGTAGTCGCCAGCAGCAGCGCTTCCCCCCGCCCGCACCCCCGCCGACTCTTCCATCTCTCCCTCCCATGCAAACACCAACCGCGAGCCACAATACCTGGAAACAAACGGCTGTGTCGGCAGCACAGGCTGGATCTTGGCCTGCCCTTCTCATGCCCAGCTGTTCTGTTCCACATTGCTGATGACATCATCAGTGATGCCACAGAGGAACGCCCAGACATGAGAAGGGCAGGCCAAGATCCAGCCTGTGCTGCCAATACTGCCGTTTGTTTCCAGGTATTTTGGCTCACAGTTGGGGTTCGCATGGGAGGGAGAGATGGAAGGGGCAGCGAGGGTGCGGGCTGCGCAGGAGCAACAGGGGGGATGGGAGGGATAGAAAGATGCTGCACAGGGGGATGGGAGGAAGGGAGGCATAAAAGCTTCAAGGGTTCTGCTGCACAGGGGGATGGGAGGGAAGGATAGAAAGATACTACACAAGGGGATGGATGAGAGGGGAGGAAAGATGCTGCACTTTTGGGGGAGAGAAAGGAAATAGGAAGAATTGGGGTGGAGGAGAGGAAGGGAGAGATGATCACTGTACATGAAAAAAAATAAGACCTAGTGCCTTTTTTGGGCCCAAAATTAATATAAGATAGTGTCTTATTTTTGGGGAAACAGGGTACCTTCTAATTTCACTCATACCAAAAATCCTGGACAAGGTCCAACAAAGCTATTATGCAATGATTCTAATAGCAGGGTACTGGCCTCAACAGAACTTAGTCACTCTCCTTCACAACCTGTTTCCTTACAACTTGCTTCAGTTCCTAATACTGGAACATCATTTAACAAAAGTTTTAAATCTCTAATAAAGAAGACACCCCTGCTGGCATGGGAAATTTGAGGAGGGGCCTAGCAAAGCTTGAAGAATGGTCCAAAATTTGATAAATATGATTTAATGTTATAAAATGCAGGATCAATGCATTTTGACTACAAAAACCCAAGGCAGCAGTTCAGTTTAGGGGTGAAGTTCTTCTGTGCACGAAGGAAGAGCAAGATTTGGGGGTGGTCAAATATGTGATGATCTTAAGGTGGCCAAACAGATAGAAAAGGAGATGGCAAAAGCCAGATGGATGTTTGGGAGAGGAATGGCCAGCAAGGAAAAGGAGGTGACAGTGCATCTGTATAAATCTCTAGTGGTAAAGCCCAATCTCAATGATTTACAAAAAACATAAAATCCAAGGAGTTAAGGAAGGAAAAGAATGCCAAATTCAGTGATAGAAGTCTACAAAATCATGAGTGGTGTAGAACGTGTACAAGTGTATCGATTTTATACTGCAGCATGATTTACAAAGCCTAGGGGACACTTGATGAAGTTACAGAGTAATACTTTTAAAACCAATAGGAGGAAATATTTTTTCACTCAGAAAATAGTTAAGCTCTGGAATGTGTTGCAAGATGTGGTAAGAGTGGTTAATGTAACTGGTTTATAAAGGTTTGGACAAGTTCCTGGAAGAAAAGTCCATAAAGTGCTGTTGGAATGCATTGCCAGAGGATGTGGTAAGAGTGGTTAGTGTAACTGGTTATAAAAAAGGTTTGGACAAGTTCCTGGAGGAAAAGTCCATAAACTGCTGATGAGACAGACATGGGAGAAGCCACTGCTTGCCCTGGATCGGTGGCATGGAATGCTGCTACTATTTGGGTTTTTGCCAGTTACTTGTGACTTGGATTGGCCTCGTGAAGACGGGATACCGGGCTAAATGGACTACTGGTCTGATCCAGTAAGGCTATTCTTATGTTCTTATGTCCTTAACATGCACGCACACACACAACTAGAACCACCACAGCTATACAACACTCAGAAAAAAACGTGTTTATAAATATTGCAGCTCTTTGTTCTATTTCAGTGTTGGCGTTGTATAGGGCGCTTTTGGCATTTGCTGACCCCAAAGATATTTCACGGATACAGGGGAGCTGGGGGCATGAGCTTCATATGGATCTCAGTCATTGGAATGTTCTGCGGGCCCTGCAGGGGGGGTCCCTCGCTTGCTCACTGGGGAGGTGTTTCGTGAGTGTTATGCTAGGGTAATTTATAGGCCTATTTTACTCAGGCACAATTGCATAAACTGGGGAGGGGGGAATTGATTCCCCCCCCCCCTCTGTCTTAAATGTGGTGAGGATCTCAACACTTTTGCCCATTCCTTTTGGGATTGTTGAACTGTTCAGGCTTTTTGGACGTCTATTGTCTGCTACTTACGGGGCTTATTTTTATGTCCGGTTGAGGGTACTGTAGGGCAATTGATCCTTGACCTGCCTGGGGCATTTCGTGGCCTTCCTAAGAGGGGTCCCCACTGGTATCGTAAGGTGTGTCTCCTTGCTCGCAAATGCATTTTACAATCATAGATTGCTTCTGAGCCTCCCTCTTTTTGGAACTGGAGATCTTTGGTGCACAATTTGGCCACATGGGAGGCAAGAGAGGTGGTTGGTCGCCCTCGTCGACAGCGTAGTTTTTTGCTGGTTTGGAGAGTCTATTCGGCTTCCTTATCTCCTCCAGGACGTAGTCTCCTTTTGAATCATCTGGCATAGCTTTGTTGCTGTGCTAAGCGTCTGTTGCCGGGTTCAGTCACTGCAGACACCCTCCTTCTTTCTTCTTTTTTTTTTGGGGGGGGGGCATCCTCATTGAAGATACCGAAGGTCACAAGAGTACGGGCCTTTGGGATGCGAGAGACCTGTTGTTTCTCTTCTGTCTGTTTCTTTAGAGGGAGAGGTTATGCTAGGGGATTTTGCTAGCTGGGTTGGGTTGGGGGGGCGGTTTCCTACTTATGTTTTCACGGCTACAGATCTAAACTTGCTGTATTGTTGCTGGACGGTTCTTTTGACTTTGCCCTGTTCTTGGTTGTTTGTTATTTGCATTCACAATAAAAAGATTTGCATTCACAATAAAAATATTGCAGCTTATGCATGATCAGACAGCCCTAACCCGGATTGAAGGCAAAGAAAAACAGGTGTTTCAAATTAGCCTTGAAGTGCTTAAAAGAGTTCAGCCCTCCTACATGCATAATATGACATTTTTAAAATGGTCTGTCCCCCTCCCCACCTCCCCCCCAATTCTCATAATCTCCTATCAAACAGCAAAAACACTGGTGCTTCTTATCCATCAAAAACTTGAACAAATCAGAAAGCTTTCAATTGCTTTCTAAAAATCTAGAATAATCGGATTGTCTTCATAAAACCAGGAGCCGGCAATTTCATACACATGGACCAGCTGCTGAAATGGCACATTTGTATATGCTAGACAGACATGCATTTGACACCAGAGGGATGCTTAACTGCAAAACCAGCAGCCACGGAAATATAGACAGAATGAAAAATCTGAAATAATGCTACTAAATGATCTGACCTGTGCTCTTATAAAGGTCAAAAAAATCATTGAACAAATTTTAAACTTGTACTTCATTAGGAGTCAATGCAAATCCCACAAATGTTGTGAAATTGTGGACCACAATGGACAGCCTATTTCCAGGTGGGTAGCAGCATTCTGTATCAATTGCAGTGTGTGTATTGTGTCATTTGGCAGGTCCAGATACGAAACATTGCAGTTATTTCCAATGTTCTAACAATACTTGTACACTAAAATGAAACACAGATTGAGGTATTATATAATGTAGCTTTCCAACCAGATGTAACTTTAAAAAATAAAGAAGTCCTTTTACTAAGCCATGCTTAAAAAAAAAAAAAAAAATGGCTGGCACTGGTTTTAGCACATGCGTTTCCAACGCACTAAGGCCAAGTTGCAGCACGGCTCCAAAATGGCCAACATTGCCGTTTTCCTATTGATGGCTACATACTAGAGGTCTGCACGGAAACGGGGGATTGTGGGAATCCCGGGGGTCCCGCGGGAATCCCCTCCTAACCCATGGGACTCCCACGGGGACTCCACTCTAGCCCACGGGATTCCCACGGGGATGGAAGGCTTTGGATGCAGGGTTCGTCCATATAATATAATGGGCACGTCAGCCTTAGTAAAAGAGGGGGTTTATAAGTTAATTACATGAACAGAAAACCAAAAAAAGGGGTTCCACCAAAGAGATTCCACAAGGAAAACAGCAGCGCAAACACAAAAGAAACTGTGGAATTGATGATCCTGTCAGAAGTAATTGCTGCTTTATATGGGGACGGGCGGGGATGGAGGTAATTCCTTGCGGGGGTGGATGGGGACGGAGAGGATCCTGACGGGGACGGGTGGGGATGGAGAGGATCCTGGCGGGGACGGAGAAGATCCTGGCGGGGATGGGTGGGATTTCCGTCTCCGTGCAAATCTCTACCACATACTAATTGTGAAATTAGTGCACGGCCAGTAGCACATGAGCCCTAAATGTCATCTATTTAGTAGTCGGTAAGGGCCCCCACATTAATGCTGCGCTAAGTCAGTGTGCACAAATGTCCATGCGCTTACCTATGAGTGCAGGATACACCTACTTTCTGCTCCCAAACAAGGCCCCTGTGCTGTAAATACAACATGAATTTTGTAGTGCGTGGCAAGTGCATGCCAAACCCCCAGTTAGCATGTGACTCCTGAGCACGTGCAACAGGGCCATTTTATAGGCAGCAGTAAACATGCATTAGTGCTTACCTTAGTAAAAGAGTCCCAAAGCAATTGCCTAGATTTGATCCTTTCTAGACAGTTAGGAGTCTAATTTCCATCCAAGACTTTTCACAAAATGAGTCGAAGAAAACCCAGTCTCTGTAAAATGTACGACCCTTTAACCTCCTTACTGCAAGTCATTTTGCGTGCCTATTTTGTGTCTATGTCCTAAACTTAAAAAAAAGAAAAGGTTGCTGAAGAGAAAGCGGCCAGGTTCATTTTAAAGTCCCCTGCTGTGGAAGGAATACAGCAGGTCAGGAGGCCTCAGTCCTGTTGCTAGGGTGAAGACTTTCTGTTACTGTTTTGACTTTGATTGCCTGAAATTAAAGATAAAAAGACCACTGCTATTGCCGTAGGAAGGCCGGAGGCCTAAACTGAAGCTGTAAGTTAAATAAGACATGCTGGAGAGCGCTTGGACCTTGAAAGGCAGAGTGAAGTTCATCTTTGCTGGAACTCCCCTCCAGGTCCCTTTGTTAAAATGGGACTGAAAAGGTTGAACTCTTGCAGCTGCCTACAAAGAGAGAAAAAAAGGCCAAAATAACATTGTAAAATGTTCCAGTGTGCTACTATTGGAAATAGGAATGATTTGTCTGCTGAAACACTTCCTGAAATGGAATCAGACGTGATTTAGGGACAATCAGTATAATAAGAACATCAGACTGGAGGAGGCAATTCAGTGGCGTCTGTACCTGGAGAACTGAATTCCCCACCGACTGTCATGTGGGAAGAGTATGAAGGACACTGGTAAAGTTCTGGAGTCCCCTGCCATTGGGTACTGAGGTGGTCAACTCATTGTATCATCAGGGACCTTCCCTTAAGCTTCTAGAGGCTGGCATCTGTGCAGGAAAATTAGGAGAAGGTAACTCGATGGCATCTGTACCTGGAGAACTGAATTCCTCTCTATCATGCAGGAGGTGTGTAGAGTGTCCCCTGCCATTGGGCACCAAGGTGGTTGACTCCTGAGATCATCGGGGACCTTCCTTTACCTCCTTCGGAAGTATTTCAGGGTAGATTTTGGACTTGCTGAATTCTGAAACTTTACCTTTAAATAATTATTTGGCATCTAAAAAAAAAGCTCCAAATTAACCAGCAGGGAGTGAATCAATTAGTAACATCTGGTGTGGAGTTAACTACTTCTTTGGAACATAAGAACATAATAGCCATACTGGGTCAGATCAGTTTGTCCATCTCTAGCCCCTCCTGTTTCCAACAGTGGCCAGTCCAGATCACAAGTGCCTGACAGAAACCCATATAGTAGCAACACTGCATGCTACTAATCCCAGGGCAAGCAGTGGTTTCTTCTAGGCCTATCTCAATAGCAAACTCAATAGCTGTTTCCACATCTTCATTGAATGTCCCATGGTCTTTGTACTTTTTGAAAGAGTGAAAAATCAATTCACCTTTACTCATTCTACATCACTCAGGATTTTGTAAACCTTAATCATTTTCCCCTGCATATCCCCCCCCCCTCCCCTCCAAGGTCAGTGTTAGACATGCTGGGGCCCAGGGCTGAAATTAAGGAGAGACCCCACAATTCCTCTTCTCCCTGCCCCGTCCTCTGATTTCCCCATCCACCAAAAGCCCTCTCATCCAGCATCTCTCCTCTCTTCCTCCTTCCCTCCCACCATTCCCAGGTTCACCAAATGCCCTCCCATCATTTCTAAAATCAGCTTCTCCACCCTCACATGTAAAAATGCAAGGAGGTTGCCAGTGTGGCAGCAAATCTCTAGTGCTATTCGTAGCCTCTTCAGCAATGTTCTCAGCCAAGGTCCACTCAGACGGAAGCATGAAGTTGCATCAGAGAGGTTCAGACCTTGACAAAGGAACAGCACTGAGGAGGCTGCAGGCAGCGCTAGAGAATTACTGCTGCATTAGCAACCTCCTTGCACTTTTACAGGTGAGGGGGGGGGGGCTTTGGAACTGGGTGGGAAGAAGGGAACGGCATCCTAGCCTGGGGTTACCAAATGTCTGGATTTCCCTGGAAATGTCCTCCTTTTTGAGGACATGTCCAAGGGTCCGGACAGCTTTTCAAAACCTGGCATTTTGTCCGGGTTTTGTAAAGCTTCCTGTAAAAATTGGGTTGGGAGGGGGCATCCGCGCATGCACAGATGGAACGCGGTGATGTCATGATATCATCGTATCACGTCCACGCATGTGTGGATGCCGTCTGGGGGTGGAGCTGGGGGGGTGGAATGGGACGTGATGCCATCAGAAAGGAGCAGGCCTGTGGGCATGGCCATGGGTCCAGATTGTCCTTCAGGAAAACCTGGTTACCCTATCCTAGCCCATGGGGGCCCCCTGGAACTGTGGGGTCCAGGGCAATTGCCCTGTTTGCACCCCCCCCCCTCCCATACCAGCCCTGTACCCCTCAGCCATCTCTTTTCCAAATCATAATTACCTAATCCTAATCCTTAGAAGTCAGCGCCCATAAGTGGCAGTGAATAGAAATGTGGAATTAGAACCCTTGTCCTTTCCCTGAAATCTGATTTCTCTTGTTTTCTAACACAGTACTCTGTCTCTCTCCTCGTCCTCCCTCTATCCTGTCATCTCTGTCACTTCTCTGTTTCTATTGGCCTCACCCTGTAAATTTAGAAATCTCACTCACACAGCAACTAGCAGGGATGATTAGTGGATTTACGTTCTTGGTGCCAGTTGACTTGGTACGATTCAGTTTGTGCCCTCCAGTGGATAGTGAGGAATCTTCCAGGCACAGGCTGTGTGATTCAAGTCATGCTGGAGGTGTCAGATATAGATACCCCCCTCAGAAAAGGGAAATAGAAACTGACAGATGCAATGAATTAGTGGAAGGGTGATTGATTTTAGCATTCACCTTACTATATATTTCTGTCTCTTCCAATCAGCTCACATCTCGCCTGCTGGTTACCTCCACATCAAGAAGCTCTTCTTTCCCTCTCATTAATTTCCAACCCTACAAAAAAAAATGTTTCAAGAATTTAAAGGGACCACAGCACAAAGCCAGTTTCAAATGTATCATAGCAGCTCTTGTTAAAACTGTTTAGCATTTTTTTAATTTTAAGGCATTTGGACTCCCTGGGAAGTGTGCACTCAGGTGGGAAAAAGCTGGTAAGCAAATGTAAAGTTGATTACAGATGATCATACACAAGGGAACTGGGATATCAGAAGACTCATCAAGTTCCACTCTCTGGAAATTTACTAGAGATGATACTTATCATAGCCTGTATAGTTACAAAAGTCCAGATTCTGTGAAAGGCCACCTTAAGTTAGGCACAGGCAGGGGCCTAGATCGCACCTTACTTAATTGTTTTAATCAGCTTTAAATGGCATGATAATTGATTGTGCTATTAAAAGCCAACTAAAAACAATTAGGAAAAAAAACCTAGGTGCCAATAAGCACTTTGCAGGACCAGTGGCTATGACCCAGGTGCCTAGTGGTGCTTAGTGATGCCGTATGACTAAGTGTTTAGGGGCGTGTTTAGGGGGCAGAGTTTAGAGGCATGTTCAGAGGCGGAGTTGGCCTTAGGCATCACTATGCGCCACTACGATGAACTTAAGTGCTGGAAATGTAAACCTTTTAAACCCTGGCCTACATTACTGGCACCTAAGAGGTACATAATTTTTTTTTTAAGTCTAAAAATTTGCCTAAATCTGCACTTGGACGATCATAAAGACAGGTCGTCCAATTACCGATAATCGAACAGGGTTTTAGACGTATCTAAAATCAGCTTAGGCCTTTTCCCTGCCTCTGTACGCCCAGAGCGAAATAGGGCATTTTTGGAGGAGTGGGTAGGGCGGGAAGTAGGCGGGATGTGGGCCGACCTAGACTTAGTCGTCCGGCAGCCATAATCAAAAAGTTTAATGGATTGCCTGGATGGAACTTATACATTTTGACTTAGACCAAGTCAAAACAGGTATAAGTTCCAGATCGGGCCGCTGAGGAGGGGGGTAGGGAAGGAGGGATGTTGGAGACCTGGGGAGATAAAGAAGGGAAGGAGAGATACTGGATTATGTGTGGGGTGGAGTGGGTAAGCTGGATTTGGAGAGGGAGATCATGACTGATGCTCCATGCAGGGCAGGATTAACCAATAGGCCAAGTAGGCATGTGCCTAGGGCCCAAAATGGTCAGGGGGGCTCGATAAAGGAGGGCATCAACATTGTTTTTTTCCAAACGGCGATGGGCCCCTCCAGCATCGATTGGCAATGCGCCTCCCCCCCCCCCCCCCCCGATCAGCAACGCGGCCCCCCCCATCAACAGAAAGTAAGACAAGCAAGCAATAAGAAAGACAAGCGGGTAAGAAAGGCAACGGGAACTGTAATTGTGCAAGCGGTGCTGCTTGCCCAAAGCTTCCCGCTAACGCAGCTTCCTGTTTCCGCCTGGGCGCATGGCGGGGCGGGGCAGGGGGCCCAGTGTACTTGGGTGCCTAGGGGCCCTCGACGAATTAATTCTGCCCTGGCTCCATGTAAGACTTCTGATACCCCTGGGCCAACCCTGAACTTCTGTGTCGGCGTGGAACACTTGTAAAATCAGAATTTGGGACAAGTACCTAAAATGCACTCCACCCTGCCCAGGATGCACAATCTACTTTGGATGCCCATTGTAACAGAATAGTGAGCAACCCGATTAATGCCCGAATCATAATTAGTGCCAATTAAGTGCTCTCTCTCTCTCTCTTTAAGCTCCATTAATTAAACCATTGGAGCCCATTCACTAATTATTAGGTGCCAATCTAGGATCTGTACTCAATTTTGGCTGCCCAGATTTGGGCAACCTTTATAGAACCCAGGGGTTAGTGTCTTGGGGAGCAAAATCTTTTCTTTAAGCTGTTGTTAGGAAACCGTGTGCTGAACTGTAATAGCGCAAGCTTACTGCATCAGCCCCTGAGTTAGGAAGTGGCCGATTGTCACCTTCACTCCCCTCCTGTATCCTGGATTCTACACGCTCCTGTGCCTTTTACTGCACTGCTCCCTCCCCCCGCCTGTAGAATGCTCTCCCGGCCACTTTTTGACTCGAACTATCCATCAAGAAATTTAAAGCTGCCCTAAAACGTTACCGCTGCCAGGAGTTAGGCTGGCAATGGAGTGGAACGTTAGGGTGCCTCAGTCCCTTCCTGCATTCTCTCTCCTCTATAACTACTGTGGTCTTAGCTGTATCCTCTATCCTTTCTCTTGTCTTTCTGCAGTATTATTTGAATGGAGTTCCTTTGCTCCTCTAATTTGGATTTCTTAACCACTTTGCTATCTTGCTAGGAATGGAATTATATTGAACTCAATAAACCATAAACCATGTAAGGCACTTCACTGATAGAAAGGGGAGATAAGCACAAGTATGTCCCTGGCCTATTGTATTAAAAGGTTACAAGCCTCAAGACAATCTGGGTCACAGGACAACACACATATACAAAATAAAGGGGGTGACAGATCAAAAGCGCGCAAGACAATCGCGCGCGGACAAAAACGCACACACAACTCAGCGCGATGACAATCGCGCTCACAGACAATTGCGCTAAACACAATTGCGCGCAACTATATCGCCTTTACCTTCGGCGGTTTTGTCTATGAACCTTCTCGCGCTCACCTGCCGGCGCTCAGTTGTCTTGAGCTCACCTGCCGGTGCTGAGTTGTCTTGCGCTGAGTTGTTTTGCACTCAGTTCTGTTGCGCTGAGTTGTCTTGCACTGAGTTGGCTTGCGCTCAGTTCTCTTGCGCTCACTTGCCGGCACTGAGTTGTCTTGCACTGAGTTGTCTTGCGCTCAGTTCTCTTGCGCTGAGTTGTCTTGCGCTGAGTTGCCTTGCGCTCAGTTCTCTTGCGCTGAGTTGTCTTGCTCTGAGTTGTCTTGCGCTCAATTCTCTTGCGCTGAGTTGTCTTGCGCTGAGTTGCCTTGCGCTCAGTTCTCTTGCGCTCACTTGCCGGCACTGAGTTGTCTTGCACTCAGTTGTCTTGCGCTCAGTTGTACCGCTCGTGCACATTACGGAAAATAATTTGCGCTCAATTGTCTTGTGCTCAAATGTCTTACGCTAGGTTGTCTTCGCGCTCACTTGTCTTCACGCTCAATTGTCTCGCGCTCAGTTGTCCGCGCCACTTTGCGCGTGATTGTCTTGCATGGAATTGTCTATAAACCAATAAAGAGCAGTGCGAACAGACCAGATATCTTGAAAACTCAACTGGCTGGGTGTGTACCAAGGAACCACCCAGCCAGTCAGGTTGTCAGGATATCCACAATGAATCTGCATGGGATAAATTTGCATGCCTCATCTTCATTGTATGTAAATTTATCTTATGCAGATTCATTGTGGGTATCCTGAAAACTTGTCTGGCTTGTTGTGTCCTGAGGAATGGGATAAGGCCCTCTGCCCTAGACCAGTGGCTTTTAAATCTGTCCTGGGGGACCTCCAGCCAGACGGGTTTCCAAGATATCTCTAATGAAGATGCATAAGGCAGATGTGCATATAATAGAAGTGACAGGCATGCAAATCTGCCTCATGCATCTTCATTAAAGATATCTTGAAAACCTGACTGGCTGGGGGTCCCCCAGGGCAGGATTAAGAATCACTGCCCTAGACAAAACTGAGGTAATTGGTGATAATTAGGGTTGTCAGGTGACTATATGGTATCCATGCACAAGAGACAACTTTTCAAATTTAATGGGGGTGCTAAATCCAAAGAAATTACCTCTCACTAATAGCACCTATAGAGCTGGCTCCTATACATCCATGTCCAGGACAAACTGAGCCAATCCAGGTTTTAACCATTGCATATCTGCAGATATCGGGCTCCTTGTACTATGACTGTTTCCAGCAGAAAGTCACAGCAGAACACAGAAATGACAAAGCAGGTGCCTATAAGAAGTTTTATTGTTACAATACATCAAGAGGAATTACTGGGCTTTACGTTTCACCTGGACAAGGCTGCATCAGGGGCAAGGACCGTCAACCAGACATGATATTAAAAAGTAGAAATCAAAAACTTAAAATCATAAGGCATAAAACATCAATATTATATCAACTTAGTACAGACATCTGAACGGTAAAATAATAAACAGTAATAGGGACCAAATGTAAGCAATGAAACGTGATGAAGTATGTCAGTTCTTAGAAGTGGATGAGCTATCACAAAACTGAACGATGGATCAGATTGTTACAAAAATCTTAACAATGAAATAAACACAGTGATAAGAACCAACTTAAAACAGAAAAATGCAGTGAGCTGTGCCAGTTCTTGGAAGTTAGCGAACTATCACAAATATTGAACACTGTGATATTGTTTGGTGGATCATAAAAGAGATTTTCTGAGACAAATAATGGTACCTATCTAGAAGGAGTAAAGCAGAAGCACTTCCCTCTTGAAATAGCACATGCAGGCAATTGTAAAAGAGTATGAGGTACATAATTTTTTTTTTAAAGTCTAAAAACCCGCCTAAATCGGCTCTTGGACGATCAAAAAGACAGGACGTCCAAGTTCCGATAATCGAACAGGGTTTTAGACGTATCTAAAACCAGCTTAGGCCTTTTTACTGCCTCTGTCTGCCCAGAACGAAAAGGGGCATTTTTAGAGGAGTGGGTAAGGTAGGAGGTGGGCGGCAGCCATAATCAAAAAGTTTGACAGGTTGCCTGGACGGAATTTATACGTTTTGACATAGACCAAGTCAAAACAGGTATAAGTTCCGGATCGGGAGGCTGAGCTGATTATGGCTGCCGCGATTAGCTCAGCGGCCCACGCAACCCATCCCCCGTCCCCGTAATGATTGCAGTAGGAGGGATACTCAGTCTCTCCTGCCTGAAGCTGCCACGAACCCCCCGAATGATCGCCGGCAGGAGAGATGCCCAACCTCTCCTGCTGACACTCCCGAACCCTCCCACAATCTCCACCGGCAGTAGAGATGCCCAGTCCCTCCTCCCGCGATCCCCTTAACCCTCCCACAATTTACACTGGCAGGAAGGATGCCCAATCCTTCCTGCCACAATCCTCCATGAACCCCACCCCCCACCCGCAAGCATCGTGGCAGGAGGGATGCCCAGTCCCTCCTGCTGATACCCCACCACCACCACAACCCTGCTGACACCCCCCTAACCATACCTGGACCACCCCTAACCTGGTTTAGTTGGCCGGCCGGCTCCTGCCTGCATCTGGCCGGCAGGCCCACCTTTGCTGGAATGGCAGGCCTGCCCCTTCCCGGTGCATCTTGGAATGCACCGGGAAGGGGCCTAAAGGCCAATTGGAATCTTACGCCATTCCCAGTGCATCCCAAAATGCACTGGGAGAGGAGCCAAAGATTCCGATTGGCCTAGGTGCCTAAGGCCCCTCCTGACTACTTTTCATCTAAAAGCTATGAATATGATATTATTTTCCTGTCCCCCACCCCCACCTTTGTGTTGATTGTAAACTACCTTTTTATCAATTGCAAGAAAGGCAGTACTCCCTCAGAAACAACTACCTTCACAAATATTAAATTTACCTCAAAGGAAGTTAGATTTTTTTTTTCTCCAAAGGAGAGTAGATCAACAGATTCGTTTACCATATTTCAGTTTTCTGACAGAGATTACCTTCACAATCCCAGAAGTTCAAAATTTTTCTAAAAACTTTGGTTGGAAAAACATTTAATCACTGTCACAAATCTTTCCTCTCTCACATTCATCAATTTATTTATTTTCTCTTTCAATTTTCTCACTTTTGCACATATATTTTCTCACACACACACTGACCACTCAGTATCAGCTTCTTCTCTCTTCTAGAATTCAGTTGCTCTCTCCTCACATGTAATAAGGTTCCTAACTGACCTGTGCAGCCAATCAGAGTTCTCCTTTCTTAGGCTCAGAAACCTCTACACATTCCAACTACAATTTTAAATTAGTTTTAAACTTTAAAACCCTCATTTTTGAATACTAATAAAAGAATTTGGTTGTGCTAACACTTAATATTACTGATCTGCCAAAATATTGCTGACTTTAACTTGCAGGAATTTTATTTTTAACTCAGAGCAGTTTCAGCATATTTAGAGCTTCAGAAATGTTTTTGCAGTGCAACCAGCACATAGCCTCATTAAGGGGACACCCAGCACCTTTACTGTGTACTTTTGTAACACATTAAATTTATGCCTTTATAATTTTAAACAGGAGCTAGTCTCCTTGCCAGTCTCCTTGGAGTTAAGCTTATGCATGGTTTTCACGCTGAAAACGCCTTTCTCTGGGCTACCTGCAGCCTCCTCCAATCACCCATCATCCTCTGAGGCTCTTACTTTTAAATGAATGTAATGTAATGTAATGTAATTTATTTCTTATATACCGCTAATCCGTTAGGTTCTAAGCGGTTCACAGAAAGTATACATTAGGGTGCATTAAAATTATAAGTTAATTAGGTACTGCAATCGCGAACCAATCACAAATTGCGTCATCGCCCAAATCCCTCTTCTGCCTCTTATCCCAGGCCTCTCCAAACCTCCTGCCACCTCCAAAATACAAATCATTGGTTACATAACGGTTTTAAATACTCCAGGTGCGTCTCGGAGCCTTCAGGCCTGTCTTCCCACAATTCGCATGCACATGTGATATCATCAATGATGTCACTGCATTGCCACAGATGTGTGTGACGACATTTAAGTCCAGCCCAGGTCTAAACACAGGCTTGGGCCTTTCTCTCTCTACTCTTCCTGACCCTGTCTCTCCTTCAGCGGCCTGAAATGGCTGCAATTCCTGCAGATTCAGTGCAATCACCGGATCTACCGCTGGGTCAGGGCTCACTTCTTGGGCCTCTAGTGGAGCTCCAAACCCCCTCCCAGGTATTTTTTTTATTTACTTTTCAACTCTGGTTATATTCTTTTAGCTCTAGCTTCTTCACCTCACTTGTTAACCATGCCAGCTGCCATTTGGTCTTCCTTCCTCCTTTTTTTAATACATGGAATATATCAGGTCTGGTCTTCCAGCATGGTATTTTTGAATAACAACCATACCTGATATAAATTTTTAACTTTTGCAGCTGCTCCTCTAAGTTTCTTTTTTGTTATTCACCTCATGTTATCATAGTATCCTTTTTAAAGTTAAATGTTCATGTTTAAGTTCATGTTACTCCTCTTCTTATCAAGTCGCACTGGCTACCCATTAATCACCGGATAACATTTAAAATAGCTTTCTTAGTTTTCAAGGTACTATTGTTCAATATGCCATTATTCATATCTAGAATGTTAACCCCTTATTGTACAACTCGCCTCCTTCGATCTTCCCAGCAAGACTTATTATCGGTCCCTTCGCTAAAAATTGTTGGAACAAGGAGAAATGATATGTTCTCTGTACTAGCTCCCCAACTCTGGAACACCCTGCCTCTTTTTATCAGAAAGGAAAAAGATCTTATTTCTTTTAAAAAACTGTTGAAAACTTTTTTATTTAATGATGCTTTTAATGATTAATTTCTTTCCTTTTTTATTTAATGATATTTTTAATGTTTAACTTCCTTCCTTTTCTCCCTCTTTTATATTGTCTTTCCCTTCCTTATGTTCTTTCCTTTATTAAGAGAAACATTGTAATCCTTTCCCTCCCTCCCCTTGTTATGTCTTGTTAAGTGTTAGGTAAAGAGAAATTCTCTTCATTTTATTTAATTTAATTAACAATTGTTTATGTTGATGTTTTGGATGTCTTATATTACTAATATGATAATATGTTTTTATAACTTGTATTTTATTGTACATCGCCTAGAAAGTTTTATATAGGCGATTAATCAAAATAAACATGAACTTAAATGCTATTGTGTTGGATTTCCTTTGTGTACTTAATCCAGAGATTATATCAATTCTGATCATGTTATGATTACTGTTATCAAGTGTCCCCATCATTATTACCTCCTGCACCAATTTACGTGCTCCACTAAGAACTAGGGGCTAGATTCACTAAGTAAACCAATCGTATACCGATCGGTTTGCGATCACTTTGCAACCCCGACCCGATTCACTAACCTTCATCCTGATCCAATCCACACCTGATCAGCGCATGCAAATGAGTAAAAAAGGCATGCAAATTTATGAAGGCATCGATTCATGAAACAATTTTAGCAACACCGACTGGGCTTTCCGATCCAAAAAGTTGCGACTGGCGAGGACCATTCACTTTACTATCCTAGCCAACTCTCCTGCCTAGCAATTGCCTTATGGAGTTTAGAACCCTATATTAAACCACTTTAAAATTAATATATATAAAAATATATATATAAACCTATTAAAAACTGTACATAAGTGTTAGAAAAATTTTTAAAAATTTTTTTGAATGTGCATTGCGAGCGCGGGAGTAAATCGCAGATGTCAAATGCGCATTGCGAGAAAATCACGGATTAACCCCGTCCTCTCCATGCACATTGGACATTTCTTGCCCAGAAATAGCTAAGAAGAAGAAAAAAATTTTTTTTTTAAATTTTTTTAATTGAATCAGGTTGGGCATCTACTATGTTACTATGTTAATTTAACAATCGAAAGATTCAGCTAAAAAGATGGTGTATCCTTTCTTTTTAGGGCCACCTCTCCCTCCCCCTTTCTTTCCAGCTACATTGTCGCGTGCATATGACATCACGGGGTCGCCTTTGTTTGTCTCGCATTTCACGGCAGAAAGAAGCTGCATAGCCTCATAGGATTCATATGTATATAACAGCGTGTGATCCCAGCGCTGTTAACTGTTGTTAACTGTTGTGCCTGCTAACAACTTTTAACATTTGTTTTCCTGAGCGAAATGGACGGCGGTCGTCGGCTCCGCTATCTTCTCCTTTTAGAACATGAGTATGACGAGGAAGACGGAGCAAGAGAAGGCGAGTACCTCCCTGCCCGCGTGTGTTTCGTGAGTGAATTGCCCTCTACAGCTTGCAACAGAACTTCAGAAAAGAAGAGGTTGCTCTAAACTGCAGTTCTTTATATTGCATTTTTTTACGACAACAATGCTTTGCGGTCGGCGCCTTCGCTGCCCACCAATGACGTGCGCGATTAAACCCCGCCCCGTTACTACGCAGTAAAGTCCTAAGAACTAGCGTATGCGTAATTAGCTTCAAAACCAACATGGATACTGTGCGCATGCGGTTCGATCACTCTCACAGCAATCTGTGTGCGTGAATGGGGGCGTGCGTACGATCAAATCATTTGCATGGGCAAGCTTTACTGAATCAATTGGCCTGAAAAACTCGGACACGGATCGGATCGCTTTGTGGACTTTAGTGAATCTAGCCCTAGGTCTAGAATTGCTTTGCCTCTTCTTAGTTCCTGAACCAGCTGCTTCATAAAGCAGTCCTTGATTTCATCTAGGAATTTTACCTCCCTAGCATGCCCTGATGTTACATATACCCAGTAAATATCAGGATAATTGAAATCAGAAATATACACTAACAATCCACTCTCTTCTATTGGGTGGAATGGCAGAGCAACCACGACTTATAATTGGATTTAGAAGATAAGTCCATGTTTGTTCTTGCTCCTTTGGATGTATTGTGGAAAGGTTTTTTTGGACTTGCCTGTTCCTATCATGGTATGGATAGTAGCATCCTCCCAGTCTGTGAATAAGTGGAGGGGTTTTTTTTTAATGATAATTAGCATGCTTGATTACATCTATGTGCTGTATGCAGGGCGCCTTGACTGAATGTAAGATCTCTTTTTTCTTATAAGTCGTGATTGCTGTGCCGTTCCTCCCCACAGAAGAGCGTGGATTGTTAGTTTATGTTTCTGATATTTTTTTACTCTGCCTTGTGACTTTTTTTTCTGGTAATTGAAATCACCCATTATTATTGTGTTACCCAGTTTGTTAGCCTCTGTAATTTCTTTTTTTTTTTTTAGTTCAAGTATTTTTATTAACTTTATATGATAAATTAACAAGATATACAGATATTATCTAGGACATAAAATAATCCAACTGTAAAAATCATGGGTGATATATACATTTCAAAAAAACAGTTATTTCATGTCTAATATATATAGTAGGGTCAGTACACACATTATCAGTGAAGGCTATATATGTGAACATGTAATAGCACTCCCAACGAGCATCACATATTAACTTAATCTATAAAGAGGTAATCAATATTTATATATTATGCAGTATACTCTGAATTACTATTTGTCAACGGTCTAAAACACAGTAAGTTTGAACAGGGCTCCGGATTTTAAGGAATGAGCTGGTGCAATGATGTTTTTCTACAATCGCACTTTCAAATTTGGTAGTGATACATACTGTGTTCTACCATACCATGAACTCTACCTTGGATAAGTTCTTCCAGCAATGCAATATATTTTTGATAGCCAAAAACAATAGGATATTAAGCAAGCAAGCATTGGGTTCTGAGAGAGCTTGTGTGAGACCCTGTTGTCCAAGTACAATAATTTTGAGATGTAATGGTTCGTGAATCTTTAATATGGAGGAGATGGTGTTCCAAATCTTACCCCAATATACCGTGAGATGAGGACATTGAAATATCATGTGAGGTAGAGTACCCACAGATATCCCACAGGACCAGCATAAATTAGAGATTTTATGCAAAAATTTACCAAGCTTCTGTAGGGTCCAATGAGTCCAATGTAAAAAGAAGTATATCGACTGGAAGACTGGGGCCGAGCACATTGACTTGAATACTCTGGTCCACAAATCTTGCCAAAGCTCATCACCTGCAGAGAAATCTAATTCAGGGTGCCAAGCACTCATCATTTGTGATATGGACATAGCAGCTCTTGACGCAGCAAACTATACCATTTTGAGGCCACACCTTTGAGCCTCTGTAATTTCTGATATAATTTCTGCATTTGTCTGTTCATCCTGGTCATGCAGATAATAGTGTACTCCTACCACTGTTCTTTTCCCCTTTCCACATGGAATACGCTTGGTTAGCCTAGACAGGAGATTTAAATTGCCAGGAGCCTATCCTGGCCATTTAAATCATTTTGAACATCTTCCCCTGTTGATGATACCATTCTGCTTGTCCAATTACATAGCTTTGCTATCAGTACCAAGGCAACCAGATGATATGGGTACATCAAGGTGAGAAGGAGGTTTCAGTTTGGCTTGGGTAGAAGAAAAGATTCTGTGAGGGTCTGCTTTTTCAGAGGACCTGTTTAATCTTTATTTGCACCTACTATTTCAATAACCAGTGCTCAGAGTTATTGATTCTATGCTGATAACATAATACCTGTCGATGCTGATTTAAGTGTGGCCTTGAAGTCTTCGTTGTAATGTATATAAAGTACTTTTGACTGGCAAAGAACCAACAACTCATGTTTGAATTTGAATAACATAGAACTGCTTATTTTTGGTAAGGAAAGCCTGCCAGATGTTCCTCCTTCTGTTGACCTTGGTAATCAAATTTTATCTATGTCCTCTGAAGTCTGCTATTTAGGTTCAATTTTGGATGCACAATTAACCTTCAGATTACAGATAGCACAAGTGGTTAAGACTGTGTTTTTCAAACTGCATCTGTGACAGCGACTTAAACCATATATCATTGTTGTTGATTTTCAAAGTGTCAAGCAACAATTAGCTCTAGTTTCAGTTGATTAATGCAACTCAGTCTATCTTGCACTCTCAGAATGTGGCAGCTTGTCCACTGATAGGCAGAAAACAATTTGGTCATATTTCTCCTCTTCTGTATTCTCTCCACTGACTCCCAATCAAGTGGTAAATTAGATTTAAAGTTCTGATGATCATCCCTAAGATGTTGCTTTTAGCTGTACTCATACTGATATATCCACTGAACTCTTCTATTATCAGTTGATGTGAACCTCCAGCCCCAGGACCAGTGATTCTTCAGCATTCCCTCTAAGAATGTGTGGATGCTTATTGTCAGTGGCAGGTCCCGGGTTTCGGAATGTTCTGCCAATAGAGATTAGGTAGGAGATAAATTAGTTAGTTTTCCTAAAGAGGTGACAACTTTCTACTTTGGCCATGCTTTTAGAGCAGGGATTCTCAATCCAGTCCTCAGGCCTGTGTATCAGCTGTACTTTCTTAACTTCTAGATACCAACACTGACCTGAATATTCAGTGATGATAACCTGATAAAACCCAGCAATGACTGTCCAGGTCTACAGTAAATTAGCTGGCAGTGGTCAGCTTATCAGGTTTTCAGAATATCCACAATGAAGAGTTGTCGTACAGTGAGAGACTGGAGAAACTGGGCCTCTTCTCCCTTGAAAAGAGGAGACTGAGAGGGGACTTGATCGAAACGTTCAAAATTCTGAAGGGAATAGACTTAGTAGATATAGACAGACTGTTCACCCTCTCCAAGGTAGGGAGAATGAGAGGACACTCTCTAAAGTGGAAAGGCGATAGATTCCATACAAACGTAAGGAAATTCTTCTTCACCCAGAGAGTGGTGGAAAACTGGAACGCTCTTCCAGAGTCTGTTATAGGGGAAAACACCCTCCATGGTTTCAAGACAAAGTTGGATAAGTTCCTGCTAAACTGGAATGTACGCAGGTGAGGTTGGACTCATTTAGAGCACTGGTCTTTGACCTGAGGGCCGCCGTGTGAGTGGACTGCTGGGCAAGATGGATCACTGGTCTGACCCAGCAGCGGCAATTCTTATGTTCTTATGCATGAGATAAATTTGCATACAATGGAAATGGTACGTGCAAATTTATCTCATGCATATTCACTATAGGCATCCTGAAAACTTGACTGGCTAGGTGCATCCTGAGGACTGGATTGAGAACCAGTGTTTCAGAGTGAAAGCGTTAATAGAGTAGTTGGCAGTGCAGTAATGAATGTTGCAAAAGGTTTTTAGTAAATCCAGGTAGGATGGTGTTCTAAGGAGAAGGTGAAGCCTTTTGCTCATTGTGTTTTAAGGCGCCAGGGGCAAGTATAGGATTTGCTAATATAGCAACAAAATACGAAAAAGAGGAATGGAGGTAAATAAACATATACTATATTAAAAAAACAAACAAACCACCTTCCCTGGCCTTATTGCAATACAATATAAATGCAAATGAAAGAAAAAGCCTCAGTCTAAATGATGAGGGAAAACCACTCTACCAACCACACATCATGGATATCAAAAAATTTTCATTGCAAAATATTGTATATTAATAGAGGAAAAAACCCTGTGAGGAATAAGTAACAATCTTTTGTGAAAAAATGTATTGCATATTCAGCAATTACCAATGATCATTTCGTAGCCAAGCCAAGCCAAGCAGAGTACGGTACTGGGGTTCAAGAAAGGATTGGACAATTTCCTGCTAGAAAAGCGGAATGAGGGGTAAAGATGGAGGATTACTGCACAGGTCCTGGACCTGTTGGGCCGCGTGTGAGCAGACTGCTGAGCACAATGGACCTCAGGTCTGACCCAGCGGAGGCATTGCTTATGTTCTTATGTTGCTACTTCTTCAGGGTCATATAAACTCTCATAGAAGTTAGAAACATAGAAACATAGAAAATGATGGCAGAAAAGGGCCACGGCCCATCTAGTCTGCCCACACTAATGGCCCACCCCCTAACTACCTCCATGAAGAGATCCCACATACCAATCCCATCTTTTCTTAAAATCTGGCACGCTGCTGGCCTCAATTACCTGTTGTGGAAGATTATTCCAGCGGTCAACCACCCTTTCAGTGAAGAAATATTTTCTGGTGTCACCATGAAATTTCCCACCTCTGATTTTCAACGGATGCCCTCTTGTTGCCGTGGGTCCTTTAAGGAAAAAGAGATCCTCTTCCACCTCGATACGGCCTGTGACATATTTGAACGTCTCGATCATGTCTCCCCTCTCTCTGCGTTCCTCGAGTGAGTACAGCTGCAACTTACCCAGTCGTTCCTCATACGGGAGATCTTTGAGTCCTGAGACCATCCTGGTGGCCATTCGCTGAACCGACTCAACTCTCCGCACATCTTTTTGATAATGCGGCCTCCAGAATTGTACACAGTATTCCAGATGGGGTCTCACCATGGATCTGTACAACGGCATTATGACCTTGGGCTTATGGCTGACGAAACTTCTACAGATACAGCCCATGATTTATCTAGCCCTGGATGAAGCTTTCTCCACTTGATTGGCAGTCTTCATATCTTCGCTAATAATCACCCCCAAGTCACGTTCTGCTACAGTCCTTGCTAGGATCTCACCATTTAGGGTGTAAGTCCTGCATGGATTTTTGCCGCCAAGAAAAAAAATCCATGCAGGACTTACACCCTAAATGGTGAGATCCTAGCAAGGACTGTAGCAGAACGTGACTTGGGGGTGATTATTAGCGAAGACATGAAGACTGCCAATCAAGTGGAGAAAGCTTCATCCAGGGCTAGACAAATCATGGGCTGTATCCGTAGAAGTTTCGTCAGCCGTAAGCCCGAGGTCATAATGCCATTGTACAGATCCATGGTGAGACCCCATCTGGAATTGAACTGTTTGAAGCTCTGTTCCGTTTAGATTGAGGTTTTTTCTTTCGTTTGTATTTATATTGTATTGTAATAAGGCCTGGGGTTTGGTTTAAGAAATAGCGTTGGAGGCACGATTCTCTAAACAGCACCAGCTTGTGATTTTAAGGCGGCCGCCGACAATGACACCTGTTAGATAATCTGGGCCTAAGTGCCAGTGCTTAACTTAGAAAGGTCATCATGCCCTGCTCTGGATTGTCTGTCCCGTGGAAATTAGTTTCTCTGGGGCCTGTCCATCTTCTGTCCTGCAGTCAGCCTAGAGCCTGAGAATCAAGTTTCTGTCCAGCAGTCTGTATATGTTCCATTTTCCCCTCCTCCTTTCTCCACTATTTCATTTCTTGGTATTTAACAAAAAAAGAAGAAAAAAAAAGAAAGTCATTTTCTTGCAGATGACCTTTAAGTATTAGATAATTTATTGTGTGTTTATACACAGTGACACCAGATCCCTGCTGAGGATTTAATTATGTACCCAGATTGTTTTCAATAAAGCGGCAGGAACGCAATTAACAGCTGATATGTACAAGCAGGTGTAAGTACCTCTTTACTGTCTATTAGGCATTATTGGATAAGGGTAAGTAGGTGATTCTAATGCAGCTGGATTTATCGGCTGCATTTGACCTACTAGATCATGAGATTCAACTATTTCGATTGAATGAGTTGAGTGTTTCAGAGGCAATTCTTAACTGCATTGGGGACTTTCTAACTAAAGGGGCCAATAAGATAAAAATTGGGAGCAATTTATCCAACTCGTGGATAAATAGGATGTAAGGACAAATAGGTTTTGGGGGTTCCCAATGTCCCCCAATCTTGCTCAGCGTCTTCCTGGACCAAAGATATGTATTCTCGAATAAAGAAGTGGAAACCTGAAAATAATTCCATTGTTTATACGAGAACAAATCCAATTTGTTATGACTGGATAATTCAGGTGTGAAACGGCCAAAAAAGAACCCCAAGGGAGTAGGTAGCTCTATTTCCTGGCTTCTGCGCTACAAGTTTTTGTTGTTATATTAGACTTGGCCTTAGCTGAGGAGCAAGAAATGTCCCGTATTTTCAGGTAGATTAGTTCTTGTTTTTTGGAGGAACCTTGATTCACACTGGCTCTCAATTCAAGCAAGAATACTATTTAAATTCTACTGTCTACTATTTAAATCCATAAATGGGGACAGCCCAGCCTACTTGAACAACTGCCTAATCCAAACTACCACAACCAGACACAGGAGAACCCAGACACCATTCACATACCCTCCAATCAGAGACATCGAACGGAAAATACTGTACGATGGCCTTCTAGCTACACAGGCAGCAAAACTAGACTATCAACTCTCCAATCTGCTAATCGCGACCCCAGACTACAAAACTTTCAGAAAAGAAATAAAAATCCTGCTATTCAAGAAATCCATGAAGGCTAACTAACACCGTATGACACATTTCAGTCCTCTGAAGCAACCCACTTTACTCTGTAACACCTCTGGACATGTCCAGAAATCCTCTTCTGTAATCCGCCTTGAACCGCAAGGTAATGGCGGAATACAAATCACTAATGTAATGTAATGCAACATTAACTGCTGACTCAAGCTCTGACCTTATCTCAATTGGACTATTGTAACAGTCTTCATTTAGTGTTGATGGTTAAACAGTGAACATAAAATCATAAGAATTGCCATACTGGAACATCAAGCCCAGTATCCTATTTCCAACAGTGGCCAACCCTGGTCTCAAGCACCTAGCTAGATCCCAAGTAGCAAAACAGACTCTGTGCTGCTTATCCTAGGAATAAGCAGTGGATCTCAATAATGGCCTATGGACTTCTCTTTTAGGAAATTATCCAAACCTTTTTTATTAAACCCCGCAAAGCTAACTGATTTCTCCACATTCTCTGGAAATGAATTCCAGAGTTTAATTACACGTTGTGTGAAGAAACATTTTCTCCAGTTTGTTTTAAATCTACTACTTAGTAGCTTCATCGCATGACCCCTAGTCCTAGTATTTTTGGAAAGAGTGAACAAGTGATTCACATCTACCCTTTCCACTCCACAGTTATTGCAGACCACTGAAGTCAAGATAATTATTGAAGGGTCATGTTAGTGACATAGCAATACTTTTGCTGTGTCAGTTGCATTGGCTATTTGCTCTAGTCAAGTTTATTTTGGAATTGTTTTGTCTAATTTTCAAAATTATCCATGGACAGGCTACTGTGTATATGTAATGCCCCCTTAGGATTGTACCTGGTGCCAACCTGACAGGAACCCCTTGGCACCAACTTATCTTCAACTTCTTCAAGGTCTATATACTCCAACACTTATCAATCAGCATACCCTTGAATAGAACATTTACAACAGTTCTTAGACCTCAGCAGTGTTACTGTGTTTTATCAAATTCTCAGCACACACAGACTACAAACACCAAAGTTGTCATTGGTCTTTTATAGATTTTTAAGATGTTTTAAAGTGCTCAATAGTGCAGTCTTGTTATAAATACTTTAAAGTTATAAAGTTTAAATATTCATCTTATGTATAAAAGAACGTGGCTTTTTAGGGGTTTAAACTTCCGACATAGGACTATGTCTCACCTATGGCTGTATCAAGGAATCCCCCTTTTTGTTGTCAGCGCAACATTTTCCGTGTTTCCAACTTCAGCTCTCCATCTACTACCAGTTCAGGAAGCTGTTGAAGACATATCTCTTCTCACTGTAATTCTCATGCCTTATTCTCCTTCTAGTCTATGAATCTTGTAACTTCAATGAATGCTCAGAATTCTTATTGTAAACTGCAATGAATCCTTGTTGAAAATTGGAGGGTAGAAGAAACTGTATGGTCTGGTATGGCATGAAATGTAAATTCAGCTGTCTTAAAATCTCTCAAACCTCTCTCATCTGTGATCTGCACTCACTGACAGATTTCCCAGAACTCCCCCTTGACTACAGAAATCACTCGCCGATATTCCCTCCTTAGAAAAAAAAAACTCATCTCCCTTCCACAAGCAATGGTTTATTTATTTATTTTATTTAAAACATTTTTAATCCGCCTTTATCCAAGGCGGCTCACAGTATTCCATATATATATTTCAGGATTTGTACAACATAAAAATTTCATACATCAGCAAAAATCACAAGATTATACCGTCTCAGCAACTCATTTATTACATTACTTCAATCAAGCAGCACAAATCTAATAACCAATAAAAAAAGATGATATTCAGAAAGTAAAATATTAACTCAAGGAGCAGAATATTCGCTTAAAAAAGCTTGAACAAACAATTGGGTCAGCCATATCTAAAGTTTTTATATGATTGTTGAAGAAAATTGTGAACTCCTGTTCAATATTTATGAAATTTGAACACTTTTTTATAGCACATTTTTGTTTTTCAAAACCACTGCACATAAGCAAAAGAAAATATCTTTAAAAAGCTTGCTAGTCTGGCTTCCTGATGTAGCTATAGCAAAAGACAGACTGTGTTGAAGCCAAGAAACAACTCTTCAGATACCTTAATATCTGGTAGAGCCATATCTTCTTTTCTCTCTTTTGGATGCCGAGTTTGTGACTGCGAGTGGAGCGGCTGCTGTGTTTGGGCCCGGTTCTACCCTGCGCTCTCTCTCTTTTCTCGACTTCTGCTTGTTGGCTGTGATGTGGATGCCATTGCTTGCATCGGGCACTGAGTTGAAGTGGTTCTTAGGGACCGCAGCTTCCCTTTCGTGTTGGCAGGACTGTGCTGTACTTGTTGGCGCCTTCCTTCCGGCGCCGGAGATTGTTCTGCACCACTTTTCTGGCAGGCCGGGACCAAGGACAGTTGACGGAGGCTGTGTTGTTGGCTCGCAACAGTTGGGCCTGCCTGGATGGTGTGCAGTGGGTTGGTTACAGCGTCGGATGACCTTTTGTGGCCTGCCTCTTCTTCCTGGTTTCTTTGCCTTCTGCTAGTGGGCCCAGATTGCAGCCACTGATTCCTTCACCTCTGGCAAGGAAGGCCCCACAGCCCACCATCACTTCTCTGTGTCGATTTTTCCTTGCAGATGTGGAGCCTTATTGAACCAGATTGATGATTGGACTTAGCACCAGATTGGAATTTATTTTGAGCAATCTCCAATCTCTTAAACTTATTTGTATATTTTAATTTTATTCTTTTTATTTATTTTTTTAATCTTTTTTTATTATTCGAATTGTACCTTTCCCTCACTATTCTTGGAATTTTGTTATATCTTTTCTATTTTAATAATTGTTTACTCAGGTACTTTAGCTGGATTGTGAGCCTTCGGGACAGATAGGGACGTTCTAAGTACCTGTACTTTATTGTAAACCGCTTAGATCTGTAATATGCTTAAGCGGTACATCAAAGGTTAATCTATATATATAAAATTGGAGGTATGTATGTGTGTATGTATGTGTGTGTGTATGTGCCACGATCACGCAAAAACGGCTTGACCGATTTGAACGAAACTTGGTATGCAGATCCCTCACTACATGGGATGATATGTTCTGGGGGTCTCGCGGCCCACCTGCACATGTGGGCGGAGCTACAAACAGAAAATCAGATTTCACCCATTCATGTCAATGGAAAAAATGTAAAAAGCTGCCATTCTCACAGTAATTTAAAAACGGCTTGACCGATTTGAACGAAACTTGGTATGCAGATCCCTCACTACCTGGGGTGATATGTTCTGGGGGTCTCGCGGCCCACAACTCTATGTTGCTTGCTCAAGGCTGGGTTCACCCAAGAATTTATATGTTCTTGCTCCAGGAGGTGAAACTAAAATTGTTGTTTATAATCACGTTTTGCGTTAGTTGTATTGTATTCATTTTGTCAAATATTTCACATTATAATTTGAATATTGTACTTTTTATTAAGCTGTAAAAAAATAATTTCATTCACCACTATAAAGTATCTTTATTTGAATCCATTTACAGTGTTATTGCTATAATTAAATACCCGTGCAACGCCGGGGCATCAGCTAGTAAAACATAAAAAACAAAACAAAAAACATATTATTAACACACAGTGGAAGCAATTGTGCTCCATCAGAATGTGATGTGATTAAAATCTAAGCATTGTATCAGTGACATCATATCGCTGTTGTGGCGTCCTGCTGAAGAACTTATGAGCACATTTAAAAAACTTAAGAATTTAGTAGTGAACTAGTGATATAAACATTTTTGAAAAACAGCCTAGCATACTAATAGGGAGAAGGGTTTGTTGTTTTGTTCTACATTGAATTTTTGCTCTCCTTTGAACTTAGACTTCAATTAAAATCCCCTGTTCGTTTGGATAATACATCCATCTTTAGCATTAACTTTTAACATTCAACTCTCTTCCTATTTTCTGCTTTCATCTCAAAATCTGTGGAGTGACGATGTTCCCAAATGGACTTTATTTGAAAGTATCAAAGTTCCAAAGGTACACTAAAATCATCCACATAAAATAATTCCATCCACATAAGAGCCTTAAAGGACCTAGTCCGCTAGGGATACAGGACTAGGTCCTTTAAGGCTCTTATGTGGATGATTTACTTTTATGTGGATGGAATTATTTTATGTGGATGATTTTAGTGTACCTTTGGAACTTTGATACTTTCAAATAAAGTCCATTTGGGAACATCGTCACTCCACAGAGTTTTTTTTGTTTTCTCTGGATTTTCTTCTTTGTGGATATTTTGGGGTCAATTCCTTTTGTTTTTTGTTTCATCTCAAAATCTACTTTTCCATGCCTTCCCTTCCCATCTATCCATGTGTACCGTCTCCTCCCTCATTCTTCTCCCCTACTCCCATCTATCCATAAGAATCATTTCTTCTTATCTCTTCCCTGTCGCACCCATTGTTGTGCACCATCTCCTCCCTCTGTCTCCCCTTCCCCTCTCCTTCCCCTTCTCATCCCTCTGTCAAGAAGCTACTCAGCACCAAGCAGGAGCGCCAAAGTGCACTCCTGCTCATTGCCGCTCGGTGGCAGAAGAAACCCGATTCTGTGGGTGAACAGCCTGACAGGGGAGGGAGTGAAGGGGCTGGGGCAGTGCCAATTTTGGGGGAGGCCACAGCCCCTGTGCCCCTCCCCCATTCCAATACTTATGCTCACAATCACATCTTTGAGGAGGGTGAGAGGGAGTCATTTAGCACTGGGCAATTAAGGAGGTGTCATATTTTAATCCAGTGGTCAGTTGGTCAGTTAGAATACCTTTTTGTGACTTACTCGTGATTGAAACAGGTCTAAATATAAACATCCCAATTTTGCTCTAGACATTTTTATTTTGTTCCATTATCCCTGAAAACATCTGCATTCTGGACCTGCCCAAATTCCCCCCCCCCCAAAAAAAAAAAAAAAAAATGCCCCCTCCCCCATCAAGCCACCTTGTGATTTAGGTGAATTGAGGAGCAAAACCATCTCAAATCTGAGTTTCAAAAATCACAGCTTGGGATATGTTCCCATTTAAAAAAAACAACAACAAAAAACCACTATCTACCTCTTTATGCTGCTTTTGAGATATTTTTTCTTTTGAAAATGAGCACCATTGTGTTCCTGTACTATTTTGTGTTTGGGTTGGGATGGCCAATGGTTTGGACATGGGTTTGGTTTTTTGATTTAGTGTTAGCAGGATGTGATTATATTTCATATTTACTATGATTTTTTTTTCTTTTCTTTAAATGTTGTTATAGTTTTATTTTTTTGCTAATTGTAATTTGCTCTGAGCTGTTGAAGTCAAAGCAAAATATAAAAGCCAGAATTAAATTGGATTAAATCCACATGTTTTGTTTTACTCTTCTGCTAACTGCTTTAAGTGCAAGTTATCTAAGGATCTTGATCAGAAAGCAACACATACCCTTGATAGCAGAAAGCTCAAGGAAATCCATGGCAAGCTGCCAATACACAGTGATCCATGGCACATCTTGCAGGGATGCACTAACTTCAGCAGATGCGGTGCTTTTTGGTTAGTTATAGCTCTAACATTTTAGAAGGGCTCACAGGCCAATTCTGCAAGAGGTCTGCACATCCTTCTTTCATCCTGTCATGTGTATTTATCTTGGCAAATTATACATTTATCTTTTTTTTATATATATATATATAAGTAATAACCTTCAAAATTCAAAAGGCACAGATGCTACCAAAATTATCAATCGCATCAACATTTGACTTGATCCCTTTTGAACATAGGCTTAAGGATTTAATTTCCAGCTGAGTTAGAGCTACTGTTTACCACACATAAATCAGAAAGAGTGCACAGATTATATGTAGAATCTGTACACAATGTCGGAGTATTTCTGTTATGCAAGATTCAGGGAACATTCTGAGTAAAGGGTCTTGGTTCTCTTCCTTTATCTTTGGGATGGTGTGGAAAGAGGGAAGATTACTTCCAGGAACCTATGTTTAGGGAATTGCTCTCCCTCTCTCTTGTCTCACACTACCCATTCAAAGAAGTAACATACATAGTAACATAGTAGATGACGGCAGATAAAGACCCGAATGGTCCATCCAGTCTGCCCAACCTGATTCAATTTAAAAATTTTTTTTTTCTTCTTAGCTATTTCTGGGTCCAATGTTCAAGCATGACTTAGTTTAACAAAAGCAAATATCGTTACTGAATGATTATCTACCTTAAAGAACTTTTTATTAATTTTATGTTCTTTAAACAAACAACTGGGTCAAACACATGCAGAACTGGCTTTGTGGGGTCTTCTCAAAGACTCTTATCTTCCTTCCTCCAAATTCTGGGGCAGGAAGGCCTTCTATGGTAGCACACTCCTCTGTTCAGATCCAGAGTCCCTGCCTTAGGCAGCATCCCCAAAAATAGATATTCTTTAACCTGTTTATCTCATAGAGATATTTGTGAATCCATGTGGACAGACCTCAAAAGCATATTATAACAATACTGAGCATCACTCTTAAGCCATAGTCTCTGAAATTTACTGCTAATACCAAAGAAAGCTTCCTTCTGGAGTCCATAGGCAACCCATCAAGATGTGCTTAAAAATTCCTTTTAATCGAGCTTGTGGCACCCAATACAATGGGACATATTTCTGTATCTTTCTGCCACATTTTCTTAGTCTCTAACTACATACTTGGTACTTGAAAATCCTTTCTTTCTCCACTCAATATACAGAATAATCTCTTGTCACTGGCACTAGGCAGTTGTCATGTTTTCTTCCTTTATCGTGATGTCTGGTTTTCTTGAACTGAGCTTCTTATCGGTTGGCATGAGAATGTTCCAGATGATCAAAATCTCTTCACTTTCCATAATTCTCTTAGGGTTGTGATCCCAATGCTTTTCTGTTACAGTGATGTAATGTTTTCAAAGTTCCAAAGCATGAGATGTGCCATCTATAAATTTTCTCCATTCAGAACTTTGCAGCCAGCTACCAGATGAGTAATCATTTCTAGCTCTTCCTTCCATAATCTACATACATCTGCTTTACCTTTTTTTTTTTTTTTTTTACTAGATTTAGATGTATAATTAGATATTTTGAAATGTATTCCATAAGAAACCAATAGCTTGCTATGTATTGTAGGAAAATATGATCACACTTTTTGAAAGAGTGAATAATCCTCAGTGCTGTGTTTTGAATCAGTTGTAATCGCTTGAGAATAGAAAGGGGAAGGTTGCTATACAAGGTGTTATAGGAATCTAATCTGCTAATAATTAACACATGGGTAAGTATAAGGAGATCCTCCTTATCTGAACTGAATGAATCTGTCATGAACTGAAATAAAAAACAAGATTTGGTGACCATGAATATCTTACCTTCAAACTTAACTAAGCTTGGAAAAAGAATCCTAAAACTTGCTTCTATATCAAAGTGGAAGCTATTGTTTTGATAAGATTGGTGACATTGATAGAGAAAGGCACCAATCTGTAATCCACATAAGACAATCTTTCAGGGTTTAACTTGAGTTTATGATCAAAAAGCCACTGCAATACTTCTGCCAAACAGTGATTTAGTGGAGATACATCTAATCTCCTTGGATCCACATGGAGGGCTATTTTCAATAGGACATCTAAGTCCAAAGGTGGACATCGCCCACAAGACATCCAAAGTCAGAAGTGGAGAAATGTTCATTTTCGAAGAGATGTCCACCAAATTGCCTATACCGCCAGGACATCTATCTTTATTCACCATTTTCAACCACAACAACGTCCAAGTTAAAAACATCCAAATCATCGCTATTTAGATATGGGAGGGGCCACCATTCTAATGGATTGGCCACAGAGACATGCCAACAGAGCAGTGGGGCACCTTAGAGGGCATGCTATGAACTTCACATAAAGAGTGCTGGATATACTAGTGCATCTCACCATTTACCCTTTATAATATATGCTGAGCCCTCCATAACTTACCCAAAACCTACTACACCCTTATGGCTGTAGGTGGCCCCCATGTGGCAGTATAATAGAGATTTGGTGGGTTTGATGGGCTCATACTTAACACCATAGATGTTGTGGTTAGAGTGCCTTATAGGTCTGGCTCCTCCTCTCTATGGTTCACTAGCCCACCCACCTGTATACTTAAGATACCTGTGTAATGCTCTACTAGGATTTCCCATACCAGATGCTGCTGTTCCAGAGACAGGTATGTACTGTTTCAGATTTTTGTGGGGTGGGGTGGGAGAGGTTTGGTGACCACTGGGGGAGTGTGGGGGACTCATTACTTAATCTTTCTAGTGGTCATCAGTATCAGGGATAGGATTCAGTTTGTGTACCTCTAGGGCACTTAGGCACTTCCAAAAGAGGCCTAGCCCAAAACATCTATGTTCCATCTAGGACATCTTGGGAAATGTTTGATTATCCCTGCAAGATGTCCAAGTCTAGCACACCTACAGTCCACTCAAAACATGCCCATAACACACTTCTTAACATGCCCCCTTGAACCCTGGCTACACAGTGGAGGAAATGTCTCACTAGATGTCCAGGAAAATGGTTTCAAAAATTGGCACTTGGACGTCCTGGTGATTAAGATGTCCAACTGCCGACTTATATGGTTTTTGGGACAACTTAGTTTTATTTATTATGCCCCTAATAGTGAACTAACTGAACTTCATCTGCAAGGAAAAATCTGTTAAAACTTTGAGATCATATGAGTAATGCTAGAGGGCTAAAGAATAGGTTAAAAAACGTAGGTAAAAGAGTAGAACTTTGAGATACCACTCAATCTAAAGCAGTGATTCTTAACCTGTTTTGAGTCACGGACCCCTTTAAAAATCTGATGAAAGCTATGGACCCCCTTTCCCAGAAATATTCACATAAACACAACTTTGCACGCAATGAATATAATGGACTTTATTTATCAAGACTTGATTGTCTCATACATATAAGTCATAATAATAATAATTTATTCTTATATACCGCCATACCAAAAAAAGTTCTAGGCGGTTCACAACAAACTGGGCAAGCACATAAAATACAAATGAAATACAACAGATTGGAAAAAGAGAAACTTAACAATAATGAGTGGAATGCATTTACAATATAATGCGGATAAAATACATTAAAAAATAAAGAGAATGCTGATAAAATACTAGCTTAACAGACAAAAGAAATGCATAGAATACGAATAAAATATCAGCTGAATCTAAACTAATTAGTTTAAAAAAGAATGCAGTTAAACAAAGTATTATTAAACTTTAAAGAAAACAATCTAAAAAAAACACTCCTTTTTATGCAAAAAGTAATGGCCACTTATTATAATTATGAAATACAATCCTCTTGTGCAAATTAAAAACAGGTCTACTACATTTTCTACTATATCTACTCTCTCGTTATTTGTGAGAAAAATCAACAGTACCGGGCTGTATAGTGAATATAAATGTTAATTTATATCTGACCCCTGAAACCCATCCATGGACCCCCAGGTTAAGAACCCCTGATCTAAAGGATTCTGAGGGGAAAATATAGACCCAAAATTGACTTTAAAGGATCTGGAAGACAGAAATGAATGAAACCATTTAAACATTACATCTCATACAATGATTTATATAAATGATTAAGGAATAATTTGTGGTTAATTAAACTGAATGCTAATGACAGATCTGATGAGACAATGAGGTGATCTTATCTGAGCCAATGAAATTTCCTTATGTAATTTGGTAATGTTTCTGTACTATGATACTCTTGGAAACCAAACATTGAGGAATGAAACACATTGGTTTTCTTAAGATAACTACAAAGTTGAATTAAGGGGCCTTTTCCAGAATTTTGGAAATGTTTCAAAACTGGGCAGATATTTGCTTCCATCCAAACGGTGGGCACTCTTCCTATAGATAAACTTATTCATCGGTGATAGGAGTGAGTTCCAGGGCTGGATTTTTGATGAAAGATTGATGGAATAGGGTCAAGCAAAAAGGTAGCTGAGGTCATATTGCTCAATATTTAAGTAAGGATAAGGAGATAGATTTTATTAAACGATTTCCAGTCACATCTAGGCATAGAAGCAGAATCCTGGCCTAATTCTCAAATAGCTATTAGGTTTGGTAGATTAGAGGACAGTATCAGGGATAGGATTCTTCATTCAAAGTATTATTAGATAGAGTGATATCATAATGTAGGGCAGTTACTTTAGTCTGAGAGAAAGTATGCAGAAGGAGCAAAATCTGAAACTATGAATGCTCCAGCTAATGTGACTGTGAAATCTGATAGTATAGAAAATCATTTTTTAAAGGATTGTCACAGCTCTTAACAAGATATGAATAATTGTCCTTCTTTACAATCTTCAGAAAACACAATCTGCATGCTTTTCTTTGCAAATAGCAAGAAAGGCTAATGCCAATATAAAATCCCTGATAAGACAAATTCAAGAAACATACCTGAGTAAGGACTTTCTAAAACAGCTGAGTAATGATGCAGAAAAGGAGAGAAAGAATGAGAGGGGGGTTCGATAAAGAGTGCAGGAGACTTGCCATAGCAGTCAAAGAATTTGGATGAGGCATCAGGGAAGGTATCTGTGATAGATGAAGAAGTGGTAGAGAAAGAACATAAGAACATAAAAATTGCCACTGCTGGGCCATACCAGTGGTCCATCCTGCCCGGCAGTTCGCTCACGCAGCGGCCCCCAGGTCAAAGACCAGGGCTCTAAATGAGTTCAGCCTCACCTGTGTACGTCCCAGTTTAGCAGGAACTTGTCCAGCTTAGTCTTGAAACCCTGGAGGGTGTTTCCCCTACAACAGACTCCAGAAGAGTGTTCCAGCTCTCCACCACTTTCTGGGTGAAGAAGAACTTCCTTACATTTGTATGGAATCTATCTCCTTTCAACTTTAGAGAGTGCCCTCTCATTCTCCCTACCTTGGAGAGTGTGAACAGTCTGTCTATCTACTAAGTCTATTCCCTTCAGTATTTTGAATGTTTCAATCATGTCTCCTCTCAGTCTCATCTTTTCAAGGGAGAAAAGGCCCAGTTTCTCCAATCTCTCACTGTATGGCAACTCCTCCAGCCCCTTAACCATTTTAGTCACTCTTCTCTGGACCTTTCGAGTAGTACCATGTCCTTCTTCATGTACAGCAACCAATGCTGGACGCAGTACTCCAGGTGAGGGCGCACCATGGCCCGGTACAGCGGCATGATAACCTTCTCCAATCTGTTCGTGATCCCCTTCTTTATCACTCCTAGCATTCTGTTAGCCCTTTTTGCCACCGCAGCGCATTGTGCAGACGGCTTCATTGACTTGTTGATCAGAACTCACAAGTCTCTTTCCTGGGAGGTCTCTCCAAGTACTGCCACGGACATTCTGTATTCGTGCATGAGATTTTTGTTACTGACATGCATCACTTTGCACTTATCCACATTGAACCTTATTTGCTATGTCGATGCCCATTTCTCGAGGTTGATTATGTCACTTTGTAGATCTTTGCAATCCCCCTTTGTCTTCACAACTCTGAATAACTTTGTATCGTCCGCAAATTTAATCACCTCACTCATCGTACCAATGTCCAGATCGTTTATAAAGATGTTGAAGAGCACAGGTCCAAGCACCGAGCCCTGCGGCAACCCGCTGGTGACACTCTTCCAGTCCGAGTATTGCCCATTTACCCCCCACTCTCTGTTTCCTATGCTCCAGCCAGTTTTTAATCCATGTGAGTATTTCACCCTCGATTCCATGGCTTGCAATTTTACGAAGTAGTCGTTCATGTGGAACCTTGTCAAACGCCTTCTGAAAATCCAGATATACAATGTCGACCAGGCCGCCCTTGTCTATCCGCCTGTTTACTCCCTCGAAGAAGTAATCTTAGGAGGAGGAAGAAATGCAGGAGAAAGACCCAGAGGTGGAGGAATTAGCAGTTGGGTTGCTAGTCTCTTTGGATTTAGATACATAATCTGTGTTTTGGGAGAGGGAATGATTACCCAAGTTGAATTTGAAATCAAGAAGAAAGACTGTGATAAGTAAGATGACTAAGGTCATGAACAATGTCTTCTGTCTGAACAATCTATAGACATTACAGAAATTAACCAATAAATACTTGGTAACCAACCCCAGCCTACATAACATCCAAGCTATGCACATACATCCCCAACCACCCCCTCAGCTCCAAAACAGAGCAAAGACTCAGCATTCCAGTAAGGAGATCCTTCCAGATGAGCACTGCGTGCAAACGCTCCTACGGCCATTTCCTCCCTCAGCTGTGGAACCAGCTGCCCACACAGATAAGGTCACTTGGCTCACTAATGACCTTCAGAAGAGCAGTGAAGACCTTTCTCTTCTGCTGATCGGACCATCAGTGACTAGGCTCCTCAATATACTTCTCCTAAGTTCTCTTTGCTGTGACCAGTTTGTAGTGTAGAATAAGATCTATAATTGATTTTTTTGTTGTTGTTGTTTTTTTTATTTATCAAATTCATACAATTCTTAAAGAACAATAAAGGATAAAGATATAAAGTGGTACCTTGGATTACAAGCATAATCCGTTCCAGAGCATGCTCGTAATCCAAAATGCTCGTTTATCAAAGCAAAGTTCCCCATAGAAAATAGTGGCAACAGCAACGATTCGTTCCAGAACCTGTCGGGTGCCGGGTGCTGCAGCTCCGTCTCCTCTGTCCGCCTCCTCTGTCCATCATCCAAAGAAGAACCCCACAGTGCCGCTTCGGGGGGATGCCTCTAATGTCCTCCAGCCGCCGGAGAACCCTGCAGTGCCGCTTCAAAAGGATGCCTCCACGTCGGATGCCCCTCGCATGCTGGAGAGCCCCCACCCGATCCCACGCAGCCGAGCGCCGCCCCACCCGTACGCCGTGCACAACATGCACAGTGCCGATGATTGACGCTGTGCTTGTCACACGCAATGCACAGGCTGGACGGCACCTGGCCGTGCAGACCCAGACAGAGGTCCTCCAACCTGCGGAAGACACCTGACGTGGAAGGCTGGCCGGAAGAGGAATCCCCCGAAGTGGCGGTTCCTGGACTGTAAGTGCTCGTTTATCGGGGCAGTGCTCGGTTTGCGAGTAAAAGTTTGCTGAGTGTTTTGCTTATCTTGCAAAACACTCGCAAACCTGGTTACTTGCAAACTGAGGTTCCACTGTACATCAAAAGAAAAGGAAAATATATCATAAATATCTAATACAAATCTTTCTAGCCCACATTAATTTGGGGGAGCCACCTTAAGTTCAAGTACAATTAAAGAAAATAAAATATTTATCTTGAGAAAAGATACAGGTATAATTGAGAATAAATAAAGATCTATAATTGTAACCTGTTCATTTTCATGACTACGGTAGTCTGTCTTTAAACCAATTGAGAATGTCATTTTATAACCCGTTCTGAGCTTTTGGAAGAACGGGATAGAAATCGATATTAAAAAATAAATAAAATGATTACTGAGAGAGTTTTACCAAGCATGACATAGGGCCAGTGGAAAAAGAGAGCGATAACTCCTTGGAAAAAAAAAATTCACATTGAAGGAAAAATAATATTATTGCAAGCAGATGTGTCCTTGATAAATGTGTATCTAAAAGGATCATGATCACCAAAGATAATAAGGAAGATCCAAAACAAACCTGAAACATGCTGCATTAATGGAGGAAGATCTTAAATTTATATGCTCCAATAATAAATTCAAAGTAACAGCTGAAGTGCCAAAATTGCAGAGATATAAGGAAATGTACTAAAACAAGACTACAGGGAACTGGGAAAGAACATCTGTGCAGTATAAAACCACCAACTAAAGCTAAAACAGAACCATTCTGGAGAAGCTTATTTGAGGGCCCTGTAGAGCACAACCAAGAAGCAAAATAGATACCCTACTCACAAGAGAATTTGGAATGGGCAAACATTACCCATAAGAACCTAAGAATTGCTACTGCTGGGTCAGACCAGTGGTCCATCGTGCTCAGCAGTCCCCTCACACGGCGGCCCTCTGGTCAAAGACCAGCGCCCTAACTGAGTCCAGCCCTACCTGAGCACGTTCTGGTTCAGCAGGAACTTGTCTAATTTTGTATTGAATCCCTGGAGGGTGTTTCCCCCTATGACAGACTCCGGAAGAGCGTTCCAGTTTTCTACCACTCTCTGGGTGAAGAAGAACTTCCTTACGTTCGTACGGAATCTATCCCCTTTCAATTTTAGAGAGTGCCCTCTCGTTATCCCTACCCAAACTAGAAGAGCCCCAGCCCAGACAAAAGTGACCCAACTTTTGGCTCAAACAGTTAACATTCCTTCATTAGACAGACAGCTTTGATACCACGTCGACTAATAACAGGAAGAATGCTTCTGTTTTCAAAAGGAGATCCAAGTAACCTTTCCAAAAATTACAGACCAGTCTACCTACAAACTATATAAACTGTTCACTAAAATAGATGCTAACAAAATATATGATTAAATTGACTCTAATAACAACATAACAACAGAGCACAGTTGCAAAAAGAGGGGGTATATGGGATGAAAGACCTGCTTTTTCTAAAGAAAGCCCTTATTGCTAGTGCTAAAAAAAAAAAATCAAATTGGAAACCTGTTCCACACATTCGCCACCCTTTCTGTGAAAAAATATTTTCTGAGATTTCCTTTCACCTTCATCCTATACCTCCTCATTCCAGAGTTTCCTTTCAATTTGCTTGTTTTTCTGATCTGAAGAAAATGGGTTACCTTCGAAAACTCATCATAAAATGCATTGAATTAGCCAATAAAAAAGGCATCACCTTATTTCCTTTGTTTTTTTTCTTTTATTTCTTTATACTGCCTTTCAATTGAGAAAGACTCGCCTTATGTAAATATTTAAACATTTCTATCATATCTCCCCTCTCCCACCTTTCCTCCAAGTATAAAGATTGAGATCTGTTGTAACTTCACTGGAAATGTCCAGTTAGCTCTTTTGTAATTTGCCTTGAACTGCAAGGTATAGGCGGAATAGAAGTCCCTAATGTAATGTAATGTAATCTTGACGTTTGTCCCCAAATGCTTTATGACATAGACCACTGACCATTTTAGTAGCTGTCCTCTGGGCCAACTCCATCCGTTTATATCTCCAGAATTGCACACAATATTCTAAATGAGGTCTCACCAGAGTCTTATACAGGGGCATCAATACCTCCTTTTTGCTACTGGCCATACCTCTTCCTATGCACCCTATTATCATTCTAGCTTTCGCTGTCGCTTTCTCAACCTGTTTGGCCACCTTCAGATCATCTACTACTGAAAAGGCGTACGCAAGGCTGTACATTTTAACATACAATAGACAGTCCCTGCTCAGAAGAGCTTACAATCTAATTTAGACAGGACATTTCAGGGTTGGGGAGGTTATAGTGGGTATTGTTATCTGACAGCAGTAAGAGGGAGTTAAGAGTTAAAAGCAGTTTCAAATCACACCCGCGACCTGCTCCTTTTTTGTGCACAATAGTTCTTTGCCCCCTGAACTGTAGTGCTTCCTCTGGTTTTTGCAGCCCAAATGCATGACCATGCATTTCTTAGTATGTGACAGTGAAGCACAGTGATGTAGTAAGGGGGGAGTGGAGGAGGGACTGTTCACCCCGCACGCCAGCTCCTCCAACAACCACCATCCCCTGCTCCTTCCCACTCCTCCCCCTGCCGCACGCACCTTTCACTTCCCACCCACTGTACCTCTAACTCTTCGCCAGTGGGGGCAGCAACTCCAACCTGCTGCTCATGCCAGCCCTTCCCCTGATGTCACTTCTAGGAAGTGACACCAGAGGGAAAGTGGGCGCTGGCGTAGGCATTAAGTTAGTGGTGCTGCTTGCAACCGGGGAAGTCAGAGGTACAGGGGACGAGAAGGGGCACATGCAGAGAGGAGCGGGGAAGGAACGGGGGCCGGAGAAGTGGGCACGGGGGCACCACTGCTGTAGGCGCCACTTCCCCGGGTACCTCCTACACTGGCGATGTATGTAATGTACAGTAATCTGTAAGTTACATATTTAAGGGTGAGCCCTGCCTGTGTCCTGCCCAAATTCCTCCCCTATGAATGCTCCTTTACCAAATACGGGCTATGGAAGACTAGGGGACACTCGATGAAGTTACAGGGAAATACTTTTAAAACCAATAGGAGGAAATTTTTTTTCACTCAGAGAATAGTTAAGCTCTGGAACGCATTGCCAGAGGATGTGGTAAGAGCGGATAGCGTAGCTGGTTTTAAGAAAGATGTGGACAAGTTCCTAAAGGAAAAGTCCATAGTCTGTTATTGAGAAAGACATGGGGGAAGCCAGTGCTTGCTCTGGATCGGTAGCATGGAATGTTGCTACTCTTTGGGGCTCCAGAATCTTCTGTTACTCTTTGGGATTCCAGAATCATACTATTCTTTAGGATTCTGAATGGAATGTTGCTACTCTTTGGGGCTCCAGAATCTTCTGTTACTCTTTGGGATTCCAGAATCATACTATTCTTTAGGATTCTGAATGGAATGTTGCTACTCTTTGGGGCTCCAGAATCTTCTGTTACTCTTTGGGATTCCAGAATCATACTATTCTTTAGGATTCTGAATGGAATGTTGCTACTCTTTGGGGCTCCAGAATCTTCTGTTACTCTTTGGGATTCCAGAATCATACTATTCTTTAGGATTCTGAATGGAATGTTGCTACTCTTTGGGGCTCCAGAATCTTCTGTTACTCTTTGGGATTCCAGAATCATACTATTCTTTAGGATTCTGAATGGAATGTTGCTACTCCTTGGGTTTTGGCCAGGTACTAGGGACCTGGATTGGCCACCGTGAGAACAGGCTACTGGGCTTGATGGACCATTGGTCTGACCCAGTATGGCTATACTTATGTTCTTATTTGCAGAATAACTTTTAGCTGGTATTCTGCTCACACAGATACCTGTATAAGCTAATATTCTGAACATTTATGCATACAATAGGCAGGTAAATATCGGTGTCTAGTGTTTAGAATAGCCCTTAAGTTGCACAAGTTGGAGACGAAGAACAACAAAGCTAGCATGGCTAGTGTGTCGCAGCTCATTAGTTGTAATGTAATGTAATGTAATTTATTTCTTATATACCGCTACATCCGTTAGGTTCTAAGCGGTTACAGAAAATATACATTAAATTATAAGTAAGGAAGGTACTTAGAAAAATTCCCTCACTGTCCCGAAGGCTCACAATCTAACTAAAGTACCTAAAGAGTAATAGAGAAGTACAAAGTACAGATAGATGAAAGAATAAGAAATTAAACATTCTAACAAGATTGTATTGAATTAAGTATTTTGGAATGCAGAAGAGAGGAGAGAAAGATATAGATGCATATGGAGGAACTGTTGAACAAGGAATTTTGGAGAGATTTAAATAGTAGAAGTAGAACAAGACAAAAAAAACAAATGGCAAAAACAATGAATAAGATTAAAAATAATTAAATAAATTAGAAAAAATAAGAAACATTGACTTCAGTCTAAAGATTCAGCTTCAATTTCAAGTCTCCTTCTCTGTGATGGTTGTGTCCAGGCTGAAGGCAGTCAGCAACTTACAGTCACGAGCTGCCAATGTCTGTTCAAGAGACGCTCACCAGCGCTGCTAAATTCAGGGCGACATGCTTTGCTTCATAAAGTGATTTCACAAAGGGTTTCCAGGAGCGGTAGTTGCGTTCCAAGGGCCTGCGCTGCAGCTGTTTCCTTCTCTCTGAGGTCGCAGCTGCCTCATGGATGCTCCAAGGGAGGGCCAAAAGCAGAACAAAGGCAAATCAGAGGCAGGGCAGATGGGGGCCAAAACTTCACAGGATAGAAAGTGTCCCGTGCCCATGTCAAACCATAAATTGAAAAAAAAAAAAAAACCCAGGGCAGGTCACACAAAATGGAATTTAAATTGCCTGAGGGCATTTTAGAATGCTTTGTCCATTCGGTAAAGTGCAGCATGAGACCCAATGTCCTCACAGCCCCAGGGTGAAGTTAAGCAGCTCCATTCTGATCGTTCTGATTGCTGACCTGCTGTGACTCAGCGTATTCTGTTTCTCTGTGATCAGCTGGTAACACCTGATTAGTGTCTAAAAGCAGTTAGCCTGAATTCAACCCTACTTTATAGAAAGATATAAAGCCTTGCCGTGTGTGCTCTGTCTAGTCAGACCCCCCACAGTGGATTCAGTGCATCCTGTGGACCATTTCTATAGGAATTTCTCAGATCCAAGGGCAGAGGGACACCAGGCCACTGGCAAAACAGTGAGTTCTGGCCTCCTTACTATTTTAACAAATTTATGGTGTGCGTTGTTGGTAGATCATAACAACTGTTAGTAATGTGTATATTATTATGTTTTGGTATATTTGTCTGATGTTATATGTTAATTATTTTATGTTATTGGATAATAGTTTAGTCATACCGTACTTTGACAGTTGTAAAGCTGGAGAAATATCGGTCAACAATTTTCTGTGTGGTAGGTCCAAAACTCTGGAACTCTTTGCCTGTAGAACTGGGGAGAGCACAAATAGTGGCAGAGTTTAAGAGAGGCTTGAAACCTTAATTTTTCAAACAGTGCTTTGAAATGGACTTAATTTTGCAGTATGGTTGGAAATTCTTATAAATAGGATCTGTAATGATGGCATTGTTTATCTACATGGTATGTGCAATTTGTGATGCACTTAGAAAGTTAAAGATAATGCGGCTGTAGTTGCTGATTTCTTCATGACTTAAATCTAAAAACAGATCATCCCGTCTGCAGGGAAGTAGGGAAGGAAAGCAGGCAGCAGGCCACTACTTCATGGGAATGTGGCATGAGGGAGGTTATTCACTGCACTGTTTTTACTAGGCTCTCTAAAACCCAGCTGGGCTTTCAATTACTAGGAAACAAGCCAGTGGTCAGTGGCAGATCAATAGTAACATTGATGGAGTTGGGGAAAGGGAGGGGGTTTGATGGGAACCAGAAAAAGTCTGACCAGCATGGCAGGAGCTTAAACGGTGCTCCTCCTAGTTGCATCGTCAATCACCTTTAATGAGGGGATTGGGTCCGGATTAAGAAATCGATGGTGGGATAAATAATTTTTATAGGGCTTGTGGCTCCTATTTAATATCCTTCAATCAATGCCAGGCCAAACTATGTGTGGAGAACATAATAGAATATAATTATTCAGTGGGGCTGGCAACTTTCCTCAGGCAGCCATGAGACTGTCACACAAGACAAAAGCTAGATACAGTGACGTGGTAAGGGGGAGAGGCGCCTGCGGCGGTGGTGCCCCCCCCCCCGCCACAAACGCCCCCCCCCCCTTCCCTTTCCCTACACCTTTTTAACTTCTCCGGCGTGAACAGCATGCCCGCATCAGTGTCGATTCGCCCTTTGACATCACTTCCCAAGTGCAGATCCTGGAAGTGATGTCAGAGAGAGAGCACCATTGCCAATTCGGGCGGCAACCTCGTGCCGGGGAAGTGAAAAAGGTATGGGGGAAGGCAAGGGGCACTCGCGCATGGCAAGGAGAGGAGCGGGATCAGAGAGGAGGAAGGGTGCCGTCTCCTTAGCAAGACAGCGCCTGGGGCAGACTGCCCCCCCCCCTGTTTACTATGCCACTTTACGACACTATTATATCACATGGTCTCTTGTCAGTCCAGCACATCAACAGCATCTTCCTTCTGCGTTCTTATTCTCCCCCATGTCTAGCCATCTTCTCTCTATCTCTCTATCTCTATCTATGGGGCAAAGACTTAGAAAAACTAATCACACACACAAACAACTATGGTGAATTTAGGAAACACCTAAAAACATACCTGTTCTTGAAATACCTAGGTAACGAATCAGGACAATAGCCCCCTTCTTAATCCCACCCCAAATCTGATCTTGTAAACTGATCTTGTAAACTGTAAACCTCTAATCTCTAACTACGAGGGTTCCATTCAATTTATGGAATTTTTCTAATTCACTGTAAACCGCATGGAACTTCACGGTCCTGCAGTATATAAACTGTTGTTATTATTATTATTGTTGTTACTATCAGATGTTAACTGTTATACTCTGTAACTCGCTGTCTGTACAGTTATTCTTCATTGTAAACCGCCTAGAAGTCGCAAGATTGTTGGCGGTATATAAGAATAAAGTTATTATTATTATTATTATCTCCATATACCACCCCCATGCAGCATTTCTTTTTTTGTCCCTGTTCCTATGATCCCATTCATGCTCACCATCTCCCCTCTTTTTGTATATCTCCCTGTGTCCAGCTTCTCTCCTCTCTTACTACCTTATACCAATGTGTTTCTCACACTCTCTCTTTCCTCCCTCCCTCCACTATGTTCAATATTTCACTGACTCTTCCTTTGTTCCCTTGGTCCAACTTTTTCTCTTTCTCTTTCCCTTTCCTTTTCACTCTTTCTTCCTTCCTGCAGGTCCTGTACCTCTCTCCCTTCCCTCTAGCCCCAGTCCCATGGGTCCAACACCTCTACCTTTAGTACTCAGGTGTGGGTCCGGCACCTCTTCCTTCTTTCTCTCCCTCCCTCCCACTCCACTCCACCCACCACATGTGCCCAGCACCTGTTTCACTTCCTCCCAATCCCCAGACCAGATCCAGCAACCGTCTCCCTTCACTTCAATTGTAGCCAGACCAGCAGCCCAAGCAACACCCTCCCCCCCTTCACGGGTGCAGCAGAAGCCCCCCTTGTGAGTCCAGAAGCCCCCCTCCCTCCCTCCTTATCATGGGTCCAACAGCCCCCCACCCTTGCACTCTCCTTCTTTGGCTCCCGATCATGGGCAGCAAAAAAAAAACAAAACAACAAACCTGCAACTCTCCTGGGATGGGCCTGCCAGCCTCTATGAAGCTTCCTACACGCAGTGCTGCTCCAGAACCTTCTTGCCACTGAGTCCCTCCTTCACTGGAAGTTACATCAGAAGGAGGGACTCAGTGGCAAGAAGGTTCAAGAGCAGTCAACCCCTGTCCTAGTTCAGGGTTCCAGATGCCCACCACTGTCCTAGAACCAACCACACTACACACCCTCATTCATTCCCTCATCATTCTAAACTGGATTACTGTAACTCATTACATAAGACCATCACTCAGAAACAGCTAAGATGATCACAGTTAATCCAGAATGATTCTATAAAAATTATCTCAAATTAAAAAAAATTTGACACTGGTTACTGATTCAGCATCGAATTACATATAAAATTATACTGCTCTGTTTCAAAATTTGACAGTCAAATCTATCAGCTTTCTTGGACAAACCATTAATCCCATATACTCCCTTCAGGACCTTGCGGTCCGTTGACCAAAATTTACTCACAATTCCCTCCTTAAAAATAATTAATACCAGAAGAAACAAAATATTTTCAATATACGCACCACAGCTTTGGTACCCTTTGCCTTCATTCCTCAGAGGAGAACCAAATCTTGAGGGATTTAAGTGCTCCCTGAGATCTTTTTTGTAGAAAGATGCTTATGAAGATTAACCCTCCTCTTCTACAAAACTGCGCTAGTAGTTTCTAGCACGAGGAGCCGCGCTAAATGTCCCGCGCTGCTTCTGACGCTCATAGGAACTCTATGAGCGTCGGGAGCAGTGCGGGGCATTCAGCGCGGCTCTCTGTGTGCTCTCTACGCTAAAAAACGCTAGCGCGGTTTCGTAAGAGAGGGGGTAAATCTCTACTCTAAACTCCTCTTTCTTTAAAAGAAATATAATTACTCCTTTTGAAATTACAGGAGGCTCCATTTAGTTCCTTTGCCTGTATTTTACATATTTGTATCTTTCCTATAATTATTGTAGTTCTACCCTATCCCTTTTGTATCATGTTAGTCCTCGTTTGATATTGTTATGTTTTTAATCTGTTAATATTTTATCCTTGTTTTTATAATGTACATCGCTTAGAAGTATTATAAGCGATATTATCAAATTTTAAATAAACCTGAAACTTAAACTTGAGCAGACCTAAGTCTGCTACGAAGACAACCATGTCAACACTTCCTACAAAGTGTTCGAAACCCTGTCTGATGTTATGGCAAAATAATTACTGTAATTTGCAACATATCATTCAGCTTTGTTTTATGGCAAAAGAAATGGCTTATTAATCTGCATTAATAAAACAGATAAAATGCCTTCAAAGTCTTTTTTTTTCTTGTTATATCTATTGCAGTTTATAAACACACAGGAGGAATATTATTAGAAAGCAAAGAACAGGTTACAGAAACATCAGATGCAATTATGTAGTAAAGTACATATTGATTTATTATTTTATAAGTCCCTTTTCTGAAATGCTCAAGGCAGAGACCAAAATAGAATAAAAGAGCAATATCATGATAATCATATTTATTTTATTTATTTAAAAATGTATATACCGCATAGAACTATGTGGTTAATATGTTGGAAAAAACACAGATGTTCTGGAGATAATTTATTAAACACTGACATATAAAAACATGAAAATTCAATTTAAAAAGTACAATGATAAAAAATACAGTGATAAAAATCCAACCGGACCCTACACAGTCTGTGTTTCGGCGAACACGCCTTCCTCAGGGGTCCAATGGTTTGCAACCTCACAGGACTGAAAACAGTCTATTGTCTTTAAACATGTGAGCAAAGAACACCGCAGACAAGCTGAAGTAGCAAAAAAAATGCTAAGGAATATACTAATCACCCTTTACTCCCTCTTCTACAAAACTGTGCTAGCAGTTTCTAGTGCGGGGAGCCGCGCTGAATGTCCCGAGCTGCTCCCGATGCTCATAGGAACTCTATGAGCATCAGGAGCAGCGCAGGCCATTCAGCTTGGCTCTCTGATTGCTCTCTGTGCTAAAAACCACTAGCGCGGTTTCGTAGAAGAGGGGGTTAGTCACATAGATTTGGGCAAACAATGGACAAACATCTTATCAATTAAACATTCAACAATAATACTGTAAAAAGTTAAAACCCCAAAATATTCATTAGCATTGTATCTTACAGGAAGAACAGAAATAGCAAAATTTTCATAGGAAAGAATTAACAAAGAGCTGCATTTTCAACATTTTCTTAAAATTAATTTTTCCAACATAAAATCGAAGTATGCCTGGCAGAGCATTCCAAAGTTTGACGCCCGCCACTGACATCATTGATACTCCAATTCTAATATGAGTAATAGACATCTTCCCCTCTAAACTTAATTTCATAGTGTTTTCAGACCTTAGATTTCTTCTAGGTCGGTAAATTTCAAGCAACTCTTGTAGTACCCTTGGAGTAATATGGTACAGTATCTGATGGATGATTGCAATGATCTTAAAATGTACTCTTTTTGCTGAATAGGCAGCCAGTGTAACTGTGTCAATATAGGGGATATATGTGAACTCCTAGGAACCCCCGCAATCAATCTTGCAGCCTTCAGTATCTGCATCAGCATCTGCAGTGCCTTCAATTTCCCTTTAGCAACCCTTAAATACAGTGAGCTACAATAATCTACTCTACTCAATATTAGAGCTTGGACCACACTACGAAAATCAGATGCTGGTAATAATAGTCTCAATCTATAAAGCATAAATCTATAAAGATTATAAGTAATCAGTAGTCATGGACATATGGCAGAACTAAAATGCTCCAAATTCACACCTATATTTTAGGTACAGTCACTTATATCAACAATAAAGCCAGTGTAGATGCTTGCACCTAGACTTCTCTAATTTACATGCATAACTGTGCACCCTGCCTAGACTCCATCCATGTATATGCTCATCTTCAAACTACATGCCATCATTCTTAGGCATTATCTCATAGATTAGTGCACAGCTAGAATATTGATATTTACATGCATATGTGCTAATAGGCATGGTCTTAGCACCGGGGTGTAGCCACGGGTGGGCCTGGCCTGCCCAGTTTGGACTCAGGCCCACCCACCCATCAGCAGAGGACTTGGACAAGACTAGCGTCTGGGGAGCAGGCTGGACTCCCGCAGTCCCTGCTTCGCCATCCCTTTTCTCTATCACTTCAACAGAGTCACAAAGAGTAAGAAAATAGTCCCTGCTTGAAAGAGCTTACAATCTATACAGGCAAGACAGACAAACAGGATGTCATGGATACAGTTAAGGGGAACGGTAAATCTGCTGTCTTGGTTGGTGGTCAGAGGGGAGTACAGGACAATCAAGCCATTGTGACATCACTGATGAGGTTGGGTCTTATTGGTGGAATGAGGCATTGTGACATCACAATCTCAGCTTCATGAATACAGTTAAGGGGAACGGTTAATCAGCGGGCTGGGTTGGAGGGCAGAGGAGTAGGGTTAAGGATTGAAAGCTATATCAAAAAGGTGGGTTTTCAGTCTGCTTTTAACCAAGGGAAGGGAAAGGGCTTGACGGACAAACTCGGGTAATTTATTCCAGGCATAGGGGGCAGCTAGATGAAAGGAACAAAGTCTGGAATTGGCAGTGGAGGAGAAGGACGTCAATGGTGTGCTTCCAGCTGCCAAGGCCAGCACTCCATTAACATGCTCAGCTCATGCGTGAACTGAGCATGCTTGAAGAGTGCTGACATCAGCGACTGGAGGCACACTACCAACTTGCTCGTTCTTGAGGCAGCACAAGGAGGAAGGGGGCAGCTGATGCAGCAGATTTTTTTTCAGCTGGTGGGACTTTGGTGTCCCCACCAACAAAAGTATGATATTTAACTCGGAGGGGGGTGGGGGAGTGGAATTTTGTGCTCACCCACTTTGGGATCAGGCTCATCTAAAACATCATGTCTGGCTATGCTACTGGCCAAAAATACAGAGTGATTCACCAGCTGCTGCTGAATTTCATGCTGCTGTTCCTTTATGATACCATTTATGCAGCAATTCCTTGTAAAGATGCAAAGGACCATGCTGGAATATATGGGGTGAGCAATCCGGAAGGGTAAATGGTAGGCCAGTGTAAAGGAAACAGTGAAGTTGGAGCAAAATTTTAAATTGTACATTAAATTACACTGGAAACCAAGGATATGCCGAAAGGAGTGACAGCCAATTTTCCATACTTCAGCGGGGAGCCTGATTGCTGTATTTTGAATCAATTCAAATCATTTTAACGATACCTGCATTAAACTACTATAGAGTGCATTGCAACAGTTGAGCTTGTTAGGACTATGGTAAGTAATGTTAGACGTTTGAGATTAATTTCCCAGGGTAAGTATTTCAAGAAACAGATCCTATGAAGAATATGGAATGAATCCATGCACGGGTTAATCAATATACATCTAATAGACAAGAGCAAAAAGAGCCAGGTCTTCAAACTTTAATAGCAACCATAAGCGCAATGCAAATTAATGAGTTAATCAGTCATTAAAACATCAAACAAGTCATAGGACTCGACACGCAACGTGTTTCGGCTAAAGTGCCTGCAAAACAAACCAAGGTTCAATGAGTCTCATGCTCCTTCCATACTCTCATCCTCAGGGAATTGTTTTTCAGAATTGGTTCGTCCTTATCAGGATTTGTATCAGGAGTAATTTTGGATAGGGCTTTTGCTCCTTAATTGACTGCATGGATGTTGGCACTTAATATAGGTATGCAGTAAAAATCAATACCTCTGTTGCTTATAACTCCTATCCCCCCTCTCGTTGTAAAGCACCCATACCCGAGAAACTCCCTAACCCCCTACTTGTGCTGTTTGTCTGCTTGATTAGATTGCAAGCTATTTGAACAGGGACCGTCTCTTGAATGTTTTTTGGGTTGTTGTTTTTTTAAATAAAGAAATAAATAAAATCTTGAATGTTTTAATGTATAGCACTGTGTACATCTAGCAGCGTTATAGAAATGATAAGTAGTAGTAGATTTTGCTTTGGCTTCCCAAAGCATGAGAATACTTTCAAACCTGGATATATGTCATTTTTTGACTACGTAAGTTAAGATGTGAATGGAGTAGATGGGGATTACGGCATTGACCTTACCACAAGGATTTGTTAAACTCTTGAGTGGGATGACTGAGCTAGGCTTCTCTGACAGATGTACAGTAGTTGATAAGTTTAGGGCCATATTGGACTAGAGGGACCTGATAAGGTATAGTAGGTAATAGCCTGACCAAAGAGATGTAATTAGTGGAATACCACAGGGATAAGCTTTTGAGCCCATCTTGTTCATCTTCCAGGTTAATGATTGGCAGGCCTGCATTCAAACTGGCCTCTGCACTTCCACTGGTTGTCCTGCTCTTCATGATTGTGACAGATCGTTATCTGGAATGCAGCAAGCGGCACAGAAAGATATTAAATTGCCACAGACAGGCTTTTCCTTCCGATCATCATGACTAATTCTTGAACAACTACAAGAGTCTTGTGCATGGCACCTTCCTAGGAGTTTGGCAGTCTGGTCTCAATTCATTCAAAACCTCGATTTAAAAAAAAATTGAATCCCCCCTCCCCCTTTTACAAAACCACAAAAGTGGTTTTTACTGCGTGCTGAATGCTCTACACTGCTCCCGAGCGTCGTAAGCAGCGTAGAGCATTCAGCGCACCGGCCTGCGCTAAAAACCACTTCCGCAGTTTTGTAAAAGGGGGGTGGGTAAGCAAGTATGGTGAATAAAATTAATTAATATACCTTCAATGATAAACAACCCACTCTAACAGGGAAGTCGACAGTCTACATTCGGCATTAAAGAGCCGATTTAATCAATTTCAGTTTCATTTCAGGAAAAAGGCCTCAGAATAAGGAGCGCTACGCAAGTCGTATCACCGACTAATGCTGTCAGCATAGTCAACGTTAGTAGTTATGCTCCATCATGCAATCATTGGCCAAAAAACCTGAATGTAAAACAAAGCTAAGGGGCTTTGGATATCTCAAGAGTATCCAAATAACTTCTATACTGTATATAACTCCCTCTCCCCTATTCAACATTACTTACATTATTGTTATTTTGATATTTAACATTTGACTTAAATATATTATAATTTCTTGCATTAATTAATTTTAAGCTCCATTGTAAAGTTATTATTTAGATTTTTTATTGTATAATGAATATGCATACTTTGTTATGATTTTTGAGTTAGCTATGATATATACATTGCCTAGAGTTCTATTCTTAGGTCATAAAGCAAGTTAAAAAAAAACAACTAACAAATATTATGCAAAACCTCATTAACCTTCACTCTTCTGAAAGCACTGAAATCTGAAAGGAAACAAAATGAGCCTACTCTAAACTATGCCATTGACCTGAACTAATGACAAGAGGTTAAAAAAAATCTGCTCATAGTTTTGTCACCACGATATCTCATTTACTCTCCCCCCCCCCCCTTTTATGAAGCCAAATTAGGTTTTTTTAATCACTGGCTGCGGCAGTATTAGCTCCGACATTCATAGGCTTCATAAAAGGGGGCCTATATGATTATGTGGCTCAACTCCATAGGAATCAATGAAGATAAAAGGAAATTTTAAAAAATCAGAAACAGGCAAACTTTCATTCTTGGTGGAAAACAATACTATTATAAGTAGAAGGAAGTTAAACAGAAAAATTCACAAGATACAGAAGGATTGTGAAGACCTGCAATGTGATATAAACACGCTCGAGAAATGGGGCTGCAACATGGCAAATGAGGTTTAACGTGGATAAGTGTAAGGTGATGCATGTCGGTAACAAAAATCTTATATATGAATACAGGATGTCCGGTGCAGTACTTGGAGAGACCCCCCAGGAAAGAGACTTGGGAGTACTGGTTGACAAGAGAATGAAGCCGTCCGCGCAATGTGCGGCGACGGTGAAAAGGGCGAACAGAATGGTAGGAATGAATAAAAAGGGGATCACGAACTGATTGGAGATGGTTATCATGCCGTTGTACCAGGCCATGGTACGCCCCCACCTGGAATACTGCGTCCAGCACTGGTCGCCATACATGAAGGACACAGCACTTACTACTCGAAAGACTGATCGAAACATTCAAGATAATAAAGGGCATGGACTTAGTAGATAAAGACAGGTTGTTCACCCTTTCCAAGGTAGAGAGAACAATAGGGCACTCTCTAAAGCAGGGGTGTCCAATGTCGGTCCTCGAGAGCCGCAGTCCAGTCGGATTTTCAGGATTTCCCCAATGAATATACATGAGGTCTATTTGCATGCACTGCTTTCATTGTATGCTAATAGATCTCATGCATATTCATTGGGGAAATCCTGAAAACCCGACTGGATTGCGGCCCTCGAGGACCGACATTGGACACCCCTGCTCTAAAGTTAAAAGGGGATAGATTCCGTATGAATGTAAGGAAGTTCTTCTTCCCTTAGAGAGTGGTAGAAAACTGGAACGCTCTTCCGGAGGCTGTTATAGGGAAAAACACCCTCCAGGAATTCAAGACAAAGTTAGACAAATTCCTGCTGAACCAGAACGTACACAGGTAAGACTAGTCTGTTAAGGCAGAGGTAGGCAATTCCGGTCCTCAAGAGCTGGAGCCAGGTCAGGTTTTCAGGATATCCACCATGAATATGTATGAGATGGATTTGCATGCACTGCCTCCTTGAGATGCAAATCTATCTCATGCATATTTATTGTGAATATCCTGAAAACCTGACCTGGCTCCGGCTCTCGAGGACCGGAATTGCCTACCCCTGTGTTAGGGCACTGGTCTTTGACTTAAGGGCCGCCGTGTGAGCGGACTGCTGGGCACGATGGACCACTGGTCTGACCCAGCAGCGGCAATTCTTATGTTCTTATATGTGTGAAATAAAACACATATTTGCTGTGGGTTTTGCCTCAGTCACACTCCTGCGTCAGAAGAAAAGCAACTATTCCCTTCACACATTTTAGCCAGTACTTATAAAGGGTGTAAGGTGGTGGTTGTTGGGGTTTTTTTTTTTTCATGTTGTGAGATAACGAAAAAGAAGTTTGTGGCTGTTAAACATCCCCATCTATAAGCAAGTAAAAAAACAACAACACACACCCCTTTTTACATAACCGTAGCGTGGTTTTTTAGCACCAATCACAGCAGTAACAGCTCCAATTCTCATAGAATTCCTATGAGCATTGGAGCTGTTATCGCTACGGTTTTGTAAAAAGGGTGGGGGGAGGGAGTCAAAACCTCTTCCACGGGAAGAAATGTGAGTTGAGTGGCTGAGCAATATTCAAAGCTAGCCTTATACCAGCCTTTGGTCTGGGCAGTAGATCGGCTAGGTCAAAGGGGAGCAATCTACAACGCAAAGGCCAAATGCAGCCCATGAGACCATAGGAAAATGTCATTAACCAGGGTTTTGGCAATTTTAAATATTCGCAAATATCTTCAGAATAGCCACTCTTGGTTAATATTTTCCTGATTACGGTATTTATTTTTTTATATATATATCTTTATTAACAATTGCGAATGGCACATACAACCATTTATCACAGAAGGTCTGTGCCTTTCTGTTTACGACATTGCATAATGTTGCAGTCAGCCAGGGACGGTGACTTTCCCGCAGCCCCTCTGAATAGTGATTAAAGGCACGTGTCCATGAGTGGAATAGAGGATGTGAATTGAGCAGCTATGGCAGGTGCTATTCCTAATAATATTTCTTAGACTTTGACAAATATATTTGTTTTGGAGTCAAATATCATAGCAGTGTTTCCTATATTCCTATCTGTAAAATCCAATTCATTACTGCTGAAGAGGACAAGATAAATATGATTGGATTGGGTTTTTGGCTTATAGCAATTGCAATGCCTACAGCTCCCATTCTCATAAAAAAAATATTAACTTGCTTGTTTCTTGACATCTTCCTCTGTTGATCTTATTACGAAGCTGTTCTTCGTACCATTTAGGAAGAGTGCGAGTTCATTTTAGAAAGGCTACATGGCATCTCTATGTGTAAAATGTCCCTCTATGTGTCTAAGTAGAGATTTTAGAAAAGCTGTTTCTAACACATGTAGATCTGCAGCACACATGGAGGGGCATTTTCAATAGGTCGTCTAAGTCCAACTTGGATGTTTCTGCTAGGACATCCAAAAGTTGAGTTGGGAAAATGACCATTTTCGAAACCGCAAGATAAAACGTTCTGGCCCTTAGGACGTCTTATCTTTTTTGGCCAGTTTTGAAAATCAAAACATCCGAATGCAAAATGTCCAAAACAAGCCCATTTGGACGGGGCCAGCATTTTAACGGACTGGCCATGCAGACATGCCAACAGAGCAGTGGGGCACCTTAAGGGGCACTGTTGTGAACATCACATAATGGATGCCAGGTACACTTTTCATCATAATCCCCTTATAGCAGGGGTCTCAAACTCCCTCCTTGAGGGCCGCAATCCAGTCGGGTTTTCAGGATTTCCCCAATGAATGTGCACTGAAAGCAGGACATGCAAATAGATCTCATGCAGATTCATTGGGGAAATCCTGAAAACCCGACTGGATTGCGGCCCTCGAGGAGGGACTTTGAGATCCTGTCTTATAGTGTATGGTAAGCATTTCAAACCGTCCTCGAAACCTACTGCACCGACGTGTTTACCACCACAATAGCCCTTATGGCTGCAGGTGTCACCTATATGGCAGTACAGTAGATTTTGGGTGAGTTTTGGTGGCCTCCTACTTTCCACCATAAATGAAGTGGATAGGCTCTACTAGGATTTCCCATATCTGCAGCTATCTTAGAGGCTGGTATGTACTGTTTCTTTCACATCTTTCGGGGTGAGAGGGGTGGTCATGGGGAGACATACTTTAATGCATGCAATGGTCATCTGATCAGTTTGGGTACCTTTTTGGCCCTTATGTAATTTTAAAACAGATCTAACGATGTGGGCTAAGTGCATCTATATTATGTAGAATTTGGAAATTTGTATTTCTTTTTCTTTATTTTCTTCTTTAAATGATGCTTTCATAATGTGTTTTTCTTGCATGTAAAACACTGAAATGTTAAATTTTTTTTAAAAAACCCAGGTCTAATTCCAAATGTCTAAATGACACTCTTGAAATCTTCAAAAAGGTTTCATTATCCCTGCAAGATGGCCAAGTTCTTAGGCCACCCTAATCCTGTCAACACATGCTCAAATTCCTGCCAAAAACACTGGGGCAGCGGGGGTTGGGGGATCTGGGGGTCATACCATCATGCATCTAATGGTCATCTGGTCAGTTTGGTTACCTTTTTGGCCCTTATGTGCTTTTTAAACAGGTCTAATGCCAAACGTCTAAATGATGACCTAGACGCCTTCAAAATGGGTTCTTTATCCCTGCAAGACATCAAAGGCCACTATAGTCCCACCCAAAACATGTCTCTAGCATGCCCCCTTAAGATTTTGATGTACTGGAGGAAAAATGGCCTGTAAGACATCCAAAATGTCTTGTTTCGAAAATCTGCACTTGAACATTTTGGCAATTAAAATATCCAAATTCCAATTTTGGACGTCTTTCTGTTTTGAAGATGAGCCCCATAAGGCTGGATTCAGTAAATGGTACCCAAAGGCACCGAAAAGATCTAAGTTAAACTAATATTCTGCAAAGGGCATGCACTCTTTGAAGAATACTAGCTTAGCACAGATAGAAATGTAGAACCAAAGAAACATGACAGAAGATAAAGGCCCCATCCAGTCTGCCACTATCTCCTCATCTCTCTAAGAGATCCCACTTGCTTGTCCCTTGCTTTCTTGAATTCAGACAAGTCTTTGTCTCTACCACCTCTACTGGGAGACTATTCCACACACCTACCACCCTTTCTGTAAAAAAGAATTTCCTTAGATTACTCCTGAGCCTATCACCTCTTAACTTCATCCCATGTCCTTTCACTCTGGAGTTTCCATTCATTTGAAAGAGTTTCGCCTCATGCATATTTATGCCACGTAGGTATTTAAATGTCTCTATCATATCTCTGCTAGCCTGCCTTTCCACCAAATTATACATATTGAGATTTTAAAGTCTGTCCCTGTACACCTTATGATGTAGACCACCTACCATTTTAGTAGCCGTTCTCTGGACCGACTCCATCCTATTTATATCTCAAAATGAATGCTGGGTACTGGATTTGTGTCTGCTGAAACCTCGCAACACTACTGCCAGAGATTGCGGCAGCCATTTTGAAAGCAGAGCCATCATGGGTATGAGTGACTACCCCAACCTCACCACTGAACCTCCAGCGCTTTAAAGGTAGACTTTGGAGGCCTACATATAGGTGGGTGGGGAGGCTCTTGGGGTGGGGGTCTGGGAGCACAGAGCGCTGATGTTTGGGGTAGGAGGGAGGGATGAGTTGAATATGGAAAAAGGGGGGAAGGATGCAGTGAAGTGTGCAGGTCTGACAACCCATTGGTCCATTTATGTTGGATAATTGAGACTCTACTGCAGTGTTTCTCAAACTGTGTGCCAAGGCTCAGTGGTGTGCCATGAAAGATTCCAGAATTTTATTTTATTTTAAAAAAATTCCCTTCATAAGTATACACTAGAATGGATGAGATATACTGTTCATTGCATACGCAAGAGTCTGTCAATGTTATGAAGGTCTTTGTGCATAAGGATACAACCTCGCAGACAAGCATCATTCTTTGACATGCTTGGTTCTTGAAAATTAACAGCAAATAATTTAACCCCCCCCCTTTTTTTTACAAAACCATGGAAGCGGTTTTTAGTATAGGCGGCGCAATGAATGCTCTGTGCTGCTCCTGACACTCATAGGAACTATGAGCGCAGAGCATTCAGCATGCTGGCCTGCACTAAAAACTGCTTCCACAGTTTTGTAAAAGGGAGGTTAGTTTTAGTTTTTATGCAATTGTTACCCTAGTCATTGTAACTTGAGCAACAAAGCAATCAAGGCTTTCCCCCTCTTTTACTAAAGTGCGCTATGCTTTTTAGCGCACGCCAAACGCGCTACATGCTAACGTGTGCATGTTATCCTAAGGACGCATTAGCGGTTAGCGCATGCGTTGATTTAGAACACGCTAAATCAGCCCTGAAACGCTTAGCGCACCTTTGTAAAAGAGGGCCCTTGTTACCATTTAAATCTTCTTATCTTGGTGAACTTGGTTTTTCAGCTCTGACAGATTAAATTGGGGAAAAAAAAAGAGAACGACTGCAGATGGTGGATTATGAAATGTGTGTTTGCTTGTCAACCGCTGAGCCACATTTTGAGTTAATTTGCACTCAAAATCAAGCAATTCTATTTACTTTAGGTTCACCGTTATTACAATTACCCATACATAGCTTAAAGAACTTTAAATAACTCTGAAATTTAAGCTATTGTTGGTTTTGCAATTTTATCATTTCAGTTCTAATGTGCCACAAAAAAAATTTGCTCCGTTTAGCGTGCCGGAGCTAAAAACGTTTGAGAGACACTGCTCTACTGTAATAGGTTTGTTCCCAAAATAGTCGTTCCCGTTATATATTCAGCATAATCTCATTATAACGGACTTGCTTATAATGGAATATCGTTTATAGTGGACAAGGTCCGCTGGTCCCGGCCGTGCGCCTTTATGAACATGCAGAAAATCACTGCATATAGCGGCCTCGCATATAACGGACCCAGAGTCGCTTTTAGCTGTAGTTTTGTTCGGCTGTAACAGACATGCAGGCTCCGCCTTCAAGGCGCGTGGCGTGCCGGTGATATAGTATCAAAATGCAGTCCAGAAGAAAATGACAGAGTATTTTTCTTTCCAGGACAGTGTTACATAATGCTTTAGAACATCTTTTAGTGTTCTGGTTTGGCAATCATTTCGTGCCATACCAATGTTTTGCTGAGTTTTGTTATTGATGTTGCTGATTTGATTGTGCAGCGACTGTTGTTCATTGATTTTATGTTGTTTCAAGTTGACCTAAATAAAGTTTTTTAAAAAATGCAACTCTGGATATAATGGACTGTTTTTCCAGGTCCCTTGAAGTCCGTTATAACGAGATTATACTGTAGTAGGTAGAGGTTTTGTCAGCAGGAGACCTGAAGTTATGATGCCGTTATACGGATCCATGGTGAGGCCTCATTTGGAGTATTGCGTTCAATTCTGGAGACCACACTACCGGAAGGACATGCTGAGGATCGAGTCGGTTCAGCGAATGGCCACCAGGATGGTCTTGGGGCTCAAGGATCTTACGTATGAAGAAAGACTGAAAAAATTGCGGCTGTACTCACTGAAGGAACGAAGAGAGAGGGGAGACATGATTGAAACGTTTAAGTACATCACGGGACGTATCAAGTCTGAAGATGATATCTTCTGTCTCATGGGACCCTCGACCACCAGAGGGCATCCGCTGAAAATCAGGGGAGGGAAGTTTCATAGCAGCTCCAGAAAGTACTTCTTCACCGAAAGAGTGGTGGATCATTGGAACAAACTCCCACTGCAGGTGATTGAGGCCAGCAGCGTGACGGATTTTAAGAGAAAATGGGATATTCACGTGGGATCGCTAAGGGAGTGAATTCAGGGGGGCGGATACTTGAAATGGGCAGACTTGGTGGGCTACAGCCCTTTTCTGCCGTCATTTTCTATGTTTTTATGTTTCTACTACCAAAGTACATAGACGTTTGAAAGCTCCACATTCAGCGAGCCTTTTGTAAAAAGAACTTCAAGTTGTGAATGTCCCTTTTTTTTTTTTTTTACCTAGACAACCTATGGCAAAATAAATAAATAAATACATAATCTGGTTTTAGAACTGCAACCGTTCTTCAAAATTAGCATGACAAGAATGAGTTTCTTTTATTGTGCAGGCTTCCCGTCTTTCCACTAACTTATTGTTCTGGACAAATACTTTTCTTTTTTTTTTATATATATTTAGTCAGTTTTAAGCTCCTTATGGCTGTCACTGCATTGGTGTGTTTCTCTGTTTATAAGAAAGAATGAAGAGTTTTCCTTTCAATCCATTAACACTGTGATCGTTCAGACAATGACTGCTACTGATGGCCGGCCTTATTTTTCCTTTGTCTAAATATCTCTTCTTCCTCCCCTTGTTTAATTATTTATTTATGTTCTCCAATAATTACAAGAAACATTATCTTCTACAGAACAGCTTGGCATATTAGAAAAGAATCAAATGGAAACCAAACACAAAGGGAATTATGTTTCTTCTCCAGCGATCCAGTCCACAAAAAGAGAAAGGATGGGAGAGTCCAGTAATCCAGAAAATATACTACAGTAGGTAAATAATAGAAGCCAACAGTCAGACAAAGCTACAGAAAGCTAAGAGGTGACAGAACTTATAGTCTGCAAACTGCTGGATAAAGTACTTTTACTAAGCTGTATTAGATGGCAACGTATACCTAATGCAGATCAAAATGGCAAACTGTGATATGCTTTCAGGCGTCCTATGGTAACTGTTAAATTAATGCATGCTAACTGCGTGCTAATTTTTAAAAAAAACATTTTATTTTGGAGGGGGAATATCTGATCAAGGGTTCCTGTGGTAACTTCCTGTTCACATATGGAGATTAATATACCCATTTGGACTCAAACATAGCCATAAACATATCAGCAATCGATGGGGCCTCCATTGCTGTGCCAGAAATTTGATGATAAATCATCCCTGGAAAAAGTTGGGGTTTTTTAAGGGCCAAAGATGCCAGTTCCAGCAAAAAGGAGGTTAGCACTAAACCATGGTAGAGCATATATACCATTATTCTACTTATTTATAAGCATTCTTGGTGCCAAAGGGGTTCATTTTCAAAAGAGAAAAACAAAATGGTGTAAAGTGGCATTTGGATGTTTTGTTTGCTAAAAACATCCAAATTGCCATTTTTGAAACAAATTGCTAAACAGTTTTCTATGCTGTTTGTCTTCACTGCATCTAACTCTCAAGGGGGCATGTTGGGGGGCCATGTTTTGTGTGGGATTAGGGGTAAACTTATGATTGGATGGTTTTCTGCAATAATGGAATATTGCAGAAAATGTCCAGGGCAAAACTTGGACATTTGAGGTAGAAGTCTGCACGGGAACGGAGATCACTGGAATCCCGCAGGTCCCGCAGTAATCCCCCCTAACCCAAGGGACTCCCACGGGGACCACCCTCTGGCCCACGGGACTCCCTCGGGGACCCCCCCCCCCCTAGCCATCGGGACTCCCACGGTGATGGAAGGCTTTGGAAGCAGGGTTCATCCATATAATATAATGGACACGTCAGCCTTAGTAAAAGAGGGGGTGTATAAGTTAATTACCTGAACAGAAAACAAAAAAGGGTTCCACCAAAGAGATTCCACATGCTGGAAGAAACTGTGGAATTGATGATCCTGTCAGAAGTAATTGCTGCTTTTTATGGGGACGGGTGGGGATGGAAGTAATTCCTTGCGGGGATGGGTGGGGACGGAGAGGATCCTGACGGGGATGGGTGGGGACGGAGAGGATCCTGGCGGGGATGGGTGGGATTTCTGTCCCCGCGCAACTCTCTAATTTGAGGCCTGTTTCAATAAGAAGTGCCAAAATGGTTGCCAAGCTGACAGGATGACCACTGGAGGCATGAAGGCATGGCTCCACCTTATTCCCCCAGTGTTCACTGCTCCCATCAAACACCCCCCAAGATGTGAATGAAACAGTACATACCAGTCAGCATGACAGCATCAGATGTTATGGCAAGTCCTATTAGAGCAGCAAGCAGGATGCTGGAGTAGTCTAGTAGTAGGTGCAGAGAGGAGGACCCAAGCCCATAATCCACTCTAACTGATACACTTGTGGTGGACAGTATGAGCCCTCCAAAAACCATTCAAAACCTACTATATCAATATTTAGGTAACACCTGCAGGCATAAGGGCTATTGGGGAGATATACAGTTGGGTTCAGTAGCTTTTGGGTGAGTTTTTTTAAAGCTTACCATACAATGTAAGGGAGTGGAGGTACGGTGAGATGTATACCTGGAACGTTTTATGTGAAGTTCATTGTAGTGCTCTCTGGGGTGCCCCACTGCTCTGCTGGGATGTCTGTGTGGCCAGTCTACTAACAATGCTGGCCCCTCTGATGACCCAATGGCTGCTTTTGTGCATTTCTTTTTCAAGAGGTAAATGCTCCAATGCTAATTCCTATGAGCGTCGGATGCCTGGCCCTACCCTGTTCTGCCCTCAAATCCCGCCTTGCTCCACCTCCAGCTCCACTCCATTTCTCCCCAGCTCCGCACTCCTCCCCCCACGAACCTCCCCAAGCTCAAAGGCTGCATTTGGAAGCCTTCACGCATGCGATCATGCGATTGATGCGATCATGTCACACGCATGCATGCCTGTGTACGACATTATCACGGTGATGGCCACGCATGCCCAGAGGCTTCCAGACCCGGCCTCCGAGCTCAGGACTTCCAAAACCTGACAAACTGCTGGGGTTTGGAAGTCCCTTTGGGCGCTTGGACAGTCCTCTAAAAAGAGGACAGATCCAGGTTTTCCTGGACGTCTGGTAACCCTACATAAGCGAAATGGCAACATTAGCGCAGGGCCAGAATTTAGAATGTGAAAAAGTGGTCATTTCCCAGCTGCAATAGAAATGGCCTTAAGCATGTAGGAAAGACCTGTATAAGGGCGTGCTAAGGCCACTTTTTGCCACAGCTTTGTAAAAGGGTCTCTTTGTGAACAGTCCATACCAGTCTTTCAAAAGAGAGTGCACTGTTGATAGCACATGCAAAACACTCCCAAAATTGTGTGTTTCTTCTGCTCATTTTCATTTGCCAACTACGTGGAACATGGGAAAGATCACTGACATTTCCTGTCATTTCAAATGAATTCACATCCTAAACGTTAGCATGCAATGTTGAGTGTCCCTGCAGCCTTAGGCTAGCAAGGAGAGGTGGCAACCCTTGCCCCATCCCACCACTCCCTTAAACAAAATAAATCAGTATGTGTAGGATCAGCTTGAATTTTTGGAAAATGATTTTTCAACTGCAGCTGAAGTTGTTGAAATATCACCATTTATCTTCTCCCCACCCATCATTGATGCTGTCAAGCAAATTAAATAAGCTGCAAGTTTTAATGAAGCTGGACAGGTCTATAATGAAGAATGGGGAGAGAACAGGTGCAAACAGGAAACACAGGATCAATACCCACAATCCAATTCATTAAGCAGCTTTTAAAGAGGCAGCAACAACCTGCCAATAGCACTGTAGCTGCCTAAAGCTCATTAACTGGTAAGTGATGGCCATCTCTCCTGCTGACAGGAGGATATTGGATTTGTAGGCAGGGGTGACTGGGACTCCTTCATTTACAATAAGAATGAAAAGAAGGGAGGAGAGAAGAAGAAAAAAACTTTGCCTTGATGAGTGTAATTGGTGAACATTTCCCAGAGCTGAGCCTTATGATTGTTAGCGAGCACTCTATGAAAAGACATGAACATTTATTGTTATCAAACAGAATTTGACCAGCATGAAAATGCTCAGCTGAACTTAAAAGCCTTGGGGTATCTATGACATCAGATTCTAGAGTAGGGCTAGCCAGCTCGAGACCTAGGCAGACAAATATTGACTCATTCTGTAGTTAAACTACAGAAAATATATAAAAATGTCTCATGCCTATTTGTTGTGGATGAACCAAGAGGCAGACCTTTTGGTGGACCTCAGGGTCAAGAGTTGATTACCCTTTTCCTGTAGCCAGCCCTGGATTAACCATTATGGGCTAGATTCACTAACCTTTCAATCCGTGGGCGATTGGAGGCAGGCCGACTGATTCACCAACCATGTTCATGCAAATGGGGGTGATTGGAGGCACGCCGCAGCCGTTTAAAATTATGGCAGGAAGGTTCCCACTCCCTCCTGCCATCGGTCCCACTCCCAGTTTACCCACCCACCCACTAACCAAAAAAAACAAATGGCAGGAGGGATGCCAACTGCCTCCTGCCACCCACCAGATGTCCCCTCCCCGTTCCCAGTCCCCTCCTCGTACCTTTAACGTAGCAGGAGGGGTGCTCAATCCCTCCTGCTCCAATGCCTCCCGCAACGAGTCTGAGGCCTTAGACCCTGCCCCAGTGTACCATGTGACACACAGGGTGGGGCCTAAGGCCATGATTGGCTCAGGCACCTTGGGCTCCTCCCTTGGGACTGGCCTGAGGCACCTCAGCCAATCAGGGACTTCCTTAGTGAATACCTAAGGAAGTCCCTGATTGGCAGCCCTCAGAACCCAATGAGCATGATCCAGTTTAATGTCTACTAGCTCCCCACTGACTTCACCCCCCCCACCCCGCCAAGATGTCTGTGATTATTTTACACAACTATATAAGGCAATACAGCAGTACTTTTCTAAGGTTTTATTTCTAATATCAAAAAAAACACAAGCAACCTTAGATAATTTCAGTTTAAACCAAATGGTCCTAAAGCGAGTTTAAGCTGAAATTATCTAAGGTTGCTTGTGGTTTTTTGTGATTATTTTAGCCACCTTATTATTTTAGCCACCTTATTACAAATAGAGAACTCTTCACTCTCTAGCATTTCCTAGGTTCAAAGATTTTTACATCTAGACCCATTTTTCTAGGTCTTCAGTTGTATCTGTTAAAATATGCAGTACCTGGAAGGCAAAGCTTCACTTGGAGAAGTAAGGTGAGTGAGCTGCCTTAGCAACCTTCTGTCCTGCTTTACGCTGCAGCCTATTGGCTGGCTAAGCTTCCTTAGGAATGTCCTTAGGAATGTCTGACCAATGGGCTGCAGAGGGAGGCAGGAACATAAGAAAAATCTCCCAAATGAATTTTGCTGAACTCCAGACCTAGCTAAATCACTTTCTCATACCCAAAAACCCTAGATTCTCCACATTTCATGAAAATCCTTAAGGCCTTTTTCAAGATAAAATGTACCTACATACATTCCAAAATACAATTAGTGGTGGGGGGAAAGGAGGAGGCAGAGAGGAGAAGGATGGCAGCTGGTTCCCCCATCAAGAGGGTGCCCGGGGTGGACCGCCCCCCCTTACTTCACCACTGCATACAAGTCTCCTGTTTTGCCATATTTGGGACACAGATTGTAGAAGTCCATCCAGTACTCCCTCCCTAGCAGCGTTCAAATCCAAGCTAAAAGCCCACTTTTTAAAAATCTGTTTTCAATTCCTAACTCCCAATCACTGCTGTCAGATACCTATACCCACTGTATCATTTCCTCTACCCTAATCTCCCCAACCCCAAAATGTTCTATCTAAATTAGATTCTAAGCTCTTCTGAGCAGGGACCGTCTATTGTGTGTTAAAATGTACAGCGCTGCGTACGCCTTTCAACGCTTTAGAAATAATAAATAGTAGTAGTACTGAAATTGCCATCTAAGCACTGACAAGTTTATGTTTTGATTCCATCCTTTTTCTATATAAGGATCCAGGGTTTTATCCCAGGGGTTTTTTAATTCCATCACTGTTTTTGTCTCAACCACCTCCTGCTGGAGATCATTCCAAGCATACAGCACCCTCTCTGAAGAAGTACTTTCTGACATTACTCTTAAGTCTACCACCCAGTGATCTCAGTCCATGTCCTCTAATTCTACTGTATCCCCATCACTGGAAAAAATGTGTATGTACATTGATTTAAATAGCTGTATCACATCTCCCCTATCCCTCCTCTCCTCTAGGGTATAAATACGAGATGCTCAAGTCTCTTCGTATACAGATTTTGGTGCAAACCCCCATACCATTTTTACTGCTTTACTCTGGATTATTTCAAGTCTTTTATTTTTATTATTTACCACTGGTTTTAAAAGGCAAAGTGTGCAAATTGAAATAAAAGGACCCCTTATGTACATATGTTATAATACTAACAATTCATACAAAATAACACTCCAGCAGAAGCAGTGCTAGGAGAATACTTGTAATTTATTAATAAAGAGGAAAAGCCTCAGTCTCCACTACACTCCCAGTGGCATAAAAACCTCCTTGGTAACATACTACAAGTATTCTCCTAGCACTGCTTTTGCTGGAGTGTTATTTTGAATGAGTTGTTAGCCGTATACACTACACCACTCCTTATAGCTGGTATATTGTATGTTTACATATGTTATACATTCGTGCATGCAAACCCTGTACCCAGGACTATCTCTGCTCAGGTAAGACAAACTTATGCACATGCAGGGTATACGTCCCATAAGCTTAGGTGGTTGCTATACCTCAGACATTTAAAAGGCAAATTCTGCATGTGAAACCACTGTTACGCACACAGAAGTGCCTTTAAAATTGCCCCCATAGTTACCAGAGATTCCATTTTACTTAATCCTCTTGGGAAACATAATGCAAGAGTAGCTTGGTAATAAAGACAAGATGGTAAGAAAGGCCTTATGGGAAATGGTCGCTAATGGGCCTCACTAGGAAATACAGTAAGAGAAATCAAAATGAAGAAAGTGAGAGGCAAAAGGGGAGATTTTTGCCTTATTTTTTTCTAAGCTACACACAAAAAAAACCAACAGACAAGACAATATTTAAATTCCATGGTCAGTGTTTCTTTTAAATGTCAGCTGAGGCATTTAAAGTTTATATCCAGGTTATCATTACTTGCTGATATCCATAAAACAATGCTGAATGAACAGGTATGGTGCTGACCACTGCCAATATTCAGATAATGGCAACATTCTGCACCAGTATCTAGATATGATTCTGAACACCAAATAAACTCATGTACAAGTGTGACAGGGTATACATTCCGTCACAAGGACCAATAGATCTGTAACCCTCAAGGAAAGACAATCTACTAATACTAGCTGGGTTTGAGCTGGCCCCATAAGGCAAAGTGAAGAGAATTCTAATTTGCATGTCATTTACATAAATTGTAAAACAAGGGAAAGATGTGACTGGAGAAAAGAAACTTATACAGACTCAAGCCGTAGCCCAGTGAAGAAAGGTCGGGGCAGCAGAGCAGGAGAAGTCAGGGTGGCAAAAGCAGGAGAAGTCAGGGCGGCAAAAGCAGGAGTTGTCTGGGCGGCAGAGCAGGAGAAGTCGGGATGGCAAAAGCGGGAGAAGTCAGGGCGGCAGAGCAGGAGAGGCAGAGAGCAGAGTTTTTTCAGGGCTGGGATTTCAGGGCGGCAGAGAGCAGGAAGGACGTGAGCGACTGGTCCCCAGCAGTCACTTCTTTTATGATCGTCCAGCCCCGTCGGTGTTCCCGAACAAGTTTAGTGAATCGAGGCCCTTCCTACTTTGCATGCCATTTCCCCTCCTTTCCATGCGCAGATCAGATCAGGTGCTGGGAGGAAGGTTAGTAAATCGGGTCGGGGTCGCAAAGTGGTCGGGACACGATCGGTGCGATTAGTGAATCTAGCCCTTAATTGTAAACTCATGGATATACAAGAGCATGATATCACTAAAAGAACTGGGCAGAAGGAAAAATTAAATCATGCAATACAAAATTTGCTGAACCATGAACAAACGTTCAATTACTGGAAAAGACCTGAGGGGAAAAAAAAGTGCAGAAGGCATGGGCACTAAACAAATATCTACTAGTAATATCCAAACTAGGTAACTAGATTTTTCATTAAAGACAAAATACTGTAGTAATACAGTTTTAATATTGCATCTTTGGTGCAAAGAGGCTCTAAACCAAGTTTCCAATCATCATATTTTTAAAAATATACGCACAACCACACTACGTTCAATATGACAGCGGCTGAAAAGAGCAACCATCTGATACGTGTGAAGGTCACGCAAACAGTTAATAGCAGAGCCAGGGTTGTCTCTGGAGCTCTCCTAAATTCAATCCCATACTCAATGCATTAGACCCCCTCCTACCTTTAGAAGTTCTTCAGGCATTGCGTGAAGGACCCTTGTACTTATCTACGATACATGCAGGGCTTCCTTTGTTTGCTTTCCATTATTTCAACCATCAAGAATTTGGTCCAATTTATCATTGTAGCTTTTGAATCTATGCTTGTATTTTTTTCCAGGTCTCTGGTGAAAACTGCATTTCCTTATCTGAATCTCTTTTGTTTTGATTAAATAAAGAATTACTCTGCAGAAGCTGTAATTGTTTTGGAGTTTGACAGTGGAAAGTCTTGGTGAATAAATCTCTCACTATTGACCTTGAAGATTGCACTTAAAACCTTTTATTCCCCCCACCCAAGTAATAACTAGCAAGAATATGGAATACTGTTGTTTTATAGTTTTTCATATAGTTCTACAGTCAGAGGATTACCAGTATTTTATATATATATAATATATATATTATATATATAATATATATAATATATATATTATATATATAATATATATAATATATATATATATATATATAAAATACTGGTAATCCTCTGACTGTAGAACTATATGAAAAACTATAAAAGAATTTTATTACACACGCAAAATAAACTTTGCAGTAACTGCCCCGACATTGTGGAACTCCCTTCCACAATCACTTCGTGATGAACAAAACCTTGACAAATTTAAGAAAAACTTAAAAACTTTTTTATTTCGAGATGCATTCTTTTCCACTTAACTTCTATCCTCTTAAATTCTTTTCTATCTAATTTTGCTCTTTTATAAACATTCAATATATCTTATCCCCATCCAACATGTTTATTCCTTAACCCCTCTTTCTCCTTTTTCTACTTACAATGTAACTTTACCCACCCATTCCCTCTCTCCTCACTGTCAAGTCTGTCTTGTTATTGTTTTTAATGTTCACTATACATTATTTAAATTATTTAATACTTTTCGTCTTTTTTTTTTTTTTTTTTTTCCAATTGTTTCTACTCTTGTCTGTCAATGTTTTTAATCTAATGTAAACCGTCCAGATATTTGCTTGATGGTCGTTATATTAAAATCTAATAAACTTGAAAAATCTAGCCAATGTACTATCAAGATGAGCTGTAATTGTGACTCAAAACAGTATTTTGTATATACATTATATATTTTTAAAAGTGAACCACATTGGGGATTAATTTTATTAAACTGCAGTAGTTGCAAATTTAAATGTGCCATTATTGTGGGCCTTCCTTGCATTTGCCAGTACAGGGACCTTTTTTTCTAAAGTGCACCGAAATCTGGTCTTAACACATGCTAACAAAGAATTTTCCCATGTGGAATTTTCCCAGATTCAATGTGGTACTTAGGCCCTGATTCTGTAAAAGGGGCCTACGGGTACTACTATTAATTATTGGTTAATTAGTGCCAATAATTAAAAGAGCCATTACAAAAAACTATTTTAAAAAATTAATTAGCCGGTAGGCGCCTATCATCTCGCGGCAGGCATCTACACCGAGGCATTGGAAAAAGTAGGTGTGGTTAAAGGTACAGTTTGAACATGGATTGAGTTAAGTTACCCTTTATAGAATTGTGCTAAGCACTGATTCCCATGCAAGATTTATGCCTGCTGAAACCTGATGTAAATGCTGGCGCCCAAGGCCCAGATGCACAAAGAGGATTGGTAAGACCATGTGGGTCTGCTCCGATCTGATTTTTGGGCTGATTCAAAAGGAGCTATTGATGCACTAAAAAGTTTGCATGCAAACGATTCATGTGGAGGTTCGTCGTAATCCCCAACTCTCTCATCCAATTGATGGCTGTGAAAGCGACTCTCACACATGCACAGAGCAGGCAGGGAAAGTCTCCTGCCACTCAGCTGTTCGGGGCAGGAAACCTTTTTTTTTTTTTTTTTAGTAATGAGCACAGATTCTGTGCGTGTCAAACACATACAATATCTAACCCATTAAGAAAAAAAAGCACCAACACTACCCCCACCACTGATGACAGCCCTCCCTGACGAACCAGCACTCCCACTCCCTCCTGCCATGCCCCCCCCCACACACACACACACAAACACATGAAAAAAAAATTGGCAGGAGGGAAGCCCACTCCCTCCTGCCAACGGAGGGTAGAGGATGGTTCGGGGGGGCTTCCCTCCTGCCAATTTTCATTCATTGAGGGGAAGTTGGCATGGCAGGAGGAAGTGGGCATTCCTCCTGCCATTCTCACTGCTGCGGGAGAGGGAGAGGGGGTCGGTTCGCAGTGCCGGGGCATCAGGGAGGGCAGTCATCAGTGGGGGGGGAGGTGCTTTTTTTCTTTCTTTTTCTAATGGGGCAGATATTGTGCATGTGTAACATGCACAGCATCTGTGCCCCTTTTTTTTTTTTTTTAAAGAAAGGGCTAAACAGGTAAGTAGTACCAGTTGCTTTTTTTTGGATCGCTAAAAGCAATCACTTTATTTAGTGCATCGGTGAGCCATGTTAGAGAATCAATCGCTCTACTAGTTTACATGACATTTTAATATTAATGAGTTTATTTGCATGGTTGGATCGGAGAATGAGGGATCATGTAGAAAACCACGTCGTGAGCCGTTTTCCGCATCCGGTTGGCAAATGTGATTGTCGCTATAGCTGACCAAACCGATTTAGCGATGATCGCTGGCTTTAGTGCATCTGGGCCCAAGTGAGGTGCACTGCACTTACCTGGAATTCTATAACTACACACGTAACTTTTTGGAATGCCCCCTTTTGAGAGTGTAGGAACAGTGGTCTGCCTTATAGAACAGCACGTAGCAAGATGCATGCACAAATTTTAAGGAGTGCCAATTACCATCAAAAGTTAGTTGTTAGCACCCAATTATTGATGGTTCAGACTTCAGAGCTCATTAGAACAATGAGAAGACGGCTAAGAACATAAGAATTGCCGCTGCTGGATCGGACCAGTGGTCCATCCTGTCCACTCACGCGGCAGCCTCCAGGTCAAAGACCAGTGCTCTAAATGAGTCTAGCCTCATCTGCGTAAGTCCCAGTTTAGCAGGAACTTGTCCAGCTTAGTCTTGAAACCCTGGAGGGTGTTTTTCCCTAATTCTTCTCTAATGTAATGTAATGTAACAGACTCCGGAAGAGCGTTCCAGCTCTCCACCACTCTCTGTACGGAACCATCCCCTTTCAACTTTACAGAGTGCCTTCTTGTTCTCCCTACCTCCCTACGCAAACCGATCGTGTACCGATCGGTTTGCGACCCAATTTTATTCCGGCCCAATTCACTTACCTCTCCTCCAATCAGATTCCGATCTGTGCATGCAAATGAGGGGTAACAGCATGCAAAGTAGGCAGGGACGCAATTCACAGCAGAAATCTTGCAAACCGACTGGGCTGGCCGATCAACACAAGAAGCTATTGCTAGGGACCAGTTGCAAACGTCCTTTCCGACTGTCCTTGGCCTGAAATCCCAGCCCTGCAGTCCATCTCTGCTGCTCTGCCCCTTCCACACATCCAAGACACAGCAAACGCCCCTACCAGCCGAGCCCTGCTCTTGCCACCCTGACTCTCCTGCTCTCTGCCGCCCTTCCCTGCAGTGCAGCCCCGCTTTAAAACCATGGGCTCGCACTGCGGGGAAGGGCGGCAGAGAGTAGGAGAGTCAATTGCCTACTTTAAACTTTTGTAACTTTTATGAGTAGCCTGCCGCCGGAGATCGCCCTATTTTTGCCCCATAACATCTCCTCCTGAGCTGCTTGCCACCGGGGATCGCTGTATTTCTGCCTCATAACATCTCCTCCTGAGCAGCCTGCTGCCGGGGATCGCCCTTCCAGAGCAGGAGAGTCGGGGCCAGTTAACCCCCCCCCCCAGCTAAAATGAACAGCAAATGCATGTAAAGCTAGCTATCCTCTTCATAACTTCTGATTTCTTATTATGTCCTTCCCTCATTTATTGAACTACCTGTAAACCGTGCTGAGCTCTATCTTTATGGAGATGATGCGGTATACAAACTTAAGGTTTAGTTTAGTTTAGTTTACAGGGAAAGCAGATGGCCTGCACATGCATCAGGATCGCACACTAGTGATCCATGCCGGCGGATGGGGGCGTTCCTCCGATTGCCCCCATTAGAATATTATTGGTTGCAGAATCCATCGGATCGGATCGGACACGGATCAGTCACGTTAGTGATCAGGCAGGTTAGTGAATCTAGCCCAAAGTATACACCAGTGGTACGGGAGTCTTGGTGAAGAAGCCATTTTGTATAACGCTTCTTTTTTTGAAATGCATGGCATTTGTTCAGTTTTTTGGTTGATGCGTTTATAAACGCTTTTTGAATTCTGCAAAGTATTAGCCAGATTATATTACACTCTGATACATTCGTATGGACCCCTGGTGCAGGCAGTCCTCCCGAAATACAGCCTGTGTCAGATCATTTAATAAAGTGAATTTCGTTATCCCATTCCACGAGGCCTTGATGCTATTTTTTTTTCCACTACAAGCTCATTAGCATATTCATCTGCACACATATCTTGGCCCAAATCTAGGCATGAAAATTTGAGCACTTTATATAGCATCTAGTGCAGGGCTGCCCATGTCCGGTCCTTGAGATCTACTGGCAGGCCAGGTTTTCTGGATATCCACAATGAACATGCATGAGAGAGATTTGCATACCAAGAAGGCAGTGCAGGCAAATCTCATGCATATTCATTGTAGATATCCAGAAAACCTGGCATGCCAGTAGATCTCGAAGACCGGACTTTGGCAGCCCTGATCTAGGGGTTAACATGAGGTTTACTGCATGGTAACTACAAAAATACTGCAAAGCCTCTTAACACCATTGTGCACTAGAAGTCACCACACAGAAAACCACGTTAAGTGCTCAATGCAGTTTAGTTAAAAAGGCCCTATGTCTTTTGTATTGCAAGATGATAAAGATTTACATTTTTAATTTTTCAACCATTTTTCAACTATTTTTTTAAGATTAATTCTCTGAACTCTATTTGCACTCTTAGGAGATTTTTCAAGACAGGCATCCTTTGAAAACACTATTTGATAAGTGATTGGTTAAAAAGGTGTAGATATTTAGGTTTTTCTACTCCTAATTTTTACAGTTTTGTATAAAGTGAAGTTAGGATAGAGATTAAAGTTGAGATTTAGAGATTGTGGGTACATGAAATATTGTTTTTCCCAGCTTTTTTGAACACATGGTAATACTGTGACAATAATGTGAGAGAGGAATAGATCCAGAATAAGAAGAGTTTAATCTTTCCTGGAAGAGACAGCAACCCATAGATTGAAAACAGAATATCTAGACTTAAAGAATTTTACAGTGTATTTTACAAAATGTTCACTAAATGTGGAGATTTATTTTAAATAAACTACATATAAGGCTGCAAAGGGCACCTTTTATGATTTTATGACACATTACAGTCAGTGGCGTACCTAGGGGGGGGGGGGGGGCGGGGGGGCGGGCCGCCCCGGGTACCAGCCCTGAGGGGGTGTTCCCGGCCTTGCCGCTCAGTCCCCCCCCACGCCCGAAGGACCGCTCGCCCCACTGACCTTCCAGCACACCTATGAAGCAGCCCGCAGCAGGATCGCGACGTCAGCAATCCCTCAGCTGCTTGGGCGCTGCTTCCTCTGACGTCAGAGGAGGGGGCGGGACCGCGACGCAGGAAGCAGCTCCTAAGTAGCGCAAATATAGCTGACGTCGCGATCCTGCTGCGGCTGCTTCATAGGTAGTGCGGGGAGGCCAGGGGGGCGAATGGTCCTTCGGGGTGGGTCGGGGATCTGACCCAGTTCTAATACCTCTCCGTCTCCGTGCCGACCGACCCCCTCAAGGACCGACCCTTGGAAACATGTTTTCAGGCTTGGAATCCAGTTAAAAGGCAATAGACGCTCTGTCTATACCTGGGACCAAACTGAAAGAAATTTGTCCAGCCCTGGCAAGTTCAAACCCAACTCAAACCAAATTCTGCACTCCTGGGGAAGGGGGAGGTTTTGCTTCTGAGAAAGTGCTCCTTAGTACATCAGAATCTCTGTCTGCTTCTTGGCACCAGCACTGGAGAAATAATGAGACGCCCTACTTTCTTTCTGCATGTGAAGCCATCTGGAGGGGGGGGGGGTGTTTGTGAGTACCAGAAGGCACTGCGAGGAAGGAACGGGGTATATTAGTAGATCTGTGTGTGATGGAGGGCACTAGGGCCAGCAGGAGTGAGGTACATAGTTAGAGCTGTAGAGGGGGGGGGGGGAGAAGGAGGGTGTCCCTATTGCAAGGGAGGAGTGAGGTTTTCCCTCGCCTTTTCTTCAGTCCTAAAGTTCACATTTTCTGGCTTTGGCTGCCTTCAGCAGTCATGCGACCGGGTAACAAAGCCCCCCTGACCCTGCACGCTGTCTGATTCGGCTGCTGTTGAACAGTTTGCGTGCCGGAACCCTTCTCAGGCTGAGTGGAATTTGGGTTATGAGCTGCAGGGAGTGGTTGTGAATTTCTCCGTGAGAACCTTGTGCATCCTCCTCCAGCTTGAGTCCGCACTAGACGCCCGCACTAGACGTCCCCACGTAGACGTCCGCACTAGACGCCCGCACTAGACGTCCCCACTAGACGCCCGCACTAGACGTCCCCACTAGACGTCCGCAATAGACGTCCCCACTAGACGTCCGCAATAGACGTCCCCACTAGACGTCCGCAATAGACGTCCCCACTAGACGCCCGCACTAGACGTCCCCACTAGACGTCCGCAATAGACGTCCGCACTAGACGTCCCCACTAGACGTCCGCAATAGACGTCCGCAATAGACGTCCCCACTAGACGTCCGCAATAGACGTCCGCACTAGACGTCCCCACTAGACGTCCGCAATAGACGTCCGCACTAGACGTCCCCACTAGACGTCCGCACTAGACGTCCGCACTAGACGCCCGCACTAGACGTCCCCACTAGACGTCCCCACTAGACGTCCCCACGTAGACGCCCGCACTAGACGTCCCCACTAGACGTCCGCACTAGACGTCCCCACGTAGACGTCCGCACTAGACGCCCGCACTAGACGTCTAGTGCGGACGTCTACGTGGGGACGTCTAGTGCGGACGTCTAGTGCGGACGTCTACGTGGGGACGTCTACGTGGGGACGTCTAGTGCGGACGTCTAGTGCGGACGTCTACGTGGGGACGTCTAGTGCGGACGTCTACGTGGGGACGTCTAGTGCGGGCGTCTACGTGCGGACGTCTACGCGTGCGCGTCCTCGTGCGCGCGTCTTACATTCAGCACCAAGTGGCAGAAACCTAAACCCCAAACTCAGATAAATGCATTCCCAGGCCTTGTTCTCCCCTCCTCCAGGTCAGATTGCTGTTGAAAGCTGAGGCAACAGGAAATACGTCAGCCTCGGGGAGGATCGGAACTCAAGCTGGAGGAGGATGCACAAGGTTCTCACGGAGAAATTCACAACCACTCCCTGCAGCTCATAACCCAAATTCCACTCAGCCTGAGAAGGGTTCCGGCACGCAAACTGTTCAACAGCAGCCGAATCAGACAGCGTGCAGGGTCAGGGGGGCTTTGTTACCCGGTCGCATGACTGCTGAAGGCAGCCAAAGCCAGAAAATGTGAACTTTAGGACTGAAGAAAAGGCGAGGGAAAACCTCACTCCTCCCTTGCAATAGGGACACCCTCCTTCTCCCCCCCCCCCCCCTCTACAGCTCTAACTATGTACCTCACTCCTGCTGGCCCTAGTGCCCTCCATCACACACAGATCTACTAATATACCCCGTTCCTTCCTCGCAGTGCCTTCTGGTACTCACAAACACACCCCCCCCCCCTCCAGATGGCTTCACATGCAGAAAGAAAGTAGGGCGTCTCATTATTTCTCCAGTGCTGGTGCCAAGAAGCAGACAGAGATTCTGATGTACTAAGGAGCACTTTCTCAGAAGCAAAACCTCCCCCTTCCCCAGGAGTGCAGAATTTGGTTTGAGTTGGGTTTGAACTTGCCAGGGCTGGACAAATTTCTTTCAGTTTGGTCCCAGGTATAGACAGAGCGTCTATTGCCTTTTAACTGGATTCCAAGCCTGAAAACATGTTTCCAAGGGTCGGTCCTTGAGGGGGTCGGTCGGCACGGAGACGGAGAGGTATTAGAACTGGGTCAGATCCCTGAAGAAGCTCATTCTCCTTCTATCAGTTTGGTTCGGTGCAGTGGCGTACCTAGGGGGGGTGCGGGGGGGGCGGGCCGCCCCGGGTACCAGCCCTGAGGGGGTGTTCCCGGCCTTGCTGCTCAGTCCCCCCCCACGCCCGAAGGACCGCTCGCCCCACTGACCTTCCAGCACACCTATGAAGCAGCCCGCAGCAGGATCGCGACGTCAGCAATCCCTCAGCTGCTTGGGCGCTGCTTCCTGCGCCGCGGTCCCGTCCCTCCTCTGACGTCAGAGGAGGGGGCGGGACCGCGACGCAGGAAGCAGCTCCTAAGTAGCGCAAATATAGCTGACGTCGCGATCCTGCTGCGGCTGCTTCATAGGTAGTGCGGGGAGGCCAGGGGGGCGAATGGTCCTTCGGGGTGGGTCGGGGCATCAGGCCTTCAGGGTGGGGCGGGCGGGCGGGCAGGCAGACTTTCAAGGGGGAGGGGGGGTGACAGGCAGGCAGGCAGGCCTTCAAGGGGGGGTGCAGGTCTTCGGGGGGGGGGGGTGCAGACCTTCAAGGGGGTGCAGGCCTTCAAGGGGGGGACAGGCAGGCAGGCCTTCAAGGGGGGGACAGGCCTACAAGGGGGGGGGGGGACAGGCCTACAAGGGGGGGCAGGCCTACAAGGGGGGGGACAGGCCTTCAAGGGGGGACAGGCCTTCAGGGGGGGTGCATGCCTTCAGGGGGGGGTGCCGACCTTCAAGGGGGTGCAGGCCTTCAAGGGGGTGCAGGCCTTTGGGGGGGTGCCAACCTTCAAGGGGGGGTGCAGGCCTTCAAGGGGGGGGACAGGCCTTCAAGGGGGGACAAGCAGGCAGGCCTTCAAGGGGGGGACAGGCCTACAAGGGGGTGCAGGCCTTTGGGGGGGTGCCAACCTTCAAGGGGGGGGACAGGCCTTCAAGGGGGGACAAGCAGGCAGGCCTTCAAGGGGGGGTCAGGCCTTCAAGGGGGGGACAGGCCTACAAGGGGGTGGGACAGGCAGACCTTTAAGGGGGGACAGGCCTACAAGGGGGTGGGACAGGCAGACCTTTAAGGGGGGATAGGCCTTCAAGGGGGGGACAAGCAGGCAGGCCTTCAAGGGGGGGTCAGGCCTTCAAGGGGGGGGACAGGCCTTCGGGGGTGCAGGCCTTCGGGGTGGGTGCAGGCCTTCGGGGGGGGTGCAGGCATTCGGGGTGGGTGCAGGCCTTCGGGATGGGTGCAGGCCTTCAGGGAGGGACAGACCTTCGGGTGGGGGGTACAATCCTTCGGGGAGGGTGCAGGCCTTCAGGGGTGGGGTTTAGGCCTTCAGAGGGGGACAGACCTTCGGGTGGGAGGTAAAGTCCTTCGGGGGGTGCAGGTCTTCAGGGGTGGGGTGTAGCCCTTCGGAGGGGGGACCGACCTTCGGGGGAGGGGGGTCCTGGTGTAAAAGTACACAGAGGGAGAGAGGGAAGGGGGGGGTTCAAAGATACGTGCATATGCCAGACTTTGGGGGTTAGAAATAATGGGTCTAAAAACAGAGGAGTGGGAGAGAGATGGTGCATAATGGGATTTAGGGAGGGAAGGAACAGAAAGGGAGAGAACTTGGAAACAGGGGATGGTGTGGAGGGGGGATAGAGATACTGGATAGGAGGATAGTTGGGAACAGAAAGGGAGAGATGGTGGATCCTGGGGTGGTGGGGAGTTGAGAAAAGGTGAATCTGTGGATGGAGACAAAAAAAAGGAAAGATGCCAGATCTCCGGGAGAGGGAAGGGAAACGGAAGGGGAGAACAGAGATGGCAGACGGATGGTTAGCACGGAGAAAGGAGACCCTGGCAAGCAAGACAACAAGAGCCTGGGACCAACAAGATTTGAATATTGATCAGAGAACAAAAGGTAGAAAAAATAATTTTATTTTCTGTTTTGTGATTACAATATGTTAGATTTGAAAAGTGTACATGAGACAGCTTGAAATGGGAACTTTTCTATTTTTGTGAATGGCAAGGCTGAGTTCAGTTAAAATATATGCTTTATAAGAAAATATAATAATGTGTTTTATAAAGTTTATAAGCATTGCTGGCATACTCGGTGAGGTGTTCCTAGTGTTGGTGGTGGTGGTAGCATGTCAGTGTGTTGAGAGGAAGAGGTAGTCTGGGAAATTCTGCTGAGCAAACTCTGGGCCCATTTCCACCCCCAGTTAGTCCACTCCACTCAACTGGTTCACACACTGAGTGGGTCTTTGGGTGTTATTTCTGGGTAGTTGTTTTAGAATCTCTTCCAGTGGTTTGTCAGTATCTCCTTCTGGTCCAAGGAAGGAAACTTTGTCAACCTTAGCATTGACCTTCAGAATATGTTTGTAACAGCGCTGCTTGTGTGGCATTAGGCTATGTAGTGATCGAAAGAAAAAAACAGACCTTTGCACATTTTTGCACTATATGGTGGGTGTATGAGGAGATTCATTTCCTGCACAGTTAAGTCCATGTGAAGTTACCTTGTGCTGTATTTGACATCTAGCAAGGTCTCTGTTTGGAAGGAAAGATCTAAGCTTAAAAATGAAGTGGCCAGAAGTTATGTTAAAAGTAGATAGCGTAGCTGGTTTTAAGAAAGGTTTGGACAAATTCCTGGAGGAAAAGTCCATTGTCTGTTATTAAGACATGGGGGAAGCGTCTGCTTGCCCTGGATTGGTGCACTCAGTTGTTCCCACTTGGAGAACCTATTGACTTTTACTGCTTTTCTGTGTGGCTTTAACATTTTTGCTATTCAGTATACCTAAACTATTATTCAGTAGAAAAAATTTGTTTGTTCAATCAAATCCTGTGTGGACATTGGACTTCTATGAGTGAATGTTCTGCTTGATTGAACAAACTAAATTTTTTCTACTGAATAATAGTCTAGGTACAATGAAAGTAAATAGCAAAAATGTTTGAGTAGATAATTAAGGAAATCTTTTTCATATTGCTTGCTTATGGACTGGGAAAAAAGACTGTTCAAGCAAATGTCTCCAGAACTGCTTTAAGGGAAAAAATGTGATTTTTTTTTTTTAAAGTACTTTGTGAAATTTATTGTTGTTGTGAAATTTATTGTTATACTTTGTTTAAACTTAAAAAGCGGTGTCATTAACAGTGAATCTAATCGAAAAATCGATTCAACAGGGTGAATCGGATCGAATGAAATATTTTTCTCTGAATCAGGCAGCACTATTGGCTACCATGAGAATGGGCTACTGGGCATGATGGACCATTGGTGTGACCCAGTTAGGCTATTCTTATGTTATGTTCTCATCTGTAGGGGCCTTTGTTTTCACTTCTTATTTTAATGTATTTTTTTCCTGGGAACTTATCAGTGTTTTTTTATAATGGGAACAAAAATGGAAGAGAATTAATGTGTGTGGAATGGGGGGGGGGTAACTAATTTCTTCAGCTAAATAATTCAATCCACTTCAAACAGACATAGGAGAACTCACGCACCATTCACACACCCTCCAACCAAAAACGTCAAAAGAAAAAAACTGTTCGACAACCTCCTAGCCATTCGAGCTGCAACACTTGACCCCCAACTCTACAACCTATTGACCTCAACCACAAACTACAAAACCTTAAAAAAAGAAATAAAAACCCTTCTATTAAAAAAACACATAAAACCAAACTAACATAATCAGAACTGTCCCAAGCATCACCTGCAACTACTCCATATGTACTTCTGATGTCATGACAATTCAGACATAATTTATGTTATGTTATGTTTGGAATAATGGTTACATAAATGAGGTTCAATAAAAGAAAATTTTCTGTGGGAGCATTTGTTGGAACTTCTGTTATCCTGATTTCTTCTATCTGTGGGCTTTCTTTAGCTAACCTACTTATCTGGGGCTTTCCACTTCTGCAGCTGCCCTTTTCACGGTCCACTTTGCGCTTGCACTTTCTGGGGAGGGGGGGTTGGGTCTGGGCTTGGTGGGGTAGGTGTGTCTGGTAGTTTTGTCTGGGTGGTGGCTGGGTGTTTCTTGGGTGCTTGTTGTGCGGATTGGTGTGTCTGGTGAGCGGTCTGGGTGTTGTTGCTTGTGGGGGTTTTTTTCATTATAAAATATGGCTGAGGGTCTAGTCCGGCTTATTATTCTTGTGGGTTCTGGGGTGGGATTTGTTTGCTTGCCCCAAGTTTTGGCCTTTTGTTGTGTATTGCTATGCCTCTCATTGGCAATTTTCTCTTGGGAGAGGCTTGTTCATGCTTGTTGTTGCTGTTACTCTCATTCTGTGTTCTTTTTGATAATGTATAAGTTTCTGTACAGACCATGGTTGCTTGTCTGGACCTTTTGCCATTCTCAATAAAAATACTTTGGAAAAAAAAAAAAAAAAAAAGAAAATTTTCACTGCCTGTTTCTATTCTGACCATTTATTCCATTTCATGGTTATTGCAAAAAAAAAAAAAAAAAAAAAAAAAATTTTACATGAGGGGGGGGGGGGTGTCAAAAAATGATGGGCCCCGGGTGCCACATACCCTAGGTACGCCACTGATTACAGTGAAGTTTAAATTAGCCACCAGATAATAAAAGTATATAGAAAACTATCCACTTGTTCCTCAGTTTGCCACACTGTAATAACGTATGGTAGCTGTCCTCATGGGAACTTTATAACGTGTGTAGTTTTCATTATTTTTATGCTTTTCTTTCTTTTTTATTTTCTTTTTTTACTTTTTCATCTTATTCAGTAACTTATGGTTTATAAATTATAAAGTGCTTGTGCCTAGTATATTAGCATTTATAGCAAAAGTAGTGATGATAGTAACCACTTAGCTTTTATCTGACTCTGGGTCTGGCTCAATCCCCACCGACGCGTTTCACGATTTCATCAGGGTCGGGGAAGGAGAACACTGTGGAAAACAGCATCAAGTACATTTAGAGTTAAAAAGACCCAGCAGAGAGAGAAATTTAAGTAAATGCTACAAAGCTTACCAGAGCAGTATCTTATCCTAGCAGAACGCTAGATCCATAATTAGTGAGCCGGAAGTAAAACAACCCCGGTTTAAAGGGGCTAATAAAGCAAAAAAACCCCGGTCACATGACCCAATCTTAACCTATGAAGTCATCGGAAGACGATCCTAAAAACTAAACCCAGCCTACTCTTAGATCAAAATCATATGCTCGCTGTTAACCAATCACTAGACTGATTCAAGCCATGAGGATACATAGTATTGAGGTAGTACATCCACCGAAGTTCTTTGATGTTTAAATTATGCTCATAACTACACACGTTATAAAGTTCCCATGAGGACAGCTACCATACGTTATTACAGTGTGGCAAACTGAGGAACAAGTGGATAGTTTTCTATATACTTTTATTATCTGGTGGCTAATTTAAACTTCACTGATTAGTATTTGAATTTTGGTGCACTATTTTTTGATTTTTGAACATTACAGTGAAAGCATTCATTCTCCTATTAGGGTGTAAAAATTTGGAATAATAGTCTGGTGCAAATTAAAATCATTCCTTCACAAGCCTAGGTTTGTGAGGACCATTAGCTACATAACCAAGCCCCTGCTGTGGAATGCGGCCGCTGGCTGTGAACATGTGCTCCAAAGGGCATGATCAAAGGGGAAGGTTCCACCCCTTTGGAGCTTGTTCAAAAGCCATCTGAGAAGCCACGAGTAGGATTTTTAGATCTCCATGGGGAAAAGGAAAATCAAAGGTCCTGTTCAGAAGATGACCCTTGTTCAGGGACCTATGGACCAACATGTTCTTCCTCTTTCAAGTGAAGTCCTCAATGAAACTTCCTCTCCTACAGCTATCTCTTTTTTATCAAGTGAACAAACCATACCCCCACAGCCTGCAAAGATAATGGAGGGAGAGGTGGCTCAGGATTCTAATGGAGTGTGAGATTCATTAGTATGGTGAGTGCTTTAATGGATACTCCTCCAGTTTCTTTATTGGGGACTGAAATTTCTTCTAAATTGCCATCTCCAGTTAAACTGTCCTTCATTACTTTATTGAACTCTGAAAGCTCTGATAAGCTTATCGTCAAAACTGGTCAGAGTACAACTTTAGAGGATGTTTTGAAAGTAGGAACTACAATGCAGACTTTTTCTAGAATATCTAATCTTTGTAAATATACAGAGCCTTCCTCTATGAAATTAGCAGAACGTGAACATAAGATAAGCTTTTTTAATGATTTTTGAATCTCCAGTTGGGTGAGTTAGGACTGGCTAATGGTGAACGTTTATAATATCGGAGAGGTTTGGAACTGAGAGAACCTTCAGCACCAGGAAAATGTCTTGTAAGTGTACCATTAGAAAAGGGGTTCTCATTCAGCCAGCCAGGTTTTCAGGATATCCACAATGAGTATGCATGAGATAAATATGTATATGATGGTGGTAATATATGTAAATTTATCTTCTGCAAATTCATTATGGGTTTCCTAAAAACCTCGCTAGCTGGATATGGCTTGAGGGCTACCGTACATAGTTTGAGACCCACCGTATTAGAAGAATGTTCCGGATATGCAGTGATAGAACTTTTAACAGTAGCTGAAAGGAGAATGTTTTGTGCATGCACTTTAGAGCCTTTCATAGTCCCAGTCTTCCAGACTGTCTTGTGAGTGTACCACTAGGGGAATGTTCTATGCATACACTTATAGAAGGAAAACGTCCTGTGTGTGAGCAAATAGAATCTTCAGTGCTGGAAGAGTATGATGCCCTGGGGACATCTTTGTATTAAATTTATTGTTAAACAAAGAAGCCAGCCTGACACTGAAATTAGCTTAGCAATTTACACCTTTGTTAAAAGATTAGCAGAACTCAATTCTTTTGATGTTAGTTTCTTCTTAATTTGCATCTTTAACTACATGGGCTTTTGCTGCATTGTGCTCAGCTCAAACAGAGAATTTTTATTTGGTCTAGTCTGCTGGATTAGACTAATGTAGAACCGCTGTGTTTTGGAACAGTTACAGCTTTGTACCTAGAGATTGATCTTCCCTAGCTACTGTACAAGGGCCAATGTAGACCTTTTCAAATGGACCTGATGCATTTTCTGGAGTCTTCAAACTGTTTCTCATACACTGGAACAGCCATATCTGAAAGAATCACATAGTTATAAAACACATACAGCTCGATTTGTCAAAGATGTCTTTCGAGTGCTGATGGGAGCAAATCAATGATTATGAAAGTCCCTTACTGACTTCCTTTGGTCTATTTTGATAGCATCACATATTGCATATTCTACTCAAATGTCATTTATGTCTCATCCTGACATGACTGAGCCTAGATATGCAGGAGAAATACAGTAGACTTAAGAAAACATAAATTCATGGCCTAATATTCTGCTAACAAGCCAAAAAATAAAGGAGGTAAATAAATAAAAACCAAGGATACTCAAAAAAAGATTAAATTACAAAAGAGAATCCATAATAAACTTAATTCCTAACACATATTTTATTCAGCAAATCTTTAAAATCAATATTATATAAGCACAAACATGCATACATATAAATACAAAATCCAGAAGGAAATTCAAATAACTAAAGAAAAATCATATCAGTCTTTTGAAAAAGCTGGAAAACCATACCAGCAGCACATGGATATTTCAAATAAAGCATAAACTTATCTGAGGACAGGCCCAGTCAGCAAAGTAGCCAATATCCCGTAGTCGTAACGCTGAAGAGGATCCAGTAAAAGTAACTGAGAAGTTAGTTGCAGTCATGTCCTTCTAAATGCTTGAATGTTCATCTATATACATATCACATATCTCGCAGAACATCAAGAATCAGTCAAAGTGCAAGTGCAAAAAGTGCAAACATGAAAACGTGAATCCATTGAAAGTGACAAGTGCAATTTATAAAAGGTCAATTCATGACATTCAACTCCCTCAACACAGATCATGTTTAGAACATCTCTTTATCAAGAGGAGGAACACAGCGAGTAAGGAGGAGAAACAAACGTACATCCAAATGGTAACTGCCGATGCAAACGGACCGCCCCCCCCCCCCGCCACAAGTGCACATGTGTTCCTTTCCTTCCCCCGTACCTCTTTAACTTTCCCAGTTAAAACAGCATCACCAACTTGCTGCCGTTGGTGTCGGCCCTCCCTCTGACATTACGTCCTAGGCGCAGGACCCGGAAATGATGTCAGAGGGTGAGCTGATGTTGGCACGAGCAACAGATTGGAGTTGCTGCTCGTGCTGCCGAAGAGCTAGAGGTACAGTGGGGGAGAACTGAAGGGACGCATACAGCAGAGGGAGTGGGAAGAAGCAGAGAGGAGGGGCGAGTGACAGCACCCTGGATGGAATGCCCCACCACCATCACAACAACTACCCCTTACTATGCCACTGATGAGAGGCCTTCTATCAACCCTGCCAAATGTTCTTCAATACAGGAATCTTTAACTTATATATCAAACATTCCCTATTTTCCCAAGTAGCAGAACGTCAACATTCAGGGATCATCAGACCACCACCGAGTAGCGTAACTTCAAGTGGTTTAAATCCTCATCGATCCCAGTAAAATTAATTATTGCTTTTACTTATCTTCTTCTAATGGAAAACTTAGAAGAAGATAAATAAAAGCAATGATTAATTGTACTGGGATCGATGAGGATTTAAACCACTTGAAGTTACGCTACTCAGTGATGGTTTGATGACCCCTGAATGTTGACGTTCTGCTACTTGGGAAAATAGGGAATGTTTAATATATAAGTTAGAGATTCCTGTACTGATGAGAGACTGCAGGGTTACTATAAGGATGAACATACCCCCTTATTATTATAAGGCACTTTCATCCAAAACAGTAATCCCATAGGTCAGGGTAGGGAACTCCGGTCCTCGAGAGCCGTATTCCAGTTGGGTTTTCAGGATTTCCCCAATGAATATGCATTGAAAGCAGTGCATGCACATAGATCTCATGCATATTCATTGGGGAAATCCTGAAAACCCGACTGGAATACGGCTCTCGAAGACCGGAGTTCCCTACCCCTGCCATAGGTTGTTTACAGATAGTGCCAAAAGGTATATAGATATTTCCTCACTTATAGCCTGCCTATGATCTAGGCAGGCCATAATAGTTAAAATATATATAATCAAAATAAAACAAACACATAAACAACAGCAAATGTCCCCTAAAAACAACTCATATTCCCCTAAATGACTGTCAGGTACGAGGTATCCTCTCATCTTCTCTGCGGAAAGACAATGAAAAATTGCATGTTCTCACTCTTGGGCCCTAGACACCACCTTTTACCCCTCTTCCCACAGATCGATCTTCCAAAGCAATCTAGCAATTGCTATCCACGGGCTTATAAGCCATCTTTTGTTTTACAATAATGAGTTTGATATCTGACCTCTAACCTGATAACCTGAGGTTAGTGGCCATTTGAAATCTTAATTGCACTCAATTACCTAGGTGCCTTGGGAGCCGATACATAACCTGCAGTGCTCTGAATATGTTTACTTGAGAAGAAAAGAACCAGCTACTCGGCTTTTTTTTTTTTCTCTCTTCCTTTCAAACAGTGAAATACTGTGTTGGCCAAACATTTGCATTAGAGAATGACATGGGGACAAATTTGTCTCCGTTCCCACAGGAACTCAGTTTCCCCGTCCCGTCCCCGCGAGTTTTGTCCCTGCTCCATTGCTGTAAGCTCTGCCTTAACCGCATAAGACTTGAACACTTATGATTTTAAAGTGTTTGAGGCTTGTGCAGATGAGGATGGAGCTTGCAGGAATGGGGCAGGGACAGGAAAAGAACTTGCAGGAACAGGGAAAAATTAGTCCTAGTATCATGCTCTAATTTGCATATAAAACATAAGAGCTGTGGTAATTTGCAGCAGTATTATTGTTTGCAACTAGGTTTACCAACTGCTCTTGATTCACCTGGAAAGGTTGGTGCAGTCCTGGGTTCATCCTATTGCATGCAAGGACTTGTTCTGAATCCTTCCCAGCCAATCAGACTTTCAAGAGATCCACAGTGAATATTCTTGAGAAAGACTAGCATACAATGGAGATAAAGCATGCAAATTTGTCCAAGCATATTCATTGTGGTTACCCTGAAAACCTCACTGGCTGGGTGTGTCCCAAGAACTGGATTAAGAACCTCTGTTCTAATACTTTGAGGGCTAGATTCCCAAAACTTCACGGTAAAAAACCGATGGGCTGCTGTCGCAGCTGTTATTGAAGCGATTTCAAAAAGGCGAGTCATTCTTAAAAAAACGAGCACTGAGGTTGGCGGAGAGTAGCAAAAGTTCACTAAATTTACATGAGAGGAGTCGCTGGCGATAGTGATCGACACGCGCAGAATACACCACAAAAGAGGCGCAAATGAGCGCATGTGCCGAGAAAAGCAACGCCGTAAGCAGTGTGTTAATCATATATGCGCCAGAAGGGAAGGGAGGGTAAATGCAATGTCAGCTTTCAAAAGCGCGCGTAAGACATGTCTTTTCTCCCCCCAAAACTACTATAATTCATGTAAATCTTGTAATTTGTTTTTAATGCCAAATTTTATCATGAACCACAGCCAGAAACACATAAGACACGGCTATGATACACACGCTCAAGAAGAGTGCTTTTGTCTACCCCCACCCCCCTGAAAAAAAGACTATAATTTATGTGAATCATGTAATTTTTTTTTCATGAGCCACAGTCAAAACGCACGCCAGAGATGCACTGTCACAGTACTGGCACCCCTGGACCAGTCGCTGATTTTTGGTTACCAAAAGCTAACGCCACATTTGGAGAATCACTTGGCAATGATGAAGAATGGCCCAGAGTGCTTGTTTAAATATTGATGAGCCCATTGGCGTGGCAGAATCAAAGACAGCTAGGGAGCTCAGAAAAGACAACAGTAAGCCATTTTGATAATCCACTGCTAAAATCCATACACACTAAACCAGCTGGAACCGTTTTAGCAACCGCATTAAAGGCAACCTTAAAGTTTTGAGAATCTGGCCCTGAGCGAGCTCTGCCTGAATCTTTATTGGGAGCTTCTTGCATTGCTCTTGGTTTTTAATAAAACCTGTCAAAAGTTAGGGGAGGGCCTGGGAGCCCTGACAGACATTCTAAAGGGAAAATTATGGTAGTAATAACTATTTTTTTAAGTTCCTTTTTTTCGAATGAATGCTTAGTGCTGTAAGCAGTAATTCTACTTTTTTTTTTTTCAATTGCATAGAAATTACATTTACGGTGGGAAAGAGCTCTTAATAGCCATATTTCCTGTCTCCTTTTATTTGGTAGAATCCTGAATTCTTCCTATACAGCAAAGTGTAATGATCCTAATTACTTAAAAAGCATTTTTTCTCTTTCACCTTTTCTTTAGCAAGCCTTAGAGGTTCAACAATAGAATTTTCACCTGCCATGAGAGAGACCTGGATTTGATTCTGGGCCAATGCAGTACAATTTCTTTTTACATTAGACATTAGGAGAAAAAAGCTTTCTAACTGTAAGCTTAGTCAAGCACTGGAACAAGTTATCTAGGGAGGTAATGGAATTTCCATCACTGAAAGTTTTTAAGAGCAGGTTAGACACACATCTGTCTGGGTTGATAAAATTAGAGCAGGTCTGCCCTGGAGACCAGGCGATGGGTGAGAGGACCTCTTGAGACCTTTCCAGTTCTTTCTTGAGAAAGTTTGACATGAATAAAATGCCATTAGAGAGGTATTAGTCTACTACTAATGATAATAATCATTTCTATAGACATGTAATTACTAGACATACACAGTGCTGTACACATTCTATGCAGGTACTTCATCTGTCCCTGGTGGGCTCACAAGCTAAGTTTTGTACCGGGGGCTATAGAGGGTAGGTGACTTGCTCAAGGTCACAAAGAGCCTAATTTAGGAACAGTGCTGAGGAAGTACTGTTCAGCAGATCTGAGTGTTCAGCCGAGAATAACTGACAAAAAGCCCTATAATGGGAACATAAGAACATAAGTAGTGCCTCTGCTGGGTCAGACCACAGGTCCATCACGCCCAGCAGTCCGCTCCCGCGGTGGCCCAACAGGTCATGACCTGTCTGAATCACCCCTTGGTTTCTCATCGAAGTCCTATCTTCCCATCAAATTCTTGACCTTTTGTCCCCGCACCCCTTTCAGTACCCTACGATCCCTTTGTCCCTCAGGAATCCGTCCAATCCCTGTTTGAATCCCTTTACTGTATTCTGCCTGATCACTTCCTCCAGGAGCGCATTCCATGTGTCCACGACCCTTTGGGTGAAGAAAAACTTCCTTGCATTTGTCTTGAACCTATCCCCCTTCAGTTTCTCCGAGTGCCCCCTCGTACCCGTTGTCCCTCTCAGTCTGAAGAACCTGTCCCTATCCACCCTCTCTATGCCTCTCAGGATTTTGAAGGTCTCTATCATATCTCCCCTGAGCCTCCTCTTTTCCAGAGAGAAGAGACCCAGCTTATCCAGCCTCTCGGCGTATGGGCAGTTTTCCAGCCCTCTTACCAGCTTCGTTGCTCTCCTTTGGACTCTCTCAAGTACCGCCATGTCCTTCTTGAGGTGCGGCGACCAATACTGAACGCAGTATTCCAGATGCGGGCGCACCATCGCCCGATATAGTGGCATGATGACTTCCCGCGTCCTGGTTGTGATACCCTTCTTTATGATGCCCAGCATCCTGTTGGCTTTTTTCGCTGCTGCTGCACACTGTGCGGATGGCTTCATTGATGCATCCACTAGCACACCCAAGTCTCTCTCAAGTCTGCTGTCTCCCAGCAGTGCCCCCCCCCCCATTTTGTAGTTGAACAACGGGTTCTTATTTCCTATATGCATGACCTTGCATTTCTCAACGTTAAAGCGCATTTGCCATTTGTTTGCCCAGTCTTCTAGCTTGTCCAGGTCCCTTTGCAGGTCCTCACACTCCTCCCTGGTCCTAACTCTGCCGCAGAGTTTGGTATCGTCCGCAAATTTTATAACCTCGCATTTTGCCTCCGTTTCCAGGTCATTGATAAATATGTTGAAGAGTAGCGGCCCCAGCACCGATCCCTGCGGCACACCGCTCGTGACTCCCCGCCAGTCAGAATATTGGCCCTTCACTCCGACCCTCTGCAGTCTACCTGACAGCCAGTGCTTGATCCATCTGTGTACATCCCCGCCCACCCCGTGGTTCCACAGCTTCTTAAGCAGCCTTTCATGTGGCACCTTGTCAAAAGCCTTTTGAAAATCGAGGTAAATGATGTCCATGGGTTCCCCTTTGTCCACCTGACTGCTTATTCCCTCAAAGAAGTACAGTAGGTTCGTATGGCATGACCTTCCCTTACAGAATCCGTGCTGGCTTGTTCGCATTAAGAGGTGAGTCCAAACATAGGGCACAGAACTACCCAGTATGAGCTATTTTGTTTTCCAAATAGAAAGCAGATTTCTAAATAAGTGGAGGAGGACCTAAAGCAAGTGCCATGGGATGGATCCAGATTCTCTGGGACCACCAGAATATTCTGTGAGGGTGGGACTGAACCTGCTTCTAAGGATAGAATAATGTGAGCAAGAGAAGTCAGGGATGCTCTAGGAAAGATTGACAGTGCTCAGGCTAAAGACACAGAGATGGCATATTTATTTAGGACAGGTGCATCGCAAGCCCTTCTACAAGCTTCAGGGCGGCAGGATCCTGAGTGGGTTGCAGTATACTTGCTATCTCTCATCCATAGCATAGGATTGTGTAGATGGCTATACTCTTATGCTGCATTCCTCTCCAGGGCATTTTCCCCACTGTTCTGGCAGAAAGTGTGTGTGTGTGTGTGTGTGTGGTGGTGAGGGGGGGGGGGGGGTTTCTTCTCAGCAATTCTGTTATCTAGAGCCTTTAGACTCATACCCTAGTAGTCACACCAGCCAACTCATAGAAACAACACCAAATATTGCATGCAGATAGAGCAGAATTAGAAAAGGTACAGCTGATTAACCGTTCCCCTTGACTGTATCCATGACATCCTGTTTGTCCGTCTTGGCTGTTTAGATTGTAAACTCTTTCGAGCAGGGACTGTTTTCTTACTCTTTGTGACTCTGTGCAGTGCTGCGGGCGTCTGGTAGCACTATAGAAATAATTAATTGTAGTAGTAATAGTAGTGTGAAAAGTTTCAGTCTTTGGGAAGCAAAGCTGAGCTTGTGATGTCATAATGCCTCATTCCACCAATAAGAGCCAACCTCATCAGTGATGTCACAATGGCTTGATTGTCCTGTACTTCCCTCTGCCCTCCACACCAGCCAGCTGATTAACCGTTCCCCTTGACTGTATCCATGACATCCTGTTTGTCCGTCTTGGCTGTTTAGATTGTAAACTCTTTCGAGCAGGGACTGTTTTCTTACTCTTTGTGACTCTGTGCAGTGCTGCGGGCGTCTGGTAGCACTATAGAAATAATTAATTGTAGTAGTAATAGTAGTGTGAAAAGTTTCAGTCTTTGGGAAGCAAAGCTGAGCTTGTGATGTCATAATGCCTCATTCCACCAATAAGAGCCAACCTCATCAGTGATGTCACAATGGCTTGATTGTCCTGTACTTCCCTCTGCCCTCCACACCAGCCAGCTGATTAACCGTTCCCCTTGACTGTATCCATGACATCCTGTTTGTCCGTCTTGGCTGTTTAGATTGTAAACTCTTTCGAGCAGGGACTGTTTTCTTACTCTTTGTGACTCTGTGCAGTGCTGCGGGCGTCTGGTAGCACTATAGAAATAATTAATTGTAGTAGTAATAGTAGTGTGAAAAGTTTCAGTCTTTGGGAAGCAAAGCTGAGCTTGTGATGTCATAATGCCTCATTCCACCAATAAGAGCCAACCTCATCAGTGATGTCACAATGGCTTGATTGTCCTGTACTTCCCTCTGCCCTCCACACCAGCCAGCTGATTAACCGTTCCCCTTGACTGTATCCATGACATCCTGTTTGTCCGTCTTGGCTGTTTAGATTGTAAACTCTTTCGAGCAGGGACTGTTTTCTTACTCTTTGTGACTCTGTGCAGTGCTGCGGGCGTCTGGTAGCACTATAGAAATAATTAATTGTAGTAGTAATAGTAGTGTGAAAAGTTTCAGTCTTTGGGAAGCAAAGCTGAGCTTGTGATGTCATAATGCCTCATTCCACCAATAAGAGCCAACCTCATCAGTGATGTCACAATGGCTTGATTGTCCTGTACTTCCCTCTGCCCTCCACACCAGCCAGCTGATTAACCGTTCCCCTTGACTGTATCCATGACATCCTGTTTGTCCGTCTTGGCTGTTTAGATTGTAAACTCTTTCGAGCAGGGACTGTTTTCTTACTCTTTGTGACTCTGTGCAGTGCTGCGGGCGTCTGGTAGCACTATAGAAATAATTAATTGTAGTAGTAATAGTAGTGTGAAAAGTTTCAGTCTTTGGGAAGCAAAGCTGAGCTTGTGATGTCATAATGCCTCATTCCACCAATAAGAGCCAACCTCATCAGTGATGTCACAATGGCTTGATTGTCCTGTACTTCCCTCTGCCCTCCACACCAGCCAGCTGATTAACCGTTCCCCTTGACTGTATCCATGACATCCTGTTTGTCCGTCTTGGCTGTTTAGATTGTAAACTCTTTCGAGCAGGGACTGTTTTCTTACTCTTTGTGACTCTGTGCAGTGCTGCGGGCGTCTGGTAGCACTATAGAAATAATTAATTGTAGTAGTAATAGTAGTGTGAAAAGTTTCAGTCTTTGGGAAGCAAAGCTGAGCTTGTGATGTCATAATGCCTCATTCCACCAATAAGAGCCAACCTCATCAGTGATGTCACAATGGCTTGATTGTCCTGTACTTCCCTCTGCCCTCCACACCAGCCAGCTGATTAACCGTTCCCCTTGACTGTATCCATGACATCCTGTTTGTCCGTCTTGGCTGTTTAGATTGTAAACTCTTTCGAGCAGGGACTGTTTTCTTACTCTTTGTGACTCTGTGCAGTGCTGCGGGCGTCTGGTAGCACTATAGAAATAATTAATTGTAGTAGTAATAGTAGTGTGAAAAGTTTCAGTCTTTGGGAAGCAAAGCTGAGCTTGTGATGTCATAATGCCTCATTCCACCAATAAGAGCCAGCCTCATCAGTGATGTCACAATGGCTTGATTGTCCTGTACTTCCCTCTGCCCTCCACACCAGCCAGCTGATTAACCGTTCCCCTTGACTGTATCCATGACATCCTGTTTGTCTTGGCTGTTTAGATTGTAAGCTCTTTCGAGCGGAGACTGTTTTCTTCTTCTTTGTGACTCTGTGCAGCGCTGCGTGCACTTGCTAATGCTATAGAAATAATTAATAGTAGTGGTAGTAGAAGGGCCACCAGAACAATAAAGGGGATGGAAGGACTCTCATTTGAGGAAATAAAATGGTAAAGAAGTTAGAGCTCTTCAGCTTGGAGATGACTGAGAGGAGATATGATGGAGGTCTATAAAATACTAAACCCCTCTTCTACGAAACCGCGCTAGCGGTTTTTAGCGCAGAGAGCTGTGCTGAATGGCCCGCGCTGCTCCCGATGCTCATTGAGTTCCTATGACTGTCGGGAGCAGCGCGGGCCATTCAGCACGGCTCCCTGCATTAGAAACTGCTAGCGTGGTTTCGTAGAAAAGGGAGTAAGCGGAGTGGGGCAGGTAGATGTGAACCGCTTGTTTACTCTTTCGAAAAATATATGAATCAGGGGACACACAATGAAGCTACTAAATAGTAAATTTAAAACAAATCAAAGAAAACATTTCTTCACTCAAGGTGTAATTAAACTCTTGATTTCATTGCCAGATAGTGTGATAAAAAAGAGGTTAGTTTAGCAAGGTTTGGACAAGTTCCTAAAATATGTCCATAAACCATTATTAAATAGACCTGAGAAAATCCACTGCTTATTCCTCAGATAAGCAGCATCAAATCTGTTTTACTCTTCTGGGATCTTGCAAGGCACTTGTGACCTGGATTGGCCACTGTTGGAAAAAGAGAAAACTGGGATAGATTACTCATCGGTCTGTCCCAATATAATAATAGTAATAATAATTTTTTTTATTTTGTATACCGCCCAACCAATAATTCTGGGCAGTTCACATCAAGAGAACCATTACATTTCAGTGAAGGTACAAAAATTAAAAAATACAACCAAAAAGTTAGCATACAAATTTTTCAAACAGGTAAATTTTCATCGACTTTCTAGATACATAATAAGATTGTGAATGAGCAATCAAGGAGCTCATCCAAGAATTCATTTTTCCAGCTTGAAAAGCCAGTGTCTTCTCCCAAAAACTCTTGAAACAGCAGGCTTATGGGCTAGGGTACATGAACATAGCAGAAGGCCTTGTATTCGTGCTTGACCTGAATAATTTCAATTGAGAAGATAGGTACGTTGGTAATAAACCAAAGAGTGCTTTAAAACAAATGCAACCAAATTTAAAGATGACTGGCTTCAAAAGGAAGCCAGTGCAAATAGAAAGGACTTACATGGTCAAACTTTCTCAAGCCGAAAATCAAACGTACTGCTGCATTTTGTAACAAACGCAGTATAGTAAGTGTTTTCTTGATTAACCCCAGGTAGGTGATATTACAATAATCTAGGGTAGATAAAGTAGTGGATTGTACTAAAGGAAGCCGAGTCAAAGTACTTTTTTTTTATAGTTCTTAATTTCCACAAGATCGCAAAACATCTTTTAATCACTTGGTCAGTATGATTCTCAAAGGTTGAGGAACGGTCTAGAGCAGTGGTTCCCAAACCTGTCCTGGGGGGACCCCAAGCCAGTCAAGTTTTCAAGATATCCCTAATGAATATGCATGAGAGAGATTTGCATACCTGTCACTTCCATTATATGCAAATCTCTCTCATGCATATTCATTAGGGATATCTTGAAAACCTGACTGTCTGGGGGTCCCCCAGGACAGGTTTGGGAACCACTGGTCTAGAATTACTCCCAAGATTTTAATGTTAGTAGCTATTTCAAAGTTTTGGCCATTGAGTTGAATAGTAGTCTCCCTAAGTTTGTCATTGGGACTGGCTAGAAAAATCCTAGTCTTTTCAGGATTAAGCTCAAGTTTTGACTTCATACGTCCATTGTTCTGTTTTTTTCAGGACGGAGGATGTGATAAGCAGAAGCACGCTACAGAGCTTCAAACAGGGTCTGGACCTGGAGGACAAAGGGATTGAGGGGTACAGATAGGAGTAGAGGTAGGTAATAGTTAGAGGATTAGAGGCAGTTACAAAATTAATCAGGGACACTGTTCAGGCAATAAGGCCTGATGGGCCGCCGCGGGAGCGGACTGCTGGGCAGGATGGACCTCTGGTCTGCCTCAGTGGAGGCAACTTCTTATGTTCTTATGTTCAGTTGAAAAAGATTTTAACAGTATTAATATAGTGATATCATCAGCATAAATGTAAAATATGCACTTAAGTGTTTAACTAATGCACTTATGAAATTTTTGAGCTCAGTTCAGATGGCTTTTTTTTTTTTTTTTTTTTTGCCTCAGTGTCACTTTCTGCTTAGAGACCCCGGCTTGTGCTAGTTGCTGGTTTCACCACCTGCGATTCTGGATGTCACAAAGGAATCTGCTTTTTCTGTAGAAAATATTGAACCTTCAGCTGGTCTTCATCCATCACCATGATTCTGGCTCATTTCAGCTGCAGTGGGATTACCATAATGACTAATGACAAACAGCCAAAAGTCCAGCAGGGCTAAGTCAGGGATCTTCCTGCAACATAACAGGAACGTGACAAGATGCGGGAGTTGTAGATAATACAGAGGGTTTTGTGATATGAAGTGGGCAATGGTATATTACTGAGATATTCAACCTCTCTCTACCTAGTGTCACATTCTGATTCTATTTTCTTAATCTTTAAGTCTGAGAATTTGTTCCTATGTAAATAGAAACCTATCAAAAATCAAATAAGGGATCATTTTTAATTTTGCCCACACTAGGCCCCAGGAAGGGAGCCCCCAACCCTGCACTCACTGTTGTCTCTCAGTCTCTAAACTTCCTCCTGGTACCTGACTAGAGAATCTCCAAAACTACTTACTACTGCTTATCATTTCTATAGTGCTGTCAGGTGTATTTAGTGCTGTACATTAAAATGTAAGAGACAATCCTTGCTTGAAAGAGTTTACAAAAGGCTTGTCCAACCTTTTTCTATTAGGAGTCACATTTTATTTTTGTAACATTTGGTGGGCCAAAATACTCACTGTTATATTTTGCCAAATGCTTCCTCAAACTGGCAAAATAAAACAGTGTGTGGTCTCATCTATCCCCAGTCTAATTGCTCTCTCTCATATGCCCTCCCTCCTCCCTCCCAGGCTTTCCCGTCACCTGGTTTCAGTTACAGAACAAACAATGGTTTTCCTGCTTCCTCACCATGACTCAGTTCACTGTAAGTCTGAGCTGCATGAGGCTGGATGTTCAGGTTGGTCTCCTGCAGGCAACTTGAAACCAGAAGACCAATCCAAACTTATGGAACTGCTCCGCTCAAACTTACAGAGATCAGAGTTATGGCAGGGAAGCAGGAATCTTGCCATAGGCACCAGTTCTGTGGTTGCTAAAAATCTTCCCAATGTATACCTGCATAAAGAAAGGCAGTGTCTCTGTAGCTACAGCTCCTGCCTCCCCCTACAGCCCATAGGGCAGATATTCCTTAATTAGCCAATAAGCTACAAAGTAAGCAAGACCAGTAGCCAAGGACATGCCACTGGTCAGACATTCCTTAGTCAACCAGTAGGCTGCAGAGAAAAGCAGGACACAAGGTTGGTGTCTCTTAAGCTACTGGTCCTGCCTTCCCCTGCAGTTTATTGGCTGGTTAAGAAATATTGAACCAATGGGCTAATAGCAAGAAACAAGAGAAGAGCTGCAGTTTAGGTCAGACAGGATTCTTGCCTTAAGTCTACTAAGGGAGGCTCTGGGAAAGAAAAGAGGAATCAAGGCACTGAGGGCTAGAAGAGATGCGTTATGAGGGGAAGAGAGGCTGAGGGAAGACACATGAACTATGAAAGGAAGAACACAGCTGAAGTAAATGGAAGCTGGGGGGGGGGCATGAGCCCCCAGAAGAGGGAAGAATGTCCTTGGACACCGTCTAGCCCGCCTTCTCCACAGGGCTTTAAACTAGGTAAGTCGGGGGAGGGTACAGGCATAAACAACATACCTGGCGAACTAAACTGCCAATACTTTTTTGAGGCTGAGGTAAGTAGTCACCAAAATTCTGGGTCGGGGGTGAGTGCACAAACTTTCAAGTCGGGAGTAGGGTCACATCATATTTATGGGTCACATTGTAATTCTGGGTCTAAGGGGAGTACACACTGTAGTTCTGGGTATATGGGGAATACACATTGTAGTTCTGGGCCTAAGGAAAGCACAAATAACGCAAACAATGCTAAAGGTGTTCAAATAGCTCAAGCAGAAATATCCCCATTGAGACGTAACAAAAATACAACATGGAGGGCTATGTACGTCAACGCACACAGTTTAGGAAACAAGATCCTGGAATTGGAAACAGAAATAAGGAATGCTGACCTGGATGTGGTGGCGATATCCGAGACCTGGCTCACAGACTCCCACGGGTGGGATATGGTCATACCGGGTTACAACTTGCTTCGCCGGGACAGGGAGGGCAGAATGGGAGGAGGTGTAGCATTATATACTAAAGATGACATTAAGGTCACGAGAATCACAGATGTCCAGTATACTGGGGAATCCCTTTGGGTTAATTTGGCCAGAGGGAAAGACAAATGCTTGTATCTTGGCATAATTTACAGACCCCCAAGACAACAGGATGACCTGGATATGGAAATAATCGGAGATATAGAAAATATCACCTTGCGTGGGGACACAGTATTGCTAGGTGACTTCAACATGCCTGATGTGAATTGGGTTACACTTACCTCTGCTTCCGGCAGCAGCAGGAGGCTATTAAACACTATGAAGGGAGCAAGACTCAGGCAACTGGTGTTGGAACCAACAAGGGATCAGGCAATACTGGACCTGATACTTACCAATGGAGAAAGTGTCACAGAGGTCTCGGTGGGCGACACATTGGCCTCCAGTGACCACAACATGGTATGGTTCAATCTCAGGAAAGGTTTCACTAAATCTACCACACTGACCAAGGTCCTCAAATTCAAGGACACAAATTTCAAAGAAATTGGAGACTTCGTTCACCAGGCGCTACAAAGCCAAGCAGAAACTGATAATGTGGAAGAAATGTGGTCGACTTTGAAAGCCACCATACAAGAAGCAACAAACCGCTATGTTAAATCAGTAAGTAAACGGCGAAGGAACAATAAGCCACAGTGGTTTACTGCGGAGATCTCAGACCTCATCAAGGAGAAGAAAAAAGCATTCATCTCTTACAAAAAATCAGGGAAGCAGGACTCTAGAGCAGACTACCTGGCCAAATCAAAAGCCGTCAAAACAGCAGTCAGAGAGGCTAAATTCCACATGGAAGAGTCTCTGGCAAAGAACATCCAGAAGGGAGATAAATCCTTCTTCAGGTATATCAGTGACAGAAGAAAAAACTCAGGCAGGATTGTAAGTCTTAGGAATCCAGACGGAGACTATGTGGATAAGGATTCGGAAAAAGCCCAACTATTAAATTAATACTTCTGCTCAGTCTTCACCCGAGAAGCGCCGGGGCTTGGCCCTCAGCTACAGACAAGGGTTGGCTCAGTTGACCCTTTTAGTAACTTTGAGTTTACGCCCAGCAGTGTCTACGGTGAGCTGTCAAAGCTCAAGGTTAACAAAGCAATGGGGCCGGACAACCTGCACCCCAGGGTGCTTAGGGAACTGAGTGATGTCTTGGCGGAGCCACTGTCCGCGCTCTTCAACCTCTCCCTTAGTACAGGCAGCGTCCCGTTGGACTGGAGGACGGCTAACGTCATTCCACTCCACAAGAAAGGCTCAAAGATGGAGACAGAAAACTACAGACCAGTGAGTCTAACATCGATAGTGAGCAAACTAATGGAAACTCTAATCAAACACCAATTGGATAAAATCCTGGATGAAAAGAATCTACGGGATCCCCGACAACATGGATTTACTAAGGGGAGATCATGCCAATCCAACCTGATCAGCTTCTTTGATTGGGTGACGGAGAAGCTGGATATTGGGGAGTCCCTAGACATCGTGTACCTGGACTTTAGCAAAGCATTCGATAGCGTACCACACCGCAGGTTGCTGGGCAAGATGAGTTCTATAGGATTAGGTGACACATTGACGCAATGGGTTGGGAACTGGCTTGGAGGTAGGCTTCAAAGGGTGGTGGTGAATGGCACCCCCTCCGAAATGACGGAGGTGATCAGTGGAGTGCCACAGGGCTCAGTCTTGGGCCCAATCCTATTCAACATCTTTATAAGGGACTTGGCAGAAGGGCTTCGAGGTAAAATAACATTATTCGCCGATGACGCCAAACTAAGTAATGTAGTGGGCAAATGCACAACAGACGAAGATTCAATGCCCGACAACATGATGCACGACCTACTCCTGCTGGAGCGCTGGTCTAGGACATGGCAACTCAACTTCAATGCCAAAAAATGCAAAATTATGCACCTGGGCAGCCAAAATCCATGCAAGTCTTATACCCTTAATGGCGAGATCCTAGCAAAAACGGTAGCAGAACGAGACTTGGGGGTAATCGTCAGTGAGGACATGAAGTCTGCCAATCAAGTGGAGCAGGTTTCATCCAAGGCAAGACAAATAATGGGTTGCATACGAAGGGGTTTCGTCAGCCGTAAGGAGGAAGTCATTATGCCATTATATAGATCCATGGTGAGGCCCCACCTGGAATACTGTGTGCAATTTTGGAGGCCACATTATCGCAAGGATGTGCTGAGACTGGAGTCGGTGCAGAGAATGGCCACCCGGATGGTCTCGGGACTCAAGGATCTTCCATATGAAGAACGGCTTGACAAATTACAGCTATACTCGCTCGAGGAGCGCAGAGAGAGGGGAGACATGATCGAGACGTTCAAGTATCTTACGGGCCGCATCGAGGTGGAGGAAGATATCTTCTTTTTCAAGGGTCCCACGACAACAAGAGGGCATCCGTGGAAAATCAGGGGCGGGAAACTACGAGGTGACACCAGGAAATTCTTTTTCACTGAAAGAGTGGTTGATCGCTGGAACAGTCTTCCACTACAGGTGATTGAGGCCAGCAGCGTGCCTGATTTTAAGGCCAAATGGGATAGACATGTGGGATCTATTCACAGAGAAAGGTAGGGGAGGGTCATTAGGGTGGGCAGACTAGATGGGCCATGGCCCTTATCTGCTGTCTATTTCTATGTTTCTATGTTATGATACAAAGATAAGTGGATGAGGGATGGTTCTGATGAAAGAAAAACAGAGATGAGGACAGGGAGAGGAATTCTGTGGGGTTAAAAGAGCAGGGAGCTGAGAAACGGGTTCTGAGAAGAGAGGATTAGGTTGGAAGGATGGAAGTGGCAGGAGAAGTGAAACGAGGAAGAATAAAATCACAAACAAATAAAAGATCATTTTCAGATTTTGGAGGTATGCTATATCAGCTGCTCCCCACAACTGAGCGAGCCCAAAAATCACTGGGTAGGACTATATTATATTGTTGGTTGAACTGGGTCAGTTTTGGGTATCTGCTCTTTTCTTCCCACCTTGCAGTCACAGGGACAAATAAGGTATTTCATTAGAAGGATGGGGAAAGGGAATGAGGTTGTGTAAGCATGGAATTCTCCCTGTGAGCCTAAAAAGTAGCACAGCAGAAGCAGTAGGAAGAGGTGGTTAGAGATCATTGACAATGTTGGAAGGAAGGGGGAGACAGGACAGTGTGGCGCAGTGGTTAAAGCTGCAGCCACAGCACTCTGAGTTTGTGGGTTCAAACCCACTCTGCTCCTTGTGACCCTGGGCAAGTCACTTAATCCCACTATTGCCCCAGGTACGTTAGATAGATTGTGAGCCCACTGGGACAGACAGAGAAAAATGCTTGAGTACCTGAATAAATTCATGTACAACTGTTCTGAGCTCCCCTGGGAGAATGGTATAAAAAATGAATAAATAAATATTGTCTCACAGACTGTGTTTCTTGATTGCTAAATCCTTGTTCTTGGCCTTAGTAAAACTCTGCAGCCATAATCCCAGATCTCAAGCCGGCTCCGTGAGCTGGATGATTGTTCCTTGGCCACTGGAACAATATCATGTAGGCAGCCCAAACATAGTGGCTTAGTATGAGTGCACACTTCTATGCCCTGAGCTGCTGGAATATGTTTTCCCACTCCTCGCAATCTCTGCGGTTTCAAACCGTGATCCTTGTTGGGCTTCCGGAGCTCAGGGTGAGCATGTGGCCATGAATCTCACGTAGAGTCTACAGGCAGAAAGGGTGGTCATTGGTCTGGAATCTGTGATTACCAGGGAAAGTGCTGCAGTGCAAAAGGGAATGGGGAAGCAATCCTAGAAAACAGGAATGTGCCTGGGGCCAGGGAAAGCAGAGCAGGGATACGATCCGTGCCTGTGGTCAATAGGGAGCCACAAACTGATGAGTTTAAAAAAAAAAACCTATCAAGGAAAGGCAGTCTCACCTGTAGGGAAGAGTAAGAAGTGGGAAGTAGTGAAGGGATGGGTGAGCTAAACCTGCATCTGGTTAGGGGAAAATGCATTGGAGTTTGCTAGGGAGTGTAGGAAAATAGAAGGATGGGTCAAGGAGAACTGAGAAGCAGAACAGGCTAAAAAAAAGGAGAAAAATTTAAAAAGTGCAGAGGGAGTAGGAAGGGAGGGAAAGAGAACGAGGAGAAAGGAAAAAGTGTGGTTTAGATGATGGGCTGAGGGACTGGTTGGAGAATGGAGAGAGACCAAGAGTATGATACTGACAAGCTGCGAGGTGGAGGAAAAAGTGGCAGGACCCTAGCTTTTAATTTGTCCACATTACCTACCCTGCTCTCTAGATACAGGCTGGTCATTCACTATGAGATGTACGGTGTCAGGTCAAAAGCGCGCCGGGACAAAGGCGCAGACAACTGAGCACAGCGCGGAGGCACCCCCCGAAGAAAAAGACTGTTTTTAGGGGCTACGACGGGGGGTGTGGGGGGAAACCCCCCACTTTACTTTATACAGATCGCGCCACGTTGTGGGGGCGTTGTGGAGGGTTTGGGGGGTTGTAACCCCCCACATTTTACTGAAAACTTAACTTTTTCCCTGTTTTTAGGGAAAAAGTTACGTTTTCACTAAAATGTGGGGGGTTACAACCCCCCAAGCCCCCCACAATGCCGCCGCGATCTGTACTAAGTAAAGTGGGGGGGCTCCCCAACAAAACCCCCCGTCGCAGCCCCTAAAAACAGTCTTTTTCTTCGGCGCGCGCCTCCATCTTGCGTTCAGTTGTCGGCACGCGCCTTTGTCTTTCGCGTTACTGTCTATGAACCGAGATGTACAGTATTTTATTTTTCTTTTCTGGGTGAGAGGAAATCTGTTGTGAGTCTTGGGTTCAGCACCCCAATCATTTTCAAAAGCTGACTCCTGTGAATCTTGCTATAAGCACCACATGAATTACCAAACTTCGAAGGGCCAGAAAAAAAGCACACGGAGACTTCTGGCTCCGGGGCCATAGGTTGGATAAGCCTGGCCTACAATCTAACCAAATCAGACAAACAGGACAAATACAGGTTAGGGAATCTCTCAATTCGGGAATGGGAAGACAGGCATTGGTACTCCCACTCAGCAGTCTCTGCATTGGGCCTGTTGGAACTTGACCCGGATGGCATTCTCAGACTACAAAGACCACATGATAGACCACATGATAGAAGAGCTTCAGTGCACAAATACAACATCCATTTTTACAACAGCATTACATTTTTATTCACTTTTAAAGCGTATGGCGCTTGGGCACGAGTTTCATGGCAGGTATTCATTTGCCAGCAGAAAGTGGATAGGTGGCTGCGTTGGGCAAAGCACTCCCAAAAGAAAGGAAAACTCAACCCCCCCCCCCCACACACACACACACACACACACACACAGAGCAGAACAAAATAAAAAACAAGTGGGAAAGGGACTGTGCACCTCAACCTCTGTCTAGAGAACAATTACAATTTATTAAAAATAATCATAAAAACATATCACCTATGTAAAACACCAAGCCTTATATAGAGTTCTTTAGCTTATATCTTTGGACCCATGGCCAGGACAGGATTAACCAATAGGCCCAGTAGGCACGTGCCTAGGGCCCGAAATGGTCAGGGGGCCCGATGAAGGAGGGCATCAACATTGTTTTTTCCAAATGATGGGCCCCTCCAGCATCGATCGGCAATGCGGGCCCCCACCCCGATCGGCAACGCGGACCCCCCCCCTCGATCAGCAATGCGACCCCCTCCATCGACGGAAAGTATGACAAGCAAGCAACGCGGGTAAGAAAGGCAACGGGAACTGTAATTTTGCAAGCGGGGCTGCTTGCCAAAAGCTTCCCTCTGACTCAGCTTCCTGTTTCCGCCTGGGCACATGGTGGGGTGGGGCGGGACAGGGGCGCCCAGTGTACTTGTGTGCCTAGGGGCCCTCAACGAATTAATCCTGCCCTGCCCATGGCACCAGCTGATGCTCCAACGCTGAAAAGCTCAAGCTGATATCCCATAGTTCATAGCATCAGGGAACGCAACAGTGAAACTCAAAACCCGAACTGGATCAGTTATAAACTTCTCCATATTTGTAAATCAAATATCTATTTTTGTTCTTTGTAGTTTAACCAATATTCAATGCTTCCTCCCTCCCACCCTAGTCCAATACTGTCAATAATTCTCTTTTTCAGTTCTTTCCAAGTGTGAAAACAATCCAACTAGTGGGGTTGTTAGCACCCCATTCACAATTCTTGATTTAATAGGTCTAGAAGTATGTCCAACATCAATTAAACCACAGGAACAGATAATCAAATAAATGAAATTACTAGAATTACAAGTGGTATAAGAAAGGGACATTAAAATTTGGTGCAATGAAGAGTTAGCCCAGTGCGATCCTGTTAGGGCCAACTCACACCACTGACAAATGTTGCATGTAAAGTGGCCCAAACTGGTTGTCATATAATCTTCATAATCAGTTCTTCTATAGGTAAGATATTCTCCAATAGTTTTTCCACAGCGAAAAGCACAAATGGGATTAGTCTCAAACCAGGCATGGATCTATAGCACCCGCCAATGTTCATGAATCAATCGTACTATTTTTGAAGTCATTGTAGTGAAAGATAATACTGCTACTGGCTATCTGAATCTACAGTAGCTTTATATTGGTAACGATAGGTCCCTCTGAGCACAATAAAACTGATTCAGGATAACCCTTTAGTCTAAATCTTTCCCATAACTCAGGGATGTCAAAGTCTCTCCTCGAGGGCCGCAATCCAGTCGGGTTTTCAGGATTTCCCCAATGAATATGCATGAGATCTATTTGCAAGCACTGCTTTCATTGTATGCTAATAGATCTCATGCATATTCATTGGGGAAATCCTGAAAACCCGACTGGATTGCGGCCCTCGAGGACCGACTTTGACACCTGTGCCATAACTGACAAGCATGTTGTTTAAAATCAACAATGGAAGAACAAATTCTCCACACAGAGTGAAATTGACGGATAGGCAAACTTGATTTCAAACCTTACAAAAGGAAACTCTCAAAATGTAAATACCAGTATGTGTTCCATGAAGTAGGTTTTTGATACACAGAGGTACTGACGGTATCTCCACATTGTGTGATAAGACCATCCAAGAATTCAATTGAAGCATAATCATAGTGCACAGTGAATTGCACATTGGGGTCCAAAGGTTTAAGCCAGCTTGTAAACTTCTGTAGTAGGTCTTCAGAATCATTCCATGAAACCAAAAAGTCATCCAAACAGCGTTTCCAAAAGGGGATAGCCAGAAACCAAATCAGATGAATAAATGTGCTTTGTTTCAAACTCAGCCGTGTACATTGTAGCCACGAAGGGTGCCAAAGAGGCTCCCATTGCCAGCCCTTGCCTTTGTTCAAAAACTTCCTGCCGAAACCAAAAATAGTTCTTTTGTATAACCAATTTGGATAACTCCATCAAAAATGTTGTAGATATTCAATGGGGTTCAGTTCTTGAAGAAAGTCTCGGGACTCAAGGATCTCCCGTATGAGGAACGGCTGAATAAATTGCAGCTGTACTCACTTGAGGAACGCAGAGAAAGGGGAGACATGATCGAGACGTTCAAATATCTCACGGGCCGTATTGAGGTGGAAGAGGATATCTTCTTTCTCAAAGGCCCCACGGTAACAAGAGGGCATCCGTGGAAAATCAGGGGCGGGAAACTACACGGTGACACCAGGAAATATTTCTTCACCGAAAGGGTGGTTGATCGCTGGAATAATCTTCCGCTACAGGTAATTGAGGCCAGCAGCGTGCCTGATTTTAAGACAAAATGGGATTGTCACGTGGGATCTCTTCACAGGGAAAGGTAGGGAGGATTATTGGGGTGGGCAGACTTGATGGGCCATGGCCCTTATCTGCCGTCTGTTTCTATGTTTCTAAGCAATGACATCCAGTGCTTTCTGTTGTGGGATTTGAGTATACACTTCTCCCTCCATATTCGCGGTTTCGATTATTCACGGTTTTTAGCTTTCCGGTCCTACCCCCAAATTACATCAGCTTGCATAGAGAAATCGCTGATTCCAAGCATTTACAGAGAAAATCGCGGATTCCCACCACTTTGTTCACTGTGTTTTGCCTCTCCTTCAGGAACAGGCCAGGTCTCCCACCATGTTATTCACGGTTTCACCATATTCACGATGGTTTTTAATAGAAAACAGCAAATAACATATAAAAAAAGTTATTCGCGGTTTTTCAGTATTTGCGGTTCTGTTAATCCACTATCACAGCGAATACGGAGGAAGAAGTGTATAAAGAAACTATCATCTACCGTGACAAAAATTGTGGATTCAATGATATGAATATTTTCCAAACATTTCAATATGTGAGTGGCATCCTGCAAAGAAGAGGTGACTTTTAATGCTACAGATTATAAAAGACAGCGCTTAGGGCGGTCCACCCCCCTACCCTCCCTTGCTACACCACTGGCTGAAATATGAGCCTTTCAAAAATTTTGTGCAACATGTTTTGAAAGGCTCATATTTACAAGCACAGGAAAAACAGTACCGATAGTGCTTGCACTTCCAGGTTTGTCTGGACATAGGCACGAAGTTGCACTTACTGCAAAACCTTTGTGTGCATGCGTCAGGCCTGGTTCTCCCTTTGTTAGCACAAATTAAGCATGTGTATCATTTGCATACGATTTTTTCTGAGCATTACTTCACTATGTTCCTACGTTCCTTTTGAAGTAATGCGCTTTTATGTCCGGCTTTGAGCATTGGCCTCTTAAAGAATAAAACCCAATATCCTTGTCTTATATTTTACCATGATTAAACATCTCATTAATTCACAACCACCAGCTCATATTAGCCCATGAAGAATTTAACCATCAAAAGCTGTAAAAGAGAGAAGCAAATGAGGTTTTGACCTGTATTTCCTCAGAAAGATGCATCCTTTTCCCCTGGATGGACCAGCTGGTGCGTGAAAGAGTTAACCCAGGAAGGTAAAGGAAACCAAGTTGGGCCTGGCCGGCAGTAAACGGTCACAGCAATTTAACCTGCAACTTTTCAGCTGTGACACTTAATCTATCGCCATAAATCAAGGGACCGCCTCGATTATTCCTTAATTATCACTCTCTATTCAGGAACAGGTTCATTCTCTTGGTCCCAGCTGCTTGGTGAGCAGCAGTAGCATAGGCCAAGGCCTCAGTGCTGGCGCTCTACTTTCACAAACACTGCACTTCTTGTTTTCTACCGTCTCCGCCAGGAACTCTTTATTGTTCCTTTGAAACAGAAAATATGCCCCATCATCAGGGCCAACTTCAGCATCAGTTAAGGTCAGCTGGTGAAAACTGCCTCTTGATCAAGGCTCTCACAGATGACTGGAACAAGGTCCCTTCTCTGCTGACAAATCTGGCCTCAGTCTCTCTTTACTACCCAGGGAGCTACAAATTTCCCTGCCCAGCCAAGCGAAAGCCTTTTTTACTTTCTGTAACATTCTTGCCTTTATCAATTTGGTTTTTGGCTATAGTTTTATGGCTTACACTCATGAAGAATTTATATGTAGTTTATGATTTCTAACCCCTTTTTTTGTTGTAAATTTGATAGGATTACTCCCTACATGAAAAAACTGCACTGGCTTCCTGTTCCTACCTGAATTCATTTTAATGGTTTTTAAAATACTATGGGGCTCATAATAAAAAAAAAAAAAAAAAGAGTCTAAAAAGTGGCCTAAATGGGTATTTGGACGATCAAAAAGCCTGATCGTCCAAGTACCCATAATCAAAGCTGATTTTAGACGTATCTAAAACCAGCTTAGGTCTTTCCCCTACCTCTAAACGCATAGAGCAAAAAGAGGCATTTTTAGAGGAGGGGAAAAGGCGGGAGGTGGGCAGACCTACACCTAGGTGTACAGCAGGTATAACCAAAACTTTAGGCAGGTTGCCTAGTCGGCACTTATACGTTTTGACTTAGACCAAGTCAAAACAGGTATAAGTGCAGAAAAAGGGCTGCTGAGCTAATCGCTGCAGCTCAGCGGCCCCAGCAACCTGCCTACCCCCTACTGCAACGTTCGCATTGTGGCAGGGCACCTCCCCTGCCGGCGATCCTCACCCCGAAGTGACGTGGTTCGGAGGGGGGTGAGTGATCACCATCGCTGGCAGGAGAGATGAGCCATCTCTCCTGCAGCGATCAGCCCTCCCTCGGCTATTATGATCAGGCAGAAGGGGGCCCAAGCCCTCCTGCCCGGCAACATCCCGAACCCCTGACAGCATCGGGGCATGAGGGAGCCCAAGCCCTCTTGCCCCGCGATCCCCAACCCCTCCCTGCCGAGTCCAATGGGGCCATGAGGGAGTCCAAGCCCTCCTGGCCCGGCGATCTCCAACCCCCCTCCCCCCACACGATCCGGCCAGGAGGGAGCCCAAGCCCTCCTGGCCTGGTGACACCCCCTAACCCCCACCCCCCACTAAAATATGGGCAGGAGGGATCCCAGACCCTCCTGCCCTCGACGCAACACCGACCGCCTCCCCGAGCCCCCGATCACCCCCCCGCCGACCTGTGACACCCCGCTGACCCCACCCCCCTCCCCATACCTTAAAAATTGTTGGTCGTCTGTCCAACAGGCCAGCCATCTCCGGAATGGCTGGCCTTAGGGCCTGATTGGCCCAGGCGGCTCAAATCCCATGGCCCATGTGCCTAAGGCCCCGCCCACAGGAGGGGCCTAAGACAACTGGGCTGATTCCGGTTGGCCCAGGAGCCTCAAGCCCTACCTCTGGGCAGGCAGCCTGGGCCAATCAGGCCCTAAGGCCAGTCATTCCAGAGATGGCTGGCCTGTTGGGTGGACGGGCTTGGCACCCGTCCGTCTGACCAATAATTTTTAGGGGAGGGGGAGGGGTCGTGGGGTCAGCGGGCGGTCGTAGGTCGGCGGGGGGCAATCGGGGGGGTCGCGTCGAGGGCAGGAGGGCCTGGGATCCCTCCTGCCCGTATTTTAGTGGGGGGGTGGGGGTTAGGGGGTGTCGCCGGTTCAGGAAGGCTTGGGCTCCCTCCTGGCCGGCTCATGGGGGGGAGGGGGGTTGGAGATCACTGGGCCAGGAGGGCTTGGGCTCCCTCATGCCCCAAATGTAGTCAAGGGTTCGGGGTGCCGCTGGGGCAAGAGGGTTTGGGCTCCCTCTTGTCCCGATGCTGTTGGGGTTCGGGGTGCCGCTGGCCAGGAGGGCTTAGGCTCCCTCCTGCCTGGATCGTTGTAGGGGGGGGATTCTGTAACCGGTGTTGTTTTTGACAGACACCGGTTACAGAATCCAGATTTTAGGCAAAGGACTGGCTCCTCCTTTGCCTAAAAGCCCTTGTTTTGGACGTTTGGGGCTTAGGCTTTTTTTACGTTGATCATATGGTATAAGTTTAGACGTAGTGGTGGTCTGGGTGTTTAAACAGCTGAACGTAGAGGCAGGCCATTATCAAAAAAAACCTCCTTTTGGACTTTTTTTTTGATAATGGACATTTTCCCTGCTTCTACTTTCAACGTTTAAGACCTTAGGCCAAAAGGGGACTTAGACGTTGTTTTTTTTTTATTATGCCCCTCCACATGTTTGACTCCTTTGCATTTATCGGATCTACGGTAATTTCTTTTCAGTCTGGGAGAACAGATCATCATTCTCGAAATCTGTTTAATATTAAGTTTCCAAGTCCAAAATAGATAAAACAGTTTGATCACTGGTCTAGGTATTTTTATTTTTTTATCAGGTATCCACAGTTTGGAATAAGCCTCCTTTTTTATAAGAGCAAAAGATAATTGCATAGCATTTAGGATATTATTTAAAACACATTTGTTTAAGAACTTTTGAGATGATTTTTTGTAGAGAAACTATTTGGGGGGGGGTTATTTGCTATTTTACAATCATAAAGACAAGCATACAATACTTGAATACAAATTAAATAATAATAGTAAACCCACTTAGGGCTCCTTTTACTAAGGTGCGCTAGCGTTTTTAGTGCTACGCTTCTAGAACTAATGCCAGATCAATGCTGGCGTTAAGGTCTAGCGCTCACGTTAAAGCCCTACCGCGGCTTAGTAAAAGGAGCCCTTAGTGTTTAGAGTGAAAGAAATCACCCAACAATAAGAATATTGTAATTATTTAGTCCGCAATTATAAGGACCAAGAACTATTTGTTTAACTAGGTTTGTTCCTAGTAACTGTTTCTCATTGTGATCCGCTTTGAACTCTTTGGGGTAGTGTGTGGTATATATGCATAAGAAGATAAGAATTGCCGCTGCTGGGTCAGACCAGTGGTCCATCGTGCCCAGCAGTCCGCTCCCACGGTGGCCCCTAGGCCAAAGACCAGTGCCCTAACTAAGACTGGCCATATCTGCGTATGTTCCAGTTTAGCAGGAACTTGTCTAACTTTGTCTTGAATCCCTGGAGGAAGTTTTCTCCTATAACAGCCTCAGGAAGCGCGTTCCAGCTTTCCACCACTCTCTGGGTGAAGAAGAACTTCCTTATGTTTGTACGGAATCTATCCCCTTTTGAGAGTGCCCTCTTGTTCTCTCTACCTTGGAGAGAGTTAACAACCTATCTTTATCTACTAAGTCTATTCCCTTCATTATGTTGAATGTTTCGATCATGTCCCCTCTCAGTCTCCTCTTTTCAAGGGAGAAGAGGCCCAGTTTCTCTAATCTCTCACTGTACGGCAACTCCCCCAACCCCTTAACCATTTTAGTCGCTCTTCTTTTGACCCTTTCGAGTAGTACCGCGTCCTTCTTCATGTACGGCGACCAGTGCTGGGCGCAGTATTCCAGGTGAGGGTGTACCATGGCCAGGTACAGCGGTATGATAACCTTCTCCGATCTGTTCGTGATCCCCTTCTTAATCATTCCTAGCATTCTGTTCACCCTCATTAGACTAGGGATTTGTTTAGATCTCTGTCCAACAAGTGGTGTGCCAAAATAAAAGACTTCACTGAAAGCATTTTCTTCATCATATACAGTCTGTGGTAACTGGGTTTTGGCATGGTTTAACAGCATACAAATACAGAAACCAGGCTAGGCTATAGTAATCCTTTCTTATACACACTGCTGGGATACCCTCCTCGTCCCTTGGATTATGGGCCTTTGCTGGATTTCTCAAGGATCCTGTTACTTGAATCTATTTCGTGAAAATGCTTTTAATCTAATCTGTTCCATCAACTCCCAGCACAAATCAGATTAAAAACTTAATATATAAAACTATCAATTAAAAAAATACCAAAATTAAATTCAATTGAATATTTTTTAAACAAATAACTTTGCAAAGTTTGACAAAAACGAGAATAGAATGCCAATTTCCCAACTTCTTGGGAAAACAGCACAAATGCTTAACTGCCTGAAAAAAGAACAAGTTCCAGAAATTTCCTAGAATGAATATCTATTACTGAAGAAAAATCACCAGCTTTGGAATCCTGGAATTCCTGTCGTGTTCCTTTCTATAATTTTGTTTGCAGCCACTCCCTCCAATTGGCAAGGCTGAGGTGACCACGGAGGTATGATAAAGCCAGTGTCCCAGAGTACAATGTCACACTTGGTAAAGGGTCCCTGGTGGTTAGCTTAATAGTCTCTGAATAGATTCAAGACATGCACCCACACTCCACATTTGAAAAAAAACACTACGGGATCGATACAGAAAGACTCAAGTTAGAGCAGAATGTGAATGTCTGAGAATGTGACACACAAATTTTATGTTCAGAAAATGTACAACTAATTGGGGAGGGGGGAGAGCAAGGCACATGCGCACAAAGGTTTCGAAACAAGCAGGCTTCTTGTAAACATGTTCATACAAAAATTGAAAATGAGATCCTTTTCACGAACCCTTGTACACAGCCCTGGACCTGGCAGAAAAATTCTTGAAGGAGCCCATGCATCAGAAGCCCCTTTCCTGTGGAAAACTCAGCGACTTCATTGGCATTCATTAATGTAACGTGTGGTCCTTTATTCTGTACTAGTCAACACCAGCACGTCAATCCTCTCTGCATTGCTCCATCAAAACAACTTATATTCAACCTGTGGTTACCTGCGGTAACTTTCTGCATCAGCCCCTACTGGAGGCTGGTTAAATTCATCTAAAAATACCCATTTATTGGGCCCTCCCAAGGCACATAAAAATGTACAAAAGCAAAGCAATAACAATGAGACATAACAGTGCACAAAATTAAATTAAGGTGACAGAAAAAAGTATGAGCCTTGCTCATAGTATCAATATGCCTTAGGGCTCCTTTTCCAAAGGTGCGCCAAGCGTCTTAGCGCGGGCTAACCACGTGCTAAATGTTAACGCGTGCATGTTAGTCTCTGGACGCGTTAGCACGTGCGTATATTTAGCGCGTGCTAAATGCGTGCTAAAATGAAAAGCGCACCTTAGTACAACAGGGGGTTAGGTCTAGATGGCAGTCATCCAACGATATTAAATGCTACAGGAATAGAAGCCATTCTTCCGTCAGTACCTAAAGGTACCATTGGAATTACTGTCTTTCAGATGAAACCTAAACTAAACTAAACCTTAAGTTTATATACTGCATCATCTCCACGGATGTTGTGGAGCTCGGCACAGTTTACAAGAACTTAAAATATAGGAAGAGAAGGAAAAAAAAGGTTTACATGAACTTATATATAGAAGAGAAGAGTAAGGGGGGGGATAGAATTACATTTTAGTGAAAAGCCAGGTTTTCAGTTGCTTGCGGAATAATTGGAGGGAGCCCAGGTTCCGCAGCGGGGTAGTAAGGTCGTTCCAAAGACCTGTGATTCTGAAGAGAAGGGATTTTCCCAGTTTGCCTGCATAGCGAATACCTAAAACCACACTTCCTTCTATTGAACATTAGAGACTGCAAAGAATAGGGATATTGACAATGCTGTCTCCAGCTACATTCCAGATGACTTTTAATGGGTTGCAGTCTAACATATCCAACTTTCCTCTACTTATTGGTGGCAACTTGGGAGGATAAAATGTTCACATCATCTTCCTGACCACCATCTGGTTATCATTGAGATCAGGATGGTGGTTTCAGCCAGAGATTCACAGCAAACACCCTTTTTTTTAGTTCAATCTTCATTGAGTTTTAACATCTTACAAAGAAATGCAACACAAATATATTATAAACATGTAGCAAGAACCCGACTCCAAGAGCACTATTTGGATCCTATGAAACAGCCTCTCCCAAACCTAAAGGCCTTTCAGCTTTTGTGGCCCGAGCGATGTTGCTTGGCAAGACGGCAATTTTGAAACATGGCTGGCCAGTGACGCCCCAACTTACAGTCAATGGAGATCATTGATGATTGTACATGCCTCTTTGGAACGTAGACATTTTACCGATTTAGTTTGATTTGGGAGTGATTTGGGTTGAGCCTCACGCCTATGGCCTGGAGTAGACTATTGAATTTGTAACTTGCTTATTTCTTGGCTCCCTGGGTTCAGGGATTCTTTCGTTTTTGTTTATGTTTGGGGGGATGGGGGTAGGGGGAAGGGTTTGTATTAGTGCATATATGTAAGTATCCAGTTGCGTTTTGCTATAGTTGTTTATACGCATGTTGAAATTGAATAAACATATTTAAACATGGAGCAAGAAATTTTAACAAAGTCATGTCAATATCTATCCCTCCCTCCCTAACCCAAACTCCCCCCTACCCTACCACCTTCCCATTTGTCTGGCAGGTCAATCAGGCAATCACATTTTTGGAGTCCTTTTACTAAGGTGTGCTAGCCATTTTAGCGCGTGCTAAACACGAACGTGTCCACAGGATATAATGGATAGACAGTTGCACGGGAACAGAAATCCCACCCATCCCCACCCGTCCCCGCCAGGATCCTCTCCGTCTCCACCCGTCCCCGCCAGGATCCTCTCCGTCCCCATCAGTCTCCGCCAAGACCCTCTCCATCCACACCCGTCCCCGCAAAGAATTACCTCCATCCCCACCCGTCCCCATAAAAAGCAGCAATTACTTCTTTTGTGTTTGCGCTGCTGTTTTCGTTGTGGAATCTCTTTGGTGGAACCCTTTTTTTGTTTCCTGTTCAGGTAATTAACTTATAAACCCCCTCTTTTACTAAGGCTGACGTGTCCGTTATATTATATGGACGAACCCTGCTTCCAAAGCATTCCATCCCCGTGGGAGTCCCGTAGGCTAGAGGAGGGTCCCTGTGGGAGTCCCGTGAGTAGGGGGGGATTCCCGCAGGACCCCTTCATGACCCGCGGATTCCCGCGATCCCCGTTCCCGTGCAGACATCTAATAATGGACACATTAGTGTTTGCGTGCTAGAACAGCTAACGCACCTTAGTAAAAGGATCCCATACTTCTTAACAAAACCTTCTATTTTTTTTATCTTAGATTCTACAATGATATTCTTGTGAGTAGATCCTGTGAGTTTGTTAAACTTTAAAGAGGGTCTTAGAAACTTACTTGAATTTTCTTGGTTTGTAATTGAACATTTGTTGTTGTTAGCGTTTTTACTATGTCTATGCAGGTCTAGCTGTACAACCTACAAGTGGCTATTTCCAAGGTGTAAGTTTACACTTCCCCCTCCGTATTCACGGTGATAGGGAAAAAAACAACTCAGCGAATAACTTTTCGCTTGTTATTCGCGGCTTTCTGCTAAAAAATCTAGAGAATATGCTAAAATTGCGAATAACATGACCTGTTCCTGTGAAGAAAGTGCAGCGATTTCCCTCTGTGCAATGCTGCTTCCAGCGATTTTCTGTGATGTAATTGGGGGGGGGGGGGCAGAGCATGCAAATGAAAAACCGCAATTAACCGAAACTGCGATTGGTGAAACCGCGAATACAAAGGGGGACGTGTCATGGATAAAAACATAGGCTATGCCAGCAGTGGCCATGCAGTGTCAGTATAATGAGGTGTTGCAGACTAAGGGCCCCTTTTATCAAGCTGCGCTAGAGGTTTTTAGCATGAATTGGCACGGTAAATGCTCTGACACTCATAGAATTCCTAGGAGCATCAAGAGCACTTACTTCGCCAGCCTGTTCTAAAAACCTCTTGTGCAGCTTGATAAAACGGGGTCAAGAGTGAAATAAAACAAATACAGTACTCCCCTGCTATTTGCGGGGGTTCCGTTCCAGGAACCCCCGCGAATATCAAAAACCCACAAATATGGTTTTTCACCTGGGGAGGCAGGAGAGGGCAGCTGGGGTGCCGGCGAGTGAAGGAAATCACTTACGGTATGCTCCGAATGCCTCTTCCTGCACTAAAGTCAGGTTTCACCAATCAGGAGCCGCTTTGACATACAGCTCATGATTGGTGAAGCCCGACTTTAGCACAGGAAGTCCCGGTCGGAGAATACTGTGAATGAACGGGATCGCGAATGACCGGGAGAACACTGCATATAGAAATAGCAGGTGTTTAGGTGGTAGAAACTCTTTACAGGATGCATCTAAGCACTGCAGATGTCCAGGTAGGTTTCAAGGTTTATTAAAAATTTCTTATACCGCTTAATCCAAAATTCAAAGCAGTGTACAATAAAATTCATTTATCAGCATACAATAGCACAAAACAGAAGGTTAAAAACCAAACATATTGTTACTGGGGATTGGTTAGTAAAAACAAAGACACATACACCAGACAAACAGAAGTAAAAATAAGAGGGAAACGGAAGGAACTACAATAAGAAAAGAACAATAAGGAGAGGGTTGACCTGAAAAAGGAAAAAACAATAAGGAGAGGGTTGACCTGAAGAACAACAGTAAGATTATTGACCTTATGAGGACAAAAGCATCTAAGAATAGGAAAGTCTTCAACTTTATCTTAAAAGAGCCTAAGGAAGTTTCTTCCCTTATATAATTGGGAATGGAATTCCCAAGGGAAGGTGCTGTCACTGAAAAATTGTTGAATCTTAAAATTGTTAATATACTTTAAGGATGGAATGTTAAGGAGATTTTGGGCTGCAGAACGGAAAGACCTGGAAGGTCTATATGGGAAAAGGAGTTTATTGATAAATTCTGGCTGATTATATAAACGAGTTTTGAAGGTACTGAAATTATACAGAAAAATAGCTCTACTAGCCCAAGTTATATCATTCTTCTTTGCATGTATGCATTGCTCTGTAATTGGCAAAAAAAAAACTAGTATCATCCCTTAGTAACGTGTTATGGATGCTAATAAATTAAAAAGATGCCACCTTTGTTTCCCTCCTGCTTCCACCTTCTAGCTATACTGGAAATACAATATCTATCAAAGCAACAGACATATGACCCAGAAAAGAAGTTGCCAAATATATATGAAATGGTCGCATGACCCTCCTGCTCCAGAAGTCAGAGGCGGTCTCGGATGCAAATGAGCAGAGCAGCCAAGGTAGCTGGTCAATGGCACTTCACATATTGCTTTCACAACAGTAACGAGAGTCTGCTGATTGGAAAAAAGAAATTTTCTTCCATTAGGACAGAGATCACAACTTTGGCATCGCTACTAACTACAGCTGGACATAAAAATCTAGAGCCTGAATCAATCACTCTCTGTAGCCAAGCGTGCCAGTTCAGCTTGCCACTTTGAAAAAATATGATCGATCCTCAGTTGAAGCAATTTCACTTTTAAGATTCTTCATAGATGAGGAGAAATGGCCCGCTTGTTGGCCAGATGACAGAATAGAGAAGGAAACAGGTCTGAGCGTAGCAAATATTTAATATGGGGCGCAACGGATGGCATTACACACCAAACATTGCCAATGATCAGGGCTGCTGTTAGGACATACAACAGGAAAATTACCCAGGCCCCATGCCACAGGGGGGCCCAAACCTGCCCAAAATAGAAGTGCAGTATGCCATTCTGCGGCTTTGAGGACCCCCTCCTAAATTTCTGCTCTGAACCCCAGTATGTCTAATAGTGGTCATGCCAACAGTACGGGCAATTAGAAAGACTTGAAAATATGAAACATAGAATTGACTTACTTTTCTCTATTCACCACATCCCCACAAGCCGATTTGCTATTAAATGAATGAAATGGTAAAGACATAATTCTCAATAGGTTAAAAACTGATAGCAACAACTGCGATTTCAAATCTCAGTTTTTGGAATTCTGGGGTAAATATCATCAAGTACATAAGAACATAAAAACAGCCTTACTGGGTCAGACCAATGGTCCATCTAGCCCAGTATCCTGTCTTCATGGTGGCCAATCCAAGTCACAAGTACCTTGCAAAAATCCAAATAGTAGCAACATTCCATGCTACCGATTCAGGGCAAACAGTAGCTTCCCCCATGTCTGTCTCAATAGCAGACTATTGACTTTTCCTCCAGGAACTTGTCCAAACCTTTCTTAAAACCAGTTACGTTAACCGATCTTACCACCTCCTCAGGAAATGCGTTTCAGAGCTTAACTATTCGTTGAGTTAAAAATATTCCTCCTATTGATTTTAAAAGTATTTCCCTTTAACTTCGAGTACCCCCTAGTCTTTGTAATTTTTGATAGAGTAAAACAATTGATCCACTTGTACCTGTTTTACACCACTCAGGATTTTTTAGATGTCAATCATATCTCCCCTTAGCCATTTCTTTTCCAAGCTGAAGAGCCCTAACCTCTTTAGTCCTTCCTCAAACAAGAGGTGGGTTATTTGGATTATTTTAGTAAAAGTGTAATGTACTTCATCTTCTTTGATCCATTATTAAACCTTATAGAGAATTGTATATTTAATGCAAATAAGTTAGACCATGCCACTCCCCTCCTTTATAAAGCTCATTGGTTGCCAGTAGAAGATAGAATCACATACAAAATTATTTTACTAACCTTTAAAACTAGACAAAATAGTCAACCCGAATTTATTAATAATCTTCTAATTCCCTATAGTTCTTCAAAGACCTTAAGATCATCTTCTAAAAATCTTCCGTCTTTGAAGTTTATCAACACAATGAGGTCTACCATTTTCTCTGTCAGCGCTCCATCTCTTTGGAATAATATTCCGGCCCATTTACGAGAAGAATCAACTCCGCCATTTTAAGATGAAATTAAAAACATTTATTTTTCTTGATGCTTTCGAGACCTAAATGTCCTTTTCAGGGCTACATAGTTTTATTTTACCTTTCGACACCCCTCCTTTTGTTTATTTCCCTATATGTTCTCTCTTTTTACTTGAAAATTGTAGTTCTACCCTGTTTCCCTTGTTGTTTCTGTTTGCTTTTAAATTGTTTTTAATAACTATTATTGTTTTAAATGATGTATTGTAAACTCATATATGTTTTTAAGACAGTGTACACCGCCTAGAAAGCTAATTGGGTGGTATATGAAATTTTAAATAAACTTGAAACTTAACTTGAAATGTGGTATAAAAGACACTGTATTGTAACTTTCTTTGCTACTGTGGTCTATGGATCATACCTGCCTCTTATGTTGACAGCAACTTCAGGTTTCCATATTTACTAATCCTTAGTTTGACAAGTTCTCTATTACATGTAATGTAATTTATTTCTTATATACCGCTAAACTCCATTAGGATTCTAAGTGGTTTACAGAAAAAATAGACAATAGGGTGCATTAAAATTATAAGTAAAATAGGTACTTAGATATTCCCTTACTGTCCCAAAGGCTCACAATCTAACTAAAGTACCTAGAAAAATGACAATTAGTAGAGTAATGAAAAAATAAAATAGAGATAGATGAGAAAAAATAAGAAAATAAACATTCTAATAAGACTACAATGGTCTAAAGGACTTTGAAAGGTTGAAAAAGAGGGGAGATAGGAAATAGAAGCAGAAGGGAGAACCGTTGAAACTATAGAATTCTTGGGAAATTTAAATGAAATTTAAATAATAAAGTAGGAAACAAAAACCAAGTGGCAAAACAATGAATGAGATTTAAAAATAAAATATCATAAACTAAAAAAGAAAGTGAAAAAATAAAAACAAACAGTCAAGACTGAAGTCCAGCTTGAAATGACTTCATTGCTTTGGAAAGTTTCAAAGTTATTTGTTTCAGCTTCTCGAACTTATCAACTTCAAAGATCATTTCTGGTACGGTATTTTCCCAACACCTTCCTCAATAAGGACTGAGGCAAAGAACTTATTTCGTTTTTCTGCTATGTTCTGCTTTCAGAGTGCCCTTTTAGCTTTTGATCCTTTGGTGAACAAACTGACTGTCAAAGGCTTCTGGTGTTCTTGAAAAAGATTTTATTACTAGTTTTTGCGTTCTTCACAAGTTTCTCCTCAAATTTTTTTCCGATTGATCTTATTCATGTTTTACATCTAACTTCCTGAAATCTATGTTCTTTCTCATTGTCCTCATTTGGACCTACCTTCCATGCTTTTTTGTTTTTTTTGGTTTCATATTTATAATAATAGCATATAAAGATTTATAATAATAACATATGAAGAGGGAAAAAACAAAAAAACAAGTATTAATTATGACATGATACATAAGAATTGCTGCTGCCGGGTCAGACCAGTGGTCCATCATGCCCAGCAGTCTGCTAACACGGTGGCCCTTAGGTCAAAGACCAGTGCCCTAACTGTGACTAGCCTTACCTGCCTATGTTCGGGTTCAGCAGGAACTTGTCTAACTTTATCTTGAATCCCTGGAGGGTGTTTTCCCCTACGACAGACTCCGGAAGAGCGTTCCAGTTTTCTACCACTTTTTGAGTGAAGAAGAACTTTCTTTCATTCGTACGGAATCTATTCCCTTTCAATTTTAGAGAGTGTCCTCTCGTTCTCTCTACCTTGGAGAGGGTGAACAACCTGTCCTTATCTACTAAGTCTATTCTCTTCAGTACCTTGAATGTTTCGATCATGTCCCTTCTCAATCTCCTCTGTTCGAGGGAGAAAAGGCCCAGTTTCTCTAAATTTTTCACTATACGGCAACTCCTCCAGCCCCTTAACCATCTTAGTCGTCCTTCTCTGGACCCTTTCAAGTAGCATCATGTCATTCTTCATGTATGGCGACCAGTGCTGGACGCATTACTCCAGGTGAGGGCATACCATGGCCCGCTACAGCAGCATGATAACCTTCTCCGATCTGTTTGTGATCCCCTTCTTAATCATTCCTAGCATTCTGTTCGCCCTTTTCGCCACCGCCACGCATTACACAGACGGCTTCATTGACTTGTCAACCAGTATTTCCAAGTCTCTTTCCTGGGGGGTCTCTCCAAGTACTGCACCGGATATCCTGTATTCGTGTATATGATTTTTGTTACCGACATGCATCACCTTACACTAATCTACGTTAAACCTCATTTGCCATGTTGCGGCTCATTTCTCGAGTGTGTTTATGTCACGTTGCAGGTCTTCACAATCCTCTTGCGTCTTCACTACTCTGAATAACTTTGAATCATCTGCAAATTTAATCACCTCACTCGTCGTACCAATTTCCCGGTCATTTATAAATATGTTGAAGAGCACGGGTCCAAGCACCGAGCCCTGCGGCACTCCACTAGTGACACTTTTCCAGTCCAAGTATTATTCATTTACCCCCACTCTCTGTTTCCTATCCACCAGCCAGTTTTTAATCCATGTGAGTATTTCATCCTCGATTCCATGGCTCACAATTTTTCAAAGTAGTAGTTCATGTGGAACCTTGTCGAACGCCTTCTGAAAATCCAGATATACAATGTTGACCGGGTCATCCTTGTCTATCTGCTTATTTACTCCCTCAAAGAAGTGCAGCAAGTTCATCAAGCAAGATCTTCCTTTGCTGAAGCCGTGCTGGCTGGTCCTCATTAGACTGTGTCTGTCAAGGTGATCAATGATGTGGTCCTTTATCAGCGCCTCTACCATCTTTCCTGGTACCGAGGTCAGACTCACCGGTCTGTAGTTTCCTGGATCTCCCCTCGAACCTTTCTTGAAGATCGGCGTAGCATTCGCCACTTTCCAGTCTTCCGGAATCCTTCCCAATTTGATCAACAGATTGGTTATTAGTTGAAGCAGTTCAGCTATAGCCCCTTTCAGTTCCTTGATTACCCTCGGATGGATGCCATCTGGTCCCAGGATTTATCGTTTATAAGCCTATCAATCTGCCTGCATACCTCTTCTAGACTGACCGTCAACCCTGTCAGTTTCCAGTCTTCATTTCCTGCCAAAAGGAATCTATGAGAATAACGTGAACAAGATAGCACAATACAACTAGGTACCTAACTGTCAAACAAATATAACAGTTCAGTATAGTTTCCATGCTTTTAAATATGGCTTTTTGTCTTTAATGGCCTCTTTCACTTCATGTACCCATGTTAGCAGTCATCTGGTCTTCCTTTGACCTTTCTAAATATTTAGGGCTTGCTATTCAAAGCAATTGAAACAGGCATGAGAGGCTCCTCCCAGTTAAAATGTTCTCAGCAAGACTGTCCCAAGCCAAAATTGCACCCTGTACAATGCACCCCCTAGTGCTTCTATCCCACTCACTGCATTGAGGTCGAGCAGAGAATGCAATGGATAGGATGCATTTTTGGAGCTCCTGCCTCCCTTGCACCCTGTGTGGCTACACTGCCCGCACATAGCTTGTTAAGGCCCTGGTTCTCGGCATCTTAGCTGGCAATACTCAGCAGTACTTAACCAGGGAGTGCCACAGAATATCAGCTCTGACCTCAGCAGATGTCACTAGAATTTCCTAACATTGCCCCTGAATCTACCACCCCTCAACCTCAAATTATGTCCTCTGGTTTTACCATTTTCCTTTCTCTGGAAAAGATTTTGTTCTACGTTAATACCCTTTAAGTATTTGATTCAGACGTTCAAATACTTAAAGGGTATTAACGTAGAACAAAATCTTTTCCAGAGAAAGGAAAATGGTAAAACCAGAGGACATAATTTGAGGTTGAGGGGTGGTAGATTCAGGGGCAATGTTAGGAAATTCTACTTTACGGAGAGGGTGGTGGATGCCTGGAATGCACTACCGAGAGAGGTGGTGGAGAGTAAAACTGTGACTGAGTTCAAAGAAGCGTGGGATGAACACAAAGGATCTAGAATTAGAAAATAATATTAAATATTGAACTAGGCCAGTTACTGGGCAGACTTGCACGGTCTGTGTCTGTGTATGGCCGTTTGGAGGAGGATGGGCTGGGGAGGGCTTCCATGGCTGGGAGGGTGTAGATGGGCTGGAGTAAGTCTTAACAGAGATTTCAGCAGTTGGAACCCAAGCATAGTACCGGGTAAAGCTTTGGATTCTTGCCCAGAAATAGCTAAGAAGAAAAAAAATAAAATAAAATAAAATTTAAATTGAATCAGGTTGGGCAGACTGGATGGATCATTCGGGTCTTTATCTGCCGTCATCTACTATGTTACTATCCATCCAGTCTGCTCAATATTTATACGCATTATAAATTCCTGATTAAATTGTCTTTTATATTTGTTATTTCTAGACCGTAAAGTCCGCCCAGTACTGTCCTCAGGTTCCAGCTACTGGAGTTGCCATCAAAGCTCACTTCAGCCTATCCAAACCTTCTCTTTGTTTGCAAGTAGTGAATGACACGATGACAAAATTCATCACCGTTCCGGCGGATAACTGTGGGAAACCATCTCCATGTCATTCTTTAAGGCTAGAGGGAAGAAGAGTATGAATGGGCACAGCCAATGACCCTCAAACCTTGCATTGAAGAATGCTGGTGTAGCAGGACAGAGGTTGAGATAGACACTAAAGAATGACATGGGATTGTTTCCCGCGGTTATCCTCGGGGACGAGAACGGTGATGAATGTAGTCACCATGTCATTCTCTATTTGCAGGATACAGACTATAAAGTCTGCCCAGCACTGTTCTCATGAGTCAGCAATTATGCAGGCATTTATCATATTCAATGCCAGTGCTTGCACAGCTAACCTGGCAGATGGGACCACTCATAGGGGCCCTTTTACTAAAGTCACAGAATATCCCCATCTCTGCTATGCTAATTTTCTTTTGTGCCCTCCCTATCAAAATACTTTGGGGCCCTTTTACTAAGGGCTCCTTTTACGAAGGTGCGCTAGCGTTTTTAGTGTGTGCTACAATGCCGCACGCACTAACCCCGCGTTACACGGAAAATACTAATGCCAGCTCTATGGAGGCGTTAGCGTGTAGGGCACACACTAAAACCGCTAGCACACCTTTGTTAAAAGAGCCCTAAGCTGTGGTAAATTATGCAGTAAGTGCAAAGGCTGCCTGGTAAATGCAGGGGGGGGGGGGGTTGGCCATCATCTGCCCTGCATTTACTGAACGGGTGCCACATTACAAGCAGCAGCAGCAGCACCACTCTCACCCCCCTTTTGCATTCCTTCCCTTGGATCAGTTTTGCTTCATGCATGAGCAGTTCCCAACCTCTCCCCTAATCTCAGTACCCAGCCCTAATCCTCCTCCTCCTGATGATAATTGCTGGTCCCGACATGAAGCCCCACCCTCCACAGCCAAGCACTGCCCCTTCATAGCTTACTCTCCCCTCAATTTCAATTCTCCTCCCCCGGATCTAGCCAGGGATCTGGCAATCCATTCTTGCAGCCAAAGGTGACAGCAATCCCTGTCCACTGCCACCTGTGTCAGTGCCTCTTCCAAAATGGCAACTGCCCCATAGTAATAGTTTCACTGTGCTACCAGCCTAGTGATACACTTCTGGTCTGAAAATCGGCCATTACACCATTTACTTTTGGCTAGCCCAGCTCAACCTGCAGATGTCAGTGGCTTAAAAACCATTGACCAACAGGGGCTGAATATTATCCTCAGAGATCTTTAAAACATTTCCAAAGGACCTAATTAGTTTGCACATAAATTCCTAACTAACGTGAATATGCACCAACATTGCAAAATAATTGGAGTGTGCCAAACATGAAAAGTTATCAATCCCTGAACACAAATAAAGGATCTTGCTGAACATTTGGGTTGCTCATATCAACTGCACCCACACAGGTGGCACCTATGTGGGTTAACATATTATTAGCAATAGATCCCACTGCCTAAAATGGGGCCTATGTTAAAACAGCACACATTAACAATATCAGCACATGCTAATATGATAGAGCTTTTTCTAGACTAAGCAGCATTAAATCTGCTTTATTCTTTTGGGATTTTGCCAGGTACTTGTGACCTGGATTGATTGGCCATTGTTGGAAACAGGATATTGGACTTGATAAGCCTATGGTCTGTCCTAGTATGGCAACGATGATGTTCTTATAAACACTTTAAATATAAAGCACAGCAACAGTTAAAACAAGCATGCACAGCTCAACATAAGCCATAAGGCAATAGATAGCAGAAATAAAGTAAGCACCGCAATTGTTTCCTTCGCTAGTTACTATAATCACCAAAATCCCTACCCAAGGGCTTAGTTTTAAAAGCCATTTAATCACTTCGGCCATTAATAGTAATTATCAATGTTGTCTTGCTGGGCTCCCAGGGATCCTCATTGTTTGCCTTACTCTCAAGCCGGTATGGTTGGTGTGTGTATGTGAATTGTCCGGGGTATGTTCGGTGTGGATGGTATGGTATGGTTTGTTGGATGTTGTCTGCTGGTATGGATGGGAATGCATGTGGGGATTTGAGTTTCTCATTTCAAAAGAAGGTTTTTGCAGTCCTGCTTGGTTTTCCAGGAAGGAGACTTCTGTGTTTTCCTTCTGACCCTTACCATCTGTGGCTCTAATTGATACTCAGTAGATTGTAGCTACAATCTTGCCTCCTGTGGGCCTTGTATATGCTGATCATTCTCAATTGTTGTTTCCATGTTGGACTCCTTGTTTCCCTTCCTGGGTGTTTTGCACTGCTGTTGATATCCATGTACCATGATTCTTGTTGTTTTGATTGCTTTATCAATAAAAATTATTTAAAAAAATATATATATATATATATATAGTAATTACCAATCTTAGTTGAAAAACCAGATTGTCAACCACTTTTGGACCCTTAGGTCAGAGAAACACAAAGGCAGATAAAGGTCAAATGGCCCATCCCGTCTGCCCATCCACAGCATCCATCAATCAGTTCAGCCTCAGCCAACACTGGAGTTCAAAGTAACAACTGCTGGGAACCTCTTTTTCTGTTTATTAAATAATTATTTTTTAAATTCAATTATAATTTTATTCCACACACAGAGGAAAAAGATAAAGAACATACATATTTCCAATAATATAAAGATACAAAACTAACACATTGTTTTCTAGTCCCAGCTCAAAAAAAGAAAATAAACCAACATTAATTTAAAGAAAACAAAAAGGCAATTAAAAGATTCACATTCATTAATATTAAGCAATAATTTTATAACGTTTATTAAATTCTTGATAATACAGCCTTCCTCTGGTATAACCAAAGTAGTTTATCTCTAGTGGGCTCACCATCTTAAAGGGTTGGGGGTTTTTTTTGACTCACAGTAATCCAGCAGGCTTTCATAGTACATTTTGATGAACACATTAAGACATACATAAACTACACTCAAGATGTTAAAAATTGAGGCCCTCCTTTTATGAAGCCAGATTAGGCTTTTTTTTTTAAATCGCCAGCTGCGGTGGTACTAGCACCAATGCTCAGAGGAAGTCTATGAGCGGCGGAGCTTTTACCACTGCAGCCAGCAATAAAAAAAAGCCTAACGTGGCTTCATAAAGGGGAGGGGGAAAGAGAATTTGTTGTGCAATATGAGTCTATGAACCCTGTAAAAAGTAGGCAACATGTATTCCTTTTTTGGACTTTCCTATCAGCAGTATTTTGCAGCAGTTGAAGGCATTTTAAAGAATAACTCCAATACCAATACAATCAATTAAAAGAATCTTTAAAAAACAGAAGATAATACTTACCCCTTCCTTGTTACCTCAATTACCACTTATTCTCTGCAACATAGTGTATAAGGCCAAACTAAACATTTTGGAAAACCACCAGTCTGTGATTCTAAGAGCAGCACTGCCCCCTGCAGGCACAGATATAGAATGCCATCAGCTGAGAGAATTCTTAAAAATAGCTTAACATTCAAACAGCACACACTGTGTCTTTTTTAAAAGCCATCTGTGATGTTTAAATAATTTAGGTATACTCACCACCCTTATCTGAATTGTGAAAACATCTATAGAACAGTGATACTGAGACAGCTATTTGAGTAAATTTAAGACAACCTTTTCATATTTATCTGCCAAGAAGGCTAAATATTACTGTTTTGTGGGCAACTAACCTAATGCTATATTGATTAACTCTATCAACACTCTATCTATTAATGTATGAACCAGTGATCAGTGTTCACTACACTAGCCCAATCTCTAAGTCAACTAAAGTCTAGTTTAGATTATATACCAGTGAAGACAGCAAAAGTTCTTTTGAGACAACCTTTGAACATACCCTGCCAAAGCTAAGTTTTGAGAATTTTTTGACTATTCACTGTTGGAAGTTAAAAATTTTGGACTATTTTTTGGAAGTTAGCAAAATCTAGGCAGGAGGGGGAGGGAGGCCGATGAGGTTGTTTCCCTGTCTAGTGCAGCTGATAAGCTGATTGCTGGCAGCGCATGGGGATCTGAGGCCCCGCCTCTTATATATAATCTAAACTAGACTTTACTTGACTTAGAGATTGGGCTAGTGCAGTGAACACTGACCACTGGTTCATACATTAATAGATAGAGTGTTGACAGAGAGTTAATCAATATAGTCTGCAGTTTGTTCTCTCTGGTTCCTACATAATAAATTTGATTTCAACTAACGTGACAGTGCTGGGGTGGTCTGCAATAATTTCCAGCAGCACTATCCTTAAAAGCGCTGCTGATAATTTATGGATTGTGCTGGTTAGAGCAATTATTCAGATAACAGCTGTTATTATCCAGATAAACCTCTGCTGAGTATCAGGACCAGATAGTAGTACAGCGGTAAAAGCCTGCAAGACCAATGTAATATGCTCAGGTTCCATTCCCATTTGATCTCAGATTTATCCTACTTTCATATCTTCAGACCTAAGGATTCTTACTGCTTATCCCATGTCTTCTTGACTTCTATTAGCTTGCTCCAAGCCTCTAAGATCACAAGTTATTCCATAGGCAGTGGAACACATTTTTTGTTTGAGAGGACACAAAGGCTCCACCCTAACCCTAGCAGGATCCCGTGGCACAACCTCTCCCTCCCATCTTCCCCAGTCGCTGTAATTTTAAATCTTAAGCCGCCGCCGCTGCACAGCATCAACAAGCAGGCCTGCCCCACAGTCTTCATTCTGCATCAACGCTGCGCAATGGCTGCCTGAAGATTTAAAATTACAGCGGCCAGGAGGAGGTGGGTGGGGGAGTAGAGCCATAACTGACCACCAATTCTGACCACCTCCCCCCGTTCCGACGCCTAAATCCTTTAAAATTCATATTATGACCTTCCTTCCTCAACTGAAACACACCATTACTATTAATCATTTGTATAGGGCTGCTAGAGGTACGCAGCACTGTACATTAAACCTGTAAGAGACAATTCAACTGAACTTTTAGTTACATGGTTCTTGGCAGCTGGAAAGCATACTGGAGCTAATATTCAGAGATCAGCATTTTAAATCTGCTCTGGATATTCAGTGCTAGGCTACATCTGGGCTCCAGTATCAAATATCCACGAGTCACCCAGAAGTTAACCAGGCACCGGTCAATATTTAGACCTTTTTGCTGTCACAGGCAATATTCAGTGACACTACCTGCTTAAATGCCATTGAGTATTGCTGGATGGCTAACTCAGTGGGATTTAACCAGGCTGTAGCCTTTCCCCCAGTTGCATTATCAGGCCCATAATTTCCTCAGCTGTACAGATAGATGTAGGCTGTAAATCTATTTCCAGATTTTCATACAACTAGAGCAAGAGTGGCAACCTCAAATTATACACATAGCGGTAATATTCATCTGTTACAAAAACAGTTGATAGCAAACATATCATGGCAGCGAGAGTCAGTGGTAAATATTTCACAAACTGTATAAACAGTAGTGCTCATTATAACATCATAAACCCCAAAGCTGATGTGCAAATGAACACAATGATCACCACCACTAAAAATCCATCTTACTGAAATTACCCTTGAAAGGGTGATAAGATCCATCTAATCTGACCAATTTAATTCTTCCTACAATGCCATAGATCCAGTTGGTCTCTAGTTTCCTCCTTGCATCTAAGCAGCTGGGGATCCTCTGTGATTATCTCATGCTTTCTTGAACTCTGTAAGTGGTTTAGTTATAGCAGGCTTGTCCAACCGGTGGCCTGCAGACCAGAACTCAGCCCGTCAACCTCCCTGAAGTCCTCCGATAGGACCCCTGCTTCTTTGTCTAACCGAGAACTTGAGCTGTGTAGTGCCAGAAGTTGAGGCTGTTCCTGCAGTATCAAGTCTTGCTGGGGGTGAGGGAGGTGGGGGGGGGGGGGAAATCACAGGAACAGCAAAAAGTATGGCACTTTCATTTTGAAACTGACATTGACATTACTCAGATAGTGGGGAACAGTGGCATAGCCAGAGGGGGAAGAGAATGGGGAGGGAGGGGGAAGAGATATGTCACCCCGGGCTCAGGGCCCCTACAAACCTGCACTGCACCTGTTAAATGGCTGGCAGGGATACCAAAACTCCAGAGAAACTGTTTGTCAAGCTGCTCCCCTCTTCCTAGCCCTGCTGCAGTAACCAAAAGTCGGCAGTGCTTCCAGTCATGGATGCTGGGAGTCCTGGGTTACTATAGCAGTGCCAGGAGGAAGGGAGTGGCTTGGCAGGGCTTTGACATCCTTGCCATCAAAGGGACTAATTTTAATGCACAGGTGGGTGGAGGGATCGCTGATTTTAGATTTGAGCTATCCTATTGTTATTTCCCTTTTTCCCCCCTTTTTCTTACTTATTGTAGTTCTCCCCTCTCCCCTAACCGTTTTGTCTATTGTTGGAACCTTTGTCCACCTAAATAAATAGTTTTGTTATGTACTATTCATATTTTAATTTTGTACATCGCATTGAAATTATTTGATGTGACAATATCAAACTTTTATTAAACTTGAAACTACCCTCCCCAGTCCATCTCTGGTTCTCTCCAAAATCAGAGGGCTGGCTATGCCTCTGGAGTGAAATAGGCACCCTGTATGAGGCTGGGGGGGTTAAGGCTCCCCTATCCCCAACTGCAAACTTCCCAGTCTGCAGACTTGCTGCCTCTTCTTCCTCCTGTTGTACCACCCTTGGGTCCGCACCAATAAACAACCAAGGAAAGAGCAGAGACTGCAACCCCCATTGCTTCCCATTCTTGTTCCATTTATGTCAGAGGAGACAGGACCGGCACAGAAAGCAGTAGCAGCAGTTCTGCACTACTACCTTAGTTGTTCATTAGCATGGAATTGGCAGAGGTGGAATGGAAAACAGAAACAGGGCCAGGTTGGATGGGAGAGGAGAAAAAGAAAAACAGAACAGGGCAATGCTAGTTTAGGAGAAAGAGCCAGACAGTCAGGGCAATAGTGAATAAGGAGATGGGGAGGGAGACATTTGATGCTGAATGGGCTGGAGAGACAGCAAGGGGGGAAATTATTGCAAAGGAGGAGGAAGAGAAAAAGATAAGCAGGGGGAATGGTGCAGTGGGGCGGGGTAGGTGGGGGAGAGACAGGCAATGCTGGATAGTGAAGAGAAAGAGCAGATCCTGGATAGGCAAGGGGGAGAGAGACCAAGGCAATACTGTCTAGGCCAGGGGTGGGCAACTCCGGTCCTCGAGGGCCGGAATCCAGTCGGGTTTTCAGGATTTCCCCAATGAATATGCATTGAAAATAGTGCATGCAAATTGATCTCATGCATATTCATTGGGGAAATCCTGAAAACCCGACTGGATTCCGGCCCTCGAGGACCGGAGTTGCCCACCCCTGGCCTAGGCCAGGCCCTAGGGGAAGATAGGAGGGGAGCATTGGAGAGAAAGAGAGAGTGTGAGGCCCTCCATATGTTATAAAATATATGTCCAATTAAAAAAAAGTTGTCTGATTTATCACTTCTGCCACCTGAAGGCCATTCCATGCAACTACCTCTCTGGCCATGATGAAATTTTTGTCTATTGTTGCTCCCGAGTCCATCCACTTGTGCTCTTACTCTATGGCCTTTTATTCTAGGAGTACTCTTCCCTCTGAAAAAAAAAGGTTCATTTCACGTGCATTGTTTATGCCGTTGAAGCATCAGAACATCTATCATCAATAACTGTATTCCCCCACCTCTCTGGAATACATATATAAACTTTACAAGTCAACATAAAATTATCATAATAAATTTAAGCAGAAATCCATGTTCTATAAGAATGGTGTTATATATTTTGAATTGGACTATGGTAATGGAGTTTCCTTACAGAGCTTCACTAACATTCTGGTTTCCAGATATTAAGAACCTCTTTCAAGTGTATCCATTTAGCTTTGCAAGATAGTAAATGATAGTGGAACAGGCAAAAGCTAAGATGTTACTGGCGTTGTAAGGCTACTGCTGACATGCTCTCTATAACTTTTATTATGGAATTCATACAGGTTGACCCCAATAATCAGATCTAGTGTCACTCATATGGCAACACCAGTAGCCTCTGCAGTTGGAACTAAAGGCTGACTGAATTTCAGTTTTAGGCCTATATTAAGAAGCCCTGGTGATAGAGCAACCTCTTCAGGGGCAGAAACCCCACTCATTCCTGCTCGGTGCTGCTGCTTAGTAGAAATGGCTGTAAAGACTGTTGCCAGGGTTGTGGCATAGGTTTACCATATTTTTGTACTAGTAAAAAAAAAGTGGACAAGTGGCCTCACCCCGTTCTGCAACACCTTCATCCTCACATGAACCTCATTCTCTTTTCCTTCCCAGAACCGGGACCTTCCAAAACCCAGACAAACTGCAGGGTTTTCAAAATCCATCCAAACAGTCCTCTAAAAAGAAAACATCTGGACATCTGGTAACCCTATTGTGGCAGCCATTTTGAGATCAGAACCAGCATGGGCAGGAGTTTGTGCTGCAGTTCCAATTTCAAAATGGCTGCAGGCTGCTGCTGGAAGTTCCAGAAATCATTTTGATTAGAACCTGCCTTGTACAGGAGCAAATAAGGGCACTACCCACTGACAAGGTAGGCCCAGGAGGGGGGCTTTTTTGATCATGTGTGGGGGGGAAGGGAATGAAAGCACTTTCATTTTTGGGAGCTACTACTTAAAGAAAAACTCTCTCTATACAACAACACAGAGTAAAACGATGGAAAAGGACCATAAGGTCCACATAATCTGCTCAATTCATTTCCTGTTGAAATGCTCCAGACCTCAGTCATCTCTAGCCCAATGTGGACATTATACAGCCTTACTCAATGAGTGTGATTTTCAGAAAAGTAAACCTCAAAATGTCTGCCAAACCAAAACTGCCTTCCAGCCTTCCCCCTACCCTCCCAAAAATAAACAAGCACAAAAAGTAAAAGTGTTCTTCAAGTTTCTTTATTGACATGGTATGCTGTATTTACATGAGCTGAAGAGAAACCCATCATTTCTCATATGGATTTTGATTTTCTAGCACTATTCACTGTTTTCAGTACTATCAATTAACTCATTTATTGGATCAAGGTCACCATCACTAAAATGGGTGCCATGCCCATCTCCTACCGTTCCCCAAATCTGAACCCAATCGGTGAATTTTCATAGACATTACCAGACCCTCAGGCAGACGGTAAGTCTGAATCACTACTTTCAGCTCTGATTGAAAAATACAAAAAAAAAAAAAAATTAATTCCAGAGGAATCTAGGAGTGAGCAGATCCTAGAGGAAGCAGCCACATGTGGGGTTTTGCTTTTTTCGGAAGGCAGTTATTAGCACAGTAAGAAATTAGCAGTGGGTAATTCTAAAGTTAAGACATGAACTATACCTGTATACTGCATCACAGATCTGATTAAAATGTTTTGCAGAAAGGAAAGACGCGAGAAGCAGGAAATAAATACTAAATATGTCTGTGAAGCTCTGCTGACACACAGAAAAGACAGTTCCTACTTAGTGGAATACACCATTAAAGGACAGACGGATACCAAGGAGGAAACATGGATCCTGAGGTTAGATAAAGGGAAAGAACAGAACATGTTGGCCTATTAGTAGGTGGAAAAAAGCAAGAAAGGGTCCTGATAAACTCTCACCCACAACTTACAAATGCCAGACTTTGGGTAGCAAGAAATGTAATAACTAGACAATTCACTCAAAAAACCTCTCATTTTCAACAGGGAGGACATCATAGATATTCTGTGAATCAGATCATAGGATCTTTTATGTTGTTGTTGTTAGGTGCCATCGACTCATGCTCGAATTCTAGCAACATGATGAATTGCGGACTCCTCCCTCTCCTTCACTGCCCTGATACAACATATCGCTAAAACCTGCCGCTTCTTCCTCTATAATATTACCAAAATCTGACCCTTCCTCTCTGAGCTCACTGCCAAAACACTTATCCATGCCTTCATCACCTCACGCTTAGATTGCTGCAAACCGCTACTCTCAGACCTTCCGCTTAGCCATCTCGTTCCCCTCTAATCTGTCCAAAATTCGGCTGCACAACTCATAGTCCGGGAGAGCTGCTATACTCATGTCACACCTCTCCCAAAGTAATTTCACTGGCTTCCCATCCATTTCCGAATACAATTCGAACTCCACTTACTGACCTACAAATGCACTCATTCAGCTGCCCCTCACTATCTTCTCTTCACCTATCTCCCCCTATGGCTCTGCTCAGACAAATGGTGACGGAACACACGAAGGGAAAAGCAATATTGGATCTGGTCCTCACAAATGGAGAGAGTATCTCTAATGTTTGAGTGGGTGCTCACCTGGGAAGTAGCGATCATCAAACAACGGCTAAAGTGGAGAGCGGCCGCACGATACTTAAAGTCCTAGATTTCAAGTGTACAGAATTTAATAAAATGGGAGAGTACCTGAAGAAAGAGCCGTTAAGATGGAAGGACATAAGAGAAGTAGAAAAACTGTGGTTTAAGCTTAAAGGAGCAATAAAAATGGCTAAGGACTTTTATGTGAAGAAAATAAATAAAAACAAGAGAAAAGGGAAACCGATATGGTTCTCCAAGCTAGTGGCGGAGAAAATAAAGGCAAAAGAGTTGGCATTCCTAAAATATTAAAAAAAAACCCAAGAAGAGGAGTGCAGAAAGGACCACCGGGTAAAACTGAAAGAAGCCAAGAGAGAGATACATCTGGCAAAAGCGCAGGTGAAAGAACAAATGGCTAAAAAATGTAAAAAAGGGAAACAAAAATTTTTTCAGTTATATTAGTGAAAGGAGGAAGATGAAAAATGGAATTGCAAAAACTAAAAGATGCTGGGAACCGATATGTGGAGAGTGAGGAGGAAAAAAACAAATGTGCTAAACAAATACTTCTGTTCTGTGTTCACAGAAGAAAATCCTGGAGAAGGACCGAGATTGTCTGGCAAAGTATCACGAGAAAACTGTAACATAGTAACATAGTAGATGACGGCAGATAAAGACCCGAATGGTCCATCCAGTCTGCCCAACCTGATTCAATTTAAATTATTATTTTTTTTTTTTCTTCTTAGCTATTTCTGGGCGAGAATCCAAAGCTTTACCCGGTACTGTGCTTGGGTTCCAACTGCAAAAATCTCTGTTAAGACTTACTCCAGCCCATCTACACCCTCCCAGCCATTAAAGTCCTCCCCTGCCCATCCTCCTCCAAACGGCCATGCACAGACGCAGACCGTACAAGTCTGCCCAGTAACTGGCCTAGTTCAATCTTTAATATTATTTTCTGATTCTAAATCTTCTGTGTTCATCCCACGCTTCTTTGAACTCAGTCACAGTTTTACTCTCCACCACCTCTCTCGGGAGCGCATTCCAGGCATCCACCACCCTCTCCGTAAAGTAGAATTTCCTAACATTGCCCCTGAATCTACCACCCCTCAACCTCAAATTATGTCCTCTGGTTTTACCATTTTCCTTTCTCTGGAAAAGATTTTGTTCTACGTTAATACCCTTTAAGTATTTGAACGTCTGAATCATATCTCCCCTGTCTCTCCTTTCCTCTAGGGTATACATATTCAGGGCTTCCAGTCTCTCCTCATACGTCTTCTGGCGCAAGCCTCCTATCATTTTCGTCGCCCTCCTCTGGACCGCCTCAAGTCTTCTTACGTCTTTCGCCAGATACGGTCTCCAAAACTGAACACAATACTCCAAGTGGGGCCTCACCAATGACCTGTACAGGGGCATCAACACCTTCTTCCTTCTACTGACTACGCCTCTCTTTATACAGTAGATTCTGCGCTGTTCATGGAGGAAAGTGTTTATGAACAACTTGAAAACTGAAGGTGGACAAAGCGATGGGACCGGATGGGATCCATCCCAGGATACTGAGGGAGTTCAGAGAGGTTCTGGCAGGTCCTATTAAAGACTTATTCAACAAATCTCTGGAGTGGTTCCTGGGGATTGGAGGAGAGTGGATGTGGTCCCTATTCACAAAAGTGGTCACAGAGATGAAACGGGAAACTTCAGGCCGGTAAGCTTCACTTCGGTTGCTAAAAAAATAATGGAAGTGTTGCTGAAAGAAAGAATAGTGAACTTTCTGGAATCTAATGGGTTACAGGATCCGAGGCAACATGGCTTTACAAAAGGTAAATCGTGCCAAACGAATCTGATTGAATTTTTTGATTGGGTGACCAGAGAACTGGATTGAGGACATATGCTAGATGTAATTTACTTAGATTTCAGTAAAGCCTTTGATATGGTTCCTCATAGGAGGCTCTTGAACAAACTTGGAGGGCTGAAGTTAGGACCCAAAATGGTGAACTGGGTTAGAAACTGGCTGTCTGAGAGATGCCAGAGGGTGATGGTTAATGGAAGTCGCTCGGAGGAAGGAAAGGTGAGTAGTGGAGTTCCTCAGGGTTTGGTGCTGTGGCTTATCCTGTTCAATACGTTTGTGAGTGACATTGCTGAAGGGTTAGAAGGAAAAGTTCGCCTTTTTGTGGATGATACCAAGATTTGTAACAGAGTACACACCGAAGAGGGAGTGGAAAATATGAAAAAGGATCTGCAAAAGTTAGAGGAATGGTCTAATGTTTGGCAACTAAAATTAAATTCAAAGAAATGCAGAGTAATGCATTTGGGATTAATAATCGGAAGGAAATGTATATGCTAGGAGGTGAGAGTGTTCTAAGATCTAAAGGCAAAAAAACAGTGTGACAAGGCGGTGGCTGCTGCCAGAAGGATGCTGGGCTGTATAAAGAGAGGCATAGCCAGTAGAAGGAAGAAAGTGCTGATGCCCCTGTACAGGTCGTTGGTGAGGCCCCACTGGGAGTATTGTGTTCGGTTTTGGAGACCGTATCTGGCAAAGGACGTAAGAAGATTTGAAATGTCTTTATCAGAACGGGTGGTTTTCAGAACTTTGAGTAACCCTATTTTGACTCACCTCTTGAGGATATGGTGTGAGACGCGGAAGAAATGGGGAGCAGGGATGGTGCCTTCACTTTTGGGGGCGTTATGTGATGAACCCTTCTTCCCGGTGGGTAGGGAGAGCTCGGTTTTTCTGCGCTGGGAGCGTCTAGGGCTCCGGACATTTTCTGATGTCCTTCATAAGGGGATCTTGATATCTTTTGAGGCTTTTCAGAAAAGTACTGCTTTACCTAAGGGGGATTTTTTGGCTTACTCCCAAACCCGACATTTTATTCAATCACAGGGCTGGACTGGGGAATCGATCAAGACGAGGGCTCCCTTAGAACATCTGTGTCTTACACTTCGTAGTCTGCCCAAACCCATTTCAGTTCTCTATCAATATTTTCGGGGCTCGGTTATCTTTCACCCTAAATATAAAGACATTTGGGAATGGGACTTGGGGTGTTCTTTTTCTGAGAGGGAGTGGACCCAACTTTGTCTTGAGGTGGGTAAGGCATCCTCTTGTGTTCTTATACAGGAGAATGCCTACAAGGTGTTTACAAGGTGGTGTTATACCCCAGCTAGGTTACATAAAATGTTTACGGGGTCTTCTGCAATGTGTTGGAGGTGTGGGGGGGGCTGTGGGCACATTTCTGCATATATGGTGGGATTGTCTTCCTTTACAAATTTTTTGGAAACGTGTTGTTGGTTGTTTATCCCAATTGTTACAATTTGTGCTCCCGTTGGTACCAGTGGGCTTCCATAATATGTGTGAACACACTTGGCAAACTAAACTCCGCCGGTGGGGACTGGCTGCTAAATGTTTAATTGCTAATCACTGGAAAAGATTTGAGGCACCTGTTATGTTAGAATGGTCTCTGAAATTTCATCATTTGTGTACCATGGAACTTTCCATTGCTAAACGACATGGGCACTATTTTTCATCTATTCGAACTTGGACTGTTATTATGGACAAGATTGATACTTTGGTTTAAGTTTACTGGGGCTGGGGGAATTGGGGGGATTACTGCTGTGGGGATAACTGCCTGAAGGAACAACGGGGAGTTGTCCACTTTGAATGTTTCAATCTGTTTGGGGAGGGGGGGGGGGGGATTTGGGATTTCATGCAGGGGATATCTATGTATCCATGATGTTTTGTTTATGCTTTTGTGATTCCTGATATTGAAGTCTTTTGATTGTCACATACTGTGGGGTGATTGAGCTTTGATATCCACATGTAGCTTGTATAACATAAAACTTTTAATAAAGATATTCAAGTTAAAAAAAAAAAGAAGATTTAAAATGGTGCAGAGCAGGGTGATGAAAATGATAGGAGGTTTGCACCAGAAGACGTATGAGGAGAGACTGGAAGCCCTGAATATGTATACCCTAGAGGAAAGGAGTGACAGAGGAGATATGATTCAGACATTCAAATACTTGAAGGGTATTAACGTAGAACAAAATCTCTTCCAGAGAAAAGACAATGGTAAAACCAGAGGACATAATTTGAGGTTGAGGAGTGGTAGATTCAAGAGCAATGTTAGGAATTCTACTTTACGGAGAGGGTGGTGGATGCCTGGAATGCGCTCCCGAGAGAGGTGGTGGAGAGGAAAACGGTGACGGAGTTCAAAAAAGCGTGGGATGAACACAGAGGATCTAGAATCAGAAAATAATAGTAAATATTGAACTAAGGCCAATACTGGGAAGACTTGCCCGGTCTATGTCTGTATATGGCCGTTTGGTGGAGGATGGGCTGGGGAGGGCTTCAATGGCTAGGAGGGTGTAGATGGGCTGGAGTGAGCTTTGACGGAGACTTCAGCAGTTGGAACCCAAGCACAGAACCGGGTAGAGCTTTGGATTCTTGCCCAGAAATAGCTAAGAAGAAACAATTTAAATAATTTAAATTGAATCAGGTTGGGCATCAAACCAATAACTGAAAGTATAACATTTTCTTTTCCTCATAGTCCTTCGAATTGCTGGTCACAGAAACCCACATAGAGAGGCTGAGCTTCGATACCACGTCTGAAAAAAAGAAAGAAAAACAACAACACTGTTAAGGATAGGAATAGGATAGCACTGTTTACCCCCCTATTGATGCCACATGACAGATGTTGTCATTTGAAGCTTTTTATCTCGTAGCGCAGGGGTAGGGAACTCCGGTCCTCGAGAGCCATATTCCAGTCGGGTTTTCAGGATTTCCCCAATGAATATGCATTGAAAGCAGTGCATGCAAATAGATCTCATGCATATTCATTGGGGAAATCCTGAAAACCCGACTGGAATACGGCTCTCGAGGACCGGAGTTCCCTACCCCTGTCCTAGCGATACACTTCTGCTGGGCACTGCAATGTCACCAGACTGGCCCTGCTCCACCTTCTCTCTTTGCTCACTGATGTTTTGCACTCTACTGCAATATTATTACCCTCCTGCCATGATGCATGTGAAAACGATACATGTTCTCCTGTTATCTTCAGTATCTAAGAACTTTATCTGTACATACTGAAGTATTCCATTTAAAAGATGTTCACTTTTCAACTATTATATTCAACTCTCATGGATATTCAAAAATATGTTTTTACGTGGATCATCAGAACATGAGCATCTATCGCAGGGGTAGGGAACTCCGGTCCTCGAGAGCTATATTACAGTCGTGTTTTCAGGATTTCCCCAATGAATATGCATGAGATCTATTTGCATGCACTGCTTTCAATGCATATTCATTGGGGAAATCCGTGTTCCAGTCGTGTTTTCAGGATTTCCCCAATGAATATGCATTGAAAGCAGTGCATGCAAATAGATCTCATGCATATTCATTGGGGAAATCCTGAAAACCCGACTGGAACACGGCTCTCGAGGACCGGAGTTCCCTACCCCTGATCTATTGGATAACTTTCAAAAGTGCTCACTCAGTTCCTCATAAGTCCAAGTTGTTTTTTTTTAATATAGATATACAGGTGTGTGTGTGTGTGCTCTCCTGTACCTGATGATATGTAGCCTTCATGAGCTTCTTCATATCTACAGCTTGTCTATAAACCCCTAAATGCTCCAATCATAATACTTGAACACTGGAGCATTCCATTCCTTAGTGCAATTGCAATACTCCAACTACAAAGGCAGCTATATTTTGCGCTGGTATTTACCAGAGATTCTCTGACTTTGGAGTTAGGGTGTTACAACTGTACTAAGGAATGCTCCAAGCGTTCAAGTATTATGACTGGAGCAATTCGGGGTTTACAGACAAGTTGTAGATATGAAAAAGCTTATCAAGGCTACATATCTATCTTCAAGTACAGGAGAGCCTACAAAATATTGATAAATTCACTGATGCAGCGATTTAGCAAAACATGGTACTAAGTCGGGGTACTGTAAAAATGAATGGATTTTGTCGCTTGCTGGGAAGAAGTGTAGTTTGAAGAAAAATCAAGAATTTTCAAGCTACAAGTTTACTAAAACAATCTTAATCCAAATTTATTTATATTCTATTGGAATTTTTGAAAAGGTTTTGGACTGTATAAGACAGTTATGGACTGAAAACTCTGCTGTTTACACAACATTTAAATGGCTTAACTATAGTATCAAAGAACTGACGATAATCCATCTTTTTTTTCTTATATGCTCTAGTCTTAATTACATGTGAACAAAGTTGAGCTCCGTTGGGAGATGACCCGGTATATAAATTGAAGACTAGATTAGATTAGATTAGGATTTATAAGGAGCTAAGTGAACACATTTGAAAGTTATCCAACAGATGCTCACAGTCTGATACTTCACATAAAAATATTTAGAATATCCACGAGAGTTCTTTTTAATACAATTGTGACATCTCATGGGATAGATGATTTAAGGCAGATTTTTTTGGCAACACTTTTATAACTAAACATTTAAAATAAAAATTTAGATAACTACATTTTCCATTTAGTGTTCATGCTCTCATATTTCCTAAAAATGTAGAAAACAGGTTGGAGACTGATGTACAAAGTGATTTCTCCCAGTAAGCACAGTTACTTACCGTAACAGGTGTTATCCAGGGACAGCAGGCAGATATTCTTAACGCATGGGTGATGTCACCGACGGAGCCCCGGTACGGACATTTTTCACTAGAAAGTTCTAGTTGGCCGTACCGCGCATGCGCGAGTGCCTTCCCGCCCAACGGAGGAGTGCGTGGTCCCCAGTTAAGATAAGCCAGCTAAGAAGCCAACCCGGGGAGGAGGGTGGGTCGTAAGAATATCTGCCTGCTGTCCCTGGATAACACCTGTTACGGTAAGTAACTGTGCTTTATCCCAGGACAAGCAGGCAGCATATTCTTAACGCATGGGTAACCTCCAAGCTAACAGAGAGGGAGGAGGGATGGTTGGCCATTAGGAAAATAAATTGTGTAACACAGATTGGCCGAAGTGCCCATCCCGTCTGGAGAAGGTATCCAGACAGTAGTGAGTAGTGAATGTGTGAACTGAGGACCAAGTGGCCGCCTTGCAGATTTCCTCGATGGGCGTGGAACGGAGGAAAGCCACAGAAGCAGCCATAACTCTGACCCTGTGGGCCGTGACAGCACCTTCCAGTGAGAGACCGGCCCAAGCATAACAGAACGCAATGCAGGCAGCAAGCCAGTTGGAAAGCGTCCGTTTGGAGACAGGACGACCTAGACGGTTAGGGTCGAAGGACAAAAGGAGCTGAGGAGATGAGCGGTGAGCCCTGGTACGGTCAAGGTAGTAAGCAAGGGCACGCTTACAGTCCAGCATGTGCAATGCCTGTTCCCCAGGATGAGAATGGGGCTTAGGGAAAAAGACAGGCAACACAATGGACTGGTTGAGATGAAAATCCGAGACCACCTTGGGAAGGAATTTAGGATGGGTACGCAGAACCACCTTGTCATGGTGAAAAACAGTGAAAGGTGGGTCGGCAACCAGTGCATGCAGCTCACTAACCCTCCTGGCAGAGGTGATGGCAATGAGGAAAAGCACCTTCCATGTAAGAAATTTGAGTGAAGTTGTGGCAAGAGGCTCAAACGGAGGTTTCATGAGTGCTGATAAAACCACATTCAGGTCCCAGACGACTGGAGGAGGCTTCAGAGGTGGTTTGACATTGAAGAGGCCTCTCATGAACCGGGAAACCAGGGGATGAGCCGTAAGAGGTTTTCTGAGGATAGGCTCATGGAACGCAGTGATGGCACTGAGGTGGACTCTGATTGAGGTCGACTTGAGGCCAGCGTCGGAGAGAGAGAGCAAATAGTCCAGTACGGTTTCCACCGCCAATGAGGTGGGATCGTGATGATGAACCCGAAGTGGGGAAAAGAGAAAAAACGAGGAAAAAGCGCGAGCGGGAAGGCAAAAAGGATGTTTTCAACGGCCGTTGAAACCACATGCGTCTTCTTCGCTCCGCGGAAACGAAGAAACTGGGGACCACGCACTCCTCCGTCGGGCGGGAAGGCACTCGCGCATGCGCGGTGCGGCCAACTAGAACTTTCTAGTGAAAAATGTCCGTACCGGGGCTCCGTCGGTGACGTCACCCATGCGTTAAGAATATGCTGCCTGCTTGTCCTGGGATAAACTCAGTTACTTGGACAAACCACTGGCTCTTTAAATTTTCATCCCATAGATTTTTTGATGCCCAGCCAGCAAATAAATCTTTGAAATTGGAAAGGACAGACGATATTGCTCAAAGTTTGTTCAGGGGAGGTGTTTTTGTATTTGGTTTTTTTTTTAATTTAACTTACACCTTTGCTGTAGTAGTTCAAGGTGAGCTATATTCAGGTACACTAGATCAGTGATTCCCAACCCTGTCCTGGAGGAACACCAGGCCAATCGGGTTTTCAGGCTAGCCCTAATGAATATGCATGAGAGAGATTTGCATATGATGGAAGTGATAGGTATGCAAATTTGCTTCATGCATATTCATTAGGGCTAGCCTGAAAACCCAATTGGCCTGGTGTTCCTCCAGGACAGGGTTGGGAACCACTGCACTAGATATTTCCCTGTCCCTGGAGGACTTATAATCTAAGGGCTCCTTTTATCAAGCCGCGCTAACCCCCGTGCTGGCCAAAAAACTACTGCCTGCTCAAGGCAGGCGTTTAACGCATGCTATTTCACGCGTTAAACCGCGGCTTGATATAAGGAGCCCCAAGTTTGTGCATGAAACATTGGAGAGTTAAATGACTTTCCAGAGGAATCTGAATCCTGGCTTCCCTGGTTCTTAGCCTATAGCATACAGTTTTATGTGGTTAATAAATCCCAATAAACAAGCAAAGGAAGGGGAAGTAAACGTCTCTTACCGGAGGAGCTTACACCGGAAATTGGAGAGTCTGTCATATGCATCCTTCAGGTTTCTCACTGTTGCATTGCTCCACAGCCTCTCAGCTACTGCTCCAGCTCTGGGCCTACAAAGCACATACTTGGGTTAAGTGGCTCACGAACCTCTTGCCTCAAGGTGACTGCCAAGGAGCCACAAAGGAGCATTCACTTCAAAGCAGTCAAGGCTTCCAAGAACACTGAGAACAGTCAAACACAAATATCCAAAATTCACAGGGTCAGGTCAGTCCCTCCCCATTTTCCACAGATGAAGACAGGACTCTGCTATTCACATTATTTAAAAAAAGAAACCTAAGTTGGATGCTTTTCATAGCTAAAAGCCCTTTTCTACAATTAATCCAAAATGAATTTCCATCTGGCAATAAAGATTCCACAGTCAGTTGATATGACCCCTCCACTGTACAGCGTATACAGCCTATGGGCTTTAATATGCCATCCTATCAGCTTGTGGATAATTTGACACTCTAATCTC